>NW_024609879.1:130339959-131658275 GCF_016920785.2 Ixodes scapularis | reverse complement strand
TGGAGGTACGCATTTCTAGAATCGAAGTACTATATTTTGTTTTTCTCCTGTCTTGTTAACACATGAGTGACAACATATATTTTTCTGCCGATGATTTACTAGCGTAATTTAGTACTAATTGTGGTTTGTTTACTGGAGCATGATCACGGGAGCAGTAGATGACAGTTTGCTTCTTTTTTATTATACGATACACGGTGAAGACGCTGCGACTGATTTCGCAGTACTGTCTATTTCGAACAAAATCATACGTGGCAAAAATATCTGTACAAAACGTGGAGTTCACAATATGTACTACAGTACGCCCAGGTGCTCGTCCAACACACGCTGCACATACCTACCGCACGTCCACCCAGACGATCAAATACATGCACTGCACTTACATGCTTGATTTCATACGAGCCTAATGAGCTACACACTACTGCCTGCAGGCAATCGGCAGTTTTTTTTGCCAAATCAGTTTTTACAATGAAGGCAAGAACGGCCTGCGAGACTTATTTTCTTCCGAAGTGCACTTGTCAGAAACGGAAGAATTGGGAAGAAAAAAGGATGACGAGAACACAGGACGAGTCGAAAACACGCATACACAAAAGGTGGTCATTAAAAAAGCGAAGTCCAACCAAGCCCAGTTCACAACGTTTCCAAGAAAAGACCTTTTGGCCTCTCGTTCGGTGGTGATCGTGATTATGACTTCAGCAATATGTGGTGCGGTTCGTGCGAAGTACAGGAAGTTTCCGAGAAAAGAAAACCGCGCTTTTAGGCCTGGGTTAATAAGCTATGCAGAGCATGCAGCTGAAATTCCGCGAGAGTATGACGCTAGCGGTTGGGGCAGAAAGCGACAGTGTATGAACATGACATTACCTGGATGAAAAAATAGCGAAGTGAAAAGTTGGACAAGTTGGTTCATTGTCATATATGAAAGCGTCAAAAACGGCGTGTACAAAGGAGAGCTTGAAACAACACAAGGCGCACTCGCAGCTGAAGTTTATTTAAGAGAAACACATAATATAAGCCGTTGTAGAACGATTATTTGTCACATATTTCGGCCGAGACCAGCTGATAAAATCAAGCTCTTTCCCTGGAAGGCAAGGGAGGTCTCGCTGACGCACTCATTTGCTTTGGCTCTAATAGCGAATGCCTCGTGAACTTTTCGGTACACTTTTTCTTTATATTTAGCTAGAATCTTAAGGTCATGCAGAACTATGAGCATGGGCAAAGACTACAATGGATGGCGAGATTCACAGAGGGGCTTGCTCTCATGGCTGCCGCATGTTCGCGTGCACTATTACTAACACACCTTAATGTTTGACCAGTGTATACAGAACCGTAAGTCAACGGTATCTCGTACACCACTCCCATGGCACACCCACCATATTTGGCCCGATGTTTTACGCTGCACTTCTCGTTAGTTGGCTTGGATTTTGCGGCACAAATGTACTATTTTATCGAGGGCTTAGAATACCACAGGAACTTCGAAACACTGTGCAACTTACTTTAAATTATGGGACCTGGCATGCAAGTAAAAATTATTGTCGGTCTCATTTTGGATTGTTCTCTTGCCCGGTGGTTTGCCCTTTTGAATTTCTCGAACAATTTTTCCGCAACCTCAGCCAGGCTGATTAGTGAGGAAACGTATTTTAAAAGATATTTGAGAAAAATGAAATTTCTCCATCAGCCGACGTCCACCTGAGCCTAATAGCGTCAAAACGTGCCTCGGCATTATGGACGCTTGTGGGATTTATACCAAAAGAGAACACTTGTCAGCAAGAAGCTGGACATTGATTTCTTTTTTGCTGACAAGATTGTTTCATTGAAATAGATGCTACAGGCACCCATAATGCCATTTCCTATAAATATATGCTATAGGCACCCATAATGCCACGTCGGCCCATAAATATTTTTTTTAAATATTTTTTTTTTGATCTAGGTAATGTAATGTTCTTCAACTTTCGCGTTTAATCCCAACCGCTATAGCGTATCGTCCTCACGGAGTGTGAGCTTTCTGCGATGCATAGTTTATTGACCCGGCTGAAAAACACGGTTCTTGTTTTCCAGGAACTCAATGTACTTGACTACTGTATGAAATAAAGGCGCTAAGAGACGACGGACAAGCAAATGGGCATAAGCAGAACAGAACTTGACTAGCAATTGATGTTTAATAATAGGAAATAACATATATACACCTTGATTAAAAAAAACATATATAGCGTTTTTGTCCCATGTAATAGATCACCCAACCAGCCCAAGTATATACCGTTCTACCTAAACATTTCCTTCTTTTCATTGTTTTAAACAATAAACTTAACATATATTACGAATTGGATGTGTGGAATAGCATTTCTTTCAAGTTCATCAGTACATCTTTATTCGACAGAATTATTTTAAGATATGAGGTTACGTATATTGTTGTCCAGTCTTATATCATGCGCCAGAGTGTACGCACCAGTCCCGTAGTATGTTAGATGCCACGAGACTGACTGGCGTTTAACTGATTTTGTTTTTCCGTGTCACTCAAACGCTAACAGTCGTAATGAAAACTTAAACCCAAGACAAGGGGACAAAGAAGGGACAACCACAAGACCACGTGACCATAATGTCCCGCTTTTTTCCACCCTTTCCTTGGGGTCATTACAAACCACCATCTTCTCCCAGTAACTGTCATGTTCGTTCTTATACAAATTTACAGTACTCTAGAAGAACAAATACACACCAGTAGCGTTGCGTGTTTTATGATGCTATATCGCTTGAGGAGTACTCGAGCTCTAGGTTTAGCAGAATGGTGCTGTATGTGAATCGTAATACGTATATAAGATCATAATTGATATTGGAGAACACATTGAAGCTCGAGGTTCTCCATATAATGTAACTTTTACTATACCCTATGCACCTTTCCTGTGCTTATCACCCCGTCCAGTAAAATGCTCAGTCACTGGGGTTGGATTCGTGAGCGGCATCTGATATTCATTGAACTATGGGTCCTACGGAGCATTCCCAGAACGCGCTGAAGAACCCGGTTAACAAAGATGGCAGTTCAAACAAGACAATCATAGGAAGGGTCTACTCTATAAATACAGATATACGTATAGTATCGCCCAATCAGCACCCCGTTTGTGACTACGGTATGGTTTTTTTGGAAAAACTGGCCATTGATAGAGACAAGGGCTTTGACGTTTCTCAAATTCAGTCGATTCGGCATAAGCAAAACTAAATGGGGCGGGGGGGGGGGGGGGAGACGCAAACGTTTGTTAACCGTCTATTTCGAGAAAGTATTATCGCTCATAAATCCCGACAAAACTTCAGAACTGGTTCCTCCATCTTGCGGTAAAGTCTGCAAACTCCTGGTATATTGACCGGAAAAATCGATCGCATATGCGATGCCAGCGCCATCAGCTGCGAGGATCTCGAACCAGAAGGCGCGAGTTCTGTGCTCTCGCATCTCGATGGCGCCACAGGTCCATGTTCTCTGCGGCATGCATGTGGAATGTTTGCGCAAGACTAAGTAATGAATAAATGCATGGGTGTTTACTTTTTCAAGTTGAACGCGGGAGTAAAACAAATGAACAAACTTTGCATCCCCGTTCAAATAAAAAACAAAATGCTCACAAAATCCGCCAGAGAATTGTGCGATTCGGGAATATATAAAATAATAGTGCTTAGCTGATATAACCCCACTTATGTTTGTTTTGGAAAAAAGAACCACCAGAATGGCCAAGAGACTAGAATGCCTCGCACCAGACGACTCAGTTGCGGTTAGCCGTTTGTTTGCAAAAGACGGAAATAGTAGCAGACAAAAATAGGAATGCAAATTCCCAGCGTAACTGTTGGCATCGGTTTTAACCTCTCGAAAAAAGACAAAAAAAATTAAAAAAACAAGAAGAAAAGCCTTACGACGCCTTTGCTGACGCCTTCGGTCTCATCCTCAAAACTTCAAACTTTACACTTGTAAAAACGCAGTCCATTGCTTGTCATCCAGGCGATATACGCCTATACTTCGTTTCAGCTTAAAGGCAGACGTACCAACCTCGGTTTTCTGCAGGGAAGATAATCCTCTTAGCGCTCCCCTCTCCTAAGCTGCGAGCGAGAGCCAGGTTGGGGCAATGTAAAATGTGGAGAGGATATAGGAAAGAAGGTGGCGGACAAAAGTGGAAAGCGCGAAGTGTACGTCGGCCTTTGAGTCCAGAAGCAGACGACGCTATAAACTAATCAGACAAATCAGGCAGCGTCAAAAGCTCGAGCCACTGGGCCTTTTCTCTTTATGAATGGTTCAGGGATGATAGAACACGTACTGAACGAAGCGTTGGATTCGTTCAGTGAAGATGAAACAAAGTACATAAGTATCTTTTATTGTTTACCCTAGTCTTCAATCACGCAGTAAACCCGAATACCCGAAGTTCCGAGATTGAAGATGGCGGCGCCCGGGTAGAAAATGCGTATAGGATTTGAGGGGAGTGGATGGCTGGGCTGAAAATCTGTTTATTCTTAATGAAATGGTTTCGCTGTAACAATGCGCATGTTGAAGACCCTTGAAAAGCAACGCTCAATGAGACAGCGCAGTGCTTTATTATAGGCCGAAAACATATTCTCGGTCTCGTCATATATTCGCCGAGCTCACTTCCTACACTGTTAGCAAGTCCCGTGTATTTGGCGAATATTTGGGGTGAAAAACACGCTATTTACACAAATTACCATAAATTTACACGATGAGTAACGGATAATTCGTTCAGAAATCATGCGAGGTTGTAAAAAACGTGTTTTGGTTCGGTCATACACGCATAACCGTGTAGCCAACCTCGATAACACGCATCGCCCCCGGCGACGACCGCGGCATTGCCGGCTATCGAAGCACCGGAATGCTTGGGGACACACTTAGAAAGGACCGTCGAGACAAATGCCGCGGAAAAAAAAACATGTCTCGGAGACAGATATGCACCAAAAGCAATTGCGCCATGTCGCAGGACGTCGGCGAAACCCGCCCTTACCGTGCTCGCCGCCCCGCCATTTTGTGGTCGATGGCAATGCGGCTTTCCTCATGTCGCCCATGTTTGTATCTGGTTTAGGGGTCTTGATAACAGTTTCTTACACACCACAAATAAAGTCATGGGTCTAATTATTCGTTCCAAACAGTTAAAATAGATATAAAAAGCGTGTCCTCGATGTGAACACGTGACATGCAGTTGGTTTCATTTTTGCTTCAACCTTCAACTGCAAGCGATCTGGCCACGGCGTAAGCGCAAAGCCGATGTACGCTGGAAGCAAGAGCCGGTTGGCTTTCGTTGTTTTTGTTTGACCGGTGAAAATCTGGCAAGTGCGCATGGCGCCACTACTGTTTTGGTTTGACGGGACGCGAGAAGCTTCGCATAGAGCTTCGGAGTTTGCGAGCACATAGTGAAGACGTGACCGGAGAAGTCCCCCTTTGACGTTCCCGGAAGACGGAAAGTACCATTCGTAATCGTCGTGTGTGTTTTGAAAGCGAAGGGAGCCACAGGGTCCACGAGTTCGCAACCACAAGCCAAGGTTCACGACAGCGCGGCGTTGACTTCGGCGATCTCGTTCTGTTTGGTGCAACCCGGCGATGCGAAAAAGAGCTGAAACGTTCGTCGTGTGTGGTGCGGTGCTTTGTATTCCGGGTCTGTTTGAACCACGCTTTTAACACGGAGCGCAAATTGTTTGTTGCGGGGTGGAGATTCAACGGGTATAGTCCCGTCGTCGTCAGCTGATCCGGTCCAGCTGGTCCGGGAGGACGCAGCGAGCGTTTTTAAAAGTAAATCTTCCTTCGTTCCGTTTCAAACTGTGTAAGTTTCCCGACACATACCGTGAGTAAGAAGCAGCGGGCGTTTTCAACAAAGTTACGTCGTTTTAATTGAATAATGGACTCCGGATTGTTGTCTTAAATCTGCCGTTTTTTATGCTTCGTGTTGGACTGCGTTTGCACAGCGACGCATACCGCTCGAGTAGATGATTCGGTCCTGCAACGAGTTTGTTGCGTCAATCATGCGGCGTGAATAAATTAGGGCAAGGTTTCCTACCTGCCCACAGATGCATGCACTGAGACCATTTTTTTACGTTGTGAACGTATACGCTCTTTCTTTATTTTGGAAGGGGCGTTGGTGCATTTATTATAGTACAATCACTTGAGAGTTGAGAAATTGGAGAGCGAGCAAGCTTTCCCAACTTCGTCTCTTTCTCTCTGGCTCTGCCCTGTTTCAGTTTCAGTAGGCATATCTACTAGCAGGTACAAACTGCTCTAAAGCAGGTAAAAAACGGGAAGCTTAGGACGGTGCGGACTCCGTGTTTCGCGCTTTTCGCAAGGTGACAGGGTAAATGCTTTTGTGAGATATGGGGAATATGCAAGCGATTTTGTTATGCCCGTCGTTTGCGTCTCTCCAGCAAAACGAATAAGATGATCTACTAAAAAGGCGCAATCACAAGCCAAGATATAAGATAGCAGTGCGTTTGCTTCGGTGATCCGCGTAGCTGTATTTTACCCTGCTCTCTGCAACACCGTATCATGACGAAGAGCTGGAACGGTCACGGTTTGTGCCGGCCTCCTGGTTGACAGAAACCCGCGTCGCCGGCATCGGCACCGAGTGCGCTTGGGCTGTTGATGCTCAAGCCTTTCATCCGCGGCTTGTCGCCAGCTCATCCTGCTGCTCAACGGTGAGGAAGCGGCGAGAGTAACCTCGGAAGTGAATGTAAATCCTCGTTCATTCAGTTATCCGGTGTCAAAGTGTGGAAGATGTCCAACGTGTACTGAAGGCGGGGACTACGAGCGTTTTGCCTTGCTTTTATAACCGAAACCAGACCAACGAGATAACTGCCTTGCGTACTCTAAAATGACGGAAGCAATCAGTTTCAACAGGTCGAGTACGTCACCGGGGATGTAGGCGAGACGGTGCACATTGTTTAAACACTTGCAGTATCCACGAGTGGTACCAGGAAAGCGACGTCAACAGAGAAGGAGCTCGCGATTCAGCATGATGCACTGCTATACGGGCCCGTGTATCTTCAAATTTCGGGGTGGTGGCAGTATAAAAAATAGACGCATCAACGCCCCACACCAGTGTTCACGAATAACACCGGTCACAAACTCCCAAGCCTTACCGCTCCACTTGACACCGACACGACATACGACAACAAACTGCATCAAAACGCCCCAAAAGTGAAGGCGTCTGCTCCCGTACTGCAACTAGCGGAAGTGAAGTGTTGGGCGGATGTCCGGATGTCCTTCACAAAAATATATAAAAAATGCTTTGCGCAAAAATCATTTTCATTTATTATTGTATACGTAATGACAAAATCCCAATAATTTGTTTTCCTATCTGATTCAAGCTAGTCGGACTGCTCATAACACTGGTTAAGCAAGAAAATAACAAAAATTTGAACTTTTTCATGACCGGTTTAAGATTTATTGTTAACATATCGTTATTTATTGCAACGGACTAACATTATAGATTTTGCCTCTATACTTTTTAAATGCAAACAGTTTTAACACACGACTGTCCATTGCGCCGTGTTTTGTGTATTCTTCTATAAATCTGTAATGGTCAGCGACCGAAGAGCTCACCCGCACATGTCAACCTTATATGCGCCGCGGGGAAAAATGTAAATCGAGTAGGATGTAGTGTCGGTTGTTGTGTTTGTGTACATGTCGGTTCTGTGTAGTACGTGGTACTGGTGTTGCCTGCGTTGTATGTAGGGTTGCTGTGTAGTCGTGGTCGTTCGTAGTGTTAACAGACTCGTTTTTTTTTTAATACAGGCTACTAGAAATCTCGATAGGTGGCGCAAGTTACCGCCCGATTCTAAATAGTTTGCTCAAGTTATTTATCCATGTGAGTTCGGCATTCGTTTTATTTTTTGTCTAGCGGCTCGTTGAGGCTACCGACACCGCCGACCGCCGACAACGCACGTACGTACCTTTGCAAGTAGCTACGTGCTACGTCCGCCGCTTGGAGACATTTTTACTGTGTATAAAAGACATCGAACGAGAACTAACGCGCCCTGTGTGCTTTCAATTCGGCTGAAAGGCGCGCGGCTCGCTGGGCTCGTCTCTCGCCTGTTCTCGGCCGCTGGCCGCCATGTTTCACAAGGAACACGCTCGAAACGGTTTTGCGGAAGGCAGACACGGCGTAGCGTGTTAAGTTTACGCAGCACCTCATGTGTAGACAAAAAACACAGATGGCCTCGTGTAAAACGAACACGTTTCGACGTGTCCGCTATGGGACAACGGTTTACACGTCTGGGCGTGTTATTTTTGCTAACAGTGTAGGTGGCAGCCATTAATTGTCTTTTTCAAGTGCTTTGCGAGAAAGCAGGCCCACAATATTTCTCAGTGCGTGAAACCTACGGCACAAAAGTTGTGCTAGCGTTGAACTTGCAGTTACCTCCATGTATTTGTCACTATATAGCGCATTACACCTTAGATTATTTGCGTCTTTAAAACACAATGAATCAATCAGCCATATTTCATCGCTTTAATCTCTAGTGCCATAATAAGGGAGAGGACTTCAGATATCTCACACATCTTTTATGCGTCAGGATATTGCTCTAAAGCACCATCACCTTCCACGCGAGAGTAGCAACCGATGTTCGAAGCAACAGCGCACCCAAAAGACTGTCACTATAAGGACACAAGCACAAAAACACTCTCTCAGCGCTGACTGATAAGTTTCGGTTTGTAAACTGCCGTTTGTTACAGATCGTCTACTTCTATTCCTCTGTAACAGAAAGTCAAACCTAAGAAATCTCCGCTACTGTCTAAACGTACCTGCAACCAAGTAATCTATCGTCTTTCACGACATGATTATGAACGGTGTGCTAATAACACAGTCTGTCATCCCGTGTTACAATGTTCTGAGCTTCGATGATTTCCCACGTGAGTTGCCCTGATGCGGAACAGAACTACCTCCGAAGTTGAATCCCACCCCAAAGCCCGATTGTAAACAGTGCGTTTGAACAGCGAAAACACCGTCAATCTAGCGGGGGAAAGAGGAACATTTACATTCAAAGAAGGAGAGTAGGCAAATCTGGGTCCCAACGTGGGTCGGAGCGGCTTTGCTGAAAGAGCGATGGCGCTGAGCCCCTAGATTAGAGGAGAACTCGAACCGCTGCAATCTCGCTGTCATATATTACTCACGCGCTGAGTTGGGATTTAGCGTGATGCCTCCGGTAACATTTGGGCGATGGGTGCTGTGTGGGCGAATTAGCGTCACCTGGTCTATATATTGCATGTGATGTGATGCACGTAGTTAAGATGCAAGGGTACTGATTTTTTTCTAATCTTTGTGTTTACACAGCTGCCGATTCTTCGTCGGTATTATAATCGACCTCATTGATAGGTGGTTATTTTATTAAATTATCAGTCGAGCGATGAACGACGGCAGTGCAAACCGTAAACCTTGTTCATGGAAAGTCACTTCTGATGGCGTCAATCTAAAAAAGAATATTTGAAATAAAGACGAGAAGATTACCGAGGAAACAATATGCGTAATATAGTATACTATTCCCATATTACTTTATGTAAGCTACTGTGCGAACGTGTTAGTCGTATCGCACTTCGAAAAACGAGAAACGCCCGGAGTGGGAGCGGTTCCCACGGTCCACAAACCGAGGCTGCGACATTTGGCCGAATATACGAGTAGATGCCTGCATTTGTATATTCATGCCACAACAAACGACATATTTATGAACATGCCATATTGTAGTATATTGCTAAGGACTGTGTTTCCCGTTGCAACCGTTTATTTTTATATTCATACTACAACGCGCTGTACATTCATAGAAAAGAGTCCTAAAGAAAAGCAAAAAACAAAAGTGTATATATGACATCCAAGGATGCCTGGACGAGCTCCCAGGTGCAGCTAAACGTGACTAAGCAGTACTGATGTGTACAAAAGCTGCTAGTTTCTGCATAATTGTTTGCTTATAGTGTGGCGCTGCGTAGCAGCTAATCGGTGCACAACCCGCCTGAGTTTTCTGCCCATAGCCTAACGCCGCTGCGGCGAACGCACATCCTTTTTTCATCATAATTTGAGAAATGTTGTTGTAGGGATAGAAGCTACTGGAGATCTAGACTGAGCTCCATGGAACGAATTATGTGACGAATAACTGGCGAACGCCGCCCGACGGCACGCCCGCTTTGCGCGCGACGTAGCAGCCACCGTGTTGAGTCCACGCGCAGAGCAAAAGCCGCCGGGCAAAATTCGTCGGTTATTCGCTGCATATTCGTCCTAGAGCCACTAAATGAGCTGCGCTTAGAGTGTCGGCACTCCGTTCTCCGGCATTGTTGTGGACGCCGCCATTTTGGCTCGTATGCAGAGCAGACGCAACTGCCGATCGTCATGATTCAAAAGTGCGACTTCCTCAGCATTAGATTCGGTGTTAGAAAGGTCACTCAATATTGCTTTGCTCTGTCACAAACTGTTTAAACATTTGTGGAGGGCGGAAAGGCGTTTCCTGTGATTTCAGATAAAGCTTCAGATAACTGGCAACCATGATTTTAAGACACAATATGGCCAAGTGTCGTTACTCTGAAGCGTAGCTTATTTAGTGGCTCTAATTCGTCCCATGGAGTTCATTCAGCCTAAGTCCTTTATGACTGTGTCAGTCTAAAGGTGTTATTTTTTTGTTTGTTGCATGAAAACAAAAAAGGGCTATGAATTCAAGATCAGAAAAGAAAGAAGAAAAGGGACCCACTTGCGTGTTTTAGTCACGTTGATATTAACAAGAGACTGATCCAAGAAAGGAAATTCTGGTTGTATTTCGATTTGTCGGGTCAAACCGTCCTATATACAAAAGAGTTTTATGAAAAATACAGCGGGCGTTAGCTCCGGTCTCAGCCTTCCAGGAGCAGGACGATGTGTCTGGCGTAGCCACGTCCGCCCTTCATACACCTTCTTTGTAGAGCGCAGCTCTTAAGGCCCTGTCACACTGAGGCAACACGACGGCAAAAGCAACACAACACGTTGTCCAACAGTCGGGCAACTTGTTGCTCGCTCCCCGCGTGTTGTCTGACAAACCTGTCCCATCGCGGCAATAGCACGACAACATGAACGACCACTAAAATGTTGCCTCGGTATGACAGCTTTCGGCAACAAAAACAGCAGCAACTTGTGTTGGACAACGTGTGTTGCCCTGATCGCTGGCTGAGCGAATTTCGGGCCGGCAACACGACAACATAGATTGCTTTGATGGTAGAGCTAGTCCCCTATGAAAAACGCCTTACTCAAATGAAGGCTTGAAAAGCGTTATTTACCAATACTTAGGTCTGGCGTGCAGCTAAAATATTTTTGATTAATGTTTTTGCTGCGTAGTTACGGAAAGCAATTTTCGTAATGGTCCCAGCTACGGTCGAGAACGTTCGGACTGGTTTTGAAATTAGAAGTGCTGAGAGACCAGCTCACATTACTGATAATGAAATAAGATGGCATGCCTACTCACCAGCTCATGAAGTATAATAAAAATAATCCAGAAAACCGAAGATTAAAAGTTGAAGCATTAAAACGACCACTCTGATCATGATTGTTGGTGCTTGGAACTTGGAACAGACGCTATCAAACACCTGATTTGTTTTAAAAATACCGAGGACGTTTTGGCGATTGAAGCGATCAAATAGCAGGTGGTGGGCAAATAGACAGCGGTTAAAAATATTTATTCCACCGATTGTTACGAAGGCCGATCGTGTCGGTGTCGGAGTTTTGAAGCACTGTCAGTTCAGCTCAACACCCCTACAAAAGACGCTTTGGGGTACTGCCGGTGCTAACTCAATTTTACAGTAGAAAAAGGAATTGCATGAAAGAAAGAACCGGACAGAAACACTTTATACGGTGGCGTAAATCCGGAACATATGTTGTGATCTAGCTCACCTTCCTCGGTAAGGGCTATCTGCTTTGTCAGCGAATGAAGAACATTTTGATAAAATAAAGAGGGCAAAATACACCCCGTGTCAAGCTTTCTAATCACAGTCACTGGTTGATGTTGTCCCGTGGTAATTTCCGGCCCTTCGAAAGCACTAGCACTTCGTAGAGTCACATTTCCAGCGATTCCGCACTGCACACGAACAAAGGTAAACATTCAAGATGGCGGAGTGTTCCCTGTGTTGTCCTCGCCGTCAGCGCGGTGTGACAAGGTTGTCGGACAACAAATCGGGCAACACGGTTGCCGGGCGGCAGCAACATGTTGCCCGACTTTTGTTATTGCCTCGATGTCACAGGGTCGCCGGCAACACGATTTCCCCGTGTTGCGTCAGTGTGACAGGGCCTTTAGTCGCCCGTTTCCGGCTTCAGCGGCGTCGCCGACGCCGTTGCCGTCGGCGTAACCGCGCGGTGCACTATGGGACGTTTCCCATAATGACGTCACGTCTGACTTCACGAGGGTCACAAGTGACGTCACGAAGGCCACTCGTGAAGGTGACGACCTTCACGAGGCCTTGACGAGTAACGTCACGAGGGTCACTAGGGTAACGAGGGTCACTAGGGTCACAAATGATGCCATGAGGTAGGAGGGAGGAAGGGGAAGGAGGAGGTGAAGAAGCGGGAGAGAGAGGAGGAGGAGAGGAGGGTGAGAGGAAGGAGGAGGAACGGGAGGACTAGGGGGTACGGAGCAGGAGGAGGAGCCTACCCTCCTCCTCCGTACCCTCCCTTCCTTCTCCTCAAGAGTTGCGCTATAATTTAGCATTACAGGTGATTGTAAACGTTTTTGTTTTTTTCAAATTTCCTGTTGTTTTCAAAGCTTTCGCAGCTAAGCCTTCTCGAAGCGTCTCGGACTCCTCTGTCGACATATTCTGGAAACTAAAGCCTGCGCGCCCGCTCCGTGACGTCACTGTAACTAGGAGAGCGAGCGGAAAGGCGACAGTCGGCTGAGCGGCTTTGACGTGCTAATGCGCTGGTGGGGCGGGCTGTAGCTTCGATTAAAAAATATTGTACCAATGTTACTTACCTTTGGAAAGGCAAAGTGCTACACTGCGATCGCAAATATTTTATTTTGAAACATATTTTTCACGCCAATGCTTACCACACAAATAGAAAAATGTGTGAAATAGTTTCTTTTTTTCTTTGTCTAGCGCCTTCCAGGTGCTTCCCTGAAATATAAAATAAGAGTAACAGCACGTTCTCAAACCTCCCACCACAGGTTGCACAGCCACTTCTTTATTTAGGGAAATGTGCGAAAATAAGTGACGGTACGCCACCTAAGGGGTCATTTGTTTTATTTAGAAAACGTAATTTTAAGAAAGTGAAACCAGCCAAACCGACGCAAAATGTGGCTGATCGACTACGTTCTCAGAAGACCATCATCTAACAAATGGACGAGAAAACAAAATGTATAGTTCGTCTCAGAATACAACTTCATATTTGTCTCCGTCTCGGGTTTCTGTATCTCAGTCTACAGAAATATCGTTATTCTTCGCTATTTTCTTTTTGTAAACAACCCTGATTTTTTGCAAACGGACAGTTCCTTTTGGAAGGAGCAGACATTGCATCTTGCACTAATCATGGTTTTCCCTTTGCACGTGTTGTTGAGAAGAACGTTAGTTGAGAAGGTGAGAATTAGTTGAGGGACCGCTCCATGTGCGTGGTCTCTCGCACAAGTGCCCGACTCCTCGAAATCTGGCAGCGTAGTTAGTGCCAGGTCTCCGACAACGTGTCATTGATCACGTGACAGCAAGAACTGAGCAATGTGCTGGGGTGACACAAGCTTGTCCACAACTACTTCAGCGTGCACCACCACACTGACGACCAGTTGTGTTGGAGGATGGAGCCCTTCTCGATATCTGTCAGATGATGAACCACTGCATCGTGAGGAAGTGTAATCTCCGAAACCAAAAGTTCTCTGAAGACACTCGCACTTGAGTGTCTTCACAGCCAAAGAGGCGAGTTTCGGTTCAGCTGCGCAGGTCAGAATACTAGCCTTGGACGACAAGGCTGCTATATCATAGTAGGTGATCTCCAATGCAAAAGAGAGAACAATGCAAAATTCTCTGGGCAGGTGACTTGCGCGCTAAAACCGACAAAATATTTCAAAGTACTTTGGAAGTAGTAAGTTCGAAAGTTGTTTTCTATACCATCATTTCTCCGGACACATTGGCTTTTCAGAAGTGCAAGAGTGCAAGGATAAAACAAAAAGCTGCCAAACCAAGACAACTTCGAGGAGATCGTAACTTGAACTTCTTCCTCCGGAATCGCCTTAATCCATTGGATACGCCGTTAACCTTCGGTTGGAAAGGAGGATATGTGGACCTTCAGTTCTCCGGCATACCTTTTCCGACACCACGGCAAACGACACTTACGAGGAATTGGTCCTTACGTTCGCAGACACGAAAACACTAGAGATTCTGGTCGCCGACGGATGCAGTGAATTCGCAGGTGCGTACGGCTGCCCGATGGCGCACCTAATGTCTGGCTTTGCATCGCTTGCAAGCAGCCTGCAATCTCATAAACTTACAACGTCACATCGCGTAATCATCCTTTTTTTTTTACGAGACTTTGTTTGTAGAACCGATGAAATATCCTATCTTTGACGCTCAGACCAAACGTATTGGGAATGACGGCGCAGGAAACAAGAAACAAAAATTTATTTGCTCTGGCCATTAGGAGTGCTTCGTCATCACCGACAATCGCAGATGTTCCTCGGTGAAAGCCGTCTGCCGGTTCTCCTCGCTTGGGCTGTTTTGAGTCACTGGGCCTGTTTAGGTGCAGTGACGTCACTGACGTAGCAAAACGAAGCGTGCATGCTTTAGTTCCTAGGAGGTGTTGCCTCAGCCCGGCCTCTTCTGCTTTTTCTTTTGTCTTTTTTTAGAGATATATATATATATATATATATATATATATATATATATATATATATATTTTTACTATTTCGTCGCATGTTTGGCGGAGCTCGTGACGCAAGTGTTTGGTAAACGGCCACATATCTTCGATTGTGTCCCGTCGTGGTACTGCTCTTCACTCTTCAAGCCTAAATCAAAGTGAGCTTTAATCACAACGCCTTTCTGCACACACACACACACACACACGCACGCACACGCGCACACACGCACGCGCACACACATTTAAAGTGCATTTAAGGTCGTTTTAATACGATTATCGAACTCAGAAGCGCGCTTGGTTTGCCACCGTCGTTTCAGCTTATTTATCGCCCGTTCTGACTCGAGGCACCCAGTATTGGGGGTCTCAAATGCCAATGACGACCGATTTCTGAGAACATCTTGCTTCGAACAGGGATCCCTAGAATATGTCACTGGAGTTCGATTCGTTGAACTATTCGAGCATATTTTCTTCCATTCGTCATACCTACGAATCATGTCGCATTGTTGGCGACGAACACGTAGTATACGTGTTAAACGCTTACCCACCCATACCTCCTTGCTCATTAACTTCAATGAACAAATATCCGAGCCCACGTCGGTAAGCAACATTTCATCGGGCAAAACAAACAATATTTGACCGGGACATTTCCCGTTTGATGTTGCACATGAGCCGCAGACACACTGCTCACACATGGTACAGAAGACAACGTGTTCCTTGCAGACATGTTGTCAGACATGTCGGCAGACACGCCACACGCATGTTAGAAGCACTTGTATTTCATAACGTCTGTGCGCTCCGAACATTTCCGCAGGCAATTTTTTCGCATGAACAATCTGACAGGATTGTCATACATAGAACGAACCTCCTCAGACAGTAGACAGTTTTAGGGAACCGTTTTTGCACATCCGATACGATACGATATTTATAAAAAATAGATAAGGTACTGTCTATTTTTTTTTATCGTAATTTTATTCATTGCATACAAAGAATGGTCCATGCAGGTAGGGCAGAAAGGGCAATGCAGTCAATTTCGTACACATATTTATAGTACTTTGAGCAGCCTGACGCTAGTTTTACGGCACTCCGAAACGGCCTGCGAACGTGCGCACCTCCCGACCATTTCACGGGAAAAACCTGCCCCATATCCAGGGCTGCACCCGGGGGCGAAACCATCCCACCAATCGCCTGACGCAATACTTTCTCGACACGGCCCCTAAAACTGCCCGCTCAGCGTCTCGTCAATTCATTACAGGCAGCCCTATAGCCTTCCACCCACGCTATGCCGTTTGTCATATAGCTGACCTCTGCCCCAGCAGCCCCCCTAATACCAACGGTTCATTCGTCCGTAAAACCTGGGGAGGATGCGGGGCATGCCTGCCGTGAGGTAGTATACGATCCATAACCGGGGCGTGCATTATGAAAGAAGTTGGCCAATTTGTCTACGAGATGGCGCTGCTGCTGCCGCAAAGCTCACGTAGTGTGCCTAGATTCCAGAGTCTTTCCAACTGCTCGATCAGGGTCACGTGGTTTAAAGACCGCGTTTGCAAAAGGGTATTTTTACATGACGTCAATCGCCATTGCGTTGTTAGTTTATTTTTTCAAACAAATTTGCTAATTTGAAGGATTACATCGTAACTCTGGCTTCCCCGCTCACTCTCTTCTCCTCCTCTCTCTTGGTTTCTACCCGTATACAAAAGTGGCGCATGCGCACTTGCGACCGACCTGCGCTAGAGGAGTTCGCCACTGACTAGCAAACGGCATTTTCGGTTTTACCTGCTCCCTCTCTTAAATCTAGGCTCTCTTAGAGCGTTTTATTAAGGGGAGAGGAGGTTAGCGACAGTACAGAGACGAAGCGAGGCGGACACGCTTGAAACGGTAGACGTCTTTGACCACTCCTTGCAGCGCTTGCAAACCACGTGACCTCGATATCGCATTTGGGGAACACTCTCAGATCTAGGCACGCTAAGCGGACATATGCCACGCCCTGAGCTAAGAAATGGAGAAAGAGAGAGAGAGAGAGATACACAGAGAGGGAGGAGAGGTCGGGTGGGGAGAGAAGAGGCAACGCTTAATCATTTATAATGGTGGCACCTGTCGCGCCCGTTGGCTCGACCGCGGGTAGGATCCACGGGCTCGTCCGAGCGAACGTCACAGACTCAGGTTTGTCAGCCGCGGTTGTGACATCGACTCTGATGAGCGTTCCACGTCGCGAGGTCATGTCAGAAGTGGATGTCGTGGGAATTTGACTGGCCTAATCTGCGTGACACTGTAAGCACAAACACTCGATCGACAAACTTTTTTTTTCTTTTATTATTAAAGCGTTTTTATCGAAATGACTAGTCGGATGGAAAGCCATTATTCGGGGCACTAAACTAAGTGGTAAACTGTGGTGACCGTCAGTATTTCTTCGAAATAAAATTAAACAAAAAATCCTATTGTACTACGCTTTGTTGGGTTCGTTGAGTAAAACTGAGCGTCTGGTTCAAGATATCAAATCAAAAAGTAAAATAAACAAAGGAAAGACGCCCGTTCTTATAATTTATTTTATTTATTGTTATTTTTTGCTTTAAGGTTCTTTTTCAATGGAATTTTTCAATGGCGGCAAGAAAAAGTAAACAATGCCCTACTCGAAAACAAACACACACAATAACTAACGAAGGCATATTTATCTTTAAAAACTTGAATTTAAAGGTCGAAACTGTAGATATGCATTTCCGCTAGTGAACGTAGACTCGCATCCCGTCATTAGGGAGTTTTCGTAGATCGTTTTCGCCGTCCCGCAAGGCCCTCCGCAATCCGCTACGATAGCGGGAACTCCACAGTCAAGGCTATCGGCGCGCAGGCGCAGTAGCAACTTCTTCGTCGCGGAACGCTTAGCGGAGGGGGCAACGCGGTCTACGAAAACTCCCTATTTAGGTCGACGGCAGTTACTAGGGACTTTTCGTAGACGGCGTTCCCCCCTCCGCTAAGCCCTCCGCAACGAAGAAACTGCTACTGCGCCTGCGCACCGATGGCCTTGGCTGTAGAGCTCCGGGTATCGTCGCGGTTTGCGCAAAGCGATCCGCGACGGCGAAAACCATCTACGAAAACTCCCTATGGATGTCTCGCAGCGAAGCCCTCGCAGCGGGTCCCGCACATCGTGACCAGCTAAATTTAGCGGGAATTTTTTTTCCCCTTGAAATCTAGCGAAGACCGAAGTGTCATGAGACTGTGACGTCGCCTGTGTTACGTGATGTCATGTCACATGACATCCTCATTTTATTCCTAAATTTAGCGGGAAAATAGAGAAATATAGCGTGACACGAAAATCGCGAATTTTTGTTTTTGTTTTTGTGTCGCTGGGGGGGGGGGGCTCTTCCTACTCTAGGAAAGACTCGTTCTCGCGATGCCCACGCCAGCACGCCGTGCTACACGCGCGACGCTTCTCGCAATTTTTTTTTTTTTATTAGCGCGTTTTTATCAGTTTCGGCAGCTCCGCTAACTCTCCGTTAGTAGCGCGTCTGCGCTGCCGCCCCTCTATAGCGTGACGCGTAGTGAGAGAGCCGAAACGATCGATTAAAACCTAATGGCTTCGCTGAACTTAGTGGGGAATTTACTGTCACTTTACGTCACCATGTCACGTGATGTCACGCGATGTCAAGCTACCACGTGATGGCATGGCGTCGCATGACTTCATAGTTTAACATGAACACACCGTCCGCTGCATTTAAGCACGCACGGCTGTGTCGTACGGTGTGCAGCGCGAGACCCACGCCGCAGTTTTATTTTTTGCTGAACACGCAGCGATGAACCGGGAATATATCGGCATTTCTTCCGCCCCACCACCACTTGCTTCATGCTGTTCATCCTGCGAATTCATCGGGAGACTAAAGACAATGAATGCTCCTTAAACAACGTCGGAATATATTTATTTTCATCACCTAAATTAAATTGAAGTTTTCGACGATGTCAAAACTTCATTTAGACGAGAAAATAAAAACACATTCTGCTGTCCACACTGGAATTTTTAACCTGACAAAAAAAAAGGGGGAAGGAGAATGATGGAGGAGGGAGAGGTTAATAGCGGTAAATTGGGATCGATGAGGTAAGAAGGGGAGTCATACCGCCTTCCCATCTCATCGATTTTAATACTGAATCCCACGCGCTCTCGAACCAAACCACACAGGAATTGGATGTGATGTTTTATGCAAAGTGGGCAAATATGCGAGGTCTTAAGTTTAATAATTAACGATGTATCGCGTACTTCAGTCACGCTGAGCTAACCAGGTTTAAATAATTGGCGAAAATCAGCTTTGAGTGCGAGGCTACTTTTACCACTAAAAAGGCTTGGTGGTGGATTTGCTTCTTCGTAAAGTTCTCTTAATCGCACGTAACAAATAAAGCCCGAACTTATTTTAGTGGCTTAATTGGAAGTTAAGTCTATTCAAGCCAATGAAATAAAAGATCTTGGTGCCCCAGGCGGCCTTTTACTATACAAAAGAGAACATGAGAGCGAAGTCAGACCTGCTTTCTTTCCTACATTTTCAGTTTTAGTGACATCAATCGGCGTAATTACCCAGAAAATCAAGTTTTCACTTTAACGCAAAAAAAAAAAGAGAAGAAAATTGTAAGCAGTGAGAGAGTGCAGGCGAGCTGGTAATTAATCGACATCTTGTAAACCCTGAGATGGGGAACGATTTTGTTGTGTTCGTCCGTTGTTTTACCATTCTCAGGGTTTACAAGATGTAGAAGAAAATGCCCTATTCAGCTTCTGAAACAATTTTTGAATTTTAGTTGTAGCTTCTAATTAAGGCAACTGGCTTTTTTGATACATTTTCCAAAACCAACTCACCACCTCTTCCATTTCACGGTCAATTACAGTGCCAGAATATCATTAAAAATGTTTTTTTACAATTTATTTATAGTGGGTTTTAATCCTCATGGTATCAATCATGACATATATTACCGCCGTGCACAATAAGTACCAAATTTACTCCGCCTGAATGTATTGTTAAAATTAAAAGATCGAGAGTCTGTATATTTGCGAAGTAATATGTCGTGCATGAAAGCACTGAAATTTAGGTATTTATTACAAGAAAACGGAATAATATCCAAACAAATTTTGTATATACATTCAACGAGCCTCCAACAAACATTGCCGTGGAAAGCAACGTTCCGCCAACAACCTCAAATATCAGGTGCTACTCTGAGGCTTTCAGGGTGTTATTTGTTAAGCTTTTTCAAGCAGTTTCAACAAAGTTCATGCTTTTGTTTGCGTATGTAGAGTATGACAGCTCATAGTAGAGTACTTCTATGCCCTAGTGCTCGTTTTCTAATCTCGTTCGAAAACTTATCGAGCTTTTCCTGTGGTCTTCATACACAACGCTTTGGGAAATCGCGAGTACGCTCTCCGGATGTAGCTGCGTAAGTAAACACATATAGGTAAAGTAATACAAAACAGCCTGTCTTGGAAACAAACAATTTACTGCACTGATGCGAGTGTCGCGAATACGGTCACATTCACCCCGCACTCGAGTATTTTACAATATACTATTTGTAACTAAATACAAATTGATTCAGATACACAAAAATAACGCAATAAATAGACAACTTGCTAAAATTACTTAAACACTACGGAGGGTGCTGGGAATGAAGGGGAACGCGCTCACGCTCTCGCCTTATCGCTATAAAACATTTCAAGTAAATAATTACAATTAGGCTTTTACGAACACATATCCACAGCGTAACATGCTTTAGGTTTTTTTGTTTTTTTTTCTTGGCACAGTTATTGCTTCAGGCGCCAGAGCGCGCAGCGCATGTAACTGCACTCGTACCTTGACCCTTGGTACATGGGAAATTCATCGAAAGGTATATAAAAACACCGAACGTTTTCGGCGACAATCGAACGGCCTTAAGGCCCGTTCACACACTTACAACCGAGTAGATCCGGCTAAGACAAGGCCGGTTTTTAAAGAAATATTGACCAACCGAAATTTGGCCACAGAAGCGTTGAACGAGACGCCTACGAACTCCAGAACCTCCCTCATACATCGCTATCTCAAACAGATCGCCTTAGTTTTGGAAAAGAAGGGCGCGATCAAGCGAGGACTACGACGTTGCGATCGTCCTGGAACAGATGAGAATGAGGGGAAGCGGCTTCGCTTCTCAGCTCCTCGCGTAGGTTCACCAGCTCGAGGTGCTCGAGGGGACGAATCCAAGAGGAGAGGGAATGAGAATCATGACGTCACATGTGCCGTTGGCCTTGTCAGCCGTCTTCAACCGCACAATTATTTTCCAAAAATACTGCCATCCGTTTGAGATATCGCTCTATGAGGGATGTTATAGGGTTGTGCCGCCTCCCGCCTAGGGAGCCTTCATGTGCGCTTTGCTAGGGTGATGCCATCCTTTGTAATACGACTCGCCGACAAACCAGCAGCCATTTTGTTCCTCGGCGATAATCTGTGGGGCTTATAACCCTCCCGGAAACAAGCACCTTATCTCAGAAGTTCGGAGCAGCGTTGTGGAACCCACGGAGGGAGGAGTAGCATTTTCCTTCTCGGATGGGATTACCGATGGACACAAAGGCCACTTTCCGGCGCACGGGGAAACAATGAGAGGAACAAAATGGCGGTGGACGAGGGTGTGGGAAAGGGAAACAGGCAGTTGGCATCACCCTATGCGAAGCGCACATGGAGGCACTCTAGCTAGTCCCGCCTATCGATCCAGCCTTGTTTGAAGAGCTCGAAATTTCGGTTCAGTATCTCTTTAAGCCTCTTGCGACGGCCTAGAACCTGCTTTGCAGCAGCACATCCGGTCCTATGCCTTCGTAAGAGGCTTAAAAGCCGGTCATGTCTCAGTAGGTCCGACTCGGTTGCAAGTGTGTAAACGGGCCTTTATAGACCTTTTCCGCTTACTCTCGCCCCCACCGCCAAGCAGTCATATAAGGTATGGAAGACGAAAAATATTAAAACATTTCAACCTGCAGGTAGCCAGAAATAGACGGGAGACAAAACGAGAATGAGTGACGGTTACGCTTATCTCCTAAATGCATTCTATTCTCGTGGCGACGGCATAACAATGTTTTCGCCCATACTGGAAGTGACGACAATTCAAGATGGCGGCGCCCTTGCGAAAAAGGTCTATACGTTCGTGTACAAAAAACCTTGCAGCTCAGTCACGCGGGCTCGCATTTTGTCTTTATTTTGTCTTCGCGTAATCTACTGCTTGATAACTTTTCTTTTCAACACATAGCAATTAAAACTTAAATCAATGGAAGCTTAGGAATCACTAGGGAGCCTTCACGTGCGCTTTGCTAGGGTGATGCCACCCCTTGTAATACCACTCGCCGACAAACCAGCAGCCATTTTGGTTTTCGGCGATAATCCGTAGGGCTTATAACCCTCCCGGAAACAAGCACTTTATCTCACAAGTTTAGGCAGCGTTGTGGAACCCACGGAGGGAGGATTAGCTTTTCCTAGGGTGCCTTCATGTGCGCTTCGCATAGAGTGATGCCAACTGCTTGTTTCCCTTTCCCCCGCCGCCATTTTGTTCCTCATTGTTTCCCCGCGCGTTTCCCGTGCGCCGGAAAATGGCCTTTGTGTCCATCGGTCCCCCCATCCGAGGGGGGAAATGCTAATCCTCCCTCCGTGGGTTCCACAACGCTGCTCCGAACTTCTGAGATAAGATGCTTGTTTCCGGGAGGGTTATAAGCCCCACGGATTATCGCCGAGACCAAAATGGCTGCTGGTTTATCGGCGAGTGGTATTACAAAGGGTGGCACCACCCTAGCAAAGTGCACATGAAGGCTGACTAGCTTTTCCCACCTCGGGTGGGAGGACCGATGGACACAAAGGCCACTTTCCGGTGCACATGGAAAAAATGAGAGGAACAAAATGGCGTTGGAAGAGGGTGTGGCAAAGGGAAACAGGCAGTTGGCATCACTCTATGCGAAGCGCACATGAAGGCACCACAGGAAACACGTACAGGAACCGGATTATTTTGTACACGCTTCTTGGCTTCGTGATTGGTTCTTCAAAGTCCTCGTCTGCTAATGCTTCAATCCCATCGGCTGCGGGGCGGTAATGAGATGCTCGGGATTTGACAAGCCCTGCGTTTCTGAAGTCGTCCGTGACTCTATAGACGTTTGCAAGAACGGCCTCGGGGTGCCGCCATCTTGATTCTGGTGAGGGGTAGACGGTTTGTTCATGGAGGCTAGAAGGGGAGGTGGCAGAACTAGCCACCGCGGAGTGCATCGGCGGATAATGCTAGCAGCGGCGGCGCTGTTGTCGATGCTATAGGGACCGCCCGCGAGCGCGCTGCAAGGCCGGCGGTTCGGCCGTTGCCGGTGGCATTTCATACACGCAAGAACCGCATTTGGTATTTGTGGAACGTTTGTTCGTCACATTGATAGCAAAGCGCTATTTTTTAATTTACACGTACAGCAGGTATGAGAGACAGTACGCTCACGCGAAACGCGAGTTTGCTTCGTGGAACGAGCGTCGATTTTTTTTAATGGTTGCTAATATATTTACACGTGGACGTTGTCAGTTGATGCTCATTTTCTGAAAAGCTAGCCCCTCACCTTGCTCTGATAAAGTGTGCTAACATAACTGCTAAGGAATCTTTTTTTTTAAATAGGCGCACACTGCTTCGCAGTGTGTCTAATCTCGAAGTATCGCAGGTGGTAAGATAGCATGGATATCAGAAAGGTACAAAAATAAGGACATTGTGAGCTGGGCTTAAATGCAATACTTATTGATT
The DNA here is from genome assembly GCF_016920785.2 of Ixodes scapularis. NCBI lineage: Eukaryota > Metazoa > Arthropoda > Arachnida > Ixodida > Ixodidae > Ixodes > Ixodes scapularis. The sequence goes on along the minus strand of NW_024609879.1, from coordinate 131,634,738 downwards.
CAAAAAAGGCTCAAAGATAAATTTAAAGCGTATGGGCTACGTAACCCGACGAAGCTTCAAATAGCGCAATCGCCGCCTTCTTCCTTCTCTCGTCTTGTTTTCCGCTTGGACCAGAAAATGGAGCCTTGTTAGCACATAAAACTTGATGAGGCTTTGCTCACCAACGTGCTACGTTCGCTGCAACCAATAGCACCCAGCCTGTTTCTTGTCAGAGAAGAAATCAGGTCCATTACGCTAGTTGCTTTTCGCATGGTATAGCTGAACCAATAGGTGAACGAGTTTGCCATATTTGTAACGAAGGCTTGGAGTTCCTGTAAAAGATGTAAAACAGCCGCCTCAACCCCCCCCCCCGCTTGTCGACCTCTTGCGTCAAGCAAGCTTCTGCGGGAAGTCCAGAGCCAGCCAGCTAGCACAATCAGCACTCTTAAAGGGACCATGAACTGACTTTTTTACTTTTTCCAGATAACTTTTACATTAAACCATCAATGTTCACTGAATGCCGAACAGGCATCCGTTTTCGTCTCGGTTTATTAACTTCTACACAAAGAATGAATGAAATATTGACTTTTTCTTGACCGCAAAACAAGCCGTGACGTACGCTGCTTCCGGAACCGGAAGTTCTCTCGGCAGTTGGAGATGGGAGCGTTAGCGGCGACGAGTTGGGGTGTGCCGGTAGGTTTTACTGCGCCGATGTCACCGACGTATTTTCTGAATCGGCGCCTCTCATCGCCGCATCGCAGCTGAGCGAAATTCAACGAGATACGTTGCGCTACAGCGACAGCATGGGACTAGTCCCATACGCCGTTATGCCTGTTGGGAAGTGCAGCGAGTCTTCCGGTGAAGACTCCAGAAGTTAACCAAACTGTCATTGTTGGTAAAAGGCGGCCAGTGTCAGTCGTTTGCAAAGCGACGTAGATGGAAACAAATTGCCGCGGCGTTTTTCGCGGTCTCGGAGATGCGGGAACGAGCCGACGTTAAAAAAGATACGTTTGAACTACGAGTGTCAGCAAGAGCCACGTAAATACCTGTTCACACTCGGAGCGGACGCGCGCGTTTGATGGAAGTGCTGTATTCGCGTTGTTGGTAAGCGCTTCGGGACCGATCTTTTACGATTGCAACTCGATACTGATGCGACACTCGGCAAAGAAAGGTTGGACCGGTATTGCGCGTATACCTCCCACGAACTGTTACAGCTCGACAGTGACGTGCAGTCTGTCAGAATAAAAATGGCATACCAATAACAAAGTGTACATACCGTGTTACGAAGGTAATCCATACAGCGTTTATTTCAGCTCTATATCACACAAAACAAGAGAGAATTGACGAGGGTCCCTTTTCGACGAGTGTTCGTCAACCCTGCCTCGGAAAACAAGGGGAAGAGATTGACCTCACCTCTTAACCTAAAATTGAGGTCAGCGATCAAACTATAATACGGGAAGGGTCCACAAGGGTAGCGCGGGCATATTCCATTCAGCACGCCAGCCGGTCGTAGGCAGACAGACGGTCTTGCGACGAAGCAACGCTGCGCCGAGTCGGAGTGCCTGCTAGGCCTATATATCCTGAGAGCTTCGTAGGAGCGGGATTCGCGGCTGTTGTCGCTCTTCTCGGGTGTTTGTGGATCCAGCGTTCTTGTTCGTCGTGGTCTGTTTTAAGTACATTTTTTTCTTGCTGCTTGAAGTCGGCACGCGCGAGATGAAGACGTAGAAAAATAAACGTTCAGTCAGTCAGAGTTCTGAGAGGAAGGAAACCAAAGGAAATCACCGTTCTGAACTCGGCCCTGCCCTACTGCGCACGCGCAGTGGTTGCTTCGTTTACCACACGATAGATGGCGCTTGGCTCTCAGCATTATCAAATTTGGCAATTTTCGCCACACATCTCTAATTATGCTACAAAATGTTGATCTGAATATTATTTAACAAAACTTTTAGGAAACATTCGCCGGCTATTTATTGTTTACGATCGCGGTGCTGGTGAGGTAGGCTCTTACCCAATAGGCGACCTGGATTTGGCTGACGTGCTCCATTTCCGCGGATGCATCGTAGTGAACAGGCGAAGGAAGGAAGGCGCAAAAGAGTCCAGTTTTCTTTTAAAAGTTCTATAGCAAATAATTTTTTTTGGCTCCCTAGTTTTGTGTTTTTGTGTTTCTTTTCACACCTTTTACGACGTGCGGTGGATGAAATTCGATTTTAAAATCATTTCATGGTCCCTTTAAACACTTGTCGCAATTGCTTTTCTTGACCATTGTGCGCACAACAAAGCCTGTGACATAGTAAATAATTCGAGAGTCTCTCCTTGATGAGACGGAGCAGCTGTGATCGTCAAAGATATCGCACGACACGAGTAGTTCGTGGACTTCGTTCAGACATCCAATGTCCATGAGCTCATCAAGCTTCTTCGGACTTTCTTTTAGGTTCTTGCTGGTTCCATGGAGTAGACTTTTTGTTAGTGCGGGCGAGACATTCCCATTTGCAGGGGCCTTTACTAAACTGCAAGAAGGGAGACAGTTTGCTGAAAGCAAGAACTGTGTTGTAGTTGGATGGACATGGAGTCATGAGAACGCGTCAAATTGACTTTGGACGCGCTCTGGACGAAATAAATTCGACAAATGCAGTTTAGAATCGCAGCAAGTCGCCGCGTTGCCGCTCGAAACAAATCTAAAGGCCCATACGCACATTCGCGTTTGAGCGCGGTGCGTTCCGTAGCGGCAAGCGGACGCGTTGCGTTGCGAAGACCGCTTGCGCCAAACTTGTACGCACAGTTGCGTTGACACGCAGTCAACCGCAGTCAAGAGCCAATAAGAACGCGCTATCGTCGCTAGTGGCTCACCAATAGTAAGCGAAATCCAAGGCAACATGGCGGCGCACGGCGACAGCGTCGGTGTTCGATCTTGGGGCAATATCGCCGGCTTCCCCGACGTTTTGTCAAGCTTGAACCATCGCAGCCTTGGAAAATACAGTCCCCACCGCCCCCCAAACGAAAAAGCAAGCACTGCGACCGGCGAACCGGATACGTCTCTCCGAGTCTGCCGTGTGTGGCGAGCGAACACGTCACCTCTCTCCTCTTTCGGCTTCTGATTGGTCGAACGCACCCGAATGCACCGCAACGCTTCGGAAAGTTGAGCGAGTCTCTCTCTACTCGCTTGCGTCGTGCTACCGAGCGTTGCGGGAAGACGCGCGTCGCTCCGCAAGTGACGCGCCTGGCCGCAAGGACTCCGCGACGCACTCAAAATCGTTCAAACGCGAATGCGTATGGACCTTAAAGGGGCCCTCCAACAGTATTTGAGCGTCGACTTTTTTTTGCGGTTTCTACACGCAAGTGGTCCCGGAAACCCAGTGGACAACGAAAGGGTTTGAAAATATTAGCGCATCATATTTTAATTTGACAACTCGGAAACACCTCCTCCGACGGTGGCGCCGCGAGGTGCCGAATGCGCGCGCATAACGGCGCTCCCTTTCACTTTACGTCACATTCTTTGGGTTTCGTGATTGGCGAGAGCCGTCCCAGGAATTTTGAAGCGAAATAAAGTATATCACACGTTAACCGTCATTATTTCTCTAACAAGTCATTTTTATAGAGCTAATAAAGTTGCAAAGTAAAGTTCAAAAAGGGCGAAAACAACGCCTTGTCGCTCATGCGCGCCTCCCAGCGGCGTCCGCGACGTACCATCGCGAGCAGACGACAAGTGATCCGTGCACACAACGCGCATCGTATTTTCACTTGTGCGCCCCCGGTCCCGGTCAACTAAAAGCAGTAAGAGGAGCCAGGGGAATCCTTATTTTCTTTTAGTGCTGTGACCGACTTTTCACTGTTCGAGTGAAGTGCGGCGACGGGACCGGTGCCCAACGGGACCGCTCACCAGTTTCTCCCTCCTACTCGCCGAGGTGGCTCCGGTGGCGGAGTTGCGGGAGACGAGTGTTCCGCGGCTGTCGATGCGGACTGAGGCAGAGACGCGTCGCTTGCGTGGAGTGTCCTCGTACGGCGCGACGCCCATATCCGCACTAAAAACCCGATAAGCCCGGTAGATTCATCGATGATGGCAACCCGATCGCAAAGCTACGATGGTTGCAGCTAGGCCTAATGGCCGACGAGCCGACCGGGCCGACGGGCTATCAACCAAACTCGCGTCCAATTGGCCAACCGCTTTGCTCCAATCGCTAAACTGTTTCATTTTACGTCATGAAGCGCTATGTTTTGCATATTTAAAGTTGTTTTCTGCAATATTTAATTTGCTAATAACTCACAAAATATTGCGAATTTGTGTAATATTTTTTTTCCTCGGTGTTCCTGCTTTCATGGAGCTCCTTTTCAGCGCGAACTTCAAACCGGTCAAAAAATTGTTGGTGGGCCCCTTTAAGAAGCTGCGCGCGCGCGCCTATCGTTAGCATGAATAACTGATACACGCCCCGCCTTTAGCTGCCCGCCGTGAAGCTCCCACCTCCCTTCTAGCCACCATCGTCTGATAGTCAAGCATGGACAGACGGATGGACGGATATTAATGGCTATACCTATTTCAACGGGCGGTAGCTTACGCCACCTAGCCAAAGTCAAAAAAGGCAAAACAGGCATTGCCGAGACGGACCCACGGTTCCAGACTGGCGCCCAAACAAAGCGATTTCCATTCACGGTGGCCAGACTATCTCTCTAACCACGGCTGCTTGCACACGTCCATAAAAAGAACATAAAAAAACAGAAGAGATTTATTAATATTGTAACGCAAACGCCGTGTTTCGTTCCTCATCCTCCCCCTATAGTTGTACGGTACTCATTGCAAGCAATCAAACTACATGCAGTCGATTTGTTTTTAAGTAAATTTGTAATGAAGTAATTTAATTTATTAGAAAATAATCACAAGATATATATATATATATATATTACTTTTGAATCCACGAAAAGTATTTTTTAACAGTCAGTGTTTTTTTTTTCCTCCCCTTTTTAGTGGTGCCTTGCGTTCGTACAACTTTCCTGCCGAGGAATCCTCAAACATAGCCTCCTCTATGCCTCAAATTAAGTCTTGAGAGAAGGACAGGTGTACCAAAATCGGCGAATAAAGAAGATGAGTAGTTCCTTTTTTGGTGATTCTAATTCAATACTACAAAACGAATACGTTTTGAATCCGATAGAAAACGATTTGTTTTGAAACTCTGAAGTAATCGGAGAATAAGTTACTTTTCATCTAAACTTTCAATTACATTTTGTCTCGGGTAATCGAGTCATCTAATCGAATACTAATATAAGCTAAATAATTGCGATTGAAATGGATTACCTTTTTTCGTTTAACGTGTACAAGATTGCGAGTCATCCCTTATTCTCGAACCTGGCCTCTAAAACCAGCGGAGCGACTACGACCTTCCACAAGGTTCCAATAGAAAAGTAAACATCGCGAAAGGCTCCGGAAAGGAAATTGAAGGGGGACATCACGAATACCAAAGCAAAGAACGAAAGATTGAAACACTCATTACGCTCCCGCAGTCTATGTTGACGCAGTCAAATAAAGTAATGAGTAAAAGTGAAAATAACGTGGGCGAATCACTGTCAAAGAGCAGAGAAGCATTGCGCTGCGTACTATACAAGGAGTTTGTGAAGCGGAACTGAATATACATAGTTTTTTGCTTTTTTTTAAGAAAGGCTTAGAGGAAGAGGAATTTGGAGGGGGAAGGGGGAAAAGGGAACGGAGCAAACAAGTTTTAATTGGAATTTCCGGATCAGGCCAATAGAAACTCGAAAACTTCCCAACCTGGCTTTGTCAAGAAAGTTACGACAGGTGTCTATCTTCTGGGGTGACCCCGTGTTTGAATCCGTGGGCTCGACCGGGAAACAAAACAAAACAGACAAATAGACTAAAAGATAAATAGACACGTGAAGTAAAGAACAGCACGTGCACATCTTGTGCTTGTATGGTTCCTTGTAGTGCAACTAAATAAGCTACGCTTCAGAGTAACGACACTTGGCCATGATGGGGCTTAAAATCATGGTAGTCAGTTATCTGAAGCTTTATATGAAATCACAGGAAACGATTTTCCGTCCTCCACAAATGTTTAAATAGTTCGCGACGAAGAAAATCAATATTACATGAGCTTCCTAACACTGAATCTAATGCTCAGAAAATCACACTTTTGAATCATGACGATCGGCACTGCCGAGACCCTTTATCAAACCGAGTGGCAGCCGCCGGCACTGCCACGCATAAGAGCATGACAAGGAAAAAAAGAAGGCAAGGATAAGGATGACTCGTTGTCGAAAGCGCCAACGCGTCTTTCCGCCGATGACGTGGCCGCCATGGTCCAGCAGACAGCGAAGACAATTTCTGCCTTTTTCGCCTCAACCTTAAGAGCTGCCCCGCTTTAAATCACCGACGCCCTGGCCGTTCTCGCCCCACACGGCCAGCAGACTCAGCAGTTCCTGTCACAGGACCCTTACAAAAACGAGTCTCAACATTCTTTTTAATTTTTTAGACTTCTTATTGACTTTCCGCGATCCTATTGAATTCCTTTATAAACTCACTTTGTTTTGACTATTGTCAAAAAACGTTCACAAGAAAAAATATTGAATTTTTTGTAGACTTATTTATAAAAAAATTAAAAAGAACCTGTAAAGACGTTTTTTTGTAGGTTATTTTCTAAAAAAATTCAAAAGGAAAAACAATAAATTTTTTTGTAGAATTATTTACAAAAACATTAAAAAGAACTTGTAAAGACGTTGTTTTGTAGGTTATTTTCTAAAAAATAAAAAGGCACATTTGTTATTACTTTATTTGGTCTGCGGTCGTGTGCGGGGTCCGATATGACGAATGTTTTTTTTTTTTTATTTTACTTTTTATTGAAAATGTGTTGACTTGTTCACTCTGATTACTTTCTTTTGACTGACTTCCTGTTGACGTGGTCAACAGAAAGTTTGTTCATTTTGTGTTGAAACTTTTTTTGTGATTTTCTTTTGCCTGAGTCAAAAAAGCTATTGACTTTCTATTAACTCTACGTTGGATCTTTTTCTGTTGACTTCCTGTTGAAAGTGCTATCAGAAATACTGCAGACGTTCTGGTTACTTCGTGTTTAAATTATTCAGTTGACCTTCTGTAGCCAGTGTAAAAAAAAAAGCTACAGACTTTCTGTTGACTTTTTATTGAACATAATACATCTTGACTAAATGTGAAAAGTCACTAAGTTTCTCAATAGTCTCTGACAAGTTGAGAACCGTAGAGAGGAGCTTCCGTTCTCCTGCCTCCAGCGCGAGCCTTCTATCCTTGACAACTCTTCGACGTCTCGCGCCCCACGAGCTCGACTGCGCAGTCAAAGCACGACGGAAGGCATGGGGCGCGTGCTGGAGGCCAGGCGTTCAAAAAACATGCCCAGCCGTTCTCACTTTGTAAATGACTATCGTGGCATTATTGACCCTATTCAAAGAAGAGCAAAATAGCTATTTTAAAGTGGAGCAACCGCCTTGACTGGCTTCGTCCTGAGTGGTACTATGCAGAGAAGCGATAACATTTGTTCTATGAGCCGTTTTTGTGGATGTTGTTTTAGCGACTACACGAAAATATTATTAGTTGTACCAATGCTTTTTAGTGAGAGATAAAGTCCACGAACTTCGAAACACTGTCTTCCCTTTGACATACTTTTGAGAAGGAGACTGGAGACTTGGAAACTTAGTCAGTGCTGAGGTGGTCACCGGCCAAATGATTACCTTCAATATGTAGGCTATATAAGGCTTTGGTGCTGTCAACAAGACTGTGTTTCTGGCGTTGAGTGCTTGGTGGTGTTTGTGTTTGTTTACATTGCTTATTTGTGGGATGTGTATTTCCTAACGAAGTTCAAAAAAATATTAAAAAATTGAGTTTTTTTTAACGTTAATTTGCGGTTCCGTCAAAAGGAATTCATAAAAATTTATGTAAGAAGAAATTCAAAAGTATGTATGTAAAAAGGAATTCTAAAAAATTTAAGTGGCCAATTTTAACTAGGAGTTAAATAAGTTGTTAAAACAAAGTCTAAAAAACATCAAAAAAGTTTAAAAAGAAATTCAATACGACTCCAGAAAATTTTCAACAAAAATTCAAAAGAATTTAACTACAGATTTTTGTAAGGGGACTCTGATTGCGAGCTATTCGAACGACAGCACGGTGAGCGCGAACAACCACAGACGCGCCACGAGATCGCTTCCAGCATCGCCGGAGCCCTCCCAGTTGCTTCAGCCGGTGGTATGGCTTCTAAGGGAATCATTTATACGGAAGCCGCCAACGCGATCCGACTACCTCCAGTGGAGCCCCCACCACTCCGAAAAGGGCCCGCCAGGCCCACGACATTCTGCGCGACCTCGCCCAGAACACCAGGAGTCTCTCCACGAGAGACGTCCACGAGATACGGCATCTTGACCCGTACCTAGTCTGCTGGGACGCCATGCTCCCCAACCACCAGCTCCTCATCTTCAATAGACCCTTTCCGAAATTCAGTGCCATCTGGTCGTTTGTAAAGCAGTTTAGATTTTGCCATATCAATGGCGGAAATGAACTTGTATCGGCACCGTCACTTTCGCAAGTCAACAGCACGCGAGGAATTGTTCAGTGAGTTCTTTCTCGATCACTTTCAGTTCGACAGTGACCAAGAACCTGCTTTCAGAACAAAGCTCCAAACCACTCAGATTCCTCGAGAAAATTCTATACACCAAGGTGCTTTAAAGCAGATTGTGTGCCGCACACAGATTGACTGAATCTGATTTATTAGAAATAAACGCTTACGTAGCTCTTGCGTTCCATTCGAACGTCGCGTCGTACTGACCCCCCGAATGTACAGGCCTCGCAAGATCCGCCTAGGACGCCTAGGAGCATCTTTAACGTCTTCTTTTATCAGTCACTAGAAGGCCGCCATTGGTATGGCACAGATGCCGTTCCACTGATGATGATAGTAATCAAAGTGGCCAGACTGAATTTCGGAAAGGTTCTATAGAATGGAACTCTTCCACATCGTCGCGACAAGGCGATGGATGACGCCTATCCAGTCCCAGACATCCAGGATCGAGTCCGAGCTCTTCAGAGAGCTCCCTCACCAGTTACTCAAGCAGCCTCGACGCGGACACGGCACGTATCGTTCCCCAGTCAAAACTAGTCACCGCCCTGACACCGAGTCTAAGAGGCTCTCCAATCCAAAGTGACTCTGGCCGCGACTCTGTGTCTCTGAGACCCACCAGTGCCGTCAGCGACGGCACAGTCGTTTTTTCGACGCTCCTGGACGTTTTTTCGCTCCAGCACGTTCACGCCCACTCATTTCCCGAGGCTGGTGTCATGGCCGACCTTGCCCGTGCTTGGTCTTGGACCGACGAAAACGGCCCATTGGATCCGGACTTGACGGCCACCGCCGCCGAGCAAATCTTGGAGTGGCTCAGCACGACCGAGAGCGTCATCGAGACCCACGGCGATGACGACCCCTTCGACGCCCACGATGGTAAAGAGGAAAATCGCACCAACATAAAGAAACACACTACAGACAAACAAAGCGACTTCGAAGACTCCGAGTCGGACCATTGCATATAACAGACTTGGGAAGTAATGCGTTACAAGTAACGGATTACTTGCAATCTGTTACTTTTCAAGTAATTTTGTAATTGACACGTTACTTTTTCCTGGAAGTAAATTGTAATGTAATTTCGTTACAAAATATTGGTAAGATTACTTTAATTACTTGTTAATTTTTTTTTAAATATGAGCATAATACAGTAACTTGAGCCCCCCAATACGAGCAGAACATCCAGCATAATAACGATATCAAGTTCAACAAAATAGAAAACGTCAGGAAGGGAAGAATAGCCGCAAAGAAAACCTGATTTTTTGTATGACCGGTCACTAGAACCACTAGAAAAACATACAAGGTATCTATAAATATGTGAAAGACAAAGATCAAGTAAGACAACACACACACACACACACACACACACACACACACGGTCATTAGGTAGAACCACAAACCTACGGAAACACATCAAAGTAAGCTGGGACACGTGCATTCGGCATTGGCTACACGTTTTAACGTTAGAACCAAGTTTTTCTTTCCTTGTGAATAGCAGGCAAAACACCCGAGTCAAAAGGGAGCTTTCGTAGATCACTTCTTTATCTCCGAACCTCGTAGCGAAGGTAGACGCTGCTACTGAGCATGCGCACCGCTAGCTTTGTCTGCACAATTCCAGGGATCATTTCCAGAGGCCGTAAGCTAGCGGGATGGCGGGGGTGGTTGCAGCTTTCGGTGCCTTGTCAGCTTACATGTGAACGGGTTGTACGTACACTTTTTCTCTTAAATTCAATATTTTATTTTTACAAGGGCTACCATAATAGGGGCGTATGACAAATGAAAAGTAGTGTTGCAGAACAGTTTTGAAAAAAAAAATCAATATTGTTTCTATTGTTTTCTGGATAAGTGTACAAAAAAGTAACGTGAAAGTAGTTTGCAACGTAACGAGTAAAGTTATCCGTTACTTTTCAGCGGAAGTAATTTGTAACGGTAAACCATTACACTTAAAGCTCGGTAATTTGTAATTGTAATCCATTACATTTTTCAAGTATCGAGCACAAGTCTGCCTACAAGTCGAAAGCGACGGGACCTCCGCCGCCAGTCCGCCCGACACAGCAGGCACTTCAAGTCGACTAGGCAGTGTTTAGTGAGTAATTCAGTTTACACGGGCCGACCGACTTCGGCGCACTTCTCATTCCCTGCACGAAGGCTCCCTGCTTCACGGCCCGTCCCCTTTTCCTTGACCAAGTCGATGCCGCCGTAACCAACATCTTGAGGCCGGCATCATCGAACGCTCCGCACGTGGCCCGTACTTCAACCCCGTCTTCCTACTTCCCAAGTCAGCCACTAAGTCCCGCTTTGTTTTAGACGGCACCACGTTTACCCCTCACCTCCCGGCACCTTCGCTTCGCCTTAGTCCGCTACCCCAGGCGATCAAAGCAAACCCCTTCCCGCCCTAAGCGTATATGGTGATGCTCGACGTTGCCCCCGAGGCCTTTTACCATATCACCCCTATCTCTACTCCTGCAATTTGACCAGATTTAGAGTAGGCCGCCGTTACTACCGTTTTTTTCCGTATGCCCTTTGGAATACGCCGGCGCCGTTTTACATGAGGCTCTTGGCCACAGCCATTGCCAGGGAAATGCGTAAATTTTGGGCTTGGTCTCACACAGACAACTTGTGCGCCAATCCCGATTCAGACAATTTCAACCAATCAATCAGTTTATTTTTTCTTTCAAGGGGTACACACTCCTCGAAATGGTACCTTAGTGCAAAAGGCGATCGTGTCGCCTGACTGGGCACCAAGGTCCAATGGGGGGGGGGGGGGGGGGGGGGGGGGGGGGGGGGGGATTTGGCGTACATGGTGCGCCTCCTCGTGGTGGACTTGTTGCAGTCGAGATTTCGCATCAACCTAAAAGACACGAGCCTAGAGCCCGCAAAAAGCGTGTATTTTCTTGGGATCAGGCTCGACACAGCCAAGGACACCATTTCGCACACGCCAGCACGTCTCGAAGGCATTCTTCGTGTCCTTCGCCCGCTGGAGCGACCGCTTGCCCTGAAGACGCTCCAGCGGGAGGCGGGCTACTGGCATTTTACTTTTCACTGTGTGGCTTTGGTTTCTTTTTCTTCTTCGTGCTTTATTAGACCGAGTTTCAGACAAAATTCCTGTTTCACCCAGTTGGCTTCCATTTCTTCTGCGTGCTTGGCCGACTTTGTCGCACTGCATGCCAACCACTCCACTTTGCCCCACTACCCAACAGCGCATGGGCAGATGCCTCCTGAGCAGACATGTACAAGTTACTCAAAAAAAGTAATTAAGTTAAGTTACTGAGTATTGGCCTCAAAAGTAATTTGAGTAGAGTAGAAATTACTCAAATGGAAAGTAATTGATTAAATTACTAACTACCTTAAAAAAGTAGTGAATTACTTTAAAGTTACTTTTGAAGTTACTTTTATATTTTTACGGTAAAAAGAAAGTACACAGGTTTTGATCCGTTAGCGAAATTGTGCTTGCCAAATATAAATCGGCTTGTTTTTTCACAGAAATGCTTAAATAGCTGGTTCTGCTTCTGCGTGCCTAATTGTTTTGTACTTCCTTGTTTGTTTGGTCAATTATGTACTGCAAATGTGTCATTTCTACTTTGATTTTTAGTACTGCCTGAGTTTGACTTTTTAGACAGTGCATGCTTGCGTAGAGTGTTGCGTAAAGTACATCTTAAAAGTATTTGAAGGAAAGTACAAAGTAAATGAGACGTTATGTGCCTCAAGTAAAGTAGCAAGTACACCGGGTGAAATGTACTTGAAGTAACATACTATAAATACAATATATTTGAAGGTAAAGTACAAGTACTTTTAACACAATCTTTCATGATGACCTTTCATTCCCTATACAGTGTCTTTTAACTGGTATGCATTGCTCCGGGGGCAATCGGAGATGCATCGGTTTTTACGGAAATGGCAGCAAATATTGTATAAAGTCAAGTCACCACAGAGTAGTTGTACTCTCGCTGACGAGCTATTCGACACAATCAACTTATAAGGCACTTATTTGTATCGGTTTTATAGCTGCCATTACTTAATTCAGAGAAATGAGGAGATGACATCTTGAAAGAGCACGTTTTCACACGGCGATACGCCATTCTTTTTTTTCAAATTCGGGGAATGTACATTGAAGTCGGAGTTTTACTTTCCTTGGAAGGTACAAGTACATGGTCAGAGAATGTACTTCAAGTAAAGTACAAGTTTTCTAAACAGTAGTACTTTAAAGGGATACTTCAACGAAATTTGAAATATTCCCGTCGTGTTCAAGAATAGGTTGAATATGATCCACAATATCCGTAAATGACAATCGCACGTTTGTATTTTGATCCTGGTGGCTGTATTTTTCGTTATAAACGGCCCACTCTGGCGAGCGCTCGGAGAGGGCCCAGCTTAGAGCACGTGACATCCAACGCAATCGTGACGTAGGTCGTCTCAAGACGAGCAAAGCTACGGCGAGGCTGACGTCGAGAGGATGGCCTAGTCGTTCCAGCCACCGAAGCGGCTGCTTTTGTACGAATTTTGAGTGACGGGTTAATCTCCTATAATCTTCTAGGGGGACAATAGCGACTTCTGCGACACACAAAAGGGATTCTCGGGAAGAGGGGAGTTCCTCCTTCCCCCCTTCTCTCGTCGTGGCCGGAGACGAGACAACCTCCGTCACTAGCTGTCAAGGTTCCTAGACGAGCATTACAAACGAGGCGTTAGCGACATCCACCAGGTGCTCTTTGCTAGTCGTTTAATTCGTTTTCAAATTCCTTTTCGAGACTTTTTTAACAAGATATTGGTATGTTCCATGTGATACTGCTCTTTTGAACACATATAGACCAAAAAATGAGAGCCGAAATTTCGTTGTAGTATCCCTTTAAGTACCATGTACACTTAGAGTACTTCCCAACACTGCTTGTTTATTATTTTTTATATAAAAACGTTAGGGGAATTATTAAGTTTTTTCGAACGATCTTCGAATCTTCGAAGATCTGCATATTCTAAGTTTTGGGAGGAAAGGCAACGCAAAAAGGTCCTCTCTGCGTTGCCCTTTGACACGCAATTCTTCGAGTACAGCACAAGCTACGGGAGCACCAGATGAGCGTCAGAGTAAGTGCTGCATTTTGTTGCCTCCTTTGAGTGAGGATGCAGTCTGTGCACCTCCTGTAGTGGGCGAGAGTTTCTACGCTCAAGAAAAGCGGAGACCAGCTCTTTGTTCAAATGGGTCTCAAAGAAACGCCAGTCTTTGGGACTCAAAGAAACGCCAGTCTTCGGCGCTAATCCCGTAGTTACTCGACCCCTCTTGCGTCGTGACTGTTCGCTCCCCGCGCCTCGTAGCAGTGCTGTTGAAGGGGGAAGGGGGGGGGGGGGGGGGGGGGGGGGGCTCGGCTTGTGAATATGTTTTGGAGGTTTCAGAATTCCCACACCATTTCCTTCCCCCCCCCCCCCTTCCTACGCCAGAAGATTCTCCCTCTTTGCAAATATCACCTGATCTTCCAACATCTTACCTCTTCTGTGCAGGAATGTTTGTTGATAGGCAAAACAACCACTAAAATTCAAAAGTAATTTGTAATTTGAGTAGAAGTTACTCAGAAAATGTAATTGAAGTAAACTACTAATTACCGAAATAAAAATGTATTTGGAAGTTACTAAACTACTCAGAAAAATAGTTAAACTACAGTAACTTGAGTAGAGTAGTTGAACTACGAACAAGTCTGCTCCTCAGTCGGTTTTGGCGCTGTTGTCGGGGACTGTGCGCAGGCAATCATCACCCCTCTGCCAAGGCCAATATACCACCGGGAAGAACTCGCTGTGTTGAGGTGCGCGTGCATAGCCTATGAAGGGATACTTGTACGCACGGGTAAGAGAGCTTTGGCTTTGGCGCTGTGCCTCGGCCATGGACGAACTTTGCCTTGGTCTATTGCCAATGTCGTATTTTTTTGTTTTTTGTAAAAAAAAATATATATATGTAGGTTAATAAATTGGGTACCAACGGACAGGAACCCCGCCGACCGCCTGTTGCGCGCTTGACACGCGATGGTACACGTCGGCGGGCCATCGAGTCCTCGCGTTCTCGGCGCGAGGCTTCCTTTTTTCTTGTCGTGCTGAGAGCGGCGGAAAGAGCGAGGAAACCTCCGAAGGGTTTCCAGAGTTTTTTTTACCTTGTGGTCGCACTCGCGCTGCAGCTTCTTGCACAGCGTTATTATATTGTAAGATAGAGGTTCAAATGACGTGTGCTGTTACAAATTGAAGCAGACAGCAACCAGTCGAAAATTGACTTGTATCTCTATGAATAAAAGTGAGTGCGATTTCACCCTGCGCTTGATTATAGGAGCAAATATCAGGAATTATTAGCACGTACTAGGTAGATTGCAACATTTCTCAGTCACGCAAAGAAAATAAATGGTAAGTTGCGGAGTTTTTTTTTTTGTTTTATTTTTCTAACTCATAGGCATTAAACAAAGTGCCAAAACAGCTTCATCCCTCTCCCTTTTTACCAGCGAACCATACAATGCCGGAAGCCGAATGGTGATCACGTAAACTAAAGCAGAGCTATAAACTAAAGCAAAGCGCGAAGTGTTGTAGAAGCGCTTGAGTACAACTGTGGATGTGTCCTCCTCCTTTTCCTTGACCCTGTATAAGTATATTGTTTACGCTAACTTTGAATGTTAACCCCATGTGCCCCACACGCCCAAATCCAAACGTCGCTTGAGTCAACAAATTGTTCGTGAACTCATTCTGTCGCTGTTGGCTTCCTTTCTAGTAGAATGTCACGGCGGGATAGCTGCGGCTGTAATCCCGAAAAGCAGCACGCTACAAAGTAAGTTTTGCAAAACACTGTGTGTTTTGGGGATAAAATTCCCTTTAGGACCTTGCCTTACCGTAGCGACCGATTTGCTGACAAGTTAACATCAGCTTTCTGTGAATCAAGCAAAATTTGCCGTTACGGCATGTTCACGAACATGATGTTTACCTGGTGACTCTCAAAGGTAAAAACTCCTGGTATGCTGTATTTGATGTGTCGAAAGCTAAGTAGACGTTAAAGATTTTCACTACGAGGAATAAGTACGTCCTCGAGATATGGCGACACTGGTTCTGGTTGTGCAAGAGCGGTTCGGCCAATGCAACACGACTGCTAAGCTTCGGCCTTAAGCATGCAACACAATTACAGAGTCAGCTTTCAGCGCTTTCGTCTCAGGACCCGGGATGTGGCCTGGGTGAAGAAGTCTGCAGTCGCCAGTTGTTTACGCTCCTCCATGTGCTTGATCGACGAGGTCTCTTGGAGTGGTGACCCGCAGTGTGCGCTGAGCAGCAAAGCGGATTACACGTACCACGAAGGCACTTGCTTGCGGGTGTTTTGTACCATCGTGACACCAAGGAAATGATCACCTACGGACGAAAAGCTGCAACAAAAAACGCCGTCGTGTCGAAGCAGCGCGACAGCGGCGGTTTGAAGAAACTGAAGTGCAGCGGGTAAAACGACTAGCTGCTAATCGAGCGCGACAATAAGTTTGGTTAGGGGAAGTGCCAAATGCTACGACCCTAACGCATCGAAAGAGCGGGTGGTCCGATCGGGGAGTTAAGCCTGGTGGGTAATGCCTCCGTAAAGTTAGCCAAGATCGGAACCGCACCCAAACGAAACAGACGGCGTCGGCAAGGGCTCGTGGGATCACACTGCCCGGACGTCTAGTGACGGTGGAGGCGACTACTCCCTACGAAAGCCTCGCGTGGCTACTAGTGATGCAAAACTATCGATAGTGCTATCGATACTATCGAAAGTTGAAGCTAAATCTCACTATCGATAATAAAAAAAAAAGACGGTTGATAGTGTTTTTGATAGTCAACCATCGCGAAACTCGATGGCATACTGTTGCAAGCGTGCCTCCTAAAATAAACAAAGCAAAAAAAAAAAAAAAAAAAGCAAGAGCCCGAACACGAGATTTTGGAGCTCGGGCTACGCCGGATGTTAGCAGCAGACGGATGTTAGCAGCAGACGGATGTTAGGAGCAGACGGATGATCTCGTGGGAGAAGCTCCCACGAGACCACAATTCGCGGTGAGAAGCTCGCCAATTGCGCTGACATCTTCCTCGTTATGGGTATAGTGCGTCTGCTATCCACGTGGTTATGTTTTAGTTCTTATAGTGTATAGACCGTTCCACTACGAAGAGCGGAGAACGAAAAAATGCCCCCCCCCCCCCTCTCACCCAGCACGTCGTCTGCTGCTAACATCCGGCTGACGTTCGCAGGCTCGGTTTAATATCGCGTCATCTTGGAAACTTCAAGCGCAGATGTGCGGATTTTCATATGCAAGTTATTGTGTAATGCTGTGCTCGATAAAGACTATCCGGGTTCAATTGCGCTGCTACCTGCGTGGAAAATAAAATATAAAAAAAAGGCATTGGGAAAGGTGTGTCAGAGTGGGCGGTCTCTACGGCGAAAAATAAATCCGGTTGTTGCACCTTTTTTACTATACAAAGTTCGTACTGGTGCAGGCCTTTAGCGACAGTGAGTGGAAGTCTGGAAAAATAAATAGAAACGTGCTGTCTTGACTCAATAGACGCCGTGGTTGAGGGAGGTACCGCCGGCTGACACTACTGGTATTTAAGTAACGGAACAAAGGCACGCTAGTTGATCATCTACTGAAATAAAACAACAGAGCGATAAAGGCTGATTTCGGAGTAGCCATAAATATTCTAAGAACCCGAACCACTTCGCAACGGCAGCCACGAGCGAGAGTTCGTTCTTCAGTACAGCCCACCAGTACAGCCCTAAGGTGCAGAACGGCAACCACCCGGCTTGCCATCTTCTAGCGGAGTCGGGCGCTTGCCCTCTCTCTCGTTTTACCCCGCCGAACCTGCTGAACTTCCCGGATGTGCGGAGAAGAGAGCTGCGGTCGAACAAAATTGCGCCGCCCTGAGAGCGCTAAATGGAATGGTCTATAGAAGCTTGGCGTTGCTCGTGCTGGTACCAGCAGAGTAGGTTGAAGTACCCTCACTCTCGGTTTCAGAAAAAATTCCAACAGGCGGCGATACCAAAACATCTAAAAAAAAAAGACACAGGAAATGTTTGTGTGTGTGTTTTTTTTTTTTTATTTTGCCGGTCGGTCCCCAAGCAGCACGGATTTTGGCTAAGCAACGGCCAGTGTCTGGCGATGGTCTTTTGGCCAGTGGCCAAAGAGTGGCCATTCATTGGCCAGTGCTTGGCCGATGGCTGATGGCCAGTGGCCATTGCCCAATGGCCAGGTAAAGGCCAGTCATCGGCCAGTCTCTGGTCACTGTCTGGCCGCTTGGCCAAGGACCATTGCCAGCCGTTGGTCAACGATTGGCCAACTGTGCTGCTTGGGTCATTTTTATAGCTTATAGTCGAATATCGAAACGCTATCGATATCCAACTATTCTAATGCGATCAATGGGATTTCATTTTGTGACGAATGATGAATTTCCAGGAAATGTCCTTCAGCTCCGAAAAAAAAACGCACCTCCAACCTCCAAATAATTATAGGGCAACAATCTAAAACCTTTAGGGAAATAATAAAAAAATAAAATAAATCATTCTCAAAAACTATTGACAATAAACCAATAAAATATTTATTGTATAATATTGAAAACAAATATGAATAAAAGATATCAACTTGATAGGTTGGCCGAGAACTCTTTTCTGTTTTAGATTGCTGAGAGAGATAAGTTCTTTATTATGAAGATGTTCGTATTCTTTATATGACACGGGCTACTCCATAACGAGAAAGAGAGAGAAAATCTTCGGAGTGTGCCCTTTGCTTTTTATGATTTTTTTTATCAAATGAAATGGATATCCCTGTCACCCCTGATAAGTAAACTATATATGTGTCGCATAAATCTTGAACCCTGTTTGAATATAACGCTAGCAATGGTGATCGAACACGCAGGGATGGGTACATGACTTTACCCGGATGAAAAAAAAAAGTGTGCTGTTTTTTTTTTTTGTTTTTTTTTTTCGAAATAAACATGTTGGGAGAAAGAAAATAAACAATTTTGCCTTTCGGATTCTCAAGCCTTTTTCACAGAAATAATGCCTCATTACCAACAAAATCGTTATTGGGATCACAAAAAAAAAAAAAAAACTAAACGTTTTTATAATTTATTTATGGTCCAGTTAACGTTGTGTTCCCAAACATATTGTATTTGAAGAATGAAAAAAAACTAAAAGTATGAGCTACAATAAGTTATCTTGGTATAAGCTTTTTATCTGGTAACGTTCAATTTGAAATCTGCATGAAAATACCTCTGTTGCATTTCTTGATTCAAATAAATTTATTTATAGATTATGTTACGGCTTCTGTATATTAAAGTTGTACTTTATACCAACAAGTAAATAGTTTGGCAGCCACCATTAAACTCTGCCAAAATACAAAAAAGTGGCAACATATTACGACACACAAGCCTAAAGGCCTGTTCACACTCTTGCGACCGAGTACGACTGAGAGAGACGAGATCTCTTAAAACTTCTTAAATGTTTTTAGAATGAGGGAACACACTGGCATTGTGGCGCCATCTATGCGGTGACCCTGGAACTGCATTTCACAAGAGCGAAGCTTTTGCGGGATTTCCGAGGTCAAATGTGCGTAATACCCACAGAAAGGCTCGTTTATAACATTGACAAAACTTTTTCGAGCCAAGAAAGAAAGGATAATGCGCGAGAAATAAAAAAAAAACATGCCGGACCGCCGAGTTTACACTGCTTCCCAATAGATGGCGCCAGTGTGTTCTCTGGTTTAAGAAGTTTTAAGGAACCCAGGTCTAAGAGGTCGCAAGAGTGTGAACGGGCCTTAAGTGGCTTCGTCAAAAGCTAATTCCCGATTTTCGGGAATCCGCTATAGAAGGTCATCAGGAGAAAAACAAAATACTCTTCAGTAGAGCGCTCATTTTCACAGGTCACTGATCATGGCTATGAAAAGGAATATGTGTCGATTGAATAGTAAAAGGAAACAAAACCCTAAAACAAACTTGTGAAAACCCTGATGCTAAATATCTTCAGAGATTTGTTTTCCGTCGCTCTAAGACAAACAAAATGATACTAAAAATACTGAAGAGTTTTACAAATGCGGGCATACTAAAGTGTGTAGCCTGCTATCTGCGACCCATGAATACACAAAATATCTGCGCAGGAAAACTAGAAAAGCCGACATTTCTGTTTTGCCTGTTAATTAATCGTACGAGAATGCAAACCTAATTTTCTTTACCTTTCATTTCATGTCTTTTTTTTGTTTTTTTTTTTACCAAAACCAAGCGTTGTCAGCCCGTACATATCCGCCGTCATTTCCTTTCCTGGGTAGTGCTTCAATTTTCCTAACACTAGATAGTTTTCTGAAAGCTGAGGTTTGATAGTATCCATATTCAACTAAAAGCTAAATATCGATTCTGCTATCACTACTATACCACCGATTGCACTATAACTAATACTATCGAAAATAAATCTTCAACAATACTCTATCGATGGTATTATCGATAGTCAACTATTGATACTCAACTTTTGATAGTACTATCGATAGTAAATTTTTCGCTAGTTTTGCATTACTAGTAGCTACTCCTTCCCTCAATCGGATTGCATGGCGGGTAGTGCCTTGACTCTCCTCCCGAGCACCAGCTCGCTCTAGGTGACTCCCGTCTGAGTGAGGAGCATCTCCTAATGAAAGCTCTCCAGATCCAAAAGTAATTGTCTCCCAAGGGTCACACCTTCGTGTTAAAGGGTAGCTGAAAGAGCGGACAGAGGAACACTCGCCTCTTGCGCCATCTTGTGACCAATAACTACACTACACCTGATGCGCCGCCAGCGCCACCTGTGAACGGCACGTGTAATTAACATTTATTTTCGTAACAGAAAGAAGCGACGGAGGGGCGAAAACTGCGGGTGCAGCAAGGTGAAGTAAGGGGAGCAAGGGAGGCGGTTGCAAAACGGGAGCGCCCGGCTTAGTAGTGAGAGGAAGCCACTTACCCCTATAACAGCGGCCGACCGACCAGCGGTTCAAGCACCAGTTCATGAACAATCCGTTCAGTGCGGTGTGGAAAGTGTGCGACTGTGCGACAGACTACGGTTTCGGGCGGACCCGAGTCAAGGTGTGCTAAATGCTGTGCACGTAGAACGCCTCTTTTTTTTTTTTTTTTTACGAATAAAGTTTAACTACTTTCGAGACCGGTTGTAACGAAGTCGGTTATAACGGAATAGCGGCTACAGCGAAGGGACCACGAATTCCTATTCCCTTTTGCACTTCGTTATAACTGAAGTCGGTTATAACGAAATGCCGGCAACAGCGAAGCGAGCACGAGTTCCCATTCCTTTTTGTACTTCACTAACCTAAGTCGGTTATAACAAAATAGAGGCTACAGCGAAGCGATCACGATTTCCCATTCCCTTTTGCACTTCGTTAACCGAAGTCGGTTATAACGAAATAGCGAATATAGCGAAGGCATTTCCGATTCCCGTTGACTTTGTTAGAACCGGTCTTGACAGGTATACGTACCTTATCAGCTTGCGAAGCTACCGCTTCTTCTGCCGCTGAGCTATGGTACGAGACAATGAGACAGATGTTCGACGGTAGTATGCTCGCACTGTATATGTATTAGGCTCTCTGAACGGCGAGTGAACACACAGCGTGTACGCTGTGTTCGCACCCCCGGCAGAAAAGCTTCCCATGAAATACCATCGCTCAGGTGAACGTTAGGCGAACGATCCGTCAGGGAGCGCCATTGAGTCAGGGACTCTTGACGTCAGCGCTTGCTTCGACGTGAGCGACTCCTTTCAATCAGGGCGAGCGGACCGAACCGACTTTGGATTATCGACATTGCCGAGATACGTCGAGCCGACGAAGACCGAGTGGCCAGCGAGGGTCTATATAGCACGCGGGGACGAAGTAATCCTCTTTTCAATTCTGCGCGAAATGTACAGCGAGATCAAGCAGAAGAAGCGAGAGCGAAAGCAAAGAGAGAAATCAGCATCCAGTGAGAGAGCAATAAAAAGAAAAGCAGACAGAGAGTACAGAATCGATATTACTTCATACCTGAAAAAAAAACCTAAAACCGAGGTGCGTCCATTAATGATTAAATAATGCGTTTCTGACGATTCGCGAGATCGTTGAATTAATTATAACTCGTACCTGACGAATAACGACAAACCAAACTCGCTTTCTAATGAGGAGACGGAGCAATAAAAAACAATGTATGGCTCCTCGCCGAGCTTTACTAATGTAATCTATCATGGGGGTAGCACGTGCATGTGCAATTAAGATCAGTTACTTGTTATTTTATCAAAAAGCAACATTTCGAACGCAGCAAAAGAAAGTATATAGACTTTTTGTTGAACAGCCAAGTATAGTAAGGATTACTTCTCGAAGCGCATAAACACCGTGAAAAAACGTTTTTTTTTATGATGTGAGCATTTTGCGCATTCGTGTCTGAGCCTGAAATGTGGCCTCCCTAGCGCGCTCACAAATATATGTTACAGACTGGTTTCGGGCTGACGTAAGAGAGTAAAGGAATGTCTTTGGGAAATGCCAAAGAGACAGCCAATATTTTTCCTGAGGTAACAAAGTGTATTGATAAAAAAATAATTCGGAAGACTGCACTGTTTTACGTTAATAACATATCCGGTTAATATTATTCGGCTGGAACGAAACATTTCATTGTGTGTCTTTAAATTATGTTAAGGTAGAAAGTAAAACAACCTCTTTCGTGCGTGCAAAGAAAAATCGTTCACGCCGGGTAAACATTGGACGTCAAGAGGACACGAGGGTCCGAACAAACAGCACTCGAGTTTGGTTTGCTGGCACGCGGATATTGAGCGGGGGGATGACAGAATCGAAGATGGGAGCAGGAAACGGCTACAAGCAAAGGCTACGGTTACATGCCGGTAGAACCAATATACGGCAACGACAAAACGGAAACGCAACAGCGTCCGTCGTCTTTGTGTACACCCGTCACCTCCCACTAACGTAATTATTGGGCGCGGATAATGCGTCCTTTAACCAGGACGTGTAATTGTGCCTCCATTGTTTCTAGCTGTTCACTGCTGACGGGCTTAAAACGGGGTACATGTCACTACGAAGCGTTATGAGCAGCGGATTTCGCATGCTTTTTCTTTTCCGCTCCCGTCTGTATCGTCTCTTAGGTGTCTCAACTTTCTAAATGTTTAAGAATATGATCTTAACGAAGAAGCAGAAAGACGCGGTATGAGGAGACAAGGTCCAACCGTCGCGTTTCTAGCGGCCGAATTGGAAACTATAAGGCCTTGGAGACAACAACAACAGCGACCAGATGGATTATTTATTTGAGATCCTGAACGGTGGACGTGGTTGGATGTGTAGTCAGTGTATGGCGAAATTCCTAGGCAATCGTGTTGCATATGTACGTGAAACATTCTAACATCACAAACTTTTAGCGATACTCTGAGATACCAGACACCAGACGCCTACACGTTCACAAGGCGCTCTTCATGAGATAGTTTAACGCATACCATATGTACATTTCATTGTTTTTCTTAGAATGAAGCGATATATTACTGCTAATCGAGCAGATAAACCTGGTGAACTTCCAGGGCCTTCCACACTTGCGAGCGCATCTCACTTAGTGCGCACTGGTGGTCGAGCTCCTGCTCGCCTACCTCTCCTCCTCACTCCACCCCTGGTCACGTGACCTCCTCGTCAACCAATCAGCGACGAGCACCTCACTCCTCATCTCCTACCCGTCAACCGATCAGTAACGAGCCTCGCGGCCTCAGATTTTATCCAGGCTTCACGAAAAGTCGAAAATTTGACCAAAACACCGTTTCACGCAAAAAGAATATAAGGACGCTTTGGGCAATATTCATACGCTGAACAAATTATTTATAACAAGATTTGCTTGTCGATGGAAAAACCGACGATTTTGGCTTTTAAAACGCGTACCTCTTGTTAAGGTAACATAAAACTAACCTAAGATGCACCAAATGCATCATAATTCAATACGAGAAGGGCGAAATTAGAAACGTTGGGCGAGTAGGTGGTCTTCTTTTCTTTTTTTTTTTTTACTACAATTCTTGGGGTGAATACGAGTTTATAATAATCAACGAATTCGAACAACCTCCTCTACGTCCGTGAAACGCCATCACCCTCGAATGGCGCCAACTTAACATTTGGGCTCGAGCACAGCGTCGAGCGTCCTCCGACGCATTGATTGGATACAAGGCAGAGCCAAACGCTGACACAGACAGAACTCGTGAAGGAAAGAACTCATACCTTTGGTTCTTAATCTCTAGGCTAGGTGGCGCAAGCTACAGCCCGTTATAGAGGGTATAGCCGTTGGCATCCATGCATCCATCCATCCTCAGTATAAGGCAATGCGTCTGTGCCGAATAACTGGTGGACGTTTTGAGGCTGATGAAGGAAGAAGTTGAACATATATACTTCAAAGCGGAGGATATATGCGGCTGGTACGTTAGATGCACCATTACAACATGACGCAAGAATTAGGTACAACGGCTGCGTAAGCGTTAATCGCGGAGCCTGGTCCAGTCGATCTCTTGTAGGACTGTAGCGTGGCTCTAAAGCCTTTTGATGGCGGACATTTAATCGAGGGGCTTATTGGTTGCCGTTTTGTACGGTTTTTATGTTCACATCTTCAAGACTGAATTGAGCCGAGAAAGGAATATGAGGAAATCAAAGAATCGGTTCTTATCCTACATTGACGTGCCAAAGTGACGGTTCTCGATGAAATGCATTTCCTTGATCGCCATTAGTGTGTTGGAAGTGAAGCTGCTTTCTGTGCTAGAAAATTATGGCGTAAAAGTCTAGGGCAGAAAAGAACAATGGGACAGGATAGAGCGCTACTCACAACTGATTATTTACCGCTTGTATTACGAAAAAGGGGAACGATGACAATAAATGCCGCGGATTTGTTCACATCGTTCCTGTCTTAGTCTTTTGCGCTATATTTTGATAATGGGTAACCAATTCTAGCACACCAGTTAAATTTAATGCTTTCTAAGGCACCAGATGACGCGAAATTTAAAAAAAAAAGAGGTCTATATTGCCAATGAAGACTTATGCTCTAAGCACGCTACAAATTTATTTGTTAGATTACAGCGCCTCGTCTTGAATTGCATATAATAATGCAGGCGTATAGATTACGTCTTCTCTCGAAAATCCGTTGTCCAATGAATCACGAAAGTAACTTTTAGGGGCAAATAAAAAAGAAGAAAAAGACACGCACTCGAGCAGTTGACCAATCCTTCAAACACACTTAAGGTGCCGGTCGCCCCTGAAACGCACATCGGAGGAAAATCTGTCGGATTCTCTGAGACAATTTCGACCGTGAAGAAATGGAAAGAGTGAAGTTTTCGTATAGAAGGGATGCATCTCCCGTGTCGTAAAAACTGTTTTCACCAAACTCCAATTTAAAGGATGGATTCGGCGTACGGCATCTTCTTATTGATTGTGGCGCACTTTAGGCGGCGGATTCTAGATATGTAGCGCAAAACATAAAAATAGAAACACATTCGTCGGAATTGAACGCATTTAGAAAAACCGGGAGCCCGAGAATTTCATCTCTCCCAAAACGGGCTAAGAAGACGAAGAAAAAAAAAATTGGAATTGAAAGTGGTGGCTGATATTGGAGATTTTCTAGATCCAGTTTCAAGGTATTAAAAGAAAAGAAAAAAATTGTTTTTCCTCAGAACGTTTATACTTTCAGAAGTGTTAACCCTTACAAAAAAATGAACTGACTTTCAATTGAAAGTGTAAAGGACTTACTCAATAGACCTCATTCAGTCTCAATTGAAACTTAATTGACTTTTTCTATTGAGTCGCAATTGATCCGTCCCAGGGTATTGGCCACTGAGTCTTAATTGAATTTTTAACAATTGCATTTCAATTGAATTTCGGCAATAGTGTTTTAATAGAACTTTTGCTATTGAGTTTTAATGAAAATATTGCAATTGACTTTCAATTGAATTTTTGCAACGTGCTTCAATAGAATTTATTGCAACAGCGTTTAAAAAAAATTGCTCTGGTTGAGAATTTTTTGTATAATTCTTTAAAGCATGCACATGAAGAAAACAAAGCGCATAGAGGAAACAAACGCAAACATCGTAACGAACCACTCACAACCCACTAATCGTGCTCCCCTTGACTACCCCACCGCCTTATATACCCTACATAAGAAAGGTATTCATTTGGCCGGTGACCACCTCAGCATCTAAGAAGGTTCCCAGTTTGCTATTTCCTCCTTGAAAGTCTCATAGATGATAAACAGTGTTTTGACGTCATTGGACTCTATCCCTTAATAGAAAAACATTGGAACAAACCATAATCGTTCGGTGCACACGGGTGCAGTAATCCACAAACGACCAAACTCAATTGCATTCCTAATGAGTAAATTCAATAGAATCGATATTGAGTTTCTTATGACCAAACTCAATTGTATTCCTAATGAGTAAATTTTATAGAATCGATATTGAGTTTCTTATGACGAAATCAATTGCCTTCTTAATGAGTAAATTCAATTCAATCGATATTGAGTTCTTAATGACCAAACTCAATTGCATTCCTAATCAGTAAATTCAATAGAATCAATATTGACTTTCTTATGATAAAACTCTATGGCATCCCTAATGAGTAAAATCATTAGAATTGCTATTGAGTTTCTAATGATCAAACTCAGTTGCATTCCTAGTGAGTAAAGTCAATAGAATCGATATTGAGTTTCTTATGATCAGTCTCAATTGCATTCCTAATGAGTAAATTCAATAGAATCAAAATTGAGTTTCTAATGATCAAACACTTTAGACATTGAGTTTATATTGAGTTTCAATTGACTGTATAGGAACACAGTAGAAAGTCAATTGAAACTCATTGATAATTTTTGTAAGGGTTTAGGCTAGTTATTCCGTGTATTCGAGCGCGTTGTGAGCGCTTGTAGTCGCTTACGAAGAGAGGACGCCATAGAGAGCGTAGATGCAACAGAAGAAGCAACTAAAACCACGACGAGCGTTCGCAATCTAATGGTGGACGCCTCCCCTCGATGAACAACATCGCAAGTGCGCGTGCGTGGCGCTGTCGCATGACGTGGAGGAAAGCGCGGGTTGAGTGCCGGAAACGCTGTAGAAGAACGACCGCCACTTTCGTGTAACCTCCTCGCGGCTCGTGTTGCGAACACGGTCCAGAAATCACGTGACCCAAATCAAGTAGTTGCAAACACTCTGAATAGTAGGCACACCAGGAACACTCGAATATACACTAGTGCCTAAATTCGGAGGTTAAAAAAGAGCATACAGGTTTTTCACGAAGAACCCTTTCGGGGGGAGGGTGCTTAGAAAAACTTTTTAGAGTACAAAATGTGGATGAGCCGAAGAACCTCTCTCAGTTCTTTTAGAACCAGATATTTTTTTAGTGTAGGAGTCGTCAACCATCTGTAGCTTGGCGGAAGACGAGGCAGAACCTATGTTCAGACTTTAAACAAAACCATTTTTCGTTGTAGTAAAGAGCATGACGTTTCAGTCTGCGCAGTGTCAGAGCCGTCGCGGTCAGAGCGCACGCGGGTTTTGTGTTGAGGCTTATGCTCAGATATACAAGACACATATAGCGCTGTTTGGATCAACAAATTTAGTTGTGATTCAGTGCTGTGTCTGTGTCTTTCTTCATCTGATCCGTCGTCCTCTGCGCTGTTTTAATGCTCAAATATGTCATCCCAACTAGCCCGAGCTTCAACTTTAGTATTTTCAGCTTCCTCATTCGACGAGCTCAGATTTCATCAATCTGGCTCTCCAAGGTGCTTGGCGGGTAAGCTATAAAGTGTATAGACACCGACCGCCTAAGAAAAGCAACCATATTCACGCTTCTTGCTTTGTGGTTCGTGGCTAGGAATTCTTATTGACGAATGCTGTCATTCATTGGATGCGGGACGACAACAAGCTGTTCTTCATTCGCCGCTTCTTTTGTTTCTTCAGCTCTCTGTGAGGGCAGTACACAAAACATAGTCACTGCTTTAAGATTTTGCGAGCACCGAGTACACCCCCCCTCCCCCCCCCCCCTCCCACACAGACACACACAAAAAAAAACTATATATATTTACAGTCCTTCTCTTTTTTCTTACCAGAAATATAAACTACGCATCGCGAGTGGAACGCTCATTCTCCTCAAAATAAAGCGTTAGCGGTTCGAACCAAGTGGTAAAGTAAGAAGTAAGCGTATCTTATTACAAAATTCGAACTTGTAATTTTCTGAACATTTCAATGAAAAAAATGGCGACCGACAGAACCCTCGATTATATAAAACTGAATGGCACGCCATTTACCGAAAAGAGGCGAAAGCGGGCCCCATTTTTCTATTTAAATTGTTAAAAATCGCACGACTCTTGATTGCAATAACGGTTAGTTATGAAACATTGACATCTGGCTGGGACCGCTACGCTAGATATTTTAAGGGAAAAAATAGTGTAAATGACCTTGGAAAAGGCTGTACACGAAACGTAATGACCGCCTAGTAAACATAGAATTAAAACAGCGCAAATGAACACAGGGACATGTAGAAGAAGGGACACAGACAGAGCGCTGATCAGACATGTACAAATTGCTTAAAAAAGGTAGTTAAGTTACCGAGTATTCACGCCAAAAGTAATTGGAGTAGAGTAGAACATATGCATTTGTAATAGTAAATGAGTAAACTACTAACTACTGTAAAAAAAGTAGAGAGTTACTTTGAAGTTACTTTCGTAGTTACTTTTTTATATTTTTGTGGTAGCAAAATGAACAGCAGTTTTGATCCGTGAAAAACCCTGCGAACCTAAAATAAATGCCGTCATTTTATGGCTTGCGTTTTTACCAAACTACTTTAGTTGCTGGCAGAAGCAATTGACTTTCAAAGTTCTTATCGGAGAGTTTCCAATTTTTCTCCTAAAGACATCCCCAGCCAAGCTAAAAAGACGTTCCATTGACGCGCCGGATGGAACGACAGCGTTGAATTTGAGAAACAGGATTTGCAGGGTCGGGTAAGCGAGTGTTAGCATCTTAGGTGTCCATGACGAGACATGTGAGGTTTGCCTCGGCAACAGGGTCTTTCATAACACTCTCCTGCTTTTTTTCTCTTTTTTTTGGCAAGTTGAGATTGTTATGACTGTCCCCTCTTTACTCCCACGACGTTCAGAGAGTACGCCGAGCGAGTGCACCTGACCGTCAAGGGTTCAAGTCTCGCGCCACGACGATGAGATCGTCCGGACGACTGCGCGTCTCGTTGCAGTGCTAGCGCTACGCTACTGAAAAAAAAATGTTCTGGTTTAACAGAAGATAAAACGAAGTATACTTCGCCGCTGACACCGGGTCCAACAAAATGAGCTCCCAAGGGTGACTCGCAATCCTCGCCGGCGACTACAATATCCTGACACGCCTGACACGCCTGAAAAGTAAAACGTTTTCAACAAAAAGGAGGTCTCCCTGGCGTGGATGGTCGGAAGTAGAGTGCCTGCATGTGCGCAAAGCGCACATAAAGGCTCCCTAGTCGGAAGGACACGAAGGATTACGTGGACCAGCATCGGCGCTCGGACAGTTTCAGCTGGAAGCGAGAACGTGCTCCCATGAACTGATTACCCGTGTCTGCGTTTGTGCGCGGGGGAGTCCGGCTTTGCAAGGAAGTATGCGCTGACGACGACGCGGCCATGGGAACAGGTGCCCAGCTGCGAGGTCATTCCAGTGGCGCCTCCCGTGGAACCTACAGCTTGAGTCGGAACTCACTAAAGGCAGACAACATGAAAACAACAACAATCCTCGGGGCCTCTCCGTCTTTCACGGTTGCAGCTGGAAGCGCGGCGACTGCGTGCATTACCGGATTAGGTCAATACCCGTCAAAGGCTTGTTAAACATCTCTGCCTGCGTTCGCGCGCGCCGGTGTTATGCCTTGGGTGCTCGTGGCCACCTTGGGCCAAGGACGCCTGTGATGCAGTTTCTACGGCTGCGGTGTATAATTGCGTGGGAACGGAATGTGAGAGGTCCCTTTGTTCGGGAATGCCACTTCATCTGCCGGCGTCTTATCCTTTTCTGCGCTCAAACTTTCGTGATAAGCAATGTTAGCCCTAGATTTTGAAAGTAGTTAGTAATTTGATTAGAGTTTATTTCAAAAACTTAGTTAAAGTAAACTACTAATTACCCAAATAAAGTTGTAATTGAAAGCTAGCAAGTTACTCGAAAAAGTTGTTAAACTATAGTAGTTTGAGTAGAGTAGTTGAACTACGCCCAACTCTGGCGCTGACTCATTCGTGACTTACTTTCTTTTTCGTCTTCTTAAAACACATTAACACAAGAAGACACAGTGTCCCTTCTTCTACTTGTCCTTACGTTCGTTTGCTCTGTTTTCATTATACGTTTCTTATGCACCGTCAACTAGCCCACCTCCAAACATTACTAACGACCGCCTGTAGCGACAGCTGGCGACGCCTCAACCTTCCAGCGCGATAAAGATCAGGACTGCTTCAGAGTGCAACTAGAACGCGTGTTTCGAACTTTTTTTTTTTTCCTATCAGTTTGTTCACTTGTCGAGGAACCGTGGCGAAAGAACAGAGAGAGCCACGTAACCAGACCCCGAAGGCGGTGGAATAGGCAAACACTTTGCATACGTGACCTGTTGTGCCCATAGAAAAGACGCCGGCTGTAGCTCAAGCGACGTGACGACCGGAGAGGCGAGACACAATAGAATTTCTCCTTTTTTTCGGCTTTTTGTTCTTTGTAGTTGTGGACCGCCCACGTGCGACCGGAGAACCTTGTTTGCCTGTGTCTTTTTTCTTTACTCTTTAAATTGTTTTTTGTATACTTCCAGCTGGGTCCTTCCTTCGCCAGGCAAACTTGTGTGATCTTCAGCGAGACTCGAGTTCTTTGTTGGTGAACTCTTACACTTACGTCGCGCCTTCCGATTGCACATTTATGCTAATCTGAAAGTTTAGGTGCCGGTGTTCGTAAGTCAATTTTATTTGTATATTTTTGTCGTGTTCGCCTACTCTGTTGTCTTCTAGATTTTAGAGCGCAGCTCTTAGGCGCCCATTCCCGGCTTGAGCGGCGTCGGCGTCGCCGTCAGCGTCGCGATCGCCGTCGCCGTCGGCGTAACCGCGAGTAACCTTCCTAACCCTCGTGAGGGTTACGAGGGTTACTCTCACTCACGAGGGTTACCCTCACGAGGGCTACGAGGGTTACTAACCCTCGTAACCCTCACGAGGGTCACGAGGGTTAGTTACCCTCAAAAGAGTTACCCTCACGAGGGTCACGAGGGTTACGAGTTACCCTCACGAGGGTTATGAGAATTACCCTCACGAGGGTCTCGAGAGTTACCCTCACGAAGGTCACGAGAGTTGCCCTAACAATGGTTACTAGGGTTACCCTCACGAGGGTCACGTGACCCCCCGGGGTCACGTGACCTGGGAATACTCCCCCGCCGAGGTTACGTGACCCACCCGTTGACGTCATCGCCACTCATGACGTCATGAGTGACGTCACTAATGACGTCACCGGCATCCGCATCGTCATCGTCATCACTGATGACATCATGAGTTACGTCACTGATGACGTCACCGGCATCCGCATCGTCCTCGTCATCATCACTGATGACGTCACCGGCATCCGCATCGCCATCGTCATCGGTATCCACATCGGCATCGTCATTGATGATGTCATATGTGAAGTCACTGATGACGTCATCGGCATCGTCACGTGACCCCCCAGGTCACGTGACGAGTGACCCCGACGCCACGTGACACCACAAGGTCGCGTTACTCCCACAAGGTCACGTGACCCCCCCCCCCCCCCCGCCACCCGAGGTCACTTGACCCACCCCCTAGTATCCTTTCCTCCTCCTCCTCAAGAGCTGCGCTCTAATTCGGCGTTACAGGGAGTTGTAAACGGCTTTCATTTTTCTCCTTAAACTAGGACACAAGTTAAGAAGACGCCAAATAAACGCCACCACGTACCGGACACCCAATGCTTTAAAGCCGCCATCACAGTGCCAATACACAATAAAAAAGACAGGCAGCAGACACCGTCTGAGACGTGTCTCTACCAAGTATGACGGTCTTATGTCATTGGTCAAAAAAGAGCGTCTGCAAACATATTCGAAACATGCAAGGTACACATGTGTGAAGTAAGTATGCTTGAGGCATCTCGTCAGATAACTTTGTCCGAAGTACACTTGGGACCCAAGCGTACTTCGCGCGCAACGCCACTGACCAGGAAACTTATTTGGTGCGGTGTAATTTCTAGAACAAAAGCGAACGCTTCTTTTCTTTTTTCTTTTAATCTCTCCTTAGCAAAACTTGATGACGTAGCTGGGGGTCGCAGTACACCCCAGTAACGATATCTGAATGCGCCTCATAGACTCGACCCGAGAATCGCGTGAACGCTTGATTTGGGTTCGTGATGCAATCGATAGCTCGACAAGCATTCGGGCAGTGAGTGGCCCGTGTACGATCGCAGCAATGACGACAATAGCCCAACCATGTTAATTCGATGGATCTATTACGATCCATAGACTTCCATGTTCCGCCAAGAGTCAGTCGTAACTCATAAACGTTGTACCCATCTTGCATGTCCCCTGTATCCCCTTTGTCGCGGACTCAGCTGGTCTTCCATACGAAGCAGCAACAAGATATTTTCATGTGCCTTCGGGATTTTACCTTGTAAGATCGCGAATGGATGTCTATCGTCTAACTAAGGCAAGACGATTTGTGTTGTGTTCTGTTTCAGCAATCTTTGGCTGTGCCTACTATATTACGTTGCACCACTGTGAAGACTGTAAAGTTGTTTGTGAACAAAAAAGAAATAAATAAAGAAATATTATTCTCATTAATAACAATGTCTGGAACTCGGCGCGTATCCTGTGCTTTGCCGACGCCAGCACGGGGCTATCATTAAGAATCGTGGCATATAAAGGGTTCCAGATCACGTGGCCGCTTGTTCGGGCAGCGAGTCCGGAAAGTCCCAGGGCACCTCGCGGCGAATGGACATTGTGGGACTGCTTCGATTTACGCTCGAGCCGGCTCGAACGCTTCGTATATTCTGGCAGCGACACGATTCATTGGAAAGTTTGAGGGAACCATTTTTGCACATCCGATGCGGTACGATGGCTCTCCGGCCGGAACGAACTGCGCATGGGACACCAGGAAAACCTGCATAGGTGCAGTTCACACATATGCCCATTTTTCCGTATCAAATGTGGAAAAACGGTTTGACTTAATTTATTTGTTTATTTATTTGTTACCTACATTTCGCCCTGGAGGTATTATTGTAAAGAAGAGGGGGGGGGGGGGTAAATTGCATATAAACACAACAAATACACAAATAGAAATGCGCAAAATATCGATACATAGTGACATCTGCTACAAAAAATACAATGCAAAATCACAAAAAAAAAACAACAACCTTGAACACAACATACACGTATCTAGCGTAGGCTGGTAACATCAGCACATTGAAAAACGGTATATTAGTCATGGTTCATTCTCGTGTAAGTAGCGACTTAAAAGAGAATCAGAAGTGTCATCCGAAACTGAAACAGCACAGCTTCGGGGAGTCTATTCCCCTGATATATTGTTCCTGGGAAGATTGACGATTGAAAAACGGATGTGCGGCGTGCTATTTCTCGTATTTTTTTCGTATTGTCTAATCTCTGGGAAGTAAAAGTAGGGGGTGTTAGGTAGATGTTCCTTTCAATGCCGGTACGTTCACGAACGACTTTATTCAGAAAAGAGTACCTTGATAACCTACGGCAAAGTTCGAGCGAGTTCCATGACAATCATCTTTTTAATGCCGTGACACTGATACCAAAACGATAAGAGTTAGTAACAAAACGGACAGAGTGATTTTGGATGGCCTCAAGTTTATTAATTAAGGTTTTAGTGTCGCAATCCCATACTACAGCCGCATATTCTAAGAGGGAACGTACGTTAGTAATGTATAGTATTTATTTGACGTTACAAGGTGCGTGTTTAAAGTTTCTCTTTATAAAGTTAAGTACTCGTCCTGCTTTCACTGTTAATAAATTCAACATGATTACTCCAGGTTAGGTAAGATGAAAAAATAACACTCAAATACTTCCCATCCTTCGCGAAGGTAATCTGATTTGCATCTACTGGGTGATTCAAGGAGACGGCAGGCTCTTTAACTCGACCGGAAAATTCGGTTTCTTAACCTATCGCGCTACGACTTTGTACAGAGTTGCCCACAGATGGTGCATTTTGCAGAGAAAAGTAAAGAAAGAAAAAGGCTTAGCTCCTATGGAAACGCAGCGACGCCACCGGTCTGCAAACAACACGGCGCCGTTTCGCACGGGAGACAAGAGATGGCGCAAGCGGTCGCGACGCCAACTGCCGCCAACGAACGAGCAGACACCGCCGAGAGCCGGCGTATTTAGCAGACAAGGAACTGCAGTTCCTTGTTGTTACCGCGCCTGTTTTTGTTTCTGCGACTGTCACCGCCCGCGGAACGCGCTCCGCTTTTGAGTCGAAAAGATTGTCTTCTAAAGACGCTGGCTCTCGGCGCCGCATGCTTGTTCGTTGGCGGCATAGAGTAATTTTAATAAACGCTAGACGCTCAGCTGGCGCTATTGTCTACGGGACTTCCGGTTGCAAATTGAAGCAGACAGCTTGCAGTCTACTTTTCCAGTCTTCCTGTGTATTCCTATGGGAAAACGCGCGTGAATTTTGTCTCGTCGCCGGAAAATAGCATGAATAACTTTTGTTATTTTGGTTGTACCGGATAGTATGTACCTTTATTAATATTGTGAAAGTGTAATTGCTTTAGTTACAGCATTTTTCCTTTACCACTGAACGATGTTAAACTTCGCTATATTTCAGGCCCAAACCTCTGTTTCATGGCAGGTATGTAGAAACGAGCGACGATTCCAAGCAAAATAACAATCGAAAGGAATGTATACGTTCAAAGTTCGCCAGCATTGCGTTGGTGCTTATATATTGCTAGTATATGCCTGTCCTCTCACTATATGAAAATGCCCCCGTCGTGCATCTTTACAAGTGGTTAAAAAACATTCGAAACGTAAATAATACAGTACGTGAGCTATGAAAGGTGTATTTTCCTGTTATTTCCTATGCTGGGCAATTTTTATCGCGCACCTGTTCTCTGGCTTCCCTCTATTTGCAAAGATTTGGAGCGTGCGGGAGATGGTTTGAAACACAGAACAAGCATCTTCGCACGTATTCATGAGCAGAAAGAATAAAGCAGTACTTATTTATTGCAAATCAAACTATATTACGTGACTTTCAATTTATTTTGATCGTCTGCAAGCACAAGAGTTACTTATCCAGTGTTACTGCGTAGTTCTTGCCGTCTCTCTTGGTTTTCCACACGTCCTTCGTTCGTTTGGCACGTATACCCCCATGCTGGAAAGCGCCGGCGCCGTGTTCGCGCTAACAGTGTCCGACAGTGCACATAAAGACATGTACGAAGCGGTTTTAGCACCGCTTTTCATGCCACGATTTTAAAATAAAAACGCCGTAACTGACCAATTATTTCATCTGCGTGTCTGGGAAATGTTCTAATGTGCCTAGTAGGTACGGATTATACGTGATATTTGCTCTTATAATTGAGCGCAGAGAGGAAATGCACTCGCTTTTTTCCGTAGAAATGCATTACCGGAAGTCAATTTCGGACTGTTCGCTGTCTGCTTCAATTTGCAACAGCACACTAGCGCGAGTTGAACCTCTAGCGTACAATATAATAACTCTATGGTTGGCGGCGTTCGTAGCGCCATCTCTTGTGTCCCGTGCGAAACGGCGCCGTGTTGTTTGAAGACCGGTGGCGTCGCTGCGTTGCCATAGGAGCTGAGTCTTTTTCATTGTTTACTTTTTTCTCAGGTAAGTTCGCTCTTTGCAAATTTTACACACAAAACAAAAAAAAAAATGCACCATCTGTGGGCAACGCTGCACAAAGTCATAGCGCGATAGGTTAGGAATCCGAATTTTCCGGTCGATTTAAAGAGCCTGCCGTCTCCTTGAATCACCCGGTAGATAGTAATTAGTCTGTATGTTTAGACGCTTTCTGCTAAAGCGGATACAATTACACTTTGCAAAAATCAGTTGCATTTTCGAGTTTGCACCATGTGAGTATTACAGATCAAGATCAGTTTGTAAAGCGGCAGCATCACCCTGGTTATTTATATCCCTGTATAACGCACAATCATCTGCATATAATCTCATCTCGGAGGTAGTTCCGTGGCCTATATCATTTATACAGGTCAAAAACAGAAGCGGACCATGCACGCACTTTCGGGGAACGCCCGAGGTTACTAAAACAAAGTAAAGATTCGGAGCCATTAATGACTACTTTTGGGGAGCGACAGGTTAGATAGTCTACTATCCAACCAAGGACAGAAACAGGTAAACCTAAAAATGAGAGTTTTAAAAGAAATAAAGAGTGTGATAAGGTGTCAGAATTAAGCCTAACTAAAGTCTAATATTATACAATTAACCTATTTCCCAGAATCAAAAGACGAAAACACACCATTCGAAAATTCGACTAACTGAGTGACGCAAGTGAAGCCTGCCCTAAAGCCACGTTGAAACTGAACAAAAAAATTATGTGTTTGCAAGTGACGAAATATGTTAAGAGTAAATTATGTTCAAGAGTCTCGCAACACACGCTGGTTAGTGAAATGTTCCCTAAAACTATATACTCTCTTATCGTTAAGAGCTCAAAACGCTCAAGATAATAAAGCGAACACGAAAGGAGGTCATCGCATATATCTTTTTGACTTTTCTTCTGCGTCTTCTGCGTTCTAAAATCGCCAAATGTGAAACCAACGTCAACTTCGCCGTCGCCTCCGGGATAAGCTCGAGCTCGCGTATCGAACATTCAAACGTAACAATGCGCCAAGCATACGGTGAGGGCGCCACATATTTTCGGAAAGGTCTGTTGAGGGGGTAAATCCCACTTGCACTTCTTTCATTTAAAAAAAAAACAAAACAAAAAAAACATGAACGCGTGTTTTGTAGGCCATTAACGTAAGGGATTAGTTTTAAGTACAGTAATTGCGCAATGTAAAAAGAAAATCGTTGCCTCGCCTTTTTAAGCGAACAGCGGGGGGTACGTTTGGTGTGCCGACGTCGCAAATGTGATTCATCGTCATAAACTTCTCCGCTTCCGGAAAGCGTGTGCGCAGTAGTCCTTGCATCCGCGACACTTGTCCTAAATCGAAAACAAAACCACACAGACACAAGCAAAAGTTTCACAATTGCGGCGCAGGGTGCCGGCTAAAATCCGAGTTCATCGATCATGGCGTGCGCGACGTTGCGATGCGTCTGTAAATATTTACGCTCGGCTAGACACTTGTTCGCTTCCCGTATCCGCTTCACGGCTGCACGAAATGTTCGTTCGACCACGCGACAGTTGTCTGTCTACTGGGACGTAGAAATAGGAGGGGTTTCAAAATGCCGAGACAGCGTTTTTCTTTTTGACGTTAGGAAAAGAGTAGTTTTGATAAAGTGGTGTCTGCTTCTATAACAAACATGGCGCAATACAAAAGTCATGACTCTATACCATTCTTATTTAGTTTTTTAAAAAAAAATGTCTGCTTTCTAATCAAGGACGCTGGAGCATAAAACATGTCGCTGACATTAGCCGACGTAGCGGGTCGTAAACACGTATAGTCTACAGGCCCTTTGAAGAAAACCTTGCAGCAGTGTGTCACGGCATGGTTACCATGGCAACACGGATGCGGCCAGATGCTGCGTGCCATGGTGAAGGGAAGCAGATCGCAACCTCGCTGAGCGCTAATCGAGCTTTCGGCGCTTCAGCTGTTGTTTCAAGGACAGTTGATGTTTTCCGGAATATCAGTAAATATGCCAAATCACTGCAGTGTCGCAGTCGGCACGCAGTACGGATACACTACGAAACCCGGACGGAAGGTCGGACCGTGCGTTACCACGGCCGTGTGGCTGACCTCACGAATTCGCACGCTTTTGCTTAGGCGAATATGTTGGCTCTGGCTTAAACTGCTTTGCGCTTTCTTTACTTTAGCTATTAGACAGATACGTTTGATGCGCTTTAAGGAGCGTCGGTTTCAACCAGCGAATATATATTCGCTGCCGTTTGGCGATCCTCGCAATTTTGCATGCAGCTGCTTAATACACGACGTTATTTCATTGTACCAGTACTTCGTGTTTCTGGATAGACAA
Source organism: Ixodes scapularis (assembly GCF_016920785.2). Taxonomy (NCBI): domain Eukaryota; kingdom Metazoa; phylum Arthropoda; class Arachnida; order Ixodida; family Ixodidae; genus Ixodes; species Ixodes scapularis. The sequence continues at coordinate 131,597,056 of NW_024609879.1, read as the reverse complement.
TATAGTTGGCGTGACTAAACTAGCAGTCGAATTCGCATATCAGTCCTGCGAACGTTTCCTGCTCTTTAACAACGCGCGCCAGACAACTAAAAAAGAAAAAAACCAGTTTGCCCCGCAAACGGGCTTTTAATTTTTTTTTATGTATGTGAAACATTTATTAGCAGCATGTTACTCTATGCTATCAAAAACAAGTTTTTCAAATGTTTTTATGTTAGTGAAACATCCACTAACAGCTTGTTACTTTATGCTACTATGCAGTATTGGGACAGCACCGCATCAAGTTCCCCGTTGAGGGCATCTCTTTTATGCAAGTTTAATGAGCTAGACAGTTTGTGGACTCCAACAATTACTTGCAGAGACATCTTTATGAGAGCTCTTTGTTTCCAGGTTTCATACCCTGAAAGCTAGCTAATGAGGTTATTTTTCAGGCAGACGTTGGGAAACAGAATCGCGTTACTTGGATTTTCCATGCCGCTTTTTTCACGCAGAGCCGGCGGTCCGAAGGAGAAGCATTCTTTTACCAAGGAGAGCTCGCACACTGTTGCCAGTGGCGCGCACAGAGTTGTCACGTTTTCGAAAGGGCTCTATGCGAAGCGCAAGTTCGTCAGAACGCCAAACTCTTATTGGCTGACTGAAAAAAAAAAAAATTGTGTTTAGACCATAAAGGGGCCCTCCGGAGCTTTCTGCGATCGTCTGTTTATGTTGTTTTATTGCGTTGTAGGTGCAAGTTAATATGTATACAAAGTTTTAGATTACAAAACCGTTTATTAAGCAGATGGCAGAAGAAATATATCGGGACTATTTTCTCTTGGAAGACAATCCCTCATTCCCTGCCCATCGCTAAAATTTGACCAATGGAAATGCTGCATCTCGTGGTGAATGCGAACGTTATTATTGCAACACTTCTTAAGCTTGTTGTAAATTCGAGTTTGAGAAAAACGTAAACTGATTGTGGTGCGGGAAACATAGTCCGCAATTATCGCTCCAAAACCAGCGAACTATGTTTTCTCCCCGCAAGCTTGTTGCTAGGGGGTGATGCGTCGGCGCGTCGGCTCGTCTGCTTCCCGGGACGTCTCCAAGCGTGCGTTTGCGGGACACGTGTTCCCTCTTCCCGTGGATCCCGACTCCGAAGTCAGCTTTTCGATCCTTCCACGTCAACGAGTCAAACTTTTTCTTGTCATCTGTGGAATGCGACTGCGTATTGCAGTAGCAGCGCGACGGTGCGGTGCGACGAACGACGACTGCCGAGCACAAAGTCCGGGCCCCTTGACGACGATCCGCGCGTGTTCGAGAGATTCCTCCGCGGGTCGGCGGTCGGCCGCGTCGGAGACGCGCAGTGACGCCGGAATCCTTCGCTTGCTATTGGCTGACGCGCAAGGAGATGCCCCTCCCGTTTTCCGGGGTCATCTCAGAAATGGGGTTGCCGGGGACTTTGATAGCAATTTTAATACGGAAATCCGCCGCGCATGACCGTAATTTTATGATTTTTAGGATCCTTAGGGCCTGTAGATTGAGTTTCTGCCATGAATAGACCATCGCAGAACGCTCCGGAGGGCCCCTTTAAGGCGTTTAGCATTGAGGTCTACCCACTATCTTTTCAAACAAAGCCAATCAGAGCTTGGTGTCGTTCTGACGTCACCGCTCCTTCAGCACAAGAAGTAGACGACTTGCTTTCCGTATAGTCGCTGAGAGCTCAGAACGCAGGGCACGACCTAACGATGTTCAAGCTCCTTGCAACGTGATTGGTTCCTCGGCCATCCTGTCTGCTAATCCCGTAATTTCATTTGCTGCGGTGCGATAATGAGATGTTCAGGACTCTCCATGCCCTAGAACGTTTACGGCAGCGAATATTGGTCATTCCTTCGACTGTTAGAGGCTAGAAATCAGCATTAAAGGGGCAATGAAATAAATTTACGGCTGGGATGGTACAACCAATGAGACTACAGCATTTGCTGATAGCCGAAGAACGAATAACGAAGCAAAAGGCACGAAGAGAACGAGTATAGGTTTCGTGTTTTCGGTATAAATATCGATAAACACCGAAAACTTACCCCCCTGCCAGTTTTATCAAAACTAGGGAAATTCGAAAAAAGGAGAAAAAAGAAAAGGAATGGACAATGTGCAGAACCCAGACGCGCCTAGCGGCTCAAGCGCATTCTAGAACATGACCGAAGATTTTAGTTTCGGTTTCCTCCATCAGACCGCGGCCAGCTGCAAGTGGACAACGAGGATCTGCGCTACAAACCTCAACGCAGCGTACCACGCCGAAATCTTCGTAGGTAATTGACCAACGTGGGCTTGTAATGCAGTAAGTATACAGGGAAATTTGATGAAACTACGCAAAAGCGATTCGATGAATGGGTGTTCAATGAAACGGCGTTCGATGAAATGCCCCCTTATTCGAAGAAACGGTTTTCGATAAGCAGCGTTTGATGAAATGTCCGGTACGCCATCATCACAATGGCCGCCGACCGTTGGATCAGCCAGTTTAAAAGACTGTGTACCTAAACACAATAACAACGTCAATCAGCGCGAAGATGAGATTCCTCCAATACGCGCAAAGTACACAAGTTTAGAAGGAGCGGACGATCCAGGGCAAACTTCCGGTTTTCCGCGGACCGGAACTATCGAGGCGTCTCTGGCAAGGGAGGCGGCGTGCCGAGGCGAGCGGAAATGAGAGCTGCCTGCGAGTTCCATTTTTCAGGCTCAGGGGCTGCGAGATAAGGCGCTCGTGCATGAGATTGAAACGCTGGACAACGCCGTTGTCTGCCGAGGGCCCATATGCTGTTGCCCTCCCACGCCCCTGCCTCCGGCAACTCTGCCATGACGGAAGCAGGAGCGTTCACTTGCGTCTGGAATTCTTGGAAACCTGCCTATCCCCAAAATTTCACAATACGCGTGCGCACAATCTATTGTTTCATATATATTTGTTTTCAACATACCTTTTGATATTGGCGTCGGAAGGTTCAGGAGACGAAAGGAGAAGGGGGGGGGGGGGGGGACATTTATCTTCCTTCCCCAAATTGTTTACTAGAAGTGTCTAAGATGTATGGGGCTCCCCTAACCCCCTCCCCCCCCCCTCCTTCTCCTCGCTTTTTTCCTTTTCTTTTTTTGTGTCAGTACCCCGAAGGCCTTAGGAATTACAGAGGGCAGTAGGGGGAAAAGAAAACACCCTGCATATTACATAACTGAAAAAGCAAAAACGTCAGATCCATTTCGGCGCTGAACAACATTGTTCAGTAAATGAACAAAAAGTTAGGGCAGAAACGAGCGGGTAAATGTTTAGCATCATTTAAGACAATCCCCTGAGACTGGGGAAAAAACGAAGGACAACACAACACAAAAAAGTCGCAATCACAGCTCCGAAACACAGCTGTGTTTGATAGTTTGTGCGCTGTGCTGCGCTTTGTCTTTTTCCCAGACTCGCGGGTTTGTCTTAAGTTACGTTAGATCAGTAAATGTCGTTTTGAACCAGAATTCAAGTCTCTAGCCTTGGGGCGACGAAGATGGTAATGCGGTTCCAAACTAAGGATGAAGTTTTTCTTTAAAAAGGAACGACCAGTTGAATGTGTTAGTATTATATACTGGCAACCCGAGATTATGAAAGGGATTAAGACAGGGGTTGTAACGTAGTAGAGTCGTGAAAAAACGTGTTGACTAAGCGATGAATTAACGTTAAATATTTTATAAAAAAGGACCCAATAGCAATTTCTTCCGGGGCTACACACTAAACGGCTTCACAGGCTTGAAGGTGTGAATCAGCTTGTCCCCGGTCTAACACCCTAAAGTCGCAGAGACGCTGCTCGTACATCATGCAACAGACACGGAGTTCCTCTACAGAGATTTATGACAGATAATTATCCGCGAACATGCCTAAGCCATGCTCAAAGCTTGCTTGCTTCAGACATTTGTATGCTACTAACATATCCGCAGACAGCTTTTCTATGACCGCCACACAAGGAAGAAACACGCCCCTTGCAGACGTTCTTTCGCATGATGTTGTAGCAGTGTGACTGTGGTTTAAGGGTGGTACACCAACACCTTCGAGATAATGCTGAACGCCCGAAAAATAGGACGCCGGCGGTATTAGCAGCAACCCAGGGATAATTTTTTTATGCCAGTTGGTTTACAAGCAAGCACCATATACAGTTCTCAGATACAAGCAGGCAGCTGATTCAGACGCAATGGATCATGCGCAGGAGAGCTAGAATCATGACTCGGAGGATTGGTCCTCCGACCTCATATACTCCCGAAAATTCAAATATACTCGTTCGCAAGTACCCCAACTTCACAAATGCGAAGATTACACGTGCCTTTGTTCTCGTCGATATTTTTTGTAATGCATAATATACTTAACTTCAAGTAACGTATTTCTAAGGGAAACCATGTGTAGAGGCAAGAATTATACGAGATCCTCGTAAATAGCAGCCTCGACTATATGTGAAGAGCAATTCGTCTGCTTCTTGCCCAGGAATTGCAGTAACTTCAGAGCGACGCCGAGATCTGCTTGGCTTTGATTGAAAGGATGGTGGATAGACCTCAAGGGTAGATACCTGGAGGTCTACCGAGACCTCAAGGGTAGATACCTGGAGGTCTACCGAGACCTCAAGGGTAGATACCTGGAGGACTACCGAGACCTCAAGGGTAGATACCTGGAGGCTACCGAGACCTCAAGGGTAGATACCTGGAGGTCTACCGAGACCTCAAGGGTAGATACCTGGAGGTCTACCGAGACCTCAAGGGTAGATACCTGGAGGTCTACCAAGACCTCAAGGGTAGATACCTGGATGTCTACCGAGACCTCAAGGGTAGATACCTGGAGGTCTACCGAGACCTCAAGGGTAGATACCTGGAGGTATACCGAGACCTCAAGGGTAGATACCTGGAGGTCTACCGACTATTTGTTTTAATCAGACAAGAAAAGCTCGGCGTTCCAACATCAACGCAACCCCTGTGAAAAAGCAGACAAATTTGCGCTTCGCATAGACGTTTGCTGTGTCCCGACTGGTGTCCAATATTACCGCTCTAATGGGAGTGATAGGTGATCGTGCTCGCATAAATCAGGCGCCCTCACGAGTTCGTGAATCGAATGTGACGTAAAAGGACCAATATCTTTTCCGCTTTCCGCTCTATGCTTTTGAAGATGTTCGCTGTTCCTGGTGTGATGAATCTGTGTAGTGCCGCCATGAAAGCGTCGGGTTAGTGCCACTAAATAAGCTGCGCTTCAGTATAACGACACTTGCCCGTATCGTGGCTTAAACTCATGGTTGTCAGTTATCTGAAGCTTTGCCTAGAATCACAAGAAACGCTTTTCCGCCCTCCACAAATGTTTAAACGGTTCGCGACAGAGCAAAAGCAATATTACATGAGCTTCTTAACACCGAACCTAATGTTGAGGAAGTCGCTTTTTCAAATCATGACGATCGTTAGTTGCGTCTGCTCTGCATAAGCCCCAATATGGCGTCGCCCACAACAATATCGGGGAATAGAGTGCCGATACTCTAAGCGCAGCTAATTTAGTGGCTCTGCACAGGGTGGGTAGACGGACTTTCGTAAAAGGTCTATTGTTTATACCTGCGCACATCTTTCCGTAGCATTTCAAAGGAAGTGAAAAATGCGGATGCAGAGTGGCGATGGGCGCTCAATGTGCCCAAGCGTGCGTGGTCCCATAACCTTCGCAGCATAGCCACATATACTTGTCCGCGGGTAGAAAGAGGGTGTCCGTGCGGTGAACACCATCGAAAAACGGTGTTCTCTTCAGTTCACCACTTTTTCTCACCCTTTTTACAGCGTTCAAAAATGAAGGACGTTTAATGCAACAACACCTTACTTTACCATTTAGAAGGGTGCGCTAGGTCGAAATAAATGTGCCGGAATGGAGTATAGTCATCGATGTAAGTGTCTGGAACGGCGTTTATGCACACTTAATGGTGTAATATTTCTTAGCGTGTAGGCAAGACAACAAAATGTGCACGTATATTTTTTATCACATTACTCGCAACAGGTTAACACTGCGATTTCGGACATTCCACAAGTGTACACAGTACACAGTGAGTACGATTTGTAGTATTTTTCTGACTACTTTTTGATGCCTGCTGGGCGGCCTCGATACCTGGAGATGCAGCCAGCGTTCAGGGTGCCTTTCTTCTCTTCTAGCTGCGTGAGGACCGTAAGTTGCGGGTTACAATGAAGTTATTAATCAGTCGGATTCTATACACCGACGCACGCCTGCAAACAAGCTGGAGCAGATCTAGCAGCGGCGCCACGCATGCGCAATGGGGTGCGCGTAAGCGCGGCGGCCTCGATCAAGAGACGTCGAGCATGCGCGTCAATGGGCGCATCGGCAGATGTCCTGCATTGGCTGGTGAGGTCGCCCCAAAGATCCAATCGCAAAGCTAGAAACGTGACAATACGGAGCGCACGTTCGTCGGCTTACGTTGCAAGGGTTGTTGTGATTTTAAAACGACAAACTCTGATCGGCTCTGGTTGAAGGATAGTGCCGGTAGACCTCAAGGCAGCTTGCTTTGAGGTCTACCCTTTATCCTTTAATTCAAGCCGATCAGAGCTAGTCGTTCTAACGTCGCCATAACCCCTACAAAGGAAACAGACGAACTTGAGCTCTATATAGGGCTCAAGGGCTATATAGGGAGCATATATAGGGCTATATAGGGAGCATTCGCTGGCGATCATAGCCGTGTGCCCGACTGCTGAGCGCGTCCTGACGATGGGCTTCCACAGTTCTTTTGCAACGTGCATTCCGCAACCATCGGCACTTCCGGTCTTAGAAGCCAAGTAATGTGAGCCTGTTCTGGGCATGCGGTCTAAACATCGCCCTTAAATACGGCGTCCAGCGAATACACTTTACAGTACCCGGTGCTGAATAAATAATCACGAATTCGCCTATAATTTTTGCTCCGAAGATTAGAAGCGGGAAACGGGAAGACACAGTAGGGACATTTAGCAAACCGTTAGCGTGTTCTGCGCATTGCATTACCGGTGCCTTCGAAGTATGAGTTCAAGCGCACGCCCCGTGGTCACGGTATCACCCTGGAGCGCGCTGAAAAGCATGCCTCAACAGGGAGTTTTCGTAGATGGTTTTCGCCGTTCCGCAACGCCCTCCGCAACCCTCTACGAAACGCGGAACTCTACAATCAAGGCTATCAGCGCGCAGGCGCAGTAGCAACTTCTTTGTTGCGGAGGGCTTAGCGAAGGGGGAAACGCGGTCTACGAAAAACTCCCTAATGGCTCCGGCAATTTTTTGCGGCAATGGTTTGCGACATGTCCCTAATATCCAGGATATGCCTACACTGGTGACGATACAAAAAAAAAAAATACATTGTGACAAAAAATTACTACACAAAAAAGACTTACCAACATAACTACCGGGAGATGTGCGGACGAATCGCAGACACGCTAGTTCCGAAGTTGTGACCCTATGGGAATATAGCAGAGCCCATAAATACAAATGGAAGCGGTGGTGGAGATAGGGGTTGGCCAGTCGTTATCTGTAGGGATCTGGGAGTCGTAAAAGGTCAACAGAAATCGCCTGCCATAAATAGACGTAGAACGATGGCGCACTTTAGAAGGGAGGAAGGGAGCGCCTTTCTTTTCGTCGACGCTGGCTTCCTCCCTACATAAAAGCGACATATAGGTAGAAAAAAATACATTCGGTTCTTTTTTGATGCACAGGTGCGGGTCATTAGATAAACGTGCGGGGAAGAGGTATTCCTTTGCCACGACGCTGCACGAAGGCACGCTTTTCCCTCCATGGTGATTGGGTTTCCTGCTTCGTCCTTTTCTTGTCTGTGTTTAAGCCTTTAATTAGAGTAACTGGGAGCTTCAGAAATGCGGGACGTGGTTTATTGCAATCACGTTTTGATCTTTAGTGCTGATCTTTTGTTTTTATCGTTTTTACCGTGAGCTGTGTTCGGTTAAATTAAAAGAACCACGATCTTTTTTTTTTTTTTTTTCATTCACTACATTTGTTTTAGACTGGACCCACATGTTTGTACTCTCGTCAGAACGAATAAAGACTGGAACAAATTGACACAGTGCCTTTTTCACTGGCGTTGTTTTCGTGTCATTTGTGGTAAAATTGCTGAATTTGATTCCTGATGTATATTAAGTACTTTTTCTACGTGTATAACTTTTATTTGTGTCACACTTTCATAACAACATGTCGTAAGCCCCCTCCTGCAATGACGGGCTAAGCTGAGGTCACACTGCTCACGCCCGAGCCCCACTAGAGCGACAAACAGAAACAAAGGACAGCGACAAGCTTCAAACCAGAGTCTTTCGCGATTTGACAGGCTTCGTAGAATAAAGGGAGCTATGCTCAAACACGAGCACTATGCACGCGAGGGCATCTTATGCAGGCTCGCAATCCCTCGTGCTAACTTCACTAGCACCGAACGACTAAACGCTTGCCAAAGTATACCGTCGCGAGCATGTGTTTCAGGCTTGTCGCTGTCGTTTCTTTCTATTTGTCGCTCTAGTGGGAACCGAGGATTACTCATCACACGAAGGACAGTCTGCTTAAAGATTCGTACGGGAGTCCCCGCGAGATTTGTGCTTCGAATGCTTCATGACAATGACTTCAAGGTGAAAACGGGTCACGCGGCGTTCGAACCATGGATCTTGCGGTGATTCGTGTTTGCAGACTGTCTTTTAAATGATGAATGAGCAGAGTGACCCCGGCTTAAAGGTTGGGCGTATTTGAAAAAAAAATGAAATTTAAAAAAATAAAAAATAGCACTTCCAATACGGTCACTGAAAGTTTCAGAAACGCAGGAGGTAGTTTAGTGGCTCACTGTCAATGGCTGCATATATCGAAGTTTGATAGACGTGAGCCCTTTTTAAACTTTTATATTTATAGTAAATTCTCTTTCCTTTTTACCAATTTTTTCCTTTCCTTTTTCGAGAAATGTAAAGCGTTTGGGGGGCGGTTTTATAGTTTGTGCCATTCTATGTTGTCGCTCAATGAAAGAAGTCCTGTTTCCGTCCCCGTCTTCGGTGTTCTATTTTTTAAGGCACTCGTACCTACTCACCAACACGCTTGTTTTGATTATTATATAATAATAATAATAAAAAAAAGTTGACTCGAAACATCGCGTATTTTTAACAGCATGTAGTCAGCGAGGTCCGGCTCCTGTGCATCATCTTATACGCCCACAGCTAATGAGACTGGGGCAGTAGCTGACATGCGAACGGCGGACAGCCAATCAGGAAGCAAGAAGCGCAAAGGAAATAATCGTCGTTTTGGGTTTCTTGTGCGCTCTGTTACTGCAGCACGGACAAACGGCAAGCACGTGCGATGCCAGGGTCCGGCCCTCGCCGTGTCGGACACAGGGCTCGGCTATTTGTCTGCTCTGACGGGCCCAGCGTTAATTAGACCTGGCTTTGGCCGGAGATGGTCGCCCTTGGACGGAGACTGATTACGACGCCATGCAATGTTCGGGCTTGGTCGACACGAATTGAACCCGGACAGAATGAAAGCCAAGGACCGCGTTGCGCACGCCCGTACCAAAAGGCCTTGATTTCGTCGCAAATCTAATTTTGAATTCGAATATATATATATATATATACATATACAACACGGGTGAAACCGGAAAATCCTGATTGGTCGATAAGCAATTTATCTGCCTTAAGACACGCAACCTACCAGGCCACTCAGACACTTTTTTTTCTCTTGCCAGACATTATTCGTTTACAAGAAATGCACTTCCAAAAACACTTCAAAAGAAATGGGCAAGCTGAATTAGGACTGACGCAGATTGATTAGTATGATTTGACCAGTCCGTCTAAGATTGGGAACCAGTCAGACCCACCTCCAAATACCTTATACACTTCTTTAATCTGACTAATGCTCTGAGCGAAAAAGTGACACACTGGTCGAGCATCTACACCTTTATATCTACATCGTAGCTACGTTTATATCTACATCGGCATGGCCACACTGTCGTGCGGCTCTCCTGGACACTGTGTATGGCAATGATCATAACTAAATCATACGGCACAGAGTCGGTTGGGGCAACAGGCAGGAAACGTATCCCGTGTGCGCTTAAACGAAGCTACGTTTAGGATTCGCTGCAGTACATCCCAGTACAACACCGCGTCCCAACAATGTAGAAACACCAAAAACAACGACAGGACAAAGAAGAGAGTAAACAGGGCGAGGCGCACTTGCAACAAAAGCTTATTTATGAAAAAACACATAATATATAGGCAGTTAAACGCCTATTCATCCCATTAATTGGCAAGACTCCTTGATAAAATCAAACTCTTTCCCTGAGAGGGCAAGGGAAGGTTCACTAACGCATTCGCCTGCCTTTGCCCTAATCTCAAACGCCTCGTGCACTTGTCGGCATATTTTACCTTTATATTTCGCCAGAACCTTCACATCATGCAGAACTGGCGAGCACGGGCTACGACTGCAATGAACAGCGAGATTACCAGACGGGCTTGCTCTCATAGCTGCCGCATGTTCCCGTGCAGGATCATTGACACATCTACCAGCCTGGCCGATGTACACGGAGCCGCAAGTCAGCGGAATATCGTACACCACTCCGGCGGCACACTCAGCCTATTTGGTCCGGTGTTTTGTGTTGCAAGGCTCCATATCCGGCTGGGGATTATTGATTCTGCTGCAAAAGCGTGCCGCAGAATCAATAACTATGAGCTATGAGAGCAAGCCCGTCTGGTAATCTAGCTGTTCATTGTAGTCGGTACGCGTGCTCACCAGTTCTGCATGATCTGAAGGTTCTGGCGAAATATAAAAATAAAACATGCCGACAAGTGCACGAGGCGTTTGAGATTAGGGCAAAAGGAGACAAATGCGTTAGTGAACCTTTTTATTATTTTTATTTCAAAATACTAGCAGTCTCTATTGAGACTATAATAGGGTGGGTAATGGGTATACAAGTGTACAAAGAAAATAACAACAAGAGCAGCACACACTGGAAAAGGTACTATAAAAGATATCACCAATAATCACAAAAATACTTTGACAATGAAAGATAAAAAAATCAGATCCGTCATGCGCTCTAATGCGTTGGCGGAAAAACCATACAAAAAACAACATTTTATTTCACATTTTGCAAGATGCTATATAAGAAGCAAAAGCTTCAAGTGATTGGCATACCACAGCTTCCTCCGAAAAAAGATTCCAGTCACTAATGGTTTGTGAAAAGAATGAGTATCTGAAACAGTCCTTGAAGAACCGGGGCTGATGAAGTGCGCGACTGTGTTTGTTCCGAGTTATTCTCGACTCGGTCAGGAACTAGGTATGCTGTTTTATCTATCAGCAATAAGCCATTATTAATAACATATAAAAATTTTAATCTTTTTTCTTTAGGCCTCATCTTAAGTAATGGAATATTGGCTTTTGAATACAGTGCCGTAATTAAATCTAGTCGACGATATTTAGAAAAAATAAAACGTAAAGCAAGTCGTTGTACCTTTTCTAGCTTTAGCACATCTTTAACAACATGAGGATCCCAAATTTCGCATGCGTATTCCATCAACGGACGAATGAGTGATTTATAAGCTAAAAGTTTTGTGTTCCTTGAACTTAGTTTCAAAGACCGCCTTAAATACCACAGTTTATAATTCACTTTTTTTACAATACTATCAATATGAGCACTCCAACGGAGATCGTGAGAAATAATGACACCCGGATATTTGTAACTGCTTACCCTTTCTAGTGGATACCCTTCGGTGGCGTAAGCGAATTCAATGGGCTTTGTTTTATGTGTAATAGTCATACAAGCGGTTTGATCTAAGTTTAGTGACATTTGCCAAGTATTGCACCACTGACCAACGCGTGCTAAACACGTGTTAAGATTAAGTTGATCGATGGGCTCCTTAACCTCTGTATACAAGATACAGTCGTCGGCAAAGAGCCTAGCCTTAACAGTTAAATTGAAGAGAATATCATTAATAAATATTTAAAAAAAGGACCGAGCACTGTTCCTTGAGGTACACCTGATTTTACATCGATCAAATCGGAATGTTTATCTTTAATTTCTACAAATTGTCTTCTTCCGTACAAAAACATCTCTACCCATCTGATCAGACCTGGGTTTTTCAGAATATATTTTAATTTGAGTAATAATTTCCTATGGTTAACCTTATCAAATGTTTTTTTTTAATATAAAAAAAAATAACATCAACTTGGCCTTTATACGGTTCAGTACTTCAGAAAAAGCATGCGTGACTTCAACCAGCTGAGTAATAGTAGGCACCCGTTTATGAAAGCCGTGCTGAGAGCTGTTTAATAAGTGGTAATGACTTAAGAAGGAGTGAATATGGCTCGAAAGTATATGCTCTAAAAGTTTCCCACATGTTGATGTTAGTGAGATTGGTCTGTAATTGTTAACGGAGGTAGCTTTCCCGGATTTCAAAACAGGCAAAACTTTACCAATCTTCCAGTCATTCGGTAATGAACCTGAAGACAAGGATCTCTCAAAAATGATAATAATATAATGGGACAGAGACTCGGCATATCGTTGAAGAAACGCATTTGGAATTTTATCGTATCCGGTTGCTTTCTTACAGTCTAGGTGAAGTAACAGATCTACAATTCCTTCCCGAGACAACTGTACATCAGGAATGGCGGGAACGTCTTCCAATTGGTTAAACACAGGCGTCGTTCCGTCATTAGAAGAAAACACAGTAGAAAAAAATTTTTTTAAAGCAATTTGCTATTTCGCAGTTATCTTCGATCGTGTGTCCATCGACATCAAGTTTTTCCACGCCCTCTTTTGTTGGTGAAAGGTGCCGCCAAAGTTTGCGGGCAGACGATATTAAAAATGCCGGCATCGTTTGGTTATAATATCTGCGTTTCGCGTCTTTAATTGACGTTTTAGGATTCTGACTTGGCGGCTTCATTTTTTTCACGCGCACTGGGAGTGGCTGTTCTGCGAATTTGAGCCCGACATCGTGATATCTTTCTTTTTAAATGAATAATATTTCAATTTATCCAGGGATTGTGCGTTGCCTTCTTCTTTGTCCTAGTGGGTACATACCAGTGTTGTACACGTTCCTCAAAAAATGGAAAGAAAGCTCGTTCCTCGTACCTTCTGATGTTTGGAACGAGTTCCCGTTACAAGTTCCATATGCAAAAAAGGAACTCGTTCCCGTTACAGTTAAAGAATGGAACGTATAGTTACATATACGTTCCATTTGTATTTTGACGATTACCAAATACAATTAGATCAAACAAAGTGGATTTTGTTGTTTTTTATCTATCCCATCATACGGCAACCTACAAATTTGAATGCAGTGATAGAAAGGCACCAAGAGAAGAAGACAGGCGGAAGCAGTGTTTCATTTGTTGATATATTCACCTCAGCTTTCAACCATATTTTGTGGCAGGCAATTTAGACGAGCCAAACGTACCCTTACGCCACATTGCGCGAGCATTTCACAACAACCTCACGAGTTTCAATCTAACAAAGTCACTTGTTCGAACATAACAACAGTTGCTTCTCGATGTTGCTGTCCGTAAGACGAGCAAGTGAAGAAGAGGGTAAGGCTTTTTGGTAGGCCAGTCTTGAATGGTACAAGTCCTTCATCGTGAAGGTTGGACTCGTTGTTCAGTTTGAAGATGGGAAACAAGGGGAGAAGAAACAAAAATTAATTTCTGTGTATATTTTATGTCACCAATATTCGGGAGACAATGGTGCGTTCGATACCGGGTAACCTGCTCTTCTGTTGTAACTGCACGTATACTTGTGGAAGCTCAGTGATGGTTACAGTCGGTCTTAGATTTCTGGGTGTGCGAGGATTCGTGGAAGCAAAAAAAGTAGCTGAGTTTGAAACGTCTTTCTTTCTGTGTCTTTTCCTTCAAGTAAATATTTGGCTTTCTGTACCACAGTCTCGGGCACTGATAAAAGAATCAATGTCTACTAGCCCTCCTGCACCCAACTGTCACCAAGCGAGTATCACACAAAATTAACCATATGGTATGTAACCAAAAAGTTAACGAAATCCTGCTCTTCGTATAGATAAATATTGTTTTTTATACTTTTAGAATTTCCCTTTCAGAAATAAAAAAAAGAACAACAAAAATACTCCACTGGACGAAAAAAAGGAACGCCGTTCCTTTTTCCGTTTCAGTAAAAATGTAACGCGTTCCCGTTCCAGTTCCACCAATGCAAAATGGAACGGCGGCATTCCTTCGTTCCTCCTAAAAGGAACGTGTTCCAGGAACGCCGTTCCGTACAACACTGGTACATACTAAGTCATACACTTAAATATAACTTCTTTTAAGTAAATCTACAAGTCGTTGACCGAAAGTGCTGTAGTATCAGTCATTTCCTGGAAAGTTCCTTGTGCCGAAAGTAGTTCGTCCAGGATAGCCTCATCGTCGGCCTGATTGAAATCCTGGTATACGCTATATGTAAACTTTCTACGGGGGGTTGTTAAGTTCGGAAGAGATAAAAGGACCATATAATGATCTGAAATACCGGGCAACACGCTAAACTCATAAGTGGTTGATAGCAAGCCGTCAGAAACAAGAAACAAATCCAGAAGCGAACTGGACGAACCTTGAATTCTTTTGGGTTCTCTGACAACTTGAGTCAGATTGTGCAAAAAAAAAAAAAACATTTCAAGGACAGCGGAGGAAACCAAAGTTTCACGAGAGGTCGGAACCATGCCATCCCAATCGATATCAGCAAGATTAAAATCGCTGGCAATGATAACAGTGTTGCCATTTTAGCGATTTTGTCGCTAGATTTAGCGATTTTCTATACATTTAGCGACGGATTTTTTTTTAATTTAGCGGCTAGCGACCTTTTTTAGCGACTTTGGTGTTTAACCGTAATCTTATTATTTTGAACAATTTTAGAGATGCTGGTGGGCTAAACCTTTTTGCTTCACTAGCCGAGTTCGCTTTGGGTATATGCTCAATTTAGTGGCGCACTTTAAGAAAAATGTCAACACTGTTAACACTGCAGACCATCTCTCCCGCGCCCACGTACCCACGTGCTCTCCGCCAAACGTCATTCTGACCTCAAAGCTGGCCTCAAAAGGCACGAAAAAAACGTGTTTTGACTACGAACTTCCAGAAGTTGTTTGGCGAATTGGCACAGCTGAAGCCTACAAAGCTGACAACGAGCCGTCGACACTGGCAGATTTAGGTGACTTGAGTACAGTCACCATCGAGGAAGAACTCTTCTTCTTCTGGACTGTTACGTTGAACTGTTCTTGAAGACAAAGCAGTCATTATTTCCGTGGTAAAATTAACAAGTACCCGTTTCTTATTCGTGCTTTCGTACTTACCGCCCTAGTCGTTTCCCAAAGAAACATTACAAATAAAAAGTCCTAGTTGTTTTTCAGTGTAAATTTAACCTCTCAAAATACCTGCGATATGATTATTTGAGGTTCACTTACTTTAAAAGGGTTTAATAAGCTTTTGGAATTCAGCGAATAGTTTAGCGACTTCCCGGCGAATCTAGCGACTGTTTAGTGACTTCCTGGTCTCAATCTAGCGGCGCGCGCAAAAAAAAGATGGCAACACTGAATGATAACTTTACGAGAGTGCGCGCGGAGCTTAACTAGAAAGTCATCCAGTTTACACACAAATTCTAGTCCCGTTCCGGGCGGGCGATAAACAGCCCCTAAAATGTATTCAACGTGGCCAAACTTAATCTTGCACCATTTATTTTCTATGTCAGGGGCGCTTTCTAATTACGTACAGTCTAAACAATCCTTGATAACTATGGCGACATCACCCCCTTTACTTTCCCGATTCTTTCTGTAAAGAATATATCCGGGTGGGATGATTTCACAGTTTAAAACTGATGAGTTCAGCCAGGCTTCAGTGATAATGACAGCATGCGGATTATGTTCAATCAAGATATGTTCAAGTCCAACGACTTTATTTACCACGCTTCTGTCATTCACATTGAGGACTACGAAATCTTTATTGCCGTTCGACATGACTGGTCATTTCCTGGCGGAATTATGCTGCTCGTATGGCGCACGTGGGGGCAATTGTACTCTCTCATCCTTCTCTTCATCCCAGGCGTACATTACGTCCCCGATCTTTAATTTGTCGTACAATAATATCGCCCTCTCCCTCTTAACTCTGTTCTCCTTAGCACTGTCCCACAACCTTTTCTGTACGTTCCTGACGAGCAGGGAAAAGTCCTCATTAATAAAAATAGCTGATCCTTTTAAATTCCGGGCATTTCTAAGTACTTCTTTCTTTTTTCCATGAAGTCATGAAGTTGCCCTCTCAGGGAAAGACTTTGATTTTATCAAGGGGTTTGGTCGATTGATGGGATGAATAGGCGTTTCTAACGGCCTATATATTATGTGTTTTTTCATAAATAAACTTTAGTAGCAAGTTCACCTCGTCCTGTTTCCTCTCCTCTTGGTCCTATCGTTTTTTGGCGCTTTATACTCTGATCATGAACCAACTGGCCCAAATTTCTACTTTGATGTAAAAACACATGATCTATCGAATCGGACTTTTTTAACAAGAGAGAGATCAAATGCCGCATGGCAACGAATTCAATAAGGAGAAACCTTTTTTGGCACGCGGCATTCGAACCGCAAATCGCGGTGACTGATATCCGGCAAACTGTTTTTTTTTTTGTATGATGTATAAGCTGTCTGACCCCGGCTTAAAAAACTCTAAATGTAACGAGTATCGTTTATATTATTTTTTTTTTACTGCCGCCATTTATCTTTTTTTTTTTTTTGTAAGTTTTAAGGTAAAAAACGTACTGTGACAACTTTGAATTTTATGTTTACTCGCAGGACGGAAAGCGTCATAGCTAGAGTAACAGCATTTAGTGACACTAGCCATAACAGCACCTGTGCAAAAAAAAAAAAAAAAAGATGAGGGTTGGGAGTTGATGAATTTACCTACCGATTAATAGATTGCTGCTTAAATCGTGACTAATTTTTAACCGGTTAATCGGTAAATGTTTGTCGAACAAAAAGAAAGTAAAACTTACACCATTGCACCACGCAGGCTCAGACGAACACACCTGCATGAAGGCCAAACTTTAGGTCAAACTTTAGCTTAAACTGTTGGGTCGAGATTCGTAACCCCTCCTAAGGTTATACACGTGTCCCAACCATCTCAATGCCGTTTTAGTCTGCGCTTAACGCAGCAGAGAATATTGTGAACAATCAAAGGAGGTCGCTGTTACCGGAAAACATCAACGATCCTCTTTGCCTCATGCAGCTGAAATAGTAATCTGTGAGTGAGTGTCCTTGAACTGTTCTTAACCGCACATGGAGGTAGATTCATAATCAACATCGTATACTGCGCCGTTCATCAACATTTCAACAAAGGTTTAAAAAAAAACTTCAGTTTAAAAATGGTACGCTGGGAAATGAACGAGACCGATTAATCGATTCATTATTCGATTAAAGGGTGGCGAATAATTGGGTTAAAAGTTTTAATCGACGCCCAGCTCTGGAAAAAAGCAACACCAAATAATTACCGCAACTTGAAACTGGATAAATGCCAGACGTGTTTGGAGATCCGTGTGCCGCAGTGATCTCGCTCTCCCCAAGGTGAAAAGAGAGGAGATCGAATGCAATCATCCCTGCGATAGCTGTTTCCTGTTCCGTTGATATTGCCAAACCGATTCATTCGTCCTATAATCTTATCGCCGGGCGTATCCGTCACCTACCCTCGAATCTTTACTCGATTGGAATCCACCGTGCATCGTCTATACTTCTCTCCTTTTCCTTCCTTCAAGAAAGACGTCTACGATAACATCGACAGTTCATCCGTCTCTAAGTTGGGAGTGCAGTTGAAGCAAACATACAAAGGACACGGCTTTCATCGCGGACGTGAAGACAGAATTCTGCGGAGACACACCTCAAACATTCTCGAAGCGTGCTAGCATTTCACTAGTGCATGTTCGAACATGTCTGGAGACAGTTTTGTACGAACAACACAACAGGATTCTCACACGAGGAACAAACATGCCTCAGACAATCTCCGCAAGCTCTCATTTGTACGATGCATTGGCAGAGTGGCCGCGGTTTTAGGTAAAGGGTGAACGCAGCCTACCTTTTTCTCCCCCAGCCAACAGAGAGTCGTCATTTTTCCGCGAAACGTGATCGGGAGGGGGAAGAAAAGCAGGCGGCGCCGGTCGCTGCTTTACCCCTTTCAGTAAATAAAGTTAAGCGACGACTCGGATCGGTGAGAGGTCGGAAATAGATCTCGTGCACACTAAACATTATAACACCCATAATCGTGTAAAAAGGGTGTAAGTTAGGAAAAACACCCTTCTTACACTTCATTTACCCGATATTTGAATATCGATGGGTGTAAAAAGGGTGTGCTGATGTTTTTCATCCCTTCCACACCCTTTTTACGACCTCGCTTATTGCGATGGCGTCTGAAATCGTGTAAAAAGGGTGTATGGGCGAATTATACGCCCGGTATTAACACGGTGTGAAAGGGGCGTTATGGTGATGCCAGTCTAATACACCCATGATTTCATATCCGTTAATGCTTATTTCTTTGCTGAAACTGTTGCTGATGTACGGCGGTATAAACATCCAGTATAATTAATCGCTACACGAAGTCACGTATGGTTAGGAAATGATGGAGTATAGTTTTTGCAACTCCGATCGAACTCACCGTCCGACACGAGGCGAAAATTTCGTGTCGCGTGTGCGTCAGTTTCATCAGTTCAACTTCGATTTAAAAACAAAACATCTCCACTCGCAAAAGATTAACGAAGACGTGTCAATATACAACCCAAACAGCACACAGCATTGCGCCGATATAGGATCAAATATGAAAAATTGCGCCGTTAGCATTTTGGTCCAGCCAATATCTGTGAAAAAAAAGGATGGGTCGCGGCGACGCCATCCTGACATACCGTCGGCGATGCCGTTTTTGGTTGAGCGTCAAGATTCCCGCATGAATGGCCTATGCCGGCGAGGTATGTCTATTTCTGAGCCGCCTAAAATCCGACGTTAAAAAAGAAAAGAAAAATAAGATGAAGCAAAACGGAATCTGCTTAATTTTAACCAGAGAAAGACCTCCTGCGCTGAACCACTGAACAAACTATGGGCCGTGGCGCCCTCATTTCGTGTATTACAAACTCACCTGACTGGCCCTCGCACTACTTATAGCACCTTCACTGAGATGTTATTTTTGTGTGTAGTTCTAACGAAACAATTCCGCAAGACAATCGAAAGTGCCGAATTTATGACACCCCGGCTATTAGCCCCGAGAGCGAACACAAGCGTCGCTGCGGTCGCCGCGCCCTGATTGGGTGAGGTGTACCGTGACGTCAGGGGGAGTACTCCGCTCCGCGATCTCGCACCGGCTCGCTTCCCAGCACCAGTTTCCTGGTTTGGTGTTGTGTGCCGCAAGCTCTTCGAGGAGCTGGACTTCGTTTACCCGGTGTACAAGACGTTGAGTTAGGCCGATATTGACGTGCTTCCGTGCATTGTATAAGCCTGCTCGTCCCTTTTACCGTTAAAATTGGGTTACAAATCCCGAAAGCTATCGGCGGAGGCAATTCCGCCGATGAACCTCCCCGTCCGTCCACACGACACAAGGCAATTTTGCGAGGGATCGGTGGAGTGGTGGCGCAAGTGATTTAGACGCTGAAATTCTTTTCCTTGCATGTTCATGATTTAGAACGATATTACATACCGCTGCCAAGGCATTTGAAGGTGCATTAATATCATGGGCCTTTGGGCGGTCAGCAAATTAGCTCGCGACCCCGACTTTGCGCTGCCACTCTGCATGCGCTGGTTCGCACATGTTTTAAAGGCCCTGTGTCTGATTATCTTTGAAGTGCTCGTGGAACAAGGTTGTTTTACATAAATGTAGCTTCTTCGTGAATTAATTATATAATTTATACACGTATGCAGGCATATTTCTTAGAAGATACACAATTACTGGAAATTAGTTTGTATGGTAGCACCAAAGACGGCCGAATAGCCCCCAGTGCCTGTATGATATGTATTGAACTGCCCAAAATATGCACAGCAATAGTGCCGTAATTTAGAATGTTTACACTTTTTCCGGAAATTTTTATACCAGCCTTCGGCATTCGGAACATACACCGCTTAGTCTGAATTGTCATTTCCAATTACACGAGACACTGCTGCAGGTCTCCAAAAGGTTCCTCAGCCTCCAAACTCCCTACAGCTGGACTCTCTGACAACAGAGGAAAACAGGAGTAAAAGCAAGCATTCGATTGTCCGTCCAGTGGTAGATGCAGCACTAGTAACAGAAAATGTGGAACCTGTGAAGGGCGACAGTCTGCGTAAGAAAAGCTTCTGGTATTTTAGCTTTAGAACAATTCGATTTAAGTAAAATCTCAATTTTAGGGCGTAAGGGACTAATAACGAGCTAGACACCTTCGCTTACGTTTGTTATACATTACTTGAAGGTTGATATAAACAAGTCCACAGATACCACCCGTGTAGTTCATTGAAATACTATCCGAATCCAGCAAAGGTCAAATGCGAGCAATGTATATAACAAAATGTTCCTTGTTTTTTTACTTTGCCCCTGCACTTGGGCTGTCTTACTTGTGATTCTCTGCCCATGGCCCAGACTGTATTTAGCATGTTGCTCGAGCAGCATGCAGCTTTTTTGCTTCGACGATCTTGTTTAAAAACAGAGATACAAAAAAATAGTATACATAACGTGCCAATTCATTCCGACCATCAGCAGCATTTAGAGTGCGAGATGTAAATCTATAGTGATGCTCCTGCAATTGTGGCCATATTTCTTTATTTGCATATACCACTCCAATTCATGCGTCGCCTGCCCTGTCAACCATGCTTAAAATGTTGGTTGAAGTTTCGCCTGTAGCTACAGGCCATACCTCAATAAAGGCACATATAAAAATTTACACTTCCTACGCAACCCACGCCAAAAAAAAAAAATAAATAGAAACGAGCGCGCCGACAGCTAGCGTCGTCACAGCCTCCACAGGACGAGCGGCGCGAGTCGGGGAAAAATTCTCTCCTCGACGTGACGTCACCCCGGTTTACCGTAAGGGGGCGCCACGCGAACTTCTCGGGGCTAATAGTACGCGATCCTTAGTTTACGCCAAAATATCTAGCCTCCCGACGCTTTTTTTTTCCTTTTTTTTTTTCTTTTTTCGTAGGGGTGAAATTGCATCTCTTGTTTCATGCGTTCGAATGTGTTTTGTGTTATTTATTTCGTGATTTCGCGGTCGGCATCAGAGCACGCACGCCACTGCGTGAAGCAAGTCCTGACGTGTCCCATTTTGCGACCCTCCTTGGACAGCCCAGGTGGCTTATACAAAGCCGCAGAGGGAGATTAGCTGCTTTGTCCACCCCTCTTTGACCTCGTCTTCTGATAAGCCTCCACACCTTCTTTTGTGTCTTCGTGTGGCTGTGAGCGAGTGCGAAGGCCGCTTCTAGCAAATCAGAGGGGTGGTGTGTAACACGTGACCGTTCTCCGTGGGACAGGGACGCTTGGACTATAATATGTCACGTGACTCGCTCCGACGCGCTGATGGGCTCACTGGGGCCGAAGTCTTTGCCGTATTCCAAATTACGGGGAGTGTAGGGGCCACGTAGGTCCGGTTTCTAAAAAGCTTCCGTCAGGCGTCAGTGTTCTTCTGTTTTTCGTGCGTTGCAGTCGCGGCCGTAGTTTTTCGTCTTGAACGGCCGGAATACGTTCATACTAATTTTTTGGTAATATTTGTGAATTTCGTCGGAGTCCATATAATTATTGTGCTGTGTTTGTTGGACGCGTTTCGACAAAGAACTAACTGCTCGTCGGCGCTCGTGAGACTTCCGCTGATTGTGATCGACCGCCTTCATCCTCGACATTGTGTTTGCGCAGTTTTGTGCTGCCCTAGTCGGATTGTGCATCTATCACGACAGAGAGCTGCTCATCGGCGACGGCGAGAGTTCCGTTGAATGTGAGCAACCGCCTTCATCCTGGACGTTGTGTTTGCGAATTTTTCTGTGGTGCCCGAACCGGATTATGCAACTATCACGGATTACATGAGATCGGTGCTTTATTTGTAAGTACTCTGCAACCATGCTTCTGGTAGTAGTCCTGCTTCCGTCTCAATAGACCATCTTACTGTTTACAAGCATGAACTGCTGCTTACGCCTCAATCAACTCCCGGTCGTTCCGTCTCTGCCAGCCTGTCGAGTTTTGCCTACGTCAGCAGAGCTAGAAAGCTTTAAAGTAGGTTTAGGCGAAGGAAAGCCTTATTTAAACTTTGGGTGCATTTATTTTAAGCCTCTAAGAATTTTGTAGCTTTGTCACAAAAACTTAACACTAGGTCACAAATGCCAGCATTTGAGGTTTGACATGGGTTTCTCGCGAATTCGCGAAAGAAGAAGATGAGGTCCATGCACGTTTTTTCTGGATTCAAAAAATAAAGTGTTCCACATGTTTCAATTTGTTAGCAATCATTTCTCCGTAAATACTTTTTGATGAAGTGCTGTGTTACACATTTAGTATAACTTCTTGTAGCTGAATGAAGTGAGAGTTACTGCGCAGGCGAGCTGGTGAAGGATCATGGTGAAAAAAACCCAAGACTAGGACAAAACATCGGGACAACACAACACGTCTCAAGACATTTTGAGACAGTATTGTGTTTTCCCAATTTTTTTGTCACTAGTCTCGGGGTTTACCCACCATGCTCTTCTAGCTGCAGTACACGTTTTTGGTAGGGTGTACTGCTGCCATCACACCCTAATAAATAGGTGTAGAGCAGAATCACTCCTTTCTGTGTAGGGTGTAAGGGATTACACCGGTTTTTGAGGGTGTGAGCAATAACACCATTTTTCCAGGGCGTTTTTGTACACCAATAAGGGGGTGAGTTGTGACCCATGCCATTTACACCAATAAGGGCGTGAAAATGTTTAGTGTGTGCCATTCCTTTCGGCGGGCTGTTATTGCCCTTGCAGCCTCTTATATAGCGATCCAGCCAGACTCGCAAGGTTACCCGATCGCAGCGCGGACGCCCCGAAGGCCGACTGTTTGCCTTATATCCTCGGGGGGCGACTGGCGATGCAATCCCACCCACTGTAAGCGGCTGTTTATTGGTACAGACGCGCTCACCCAATCATCTTTTGAGTGGGCCTCGAGCAGGGGAAAAAACAGGCGCCGGACGGGCGAGCCACTTCCTGCCACCTAACAACTAAACTACGAGCTCTAAGTCAATAAAGCGCCTTACGCCTTTTTAACGGGGCCTTCAAAAGTTCGAGAACGAAACCAGTAAATAGGACCGAGGAGCTTTTTAATGTTTAGATGAATGTCTTCCGCCTTATAAAGAGCGTTCAAATAAAGTTTTACCACGGGGCTTGGAGCCCGTTTCCGATTAATGTGTGTTGGTAAAAACGCAAAAAAAAAAAAGACTTATTAGAAAAGTTAATTTGGTTTCGTTCTAGTATAGCGAGATTCTGCCAATAAAAAGTTTTTACAGTAATTGTTTCTTTCGCAATATTATCACTGATCGCACGGAATGATCAACCAATCAGCCATGTTTAAAGATACATCGATGAAGAATCACTATATCCTGGCTACGGTGATTAAAATAAATATGCCGGATACAAATCAACTAAATTTTATTTAAATAAAATAAATATAATTTTTTTCTACTTTTTTTTGCGCATTTTAGACATTGAAACGGAGAAAGGAAATAATTTTAATCTGAATGGAGAGCTGAAATTGCTTTGAAGGTGTTCATGTGTCCGACGACCCTTTGAGTTCTTCAGTGCGTCGGGACGGTAGGTGCGGGAATTGTCAGCGACAGCTTAAAGGCCGATGTGTACACTTCTCCACTTTTTACCTATCCCCAACTTGGCTCCCCTCTCGCAGCTTAGGAGAGTGGGAGCGCTAAAAGGATTATTTTCCCTGCAGAAAAACCAAGGATGAACATCCGCCTTTAAGAAACACGCACACTCTAAAAAAAGCCCGTGAGTCTGCTTTCCCGCAGAACCCTCGGAGAGCCAATCAGCGCAACTTACGGAGGCAGCTCAGCGAATGACGATGCCGAAACATGTGCTTATCAAAAAACGCAGTCTGAGTTGTGACATTAAGCAATGCTAGCGTGACGTTTTGCATTGCTTAATGTCACAACTCAGACTGCGTTTTTTTGTCTAAACATATGTTTCGGCATCGTCATTCGCTTAGCTGCCTCCGTAAGTTGCGCTGATTGGCTCTCTGAGGGTTGTGCTTGAAAGTAGACGCACAAACATTTTTTAGAGTGCAAGGCCTGATGACTCCCGAGCATCTAATTATCGCTCCTCAGCCAATGGGATTGCAGCATTCGCTGATTAGATCGCCGAAGAACCAATCCCGAAGCAACAAACGTGAACGTGTCAAGTCACGCCGTTCGTTGCTCGAGCCGCCACTGACATACAGTGCAAATTTTCATGGTACTCATTACAAGTGATCATATTAATCTTAATCGATTACTTTTTGAAGTAACACTGTGATTATTCTAAGACATTTATTACAAAGTAATCGCAGCAGTAGTCTGAATGCTTAAATACTGAAATTCATTGTAGTCGTTAGCTTGTCTTTCCTCCCCTTGCCAATAACCTCGTGTCGTCAAAAAAATAAATAAATAACAATAAAACAGAGACGACGACGGAAGAAGAAGAAATTCCCAACCAAATCTTCGAAAGGAAGATGTAAAAAAATGGTGGATTAAGAATTGAAGTAGTTCATAGTCCGGTGAGTCTAATTCAATAACGGGCAGGAGGAATTACCCTTTTAAAACCCGGCAGAAAATTCTATCGTTTTAAATGTCTGAAGTGGGGTGCCTCTTCAATGTCCTTGTGTTTAGGGTGGTGACTTCCTTTGTAGTATTCGATGCGAAGAGAACACGCGCAGACACACACAGGCACGCACACACACACACACAAAAAAGAAGAAAACGCCGAAAAAAAAGCCGCCATAGCACAATCAACGCCAAGAGCGCGTGAAGGAAAACGCTCTCTACAGCACCGTAGAAAAAAAAAAGCGGTCACAACAAAATTGCCAGATGCAATCAGCCTAATCAAACCTCACATGAAGGCACCCTATTTGGAAGTGATCCGCGAAGTAACCCGTACTTGTTTCCAGCAACGTCCAATTAATTTTCGTCTCAACTAATCGACTAATCTAATCGAATGCTATTTAAGCGACGGTAATTCTAATTGACCCCGTAAGTGATGACGTCACAACATGGCGCTGTGCTCCAAACAAACCGTTGCTAGGACCGTTGTAATGTACGAATGCACGGGGGCTCAAAGTGAGGTTAAAATGTGTTCGTCGTTCAAAAAAAGTATTTCTTTTTTTGTAAGCATTGTGTATTTTCAATGCCTCATCATGGAGACTATTTCTTTCGTCTCCGTACCATAAAGCGATGATAAAAGCCCCTAACAAAGTTTCCCAACCGGTTTCGCCTTCCCAACAGACGGCACGATAACGGGTTCAGTGGTTCTTTCTGCGAGAGTGCCGAACTGAGGGAGAGGAGGGGACGAGAGGGAACGTCAGAACGTGGAGCTCTGATTGGATTGATTAGTGGGTAGGCATAAAGCTAGCCCTTTGTCTCTACTGCACTCGCGGAACGCGTTCGAATGCAAAAGCCAAACGCCGTACTCCCGCGTTCTAAGGCATTAGCGCAGTGGAGACAACTGCAGCTAGCTCTAGGTCTACCGACTGGTCATTCCAACCAGAGCTAAGCGGTCACAAAAACGCGTGCAAAATGCGTTTTTTTTTTTTTTCCTTTTTGTTTTAGAGCACTTAAAGCTGCAGACGCCAGCACGTGCAGCGCGTGAAACTTCACTCGTAGCGTGCTCCTTGGTGCTTGAGTAATGTAGCAAAAAAAGTGTCTTACGTGGGGGACGAGCGACGAAACTTCGGTTCTCGGGGTAAACTTTTTTCTGTGGATATCCGAAGCGAACAGTGCCCGTGCACAACTTTGATCGACGCTGGATGGGCTCGAGTGCGCGACCGCATGCCCGTAGAGCTCGCCACCGTGGAGCCGAATCGTGCACGTATATATGACGACGACGAAAAGTGTATCGGCGCCGAAGTGCAGGCGACCAGAGGTTTCAAAGAGTTT
This sequence comes from Ixodes scapularis, assembly GCF_016920785.2. Classification (NCBI taxonomy): domain Eukaryota; kingdom Metazoa; phylum Arthropoda; class Arachnida; order Ixodida; family Ixodidae; genus Ixodes; species Ixodes scapularis. The sequence continues at coordinate 131,570,999 of NW_024609879.1, read as the reverse complement.
TTCTGGCACAGATGTGACTTCAGGGCACATTTGTGAGATAGGACAAACTGTTCGTAATAGATGTATCTAACTAGAGTTCCGCGTTTTCGGTTTCTATATATTTTTTTTTTTTCAAAATTCGGCGTACGTTTTTTGGTGTTTAATATAAAATTCAATTTTCGTTTTTTTTTTTGGCGTATATTTATGCCCACAAAAGTTATCGGCTTTTTTCGGTTAATATAAAATAAACACCAACGGACACCGGATCAGATGATCCTTGTACGTAGCACTGATATTTGTGATCACTCAAAGAATAAAGGTTCAGATACATTGAAAAATAAATGGACACTTCATTTGGAAAATGTGTGCAACTGTGAAAGAAACAAGAAAGAGACACAGAAGTACAAACAAGTCAGATATGAAGCCTATGCCCCAAAAGGCACGGAACTTTACCATCTCTACATCAGAATTACGGGATCTCATTATAGTACACACACACATGTACTTTCCCAGGTTCTCCTCCTTGATCCGCACTCTTTCTTTCCTATTAATATGACTCTGAGCTTTCGAGTATGCCCTCTCAACGCTAACACTGGACACTGGCAGGCTGAGGAAAGGAAGCGCTGCCTTAGCCAAAATCGGTCAATCAACAAATTGTGAGCGCCGAAAGAGACACGGTGCGACGTTTTGAAGCACAACACAACATGCAGAGCTTGCATCAAGTCAGTCTTTTTTACAACGAGTTTGAATACACGTTCGTATATGGCGAAGTCATGGCGGATTTCAGACTTCACGTTCCGATGGATGGTGCGCACATTAAACCAAAACGCCGTCATGGCACCCGTGTATCCCATACGTTCGGACACGTTTCGATAGATACCGTCGTTCCACTTTTTCCCCACGGCTCTTCGGTACGACTGGAAGGTCAAAATGACCTTTTCCGGTTGAAACTTCTAAAACAGAATTTTAGAAAATGGATTCGACGAACTTTTATCCCTTTTATCAATTTAAATAAAAACTGCCAAACCTAAAAACTGACCTTTTTTTTTTGGTTAAAACCGCATTTCCGAAAATGGATTCGGCGTACTTTTATCGGTTTTTATCGGTTTAAACTGAAACCTCCGAACCCTATATATAACGTACCCGATGTTATTATGCAGTTCTCTTCGCTATCTAGGATTTTACAAAAAACGGAAGAATGAGCCGGATTTTCTCTTTCCAGTCCGATGATTCCAGGCAGGTACGAAACTCGCGTATTGTAGTCAAAACAGTCATGTTGTAGTTTACATGACTGTTTTGACGTTCATTGTATTACAATGAACGCTAACCACGAAATTTTATAAAAGGGCCTCGCGATGTTTTGATATCGTGTCCAAAACAGATGGTTCTCTCGCTGTATTTGTGGCGAATCTCCATATACGTCCGATATGATTTTCGCCAGACAATTTCCCGTATGGCACGCGAACACGATTCGTTTTTAAACCTGATGCAGTTTCTAAGACCTGGGCCATGTTCCCAATAAATCAAAGACCAACATTGTATCATTATGCAGACGATTTCAACTATTGCAGACGACATACTTCAGTCGCTTTGTACGCTTACGCCGTCTGCAACTGGCATCTCGAGGCGTCTCGAGGAATCGGAAGTTGCCGTCGTAAATATTTCAGAAGCAGCCGATTCTCAAAAACCTCTCTCGTGGTAAATGTGAAATTCCAAGCTTCCGATATGTATTCCATTTAGGCGTTTAAATTTTACGTCAGATTTTTGAACGATGATTCTTTCTGAGCGAAATCCTGTCCTGTGTATTCGTCCACAGTAACGCCCCTAGCAACAGTTTACTTGGAACAGTGACGCCACTCTTACGGGGTCAATTTTGTTCGGTTATTTCCTTCGAGAAAAGTGTACACGACTGTTAAAGTGTTATACCGCTGCGAGCTACATTTTGTCTAGCTTTGAAATATTTATAATTTTTTTAACGCCAGTATTCGTTTTCGAGAAAACCTTCGGGAGACTCAACATACGTTCTTCCGCATATTAAGACACTTTTTATTTCTGCATGTCATAGACCGCTTTGAGAACTCGAAAATTTTATTTTCTCCTCGCAATCACCGTTTCTCGAAAAAAATGTAAGAAAAGGTTTGAACTAAGAAAAACTATACGAAGTGCAAGATTCGTCCTAAAGGCCTCACATTCACTGAGTGCTAACATCGAGGCACTAAGTTTTTTTTTTTTCTTTTTAGCTGTGTTATCAATTTTTTTCTTTTCTAATACAAAGCAGGGAATTCAAAGAACGACGGAACGCGGTCGAATTCTATAGCCTTTGTTAAAGCTGTCAGGACGCTTTGCACTCAACGTGCATTTTACAGAAGCGCAGTCGCTAAGCTTGCTTGATTTTGTACAATGAACTTTTTTTTTTTTTTTGGTACATTCTTACATTAGGCGCTGTAATGAGAGATATGGGTCCCGCTCCGCTTTCTAAGTTATGAACAAATAAATGTTAAAAGCGAATTTCTCTTTTTTTTTTAACGTAGGCAGTGGAGGGTACAAAAGGAGAATCTCTATAGCCCCAATCTTTCTTTCGTTTTCATTGTGTGAATGCCCAGGGTTCAAGAAAAGAATGATGATTTTGACCTTATTCGTTATCTGGATATTCAAAGGTCAGCAGAGCGATAGGTGACGAAATCGTTCGTTGTTGTCACCCTGTTTGACCGTCGAGAAATAAAAAGACGGAAGTAACTCGAACGCGAACATGTATTTGCGTAAATATGGTATACATAACTTTTCACTGAGAGCCATCGCTAACACAATGTAAAAAAATAGGGTAAAAACAAAAACGAAAAGAAAAAAAACGCACCACATCTTTTAGCACGCGGAGCGAAAGCTCACTTTCGCTCAGAACTCAGGGATCGTGGGTTAGATCTCCACCCATGCCCGGTTCGATCTGGATGAGCATCGCACTCACGTGCTGTCGTGCATTTCTAATACGTGATGCAGGTTAAGGACCCCAGGATGGGATAACATACACGGATAAAACGCGTTACAAGTAACGTGTTACTGTAACTTCGTTACTGTTTTTGTAACATTTATCTATAACGCGCTACCTTTTCGATATGTAACTGATAATAGTAGTTTTTTTACCTTTTTTTTAACTTAACACATTACATTTTACAGCTTCCTCAACATTAAAGTATCGTTCACCGAGTAAAATCTACCGGGTGCGGTGGAGAAAATGAAACCTGGTTTTTGGTCCGCATACGTAAACTACAAACCACAGAAATTTTAAAACTCTGTGAGAATGCCACGTTACCGGTGGTGATGACATCCGAAAGTGTGAACACATGACGTTAGCTAAATCAAAAGATACAAAAGAAAAGCAAAAGTTCTCCTTGAGCAGAGGACCACATAAGCCTATTATTTCTCAAATTTAAATTAGAGATTGCGGACTAGCGCAGCAATTATGCCAGTGAAAATCTTGCGAGCAAGAAAGAAAACAATATCGTTCTTATAACTGGTAATGATTTTCATTGCCATAAATACTACAGTAGACCGTAGTTTCAAATATTGGTATGATGAAATTCTTGCTATACAACAACTCATGTTTACAAACAAACCGGAGCGCCCCTAGTGGATGCCACCGGCCCCGCGCATGCGCGATGGAGGGTGGGCAAGAAGCTCGCCGTGCCCCATAAACAAACCATTGAAATGCGATGTTGTCGGCGTCGGTGTGAGTCCTACTGCTCGCTTTCGCGTTACAATTGTTGATTCTACGCCCTCCTAATAATGTCTGACTACTTGAGCGGCTTCAGAAAAATTAACGAGGCTTGATACACCGCAAAATTTCGCATGACAAATGTGACGTGCGGCGATTCATTCCACATGGACGCCGCAGAATGGGCGCTAAAGCATAACTCCCACGATTCGATTCTGCTCGCTATTTTCAGTCGCAACATTGCTCGGGCTGCAAAAGCGTGAACCGTACCTGAGATGGTCGACGTCGATACTGAAAATCGCAAGTAGAATCGGACATTACAAATCGATGATGGTTACTTGTAACAATGATCAACATCTTCTATCTACTGTTTACACTGGTCCGTACTTTCGATTTTGGGATTATGACTGTTTTTAGCGCAGTCAGCGTTCCTGAATTGCAAGGTCTACTTTTTTTCTCGTTATTGCGCGTAGTTTTAAAGATATCGACGCCTCAAAGTTTTGTTTGGGGCGCGGCCACTGATCTCTATGACAATTGCTGGATCGCGTTTGCCCGCACCGCGAATGCGGTCACTGGCGGCCATCTTTAGGTAGAGTTATATCACCTCTAGCCAATGTAAGCTGCTGCAGCCGCTATCATCCATCCATGGCAGATAGCGTTTTGGCAGGTGGGTTGGCAGGCTGCGGTCAAAATAGCGTGGGTGATATTGCGTGCTTGACTAAAATTATTTGACGAAACAGGTTTTTGAAACCCGGCGTGAACAGTAGTCCGGCTTTTGAGGACCTGGTAAAAGTTTCACGAAATCGCAGCACCGAGAGAAAAGCAGCACAGCGCGTATCGAAAGTCGCATCGAAAGAAGCATCGAAAGCAGACGACGGTACGGAGTCTGCTTTCGATGCGAGCTGCGCTGCTTTCCCCCGGTGCTGCGCTTTCGTAGAACTTTTGCCGGGTCCTCAAAGATGAGGCTACCGTTCACGCCGGGTTCCAAGAATCTGCTTCGTCGAACAACTTCAATCAAGCACGAAATGTCACCTACGGTACAGTGTACTAGATCTACGGCTATTTTTATGGCAGCCTGCCGCCATTGCGCTGTCCGCCATATTACTATGATGGCTAGAGATGATATAACTCTACCTAAAGATGGCCGCCAGTGACCGCATTCCGGTCCATAGGAGGAGCTGGTCAAACGCGATCCAGCAAATAGACATAGAGATCAGTGGGCGCGGCCAACAAAACCGAAACTAGCCGCTCGAGGCCCCGGCAACACTGGGAATGAGCCGCTATGTGAACGTGACGTCAGGATCCTTCTCGTTGAACGAGTACGCAGGCTGAGCGGCACCTACCTCTGTTGCGCTAGCCCTCTAAAAATAGGAGGTGAGCTGATTTTGTTTTAATTCTGTATACGTGGTAGTTATCTAGCATATGTAGCAAGAGTTAGTGCGTATACCCAAAAGCCAGCGACTGGAAAACCCATGAACTCGTTCGGTGCCGTACTCGGCGGCCGCCGTCATACGTGCGCTCTGCCGTACTCGTCGCTTGTATACCCAGAAGCTAGTGACTGGAAAATGAGTGAACTTGTTCGGTGCCGTACTCGGCGGTTGTCGCAGTGCGTGCAGTCTTCCGTACTCATCGCTAGGCCTAAATCGTCATCTGGGCTCCGTGGATGGAGCGGCGTTGCTCTACGACGCGCTGCCAATGACGTACAGTACGGGGGGCCCTCTCGCTTTCGCGCTGCAGGTCAGTCCCAGACACGAAGCTTTGAGGCTCTCCCGCGTGGGCCGCGGCGCCCGAACACACGTGTGCTGGGCTGTACACGTTTGTTTTTTCGTTCTTTTTTCCTCGGGCGCGTAAAAGCCGAAGTCCAAAGTCCACTCGTCGAACACCGTTCACCCACACCTTCTCCAATTTCCGGTCCGTTGGAAACGTGTGAGAAAGCACCTCCGGGTTGCGCAGCTGGTTGTTTGAGCAGTCCACAGCGCTTTAAGTTGTACTCGGCATCTTTCAAAGAACAGCTGGGCAGTCTTGGGCGCACCAAGATACTCGCTAAAACGAGTCTTGGAGTCCTCACAAGCAAATAAACAAAAGGCTTTACCGAGGCTACACAAGCAACGGCTAAACACGCCAATCACAAGCCGAAGTAGCGGTGGTAGCGGCTCGAAGAAGCGCACTCCGCGCAATGCCCGAACCGGAGGAAAAAAATGAACGATACTGGCGTCACAGCTCAATGTTGCTTTAGCGATCATCAACCCGCTGGCCGCCCGCTAAGGAGCAGCGGCTCCCGGCGGGTCGCATTTTTAGTATCGGCATTAGTTGAGAATGCGGCGTCCCCCGGGCGTAATATTTTGGCTGGGGTCGTATTTTGTGTCACTACAGCGATACCAGTCCTTTATTTCATTTTGAGTTCTGGCCGGAGTTGCCAACCCAACCAACTTTCAAACTTGAAAGTGTTTTGAGGCCCGCAATTTGTTCTTATCGCAATTACTGGGTCAACATTTGGTTTACGGGCCGCTGTGGTTTGAACGAGCAGACGACAAAAAGGCACACACGTTTGAAAGAGCAGACGACAGTTCGAACGCATGCACAATGGAGTGTGGGCAAGAAGCACCGCGTCCCCCGTCAACAGACCATATGGAATGTCACGGTGTCGGCGTCTGTCTGAGTCTGCTTACTCTTTTCGAGTTGGAATTGTCGATTCTAAGTCTTCAACCAAGCATGCCAGAGCGAAATTATTAAGGCTCATTACGCCGCTAAACATTGCGTAAATAGTTTGAAGTGCGGCCAATCATTCGCGTGAACGCCGCAGAATGGATGCCAAAACCATGATGAGATTCCTCTAGCTATATTCGTTCACGACGTCGCTCGCGCTGTAATAGTGTAGGCGCTAGCAGCGATGATTGACGTCGATACTGAAAATCGGAAGCGGGAATAGACCAAGTGAATCAGGCGTAACAAGTCGGTGATGGCACTGGTACTTATAATCAACATCTTGTATCTACTGTTTACACCGAGCCTACTTAAGTCTTTTGAGGCCTGCAATTACCTCTTATCGCAATCACCCGGTCAAAGTTTGGTCTGCGGGCTACTTTTGTTTGAACGAGCAGACGATAAAAAGAAGACAAGTTTGAAAGAGCAGACAACGGTACGAACGATCAGGCGGCCGTTCAAGTTTAAAGACGCACTGAACCCGCGGGTGGTCCCGACAACTCGGTGGTTTTCCCTCGTTCATGTTGGAACAAAGCAAATACATCTGGCGACCACATTTATCTGTAAATCCAACCCCAAGTGTTGCCCGCACAAGCAACTGTAGCTCGACTGCGTCTGGTTTGCCCTTTTCACGGCCCCTATTCACGTTCTCGGACGAACAGAGCAGGCAGGAAACACACGAAAACTGACCTTCAAACCTTTCCCGACTCTTTTGGTATAGCCCCCGTCGCGGCGTTTTGACGAGAAGGCAGATTTTTGTCTGGTTTCTTCCAAAAGAACACAGGAATGCTTATCTCATACGGTCACTTCCGCCCACTGCCCTAGACCGGAAGTGCGCCCGACGCGCCACCGCATAGGCGTGACGTAACAGAGTTGAGTTCGTGTATAGGCCGACGTCGACTCGTAGGGAATATTTGTTTCTCTTTATTTTTTTAATCCAGCTAGCATCATGTGCTCAAACTTTCGCACTTCATTATCAGAGTCACATTCTTACGGAGTTTAAGCCCTTTGCGATGCGTGGTTTATTTATGTGGGCCCAAACACCGGGTTTCATTTCCTCAACCTCACCCTGCAGACATTCCTTGCACTTTTCAAATTATGTTTTCCTGCATTCTGAGTCTCATGCTTGCCTTGCGCTAACTTTCATCAAATTTACTTTCACTTTGAGTAATAAATTTGGGGGGAAGTTGGTGGGGGGGATAGCATTTTCTACCTTTTTATTGATTTGCAGTCTCACGGAAAAGTAACTGAAAGATAACTCCGTTTTTTTTGTTTTTAAAGTAACTGTAACCGCAACGAATAGCTCTGTCGCTGCAGTAACCGCAACGATAACTACTAGCGATACTCCAGAAAAAAAATGGTGTAGCTTACACCCCTTCTCACATACATATAGCATATGAAGCAGATAAAGTACGTACCAAACTCTACAGAAGAAAAAGCGAAAACACTGAGGTTTTGCAGTAGGGCCAACAAAACCCCGATTACATTTTTTTGCAGTCAGTCAGACGTACATTGTCTACAGCGGCTAGAGACAACGCCGAGCTCTGATTGGATGAATTAGTGGGTAGGCCTAAGCCTGCCTTTGTCTGCACTGCACTCGTTGCACGCGTTCGAATGCGAGAGCCAAACTCTGGACGCCGGCGTTCCGCGTTGTAACGCGTTCGACGAGTGCGGTGGAGAAAAAGGCAACTAGCTTTAGGCCTACCAATAGAGTCATTATAATGTACGCTAGAGGTTCAACTGGCGCTAGATGTCTATGCGACTTCCGGGAGGCAAATTGAAGCAGACAGCAACCTGTCTACTTCTGCGGTGCTCCAGTGCATTCCTGTGGGAAAACGCACGCGCATTTTGTCTATTCGCCAGAGAACAAAACATGAACCACTTTTGTTATTTGGGTCATACCGAATGGTATGTACCTCGATTAACGTTGTAAAAGTGTACTGGCTTTAGTTAGCGCATTTTTCTTAATCAATGAACGATGTTTAACTTCGCACTATTTCAAGCCCAAACCTCTGTTCCACAGCAGGTGTGTAAAACCAAGCTAAGATTCTAAACAAAATAACGATCGAATGAAATATAGAGCGTGTTCAAGGCTCGCCAGCATTCCGGTGACGCATTTATATTGCTAATATGCCAGTCGTTGGATGGATGGATGGATGAATGCGGCTGAGCCCTTTGGATCGGGCGGTAGCTTATACCACCTAGCCATTTTGTTTTACCATTTAAGCTTAGAATATTTAACTGTGAAATCTATATTCACTCCGCACTGCAAAGAAAGTGGGGCTATAAAACCACCTTGCCATCAGTTAATAAGAAAACACCTAGTTTTCCCTCGCTTTCTGCCACCATTCGCTTAATCTTTGCTTGGTAATCTCTACAGTCTTGAAATCTACTCTCCCTTCACTGTCTCTAAAACCCAATGCCTTTATTAAACCTATGTTGTCTTCGGTAGGCATATGGTGAAGCCCTTTACAGTAGATTATCAAGTGCTCAGCCGTCTCGTCCTCCTCTCCACAAGCAGTGCACACTGTATCCATTTCCTGGTACCTCGCTCTGTATGTTCTGGTTCGCAGAACACCCGTCCTCGCCTCAAACAACAATGAGCTTCCCCTAGAATTGTCAAAAATGCTTTCTTTGGCAATAACTGTTTTGTTTAATCTATGTATAGCTTTCCAGAGCCGTCGTGTCAGTATGTGAAAGTGACCCCTTCTTGCATCTTCACGAGTGGTTAAAAACATTCAAAACGTGAAGAACCAAGTACGCGGGGTATGGAAGGCGTCTCTTTCTAGTATTTTGTCTTCCGGGCAGTCTTTATCGGGCACATGTTATCTAAGATTTCGAGCGTGCGAGTGATGTTTTTAACGTCGAACAAGCATATTCACACAGAGCAGAAAAAATAAAGCAGTACTTATTGAAAGTCTGACTATATTACCTGGCCTTCAATTTATTTTGATCGTACATGCGGAAGCAGTTACTAATCCAGTGTTACTGCGTAGTTCTTGCCTTATAGTTATCCAGATGTCCTTCGTTCGTTTGGCACGTATATCCCCCATGCTGAAAAGCGCCGATGTCTTGTTCGCGCTAATAGTGTCCGACAGTGCACATAAGTACATGTACGAAGCCGTTTTTGCACCGTTTTAATGCAAATAATTTGAAAGAAAAACGTCGTACCTGACCAATTATTTTGTCTGCCTGACTGAGAAATTGTTCCAAGCGACCTAGTCCGAATTATTCGGGATATTTGCTCTTATAATCAGCGCAAGACGACAATGCACTCACTTATTTTCATAGAAATGCATTACCGGAAGTCAGATTTCGACTGGTTGCTGTCTGCTTCAATTTTCAGCAGCACACTAGCTCCAGTTGAACCTCTAGCGTACATTATAATAACTCTATGGGTCTACCCAAAAATAATTCAAACAAGAGCTCGGTGTTCTGACCACTGATGTCTATTGTAGTATGCTGCAAGGTCGAGTCGCACCACCGGCAGCCATCGCTTGACACCACCAAACGCATGGGACTGGGAGAAACGAGGAAAAGTTCTGTTCCCCTCCCCCCTTTTCTAAGATGTTGTGGCAGTGCAACTCGTTGGCTGCTTTTCGGTGAAGCCTGTGTAGTACGTGTGTACAAACATTAAAACAGACACCGATCACGGTTTTTATAAATACATCTTTTGTGATCAAAAGTGACTCCGCTTGGCGAAAAATGTAGAGCAGCTCAATGAGCCAAGCGTCACGTAACGTTACTGCGGAGCCTGTGGCGGTTTCGATGAGTTGGGTTTTGCAGACGACAAGCTGGAAGGCTTTGCTGCGCGGAATTCGTTCACCCCCGGAAAGCCGCGCTGTCAAAATGGAACTTTTTTTACATTCATCAACTTCTGGGCTTCCCCGAGGACGGTATTATTGACGTTCTTTCGTTTAGTCCACGACGAGAGCAAGATTGCAAGATCAACCTCGTGTGCTCTGGCACGCTCGACTTTAATGGGCATTCCAACGCTTGCCAAACTCCGATCCGATCATCAAACACCCGACCGATCTAATCATCGTGGCCACCATACGCGCCTTCGAGCACCGCGTATAGAAGCTTCAATATTCTAAACGTTTGCGTGTTTCGCCCATAAACTTGCGTACATTTCCTGGTGTCCAGTGATGGCCTCCAGTGGTGCCACCGACGGGCTGGCAATCCGCGATCCAGCCTACTAAAATAGAAATTATTTGTTCTAACGAAGTTCCACTTAGGCAAGGTGGCGCAAGCTACCAGCCGCTAGAAGGGGTTTAGAGATTAACATCCGTCTATCCGTCCATCCGTCCCCGCGTGCTCTCGCCTCTTCATCTCCTCCCACTTTCTCGACGCATAGCTTCCCGTTGTCTCAACAAAAACGCAACACCATTATTTGTTGTTGATTTCCTTCGCGATTTGATGATGCTGACTAATTCGGGCGATACACTTCGTCCATGTTCTTTCCAATGACCAACCTAGACTATAATGTCTACTGAGTATACTAACTGCAATATACTTGGGATTGCATCCAAATAAATACCGCACAAGCGATCCACGAGAAAGTAGATAAAGGTCGAAGCACGCAGAAAAAGGAACAGAGAGAGAGAGAGAAAGAGAGGGCGATTATTGAAATAACTCGCAGGATTTTGCCGATACTTTTTTCGGCAGGGCCTCCCCTACTTTTACTCTCTATACTTTTAGGCTTTCTGGGTCGGATCCAATCCCCTAAGCTTCGACGTGATGAGCGGACCTGTTTCAGAAGTTTGAATGGCCTGTTTGCTTTTGCCCCCGACTGTGGCCCTGTCGCTGGAACTAAAAGGCTCTCGGACATTACACCCCCCTTCCCCCTCCTCCGATACCGCTGTGTCCACATCAGTTGCCGGCAGAGGCGATGAGTTGGATCGTTGAGGGCTTACGTTGCAGCCTCACTGGGCTCTCTCGCTTCTGTGGATCCCCGTTTGCCCAAAACATACATAAACACGCGCGCGCAAGTAATCAGGGTACCTTCAAGCGATGTAGGATGGGTAGGGGCATTAGGTACGGACTGTGCATTGAACCGTTGAACTTAAACAATCAGGAAATTACATAAAATAAAAAGGAACGAGACAGCAAAAAAAAAAAAAAAAAAGATACTGGCTACTTTTAATTTAAATATTCTGGAATGCCTGGAATGCATTAAATATTGAGCGACTGTTTAACTTTTTAGAGACATTAAACAGTTTTTTAGTGAGTTGAAAAGGAGACACAGTTTATTAAAGGGCCTCTGACACGGAAAAGAAAATTGTTTCTCATGCTGGGGAATTAAAATGGTGTCTCGGGACATCACCAAAACATTTTTTTCTTTTTCAGTTTAGAGTTGCAAGCCCAATTCAAAGTGCCTCCAGTGCCCTCTGGTGTAACAATGTACCGCAAGATGTCGGAGCGGTCAGAGGGGAGGCATCGCCGGAAGTCACGTGAGTTGTATCACTCCTCGTGCTTACCGTGAGTGCGCGTAATATTTTTTTTTTTATATTTTTATTATTCTCCACACCTCCGCGAGCAATCCAAGCAGACAAGGTTTCTTTTATTTGCTTTTTATCGCCTTATGTTGCTGTAAAGGTAGAAGAAGAGGAGTCAGTGAACCTGGTAAACAAGTTCTACTCATGTTGTGCTTTATGCTCGACGTTTACTTGTACTTGGTACACTCACCAGTTGGTATTCTCTAGACGGCAGGCATCTTCAGCCTGCAGAGTATTCGATGATTTGACGACCTTGGTGTCTGAACCTTCAGCAATGCGATGGGGCGTTTCCTATGCTACCAAACCTATTTTTTCTGAGCGTTCTAAATTTTTTTTTTCAAAACTCGATAGTTTTTTTTTGTGCCCAGTATGGCTGTGTACCATCGGACTGATGGCATGCACTCGTAAACTGGCTTGTATTCGCAACGCTTTCATCATTGACCTCCATCACGTCGATCCACTGACTGTTCGTCCTCAACTTTTACACCATGCAAACTAACCAACGGTGCAGCGACAAAAGCCAGTGGAACTGAAACTTCGTTTTCTACGACCGCTCGTAAAAAATACCAGAATAAGAAAAAAAAGTCTTAAAGGGAAACTGAAGCGGTTCTCTATTTGAGAAAAAACATTTCAATGGCCTTCATTCTACCTCCAGGATCAGGAATATCAAGATTATTTTTCAATTTGGTGCACGAAGGCTTCAGAAATTAATTTTTAAAGTACCGCCGAAGCCCCTCCTTTCCGGGGCGTGACGTCACACTAGGAGCGTTCGGAATATCTGCTCTCGCGCATCTTCAGCGCCTGTCAAAGCTATGCACGCGCACTCTTGCTATTTTCAGAAAGGTCAGAAAGAGACGTCACGACTGGTGTCAGTGCGGGGAAGTATACCTGGCAAGCTTGCCGTTGCACGCGCTGCCCATACGAGCGACACGCGCTTGGAGGCCCGAAGATTCTAGTATGACGTCACGACTGGTCGAATGTTTTTTTCGCTTTTTCTCGCTTTTAGTTGCATCTTCGGGGAAAACAAAAGTGATATTCAGATTCACGGGATAAAAATACGCCAGAATTCGCCTCTAACTCGTTTTTTTCAAGAAGTGTTTCAGCTTCCCTTTAAGCACGGTTGTGGGAAGCACGGTTAGTGAAACTCACGTGACTTCCGGTGAACCCACTTTTAGTGACGTAGGTCGATGCCTCGCTTCGGACCGCCCCGACACCTTGCGGTACATTGTTACGTCACAGGGTCCTGGCGGGCACTTTGATATTTTTTTGGCGTGTTAGAGGCCCTTTAATGTACCCCCGGAACATTAAGAGGGAAAATTGACGCCTCGCTTAACATCACGTCTTGTGACGTCACGGCGTCACGCGATATCAGGACTTGAAACCGTGACGTCACGGGTTAACGTGACCTGACACCGCATGACCTGGTTCCCTGACGCGACACGGCGGCGTCAAGTCGCGGTGTGACGCGTCGCGCACATGTAACGTGACGTAAAATTACCCGCTAGCTTTCTTAGCCGAAAACGGACGTACAGACCGAAAGACAAATGTTTGGGTGCCGTTCAAAACGCATTCGATGCTTGAAAAACAACACACGTGCACGCGCAGGTACGATTGAAACGCAAAAGCATTAGCAGGCCAGGATCACGCCGCATTCACCTGTGTGATTGGTTTACCAGGTGGGGGTAAGCTTACACAATACAACAAGCAGCGTGACGATGTTTGATTGGCTCCGTCGTTTCGAAGCGGTGGCTGCGGCGGCCGATCTGAATGTGAAACTGAGCATGCGTGTCGAGGGAACGGCTCGAATTCCCCGAGATAGCTGAATTAACCTCCTCAAATGTGTCGACATTATACGAGAGACCTCCACACTTACGCGCAGCAGGATATGCTAGCTCATTTCCCCCAATGCCCCAGAATCGAGAGTTTTCTAGATTTTGCCATGCACCTTTCTCTTACTTTTTTCGTGTAACGAGCGCCCTCTGAGGAGGTGTCTGCGAACTACAAATAAAGGATAGCCCATCATTGGAATACATCCGCCGGAACATATTGGCATATCGTGTCGTTGTATTGGGTCACATTGCGTTTCTATGGCCTATACTAACGCCAATACCCCCCCCCCCCCCTTCCAAAAAAAAAAAGTCTGCAATCGTAAAAAAAGATGAAATACGCGCAAACGATGGGTGCTGAATATGTTGGTCGTGCCCAACGTTAAAAAAAAAAAACCTCAGCTGGGAACCTCACCCTTGAAATCTGGGCCGCTGGCGTCCACCGAGACCGAGCTAAATACGATAACAGCGCCACCCTTTAGCTACGAGTCAAAACATGAAAGTTGCTTTACATCGCTACCTCGAGATGGCCCTGCGAGATGGCGCCACCGGCCTTTGCCCGACTCGACGTGCAGCCGAGCAGTTCCCGGAGTGGACGCTGCGGGAGAAATGGCGGCGTTGCGATCGCCATTAGCTCGGCTTTCGAGTACAGATCGGAGCCACTTTTTTCAAGCAGGCTCTATGGCAGTTTCCCAACTGAGTGGTTCTAGTAACGTTGGTCGTACCGTACGGTGCACTCCGAAATTGGCGACAGTGGGAAGCAAAGCACATGAGAGGGCGCGCGCACATGCATGCAAAAAAACTAACTAAAAAAAAGAAAAAGGTGCTAAGCACCGGAGGGACGCATCGTTACGACGCCAGATCGCGCAGGAAAGAAACTCATTACGCTTCCTGAAGGACCCTATATAGAGGGTCATGAACGGATGCTAACGGCTGTACCCTTTATAACGGGCGGCAGCTTGCGCCACCTAGCCTAGAAAGTAACAACCAAAAGCATCGTTCCTCCCTTCACTCTTCTAAGTCAATTTGCTTCCCCTTTCCCCTTTAGGTTAATTCCTCTCCCCGAACGCAACATAAAGTAACTCTTACGTGGGAAGTGTACGGCGACCAACGAGCGATATGTTCTGATCGGAGCCGTTCACGAATTAAATCAAGAAAATTACGTCAATGCAAACTTCGTGTGCATCGTTGTGGTGATTTTCACTCTTATATAAAACAATTTTTTTTAGGAGTATCACGAGACGTATTTTAGGTCTATATCTTTTTAACGTCTATGTAAATTATAAAGTAAATATTGAGTAATTCATTAAATTTTTAACGTATTCAGATGATACAACACTTCTTTATGCTGCTGATAATGCGGCAAAGCTTGTTTCAACAATTACTTTAGTAATATATAAAATATCATCGTGGGCCTACAGGAGCGCTTTAAAATTGAATACTAAAAAAACTAGAACTGTAATATTTTGTACCAAACATAAAATTCTATCATCAACATGCAGGATTACCTTAAACTCGGTCGACATCGAATTGGTAGATAATTTTAGAACATCGTTTTGCAGAGTTTTCTCATAATAACACCTAGGACCATCATATGGCATACTTAAACAGAAAGCTATCCAAAGTTGTAGGGCTGATATGCCGGCACCGGTATGTACTTCCAACATAATTTAAAATTTTATTATATAAATCGTTACTTCGTTCTCCTTTAAATTACTGTTCCTTTGTCTGTAGTACAACTACAATTCAAACATTAAGAAAGTGCACCTAATTAAAAAAAAAAACGAATGCTAAGAACAATTGCGCGTGCACCGTATATTACGCATACAGATAACGTAATAAAAATTTATAATGTACTTCATATTAAAAATTTATATAACTATAGTCTACCCACAAGGCTTAAAAAAGATCCGCAACAAAACACCTCTTCCTTGGTAAAATTGTGAAATACACAAAAAAAATGTAACGTATGAAACTCGTATCTCCGCTTATTGGCAAGACCCAACGTGTCGACAGATTATCGGAAAAGAAATGTTAACTCACCGAATTCCAAGACTTCTAAATTTATTAAGTTCCCAAAATATTGATATAGAAAAATTGAGTTTCAACGAATTACGTAAAATCACGTATATCTTAGACATAATGTACTGATATTTGGTTTTACACATATTTGCTTATTATAACCATGTGCTCTCGGTTAAGTTGTTAATATAGAAATTCCTCCTCATGTTGCATGTATTTGCATTTATTTACGTAAATACAGACCTGGCGTACTTATATTTGACTAAAATTAGCACAATAATCTCGGTTGGATGTGCTCGCTCTATAACTAAAAACTGCTTTTTTTTATGGTTCTTTGTAACTGTTGCAAAATGCCGCTGGGACCGAGAGCTCGTCAAACCGCCTATCGCGGCTTCTTTTTTTTTTTTTTTGGCCCTATCATTACCTGTAATGGGACATAAAAATAAAACTATAATTATTATTAAAATGCTTAGATTTATATCGTAGTTGAAACAGTGTTTGCGACTTTTAAGTAACACGGCATAAAAAAAAAATGTTTACGCCACAAATCACTAAGGCGTGGCGAGCGCTTCCGAGATTCTTATCATCGGTCCGCCACAGCCAAGAAGATATTGCCCCGTTTGTCAATAAGAATGCCGAAGTACGAATCACGAGTAAAGACGCGTGCATATATTATGTCGTCCCGTAGATTTCTTAAGCTGTCAGTGACATATACAGTGACATATGCAGCTATATATACAGCGGAACCGGCAGGGTAACGTCAACAAGATCCTGGTACAGCTTTTTCCTAGTGACTTCACTCTGATATTCGAGGGGAAAGGGTGCTCTCAAGAACTTGTACGCTTCCACCACTTCACGTATATAACCGAAAATACACAAAGCATCTTCATGGTCTGACGACAGTATGCACTCAGGCAGAACATCACACAATCGCACTTGACGAACTGTGCTCAAAAAATGGGTCCTTGACTTTGCGTTAGAAAAATAAACGATTTACCAGCTGCTTTAAAAAACAAATGAGATAGCGTCAGGCCTCCATCACTCACTCTGCGAAAAAAACTAGTCCGGCTCGTGCGCTCATAGGATGAGCCCCAAATGAAGACCACAAACACCCGATGCAGTTTTTGGATATTCAGCCTGGAAGAGCGTAAAACTTGAAGCGCGTACCACAGTTTACTTCTTAGGAACACATTGCAAACAGTGGATCACTTCTCAGCTTTTCCTTGCAGTTCGATTACCTGGTCCGCCGAAAAGAGTCGCTGCTGACACAGCTGGGGAACCAGCGGGAGTTTCTATGTCTAGCTACTCTTAAAAGCGACGCTTAAGCGTCCTCCTGTAATTTTAAGGGTTTATTAGGGAGAAAAATTGGTGTTCAGCTCGTTAAAAAAAACGATTAAAGTGTAGGAATACAGTCTCTTAAGGCTTAAGACACGCAGGACGTGGCTCTCGTGCTCACACTCCTTGCTTGCATGATTTGGTCGTTGGCGCTCTCGTCAGTTAATACCGCAAGCTGATTCGCTGCGGATCGATAATCAGGTTCACTGAGCTCGCCACACCCAGCGTCTATTAACATGTCGGCGGCTAACCCTAATCTACCTGAGCACACTCTATTTATTTATTTTTTAACATCTTATAGGCTTCTGGACCTCGTCAATGGCGAGGATTCTGCTGTTTGCTTTCATTGGCTGTCTTCGTGTTCTGCGGGAAATTGAACTCGCAGACATTTTTTTGTTTCGTTTTTAGAATGTGTGGTCAGCCATAACCTAAAAAAATCGCAGGGCGTGGCGAGCGTCATGCATCTCATTATTACCTCGTAGCCAATGAAATTACAGCATTATCAGATAAGAAGGCCCAATAACGAATCAGGAAGCAAGGAGTGTGAACATATACTATAGACCACACACGCCATGTGTCTCTTGAGCCGCCGATCAGAGACTATAGGTATGACTCTAGTTTCCGTGATCGTGTTTCACTAAGTTCATTAGTGCTATCGATTTAGCGTGAGGGAATATATGGGGACGGCAAAGGGTAGGGCTGACTAATTTATGGGCCATGCTGCGCCGAGATAATGCAATAAATTGACGCAAACGACCAAGACGAGCGCGCGCACAAAGCGTATATACTGTATATACATGTGGAGCGCTGCTACAGCGGAATAAATGAGAAAAGAAAACGCGCGTTAGTCCTAGTGAACCGTCGAGGCTCTATAAGCTTTAATGGCGGGAGACCAGCACTAATGTCGAGTCTCGTTATGCTGCGACATGCCGCAACTATACAGAGAGAAGAAACAAATCGTACGGGTTTCGGTACCTACGTCCTGAAAGGCCGGACGAATCAACAAAACGATGTTAACGTGACATGTGCGTATATTTTGTCTTTCATATGTAAAATAAAAGGAGGAAAAAAAAAGCGGAACGGAAAAGTGCGGTTCAGTGCAGCTATACAAGAAAAGTAAATAACATAAACGACAAACCGTGGCACGTAATATTCGAAGCTTTGGACATATAGAATGGCGCCGCCTTTTTTCTTCCAGCCAGATGGCGATTTTCATTAATCCTGGAAGAGGTTGTTTTCACAAGTTTCTAGGAGTATGTGTAGTGATTGCTTTTTGTTTTTCTTTTCAGCATGACACCCAACGCTTCTCTCCCCCCCCCCCCCCCCCCCCTTCCTCTTGTAAGCCTCGCTATTGCAACAGGGCCGCTGGAAACTCTCAATGATTGTGCTGATTTTTTCGAATTGCTCGCAATAGATTTGTGGATTCCTGTATTGTTTCTAAACGTGTCTAAGCTTCGTAGCAAAGTGCCACAGTGCAAGCTTAACTTCGGGTCTAACAATGCTAGAGGGGCCGACATTATTTTTCGTTCGGTCGCTGGGACGATGTGATTTTTAACGTGAAAAAGAAAATCTCAACCGAAATCAGATTACCTCCGAATAAACACAAATCAGTATGTGCACGGCTGCCGGTGTTCTTTAAAGCAATACGTAGTAAATAGAAAAGTTCAGCTTCCTAAAAAAAAGAAAAAGAACTGTGAATTATTTTTCTAAAAGAAATGGCGCGAAGAATAGAAGCAAAAGAAGAGCGAAAGAAAAGCAAACAAATCTAGGAAATTTCAAGAATAAGCTAGACACAAGTGAAAAATGTGAGTGTTGAACATCTCTGAATTGCGCAAATAGTTTTTATGTCCCTTTTTCTGTCGCGTCAAGCTTCCGGACTTGAAAGACGGCAACATTTTGCTACATCCGGGAACAATAAAAAATCCTTATAATACTTGTACAACTCTACAACTTTTTGTACAACCTTTTTTCCACAAACTTTCTAAACAACTTGTTCTACAATGTTTGTTTAATTATTTTGCCCAACAAACAAACTAGGAATCTTTATCAAAGTTTCGAATGCGGCATTTCACCACTCGCGCATCGACCATGTGTGTGCTCAACGTTTTTGCATAACGTTTTGAACAACTTTTTGTAGAACCATTTTGTACAAGAACGAGCAAAAAATAAATCAAACCTTTCAGAACGTTCCCACATGCGGCACTGCACCTTGTCCAAGTCATCCATTTTATTGTACATGTACAGCCTTTTGAACAACAAAGGTAAGAGAAGAAACCCTGGAAAACACTTGTGCGAGCAGCCCACCAAAAGAGGGAACCAAACGCAGCGCCCATGACGCAATCTGCGAGTGGAATAATATTAGGGACGAGGCACTTCGCGCTTCGAAAGAGATTGGAGACGAGATGCCCCAAACAGCTGCCGAAAATACAAAAAAAACGAGTAGAATTTCTTAAAAGCTTTGTAATGCCAGCGCGTTCGCTCGCCCCCTAAAAATAAATAAAATGAACCTGGTGACAGGTTTATGTGAACTTCGCACACTCGTTCGGTGAAAGTACTTTCGCCGCTCTCTAGCGGCACAGACACAGAACATGACAAAGACGAACTTGAAGCGAAAATTGACGATAGCTAGATGGTCTTCGCAGGAATACCGCGAAACCCAACAGCCCGGAGATAAAACTTCCATACTAGTTTTCACCTAAAAAAAAAAAAAAAATTCTGCATTGTTTAAACGTTGCGTGAAGTAGTTCGTACAATATTTGGTTATCGAAGGAAAAAGTTAAATGCTTTGGCGTTTCGAATGGTACCGTAACAAATATACAATCTCCAATGCATCTACAAACATATCTTAATTTTCTACATAAAGTAAACATTAGCAATGCTCTACAAAAGGCCGAACTTTTTCTCTTTTTTTTTTAACTACGGGTTTTGAGGTAAAAACGAGGATAATTCGTTTATAAACTGTTGTAAATAAGAATTCTTTTTTTTTTGGTATTTTTTTAGTTGATGCGGTGTTCTTTTTTTTGTCGAATGATGCGTAACACAGCTATTACATTATTCTTTAAGTATGGCTAAGGTTGGAATCTGTATTGCGCTATAGGAAATCTCTGCCATTCCTTATTAATTAATTTATTTACAATACTGGGAACCTTTCAGTCAACGCGAAAAAAGGACTAAAAAACAAACAACGCAATATTACATTCAAACATCTATGCGGTACCTGAGAGTCGTACAGACAGGTTGGTCACTCTGCACAAATAGTGAAACATTCTACAAGTACGCAAGTATTAAAGAGTCAAACAATCGCGTAGACAATTAACTCAAACAACTTCATGTCAACGCATTCGTCGACTTTATTAGGCGGAGCGTTCCATTCTACTATTGTTCTACAAAATCAAAGAAGGGAGAATTTGAAGGCGTCATTGTTGTAACAATGGGGCGCAATTTCCCTAACTCCTCCGAGAAAGCGTGAAATTGAAGGGCGCAAGTACGATTGCCCTTCTATCTTTGCCAAACCGTTTTGAATAGAAAAAGAACAAATTCTTGTATCTGGAACATTTGTCTTTGCATTGTCAGCGAGCCCCGCTCTACCGCACGCCCCATGGCAGAAAAAGAGTGCCGTGCGCTTGCATTTAAAAAGATGAATCCAAAGACCATTTTTTTTTGTTCTTTAAAGTTGAAAAACGATATTTCCTGTGTGGATTCAATATATATATATATATATATATATATATATATATATATATATATTTACCGGACGTTTTTGCGAAGACTTTCAAGAATCCTAATAATTAGGGCGTTTGAAAAATAAAGAAACTGTCTTCGTTGAACAAACTACCAGCCACGGCGGACGTCAGTAATTGCAAAAAAAAAAACTAATTAGCCAGCTAATTAATTAAAATTTGTTAATTATCTTTTTTAATTATAGAAAATAGGTATATGGTTCCAATTAGAAAGTTTCTGGGCGTTATCGAAAGCCCCTAAATCAGTCATTTTCAGAAAGACTTTGAGCGCTTTGAGCGCGTGAGAAGAGTAATAGCGCACTGAAGTTACCACCCTTTAAGCAGGTAGAAGGCTGGGGCTAGATAAGAGGCGGAAAAATCGCTCGGGCGCCTTACCGCAACCGTTAGCCTTGTACCTGCTCAAAGAGTGGTAACTTCTTTCTTTTCTTTCTTTCTTTATTAATACTGTTAACCTCTTTCGAGGTTGTTACAGGAGTGGATGAAACATAATATCACACAGTTTGCACTTGCTGCAATAACTTGGAACAAAAATCTAAGAAGTTAGTAGTATTTACGACATCAGGTAGCAAACTATTCCAATCAATAATTGTTCGAGGAAAGAAGGAGTATTTAAATGCGTCATTTTTATAACTATATGGCTTTATTGTTCTGCTGTGAAAATGCCTAGTAGACCTGGGGCAAAAAAAATGTAATGTAATCATCTTTGTCTATTCCAAGCTCGTCGTTAACGATAAGGTAGAGGAATTTTAGACGATTCATTCTCCTTCTTTCCTGTAGGGTTTCCAGGCCCGCCTCAGCACATAGTTTTGTGGGGTACACATAAGAGGAATACATATTGTACACAAAACGCACCGCTAATCTCTGAATTCTCTCGAGTTCTGAAATACAACATGATGTGTGGGGATCCCAGATGACACAAGCATATTCTAACATTGGCCTAACCAGAGTTTTATACAATAATAACTTTGTCTCACGGGAGCCATGCTTCATATACCTGCGAAGAAAACCCAACTTACTCATTGCTCTACTACATATGTTACTAACATGTGTGTTCCACTTTAAGTCAGATGTTATAGTCAAACCCAGATACTTATATGAGCAAACTCTCAGAAGGCTGTAGTTACCAATAGAATAATTAAAAAGTAAAGGACTTTTCTTACGAGTAATAAACATACAAACAGTCTTTGATAAATTCAACGACATTTGCCAATCGGCACACCATTTAGACAATCTTTCTAGTGAGGAATTTGATACTTCACAGTCTCCGAGACTTTTGATTTCCTTAAAAACGACACAATCATCTGGAAACAATCTTATCTTGACTGGTATTTCACAAACAATATCATTAACAAATATTAAGAACAATAAAGGCCCGAGAACTGATCCTTGTGGGACACCAGACGTAACGTGTGCAGTACAGGAACACGCGCTATCAAATCGTACAAATTGTTGTTTCATAGTCAAATAACTTTCTAGCCACCTCAAAATACTAGTATTATTAAAGACAACCGCCAATTTTGTTAGTAGCTTTTCATGTGGAACGCGGTCGAACGCTTTTGAAAAGTCCAAGTATACAACGTCAGTTTGCCCTCGAGTATTAATTACCGACGCGAACTCGTGCACTGTTTCGGTCAGTTGGGTGATGGTAGACACTTTTTGTCGGAAACCATGTTGAGCCTTAGTAAAAAAACTATTTTGCTCCAGATATGCCGATATGTGTTTAAATACAATATGTTCCAAAATTTTACTACAAATACTGAGCAAGGAAATAGGCCAATAATTGGAAACAACCATTGAGTCACCGGATTTTAAGATGGGAATCACTTTTGCTATTTTCCATTTTGAAGGTACAGTGCAAGTTTCTAGCGACTTTCTGAATATTACAGTCAAGTACTTAGCGCTCCATTCCGCATACCTTTTCAGGAAAGCATTGGGAATTCCATCCTGCCCAACTGCCTTTTTAACGTTAATATTCAAGATATAATTTAGAATACCTTCCTCCGAAGTTGTTATATATGGCAAACAGTTCCTAGCGCAATCGCTGTCTTCTCGAATTGCATCAAATACCGGACTCTGACCATTGTCCAAACTGAAAACGGACGCGAAATATTTATTGAAAGCATCAGCAATATAATAGGGGTCATCCACGGTTTCGTTATCAATATTCAACTCGTTTGTTTTTGGTTTAGAGCGCGATATAAAGCGCCAAAATTTCTAAGGCGAGGACTTGAGAAAGAAGGGCATTGTTACATTAAAAAATCGATGCTTGGCTTCTTTAATTGTATCCTTAAGACTGGTTTAATTCGTCAACAAGGTTCGCGTCTTTCGATCATTTGCGAAGTCTAAAGAGTCTACGGCGCGTTTGAATGATTTCCTTATTTATCCACGGATTTTTTTTTATTCGTAAACTTCACTTTTTTTTTGACACAAACTTTGAAATGCAGTCAAGAAAAATATGTTCAAAAAACTGCAACAAGAAATTGACATCGATTTCATGTGTATTGGAAGCACTGAAGAAGTCACTAAAGGAGAACGCTAGAGCGTCAATAATAGCGACATCGTCGGCCTTGGAGAAGTCGAGATATTCTTTGCGACTTCGTGCGTCGCAGGGCGTATTATTAGTGGAAAAAGTAAGCAATACAATTTGATGATCTGAAATGCCCTCAAGCACCTCAATACTTTGTACTCTTTCACATATATTCTGGGTAAGGAAAATTAAATCGAGTATAGAGTCTTTTTCTTCGGATAATCTTGTGGGAGCACGTACGATTTGATTCTGATCATAAAAGAAGGCCAGCTCTAGTAAAGCCTGCGAGATATGACACGCTGACCATGTGCTTTCCCAATCTATGTTAGGCAGATTAAAATCCCCAGCAAAAATAATTCTAGAATTTGCATGTACATTTTCGGAGAGATAGTTGTTTATTTCTACAAAATCATTGCCACTGCTAGGTGGTCTGTAAAACGCACCAATGATAAGAGATATGGAAAAAATGCTGACACGAATCCACAAAGTCTCAACGCCATTGATCTCTGGCATTCGGTTATAGCGCAAGTTTTCTTTCAAAACTATTGCCACGCTACTACTCTTCTCACGCGCTAAGCGTCTTTCTGAAAATAACTGATGTAGTGGTTTTCGATAACGCTCAGCAACTTTCTAATTGGACCCAAATAGCTATTTGGGTCCAATTTCGGCGGGTTCCTGAAAACTTGGATTCTTTAATTCATTGGATTAAGTACGGTTCATTCATCTGCACATATTCGTTTATATCCCCCTCGGAGACCACGTACGATGACGTGAAGTGCCCGTGTTGTATATTCAATAACGTGGCTCTTGATTCTCGCAGATGATGATGATACCGTGTCTCTAAAAGCTCATAAACAAAGAATACTACATGTACACGGGGCGAGACAAACAGTGGGAGGATTTCTGGAGCACAAACGAGCACGTACCACGTGACACTAAGCGTCGTACCGCGTTCCACGCGGCGGCGTGTGTTTCCAGAACACCTCCGATTGGACACATTTCGTTTCTTGTGCATTAATAAGACAGGTAGGAAACGCCAGAAAGCTAAGGTGGAGTGGTGTAGTGGTTAGCACACCCGACCGGACATTGGGAGGCCCAGAGTTCAAATCCTGGCTCCGCCATTTTTTGGCTTTCGGCGGGTTCCTGAAAACTTGGATTCTTTAATTCATTGGATTAAGTACGGTTCATTCATCTGCACATATTCGTTTATATCCCCCTCGGAGACCACGTACGATGACGTGAAGTGCCCGTGTTGTATATTCAATAACGTGGCTCTTGATTCTCGCAGATGATGATGATACCGTGTCTCTAAAAGCTCATAAACAAAGAATACTACATGTACACGGGGCGAGACAAACAGTGGGAGGATTTCTGGAGCACAAACGAGCACGTACCACGTGACACTAAGCGTCGTACCGCGTTCCACGCGGCGGCGTGTGTTTCCAGAACACCTCCGATTGGACACATTTCGTTTCTTGTGCATTAATAAGACAGGTAGGAAACGCCAGAAAGCTAAGGTGGAGTGGTGTAGTGGTTAGCACACCCGACCGGACATTGGGAGGCCCAGAGTTCAAATCCTGGCTCCGCCATTTTTTGGCTTTCGGCGGGTTCCTGAAAACTTGGATTCTTTAATTCATTGGATTAAGTACGGTTCATTCATCTGCACATATTCGTTTATATCCCCCTCGGAGACCACGTACGATGACGTGAAGTGCCCGTGTTGTATATTCAATAACGTGGCTCTTGATTCTCGCAGATGATGATGATACCGTGTCTCTAAAAGCTCATAAACAAAGAATACTACATGTACACGGGGCGAGACAAACAGTGGGAGGATTTCTGGAGCACAAACGAGCACGTACCACGTGACACTAAGCGTCGTACCGCGTTCCACGCGGCGGCGTGTGTTTCCAGAACACCTCCGATTGGACACATTTCGTTTCTTGTGCATTAATAAGACAGGTAGGAAACGCCAGAAAGCTAAGGTGGAGTGGTGTAGTGGTTAGCACACCCGACCGGACATTGGGAGGCCCAGAGTTCAAATCCTGGCTCCGCCATTTTTTGGCTTTCGGCGGGTTCCTGAAAACTTGGATTCTTTAATTCATTGGATTAAGTACGGTTCATTCATCTGCACATATTCGTTTATATCCCCCTCGGAGACCACGTACGATGACGTGAAGTGCCCGTGTTGTATATTCAATAACGTGGCTCTTGATTCTCGCAGATGATGATGATACCGTGTCTCTAAAAGCTCATAAACAAAGAATACTACATGTACACGGGGCGAGACAAACAGTGGGAGGATTTCTGGAGCACAAACGAGCACGTACCACGTGACACTAAGCGTCGTACCGCGTTCCACGCGGCGGCGTGTGTTTCCAGAACACCTCCGATTGGACACATTTCGTTTCTTGTGCATTAATAAGACAGGTAGGAAACGCCAGAAAGCTAAGGTGGAGTGGTGTAGTGGTTAGCACACCCGACCGGACATTGGGAGGCCCAGAGTTCAAATCCTGGCTCCGCCATTTTTTGGCTTTCGGCGGGTTCCTGAAAACTTGGATTCTTTAATTCATTGGATTAAGTACGGTTCATTCATCTGCACATATTCGTTTATATCCCCCTCGGAGACCACGTACGATGACGTGAAGTGCCCGTGTTGTATATTCAATAACGTGGCTCTTGATTCTCGCAGATGATGATGATACCGTGTCTCTAAAAGCTCATAAACAAAGAATACTACATGTACACGGGGCGAGACAAACAGTGGGAGGATTTCTGGAGCACAAACGAGCACGTACCACGTGACACTAAGCGTCGTACCGCGTTCCACGCGGCGGCGTGTGTTTCCAGAACACCTCCGATTGGACACATTTCGTTTCTTGTGCATTAATAAGACAGGTAGGAAACGCCAGAAAGCTAAGGTGGAGTGGTGTAGTGGTTAGCACACCCGACCGGACATTGGGAGGCCCAGAGTTCAAATCCTGGCTCCGCCATTTTTTGGCTTTCGGCGGGTTCCTGAAAACTTGGATTCTTTAATTCATTGGATTAAGTACGGTTCATTCATCTGCACATATTCGTTTATATCCCCCTCGGAGACCACGTACGATGACGTGAAGTGCCCGTGTTGTATATTCAATAACGTGGCTCTTGATTCTCGCAGATGATGATGATACCGTGTCTCTAAAAGCTCATAAACAAAGAATACTACATGTACACGGGGCGAGACAAACAGTGGGAGGATTTCTGGAGCACAAACGAGCACGTACCACGTGACACTAAGCGTCGTACCGCGTTCCACGCGGCGGCGTGTGTTTCCAGAACACCTCCGATTGGACACATTTCGTTTCTTGTGCATTAATAAGACAGGTAGGAAACGCCAGAAAGCTAAGGTGGAGTGGTGTAGTGGTTAGCACACCCGACCGGACATTGGGAGGCCCAGAGTTCAAATCCTGGCTCCGCCATTTTTTGGCTTTCGGCGGGTTCCTGAAAACTTGGATTCTTTAATTCATTGGATTAAGTACGGTTCATTCATCTGCACATATTCGTTTATATCCCCCTCGGAGACCACGTACGATGACGTGAAGTGCCCGTGTTGTATATTCAATAACGTGGCTCTTGATTCTCGCAGATGATGATGATACCGTGTCTCTAAAAGCTCATAAACAAAGAATACTACATGTACACGGGGCGAGACAAACAGTGGGAGGATTTCTGGAGCACAAACGAGCACGTACCACGTGACACTAAGCGTCGTACCGCGTTCCACGCGGCGGCGTGTGTTTCCAGAACACCTCCGATTGGACACATTTCGTTTCTTGTGCATTAATAAGACAGGTAGGAAACGCCAGAAAGCTAAGGTGGAGTGGTGTAGTGGTTAGCACACCCGACCGGACATTGGGAGGCCCAGAGTTCAAATCCTGGCTCCGCCATTTTTTGGCTTTCGGCGGGTTCCTGAAAACTTGGATTCTTTAATTCATTGGATTAAGTACGGTTCATTCATCTGCACATATTCGTTTATATCCCCCTCGGAGACCACGTACGATGACGTGAAGTGCCCGTGTTGTATATTCAATAACGTGGCTCTTGATTCTCGCAGATGATGATGATACCGTGTCTCTAAAAGCTCATAAACAAAGAATACTACATGTACACGGGGCGAGACAAACAGTGGGAGGATTTCTGGAGCACAAACGAGCACGTACCACGTGACACTAAGCGTCGTACCGCGTTCCACGCGGCGGCGTGTGTTTCCAGAACACCTCCGATTGGACACATTTCGTTTCTTGTGCATTAATAAGACAGGTAGGAAACGCCAGAAAGCTAAGGTGGAGTGGTGTAGTGGTTAGCACACCCGACCGGACATTGGGAGGCCCAGAGTTCAAATCCTGGCTCCGCCATTTTTTGGCTTTCGGCGGGTTCCTGAAAACTTGGATTCTTTAATTCATTGGATTAAGTACGGTTCATTCATCTGCACATATTCGTTTATATATATATATATATATATATATATATATATATATATATATCGCGTCCGTGTTCTAACACTGGACACGAATAACACTTTCAGAACTTAAACGAACGTCACACTCAGCGGGCCGTAGATGCCTTGTTACATGCAACACAATTAGCAGTAGTATAATTATATTCCTCAGGTTCTTTCACTTTAAGTTAGACCAACTCTGACACTAACCATCCGCTAGACCCAATCAAGCCGCGTCAGACAAGGCATCCCCACTGTGCTTATCGTCTTTGTGCGTTTAAAATCAATCACTGACTGAACGCATCATCCACAGTAAATGCGCCGCAGTCCTGCGATCTTTGTCTTCTTTTGTTTTGGTTTGTAGATGATCGAGTTTAGCCGGAGATACCGAACGCACAGCGACCATCAGTGCTGTGACGATTCACTTTTGGCGTTGTTTAATCGCCTCCGTCGAATCGGAACGTCGGCTGCTGTAATGTCCCTATACCTCGTTTCAGGTTCGATCCGAGCGCGGCCGATGTTATGAGCCGAAGGGCCAATCAAACAGCGCAACAGGCACAACGTCATGGCGTACTCTCTGCAGTTCATAGGACCAGCCGGTATTCGCCGCCTCTCTGTGCGCGCTCCTCCGCCGGCTAGTCCTATCAAGCGCAGAAAGCACGGCATGACGCTGCGCTTTTTGCGGTATCTGATTGGCCCTTCGGCTCTGATTGGCCCTTCGGCGTTTCAGCTTCGCTCGGACCGAAGCTGAAACGAAGTATAGATGATGCTACGCGAAGTAGTGACAAGGCATCCCCCTCCCCCCGCCCTCCTTTCCTCAGGCGCGTCGAGTCACGTGAGAATCCGGACAGAACAACGCTGGACGCGGGTAGGTTTTCGAAGGCCAATTCAGCGAACCGTCGCGTCAAATCCGCCAGGTTCTTCCTAACCGGAAACGGAACGCGGGCACAGTCCAGCGCGCGTCGGCACATCAATCGGTATCTCTCAACGTTACTAAAACACTCAGTTGGGAAACTCCCATAGAGACAGCCCTAAAAATATGGCCCCAATCTGTCTCCGAGCACCGAGCTAATGACGAACACAACGCCACCATTTCTCCCGCAGCGGTCACTCGAGAAACTGCACGTGACTTCTATTTTTGGCTTTGACAGGGGTGAACCCCCGTCTCCCCGGCGTACGCGCCGCGTTGAACCACTGAAGTTAAAATGCACCTAGGTCGGGACGCGCTACCTGAAAGGCCCGCTGAGGCATGGTTTTATAAAAACAATATTAATTTTTCCACAAAACCTTGCGAACTAAAGATGATAAAAACATCACGCGCCCATCATTTGGTACTAAACTCCAATAAATTTCATACAAAAAGAGTCTTTTCCGTTTGTTTTTGCGCAAAAAAACAAGCTTTCAAAAAGCTCGAGGTGACCATAGTACAGACAAACGAAAAAGAGTGGCGCTGTTGTCGCATTTAGCTCGGTCTCGGTGGACGCCAGCGGCCCAGGTTTCGGCGGCGAGTTTCCCAACTGAGTGTTTTAGTAACGTTGGTATCTCTATAGACCTTTTCACCCTCCGCCGCATGGGCGCTGCCATCTTGGAATCACGTGATGCGGCCGCTATTAGGTTGCTTCAACTTGTTGCTCCGCTCTCCCGTCCGCGTCTTGGCGGATGCGTTGAATTCGTGTTATTCGTCGCATTTCACCGCGTCTCTTGCCTTACTCCGTAAAGTGTCGTCCGATACTTATGCTTACCATGCAATTGCATTACAAAATTATGCGCGCAACTTCTGTAGTTAATTTTTTAACACGTTTTGAATATTTTTTTACCGCCGGCGTGCGGGATACGTGTGAAAACGCTCTATAGGAACAGGAATCAGCGTTAGCACTTGCGCACATTGAATACATATATGACTTGAAGAGAACCTCGAGGGTTCAAAAACCAATAACTTATGAGAACTGTGGTTTGGTTACTAATAAAGGCGGAACATTTGCAATAGGAAGCCCAATGTTATTATATATATGAGTGCGCATTTGGTGTTAAGGAAGGAAACAAAAACACTCAGCGTAATTAGCCACGTGTTTTTCCTGAAAGCATTGTGTTTTGTAGTCACAACAGATCGAAAACAGTTTCTTTTGATTAGATTAGGGAACTTTTGGACAAGACGCAGGAACAAACGTTTAGTTTGAATTATTTTTTTTATGCTAGAAATAGTGGTACCTTAACATGACGCAACTTGTTTGTTCCCGATATCACATCTATATCTGTTTTACGTTCTTAAACGCGATCAGCACTCGCATTATCGGTTTATTTATGAATTCCACGGAATTGTATATCGTGCTTGGTCCCATATCCATAGTTTTTCAGTTCCTTAAGTCATTTTTTTTTAATATAACCATGCAGTTTCAATTAATTTGTTTCAAGACAAATTTTTGGACTCCCCGCGTAAGAAACTGTCAGAGACACCATGATAGTGCCTCTGATTCACAAAATGTGACGCCGAAAAGAATCCTTCTACATGAAAATCACCCGAGTGCAGCCGGTTGTCGACGGCGACGGTGATTTGACGTAGCCAGCTACTTTCAGTAGCTGGCTACGTCAAAATGTGCAAAGCGCATCGTTTCAAATCAGTGAACAGCTTTCTACAAAGGTCCATTGGGTGGCGCCTGGCGTTCGACTTCAGCCAAACTTATCGGAGATAATTTCTTTTGCGCTCTTCAATTTCATTCGGCAAATTTTACGCAAGATAAATATTAGACTTTATTTGAAGTCTGGCATTCACTTATCTCACCATTCTTATACCTGAGAACGTCGTAAGCAAATATCCATATAACAAAAAGTTTATTTTATAAGGCCAATATTTTGAAATGCTGATAATGAGCACTTTAGTTAAAGAAAGTTTCTTGTCAGCCTAGACTGGTCTATCAAAATATTTCTCGAGGGTTTAACTTCTTTAAATAAAACAGGCCGAGGCAATATCACTTTTTATATTATCTACATGATTATATGAATCTTTTCTAGTCATTATAAAAGACGTTTCCAGTATCGAAGTTAGAAAAGGTTGGTGTACGGAAACCAAACATCGAACAGTAAACTTGTTAGTTCATCTGTTCTTGGTGATTCAGAATATTTTTAATCATATTGTAGATCTGCTTTCTCACTAAGCACTCATGCAATATAGTCTCTTGGAATCACCGTGGTTGGAATATAAGGTTAGCAGTAGCAGCTCTGACTAGAGCGCGAGCTATCTACCTTCCGTACCGCTCGGTGCACGCACAGCCAAAGCACGGCGGCCGGCAACGAGTGCACGCTGCAGGCGGAGCTTGTCCTGCTCTTTATTTTTTTTTTTCTAGAAATTAGTGTCCGCGGGTACGGCCGTGGACAATGGTACTCCTCCTTGTGCATCAGCGCAGTTGTTTCACCGCCGAACCTGGCCGAAATTAACGATGGACGGAATCAGACGCATATTGTGTTCGTAAAAAAAGATCGCAATTTAGGCTCGAAACCACTTCGTGGTTGCCAAGTGGCTCAATACTATTGTTTCATTCACTGTGTGCTACAAGAAAGAAATTTATATCGTAAAATTAATCGAAAGTGGCATGAAACAGCAGCACAATCGCGTGCACGTTGAAACCGAAACCGACCAAATTGAAGCAACCTAATGGCGGCGAGTGCGCCAGCGCCCTCTACCCGCCGGTCAGGAAACTACTAAAATGAAAAGGCACCTGAAAATCGAAAGGAATAGTACAGAGGATAAAAAGAAGAAAAAACAAAACTATACAGCTATTCGCTTCACTTCAGAAATAGGGCCTATTGCCTAAAGAACGCGGAAAATATATTCGCACTTTAGCGGTTCAAACCGGTTCGGTTCGGTTTGAACCGTTATATTTGTTCCTCGGAACTAAACCGAAACTGAACCGAACCGATAAAAATCTCTGTTCGACACCCTGGAGGCCAGATGTCCCGCAGGGCTCCGCTGGAGTGATTTCCTCACGGAGGAGTGCTTGCGGCTCCCCACACCGCAGAATTTAGGGACCCCGGGTTCAATCATCCCCCACCCCCTGCCAGTTTCGATTTGGATGAGCATATCGTACTCGCGGTTGTGTGTGTTACTACTCCGTGGTGCACGTTAAAGACCCCCGGCCTAACGGTTGTAACGCACTGGATACATTTCTCGTCTATACACCTTTTCTACGTGGCTGCCGCCATCTTCAATTCCGAAACTTCCGGTATGCGTGAAAACATCGATTTCTTCTCGGCTCGACAGTTGAACCTGTTAACATTTTTATTCTAACCGTCAGTCATTGTTGTTATGACCCTTTTATACTTTTTTACTTGTTCGGGGTTGTGATCTCTAGTTTTTTGTTTGGAACGCATACCGGATATGGGGACCAACGTTATTAGAACCAACTCAGTTCTGGAACTCTGCTCCGCAGCGGGGGTCCCTTTGCGTGGCGCCTGTTAGAGGGCGCGCGCTCCGCATTAATACTCGCGATCATCATCATTGACGGCGCGCTTCTGGCCGTTGCCATAGAGATCACACATACTGCCGTTGAATCTGGCCTACTGAGCTTACGGATGTTCGTGGCGCTTTTTTTGACAGTAGCAGACGACTTTCAAATTGTTTCTGCTGCAGTTGGTAGTCATCGGCACATTTACTATTAATGTATGTACAAACTTGCCCTGATTGTAGCCACCGGATTGTGGCGCCAACGAATTTGGGTTGTTCGAAACGCTTCGCGCTGTCAGCACAGCTAAGGCAGCAGCATTTTACAATAATGCAAAGCGTATGCCAAAGCGGTCGTAGCGCTTTTCATGCTCAAATTGTAATTTTTACTGGCGAAAGGGCAAAAATTAACCAAAAACCACGCTGAACCTCGAGAGGAGTCGGGACTCGCAAGCAGCCGCGAAGCAGCAGCAGACGAAAACGCGCGGAATAATGCGCCGCCAGCGCCACCTAGCTGCATAAAAATCGGACACGGTTTCGGACCCCCTCCAATGTACAGCGTCTATGGGAAGTTCCATAACTGAGTTGATCTAGTAACGGTGATGGGGACAACGTGGCTGGAGGCTAAACGAAAAAGGTGTGTACGGCTGAGCCACTAGACGTCCATTGAGGCCGACTGTACGGAGTGCAAATTCGTCTGCTTCGCTTTGAAGGGGTTGTGGTGGCGTCGAAACGCCGAACTCCGATTGACTCTGGTTGAAGGATTGTGGGTAGACATCAAGGCAGCTAGCATTCGTGTTTACCCACAATCCTTCAACCAGAGTCGATCAGGAGCTCGGTGTTCTGACATCATCACAACTCTTGCAAAGAGAAGCAGACAAACTAGCACTCCGCATAACTTCCGTCCGGCTGAACATACACGCAACATAATAATTATTATTAGTATTACGTTCCCCACACCCGTCGCGATGCCAGCCCCGGTTCCGTTCAACCGACCGAAGTAGAACGTTTACTCCACTGCCCGCACCAGTCCCGTGCCTTTGAGCTGTCTCGTGAGGTGCTTTCTGAAGGAACGCAGATCTTCCACAGCGATGGTCGGAGTGCGTTAGAGGTACGGCATTGGTGCGAACGGCTCGTATACCTTGAGTTGTACTCGCACCACTCAGACACCATACAATTGGTACGGTGTAAGCTGGAGGCATAATAGGATTACATACGGGCGTGCCTCAAGCACGTTCTAAGTGCGTTTGCCTCGTAGTACACTTCGAACATGACTGGAGACAGTTCTTGCGTGACCAAAGGATCGTCATGCGGGAAAGACACGCACCTCAGATAGTAGAGAGTTTTAGAGAACCGTTTTTGCACATGTGATATGGTACGATGGGCCGACCGTTACTAATTGCGGATTTGCGAGACTTCTGTGGCATGCGCATGCGCAGTGCCTACCGGAGGGCCCAGCTTTACCGCATGGGATGTGAGAGAACGGTTCTCTAAAACTCTCTAGTGTCTGCCACCGTCCTTTGCGTCACATGTTAGCATTGTGACCGAGGCCCTTATGGCTGGTTCATGCATTCGCGTTTGAGTGCGACCGGATTATGGCCATTTGTAACCGCTATACCTCGAAGGAACGCACTGGCACGCTAACGCGCTCTATAAGGGAACTCTGAAACACCGCAGATCTGCGTATATATTTCGTAAGCTTTTTTTTCTTTTTACACCTTATTCTTTGATGGCGAGCTTGAAACAAATATTGAGATTACCATAAGCGACCAGTTCTCGCACGCGTATGGGTTTGATCTCGTAACTACGCCATAAAACCTTTCAGTCGAGTTATACGTAGACCGCAAGCGTTTTCTGGGTTATCTGACAGATGGCGCGGGTGTGCCAGCGCGTTCCTTACAGACAGCCTGGCGAGGGAGAAACAAAAACCACGGAGAGCGTTTGGAACGCAAATGCGATCCTCTTCGAGCGGCGAGGAGGACGGCGGTTCCGAGACGCTTGCAGACGATCGGCACTTTCGCCTTCTGCTCGCAACTTGCGTCGCAATCGCGGCCATTATAAACCACGTTACCCCGGATCGAGCACCCGCGAATTTCTCGCAGACCTTTACACACTCACTAGCGTTTTCTCGTCGCAAACGGTCACACGGTTGAACGGTCACACTGAAAGGTAAATGGAGAGTTTTAGGGAACCCTTTTTGCATGCCCTTATACGGTACGATACGATAAAACTGCGCCTGGGGGAGTTTTCTGCGGAAGCGCATGCGCAGTTGGTACCGGAGGGCCTATCGTAAAGTGTCAGATGCGCAAAAACAGTTCCCTAAAACTTCCTAATGCCTGAACACCACCCTCTATGGTTCACTCGGAGAGGAGAGCAGATCCAGTATATGGGTCGTAAACAGGCACCGGATCGTTAAAAGGTCCAACCAGTAGTCTCCGTTTGAACGTCTTCGAGACACGAGCGCTTGTGCTGCAGTCTCGAATGGACAATCGGTGTACGAGATCTTAACTGCGAATGCAGAACGATAAACGAGCGCGCTCACTACCTTGGATCGCAGAAGACTCTACGAACAATCCAAGCCAATCCAGTGCCGGGGGGCGCGTCACGTGACTTTAGGGACGTACACAGCGGCGCGTGTTCACAGCGCTGAATCCGCTGGTTTTGGCTCCTATACCATCCGCTGTGCTGCATCGTAAAGTGAAACGAAGTACACGTTGAACGCGTCGACGGGAAGCGGAGAGCGGCGAAGTGCATTCCCTTGTCGAAAACGTCGAGGCGCGCGTCCCAGCGGACTCTGGATTAAAAAGGAAGACTGCGCATAGTAATTTCCCCATCATCGTTCTTCCTCAGTTCGGTCATGCATAGTACGGTCTTTTTCGTTGCGCACGCTGATGGGTTGGCGTTATCGATGTAGAAATGCATATGCGAGACTTGTGTATAATGTGCGGCGCAGGAGATCGCTCGTAGCTCGGACATCTACGAGGTCCTGGATGATCGATCGGCAGTAGTAGGGGGAAAGTCACACTCCGGCGGATATCGCCACACAGATCGAACGTTTCGGGAACGAGAATATTTTTTGCTCCGAGTACAACCTTAGTGGTTAAGCACACGAGTTGTTTATGAAGTTTGGAGTTTAGGGGAGTTTGTACGGAAGTTTTACCGTGTGCGATGTACTATAAAAAAAAGCTTCATGGTCTACGTACTTTATACATTTACCGACTTATTCGCGTGTTAATTTGTTTACTATTTGCTTGTTTTGTTTTCTTTATTCATTTTTTTTTACTTGCTTATTAGCTCTTTATTTTTATTTTCCCACCGACTAGGTATAAGCGCAGGCCGGTATATGTTATTACGTGAAATTAACGTATTCTGTAATTCAAATATCTTCACGGATATCTTTAAATTTCGAATTCGTGAGTGATTAGTCCGCGATGCACGCGAAGTGTCCAGGTTAGCCGACAGTTCCGCACTGTCGAAATTTCCTCTCTGCAGAGTGCAGAAAATAAATGCTCCCTCGAAGCAGACGGACCTTACAGAGCCTAAACATTACATGGTATATTAATTTCATAAGGTCGAGAGCCTGTGTTCGTTGTACGAGTGCACAAACAAGAGCCAAACATACAACCAGACGAAACATTCAGGGATAAAATTTTCGCATTTTCTAAGTGTGCCCAAAACAAAGTATGTATATAGATATATATATATATATATATATATATATATATATATATATATATATATATATATATATATATATATATATATATATATATATACATTGTTTTTTTTAATTTACCGTGACAAACGCTTCAATTTCATAGTTCGCCGCTATCTGATTCAAAAGTTATAAAAAGGTCCCCGATTCGGAAATTATAAAATGGCGACCGATGCCGCCCAGGAATATATAAAAACGAATGGCATCAGCGACAGAAAAGGAGATCCATTTTTTTTATTTAAAGCTTCAGAAAATCTCCGACAACCTCTGTACAAGACAACGCTATGGCACTATATTTGGGTGGTGACGGAGAGATCGGTGATCCGTATAAATTATTCTTGTGGTAAAACAAAAACAAACAAAAAAGTTTTTTTTTTTTTGTAAGAGGGGGACACGCTGTAAAGGCTTGTTTCGTAAAAAAAAAAAAAGTTACAAAGACCTCCCGTGAAATCCACCGTATAGTTTACATATATTGACGCAAGCAAGCTCAGGCCGAACAGCAATTCCCTGGTCGACCTGACCTTTCCCGTATTTGCGTGATGGGTCGGACACGAGGGAGCGACGGTTTACTGAGACATAAACAACACGTCCCATCCATAACCGCGGAAAGGCTGGCAAGCAAAGATGACACGCGCCTCCCCACGGCTGTGAACTCGGCATAAAAGCGAGCTTCTATTTGCAAGGACTCGGATAGCCGAGCAGCCCGCGCTCTGCGCGAGAATGTTTGCTCGCGAGCGAGATCGACCCCCCAGACGCATCTATCTTCGGATGGCGCCTGCGGTCTCTTCAGCCTCGTCAATATTATTGCTCGCTGCCCGACCGGTGTACCGCGGGTCACCCTCCACAATCGAAACCGACTTCCTTCCTTATTTACGGATCCGACTCAGACCTGTTTCCTTCTTAGCCAAGACTAGTTCGCATGTCTGCGCGTGTAAGCTCACAACGAGAGAACACTATATAGGGAGCCTATGAGGAGCGCAAAGTTCGTCTGCTTGTTTTGCAGACGTAGCGGTGACGTCAGAACGACGCCGAGCTGGGATTGGCTCTGATTAAAGGATAGTGGGCAGACCTCAAGGCAGCTTGCTTTGAGCCCTACCCACTATCCTTCGATCAGAGCCAATCAAAGCTCGGAGTTGTTCTGACGTCATCGCACCTCCTGCGCAAAAAGCAGACGACTTGCCCTCGGCATAGATTTAACATACGGAAGCAAACTCCAACCATCGCCTCCTAGACAAATTGCTCGCCAGTTTGCAACTAGTACGCATGCGCTGCGTCCTTGCGCGCAGAAGGGGAAAGCGGGCGAAAAGGCACAAAGACGCTTGCAGACGACCAACGCCCCCCTCCCCCCCCCCCCCCCCCCCCCCCCCTTCGCCGTCGCAGCTCATATTGTCACGGGTGGTGACCAAACAAAAACAGGAAATAAACAGAAAGAAATAAACGTTTAATGTGGCGAACTTGTGCCAAAAAAAATAAAGAAGGAAACAGAAGAAAGCAGAGCGTCGCGGGCGTCGAAGTCGGCGTGTCAGCAGAATCGAGCGCTAGGGCGAGACTGACTCGACAAGGTCGCGGGCGGCCTCTTATCTAGAGTGCGCCGCTATCTCGAAGATTCGGCGAAGGCGGTTCGAGCGTCGCGTGATCGGGGCGAGAATGAACACGCACTTTCTAGAAAACAAAAGCAGGGATAAATGATAGAAGTTACGTGCGGTACATGAATAAACGGGAACTTTCTGGAGGACCGTGACCGAGCGTTGCTTTCTCAGCCTTGCGAGCGGCATTACTCCCCCCTTTAAAAGTGCATCGCCCCGATGCAGTGTAAAACAAATCAAAATAAAAAAGAACGATAAACTAAAGAGTCTTTTGGAGCACAAAAGGTCCACAGTCCTATCGAGCGTAGTACGGCTTCAGGCGCACGACGTGGACGACCTCAGGTCGTGGTGGGCGGCGTGACGATGTTCGTGTTCCGTCGGGCATCACCTCGTAGTTCAGCTCGCCGAGGCGACGAAGTACCTTGTATGGTCCAAAGTACCGTTTCAGCAGTTTCTCACTGAGGCCGCGGCGACGGATGGGCGTCCATACCCACACCCTATCTCCGGGCTGGAAGTGGACGTCCCTGCGACGAAGGTTGTAGCGGCCGGCGTCGACGCGTTGCTGGTCTTGAATCAGGAGTCGGGCGAGCTGGCGAACTTCTTCGGCGCGTTGAGCAACCGCCTGGGCGTCGTCGCTCTCGTTGTCAGATGGCTCATGGGGCAGCATGGCGTCCAGCATGGTCGTTACCTTCCGACCATGTACCAGCTGGAAAGGGGTGAATCCAGTGGTCTCTTGAACCGCCGTATTGTAGGCGAATGTGACGTAGGGCAGCACCTCGTCCCACGTCTTGTGCTCTACGTCGACGTACATAGAGATCATATCGGCGATTGTCTTGTTGAGTCGCTCGGTCAGTCCGTTGGTCTGTGGGTGGTATGCAGTGGTTCGACGATGGCCGGTGCCACTGAGACGAAGGATCTCTTGCGTCAGCTGGGCCATGAACGAAGATCCGCGATCTGTAATCAGAACCTCGGGAGCGCCGTGCCGGAGGACGATGGACTCGATGAAAAACTTGGCGACTTCCACAGCAGTCCCTGAAGGAAGAGCTTTCGTTTCGGCGTACCGCGTGAGATAATCTGTGGCGACGATGATCCAGCGGTTCCCCGACGTCGAAGGCGGAAAAGGACCAAGTAGATCCATTCCGATCTGCTGGAAGGGTGTAGTTGGAGGAGAAATGGGCTGCAGAAGTCCGGCCGGCCTCGTCGGCGGTTTCTTGCGTCGCTGGCACTCGTGGCATGATCGT
This sequence comes from Ixodes scapularis, assembly GCF_016920785.2. Lineage (NCBI taxonomy): Eukaryota > Metazoa > Arthropoda > Arachnida > Ixodida > Ixodidae > Ixodes > Ixodes scapularis. The sequence goes on along the minus strand of NW_024609879.1, from coordinate 131,532,203 downwards.
GTGTATAGGTGGACGGTCTTGGGGAGCTTCGGCCAGTAATACTTTTCACGAATACGGGCCAGTGTCCGGCTGTAACCAAGGTGTCCGGATGTCGGGTCGTCGTGGCAGGCTTGGAAGATCTCCTCTCGAAGGTCACTCGGGATTACCAGCAACCAAGGTGTGTTGTTGTTGCCGAAGTTCTCTTTGTAGAGTACACCTTGTCGGATGGCGAAGGTCGGCAGTACTCGTGAGAAGACACGTGGCACGGTACTCCTGCCCCCTTCCAGGTGCTCGATTAATGCGCGCAGCTCAGGATCGTCCCGTTGACGTCGTGCCATATCGTCGGTGTTCACTGCTCCTAGAAAGCACTCGTCGTCATTGTCGTCGCTGCAGCCGGAAGGGGTTTCGACGGGGGCTCTGGACAGGCAGTCGGCGTCGCTGTGCTTGCGGCCTGACTTATAGACCACTGTCATGTTGAACTCTTGTAGTCGAAGACTCCATCGAGCGAGGCGTCCTGACGGGTCCTTCAGCTTCGCAAGCCAGCAGAGCGAGTGGTGGTCCGTGACTACACGGAACGGGCTGCCGTACAAGTACGGACGAAACTTCGTTATTGCCCAGACGACCGCAAGGCATTCTTTCTCAGTTGTGGAGTAATTTTTCTCCGCCTTGGACAATGTCCGACTTGCGTAGGCGATGACTCGCTCGATGCCTTCTTGCACTTGGACTAGTACTGCGCCCAGTCCCGCGTTACTTGCGTCCGTGTGAATTTCTGTTTCCGCATCCTGGTCGAAATGTCCAAGCACAGGAGGAGTCTGGAGTCGTCGTTTCAGTTCGTCGAATGCCTGCTGTTGCTCCTCGGCCCATTCGAACTTCTTGGCGTCCTTCGTGAGATTCGTAAGTGGTGCGGAAATCCTTGCGAAATCCCGAACGAAGCGTCGATAATAGGCACAAAGTCCAAGGAATCTTCGCACGGCCTTCTTATCTGTCTGCGCTGGAAATGCCGCGACGGCGCGAGTCTTCTCGGGGTCTGGGCGGACGCCTTCGTTACTAACCACGTGGCCAAGGAACTTCAGTTCGTCATAGGCGAACCGGCACTTTGACGGCTTGAGTGTGAGTCCGGCGGTCTGAATGGCTTGAAGAACAGCTCGGAGTCGTCTCAAGTGCTCGTCGAAGTCAGCTGAAAATACTACGACGTCGTCAAGGTAGACGAGACAACTCTGCCACTTCAGCCCTGCCAGTACGGTGTCCATGACACGCTGGAAAGTTGCTGGCGCTGTGCATAGTCCGAAGGGCATCACCTTGAACTCGTACAGTCCATCCGGCGTGACGAAGGCTGTCTTCTCTCGGTCCCGTTCGTCGACCTCGATTTGCCAGTAGCCGCTCTTCAGGTCCATCGATGAAAAGTATCGAGAGTGGCGCAGCCGGTCTAGAGTGTCGTCGATGCGGGGGAGTGGGTAGACGTCTTTCTTCGTAACCGTGTTGAGCTGCCGGTAGTCCACGCAGAACCGAAGAGTTCCGTCCTTCTTCTTAACCAGCACGACTGGAGAGGCCCATGGACTGCTTGAAGGTTGGATTATGTCGTCATTCAGCATCTCTTGAACTTGCTGATGGATCACCTCCCTTTCCTTAGCGGAGACTCTGTACGGCGATCGATGCACAGGGCGCGCGTCGTCCTCAGTAACGATGCGGTGCTTGGCAACCGCGGTCTGGCGCACCTTCGACGACGTCGCAAAGCAGTCGCGGTATTCGGTGAGGAGGTTAACCAGCTGACGCCGTTCAGGGTCCGGAAGCTTAGGGTCAATGTCGAGCTGCGCTGGCGACGTACTATCTTGCTGGGGCGGCAAGGATTCGTCAGTGATCGCAGTGATTTCGGCGGGGTTTCGGAGTTTCTCGACGTGGCCCACGGCTGCACCTTTCGTGAGGTGTTGCGTTTCGTTTCGGAAGTTCGTCACGAGGGCCACAGTCCGCCCATCCTGAAGTTCAGCTACTCCCCTTGCGACGCCTATGCCTCTTCCCAGGAGCAATTGGAGGCTTCCCTCGAGAAGAACTTCGCCACAGGAAGCTTCATCGATCCCGACAAGTACGAAAACACTCGACCGCGGTGGCAGGTTTACGTGGTTTGCGAGGACTCGGACCGTGGGTGACGTCGCTTCGGGTTCCTCCGCTGGTGGAGCAGGTTTTCGTAGCGTCAGCCGGTTTGTTCCGAGGTCGATGACGGCGCCATACTCGCAGAGAAAGTCCATTCCGAGGATAACGTCCCTCGAACAGTCTTGCAGAACGACGAACTTGACGGGGCACGTTTCACCGTGGATCTCGACGCGAGCAGTGCATCTCCCGACTGGTGTGATGAGATGTCCTCCGGCGGTTCGTATTTGGGGTCCTTCCCACGGCGTCATGACTTTTCGAAGGCGGCGGGAGAGCCTCCCACTCAAGACTGAGTAGTCTGCCCCGGTGTCCACAAGTGCCGATGCGTCGTGGCCGTCGATTATAACGTTTAGATTGTTCGACACCGATGCAGGGACGTCGTTGTGATCCGTAGCGCCGAGAGAGTGGGAGCGCTCCGTCGTTCTTGGAGGCTCTTTACTACGGTCGTCTTCGGCAACGCCACCTCCAGGCGTTGCCGCACTTAGTTTTCCCGGCGACGCAGGGGAGAGACGCTTTCTCGGCGGGGTCGTGACACTGGGGACGCTGAACGTCGTGGCGATGGGGAGCGGGCTTCACGGCGGAGAGGCGACACTGGGGAGGGCGAGCGTCGGAGGTACTCCTCGATGTCGCGAGGGCGTTCGCCGTACCTCGGGCGTGGGTCGTTCGGGTGGAAACCGCGCAGCCCAAGTCGACGGTAGGGGCAGCTGCGGTAGATGTGGTCGGCTTCCCCGCAGTGGTAGCAGAGCGGGCGTCGATCAGCCGTCCTCCACACGTCGGTCTTTCGCGGCGCAGCTTGTTCTGGGTGGACGTGCGCCCGATCTTGTTGGCGTCGGGAATACTCCGGCGCTGGAGGCTCACGTCGGGGTGGCGCCGTATACTGGTGAGCTGGGGGCGATGGTCGTCGGGTAACTGCGGCGTAACTCAGCGTGGGCGGTTCGGGAGTGGCGCCGACGAGAACTTCTGGCTGCAGCGCCTGATGAATTTCGTCCCGGACAATCTCGGCGACTGAGGCCGTAGCCGGGCTTGTGGCAGCAGGTAGCAGCTTCCTGATTTCCTCCCGCACGACGTCCCGGATGATGTCGCGGATGTCCGGGATGCTGCAGCTGGACGTCGAGAGGGCAGCGAAGCCGGGAAGTCTCTGGTAGTGCGAGGCCCGTGCGTGAAGGGCACGTTCGATGTTGGTGGCTTCAGTGATGAAACCTTGGACAGTGGTAGGCGGGCTCCGCACGAGGCCCCCGAAGATGTTTTCTTTCACGCCCCGCATTAGGATCTTCAGCTTCTTTTCTTCTGGGGCGTCAGGATCCGCGCGGCTGCTCAGTCGAAGAACATCTTCGACAAAGCTAACGACGCTCTCATTAGGGCCCTGAACCCTCGCTTGAAGGAGGTCTTCGGCGCGTTCTCTTCGGTGTTGGTTGGTAAATGTTCTTCCCAACTCAGCCTTGCATTGCTCCCAGGTGGTGATTGATGCTTCATGGTTCTCGAACCAGTTCCGCGCGGTTGCTTCCAAGGCAAAGTAAACATTCTGGAGGCACTGTTCCGGTGTCCACCCATTATGGCGAGCCACTCGTTCGTACTGTTGCACCCAGTCGTCGATGTCTTCGTGGCTTTCGCCGTGGAAGGGAGCCGGTGTCCGAGGAGCGACGGGTAGGTAGACGACGGCAGGAGCGGCGGGGCTCTGCGGCTGGTTGGCCATCGTCGGCTTCGTTGGCTGCTTGGTCCTGGGCGGCAGAAGTCCGAATTCCGGGTGTAGGCCTTGGGTGCGACGACTGAACCGGATCTCGGTAGTGCCTTCGTTGGTTCTTCGTGGGCTTGGCGTCGGACTTGCACTGCGGTCCCTTGGAGGGGTACGCGGCAGGGGCATGCGTTACCCCGCACCTCCACCAAAATGTCACGGGTGGTGACCAAACAAAAACAGGAAATAAACAGAAAGAAATAAACGTTTAATGTGGCGAACTTGTGCCAAAAAAAATAAAGAAGGAAACAGAAGAAAGCAGAGCGTCGCGGGCGTCGAAGTCGGCGTGTCAGCAGAATCGAGCGCTAGGGCGAGACTGACTCGACAAGGTCGCGGGCGGCCTCTTATCTAGAGTGCGCCGCTATCTCGAAGATTCGGCGAAGGCGGTTCGAGCGTCGCGTGATCGGGGCGAGAATGAACACGCACTTTCTAGAAAACAAAAGCAGGGATAAATGATAGAAGTTACGTGCGGTACATGAATAAACGGGAACTTTCTGGAGGACCGTGACCGAGCGTTGCTTTCTCAGCCTTGCGAGCGGCAATATCGCAAAACGCGATCCATATTCAACGTGACTTTAGATCGAGCGGTTGAAAACGGCACGCTAGACAATAGGCTGGCGGAATGTATGGTGCGCTACCGTATACCTCTATCAGATCTCTTAGTCGGTATAACCCACCATCTGTGGTGGGCTACCCACTGTAAGAAACTTCCGATATATATGCGCAGAACCAGCCTGGAGGCTTTGCGGCATTTGAAAACGCTAATTATACGCGCCATTTGGGAGAAACGATCGCTCGTGACATTGCCGTAATTATTTCGAGCGCGAGCTGAACGAACGACGCACAAAATATGCGCGCAGATCGGAAAGCGTTCCAGCGGTACCGGATAGATGGCGCCAGTGTGATACGGCGTCGTATGCAGTCACAAGCAATTGCACAAGCAGCAGAAAAAAAACGTTAGCAGTTTTTGGTTTAGCATTGTGACCTCGCATAAACAAAAAATAAAATAAATTAATTAAAATTAAATTTGATTGTTACTTCAACGGCGGTAAGCCTATGGTTTTACGCAAAATGCACGCGCGTTTGGTTGTTGAACCAATTAAGCCGTACGATTATGTAATTTTTTTGCATTTTTCTTAGATACTGTGGATCACGATGGTCCAGACAGGATGAATAAAAAAAGTCCCATTACACTGCAGTATCGCGACATAAGGCACCTGACACTTTTTATCGCTGCAAGTAATTTGTCTAAACGAAAAATCACTCTATAGATTTAACAAAAAAAAAAAACCGCTAGAAAATGTTACCTACAAACATTACTCAGAAACCACGTTAAATTATTTAACAACAATGTAAAACATATAGAAAATAGGGGTATTCACTCGGCTCCTTGGATTGTTTCCTATTTTATATCGCGTATCAGTAGAGCGTTGACTGCAAAAAAAAGTTTGCTAGGCCATTAAAAAAAAAAACAGTACTGCCCGTAGATGTCTTCACACATCTGTTGCTTTCGCTCCAGTTTCATACGATCGTAAGCTTTTCCCTTCACTGCACCCGTATACCGCGGTTATGGAAGCGTGCAGGTACGAGCTAATACGAACCAGCACAGACAGACGAATAGCGCGTGCGAACGGGAAAGCACCATCGAGAGCCCTGCATGTCCGCGAAATAATTCCCGCGGCTCATCCGCGGACGTTTGCATGCAGTGAACTGGCGGAAGCAGATAAAAATGCATTTAATTTGGCGGATTGCTGATCGGACGCGAATATCTGCGGTTCCATATCTACATTTTTTTGTCGAGGCAGCCCATCAACGTGTGCGACCAACACAGTGTAGAGTGAATACGTGAGTGATACTATGAAGGTGCATCGTCGAGAATGTATTGCGTGGGCAAACGACTCTCTTAGATAAAGCGTGTCAGTCGGGCAAAAAATTGTTTTTCACGTCAAAAAAAAAAAAAAAAGTTAATCCTTACCGAATATTACTTCAGAACGTTCTATCTCGAAAAGTCAAATAAAAAATGCAAGAATTCAGTCGTCCCGGAAAGCGTACGTGTTCTTGTTTGGCAGAGAAAGAGCGGAACACGGTATCTGGGCAAAGAAACCCCAAAGTGTACAAACCAAAAGAAAATATAGAAGCCCGCAAGTGGCAATTCTTCGTCTATAAGTATAGATCGAAGAGACTAAATTCGATCCTCTTGAGTGGTGGAACTTGTGCCACTACGGGTTTCCGCGCCTTATTTTTGTTGCGCAGTTCGTGTAGGCATCACGCGCACCAACGTAGAGTTATTTCTCATTAGCCGGTATCAACTTAAGAGAGGCAAACCAGTCTGAATCCGTCAATGTTAATGATATTCTCTTTCTTCTACACAGCAACCTCGACAAGGGAGACGTTGGGTTTACGTGCTTTCTCCTTTTTCTCGGCAGTTGGCACTCAGTTGTTTTTAAGTGTATGGCTCCGAGCATGCAGTTGAGGGCTCATTTTTAAAACTGAAACCGATAGCAGGTGTTGCCATCATGGAATGATGTTTTCCTATTGAAGTACTCGCACCTTGCCACACATACACAAGCATTTTGCTGCGGTGAGCGAGCGCATTTCCTTTGCCACTTTTTTATTGTTCGACATAAATAAAATGTCACAACGCTAATAGCAGGGGTGGAACTCATGAAATGTACTTGGGAGCAGCCACGGGAGCAGCTGAAACAGCTGTTTTGGAGCAGGTTGGGAGCAGCTAAAACTACGTTCTGGAGCAGGCTAGGAGCAGCTCAGATCAGTTTGCATTGCACTTCAGCTTGTATCTTAGACAAGCACGAAAGCAATTTCAATTGTGCTTAGCAGCAGAGATGAACATGAGCGTTTAGGGACCTAGGTAGAGGGGATAACAGTGTAATGTATGCGAAAACTTGAATCTTTGTGAGCCCTAATGAGAATCAAACAGCAAGTACTCTATGTTTCTGAAGATAGCGCCCTTGATATTTTCTGAGTGGCCTTCAGACGCTCAAGATGCAAACCAGCACTGCTTATCGCACAACCCACACGTGCTCGACATAGTAATTATATGTGCGAACCACGTGACGTGCGTAAACAACGGACGTGCAGTTGCACGAAGGAACAGGGCAACAAATTTCGAGTTTATCCTATAGTGCAACTCGATATCGAAGCAGCAGCCTACGATTAACGAAGTTATCGTATTTGAAGCGATAAGCAGGAGCAAGGTTAAAATACGCCGAGCAGATAAGTAGAGCTGCTGACCGGCAAGGTTTCGGATCGGACCGCGTTTCAGTTCCATCTAATCACGATTTATCTTGCAAGAATGCGGTTCCAACTCCTAACGATTTTGCTTTATTGAATTGAATTTGAATATTTTGCTCATTTGCTTTCGACTGGATGACGTCCGGATCCCGGCCCGCAGAGCCTCATGCAATCTGACGCTTAACGACTCGACCTCACCTCGGCCTACTTGCCCTACCGCTTATGGTTGAAGAGTAACAATCCAGTCGCAGGTGGTGTAGCGCTTAGAATCCGAGTTTTTTCACGCGCTTCCGACTCGGGATAGACAAAGGGAATAAACAGAACAAGGGATTGCAAGGCCGACCAGGCTAAACGCCCTCATTGTTGACAATCGAGTCGATAAAAACCGAAACCAAGACAAAATAAAACTTTTTTTCGGCGCACGTTTTGCGATTTGGCGCATAATGGCGCGAGGTATTGGCTGTGGCGCAGTTTCTGCAACATGGCGCGGGATGGCGCAGACACATGCGTCTGGCGCAAAATGGCGCAAATGGCGCAGCCGTTCCACCCCTGTAATAGGCTGTCGTTTGTTAATTTTCACGTTCATAAATATGCGTCCGCTTGAAATGGGTTTTAGAAACCAAAATGAAATAAATATATTAAAGTGTTCTTCTTTTTGAGTGCATCTTCTGGACGTAGTGTCAGTGTCAGGGACACCCCAAGGCGATCTCATAACTATGATAATCTTTCCAGCGATGCGAAGTGTCTATAAAATGATTATCGCTTATATTATAAATAAGATACACCAGAATACCATAAAATGACTTTCACCGCATTCTCACACGAAGAGTTTTTCTTTACAAATGTAATCAGACGGCTTATAAGGTACCATCCAGATGCTTTTAAGAAATTTTATTTATGCTTGTTTCTTATGATTTCAAGTGAATGCGCAAATCGAAAGTCGGATGCGGTTTCGAATTATGCGGATCGGACGTGGATACAATTATTTAAGAACATAGCCGATGCGGATCTGATGTGGGTGATGAAATTGTTATCCGCGCAGGACTATAGTACCATTGTATTCGCGTAACTCGGAGGGGTTGTAGCGTGAAATCTCGTGGTTTCGCGAGAGTCTGGAGCCCCGCGGGCGCGGAAAGCGGCCAGAACTTGTACACGTCCCCCCCCCCCCCCCCCCCCCCCCCCAAAACAGGACCCGCAACTCGTTTCTCGTTCCCTCCGAATCTTAGAACGAGTTCCCATTACAAGTTCTGGTCGTTCTATGAGGAACCCGTTACAGTTCCAGAATATTGCGCCGGATAATCCGTAGAAAAATAAAAAATACAAGGACCATGTAAAAATATTTTTATCGAACTATACGTGTTGAATTATCGCGACCACATCTCTTCCAGTTTCTCTTGTTTTCAACTATCTCTCGGACACTTGTTTCATCCGTCGAAGTCGCAGTATTGAAGTAATCGATAATGAAAGCCTGAATGCCTACTAATTTTTTTTAATAAAAGTGCGGACAAAATAAAATAACGCCTTTCGTTCTTTTTACGTTCCCTTGAAAGTGTAAAGAGTCCCCGTTATAATTCCATAAATACAAAAAAATAAAAAAAAAATAAAACGGCGTTTCTTTTTTTTTTTTAAAGAACGCGTTTCAGGTACATTATTATGTATACAACACTGACGTCATCTTACGATTGCTCCTTGACCAATCAGATTACGGCATTGGCAGATGAAAGTGCCGCAGATAAAATCACAGAGGAAAGAACGTGAGCACACTAAGCCACACTCCGTGGTTTCTTTGGCTGTCAGATACTCTCTAAGAAATCTGCAGCGTCTACTTTGCCTGCACTGCACTTGGGGGAGCCGAAAACTTGAGGAACGCCCCGCGTTTTTTAAGTTATCAGAAATTATATAGTGGGAACGAGTCATCTTAGACACCGGCCCTACGTTGCAATGTAGCAACCGCAAGAACTTTTAAATGCACTTCATAGACCTCGGGTCTCAAAACAATTGTAAAGATAAAACGCAGTAAACTTTATTTAATACATACTACCGGCTGCTCAAGGTTTAAAAAAAAAAAACTACGGGATAAAAAAAAAAAAAACCGTTGAAAGATCTCGACGAAAAACAAATGCAAATGTCTGGTACTGCATTCCCCTTAATCGGTGCTTAACACGACACTCTCTAAGATAAACTAAAATCTGCACTAAGAGTGGGGAAAACACGTTGTACAGAAATAAAGGTTATGGCGCAGGCTAGCAAATGAGCGTTCATACTTTAAAAAATCCGAGACACGGGAAAAGAAAGGGACAAACACCGCGAAGTCCCAAAATCTTCGTTCTGTTTGTCCCTTCCTTTTCTCCTGTCTCTGTTTTTTTTTTTTTTTTCAAGTATAATAAACACGTCTTAATGATTTCCTATGCAAACAAAAAAAAAAAAAAAACGAAAAAACGTTACATTATAAAATTACAAAAACAAGAGAAAATCGTGACCAATTGAATAAACCTGAAATATCCAAATTCTGGCAACTCATTGTGTAGGAACGAGGACACGCAATCCGAAGGGACAAATTTTGCGGAAAGTGAGTTCCCTTCGTGAACAGTACGTGAAAAAAAAAAAAAAGAATACTTATACCATGCAGTTCTGATTTTTTTTTTTTTGATGTGACGGCAGCGAATTGATAAGTGAGGTGACCGATTACGCGCGCCCAGTCCAGCTGCATCTTTCTCTTCTACCCAATCACAATCGCCATATCTCGTATTTGAAGTGCAACGGTCACATCCCTGTATATGTGCGGCTTTCGATTTGTGCTGGAAGTCTCTAGCGCACATTCCGTCAGCTCCAGTGCAATGTCACGGGAATATTAAGACAAAAAGCGAAATGCGTACATGCATAATTGAGGGAATGTCGATGAGAATTCCAACCTCGTTAATGATTTTTTGCGAGGGTCGGCCGGATTTCGAGAGTCGCGTACGCCGAGGCAATATGACATCTGATCCATTCTCTCACTGATGAAACAAAAACGAAAAAAAAAAAGAGACTATTAGCGTGCTGATTTTCCTATTAGTCGCCGTTTAGGTGTGCTGAATTTGAAGAGAATGCCATGTTTTGACACAAATGTATTTTGTTACATCCCTAAGGCGCCTGACTTAGGACCTGTGGAAATACGAAACTTCCAAAGTCGAGCGTTTCCAATTAAGCCCACTTCTTTTCAACTTTTTTATGCTTTTTTATTGAAGGAGGAGAAAGCAAAAATTCGGAGTTTTATGAGAAAAAAGAATACTAAGGTGTGTAAAGCTTTATTTTAATTTAATTTTTGTAATCTGTAACGACTATGTACGGCCTGTAACGCTTCCAATGGCTTTACAGAGAATGTTCTGCCTGTGAAAATAACGAAGTTAGTACTACAAATATATTTGTATTTCTTTAATACATTTATTTTCAAGATTCTACTAGCCTTGAGACCAAAGCAGGTCGGTAGGAATGTTAAAAGTAAAAAGAACCCTCGAGTAATATAAATATTATCAACAAATGCAGACGCGCTCGCACTATTCACAGCATTCGTCGACAGATAATGCCGCCGGTCGATACATGCACCAAAAATTGAAAAGGAAAAAAATAAATCAGTTGTTTTCAATTTTAACCGATTTCTTCCATGACGAAATGTATAGCCTCTTCGTTGGCTGCAATTGTCTAGGGCAAAGCACCGTCTTTCAGATTTTCGAGTTTGAATCCCGGCCGAGGTGCCCGCAATCTGACGAAGGATTTTTGCGGAGAAGACTCCGTGGAACAGAGATTTCTGTCGCACTTGAAAAGATACCGAGGTAGCCTTAATTATCCCTCAGTCGTCACTTGTATCGTGCCGGCAACCCTTTGTTAGTTCGTCACGTAAACCCCCAAGGTTGCCTCTACAAATTACATTAAATCGAATTCAAAAATTTTGACTACCTCATTGAAATCGGGGAAAAAATTGACAGCGATTTTTCTTCATTAAGGTTCTTTAATGCAGGAAATGCAGTATTCGAGGCGCGATGGTTTAGCTTTGTTTTGAAGTATAAAACATCATTGGGGGGGGGGGGTGAATAACATATATATTTTTATTAATTACCCCATCTAAATTTAGCAGGGAAGCTGGTCTTGGTACAAAGGTCACGTGTCAATTTCCCAGCTAAATATAGAGGCAAACTAAATTGGCTTATACATCACGTGACTTGAAGTCACCTGACTTCAATTTTCTTTCCTAAACGTAGTGGGGAAGCTGAGTTTGTGTTTAGGTCAAGGGACGTCAATTGTCCAGGTAAATTTAGCGGAAAATGCACCACGAACAAAGGGAAGGACGAACGGGAGGAACGGATGTTTAAAGCACTTTGGGATTAGGGTTCCTTTCAAAAGCAATTCGTGCCTTTAAAACGCGCTAATCAAATGTAGTCCCTCAAGCGTGGAAGGGATCGAACCCAGGGACCTTGGATTCAATCCCCATCCCTGACAGTTTCGACATGAGTGGGCATCGTAACGGCACGTGGTCGCGGATCCCTACTCCGGGGTGCGCGTTAACGACCCATAGGCGTACGTGTTACCGCACCGGATAAATTTCTCATCCACGGCGGAGACACATTTGTCACCGCCTAACATGTTGCTCTCTAAACACATACGCGGCACAATTATTGATCCCTTCTAAATAATTATCAGTTTGCGAGTATACCGTTCTGGAATAATCGAAACATGCAGATGAATGAGCCGGTATATGCTAATCGAAGGAGACGAGCGTTGCGAAGCCGCCTGAAGTCAATAGAGCTCCTGCACGTCGCATCCCCACTGATCAGGTATGCCAAAGTTACCGATGGCTTAGGACGCGTTGGGCGTGGCTCGTCACACTCACGCCTACGTTCACGTTTAGCTGACTCTGTTCTTCGGCGTTCTCGATGGCTAAATGCCGCCATCTCGTTGCCTGAGGATCGAAAATAGGGGGCGCAGGACACACCATGCCGATGCCAAAGATTCAAAACTCACCGCTATTTCAGTCAAAAAGTTTCATAGGCGATTTTTGGTAACTGACGCCATGCAGTGAGTCAGTGACATGTATTATAAGAGGTTCATCAGCCCTCATTTCCCCCGTTGAAAATTTTACAAAATCGGTCATAACTTTTGAAATAAGATAAAGGTTAGATCAGACCGATAGGACTACCTTTGAACGGAGAATAAGCGTTCTTATGTGTATGTGTTTTTTTTTTTCAACACAAAAACAATGTTTAGTATTTGTTTCTTTTTTTTAGGGGGGGGGGGGGTTGTATTAACATGGACGTTAAAAAGGACAGCCCCCCCCCCCCCCCTTCCCAAATCAGCTTTCATAATGTGAGTTGTTCATAAAAACGAGCCAAAAATACTTACTCAGTGCGAACCCGTAAATGTTGTGTATATAGCGGTGTATTCAGATTAGCGTCATATCTATTACATAACGACTGTAGTATACCCCGAGGGTCAGTACTGTTCATCTATCCGCATATACTGACTACTTTTGAGAGATCCCGCGAAGGCAACGAAAATAGGGCGAGTGATGTGGTATACAAACAGGTTCACGGGTCAGCGAACGGGTGGATTCATATCCCCTTTTCAAAAACCCCATCAAGCAGCTTTGGTGGTGGCCGCCATTTCTTGGGGCACGAAGCGTGTGATTGCATCCAAAGTGCTCACCGACCGCCGAACCAGCTCTCGTTTTCCCTACGAATGGAGCCAAATCGACGCCGAACGCTGACTGTAATGTGTAATTTTCTGGGGTCCGACAGATGCTCAGAGAGTACTTGCCCAAACAATGGCGGCATTCGGATAACTGATACAGTATAGTTGCTCGTCGTCACATCGAGCAAAGAAAGGATGTTCAGCGCATTATGCGAAGTAGCTTTGATTGTCGAAGGAAGGAACGGTGTTTTGGGCGCTTGAAACGTGGATACTTTGATAAAAAAACGTAAGGCTAATCTAAGATGCACCTACATATATTTTAACTCAACAAATAAAATTATTAAACGAATAAAGTTCCGCAAAAAAAAACATTTTCTTTTGTTTTTTGCGGTTTTTGAAAGGCTTTGTTATTCGCTAGGGGATCCTTCTGGACGTTTGCCGCGATTGCCCGTCTTTGTGTTCAGCAGGAAAGTGAACTTGCAGACGTTCTTTAGAGTCGCGTAAGCGAGAATCACAGCGATAAAGAGATAGCGGGACGGAGGGTTTCTTGAGACGAATCTAGACCGATACCTGGCCATGACGTCATGATGCAGCGGTGGCGCTCCTGTTGGTCTCGTCGCACGCCTCAGACCATAGCCTCCTCTATACTCACAAAGGCTGGCAGTTCGACGACGGAGCCATACAGCGCCCGGTCGCAGTTCTGGAACGCGAGGATCTGGTACCACAGAGCATCAAAAAGCCTTTTCTCGGGGAACCCAAACGTCAGCGCCAAGCTTTTGCAGCGGCGAGGACCCGAAGCACACTTGTTCTCTCGGGGGAAGTGTTGTTTCGGCGTCTCGCCGCAGCGGGGCGCTAGTCACGTGGCTCTCCCCTCATCCGTTGTCTGCCGCTCCAACTTTTTCATTTCGGCGGCCGGATCTCGAGACGATTTGCCGGGCTTTGTCAGTATATAGGAGGCTATACTTAGACACTTCACTCGAAGTGGATCTAGTTTCTGCCCACACGCATTGCCCGCAGCTGGTGTGGGCAAACAATGACTTGTTTGTAAACAGCCTGTTGGTCTATAGACCTTTGCATTTCTTATCACCCCGGCAAAAATGCCTAGTCACTGAGCTGTGGATGCATGCGCAGCGTCCGACATACTGTACAGTAGACCGACAGCGCATGCTCAGAAGGCGTTTCACAGACCGGAAGACAAAAACGGCAGCGCGCAGAGGCTGGGTTTGTGTAAAAGACGGAAGAGTGTATAAAGGTCTGCAGATAGCCGCAACACAAGACGAAAAGTCATTGCCATAAGCCTAGCTTAGCTTATAATTTTGTACCCATAGGCCTCAATCATTCAAACTATTCAGAGTGTTGATAGCCTTATAAGCAAGCAACGAGTGTAATGTTTTGTTGTTGTTGTTTTCTTCGCGCACTTGATTGTGTTTCCAGGATCGTCCAAGGGGAGATCTTTAGCTTTTATGGCCGAAGCCTCCGGTGAAATGACGTGGCCGTCGTGAAATCCCATCCAGTCGATTATGCAAAACTCAGACGCGGTGTCTATGGCTCAGCATTATTCATTCTCGAAGACGAGCAAGAAATAACAAACATCCATTAAGCCTTTTTTTTTTTAACGATTTTAGGGAACTCCGGTTTCTGTTTAGCAATTTCAGAAATAGAGAAATTCCCGCGAGCGTGGCACTTTCATAATAGAGACTCATCTCTAAAGCGGCGCTCATATTGCTAATATTGCAAAAAAAAAAAAAAGTTTGCTGTTTTTATTTTTGGCGGAGGGATACGCTGAAGAGGAGGCGGTAGACGAGCTGCAGTCGTCTCCTCTCCAAATGTTCGCTTTGCTGAAATGGAAAGAGTGGACGGCGTTCTGAGAGGAACTTGCCCTACTTTTTTTTTATTTTAGAACTGAAGTTTGGGCCACCTTAATCTCTCTCACAATACCTGTCCTCCCCCTTCTCTTCCTCGTTGACGTAAAAAAAAGAGGAAGGGAAGGACGGCTGTTATCAAACGTGTCCTTCTTTCATCGGGCCGTCAGGACAGGCGGGATTATACGGTCAGCTCATCGCTGAAAGGTAACGCCCCCCAAATAGGGACCAGGCACGTTTTCGATTACGGGATTCCATTAGGCACGTGTCATCGAGATTTCTCCTTTCACCTCAAATTCTGTTATACATTTTCTTTCCTATATATCTAACAGCGCCCCCATTGTGAAACACCGACAAGAATAGAAAGGAAAAGGAATCGATAAGAAATTCTTAGATTTCGACGTCAGACCGTTTCAAATTTTGAACTTGGCCTGGAATTGATCAACTGATAAAATTTTATTCTATTTTGTTTTGTCTTTTGTTCCGCGCCACGGGCGTACAAATTAAAAGCCCGAAAGGTTAAACATCGCGGCAGCTTAGGTGCGACGTCGGAGACGCTAAGGTGTAATATCGGAGCAGATGGACTTAAGGAACGGTACAGGTGCGCATAGGCCGTTTCGTATTGAACCGAGTAACGCACCGGACGAAAATTGCATAGCGTCTAGGAACCAATGAGGGTGTATTACGTAGAGAGCATTTTTGCGAACCTGGTATTAAACAATTTTATTGGACACAAACTATGATTGACTGGTGGTAATTAAAGAAAACTTCGACAATCCCGCGACTAACTTTGAAATCCAGAAAACGACGAAACTGCACGTATGCATGAACCGTTTCCTGTCGCTGGTGTGGCTCCCTAAACGTCTTGTGCAATGTTATTGAACACAAACATAGCCCCCTTTATGCAGAAAAAGCCTGGCAGGTCGCCACGAGGTCGCCAAAGTAGAGCGGCAGACAACGGATGAGAAGAGAGTCATGCAACGGGCGCCCCGCTGCGGCGAGACGCCGAAACACACTTCTCCCGAGGGATGGGAGAAGGTTTCGCTCCTCGCGTTCCTCGCGCGTTCTCGCCGCTGCAAAAGCTGTGCATTGAATACCAGCTTCCCCGAGAAATGCGCTGCTCTACCAGATCCTCGCGCACCGAATCTGCGACCGGGCGCTATAGGCTCCGTCGTTGAACTGCCAGGCTTTGTGTGTATATAGGAGGCTATGACACAAACTAACACAGCCTTGTCGCCCCTGAAGAGCACTTCGAAAAATTATGAGCCATTCCACCCTGTCAAGCTGGATGACCAGCGAAGCTCTGTATTACATGACACAGACGTGACACAGAATTTTGAGCGAAGGTACGAGCACATTTGTTGACTTGATCGGTGGTCATCGCGACGAAAGGTACGCACACACATTTATTGCTGTCTTGATCGGTGGTCGTTTCGCCCGAGAACTTTTCTGGCATAATTAGCGAACACGCTTTGTTTTTGTTGTTTCCGTTACCAGCAGTCTCATGTTTATGTTTCTACGTGCCGACACCTGACACCTGATTGTCGGATGACGTCATGACATCAAGTGACTCAGGGTGTCACCTAACATCATTACGTCGCGTGGCGTCAATATGCAATGGTACTTGACATGACATTGCCATGTCATGGTGTCAGCTGGCGCCACGTAACAAGGGACGTGATGGGCAGCGTGAAGTTAGGCAATATACGTGATCCGTAAGTGTGCCGAGACGTTTCAATAGATGGCGCCACTGAGTTTGTTGCCAAACAAAAAAGGGGCGATTAGCGAGAAGTTCTAACGACTAGAAGTCCAACCGAAAACTCGGCTAGTGCACCTGTTAGTTAACTTCAGAACATACTAAAATACGCCAGTCTACTGAAAGAAAAAAAAAAAAAAAGGCATGCCTTCAGGTCGATAGGTCATCTCAATCACTGACGGTACTTTGCTGCAGTACTTGCTGCAGGCCGATCCTCGTTCAGTGGTAGAATGGTGAAGTTTTAACAACCTTTTCTTAGATCCCCACAAAACGAAAGTGGTGTGGCTGTCGAGAAAGTGTAACAATTTATCTTATGTATATATTCTAGAAAAAGAAACTATCTGTCGGATCTCGCAGATGCGAGACCTAGGCGTTCTTGTGGACGACCATTTCTTTTTCTTTTCTCATGCACACTCTATTATTAGCCTGTCATTACGTATGCTGGGAATAATCTCTCGCTTTACTAGATCATTTATCATACATCACTGTCTTATGAAGTTAGACAGTACCCATGCGCGTTCTAAACTAGAATTTGCATCTGTCGTGTGGAACTTCATCTCTATAACGGCAAGTGAATGTATAGATAGAACATGTACAAAAGCGATTTTTGCGCATCATTTACGACAGATATTTTGAAAGGAAGCGTTTTTATGAATATAATTCAGTTTTAGCAAAATTAACATTGTGCACCTTATGTACAACAAGGTCTGTTCGGGGTGTACAGTTTTTACATAGGCTAATTCATAATGCAATGGACAGCCCTACTCTCCTCACCTCTGTTCACTTTCGCATTCCACTTAGAACGAACTCTAGAAATCCAAGAGTATTTGACCAAGTCCTCATTCGAAACGCATCACCGGTCTCGCGTATCCAACCTGTTTTAAACACGGAATTAACTGACGTCAATATGTTTAGTACAAGCCTGTCTTTTGGAGAACGATAATTTTTATGCATGTGTTTTGAATTGGCATATAGACATGCGTGTGTTCTTGAGTATTTTTACACAACTCTCTATTTTGTGTGTACTTTAAGTTGGTGTGCTTAACCCAGTAGGCTTTCGTGGTGTTGGTTAGAACAAAGAACAAAAAAACATTGATTTGATTCGATTTCACAAAACTCACATCCTATAATGCCATACAAAAAACTAGTACGATAAAAAAAAATCTTAAAATTAAGCAGTTTTATCGGCGTACACAACAATTTCCAGGTGTATTCGCGACAATCTATACCTTTCCTCATACACGCATTATAAAAAGAAGAAAAAAAAACACCAAATTATTGTCGCGGTTATGCACCAGATCTGTTTCGTTAAAAAAACGTTTTTTGAAGAAAAAAATTCAAGACAAGTGTAAGGAAACGGTGCGATTTAGGAGCCCTCCGACAGGGAAAGCATACGATAAGAAATCGTGACAAAATACCGAATTGACACGCGCGATCTTTATTGAGAAAAACGCGTATATATCTTGCCGTAGGATCCTCTCGTACGTTATTAAGGGGGGATATGGGCAGACTTGTGTATGGTACTTAGTAAAAGCAATCAAATTACTTGTAATCGATTACCTTTCGGAGTACTTTGGAAATAATTTTATTACATTTATGAAGAAGTAATGGCAAGAGTAATCTCATTACTTTTTGAAGTACTAAAATTACTCGTTACTGGTACTATTTTCCCCTCACCGTCCTAAAGGCGCCGTCTCTTTCTACGAGTTTTCTTACCAAGAAATCCTCGAAACGTGTATTGGACAGGAAGATGATCTACGAAAATTTGAGCATTGATACGACCAATACTTTTGTCATTAGGTGATCCTAGTCCAATAATGCACAGTACAAAATGACCGTTCCTAAATCGGAAAATTATGTATGTTGTTTTGAAAATCTGAAGCAATGTGGGCAGCAAGTTCGTCTGCTTCTTGCGGCCCTAAACTCGTCAAACACAAAGTTGGAGCCGAAGTTGAGGGAGCGCACCGATTGGACAGTCACGATGATGACTTGGCGTTTTTCTCTATCCTTCAATTACAGCCAATCAGAGCTCGGTGTCGTTCTGACGTCACCACAACCCCCCCCCCCCCCCAAAAAAAAAAAAAAGAAAAGCAGACGAACTTGCGCTCCACATAGGAAAAGCAGACGTCACTTTTCCCAATTACGCGAAATGACCTTTTCCGTCCACCAATCACGTAATACAAATTAACACTTTTTAATCCAGACTAATTGTAATTGTAATCGATTATCTTTTTAGTAACGTGTACAAAGTTGGATATAAGTCGTACTGGTGCGTCTGTTTTTTTTTTTTTTGTTTTTTTTTCAATAGGGTTTTTAAAGCAGTCTTGTACACGTCACAAGAAAAAATCACTTACAATTACATTTACTCTTGCTTAAATAAAGTAGTAAATTAGATTACTTGACTACTCGAGACGGTTAGTAATTGACCGTTACTTGAGAAAGTAACTGTTACTTCTCTGCAGTGTTGGTGGTAACGGGTTACGTTTTTTGGTAACGTAGTAACGTACTCGTTACTTTTTCAAAAGCAGTAACGGCTAAGGTACTGACGTTACTCATTTGAAGCAAAGTGTAACGTACATAAGTAACTGGTTACATCTTCCTAAAACTTAAAAAAATTACACTTCAATTTTTTTTTTGTCCTTGTTGTTCTTAAGTGCCAAGTTATCTGAATTTTTGAGTATTTTGCATTTTCCTTTTCGTTTTTTTCTTGTGTGTAGTTAGGCGAAACCGTAAGAAAGAAATAATTATGTCCAGTTTCTGCGTGATGGTCATGTTGCTTGAAATATATGGAACTTATGTATATCTGTACCGTCAAAATAGTAAAGCGTTTTAATTAATAATTAAAGAAGTAACGCAAAAGTACTTTGCGTCAGTGTTTATCGGTAACGGTAACGCGTTCCTTTTACATTTAGGTAACGTAAGTTGGTTATTCGTTACTTTTCCACGTAAGTGACGAGTAACGCACTTCTTTACTATTTTTTTCGGTAACGCCTACAAAACTGCTTCTCTGATTACTTCGAATTTTCAAAACGACAAAGTTTTCTGTCGGCCTGAAAGCGGGTCTTCCGTACTGCTCAGTATTAGATTAGAATTGAATTGAATTCAATTCAATTCATATTTATAGGCGCCTGTTTGGAGAAGGTGACACGGATCTCTTACAATCACCTAATAGACCGATATCACCAGCCAGTTTAGACCGATAGATTATCGGCCTATTACAATCACCTAATAGACCGACATCGCCGCCGCCGCAATGCATATAGGAAACTTTAGTCTTTCTGCACGTGCGACAACCTCGCCGGAGCTCTGCGCGTTTTGGGCACCAGATGGCGCGAAGTTCTCTCGCGCGCTGCCGCCTGCCTCCAGCGAACTAAAGTTAGGGCGGCGTCACGCATCCGCCGATCGCTCAGTAGGATCGGTCTATTACGAGCTAATGACCGCCCTGATCCATTAATTATGCTAAACCATCTTCCTGTCGGAGATCGGATTCGAGGATTCCCTGCTGGGAAACTTGTACGAACAAAAGGGCGCCTCTAAAAGCGGAAGGTAACTGTTACAAGTAATTTTAGAACTTACAAAAGTAATCAGATTTTTGATAAAGGTAATGAAATTATCACTAGATTACTCCAACACGAAATCGATTACAAGTAATTTGATCACTTGTAGTAGGTACTGTGCAAGTCTGATCTGGAGTGACTGAATAAGCCACCCCTCGAGTAGCGGCACTCTACTCCGCAAGTTTCTTGTGGCCGCCGCCATTTTGGTGCATAGCGGCCGCCATTGATGATCGTCACGATTCGCAAAATCCGACCTCCCCATCCCAATAGATATACGGTGTCAGAAGGCTCAGGCGATATCGGTTTTCTCTGTCGCGGACTGTTTACACTTTTCCGACATGAGCCTTTCTCGTTAATTTTGAATATGACGTAAGATAACCGCAACCATGATTTTAAGAAACCAAATGGCTAAAGCGCCGTTACCTCGAAGTGTAGCTTATGTACCAGCTCTACGGTGACGGTACGACCCGAGCAACATACAGCGGGTTCTAACGTCCGGAGGATGCGAGACAAAGTGATCCACCTACCTGTGGTAGCGCACGCTGAGCTGCGGGCTGGAGTCGCGATAAGTGGGGCTGAACCCGGGCCTGATCTTGTAGCGCACGGCCGGTCGGTGTCTGTAACATCCGGGCCTCCTTGCGGCACCACGTGTCCTGCCCGAATGCCCGGACGTAGACGGCCCGGCCAACGAACTGCCTGGGCACAACATTTCCTGACACAGAAGGCTTCGAGCCAGATCGGTCAGCGTGTGGTCCACCGGAAGATCCGTGGTTCCTCCTTTGTTCGCCGTACGGCGCTGAAGTATGCAGCACGGTCTTCTATAATGGCTCCCTCTGACGTATCTTTGTGTTGAAGTTTGACTTGGTCCGTCTTTTTGTCACGTGATTTTTATTAACTTCGTTTGAGTCTTCGGAAAAGTTCAAACAATCGCACTTTCAAAAGAAAACCGGGGCTGACCGAGAGCGTTTGAGTTTATCCAAGTTTTTCCTTCAAGCTGAGAAATGCCGGACTCCAAGGTCAATGGATTCTCGATGGCTTGAAATTGTCATCAGGAACTATATCTTTCGCAAGGACGTTCCTCTGGTAGTGGTCGAAATTTGCCGAGTTTGGGCTTTGTTGGTTCAAGATGGCTTTGAACAACTTAATAACACGTCTTCTTCACGTTCTCAAGCAATTCACTACGGCGGTCATTACTCACTGTGGTGTTCGCTAGTTTACCATGGCACTTATAAACACGAAGTGACGCAACCTGTGAAAATGTTGAACGTGACACTTCTTCCTCGGCAAGCATGCACGAAGTTTTTCAAGGTGGAACGAAATCCTTGCACCTATTACGTGGTTATAGTCCTACTGAGTTCACAACGATAACCAACACAAGGTGTTCTTGAAATGATAAATAAGTTCTACAATGTTAAATTTAGCTTCTTTAAGACAACTATATCTGATGTCTTTAGCACCTATGCTCCTTAGTCGTGATTACCACATAATTTTTACACATGTTCTTGATAATACAACATTGAGAGCGGCTGTGAATACTGAATG
Organism: Ixodes scapularis; assembly: GCF_016920785.2. Classification (NCBI taxonomy): domain Eukaryota; kingdom Metazoa; phylum Arthropoda; class Arachnida; order Ixodida; family Ixodidae; genus Ixodes; species Ixodes scapularis. Next base: position 131,510,714 of record NW_024609879.1, on the reverse strand, counting down.
AGTGTGAGTAAGTGTTATCGAAACATTTAGGATATGAAGTTAAGTTCGTGAGGAACCAGTCAGTAAAGTAATTCTTAGAATACAACGTTTTACGTTAACTGTTTTTGCATAGTGGGTTTGGAAAACGGTAACATCAAACTTAACCGTAACGGCGTAATGGATAATGTCAACTGACTTTGCAGCACTCTTTTGGAAAACAATAACGTCGATTTAAACTGAACAGAATAAGAGAGAAATTCCAGAAAGCTTAAGATTCTGAAAAAAATTGGTACAGAATACGCGATTACAACCAAAACAAGGTAGGTTCTGAAATAAGGAACACCAAGACCCGACGTGGTCAAGCTGTTAAAAAAAAAAAACATATAGGCGCAATACAAGCTACACAATGTTACGCACTTTCGATTCAGTAAAACCCACTTTCGATATTCAGTAAAAAGGAGCAACTTCAGTTTGCGTTCGGTGTTTCACATCTTTCGGATGGCGAACGAACACAGAACGGAAAGAGCGCACGTCCGAGAAGTCTACTCCGCACGAAGGACGACACACGCAGTCGCTGCACCACCAACAAATACAACCAGGAACCACTTTGAGAATTCGGTGCTACAGCCGATTCGGAAAACACTAACACGCGCCCAGGAGCTCTCTCGCCCCGCCGTGTCGGTCGGTCGGGCACGGACTGACCTAGACGCTTCCAGCTGCTGCCGTCGAGAGGGGGGATTTAAGCGTCACCGGCCACGTGATCTCACGGCGCCACGAGCCGCCAGATGCATTCAACCAGCTGTTCCGCAAAGGGAGGGATACGTGGGCGCGACAGGAGAGCACCACCTACAATAGATTCCCGCTCGCCGGCGTCAGACCAAGAACCGTCACGGGTGAACGAAGCAAAACAAAATATATATAACGGTGTTTCGAAATCACGTCAGGCCCAGACAACACTGGATTCCGGCGTCGCTCGAAGACATGGCGGCTGACAGCGTCCGGGTATTGGACTTAAATCCTGGATCGTGGATTTCTTTTATCCAGTCTGACAAGCTGTGCCTTCGAGGTGCAACAAACAGTGTCACTTTTATTTTCCTAATGGTGTTACGCTTGGACAGCTTGGAGCCAACGTCACTCAAAAGTAACCGGCTTGGAGCTTCTAGCCGTCGAATCAAGCTTATACGACACGAACTTACAACAGTGGAACGCTCCCGGAATTTCAAGCCGCCTCGAGAGAGTATACATTAGACGGAATCAACGTCTACGAAATTCCAGTAGTTGTTCCGTTCTTTTTTGTTTTAAATATATTTCAGCGAGGGGATTGCGATTTATAAAGTCCAGAAAGTTTAAAGCAACAAATTTGAAAGTGGCCCCGCAACGACAAGGAGACTCCCCGACAGATATTGCGTCAGCTAAGAGTGACCAAAGAAGAAAACGAATAAGAAGAGTGGAGACGACGTGTACATAGCCTCGTAAAACGCTACTGCCCAGACACCGCGGGGAATTGAGAAGACTTGATCTTCCGGTCTGGGTTAAACGTATGAGCTGATCCAGCACACGACGCCGCGGCAAAGAGCGGAGATAGAGCAGCAGTAAAGCAAGAGAGGATCACGGAAGACGACAGGGACAAGGGACTTTGAGAAACCGGAGAAAGACATACTCCCCGTGTCTTAACGTATACCATGCTTATATCCGCAGGGAGCAGGACGGTGAGCGTTACAATGGACGACGGCAGTTGCAACATCGAGGAGTAAGAGTGTGTTTCTCTGACTTTTTCATTGCCCTAATGTGTGTCTGTCGAGACGATTTTATGTGTTGTAGTGAGGTTTATATATCGTTGGCGGGGCGTTCCGTCCTTCGTCTTTCTTCTTTAGGTCTGTGCCTACGATGTCAAGAAACGGCTTTTTGAATTTTTGGAATCTCGGACTCGGTTTGATAAGGAGTGACGAGCATGAAATGGAAATGTCAAGGTTATACGACTGCCAGGAAAAACGTATAAATGATACTGAACAGAATATAAAACGACATAGACAATACTTCTCTTGTCTGTGGGGAGTTCAATTTTTTTTTCTTTAGAACGGACCTGCTTTTGCTAAAGAAAACGCCGGTTAATATCGTTTCAACTTTACCGAATTTGCATTAAAAACCCGTTGTCATATCATCCATTGCAGACAATTTTTTTGTCATTGTTTGTAATTTATATTTCGTTAAAGCAAATTTTTTTTTGTTTAAAATAGCCTAAGCCAATGCCTTCGAGAAAGTCAAGTTCAGCCCTGGAATCGACGACTGATCAACACAGCAAAGCATACGGATGGAAAGCGTCGCACCAGAATCAAATAGAATGTTCGCTTCAGTCGTGCTACTAGATCTCGCAACAGAAACGTCTACAAGGGCCCTAAATCGAGACGAGCCAATCCGCCTTTCACCGCTCAGGCGTTTCCCGGCAACTAAAAGTGCTTCTTTGAACTGTTGCTTCCGCGCGGTTGATTCGGTGGTACGGGGGATACCTCGTCGTAGAAATATCCAATTATGCGCTGTTCAGCAGTTCGCAACCGTTATCGGGTCAATAATGACGGCGAAAACTTAGAAACAAAGCAATAAAGCAATGGCCCTTTATACTGCTCTGGCATTTGTTCGTGCATCGGTGAATGCGGAGCTGGGAAACTTCGAGGAACAAAGCCAGGGGTGCCCGGAAAAGGGGGGGGGGGGGGGGGGGGGAAGGGGGGGACCGGATACAAGAACCTTCTGATTTGGAGGGCTAATCGATGCACACAAACGAAAGGCTGTACAGCGGACAGCAGGCTTCCTAAGAGGTGAATGCCAAGCTAGATGAAGGACGGGCCCTAGAAAAAGCTCTATTGAGGATTGCCAGGCTGCTCCAGTTAGACTTGAGGGGACGTGGGACAGCTGGGGATGTCAACGATATTGAACCATGGTCTCTGCCTGCCTCTTTGTTGGAAGGACTAATGGAAGTTGCTTTGGTGTGCACCGAGGGACTCCGACCTACCCCCCAAGACCTCGTGAAACAAAACAAAAAGCGATCGGTCCTACCAAAGTTAAGGTTAGGGATCTTCTGGCTAGAGCTTATAGTAAATGACACGTCTTTGAGAAGGACGCAGTGTCCAATAACCACTCTGGATGTTTGTGTTCCTCTGGAACTGGTCAGCGTGGCTTTAGCGACGTAATCCGGGGAAAACTCAGTATTGTTAAGGGACTTGTGAGCGCATAATTACATTTATTTTTATTATTTGTGATTAATTGTACGGAGTTCTGAAGTATCGTATTTTTCGGTGACGATAATGTTTCCAGACTTTATGGCACAAAAGCTACGGAGGCCATACTAAACCAGACTGAACAAGACGATCAGGCTTATGGACACAATGCTATTTTGCGTTCTGAGAAACGAATAGGTTCGTTTTAAGCGTTCTTTGGTCCGAGAGTTCAGTAGATCTGTGGTAACTATGTGAAAGTATGCTGTACGAATTTCTTTTTCGAGATAGAAACTGTAGCGTTTGTGTCAAGAATACAATCCAGTTTATGACACTCGGAAGATAAAACCGTCGCACTTCACTATCGTTGTCCACTATCTAGAGCCTTTTAAGAATTACGATTACCTCGAGAGCAGAGGAACGACCTACCGCGCCTCGGATACCTCGACCGTCTGCTGCCCTTTTTCGGAACAACGGTCGTCTCGACCGAACATTCGCTTCACAAACAACAATTGAAGCGTCATTGAATCGGCCCAAATCGGAGGGGCGAATTCTGCGTCCCATGGGATGGGGAAGGACAGACGGATCCAAGGAGTCACTCGTCTCGAAAATTGGGTCTTTACGAGATGGTTGGAACGACGGGAAAAAAAAAAAGAAAGAAAACGAAAACGACCGCGAAGAGGAAAAGACAAGGTACAGTCAAGAGTAGTAAATACGATGGCGAGTGTAACAAGGCGCTCCTGAAAATCGACCGACTGTGAAAGATGAACCTCAGCCTGCCAAGCAGCACAACCGAGCTGTGTTCATCGATTTGTACTTCGTCTTGGGAATCAGGTCGTCGGTCGTGCTCTGAAGTGCGATCGAAAGGGCAACGATGAAGTGGACGCTCTTTTGCCGGTCTTCATCGAGACGGATGTACCGTACCCACTGGGAAAACGAGGATCTGTTGACCGCGGGATGCTGGGCGGTATGCAGCGGCAGGGCCGTTGCGTCCTCGGTGAATTATTAGTGGTTCCGAGCGTTCACCCCGGATAAAAATCACTTTGTGGCGCGGCGGGAACGACAAGGGCAAAGGAAGCTTGGTGATAAAAATGGCCCCAAGACGTCACTGTCTAAATATGCACGTCAACACTTCACTGGTTTTCTGGGTTTGTTTAACTGCGAAGCCTTGCCAACACCTGCACCATAATGGAAACTCAGGTGAGCTGGGTTTAAGTTGTCTAAAGAGTCAACGAAGAAATTGTAAAAGCAAGCAGACGTCTCTCTTGGCCTTTCTTGTTGTTCACGCAACAGCAATATCAAGTTAGCGCGGTCTATATGAACGGACATTCACCTGCTCGAAAAAAAACATATATGAACACATACACGCACACGCACACACTTTGGACTCCAAGGGGAACGTTCGTGAAAACGGTTGTCGAGTCTCACAGAAAACAGGTTGCGCACACGCACGAAGAGATTCTGGATTCGCACAACTGGACGACCGAAGGCTGATGTGAGATAGTCGATGATCAGGATCCGAGGAAACCAAACTTCGACGTACCACTAGCCGACATGAAGATTTATATAACAGGAACTGCAAGTTCCGGGCGCAGTTCTGAAAGCTCTAAGTTGATGAACTGATGCTGGCTGTAAAAAGATCCGAAGCTTACTACTTGACGTTTTAGACTCGAGGTCCAGGGTATTGAGATACACTGTCTCGCAGACTCGTCACCTGGGGTCCAGCGCCTTTGGAGCCCTTAGTTCAAACTCTGGTGTCTGACGTCCCGCGTCCGGACTCCAGTAACCGTTGTCCAAGCTGCCTAATCTCCAGGTCGAACGGGCGCAGTGTCGTTCTCGAAGAACAGCCACGTTGACTTCATTTCCTTGTATCCAGACGTCACAGCGTTCCTTGGCGTCCGAAGAAGAAAAAAACACCACTGAACCAGAATCGATTCACCTGGATCGTCTGCTTTTCCTCCTGAACAGGGAACACGCCTCGGTGAACTACCGTCAACGCACACGCGAAAAAGAAAAGAAAACTTCTCGACGGAAGGCCGCGCACGCCTTCAAATTAGGGATCGGTGACCAATTGTCAAGTTGTTGCGCACCAACCCCGCTTATTTTGTCCCCTTGCGAAAGTGGCGGCAGCGACCGGCTCTGCGGTGGGAACTCGACCATCAGCGGCCGAACCTCGCGCAAGGCGTTTTTGGCTTCTCTCCCGCCGTCGCCCTCGCTTTAGCCCTCTCCTTCTCGTCGATATCTTTCCCCCTTTCAGGAGCGATCGTCCCGCCGCGACGCGGAGCCCGAGGCAACTTGGGTCGGAGCGGTCGACACAGCGCATTCATCAGGTGTTTCCAGAATCGGAAATTGATTGCGTAGCGTTCGTCCAAACAAAAAGAAACGTGTAAAATAATGAATGGCGTATCCTCGACAAGAAAAAGCGTAAAAGCACTCCCCCCCCCCCCCCCCCCCCTCTTTTTCAGGCTGCTCCATTGGTGTAAATGCCTTTGCGTAATGTTTTATCAGAACACCTGGTAATATAACACTACGTCTCTCCAGAGTTGCTTAACAGCTCGGGTTATAAAGTGAGCCAGACCTCGGAGGTTGGACTGGTTCCGCAAATCTTCAATCTTTTATGAAAATTTGATGAAGTTGCTTGTGTCCTCGTGAATTAGTTGAAATCGAGGAAAAACTAAAGCAGCAAAATATTTCAAGGCATGGACAACCAGATACTGTTAAGGCTCAAATTAGTTCAGGTATACACAGACTCATACAAAACGTCAGGACAAAAAGATTATTAGACTCTTTTCAAAAGTACCTCTTATATATATTTTCCAGAGTTGAATTAAACGCTTAAAAAAGACAATATAACAGCCCCCCCCCTCCCCTTTCCCGTGACCAATATTGAACATTTCCGACACATCGAAGCAGCCAGTGGAGAGCTGCTTGTCACCAATTGATGGCAAGGACGTATTTAGTTCACCGAGGGCGAGTTGGTGATTACGTTACTGACACCAGAATAGACATTTTGGGAGCTTGTGTCACTTAAATTGTATTATTGCAGGGGGGGGGGGGGGGGGGAGGGGGGAATATATCATTGCGAAAACAGAAATACAGTATACACATCCCGTGATTCGGGCACCTCCTGCTTTACTAACGCTCACGTGGAGAGTTAAATTCAATATAATTTAGATAGTAATCTAAATCATGATTTAAATTGTGATTTAAATCAGACCCTTTACTATGAGCATTTAAATGGAAGCTTTCCCGTTAAAAAGAAAGATATACTAATAATAAATTCCGTTAATAAAATATATATATATATATATATAAGCGAACATATGCAGATGAATGCACCGTACTTTATCCAATCAATCAAAGAATTAAAGTTTTCCGAAACCCGCTGAAAGTCAAAAGAATGGCGGAGCCAGGATTTCAACTCTGGGCCTCCCAATGTCCGGTCAGGTGTGCTAACTTCTACACCACTCTTTTTTTTTTTCTTTATTACCTCATTTTTCGAACCAAACACACACAAACACACATACTTACATTACACACACATGGTTACTTGACAGGTATATACAAATGAGGAAGAAATATGAAATCGTCATCCCTTCAATGGCTCCACCTTGACTTTCTGGTGTTTCCTATCTGTCTTATTAATGCACAAGAAACGAAATGTACCCAATCGGAGGTGTTCTGGAAACACACGCCGCCGCGTGTGTTTCCAGAACACACGCAGCGGCATTCTATCAGTGATCGAAAGAATTGATCAATTGTTCTCCCATGTTTAGAAATACATGTTTATGGTAAGGAATCGCTATTTTCTGGCCAAGGGGATTTTAATCAAATTAATTTGATTTATATAAAACAAATCTGATTTCCATAATTTTAAAATATCTTTTTTTTTATCGTGGTTAAGCAAAAGTTGCCAGAAAGTCGACGCTCACGCACATTATACAATGTGTAGGGTTACATTACAATTTGGTTGGCTGTAAGTCATATTAAGAATATTGAAGTTTGGACCCCTTTCCTTGGCGGCTGGTCACCTATAATGTTAGGTTAATGGTTACTGCTGCTATCTCATTGGTTGCTCCATACTTTTTGTGGCTGACTGAATAGTGAAAAATATTATATTAATATGTTTAGTAAAACTATGAAGACGTGTAGGATCATGCGAAAACTCATATACGAATTGCACAGTTTATATAACTTCTGAAAGAGTTGATTGAACAAGTCAAATATGAAAATGGTCTCTTTACAGTAGAAATGTTCGATGTCGTTCGAAGGCAGCGAATTACTATGACATGTAAACAATTATTGTTGTTTAACGATTGTCTTTTTACTGTATATAAAGCTTTTCGTTCCCATGAGACACAAGTTTCCTGGCATACATTCTGGTCCGAACCACGCAGCGCAAAAACATTGGGCACACACGCGTATGTACAGTCCCCTGCAATATGAAAGACCCGCTGGGAGGGCGTGGCCAAGGCGACGGCTGGCGGGGGCGCTGCGAGCACTCCGGGCAATTCTATTCTGCTTCGAGGGGAGGACGCTCACTCGGGGCTCAGTACAAACTGATAAGCGCACTCCCAGTGGGTCTTTCCTATTGCAGGGAACTGTACAAATAAATAAATAAACGCGGCATATTTATAAACTCGCAGCTGTTTGTTCGAAGCACTTATATAAGATATCGACTAACAACAAAAACAATATTCCGTATTCAGGCGCGTAGCCCCGTACGAGATTTTCTGTTTACCGAGAAGTTTCATGGAATTCAATACACCCGCATCTGTTCGTTCATAATTTATACGCTTTAACGAATAACGCAGCCGCTGGTGCCGAAACTGAACTTTTTTTTCTTCTTTTAACGATGTTTTTAGGATATGTCGATATTAGCAATGCCGCCAGCCTATTATAGCGTTTTATTTTGATGAATGTTTTTTTTTTTAAATGACTAAAATAATCAGTGCGTGGGACTAAAATCTAGTAAAATAAAACATGGCAATGATACCGGGAGCGAAATCGTGATCGAGGAACTCCTCAGCGCGACAGGACAAAAAACGACGGAAAGCGAAAGATAATGATCGAAAGGTTTTGTACACAAACCCCTCAATACTGGTAGAGAGGGATTGCGATTCGCTCTATAAGAGATTGGCAAACAGCCACTCGAAAACCTTTCATACCTCTCGAAATGTACGAACTAACGAAACAAAACAAGGAAGTCTGGTACGCTCCGCGGAGCGTTCAAGAGATGAGCTCGAAGTCCCCTCTGACATTGGAACCGCATTCATTCGAAACGTTTCAAAATTCACCGGGGCTCGTTAAGCATTCCGACATGTGAGTTTGCCGCAGTGCCAAATTGTTCTTTTTACGTTTCTTTGTCGATATCCGCATGACAACATGAAATACTGCGGTTTCCTATACAGTAATGGCGGTGGTCATTTGTCCTTTCATCTTTTGCGGCGGCGGTTGTATTAAAATGCTCTCCTAAAGCATTCATGCCCGCGCGTAGATGCTTACATAAAAAAACGATCCGTAGAAACTGAGAATCAAGAAGCAATAGTTGAGGTTGGAAACTTTGACTTTTTCTCGCTCAAGAACCTCGAATCAAGAGCCAATCACTCAGAAAATACTTTCCTACGGGAATATAACTCGCTTAAGATAAATCCATTGTTCCTGGTTTTCGCGTACTTGGAACGGCTGTACGCGCCGCACCCTGGGTGCTTTCCCTTTTGAAGTGGGACGGGGAGTCCGCCGCCATCTGTCGTCGAGGGGGCGCCTCAACCACCAGTCGAGACGGCCGTCTCTACGCTCTCGGCACATCCGGTGTCTCGGCGCGCCGCCGACAGCCCTCTCCCCCGGCGCCGCTCGACTGTGTAGACAGCGAAGACCGCACGATGGCGCGCATGCGTTCTCTCGGACCCGAGATACCGACACTGCTACGGGAAAAATTTGATGCGGTATACCCACTGTCCAATGCGAACGATAAGCCGATAAGGACGCAGAAACAAACAATCAGGAAGCATGGAGCGTTAACATAATAACGACGCCCCGCGTTCCTTGAATTGTCACTGATGATCAAAGCCGGTACACTTCAACGATATTAAAGTGCCGGGGAACACCAACACATCATGGATAAAAGAAATGGGTTCGGGGGCGTAAAATTACCCGTTAGGCCACGCACAACTTTACGTCAAATCTGTTCCAAACTCGTTAAATCTTTGTCGTAATTAATTGCGCTTTACATGGTTTTACGAATAATGCGGCTTTCGTTCTTCCTGCGCAACTAATGCGGGTAAAATATGAGGGAGAGGAGGAGGCTAGAGCGCGTAGGAGACGTCGGAACCCCGAGCTCTGGTTGGTATAATTAGAGGGTAGAGGGAAAGCTGGCTGGCTTTGTTTCTACTCCCTCTTCAAACTCATTCGAACAAGTTCGAACGCCGTTCGAGCAATGAGTAAAGAAAAAATCTGCTAGCTCTCCATCTACCTACTAATCATTCGAACCAGAGCTCGGTATTCTAACCTCCCCGCGGGCGCTCTCGCCTCCTCTTCTACCTAATTTCCTACTGGCATAATTTATTACGCTCTTTTTCCCCGAAATTATGTCCTTTTTTGATCGCTCATTTTTTTTATGTGTTATTACATATTTTTCCCAAGTGGTATCGAGAAATTTAATGCGTAATCTCCCTAAATCTTTAATTCGGGACGGCGAAAAAAGGAAATTGTACAGGCACCGCATTACTGCGACAAAATATATAATTCAAATATAGAGTGGACAAAGAAGAACCCAACGAACAGATCAAGAAAGAACAAAACTAAAGGAAGTTATAGTTACATGGGCGCGAGCAACGAACGGGTATTTTCTCTCATCGCGTTATCTCTGGTGAGTCGTACGCGGAAACATTTGCAGGAAGCGTTCCCATTCTAATTAAAAATAGTTTTTTTTCCCTTTTTTATTGTTTAAGTTTTTATGTTTCGCAATTTCTTTTTGTGTTAAGACGAAAAGTTTCTGCGCAAAGAAACGGGCGATAAACGTAGTTCTTTAATCATTTAGCGAGTTTTTTTTTTTTTTTCTAAACCGTGCTTTCTACCGTGCTTCGTTTTAGAAACGTGTGACTTCGTAATGAAGTGATTTCGGCAACTTTACAAGCAAGCACTGAATGAAAAAAAAAAGAGATTAGTTCAGGCATGCTCTAACGAATCAAAGGTTTGATTTTTGATCACCGCGAGAACGAGAGCAATATTTGATTTTTCTCTCACGGAACGAGCAAGTCTATCGTTAACAGACGCTTCGTCCGCAAACGCGAACGAAGGACATGGTGTGTCTGTTACGAAACGTCGTTCGCAAACGCAATTAAAACAAGAAAACACCGTACACCGCCCGTTTCCAAAAAGAAAAAAAAAATTAGATCGTCTGCTACAAACAAGGTATCGCGCCAAAGCGAGATTCGACAAAAGTGGAAATTGAATGGAGATCGTCTGCTATTTCACGTTTGAAGCAGTAGACAACGCGTGCTTGCCGCAAGTTAGCAGACGGTTCGTCTGCTAACGCGAGCGAATGACATGGTTTGTCTGTCACGAAGCGTCGTTCGCAGACAGAAATAAGACAAGAAAACACCTTACAGCGTCTGTTTCCAAACAGAAAAATAAAGTCGATTGTCTGCTACAAACCAGGTATCGCGGGAAAGGGAGATTGGACGGAGGTTGAAATTGAATTTAGATTGTCTGATATTTCACGTTTGAAGCAGTAGACAACCCGTGCTTGTCGCAAGTGAGGGCGCAGTAAACGCAACAGTCATAGGCGCGTTCCAGGGTCCGAAGTGGAACTAGGTGATTCTATGGACGGTGAATAACGAACTCACTTAAAGACGCAGGAACCCATGTCAGCTGGCCCGTATCTCGGAGGATGAGAATCACGGATGAGCCGTAGCCTTCTAGCACGTGTGAAATGCACGCGCGACACTGGTTGAGTCGCTCGGGATGCGTTTCGGAGTGCCGGCCAGCCGACTGCTCACGCTCGAGAAAACAGATATATAAATTGGCAAGCTTAGCGCGCACCTCCCTTCTTTTGGCGGACTTCGGCGGCGCAGGTGTTACCTGGTCACGACAGTTCCCGAGTTCCAGCCTCGTGTACATTACATACGCCGAGCTGAAGCACACACGCCGCATTTTCTTTTCTTCGGTTTTTGGCAGGCATGTGTAAGCTCGAATAGTTTGTGTAAAAAATACCCCCCCCCCCCCCCCCCCCCCGAATTCGCAACTTTTTTTTTTTTTATAGGAAATGTTGTGGCTCGTGAGGTGCCAGTACTCGATTCAATATGAATTGAATTAAATAAAACTCGAGGACAATTTGTTTTTTTAAGCATTTTTTAATGACTAGCGTGACACTAAATAACGTTTTTGCTTGTGAAATGTCAATATAATCCGATAAAAGAGTTTCAATTTTTAAGAACTGGCCATCGTATCTCGATAGATGTTGGTTCGCACATTCGCGTTTTAGTGCAATTGACTGCGCACTGCGACGACTTGTGAGCACTTACGACGAGTGAAGATACGGTTACACTTGCGCCATCTATCGGGCAGCCTTGCAACGCTTCCGGTTTTCGTATAACTAGACTGAACGTATTGCGGTATTTACGGGATGAAGCCCACGCGGAAAGCAAGTCGTAGCTGCTTCTTGCGCAAGTTTAGCGGTGATTTCAGAACGGCTCTGACTGGCTCTTTATCGAAAGGAAAGTGGGTAGATCCCAATGTTAGATGCCTTGTGATCTACCCACTATTTTTTTTTCAATCAGCCAATAACAGCTCGACATTCTGACATCATCGCAGCCCCTATGCAAGAAGCAGACAAACTTGCGCTCCACATGCACATTATCTACGAGAAAGGCTTTCTTATAACATCATCAGAATTGTTTCCAGCATACGATGAGAGAATAACCCGTAAGATATATAAAGACCGGAAACGTTCTAGGGCTTCCCGATAGATGGCACCAGTCTGCCGGTGTGCTTTCTCATCCTAAGCGGGGGTTATGGCCGAGTCCCACTAGAGCGACATACAGAGACAACCAACACCAACCCCCTCCCCTCCAAAAAGAAAAAAAAAAAAAAAAAGAATGAAGCTTGCGCTTGATGGTTGTTTTGACCGTCTTGCAATCACTGCTGCTTACTTCACGAGCACCAGTGATTTCACTGAGAAAGTGCAAGCCTGCTTCCCCCCCCCCCCCCCCCCCCCAAAAAAAAGCATCATCGCGTTCATTTTGCACGGTTTAAAGCTTGTTTCTTATCGGTTTCTGACTGTCGCTGTATTGACACTCCGGCATAATCACATGTGGCTGCAAGAGTCAATCATAGTCACTCCATCAGCCTTATAACCTTCCTTCAAGCGTGTCTGAGTGCCTTACAACAACCTATGAAACCAGTTATGACCACGAGGAGGTTGCTACGGTATGTTCGCGCAACACGTTCTAGTGGAACTCTAGAAGCTGTAACCCGATCGGCCATCCTCAAATGCCAATGTCTAAACCAGCCTTTAGTTGCAGATCTATTTCTATTCTATACAAGAACACGGGTCATATTATAAAGTTTTCCGTCTCCTAGTTACTGGTTCCTAGTCGCGACGAAACGGTCGCGTTCGCAGACGCTGCTGCTGAATGTGCAGTGGAATCCGTGACGCTGGTTACACCCGGACTGTCATCCGCTGTCAAAGCACTACTTTAACAAAAATATTTAAACAAAATATAAGTACCTAAGTGTCAATTAGTTTGACTTAGTTTTTTTAAAGGAAAGATTCCAACAACAGTTTCATGCATCGCATTTTTTTCTTTCGGATTTACCAGGAACATTTATGACGTGATTTTAGGTGTGTGAGTCGATACCTCCTAAGAACGGCTGTTAAAAAAAAATTAAAGTTGGTACATAATTTGTATCTTTGCATAAATCACGACTATATGTATATTTAGACGGTCAAGCGGCGAGACGCCGCATTGAGGATCTTCAATACTAACGTCAACGAATCAAATGAGAAGTATAACCCCCGTGACGAATTACCGCAGTTAAGGTCCATACTTATAAAAAAAAGAAGGATTCATATAAGTTGCATCATCAATTTATAAAACGTACCGACAGAAATTTAAAAGTAAAGCTGATTTTGACATTGAAAAATACACTATATCAGCGTGAATCAGCTCGATTCGATTTACTAAGTGAGACGTCAGTTTATTGGAAGAGCTTGAAGGCTGATCCCCAATTAAGGAAATGTGGTATGGTAAAAAAACCGAAAATTTACAACAACCAAAATTTACTTAAACAAACAAATATCCTGAATAATTTTATCCCGAATCACGCTCAACTATGTCACAATTACATCCTAGAAATGTAGAGACGAAAAACGCATTACACGTAAAATAGAAAAAGGCAAATGTGCGCCCATCCTTCACTTGGAATTGTGAAGATGATACTAGAGCATTCATATAAAAAGAAATGTCATCGGCTCGACGACATTTTTCTCTGTATTGATGAAATGCGAGACTGTTCAGGGCAAAATTGAACGAACGGCGACAAGGTTTTGGAGCTAGAACGGCGAGGAGAGCCATCGGAATCATTTTTCCTCGGAAGGTTTGTTTAGGAACAATGACAATGAGGGGAGCACACGATCAATCAAAGCCTTTTCCGACTTCCTTTCATCTCTTTGTCAAGGGCGGGTGTATGAAACCTGCCCGCTGTTCCGAGGAATCCACGTCATAGAAACCAATCTTTCAAGGAGACCGGGCAACAATGGGCCAAGGACCAAAGGAAGACTGGGAATCCAACGATCAACAACTGTCCCTGCTGCGAAGAAACTTTTATGAACGCTATACGTCTTTTCACCCTTAAGTCGAGATTGCAGCCTATAGTGTCACAAGCAAAAGAGCTCGAGACCGTTGCTTTGGAGTGTTTTTTCGCAGAACAAGCGCTTGCGTTAGAAATGCATGTCTCAAAGCCAGGAGCGCGGGCTAGCTCGCGCTTGTATAGCATTGGCCGCAGTCTCACCTCAAAGGTGAACAGAGTATAGGGAGTATTCACTGGCGGCCATAGCTGTGTGCGCGAATTCTGAACGCGTGCTGATGGCGAGCTTCCACAGTTCTCTTACAACGTGCATTCCGCACCACCAAGAGTGCCGGTCTTAGGAGCCTATTGATGTAAGCTCGTTCTGAGCATGCGCTCTAAACAGCACCCACAAATATGGCGTCCAGTGAATACTCCCTATAGGACACGTAGCATATCCTTGTTTTACCGAACTTCCTCTGTGGATAGATGTTCTACAGAGTATTGCATACGCTGCACTTTCTCCTTTCACCGAACTTCTTGTATATGGATAGATGTTGTCCTTATAAATATCCTCCCATGGGCGGATATTTTATCAGAATTTGTTGTTTTTCTTCACTCTAACGTAGAATTTTGGGCTAGTTGGTATTTAATTTTTAATTCTTCACGAACTCTATATCTTTACCGACCGATAAAACGTGGTTTTGCAGAACTTGCGGAACTGTCGGAATTACTGGAGGATGCCTACATCGATGGAAATAGTAAACTACGCCCCTTGTGAAGTAACCCGTGAGCACTGTTCCAAAGTCGCTCGAAGTATGAGAACGGCAAACAGCCTCTTTCGTGGGCCCCCATCTACACCACGCGTTAGACGCCTTCCGCCGTGCTTTGGCTGCTCGGGCACGCTCGAAGATCACGAGACGCCCAGGCCTTATCAAGAGTAGGAAGCTCGCGCTGGAAACGGGAAAACTGGTTCTCATCCCTTCAGAGACTATTGTTTCGGACGTTTTGTATAGATGGTCGGATGACGGCATGCAACGGAGCACGTTTTGTCATAACAAAACCACTGCACTTTTTTTTTTTTTAGCGCGGTAGTTATTAGTGTTTTTTTTTTTCGATGCAAGAACGCAAAACTCGCATCTAGAGCGGAGGCACCGCTCTCCCTCTCACAGCCGTTCCTGACACACGGCTAGGCTCATTCTCGCTCCCACCTCCCTTCCCTCCTGTAGGCCGCCGCTGTTCTTACATCGGCAAAGCTATCCCCCCCCCCCCCCCCCCATTCCGGCAGCCATTTTTGCAAAGTACCCACGTGGTCGAGTCTCGCCGACACGCTCCCCCGCCTCCCGACTACCGCCCCCCAGGTTCCCGTTATCTCGTGTGCTCTCCGCGCATCTACAAAACAGTTCGCCTACGTATTTTCGCTTCTTCCACTGCAGGCGTCTCGCACGATCGTTACACCAAAGCACACACCTCACCGCGCACGTCTCCCACATCAATTCCACTGAAAGCCAAGAACCCATTGGCTGGAGGCAAATCTCCTTCAACGTGCCTTTCCGCGACGCAGCAGCCACCGCTGTCGATAGCAGCACACTTTATGTGATCGCTTGCCATTTTTGTTTCTAATTTGGTGTCGGCTCTATCCCAGATAGAACGTCGGAGAAATGCCCTCGGCACAAGCTTGGCAATTCTATAGGGCGCCTCACTGGGGCCTAATACAGTGTTGCTCCATGGGGTTTAGCTATAGTTCAATATTACTTTTTCTTTAGCGTTTCTATGGCGACGTATATAAATCAAGGGAGCAGGCTTGATTTATCAGCAGTTCGCACGAAGTTCAAATCTGGCACTTGTTTAGCCATTTAGACCCAAAGTTGCCCCATGAAAAGTGAACAACAAGAAGTGAAGCCGAACCCTGGCACTGGTATGGCTCAAAGATGCCAGATGACAGCCAAACTACCAGTAGCCTATCTTTGGCACCTGTTTGGCGAATGAGGGCCGAGATACTCAAACTCTGGCTAAAACAGAAAGGTCAAGTTTGGTTACAGCTTGGCTTCATGGGGTTTTTCCTTGCTCTAAATTTTCAGACAAAAATCTAAATTTTTATCCAAAAAACCGTGCTACCGTAGTATATGGTACTTCATCGGATCACCAGGAGTTTGACGTGTAAAGGACGACATATCAAGAACTGCGTTCATTGAGAACCCAAGGGTCGTCATCGAAGGTCGTCTGCTTGAATGTATGAGAACCATACATTCAAGCGTTTAGTGTTACTTGACGTGCTGGAAAAGAAATGTCACAGGTCTTGAAGATATATTATATGATTGATATTGGACAGCACGATTGGTTCTTGCATTGTTTTGTGTGGCTATAAACTGCTTGGGGTAGAATTCGGTGTGCATATGCCTTCCTTTATAAGGGTTGTTCATTTGCGAATGTTGAAAGAACGTAGCGCGCCGTATCTACGCTAAATAAAGTTATTTGCTGCTAAAACATTAAGTTGCTATTAAAGTTTGTGTCCTCATTACTTTATTTTCTATGTTTCAGCTAGCCCAAATCACTTACGGAGTTATTAATAATCGTGAGATGGAGTGCATAATTCGAATGACAATAACTTATTGAGTTCTAAAGCTACTAGAAAATAGAGAAACGTGATGGTGGAGGAGATCCTTAGTTTATATTATGGGTTTGCAAAATCTATATTCAAAAATTATATTTTTTTTTGTGTGGAAAATTTATTTAAGAAAAAAGGAAAGGAGAAGCTTCTCATTATTTCTAGACTGTGAAAAAAAAAGGCTATACTTTTTCGTGCAAACTTTGAACGATACTCAATGTTCTTTAAGAAAAAAAAAATATATATATATAAAAAAACAGCGGTTCATGTAATTTTACAAAATTTGTAAGAAATATCTATGGACGCTTTGCATTTTATAGATGCTGTAAGCAGAAAGTGCTATGCCGCGTTCGTACTCTTCATACGGCAAACAAAAGACACGGTGTTCCTTGCACGCATGATGACGTCATTATCCGGGGGCCCACCTTAAGCGTGCGTTCAAAGCACGTCTGCATTCGCACATGCCATGTGTCTCCAAAATGCCTGCAGACAGCTTTTGTTCGTCCAGTGCGACAGGAGACAAGGAACAAACACGCCAAAGACCGGACAGTCTTTTGTATAACATATTAACTAGCAGCGTGACTGAGGCCGCACTTCTACTTTCTCATCGGCATTCCCCTTGATCGTGTCCACCGAGGCCTCGCGTCCCCGCAAAAAGATATTCGACCGCCTCGTTCTTCGTATATATATCGCAGAGGAATACCGGCGTGGCTTGCACGGGGGGTTATACTGAGCCCATCTTTTTTGTCCTTGAGTTCCTCCCTCAAAAACATTAAAAAAAAGCCCTTTAAGAGAAAAGAAAATTGGCCAAAGATAGCAACTTCAGCGAAATACGTTCCTCACCGCGGTTTTACGAATAAATAAAATACAAATAAAATGCGATTTTCAAGAGGTTGTGAAGCGCAAGAAGAGGCTGGCGGCGAGGTACTATCGATCGAACTTGTGCGATAAGAAGTGTTGGGGTCCTCTAGCCGAAGTACACTACGGCCGCCTTTTAAACGCCAAAAAAAAAAAAAGAATGAATAAAACAAAATTCTTTGTTTTGCCGCGAACAACCCACGAGCGTTCGGCCTCAGTTCCGATACTTATACTTTTTCTCGTTCGCGCGAGCGGGCCACTTGCATCGTAGAAACACAGCGGGTAACGCGAGATATGGAGCAGGGACCATGTATACGATGCAAATACGCCTGCGTAAGAAAAGGTAAACATACACCACTCGTGTGCGCTGTTGAAAAAAGAGTTGCGACCCGAAACTTCTGAACGGCCGCGGGTCGTGCGGTTCGGAGATTTACATAAACTGCTTATGATATTATGGTAGAAACTCGGGGTAACATGCGGGTTGCGCTGCGCGTAGCCAAACTTTGGCGCTTCAAATCCCCATAACCATTTTTTTCTTTTCTTTTTTCGAGAGAACTTGGTTTAGGAAGCACCTTGATAAAATAATACTCCTTATTGGTGTTTTCTTTTTTTTTTTTATAGTATCGCAACGAAGAAACTTAACGCTTTTATTCTAGTAAATGTTTGCTTTGTGTCTGCAGTCCGCACCCTGCCCAGGCGAGATGCGGGGGCTTAAGAAAAAAAAATTACATTTCGAACGGCCGAAAAACAGAAAAAGAAGTAAACCTACATCAAAGAAAGAAGGCCCACCCAGCCACTGAACTTAAATTTAATTTTACCCCCATCTTCACTATAGAAAAAAAAAACAAAAAAAAAAACAAGAACAACAACAACAAGGACATGTATAAAGTTTTTCTCTATTCTGTCGTCAAGATAGATTCAGGAGAGTGCATACCTTTTGCAGAGCAAACGTAATAGCTTTGCGTTTTCAGCGGAAAATCGTACTGTCATCAACCATGGCGCTCTTTTTGTACTAAACTTCTACTATCACTTTGAGCAGGAATAGATCATTCCAATCATTCCGGAAGTGCGCAGAGCCCCTCACCGCTTTCTCGAAGCATGATGGCAAAACGATGTGCTGCGCTTGATGGAGTCTGGCCATAAAGAGAAGATGCTGTTCACGTTGATTTATCACTTGGCGCTTTTAGAACGCAAAGAATTTAGGACGATAACAAGCTAGGGAACGTATCGGCTTCGTTGGGTGTTCGTATTGTTATTTTTTTGTTCAAATTTTCAGTGGTAAATAAAACTAAAAAAATGTCGCGCATGCTTGTAGAGTAACAGCGTACCGGGCGGCTCTAGGAGTGTACATTGAAGCGATCCCACAATTCCCAGCGCCGCGCGGTGTAATGGGGAGTCGCCAAGAGGACTTGTAAGATTTCTACATAATGATTCGTTTTCTTTTTCTTTCTTTAGCACACATTTCCAGAGCTTACAATCTACAGCTATATCTTCTACGAAAATCTTTCATTTTTTCGCGTGACGAATTCTGACAATCAGAGCCACTAAAAGCAACGTTTAGAGTACGGGTATCCCATACCCAGGTTCTCTCGTGAACGCCGCCATTTCGGTGCCGAGTGCAGAGCGTGCGGAATCGGCGATCATTACACGATTCGAAAATGCGACTTCCTAACCTTTAGAAACCGCGTCAGGAAGCTCGGGCGACATTGTTATGCTCTGTCAAGGTCTGTTTGAATATTTCCGGAGGATGAAAGAACATTTCCCTTGATTTCAGATAAAAGCTTCAGACAACTGGCAACACTGATTCCAAGTACTAAGATGGATTACGCGTCTCGTCACTCTGAAACAGCGTTACTAAAACACTCAGTTGGGAAACTCACCCTTGAAACCTGGACCGCTCGCATGCACCAAGACCAAGCTAAATACGATAACAGCGCCACCCTTTAGCGATGAGTTGAAACAAGAAAGTTGTTTTATATGTCAACTGCTAGAGTCACTGAATGTTCCCAGAGTACAGAAACCCCGATGTTTAAGGTGCCAAGATGGCGGCTTAATCTTTTTTTCTTTACCGTGGTCAACATGAGCTTTTAGAAAGCGTGTTTTTCCGTAAAAACAAGCGGAAAAAGCTCTTTTTGTAGGACACATTATTGGGGATTAGTACAAAATGACAGGAGCGGGATCTTTGCTAAGCATTTTGTTTATATGTTTTTGCGACACAATTAATATAATTGTTATACAGCCTTGTCTCACCGCTTAACTCAGGTGGGGCGTCCCGACCTAGGTGCATCCCAACTTCAGTGATTAATTGCGGCGCGTTCGCTTGGGAGGGGAAGGTGGGCATCCCTGAAACCCCTTCTACCGTATACGTTCCGGCGCCAAAATGGCCGACTAAAGCCAAAAATAGAACAGTCATTGAGGACGCTGTCGAAAGTCTATGGTCCCGAACCAATACAAGCAGCCGTGCAGTTCCCCGAGTGACCGCTGCGGGAAAAATGGTGCCGTTGCGATCGCCAATAGTTCGGTTCTCGAGTACGGATCGATGCCACTTACTCAGAGCAGGCTCTATGGCAGTTTCCAAACTGAGTTGTTCTAGTAAAGTTGCCCTGAATCGTAGCTTAATCAGTGGCCCCAGTGAGGACCATAGTCCTTCGCAACTCAAGAAGGCAGGGCGAGGGTAAGACGGGCCGGGGAGGAGGAAGCAGATGGAACGCTAAAGAGAAAAGGAGGTTTCTCCCTCTCTTCTCCAGCCTTCCGTCTGCTTCCTCCTCCCTGACCTGTCTTACCCTCGCTCTACCTTTTTGAGCTGCAACATACTATAGTAGATTATTTTTTCGAGCGTTCGCACCACCTAGTATAGCGGCTGCGCCAACTATCCAAGTCCACCATTGTATGGTCACGTACTCTGAGCATCTGTCGGACATAAACATGACGTCAGCGTTCGGAGAGGACTACGGGCCAATCGGAGGTTTCGTACCCAAGGAATGGCGACCGCCGAAGTTCTTTGATCTGGTTTCGAAAATGGTCTATTTCTTCAACGTTAAAGCTGCGGTCGCACGGCTAATACATCAAAAAAAAAAGACAGTCTATATACATGGTCGAAACGTACAAATATACGAAGGAAACATGCCTCGCACGCGTCTACATTGAACACCGTGTCTTTTGAACGATGACAGTGTGACTGTGGCTGAAGGCGCCGACACACCGTTTGCTCTGACCAATCTGTCAATGGATTTCTTTTTTTTTTTCTTCTTTTAGTTTGCATCTACAGTATCGGCTTCTACTGACAGCCGGTGGGCGTTCGACGTACCTGTACGAGGGCCGCAGTCTCCGTGACGTGTCCAGCCAGGCACCGTCGACGCTGAGCAGGCGGTCGCAGGTCGAGGGTGTCGTGCTGACGTCCTCGTACTGGTCGTCGCCGGAGAGTTCTTCGACTATGATCTGCGGGGGTGCCACCATGGGCCGAGGGGAGGCGCTGCACGTGGCCGCCTCGTCCATCGTGGGATCGGTCGAGGCTCTGTCCCGGGCCGCTGCCGATGCCTACGGGACAGCCCCTCCTGCGAACGTGTAGAGCACCGCTTGTGAGAACGGGCTTCATCGTAGACCATTTTTGCAAAAATATCAAATGACAAGCATGGCAACCTGCACCTTTGCAGAGCAGCACACGACAAGACGGCACGCGACAAAGCAGCGCCTTTAAAACGGCATGTGCTTTTTTTTTTTTTTTTTTTTTTGGGGGGGGGGGGGAAGGGCGGGAGGGGGGGAGGGGGGCGTGTAGTTTTGACTGTGTCGTTTGGACGCTGTGCTGTTTTACCGCTGTGCCGTTTTTTCGCCGTGCCATTATGCCATGTAGTCTGTCGTCGTATGTTCTTTTGTCACCTTTCCGCAACGAATACATAAAGTGACCCACGCATGCGCACATTGCGCATACGTACAATGCTCCCCAGATTTGTACGGAACAAGCGAACAGTGTCCTAACTCATGGGAACGATATATCCCGGCGGATCTGGTTCCTGGCGTGGCGCTCAATGGAACATCCCGAGCAGGAGATGCAGTTCGCTGTTCCGTGGACAGAGACAAAATTTTGCCGGCCGGCCAATTTAATATTTATCGCGGTGCCTTTTTGCACAAAGATGCGTAGGTCCCTGTCAAAACAGACAGTGATTGGATGCTCTAATCAGTGAGCATTTCATTCTTCTACCCAAAAAGGTGAAGAACGTAGAAGGCTTCGCTGTTTACCTGACTCTGACGTCCTGGTGTAGTTTTTCGACTGCCACCAGAATAGCGTGTTTCGGATAAGCTTGTACATGCTTACATACTCGCTCACGTGTCCGCACCCACACGCACGCATCTTGACAGAGCGACTTTTAAATACGTAATATGATTTATAAATAAGGACGCGTGCACGTAGTCACTGATAACATGAAAACTGCGGGAATTAAGGTGTTTTGGTTCTCCCGTCGCCAGGCGCGAGCTTGTTGCCCTCGATGACACTTCGGCTGCTCGTGAGCTTCGAGCACGTACGAGCGGCAAAAGCACGATAGAAGGCATCGAGCGCGAGCTGGAGTCTGGGCCTCAGAAATAGACGCTCTGTCCTTCTTATTCAGTCAATCCCATTAGAAAAAAAAAAAAAAAAGAAAACCGTAATTTAAAAAAAAAAAAAGTTATTGTCCCAACCTGTCAAACTAAGTTATCATCTGCGGCTTCAAATCGAAAGTTTCTTGATTCCCCTCATTTCCTCGGTCGTAGCTCATTTCCTCTCCCGTCTGACATTTAGGACGTCGTTTCCGAAATCTCTAAATGCTCTGCGAACGATTTTTGTGTTCCCCAGCTTAAGTTTTTCTTTTTATTATCATTATTTGAACTTGAAGAGTTCATCGAATGACCTTTTTACTCTTGCCAAACAATTCTTACATTAAACCTTCAATGTTCACTGAACGCCTTACAGGCATCCCTCTTTGTTTCGGTTTATTAACGTCTACACGAAAAATTATAGAAATATCGAGTTTTCCTTCCTCTCCAACTCACTTCAAAACAAGCCGTGGCGTAATTGTGACGTTCGTGACGTGCTGTTGCACCGGGCAGTAGGAGGGTGGGAGCGTTAGCGGCGAGCTGGTGGTATGCCGGTAGGCTTTACCACAGAGTTTTACAGCGCTGATGGCGCCGATGCCACCGACATATTTTCTGAATCGGCGCCTTCCATCACCCCGGTTACCATGGATACATCGCGGCTGAGTGAAATTCATTTAGACATATTGCGCTACAGCGACAGCGTGGGTCTGATCCCATACGCCGGTACAAAGCGCAGCAGGTTGTGAGCGCGATAACCGCTTCTCCGCCGCGGTCAGCCGTTTCCGCGGTATCACCCACTGGCGTAACGAAAAATGCACAAAGTTTTCGATGGCCTCAAGTTTCATTAGCTTTTATTTTGTCGGGATAGGCTCGCAGGGTTCAGTGGTTGAAAAGAGAAAAGAAATAGATGCAGTGCGCCGTTTTGGGCGATCACGGTTTTAAAACACGACCTTACTTACAGTACCAATCTCGCCACACGCCTTTTCTACGATTTAAAAAAACAATGTATTTTTAGCATCGATATAGCAACGTAGAAATATGAGTTCGTGATCACATAGACGTTGCGATTGTTCAGGGAATGCTAACACTATAATCACGTTTCTCAGGTGATGAAAACGCGTCAAAATTCGAATCCTTCATACACGCCTTTAAATACAGTACGCACGAGTAATATCTAGAACTTGAGAAACGCATGGAATGCGCCAAATAAGAAATCCGGGCGATGTTCGAGGTCACAAATGCTAAGAAAGCAGCGCTGTAGTCGAGCTAAACAAAGATGACGGCACGAGCGTTTCTGCTGTCTTGAGGGTGCCGCCTCAACATCGCCGTACTTGTAGAGGGATCTTCCCTTCAAGGACGTGATCGGTTATCATCGCGACAAGCGACGAGAATTCAGTCAAAGATAACGCTCTACACGGAACGATGAGCTTCCACCACGCAGACCGCGTTTTTCAGCAGAGAGCAGGAGAATCGCGAGACAGAGCAGGCGCAGACTTGTCTTCGTTTTGCTTCGTTTACCACACGATAGATGGCGCATAGTTCCCAGCATTATCAAATACAGCAATTTTTGTCACATCGCTAATTATTTAACAAAATGTGGGTCAGAATATTCTTTAACGAACTTTCTAAGAAATATTCGACGGCTGTTTATTTTTTATGATCACGGTGCTCGTGAGGTAGGCTCTCATCCAATACGCGACGTGGATTTGACTGACGTGCATTGGCGCCGCGGATCAGAGTGTCGAACCGAAATTTTTATCGGTTAGGTTCCGGTTCAGGTTCACGAATTTCGGTTCAGCTCCGGTTCAGTTCCGGGGAGCGAAAAATAATGGTTCGAACCGGTTTGAACCGGTTCAAACCGGTTCGAACCGCTAAACTGAGAATATATTTTCCGCGTTCCTTTGGCTATAGGCACTTTTCAGGAGTGAAACGAGTAACTATATAGCTTCTTTTTTTTAATTTCTTCGATCCACATTTATTTTCAAGTACCAAAAAAACATTGTGTTGTTTCATTTCGATGAACCAGTACATGAAAAGCTAGATTAAGATATATAACTGAACATATATTTCTTTTTACCTCAGTCACATATATTTTACCCGAATCTAAAGGTTATCAGTCTGGTGTGTCGCATAAAATGCACGTGATTAGTAAACCTTTGCATCGCAATACTAAAAGTCGAGTCCTACTGTTCTCTTGTAATTAAGAATTAATTACAGTGCATACAATCATGAAATGGGCACGTTCTCGCCATATATATCCCGAAATCTAGATTATAAAATATGTTTCACAATATGTATGATGACAATACAGCTAAGCTAAAAGCAATAATATTTTCAACATGTCAGGAAAGTGTTAGGACAAACCCTTTCAGTCTACCTTTTATAGAAACACTGAGCGGCAAGCACAACGCTTGCTTTCCTGAATAATATTGTTTTCACTCAGCACCATGATGCAGGCGAATAATCATGCAGAAAAGAGTGACCTTCGTATTCAGTTCGGATCTGGCCTAAAATAGAGCGCATTGAAGTACATATTTTTGACATAGCTTGGCGTTTGATGTTTGTTCTTGACAAGATGCCGGTCAATTCAATTCGTAAATAAGCATCACCCTAGCTAATTGGTGATTTGTTGTAAATAGAATGTAGTATTTCATAGTCTGCTCGACATTACAGCTACTTAATTGGTCACTTTCTGACGGTCTGCGTGCGCAATCGTCATAGTGCCGCCACGTGCCACTGTGTACTTTGTTTTCATCCAGCCCACAGACACATAAAATCGCTGTTCATCAAATAAAAGAAGCAACATACTTCCTATATGTTTGAGAAGTTGAATACTCGTTGGAACACATGTTGTTTAAATCAGCTTCAAAATGAAAAAAAAAACAAAAAAACTTAAGTTTCTCTAAAATAACTTATGCAAGTGCCCCTCGAAGATAAAAACGCCGGAAAAGATTTTCAGGGCATATTTCAGATAATGTGTGGGTGCATTAACTTATGATGTATATCTTTGGGGTGATCGGCCCTTTATCTATCTTGTCAAGTCTTCAGGTAGTAAATAAATATTTGTTATTGTCATCAATCAATTTGACTGTATGCAGTTCACATAACCGCTTGAGACCGACACGGGAGGACGATACTCGAAAATAGCCATCCTTTCAGTCTGCGGAACGCGCTTATTTGTTCGCTCTTTGGCAGTGTGAAACACCGGGTAGCGGGGTATGCCAAAAAGAACTGTGTGCTTACGTTATAGATTTGAAGGCAAATACACAAAATGGGCAGAAATACAGATAATAAAGAATATTCTTCTAAATAATGCCATTCACGACGCCTTATTGCAAAAAGAAATATATAGGAATGCATGTTTTAAATGTAAACACGTTTCACGGAACTCCGTCTGGTTGGGTCAAAAAGTTGAGAAATACAGACCTTCAAAAACCAAGTCGTAAACATTTAGTGACCCGACGTTTCAATAGGTCGGGCTCAATAGGTCAAAAGCCGCTTAACCCTAGGCGTGTGTCAACGGACTAGGGCACTTGAAGAAGTGGGTGAAGCAAACGACACACCGTAGATAGAAAAGGAGCTGCTTCTCTCCACGTGCAAATAGTCGTGCACTTGTTTTGGGGCCTAATTTTACAACTCTTTGCTTTATCAGTCATGCGCGCTCAAAAATTTTATTAGGCTGCACAACTTTACAATTTGGACATCCCCTTTTGCTATACCTTGTTTCAGCTCAAATGGGCATTGCAAAAGGACGAAGAAAACCGAATGCTGCTTCGAACGGCGTGCCTATCAGTGTCAAACACGAACGTTCAGTGCCGACATTGGTATAACGTCGGATAATGATGACGTAGAATTCTAGAGGTAGGATTGGCTGAATAGGCGCAAGGGACCCCTTCTTATCCTTTCAAGCACATGACTCTCATTCAAATATTTGCTTGGGACAACCGTAAATTGGTTTGCCGCTCACATATTCATAACTGGATGTTATTTTTCAACACTTAGGAAGAGCGCGTATGGTTGTGGCACACTCTTGTCGTTTCGGTTCTCTCTTGGTTCAGACCAAGGGGATCACCAACAAAAGAAAATTTGCTCGAAATTCTGAATGTCTTTAACCTATTATGTTTCAAATACGTTAGATTTATTGTTTTTTTTTTTTTTTAATATTTATTGTGTTGATAGGGTCTCAGTCACAAACTCGAGCGAAAACAATGCAAATTTGAAAAAAAAAAAAGAAAAAAAAAAAAGGCCAAAAACGCTTTGCATGGCCTCTTCAAGTACAGATGCAGCTTAGGCTATAAGCGCGAGCCTTTGGTCCCGAGCACTTGCACTGCGGGAACGCGCGTGCTTGGACGCTGAAAGGCCGGAGCTCGCTTTTTTAGCTTCCGATATACTTATACACTTAAAATGAAACGGAGTATTGCGTTGAGAACATCACATTTCAACAGAAAACTGGAGTGTTTAACATGGTCTGCATTTTGCTGAGAAAATCAAATCCCGAGGTGCAAAAGGCACGCTGCAAAAGGTTCGCGCTCAGCGCAACCCATGTATTCAGAAATTAAAATTTTTCTTGCTTGGCGCAGCGTCGTGAGGAACGGCGCGAGCGTCTGGCACCCCGAAACGCGCTTTCTGGCAGGAGTGATTTCGCAAACGAAGTAGGTTTGCAGGATCACGCTGCCTGCTCTGTACCGAAGATGCGGAGCAGAGGAACCTGTACAACACAGTAGGTTTTAACCCCCCCCCCCCCCCCCCCCACCTTTTTTTTTTAATTTGACGGTGCTCTTCCACAGAACACTTTTTAGTTCTTAGAGACTCCCTCCTTTGTTTGGGGGTGTCAATTCGACAATTATATTTCTGTCGTTTGTTTGCAGTAATTCTCCATTTCTTTTATTTTGCATCCAAAAACTGTGAAGTTTAAACAAAACTGTGAGAATCCGAGCGAGTGCCGACGTTCGGCTGTCGCTCAAAGGACACTAGAATCTTTCTTTTCAGGTATCCCTGCCGAACACACTTATAGTTCTATTTATTGTCAGATTAATAAGTCATATTTAGTCCTTTCAATCCTTCTATTCTCGGGGACAACTTTCTGAGACTGTTCAGCAACAACGAAAACATGTTTGGGTGGCTCAGTGATGTGTACATGTAAAATGATTCATGCAACAATTTTTGCACTTTCAGTAAATGCCGCTAAGAGGTAATCTCCGACGTTGATAGCTTGCAGAAACACCCATTAGTTTCCTTCTCTGCTCAATGTCGGATGCAGAAAAAATAAAGAAAAGAACAGCTTTCCCTTCCTCACCTCGCAGTTGGAACAAGCGGCGTGTGATCTGACGCAAATTGCATACCCCCAGTGTTCATCATAGTCATGCGCTGGGGTCGGCAAAGAATAAAGCATAGGTTGAGCTTTAGGCATTATTAGAGTTCGGCTATTCTTATCTTTGACTGAACACGAGTCAACAAGAATGTTTGGCGATGCTGATTGTCAAAAACCCGAGCACTCGGCTCGGGCTCATGAGAACCGAGTACGTCACGGTGTCGCATGACTCGCGGTGAGAAGTCGTGATGGCATGTGACATCACGGTGTCAACAACGCTAATAAATCTGTATTTTTTTGCAACTCAAGAAGGTTGGGCGAGGGAAAAGAAGGCCGGGGAGGAAACAGCATACGAAACGTTGGAGAAGAGAGGGAGAAATTGACGTTCTGAATTTAAGTCGACTTGACGCGGTGAGTCATGCGACCACGCCACGGAACCACGTGACGTGACAATATTTGACAGCATGTCTTGACACCACGACGTCACGTGACCATGTGACACACGATTAATCGTAGTGCCAATACAAAAGCGCCACGAAAACCCGCAATTTCTTATACATTGCAATTTGGTATATGACAATTTGATCACTACATAGCAATGCCAGCTGCCAATTTTTACGTATCAAACACTCACTTTGTAATATAAAAAAAATTACCGTGAACCGTTTTGAACCGGTTACCGTTATATTTTTTTTTCGGTTCAGTTCCGGTTCAGTTCCAAGATGGCAGCGAAGATTTCGGTTCGGTTCAGTTCCGGTTCGGCTAAAAATAACGGTTCTGTTCCGGTTTTCGGTTCGGTTCGGTTCCGGTTCGACACTCTGCCGCGGATGCATCGCAGTGAAAAGGCAGAGAACTTTTGAAGGAAAGGAGGTAAAAAAAGAGTCCGGTTTTCTTTTAAAAGTTCCATAGCGAAAAAGATTTCTCGGCTCTCTATTTTTGTGTTTTCGTTTTCGTTTCACACCTTTTACGACGTGCGGTGGATAAAATTCGATTTCAAAATCGTTTCATTGTTTCTTTAGAGATGATTGTTGGTTAAACCGCTTGTTTTGCCACCTTTATTTTCCTAAAATCAGATTTCAGAACCATTTTCTTACTTCCGATAAGCTAACATGGGTAACTCCAAAAAGGTAGTTCGGTTATTGTAGATTCGGAATAATTTTTCTCGCTTAAATCAGGCAGCTACACGTCTTAAGACAAGAAAAAAAATGAAAAAAAGAAACAAAAAGCATGATTAAATAAGGGCGTACTTTTCTAAAGTAAGATCTAGATGGTTCAGCGTGTTGGTTTCAAATTCGACATAACGAAAAAGGGACACTAATATAAGAATTTACATCATAATAATAACAACAGGAACAAAAAATGAACGGAAATTAGAATATTAAAAAAATCGTCATGCACTAATTTCTAGACGGTATACCTCACAAAAAAAAAAAAAAAAAAAAAATCATAATATGCTGAAGAGCCACCCGAAGAATTTTCGCTGTACGGTTCAACATATTGTAATATGCTTTGAAACGTAAGCAATCTTGCGATGTCCATGCGATTCATTCCAGAAAGTCTGACCGAAGCAGATGGGTACTTCCAAACGATGAAAACCTAATACATTCACATATATACAATGTTATGAAAGATCAAACCGTGCCCCAGGGAGAAATCGATATATCACGAGCTTGGGAAAAAATTACACAGTGTTTTCCTCGTCGCAGATATAAACTATACGGATCCCTCAACTCCGTCTCAATCCAAATTTAGATCTTGAGGTTTGGACCCGATGCCGGAATTCAAAACCTACCGTTGTTTCGTTCATAAGTCATGAGCGATTGTGGAAACTTTTTAATGAGAAAATGGCGCTCGTCAAAGCCTTTAAATACCTAGACATGAATGGCAACCAATAAAACAAAACGGGTAAAATTCTCAGATTAAATTTTTTTTTTTCTAAAACCAGTTATAGCTTCTAAATTTCTTACTAAAAGTTCTTACAATTGTAACATCTGCTCAAAAGTATCATCATTATATGTCGGCTGAGAGAACAACTTACGGCAGTACGTAGACTATTTTCTCTGGGACAAAAAATCAAACAAACACGGCTCTTTTTTCGGAAACACCCGGTACGCTTACCAATCAATTATCACCAAATTCAAACAAATCACCCTATAGAGCAAAAAAAAAAAACTACATCAAGCAACGTGTCAGTTGGAAAACAATTCCCCTCGCGTAAATAACGCAAAAACAAAAACATATATAAATATAGCTAAAAGCGTTAGTCAATTTGCGCAGACACAGGCAACCCAACGGTCGCGTCATTGCCAAACCCGTTCCGAGTTCCGAGTCATTCTTGTGGATGACACTTATTCGGAAATGGACCAGTTTGTTTCCCGAGCACTGAGCAACACGACAATTGAATCCCAGGAGCACCAAAAAGAAAACATAACATAACAAAAAAAAAAAGATTGATAAATCCCCGGGATTTTCTTTTTTTTTTTTTTTATCGTGTTCGAACGTCGAGAGAGCGTGAACAAAGGTCAAACATACCCGCGATCAAATCATCAATTTACGGTGGGACCATTGCAAAGGAGTTTGTAACGACACTATTGATCAAGCCCCAAGTGGGAATGCGCTGACACTGGCGAGACTTCACGCGGACACCGGACGCTTTACTTCCCCGCAGTACACTAGAGCATTGCAAAGAAAAGGATTTGAGAGAGCTGCCCGCCCGGTCGCCAAAACCTTGCTCGGTCTCATTGCCTCGGGCAAACGAAAACCTTTGAAACGGCCTGCTACACGCGATGGAGCTGTGAGCAGAGTTGGAAGTCTTAAGCTGAACCAAGTTTTAAGCTGCCCCGAAGGCGTCTCTCCACACTGAGATTCCTAAGCCTCGTTGAAACGCTAAGCCGGCAGGCTCAAGCCTCGCGCCAAGGTAATCTTAAGAAGAGTTTTTATATTTAGCTCACGCCAGAATAATTAAATCTGCGTAAAGAATAAAAGCCGGCACAATGCTTAAAGCGATAAAAAAAATCGTGCTCGAAACGGAAAAAAAGAAAGAAGTTGTGTCGTGTGCCTTTAATCCCGGGCCATGCATGCATATATATATATATATATATATATATATATATATATATATATATATATATATATATATATATATATATATTAAGGAGAACACCCGTTTATTGCCCGTTCCTGAGGAATATATTACAAGCATTGTTCACCGATGGCATGCGATTAAAGGGGAGGTGAAACGATATTCAATTGAAATTCCTTTCAATTTACGCGAGCTTAATGGCACTAGTGGACTCAAGAATACCAGCACGCAACGCCACTGGCCAGGAAACCCTTTTGTGGCAGTGTAACTTGAAGGACTCATGCAAGCGTTTTCATTCATTCACTCATTCGCGAAACTTGATGACCTAACCTTGGATGTTGGAGGATCGGAGCATCCTCCATTGACGATATTTGAGTGCGGCTCATAGACTGGACCCGAGCATTGCGTGGGAACTCGATTTGGGCTCCTGATAATTGATAGCTCATAAAGGATTCAGGTAGTGGCCCGTGTCTGATCGCTGCAATGAGGACAATAGCCGAACCAGAACAATGTCTGCAACTCAGCGCGTGTCCTGTGCCTTGACAACCCCAGCGCATGGCTATGGTCAACATTGGCGGCATATAACCGGATCCAGATCACGTGGCCGCTTGTTCTGGCTCCGAGTTAAGAAGATAAACGCTGCTTGTCTCTTTTTTTTTAATTTTTTTCTGCGACTTTGGTTGCGTGTGGGCAAAAACGAACGGGAGTTTTACAGGTCATTAACGCCAGGGATCCCTTCTAAGCGGTGTTTGCGCAAAGTACAAAAATGTTTTTTGCATTGCCGCTTTAAGTGATAGTGCCTTTTAATTAACCTGCGTCTTATGGACGAGGGGGTGTAAATTATAGCCGTGTTACCGTAAAAATCTTTTTTTTTTTTTTTTTCGAGAATAAATATTAAATAATACTTCCGCTACCATTTGCGAGTTCGGAGGCAACAGCAACGTTAAAGAAGAGGACCGTTCCTGTCGAGATATTTACTGTTTCTGAACGTTTCGCTTCATGCAGGGTACAGGAGAAAGATCGATAAAGAAGACAGCCAAGAAAATAAATGAGATAAAATGGGTATGGAAGAGTAAAATTATACAAAATACACACGAAGAAACAAAGAGTATCTGAAATAGAGAAACAAAAGTCGTTAAAAGAAACGTTTCCGACTTATTTACACTGCTCTCCCAGAACTGTATCAAACGAAACAATGAAAAACATCGAATTCCCACTTGTCACTCAAGACCTGCATCAAAATAACGGAAGAAGTCTTTTTTTTTTTTCTTTCCAGATCTGGAGAATAATTTTTGTGAAGTAACAAAAAAAAAAAATCATCCTTAATAATTTAAAAAAACGTCACTTTTTAAAAAGCCGCCGTTATAAAACAAAACAAAACAAAACAAAAGCTAGGTGAACGAAGACTATCGGCTGCGAAACCAGAGAAGGAAAAAAACCAACAAGCCGCTTCTTGGAAGAAAATCCCTCGTTTTCTTTCTGCTTCCTCTTTACTCGGCGATCCATTACCTGCTTTCAATGTCAGGGTCCTCCCACCCGCCCGAACCTCTCTACTCACTACTCTTTTATCTTTTCTTTTTTTTTTTTCTTTCCTTCCTCTCTTATTCTCAATGCGGGGCTAAACTCCTGCCATCTGGTGGGAGCTCTACAACCTAGCCATTAAGTTTTTTTTTCTCTCGTCAGCTTTCAAGTCCGTCTCCGAGATGGCGCCCCTGAGCAAAAATCTCACTAGAGAGCCTAGATTTGAGAGAAGGGAGGCAGCGTCTACGGAGATCGCTTGCAATCTAGAAGAAGACACCTTCTGGCAAAGTTCCCTGCTGCGTAAACTGGTCGCTTCCATGATATTTGTGCGTTTCCGCGTGGCGACGACGACGATAATGGACATGGAGACTGAGCAAAGCTCGGAGTCGCTTGCAGGCGATCGACGCGTCAGACTAGCTCTCGTCCTCGGATGGCGTATTACAAATGCAGCCGATAAACCATGTGACCCAGGTTGCGCAGTTGGGAAGTCTCTCAGATTTAGGCACAGTAGCTGTCACAGCTTCCTTACTTGGTAGCAGTCGGGGTTACAGTAACTTAATTATTCTCTTTCTCAACTCTTTTGGTCTTTGTTTCTTTGTGCTATTTTCAAGACTATTTTTTGTTGGTTTTATTTCGCACATGACTTGCATAAGCATTTTCTAGACTGACCTCGCACCTGTGAATATTGTTACCATTGATTCAGGAGCCTCGATTCGGTTTTAATATTTCTGAGCCATCATAATTTCCACTCAAAGTAAAATAAATTAATATAACATGAACCGTTTGTATCTGAACAGGGTCGCATTAGTGAGTTTGGATTGTAGCTTTATATTATCACTATTAAAATATTCGGATATGACTGATTGACACATTTTTATTTGCCTGGCCAACAAAAGTGTGCCAACCCAATCCTACTTTCAGTCCTACAATATAAGAATGTAGGACTTCATTGCCCCTAACTGTAAAGTTCTATCATTAATTGAGGAAAATTCATGAGTGGAAACTACAATACGTGACATTTATACAGCAATGCTTAAGCCTCCTCAAACACTGGGGTAAGGAATGAACAAATGTTTTTCATTTTAGACAACTCGCTTAGAGTTATACGGCCCAAGTCGGGTCGCTTTTAAAGTAATTTTAAAGTCACTACATTACTTTTTTTTAAAGTTGCCATTCTAAGGAGTGACTTCTCAGGTAGTAGTAATTGCAACTAGACTACTTTAGAGGGAAAGTGTTTGTAATTGTAATTAAATTACATTTTAGAAGTAATTTGTCCATGTTTGCTCCTTTGGCCGCTTTATTCAGATGGAGAAAGTGCCTGTAGAAATACGCTTGCGGCGTTTACAGTGAACGCAGTACTCCGACACCCAGAAACCTAGAGTACAGTAACTTTTAATGAACTTGAATATAAAGGGGGGTACCCCTGGAAATTAACTCATTATTGCTATTATTGTAATTGTTCTTCTCCTTCCGAATATTATTATTATGATTAATATTTTATTATTATTATTATTATTATTATTACTATTATTGTGGTCGTTGTTGCAGTGGCTGTTGTTATTGTTATTAGTATTATCATTGTCATTGTCACTATTATTACTTTCTTATTTTACTTTTCATTCATGAACTGTCTCTATACTGTTTTTAAAAAGTTTATCTTGTTTTGTTTTATTTTCATAAAATAGATCGTGTCTCAATGTCTACAAAATGTAAAGTCTATATTCTATTATCTTTCTACATTTTTTTGTCTTTTTATGTATTCCTTGTCCACCAGTGTGCCAGCACCAAGACCTCAGGGTTGTTCCTGGGCACGTTATAATAATGATTGATGTCAATTATTTACATTAGCGCGCTCTGATTGCAGCTCGCAGGTGCCGCTGACAACCTAGATTGAGGAAAGGGTTCATTTCAAATGATGATGAGCGTTTGCAATTTAATGGCCGACGCCTCCTGCGGAGTTTGGTGGGCAAGTGTGCATGCGTTGTGTTTTTGTGCGGCGAGGAGACAAGCCGGTGGAAAGGCGAAGACGTTTACAGGCGAACAACCCTTTCGGCACCTCCTCGCAGCTCGCATTGCAGATGCGGCCCACGAACCACGTTACCTTCCTATCGAGCAGTTGGAAACACTCTGTTGTGCAGGCTTCTCTAAATGCCGCCTAGGAAAGAAGCGTCCCCTAGCGGAGCCCCCCAGAAACAGCTTGAACTTCAAGAGCGATTCTCGGAGACCGTGGTCTCTCTTCGTCGTGCAGTGCCGCGACTGCCCGATAGATGGCGCGACCACCCCAGTATGATCATAGCGGAGGCTGAAGGTGGTAACTGGACTGTTAACAGAAACAATAACACAATTCATTGTCTAAGGGTGTATTTCCATCTATGGTGTAAAGAGTCTTTTGTTGTTCCTATACATAGGGCAGGGGTGCTCGTTTGCAAAAACTATTTGAGATAGTGATGCAGACCCGTCTGGTCTTTTTATCTTAAGAAACGTATCAGTTCTCATCAGCATGGTTTTATCAAAGGACGCTCGGTCGAGATAAACCTTTGTACATTTCTTGATTATTCAGTATCTTTTGTTTGCAGTTGCGGTCAAGTTGACGTTGTTTATTTTTACCTCTCGAAGGCCTTCGATAAGGTGAACTACGCTTTGCGGTTGCTCGAATGGGGCTCCTCCTGTGCTTTAAAAATGGCTTGAAAGCTACCTGAGTGACCGTCGCTGTGTTGTACGCATTTCAAATAATTTCTCTAATCCTTCATTTCCTTTCTTCTAATCCTTCATGGTCTGCTTTTGTTTCTGATTTCTATCAATGGCATTTCTACTTCCGTGGTGAACTTAAACGTGTTGTTACTCGCGGAAGATATCAAGCTCTTTTTGAGTACTAGATCGATTGATGACTGTTACCTTCTACCGGGTGCCGCAACACATATTTCACACTGGTGTCGGAGAAATTGCTTAATCGTTAATCGAGAAAAAACTATGGCCTTGCCTTTCAATAAAAGAACGTGAAATTTTGCTGTCTTCGTACTCACTTGATGACAAACGTATTTTAAGAGTTTCATCGCTTCGTGAACTTGGAGTTTACTTTGACACTACTCTTTCGTTTGGCTGCCATGTCACCTACATTGTCTGTTCTGCATTTATATTACTCTGAAGGATTAATCGATTAAATAGAAAGCTTGTGAACTATGCTTGTCTTCTTCGTTTACTATGTTATCTTATCAGATCTGGACTAGATTTTGGCTGAAGAGTGTGGAATTCGCAAACCGCACATGATGCAGCCGAAATTGAGTCAGTCCAAAGACGATTAGTGCGTACAATCTATGACAAATACCTTGCCCATAGGCATTTTTACAAGTACAAACTGCTGCTTGATAAATTAGGCCTACAGTGTCTATCCCTCAGAATATTATCGCGCGATGTTGCCTTTTTTCATAAAATAGTTTAGGGGAACATTGACTCAATACCTTTATTAACAGTGAATTTAAAACTACCGGCTCGCTCAAATAGGAAAGCTTTTACTTTGTATCACCACAATCAACACATGATATCACCAACAATAGGAATGCAGACTGTAAACAATCATGGGCATGAAAATTTAGATATTATTGATAACTACGTAATATCCATAGACAATTCGATGAGATTATTTTCCGTCGTTAGCAATGCACTGTCGTGTTTTGTTGCATGCCAGTTTTATTGTTATTTGCATTTTTTAAAATAAGTATTGCTGAGCACGTTCTACAACTGTATAACTGTTTCACTGTGCCACACTGCAGATCATTATTGGTTGTTTATTGACACAAATAAAGGATTTATGATGATGATGATGGCTTGTCGGAATGGTGCGACTCTATCTTCTTTCATAGC
Source organism: Ixodes scapularis (assembly GCF_016920785.2). Lineage (NCBI taxonomy): Eukaryota > Metazoa > Arthropoda > Arachnida > Ixodida > Ixodidae > Ixodes > Ixodes scapularis. The sequence goes on along the minus strand of NW_024609879.1, from coordinate 131,474,928 downwards.
CTTCACGGTGGCTTTTAAGAAGAAATAGAACATGGTGTCAAAAATAGTTTGCAGGTTGTCGTTTGTTTTCACGGCAAAAATAAACTACGGATCTTCGAACGCTCATACTCTGCCCAAAAATAGCGCTAGATGTCCAAACCAAATGTCAACAACCCTACAAAAAGAAAAAAAAAAAACAGTACAACCTTTTTTGCTAACTGGATTATGGAACAGGAAATCTAACTGGATTTCTAGATGGAAACCTGAAATCCAATTTGCAGACAATTGTCTGCGAATTGGATTGCTTAGTGGATAGACATCAATGCAGCTTGCTTTCAGGTCTACCCACTATCCTTCAATCAGAGCCAATAAGAGCTTGGAGTTCTGGCGAGCGATGAGGCGCATTTATTGGAATTAAAGCTCGGAGTTCTGGCGCCCCCGCGCGCTCTCCGTCTTCTCCTCTCCCTCACTTTCTCAGGGCATACTCATACTCACACACAAGTTAGACAAACGTCACTGCGTCGATGATATTTCGACGTTTCACAAAAACAGTTGTGGGCCCTTGGGCACAGCGTAAACTACAAGAGCAAGTTCCGTGCTAAAAATAAACAGGTCTGCTCAGCGGTGGCCATCAGTTTGTCGAACGACGTCTCATCGACGGATTGTTTTGTATGCTGCTACGTTCCGCCGACCGTTCGTTTCATCCAGGGATGGGCAGTATTTCAAATACAAGTTTTTGAAATACGTATTTCAAATACCTGGTGTATTTTGCATTTGTATTTAATTTCAAATTGGGTAATGTATTTGACGTGTGTATTTAAATACTGAAACGTGGGTATTTCAAATACAATAGCAATTGAATACAATTTTGTGGGCGAAAATACATCTCTCAAATTTATTATCACTGTCCAGATCAGGAAGGAAACTACGTTCTGAACTAAATGCAGTGTCTCTGAATCAAACACAAGCGTTTAGCGACTTTGTGATTACGGTGCTAGTACAGGGCAAGAATAGTGACGAAATCGACGTTCACATGCAGACTGGCTAAATAAGTGCCTGTGACAACTTGTGATGCTTTCCAGCCTGATTTCCATCCATATTTTTGCCTGGAACATTCTAAATGCGCTGGTCGTCCAGATTTTCGTAACTGGTGCGAGTTGCAACAATAAAAAATTATCTAGCTAGTGCTGCGCATCTTGGTTGTCTCAGTTCTCTGTTGGTCTATACCAAAATGTAATCCACAAAAACTTGAAGATCTGTACTTTTTTCACCTATTGCGTCCAAGCTGATTACATTTTTTTTTTGTGATTATATTTCTATTACGTTACTAGAGCCTCGCACAATAACCCCCGAGTGTGCGATGCAAAGTTAAAATGAGATACCCAGAAACCCGTTGCAGGTGCCCTGAAGTCGCTGACGCAAACTTTGATGAATGTATTTGGAAAAGTATTTGAGGAGACCAAATACATTTAGTTGTATTTGTATCTTGTACTTAAATGCTTTTTTGGAAATGTAATTAGATTTGTAATTGAATACATTTTTAACAAAGTATTTTGTATTTGTATTTCAATACATATGTGCATGTATTTTGCCAATCCCTGGTTTCATCGAAAGGATCCCGCGATCGTTTCGTCGACGCACCTTGCGACGTTTCGTCGAAAGCGTCTGTCCGCGCACAACGCCTCTGTCACCAGTATCCAGATGGGCCTAGCTGCCCAAACCCCGCGCGGTTCCGATAAAGGCTGGTGCAAGCTCTGGCCTGAGATTATACACTCTCAGAAAAAAAGGTGTACTATTACACCCGTTGTCCCATAAAATACACCCGAAAACTTCAATTCGACGTACAGCGCCCCATAATCGAACAGGCGGCCCCAAAGTTTACGAGGGGCTTGATAGTAGTGTGGTACAACTTATTAAGATAGCTGACTCTACGTAATATTGACTGCAAAAAAGATTATCAGATTTTTCTTGGCTGTACTGCAAAAGCTCCGTGTTTTCTGTCTTTGTTCTTTGATACGTACTTTAGCAATTTATCAAGTTATATCGCACCGTTATCAAGCCCCTCGTAAAATTTGGGGCCGTCTGTTCGGCTATAGGGCGCTGTACGTCGAAATAAAGCTGTGGGGTGTATTATATGGGACAAAAGGGTGTAAGGTGATTCCCTTTTTTTTAGAGTGTAGGGGTGTCCAGACGAAGCGTGAAGTGTTTGTAAGCACGGAAATAAAGCTCGCGAATAAGATTTTGCCTTTTCGGAGCCGCCTGAGTGAGTTTGCTCTAGTTCCAGTATCCTTCGAGCAAAACCAAATGAAGTCGTTACTTTAATCCAATCCACTTACCAAAAAATGAGACTTTGTCGACGAAACGTCAGTTTCATGTGTTCACAAAACAAGTTTCTACCAAACATCCCACTGTCGACGAAACGTATATTCATCAAATGTATACCAATGAAACGTGTATCCATTAATAGGCGAAACGTGTTTCCATGATACAATATTGACCCCCTCCCGAGCACACGGGTTGAAGCAGTGAAATGCTTCTTGAAGGCAGCATCTGCTTTGCTCGCACTTATGCTGAAACAAAGTTTGCCTTCTGCATATACACCAATTACTTTTGACGTGATCACACGCTTGTTTATCAATATTGATTTGGTTTATAGTTCACACTGCGATTCATCTCGGGTTAGAGAAAAATCTACATTACGTGCCAAGTGAGCCACAATCAACACAAATATTTCGCATGTGGCCTCTCACGCGGGTAAAAGTTGTTTTCTGTAAAACAATATTAAAAAAATGTGACGGTTTAAAATCACGTGGCGAAAGTTTGATGTCAGCACGCGTTTTAGGGCAAGCACTGGGCTGAGCATATTTCCAGCCGTCCGCACGTTGATTTGTTTTTTATTTTTTTCAGTAACCCACAGTTAGAATGCTTCCACTAGTTCTATTGCAAGCAATCAGGTGAAACAGCTTGCACCTCGCCTGAATGCAACACAATTTTACGAAAATGCAAACATTACAGCCTTAGCTTTCGATGCCCTCAGGAGTGTAAACATCTACACTCCGTTTCACCTTACGTTGTACCGCAGCGAAGGCTAGAAGCGCGAGCTCATAGCGTTGGCAGCTGCTCTTGGTGCACGAGAGCTTGTGCCGCCGAGATGTGCCCTAGAGCAAGGAGCTCGCGCTTGTAGGCTTTCCTGCGGTACAACACTAGGTGAAACAGAGTATAGCATTTTTCCAGTCTTCATCAGCGCGCGCAATATGCGTAGGTACACAATATTTGACAAACGTCACACTTTACCTCTTGTATTTTTTTTTTAATATATATTCTGCAGACAACCAGTTGGTCCGCACCAATCACCAAATTAATATTGTTACATTTCTTAAACTCTGTGATAGCTATAAAAACATGTTGGCTGCAGTAATTTTAACTTTCACTGCACTCAGTGCTAACCGTAATTTTGATCAATTAATAATGTCAATAATTCTTTAACATTGACATTACTCTTTTTATGTTGTTTAAGTCTAAGTGTTTTGTGACAGACATACTTCGTGTTTACCAAACTTAATATCTACAACAGCTAAGGCTCCTTTTTTTTTTCGACATCTTGTAAACCCTGAATTGGGGAACGATAAAAAAAAAAAAAAAACGGACGAGCACAACAAAATTTTCATCTCAGCGTTTACAAGATTTCGATTAATTACCAGCTCGCCTGCACTCCATCACTGCTTTTTCATTTTGTTTGTGTGTTTTCAAGTCTCACGGTCGAAATAAAAACCACAGTGACTTAAAATGAAACACTTGACGAAAATAAGATAGTTTGTTTGATTTGCCATCGTGAGGTATTTAATTCTTCAATCCAGAATACCGGAAACCCACCTCTCTTACGTCATCACGTTTTGTTTTTTGTTTTTTTGTTTTTTTTTTTTTGTTAATTTTTCCGGAAATTGGTAAAGCTTTAAACACGTGCATGACAAAACGGCCGACCCGTCATACGAATCTGACTACGTTGAAATATGTGCAATTAGGTTCGAGGTCCCTGGAACGATAATGGCGCACCGCCAATTTCAATATTTCTACGCATCGATTCTAGCGTCCTGCATGCGCCTCACCATTAGATCAAGACGATTTTCACCTTTTGTTCTGTCCACATTTGCTGAAGACGCGAGCTCATAACCAACGTTGCTCATAGCAGGCAACTGCTCCCTTTGCACGAGAACCGGTGCAGCCGGGCCGCGTCCCACGGAAAGCTGCTCGGGCATCGAAAAACAAGCGAACGTCCAGGGATGTCAATATCAGGAGAAAGAAAACTACAAGACCAGTAGAAAACTGTATCGAAGCTCCACCACACACGATTTATTCCGCTCATGCGCAGGTCTGGAAGACGTTCCCATCGCCATCTGTTGGTTCAGAATCACACTAACCGGGAGTAGGGTTTCATTTTAAATGTAATATATGCGGACGCTCTTTAGGGCATACTATCTACCCGATGTGTAAAGATCTATACAGCAAATCACTTCCCCTCCTTCGCTTTCTTTACCTTTACAAATCTAACCTTTCTTCATTCACGTTTGATTAAAGGAAGGCCAATGTTTCGAATTTCAGACTCACAATAGACCCTTTCCGAAATTCACACTGGCCACTTTGATCATGCACTAGCATCATCTGAGAAATGACGTTTGTGTCATACTAATAGTACACAACTAGCAACTGATGAAGAGAGATGTTGAAGATGCCCCTAAGCGGATGATGTGAGGCCCACACATTCAAGGGGTTAGTATACGATGCGGCGTGGGCATCGAACACCATGAGTTTCTTCGTGCGTTCGTTTCTAACTCAGACTCAGTCACTCTATGGGCGGCACACAATAGACTCCGAAGATTTCTTTGGTGTATACAATTTTATCGATGCGTCTGTTTATGTGGAAGCTTCCTTCTGATCGGGCGTAGCTTTGTCTTCATGGAATGTTATCGAGTAGAGGAACTGCTCAATGAACACTTCTTCGCGTGCCGTTGACTTGCGAAAATGATGGTGCCCGATAAAATACAAGTTCGTTACCGGCACTGGTATAGCAAAAATTAAACTGCCGTATAAGCCACCAGACGCAACTGAATTTAAGAAATTACGGAATGTTCGAGAAAAAGTTCAGTTTGCTGCCTCCTGTTCCCAATTGTGCGTTCCGATTTAAAACCTGCGCGAACTGAGCACCTTGTTTTTAATATGGTTTCGCTTAATTTCGTTGAATCTGTCGTTTCACGGCACTGGTGTAAAAAAAAACAAAGAAGATTTTGTTGAGTGATAATTCGTTTATCAACAACCAGAGCAGTGTTACTTACACTATTGAGTTGTATAGGAAAAATTGATTACAACTATTGGGTGTACTTTATTTTATGTGTGATTCTGTTTTTGTCTGGTATTGTTCTGTTTCCACACACACAAGTATACGAAAGTGCTTCCACGAGGTCGAACTCAATACATGCTGTTGAATAACCGTAATCAAGTTATTACTATTACTTTTAACATAAAACCTGAAAAATAAGTTCTGTCTCCATATAAATGCGTCCTTCTTTTCATTTCTTGTTTTTCACGACGGTCTCCAGACGATGCAAAACACGGTCGAACATCCCTTTTTTTTTATCAAGTTGTCGGCGCAAAGCGCGAGTATGGATAATTGAGATCCAATATTTCCGTACACAGCTGGCTTCCCGAAACTGAAAACCTTCGCGTGCAAATGAAGTATCGATCCCGAACGCGTGTCGGGAATATATTCTACATGTCTCTACGATGAACCGGAGCGGGTGTTCCGAGCCATCCCAGTCAATATAGTGCTGTGAATGAACCACGGGACCCTATGCACCCTGCACCTCGCTGCGCTCCAACCCAAGGTCACGTGGGACTCGCACGGCGTTGGATTGGCTCCAAAAGAGCTCGCAGCGCCCTCCCCAATCTACAATAAGGTGAAAACAGTGCATAGCTCAATCGGCGTTGCTCAAGATTGATCGCGAATATTAATCAAGTTTCTGCTCACACTGTGCAACCCGACGAAAGAAGCAAAGGAACAAAAAGAACCTTCCGCATTACTGTGAGCCCCAACTTTTTGATGTAGCGGCGAACACAAAACTAGCTTCTGCTTTGATAGTTTTCTTTTATTAATGAATTGTTTCATGTTTATTTTTTTTTTATATCTGAAACCCGTTTTCTGGAATTTCTGCAACAGGTACCAGCATGTTAAGAGGACAAAACCTAAAGTTAGTCCCAGACAAAAAAAAAATAGACATACCATAACTCAAGAACGTACATTGAAGGATTGTAGATAAATAGTAAATTCCTTAAAGGGAAAAGAAACATGCCAAAGCCCAGCCTACCCGTACGGAAATGCCATATATTTCCGCGTGCATGGCCGAGAAGAAATGCTACTCCATACTTCTATAGTCAGTTACAGGTTAAGAAGGTAGCGGCAAATGCCCCTCAAAGGGAATCAGATATCCCTCCGCCACCTTTGCATCCAATAGCGTCCCACCGCTTCCGTGACGTCGCGGACAACGCTCGAGGAGGGTCTTGCCTTTCTGTACATATTTGCTTTATCTTTCGACTTTGACTTAGCATTGTGGAAGCCACGAGAGGGAGATTAGAGTTCTCCCCCACCGACGGAAACAAATACAACTTTCGGGGATTAGCTTCCCCCCCGATGGATACAAAGGCTGCTTTCAGGGGCTCGGTTTCCTCTCCGATGAATACAAAGGTCGCTTTCTTAAAAAGTGGGATCGGAGACAAGTGGGAATCCATGGAAGCGGAACAAGGAGCGTTTCCAGTGAACTCTTCTTTCGACTGCGGAGAGATTAGAAACGGGCGCATCACACTTGTGGGAGGGGCTTCTCCTACCTTCTTGACTTGTAACCGACTATAGACGATACGTGTTTACTCTTGTCCAGAGTGATTGGCGCTAGAACAATCTAGGCCGAATGTTCGAGATACCGAAGGAAGCGTAGCCTTGCCGACTCTTTGGCACTCTCGCGCTAGCTGGCTGCTACGCCGATACCTCGACGCTGGCTCCTGCCACCAGCAATGCTAGCTGATGCTATCTGGACGATCGCTCTTTCTTTCGTTTCTGGTACAAGGTCGTCTATTAGGACTTTATTTTCATTTTACGCTCGTAGGTTCTTTCCCATCTGCGACAATATGGCCATATATGGTCCTATCGAGAATTGGGCATGTAAGGTCATAGTCATATTACATCTATGGCCATATATGGCCTTTTATTTTGAATCATGTATTTACATGTCCATATATGTCATCATTGTTTGGGTATATAGGATTTAACTGGACTTTGGGCACCCCATAAAATATGTGCCCAAAAAATAAAAGCCGAGAAGTAGCGAGATAATATTTTCATTGAATATCCAAGGAGCTTGTGAGTATTTTTATTTATTGATGCTGTCAGCCCTTTCCGGGCTTTCACAGGAGTGCTAACACACTATAAAAACGAAATCATTCCCTGAACGTGCTCCAAGTGGCTCAAGGTCATGATGCAGAATTGGTTTATTCCTGGCATGTAGGACAGTAAGCAACGGAAGTGTATGCTACCTGCTAGTCAAAAAGCGTATCACCAGCTTAATTTGCTCGTGTGGCCTACCCTTCGCTTTTTTTCTTGCTTTCTTTCTGTTGCTTGTTTATTTCACATAGTCTGTGAAAGAGTGAGCCATAAAGATGTTCTTTCATTTTGAGGACCCTATAAAAAAATATTAGGGCTCTATTCTCGTGATGTGGCTGCAAATAATCCCTCTGTAAGAAGAGTTTTGAAATGAGCAGAAGGTAATCCCCTCGTTGATATAAATAAGTCATAACAAATCGCTGAAGAATACCACTTTTGATTCAAGTTTTTTAAGAGGATTATCGGTCAGTTTGAAGAGTATTATCGGACAGCACGCGGCAAATAAATAGGTTTCTAAAAAAATCTAAGAAAAAATATTCACTGATTTTTTTTTCTAGGCGTAATCTTTTCGCAGTGGAAATTTGTGGTTAGCGGTCTGTCAACAGTGGGACGTTCTTCAGGCTGTTTAATCTCCATTTTAAACATTCAACACATCATGCTGCCTTTCTATACAAGTTGTTTTTGCGAATACAGAAATAATTGCTAAAACTAGTGCTTGGCGACGAGAAAAATATAAGCTCTTTTCCAGAACCAATTGTCCGATATGGCGGGCGTCAGGGTTTGCAAACGACATACTAATTGAAGAAAAATACATACAAAAATACTGAACCGTTTTAATTAGTGAAGATTCAATTTCCCCGCTAAATTTAGCGGGGAAAATGTTGTCACATGACTTGGTGTCACGTCACCTATGAATAAATTCAGTTTCACCGCTAGATTTAGCAGGAAAATGGACGTCACGGAACCTCAACACCTATTTCATTCCCCTCTAAATTTAGCGGGCAATAGAATTGGTGTTCAAATCACGTAACGTCAATTTTCCCGCAAAATTTATCGCGGTTACGCCGACGTCAACACTGACGCCGACGCCGACGCCGTGAAACACGAAACGGGCGCCTAAGAGCTGCACTCTAAAAGAAATCTATAGAGTTTTAATGTCAAGGAATAGTTTTAAGCGATATTTACTGAAAGCACGCCCATTGTTCCGTTGCCCCGCGGCTCTCAGTAACTATAGAAAATAAGCATTTGCGGAGTCGACTGGGTCACGACAATTTTCTGACTAGCTACGTGACTACGGACCGGTCAACTCTATGCTTTCGCGGCTTTCACGTCGCGCAAAAAAACGCAAGCACAAAATGGGACTGGGAAGAATTGAGCAGTGCCCTCGTTTGCATGCAGATAAACCTTCATCCGGTGATTCCATCGCCTGCCGATTGAGTTTCGAGTCTGGCAAACTGGCAAAGCGCACTTTGCATGCATATTAAATTTTCTACCCTTCGATCGGCCACACTGGGTGTCAACAGGTCAAAACGCAACTTGATTGGAGGACACGTGTCTTTATTTCTATAAATAAATCATGTATACGCACTATATGCAAATGTGGCCTTATGCGAAGGTCACATAATTGATCGGTGCTGACGAGGGCACAGTGAAAAGCTTAAAAATAGCTTAGACTTCGTCAGTATTTTCAACTATAAGTTGTGTTCTTACGTTTAACTTTCGTCAATTTGCTTATAACTTATGAATATTCTTTCAACGCGGCAAAGTTTTGTCGCGCAGAGTAAATACTTTGTTCCTCTTCCAAGAAATTTGGCACTCTATGATCAGCAGAACTCATTTAGTTACAGGTCACATAATTTAATATGGCAAATCGATTACGGACAAACTTTATCAACTGTGTCGACTGCTTTATCGAGATGTTTGCGGAACTCACTCATAAAACAAAATATTAATAAATACGTGCTCCATTGGACAGAAAACAAAACGGAATAAACTTATCTTCTCCCATGTCACAGTTTTTTTTTCCTTCTTTTTCTTTCCGCTAAAATGTTCACGAGATAACACAGATCGAAAATGTAATAATGCTTCCTGTTGGCACTGCTCAATCTAAAACGCATTACCGACAAGTGCAACCCCCTTATTCGTTTTGCTTTATTTCTTCTTTTTCCCAAAGTGCTCCTGTGTAGTTGGAGAATCGATAGAAATCAATTGGGGGGGGACACCGTCGAAGATCGATGACGCAACATTTATTGCGAGGAATTCATTCACAACACGCGCACGTCCCCCCCCCCCCCCCCCCCCCTTTCTTTTTTCCTTCTTTCTTGTTTATTACTATTGTGCCCTGGAACGCAATCTTCGACTGGCATGCTTAGCGCGTCCTCAAATGTCGTCGCTTGATTTCCGCACGATGAGGTCAAAAAAGTCCCTTGCAGTCGCCTGTCGCTTTCCTAGCAATGTCACAGCCAGGGGGGGAGGGGGGGGTACTACTTCTGGCAGACACATGCTCTCCTGCTTGTCATCGCTGCACGGCTTGACAGTCCACGGAAACTTGGACAGCCAAAAGTAGGGACGCCGCTACAACAGCGATGCAACAACGCTCGACCGTATTTTTGACCGTAACTTTTGCGATCAACCGCTATAGGATCGCGAAATCCGGCCCACGTTTGGTGCATGAAGGGGGGGGGGGGGGGGGGGGGGGGGGGGGGGCTATAGGACGCTTGAAGGACGCGTTCCAGGCACTGCATTTGCCACGACCGCTCCATAACGACGCGGAGGCTCATGTTTCGGGTTCAGCCGAACCGAGAAATGAAGCCGAGGCAAGACGGCCTACATAGAAAGCCGTAGCGCTGAATAGTAAACGTCACTCGCTGAGGACCGACGCAAGTCGCAGACAGCATGTACACCAGTGCTGCGTCGTCGTTCGGCTAGAAATAGGTCCCACCAGTGAGAACACGCGCCTCAGACGAATGTTGACACGTATAACACTCGTGTTCAACGGATCCCTGGATGGATAGTGGGATGCGGCTGGAACCTTTTGGTCGGGCGGCGGTTTGCGCCACCTAGCCACTTTTTTCCAGTAACGAGCACCGTCTGGGGAGTTCTCTGCGAACTACAAATGAGGGGCAGCCCAACATGCCTCCGGCCGTCGGAATACATTGGCATCGTGCTGTTGTGTACGTCTTTTTTGCTTTTCATGCCCCAAAATATGAATACTCAAACAATAATCTCCAAAGAATACGAAATACACGCGAGGATGAGGGATTTTGCCCTCCGAAAATGGTCACAGCTAGAAGCAAGGCCGCGGGAAAGGATGTAAGCATGCGCAAAACTTACTGGAAAAACTTCCATTGTGGGATAGGATACTTTTGTCACCAAAAAGGCATACCCCTTTAAAAAAAAACAAGTTAACGCAATATTTACTTTGTGAGAAGGGCTATGAGTCTCGCGACGTGCCGAACAAGAAGCGAATTTCGGATTTACTCCTCAATAAAATTAGCCTCATTACGTAATTATTACACTAAACATATATATATATATATTTTTTTTTTTTTTTGGGTGGGGGAGGGGTTGTTTGGGGGGGGGGGGGGAAGGGGGTGTTTATTTTCTGACATCCAAACACTCTCAATCGCAAGCCGCCTCTTTGAGACAGGTGGCTTGCAACCAGCCACCGAGCGTCCATCGTTACCGCGCTCACAACCGCTGCTGCGGTATGCCCCGCCTTTCCTGAGCGGAAAGATCCGCTTAGTAAGTGATGTGTCCCCACCTTTGACCCCGTTTTTAATAGCAAAATCGGCGTCGCGTGGTTGTAATTTTTGAATATATAGTGGGCTTAGTGTCCGTAAAATGAGTTATTGCAAAAAGACGATCGAAGAATTATCTTTAGTGCCCCTTGAAAAAAAAAAAAAAGCTAAAATTATTTTTGAAAAGAAAAAAGAAAGAGTTGGAGGTGACTTGTAGTCCATTTTTGTCCCGGGAATTTCAGTGTTACCAGCATTCGACCCAAACGTATCAATAAGCATTAAAAAAAAAGCTAGACAAAACGAGAAACTAATTGCTGGGTGTGACGTCATACCCCGAAGTTTCAACTGCATCACGCGAGCCACTTGTAATGGAACGCGTGCGCTCTTTTTGACTATTGCGGTAAAGCGCGAAACACATGTACGACGAAACCGTCCGATCCGACGTGCGGGCATGCCGGAATGACCTTGGGGGGAGAGGGTTTTCGTAGCATCGGAGAGCGTTGAAAACCCTCGCCTCCGACCGTCGTATTGCGCGGTCGGACGTCGGATCGGACGGTTTCGTCGTACATGTGTTTCGCGCTTAAAGCATGCGAAAGGCGCCGAAATGTTGAGAACTCTGAATAATACGTCACGATTCCCACCTCCCTTCGAACGCGCGGGAAGTAACGGGGGGCTTCAGCGCTATTTCGGAAGCGCTATTGTGGCTCATTGGTACATCAGTCTGAAATATAGCTCTGACATTCGTAATCCTGGAGGCCAAAGAAAGACGATTTCATTATTTTTCATGTAATATAAAACAGCTTCCGTTTCCCTTTAAAGATATTTTCAGAGTTCAGCCGTCCTAGGAGCGATTCCAAAAAGATGTTTCGATTTCGGGCTGAAATGCCGAACTATAGTTTGCTTCGGGTTAAGTCGAGACGCAGCCGATGCTACAAACGCGAGCGTGTGGCCCCGAACAATGCTTGCACTGCAGGAGCGCGCGTGCTTGGCCAACACCACCTGGACAGAAGGCCTCCACACGCGTCATCATAGTCAGATCGATCGAGGCGAGAGATTGGGCACGAGTGCTGTGTCAGTGTTCGGCTGCGGCTCGTGGCCAATCAGCGCGTCGAAGGTCGGACTCGGGTCCAATAGCCGACCGAGTGCGATCCGACTGTGATGACGTTTCATAGACGAAGAGGAAACCATGCGGAGGCCTTCTGTCTAGGTGGTGTTGGCTTGGCAGGGACGCTGAAAGCCCGGAGGTCGTTCTTGTAACGTCTTAGAAAGAGGGGCTGTACAGGGGTACACCCCTTGTTCCATATGTTACTCCCCAAAAATACATTTCGTCGTTCAGTCCACTGACGTCGAGCTGGCAATACCAACTTTTGCGAGCGGCTGTTGTATATAACGTACTAAATAGTTAATGTGCGTACCAAAGACTACAAAGAAGAAAAAAATTACTGAGGTTTTGCGGCAGGGCCAAAAAGACCTTGATTGTCTTAATGCAGCCTTTAATGAGTACATTAGCGATTTTAATAAGTTGCATCGCTCGACTATCAAGGCGCCCGTAAAAGTTGGCATCGCCATCTCGACGTCGGTGGAGGAGAACGCCGAAATGTAGTTTTGGGTTGTTACATATAGGACAAGGGGTGTACCCCTGTACACTCCCTGTTTTTTACAGTGGAACTGGGTATAGAAGACAGTTGAGAATCACTCCTGAATTAAAATCTGCGTCGCGGCGTTAGCATACTGTTTTTCTTTTAAGAATGATTTTTTATATCCGTGTTCCATCCAGTCATTTAACAGAAAAATGATTGTCAGTTCAGTGAACATTTAAAAAGGATGAAGGAATTTCTTTTTTTTAGCTGCGGCTGATTCGGGCAGAGAATAAGTACCACAAGTTCGCAAAGCATGACAGTTCCATCACTTACAGTTTACATACAATGATTCTCGTACAAAAATTCACTCGTAAAACTCTCATTCCTTCATTTTTTTTTATTTTTTACCTAGAATATTTATTAACTTCATTAGCTACCAATAGCTGCCTCATGTACAGTTCAAGACGTAGTCCTACTCATACATCATTATCATCATCATCCTCTTAAAAGAGACGGTGTTCGTTGCGAACATGAAAGAAATAACTGCGGACACGACTCACGCATCTCCTAAGCACGTTTGCTCCACGTATACACTGTGTCTAGCGTTCCGAGCTAGAATGCGCAGTAGGTGACCAGCCAGTATACAAACCTTGTTGTCGCGCGGCCGCTACCATGCGTGCGTCCGGGGTGGGGTGAATAGAAAGATTTAAACCCCCCCCCCCCCCCCCCCCCCCCCTGACGTTCTGACTCTCCGCTCGTTGCCTGCTATAGACCGGCCGGGGCCCTATGACGTCAAGAACGCAGCAAACGCAGATTGGATGTTGATTTGTGAAAGTCGCTGATGTCGAATATCCGCAGAAGAAAACAAAGAAAAAGTGAGCTTTGTTTTCTTCTGCGGAAGATCGTCAACAGCGACTCTCACCAGTCAACATCCAATCTGCTTTTGCTGCGTTGTTGACGTCACTTCCTTCTTCCATAATCGCCGTGGGAGTCCAAAAAGCGCAACATAGGGCCCCTGGTCATCATACTGCCCGGTCGTCGTTTCCCTATTCCAGCTTGTATCGCTAGCCGATGTACGCTTCGAACACGTCTGCAAACAGTTCTTGTACTACCAATGTTGCGGGACCGTCCGACAAAGAAGGGTGGATGGATGGATGAATGTTAATGGCTATACCCTCTATAACGAGTGGTAGCTTGGGCCACCTTGCCTATGTCTAGAAGAAGCACGCCACAGACAGTGTTTTCAGCCTGTGTATTGTACCATGGGCAACCCGGTTGTACTTGTGTTTAACAGGTCGGTGCATTACGGATACTTGGCGAAATCGGACGCTGCATTTCCGAACCAGATATGTTTGCTTCGTGCATATTTACGCTTCGAAAATGTCCGAAGACAGTTTCTTTTTACATGAGAAGCGACATGAACCGCCCTACAAGGAAGAATCACGCCTTGGACAGTGCCTGAAGAGTGTCTCTTGTGAGATGCAGTAACAGTGTGACTACGGAAAACAAGCAAAAAACAAACATTCCTTAGTGGTGGATAAATTATTTAGTCCGGCCTGCTGGAGGTTAAACGCAAAAAGAAAGAAAGCGAAAAAAAAAAGCAGAAGAGGAACAATATTACCGCATCTCCATGTGGTGAATATGATGTTGATTGGGGCGAAGCTCTGGTGGTGCTTGTCTGTGTAGACGGTGAACCGCAGCATGCCGAGCCTTTCGTTCGTTTTTCCTCCATGTACCATGTCAGAAAGAGAATGTGTGGTATAGAACGTGGTTATATACGTATTTGAGCATTGAACCGCAGCGCCCTCTCGTCTATAAACGTTGAGCCAATGCATGCAAAGTTTGACGCAATTAAAAACGCATTTGAGCGCAGCACCGTCTCCTGTATAGACGTCGAGTGGCTACATGCAACGTTTCATCCATGACATCCCCAGCTCTTGAGTTACTACCATATCTCAGAGCCCCCTACTCGTCCTGCAGTCGTGGCGAAGTGCATGGTTAAGGCGATGGACTAGAAATCCGACTCCCCGCACAGGTTCGAATCCTGTCGACTGCGCATACATTTTTTTTTCATCATTTTTTGTTTTGTTTTACACGAGCACGTCAGCACGTGCTCACACGCTTGTGAGCACGTAAGCACGTGAGCTCACGAGCACGATCACGAGCACGAGCACCAGCAAGATCGATGTGAGCACGGACGCCGGACGGACAGTCCCTAAGGAGCTTCGCCCCTAAAAAACATTTTGCGGCTTTGGAACTTTATGACGTCACTTGGAGGACCTTTACGTGATGTGCACGAAATAATCATTCTCATGGAGAGAATGATTACCCCGTTTCCGACCGCCAGCTTCCCCAATAACAGTCCTATAAAAGAAAAAAAAAAAGAAAAAACGACTCGGTGGACTGTATGTCCACCGACCCTGGGTACACTAACCACGTCGATCCATCCTCCACGCCAAAACCACTATCTACACCCGTTTCACTTCATGATGGACCGCATCAGACGCGTTGGGAAGGATTCCGTGCTTTTTAGAGCTTACTTTTCATCAAATTCAGGTGTGTCTTTTTTTTTTTTTTTTTTCTCCCCGGAGATCCGGTGTCTTTGGTGTCCATTGTCGGTGGAGGACAAAACATTCGCGTTCATCTGAGTTTTAGGTTTGAAGAAAACATGGCACGGACTTCAGGGTCTCCAACATTGAGGAAACATGCGCGTGATTGGAATACTTGAAAGACGCAGCCCGGATCCGATAAAAGATTGATACGAAAAAAAAAAAAAAAAAATTCCTTTCCTTCTTTCCCCCCCCCCCCCCCCCAAAAAAAAGAAAAAGAAAAAACAACAACAACAAAGGAACACGTGGTGGACAGTTACATAGTGAGGGGCTGTGTTCCGGGTTATCACAAAACAAAAGTCGTAGATGAAATATTTATTTTCGTGAAGCTATTCTTAATTACGAACATCGCCGGTCCGGGTTTTTTTCTTTTTTCCTCCAATTTTGATTAAAGCGGCTTGTCGGTTAATTTTTCGGGGTTCACTGCTCTTTAAGTGGTATAAAACAAAGTACACGGAACCCTAGATGTATGAGCCATCATATCCACTCCAGAGCCACGAGCGTATATGCAACTCAGCACCCCAGCTGTGACTGGGCCCTTCCCGACACTCACGCGACACTTACACGGCTTTGGATTGACTTCGACCGGCTCCTAGCGTCCTCTACGGTCCATCGCAAGCTAAAGAAACAAAGTATTTCGACAAAAACCCCGAGACTGGGACAAAAAGGGACGGACAAACACAAAGTCTCAAAAAGACGTGGACGATACAAAGTATCGTCCACGTCGCATCGCGAGACAGATCAGACAAAAAAAGAAAGTTGAAAAAGTACGACGGAACAACACTTTAACAGATAAAAACAAACCAACGAACAAAAAAAAATAGAAAAGAAAAGAAGGAAAGCGTGGTTAAACAAAGTTGGGAGGATGCATTCCTTGTGCAAACCCCAGAGGGCTTCGTTTCCTCGGGCGGTTTTCGGACTCGCCAGCCTCACGAATTCGTCCCAAAGCGGAAGTGACACCTCGTTAGGCGCCTGTCTACCAATTTCCCTCGATATTTGTTCTTTTTTTTTTTATCGGGTTACAGAGGAACATTTTATCAACATTGTCGGGACCGTGAGGTTAAATTGAATACAATTGTTTCCGTTTACTGTACTTCATTTACGGGCGTATCATGAGATTCTTCGCTATAGACGTTTTTCGTTTCTCTTCATGCCCAGTCGCATGGTTTCCGTATCTGGTATGCGGAACGAAAAAAAAAAATAGAACATTTCAACCTGGAATATGCGAGAAAGTATAGGTGAGGCAAAACAGCAATGTGCGGCAATCCCGCATTTTTCGTGAACACTTTCGAGCGGTGTAGAGAGATCAGAACGACGTTTTAACGCATACCAAAAGTGACGACATTTAAGATGGCTGCACCCTCGTGGAAAAGGTGAATAGGTCGAATCATAGCCTCCTCTATACTGTCAAATCCTGGCACGTCGCCTCTAAACGCGGCCGCCGAAAGTGAAATGGTGGAGCGGCAGACAACGCATGAGAGGAGGGTCATGTAACGAGCGCCCTGCTGCGGCGAGACGCCGAAACACACTTGTCCCGACCGTGGAATGTACGTGTGCATTCCGCAACATCAAGACCACCGGTCTTAGCATGCTATTCATGTAAGGGTCTATTCACACGATGCATCTTGTTGGCGAATCTTGTGTCGCGAAGCTAGGTTTCGGGAAACGGATTCCCCGTCTGAACGCGACCGAAAAAGTGACGCGCCTCCGAAAAAAGTGGCGCGTGTTCCTCGCTTCTGGAGCAATGTTTCGCCGAAACCTCACCGAGGCCTGTCAATCACCCGATGGAGAAACGCGGACGCTACCAATGGCCGCTCGACTTCGCTATGACGTCTGACCTTCGAGGAGGAGCGAGCTTCTGGAGGAGTTTGATTTTCGTCCGATTCCGTATCCGAGCCAAAGCCAAAAGAAAACAAGCAAGCATGGCGAGCGACAAGCGGAGAAGCGGTGCGTATAGACCAGTGTCCGCGCCAATTCCGGGGCGCCGCCATGTTTATCTACGCTCGCGCCACCACGCGGAAAGAACTGGCAGGCAGGGAGGGGGGGGCTGCGTTGGCGCAAGTTGGCGGCGTTGCTTTGGGTAGCTGGATGCGGCAGGCTGTCCGAATGCACCGACACATCGTGAAAGATGTCTTCACCAGAAGCCTCTGCGGCCCGTTCTTCAACAGGCAAAATGTCGTGAACATTCGAGAACCCATCTCGATCAAGGAAAATAAGGGAAAACCTTTCTTGTCTTAGATGTTCTCGGTGTCTGCTGACCCTTGACATCCGCGTTTCAGTCCGGGTTCATTGCGTAGTAAATATTTCGCTACCGCTTTCAAATGCTTGATTGTTGGCTTCTTGTATACGACATTACATTCGTGGCACGTTTGAGACCGATTTTCGCGATCTGCTTGCCTTTCTGCGGCAGCGCGACTCTGCCAAGCCGAAATAAGTGCGAGGCGTTCACTTGATCGAACGCAGTTTTAGCGAATGAAAACGAGACGACGACGTTTCATCGAATGACTAGCGAATGGGTCTAGTTACATAGACAGCTCGTATTAGCTTTCTTTTGTAATGTGGCGCCTTGTCTGCCGCTGCGAAGCGGTCTAAACGAGGGCTCCGAGTATGTTAGCACGCGTCCTCCCCCCCCCCCCCCCCCCCCCCACACACACACACAAACACACACTGCGAGCGTCTGGGCTCGAAACTATTAATTGCCAGTTCTAAAGGATGGTACTTACTTGAAGTGGGAGCTGGAATTATACGAGGTACCAGGAGACACTTACTATCGGGCAACGAAGCACGGTGCCTGTGGGGGCGGAGTCTAGGAACGCTACTGATTAATATTGTGACAGGCGATCAGTTATGATAGCAGACGAAACTTCGACTCGTTTGCTCAGAAGTTCGCGGTGATATTTTATTAGCCCTCGTTACAGCACACCAAGGATCTTAGGCAGTGAAATTCACATCACGCAGGCTCGTCCGTCGTAGTCAAATGAGCGCAGTCGACGATGAGATGTAATGAGCTACTAAGCTTCACAAGGAAAATGCGCGTGAGAAAGAGTTTTGAGGAAGTCCAAAACACCGATCCAGCAGACGCACGTACGTACGTTTACTCCGGACTTCATGAACCCGACGGCGCAAGATCAAAGAGCACCGCCGCCATCGCCACCCGGTTTTCTCTGCACTTTGCGCGACGACGGCACTGCAACGGAGGGCACTCGCCTCGGCGTTAACAATCCGCGAAATAGATTAATTTACCACTCTTGAAGCCATTCCAAATGATAAATGAAAATACCTCGGCGTTGTTGAACATCTGACGACACAACCAACACAACTGTGCCGCTGGCTGCGTGAGCCTGACACAAATGTGCCGAGCGCCTGCTCGGCACCGTTGTTGCTCGTGAAGGCCTGCTTATTTGTAGTTGAGACGATGATTCCACATCTTTCGTGGTGCTTGCAATAACTTCGAAGGGCAGGGGAACCTTCTCACGAGGACGTTGAAGACACTCAACACCGGAGCCACCAAAGCAATCGCACAAACCGTCGCCATGTTTGCTTCTTCGTCACTCGCGGCGCGGTCAACTCGTCGCGAGATGTTTTCTGGCTCGGCTAGATGAAAACCAACAACGGCAAAGTGGCGTATGGACACACGGCTCTCGCATTACGGGCACTATACTCACATACCGCGGTAAACAGGACCGATGCCGGCGAAACGGCAGTCGGCACACCAGCGAAGAAGCCCTCAACGGGAACCGGCGGCGCAGGCCGACGCAGCCCCCCCTCCCCGTGAGCGTCTGGGTTCGAGATTATTGTTCGCTTTTGCTCCTTGCGGTCGAGGCTAAAAAGAGCACTTCCGGACAAAGGTCTATAGACCATTCCATTTAGCGCTCTCTGGGCGGCACCATTTCGTTCGCTCGCAGCGCCCTCTCCACACATCCGGGAAGTTCAGCGGGTTCGGCGGGGTAAAACGAGAGAGAGGGCACGCGCCCGACTCCGCTAGCAGACGACAAACCGGGACGTTGCCGTTCTCCATCTTTGGGCTGTATCGGCGGGCAGTACGGAACATCGAACTCTCGCTCGTGGCTGCCGTTGTGAGGTGGTTCGCGTTCTTAGAATAGTTGTGGCTACTCCAAAATCAGCCTATAGCTCTCTGTTGTTCTATTTCGCTAAATGATCAACTAACATATCTTTTTTCCGTTACTTAAATAGCAGTTGAGTCAGCCGGCAGTACTACCCTCAACTACTGGGTGTGTTGCGGCAGGAGAGCACGTTTCATTTATTATTTCAGACTTCCGCTCATGGTCGCTAAAGGCCTACACCAGTACGCACTTTGTATAGTAAAGAAAACACAGCAACCGGATTTACTTTTCGCCAAAGAGACCGGCCAATCTAACACAGTTGTGCCTATTTATTTTTTATTTGCACGCTGGTAACAGCGCCATTGAACCCTGTGAGTCTTTTTATCTATCATAATATTACACGACAACTGGCATACCAAAATCTGCGCACCTGCGCTTGAAAGTTCCAAAATGACGCGATTTTAAACAGAGTTTGCACGCCAGCCGGACGCTAGCTACAGCCCACTCGGCGGAGCGGACGACGTTCGGGGTGAGAGGGGGAGTGCATTTGTTTTTTTCTCTTTTACCCTCTCTGCTATGACCCTAATGGAACGGTCTATACGGGTGACTAGTCTTGGTCCTAGTCGGTTGCAGGTGTGTGAACGGCGCCTACAGTACGGGTTGGGGGCGCGGTGCAGATTCATCAACAGTTGCGACGAGTGCAAGCACTGCATATAAACATGATGGCTGCGGATAACTTCATTAGCGGTGCGAAAATGTTCGAAATGCTTCGAGATCATCCGCCTGTTCTTTGACGTTCGCGGTCTTTCCCGGGTTTGGCAGGACTAGTAAACTTAGTGAGCCGAATCTGACAAAGTTCATTGAGTGGTAATAATAAAACAGACTGTCTTTTTACACTGTGCGTACTTCATATTATTTTGATGCGAAACGCTTGATATTCCCGGTGCAGATGGCAAGGTTTGGCGGAATTCTCGTGAGTCAGTACGTCACAGGTTTCGCGCGTCAAACTCCACGTGTGAACAGGCCGATTTCGCAAAATCTTGGTTTCGCTAGACTGTGGCGCGTTGAAAAGATGCATCGTGTGAATAAGCCTTAAGCTCGTTCCAAGCATGGGCTCTAACATTGCCCTTCGCAAAAGGAAAGTAGAAAGCGTTCCGGGGTTTTGAGCGATTCCACCTAGAAGATAAGGCATGGGCGTGACGTCACCGTTAGTGGACCTCCGAACCGCCCCAAGCGGCGAACACGCTGAAGCACCACCAGTGTCGCCACCTAGCGGCAAACGCGGGCGTCTTGGCGTCGCCGCGTACCAACATCGCTCCGTTGTGAGACGCTGCAAGATGCGTTGGCGATGAGGGCGACATAGGGTATAGGCCTGCAGCGCTGCGTTCGTCCACAACTGATGGCGTAAAGGGAAGGGGGGGGGGGGGGGGGGGGGGGAGTGCAGGCATATTTGTCTTCTAGGTGATATTGGTTGGAGCCACTCTATAGTCACTGTGAATTAACGTAAGGAACGCAGAGGGCGTGGCGAGTCCGCGAGCATCTCATATGGCTTAGCAGCCAATCAGATTGCGTCATCGTCCGGTAAGAACGCCAACGAACTAATCAGAAAGCAGAAAGCATGAATGTTATAAACCACACCTTGAGTTTTTTTTCCTTTGTTTTTACGTTTTGGGTGATCATAAATAGGTACGTGCTTTCACGTCAAGAAAAAGAAAAAAGACGTTTTGCACGATGCTCTTGGCGTTTGAAACGTGCGCGTTTTTCATAAGATAACATTGATATCTAATCTGATAATGTACCTGCATTAATCTTAATTCTCTACATAAAGGAGGGGGAATTGGTAATGCTCCACGTGGAACCGGACTTTTTTTTTTATTTACTACGCCTCTTGGGGCGAAAATAAGTATAGAGCCCTCTTGGTGCTTAACATCATAGAGCATTACCCTTGAGCATTATCTGAAATGGCACGAGGCCCGCCTTCGTCCTCGGGGAATGTTAAGAAAAGTCCGCGACAGAGCAAGAACTACATCGCCCGTGATTCCTGACACCGCATATCGATAAGGTTGATTTTTTGTACCGGTCATTGCCAGTTTTTCAGTACAGGCAATGATAATGCAGCTTACGCAATGTCGTAACTCCTTTGGGAACCATGGAGGTTAGGTTTTTACAGCGAAGCTGCATATGACTCACAGGTCGGATTACTGGAATTTTTTGGTGTCGTCGTCATCCTCACGAAAGAAGAACCTTCAGCGATTGAAGCGAAAAGTGTCTATCACGCACACAGCATACAGCACAGCATTCGTTTCAATAAAACACAATCATAAAACAAGCTTCCGAACCAGATAATAGGTGATAAGGCTCTCCTGATACCAATGCGAAGCACGTAGCGATCACCGCATACGTTTCGCGGTAGAGATTCGCGTTGCGCAAGCTGCAGTGACCTATATAGCCCTTCATACTAAAAGACCAGCTTTTTCTGTTTACAAACATGAACTGCCGCTTGCGTCCCTAGCGACTTCTAGTCGCTTCGTCTTTGCAAGTCTCTCGAGCTTGCTGATGTCACCAGTGCTAGAAAGCATACATGCTACACGGACAACAGTGTAGGAGATTTCACAAGGGCCTTCGGCTGTACAGTTTAATGTCTTGGAGAATTCAAGTTGATTTGCAAGAATATTCGAAAATTTTTATTAGATCTCGCGCCTTTTCGTTTTCTTGCCGTTCACCTGGAGAATCGGTAACGTTTCATCGACATTTCAAGGAGCAGTTTTGAGGTGGGCTGTGTTCAATATTTTTATGAACCGGAAGTTCTCTGGGGCCTGAAAGACTGGAGTACCGCCTGGTAGCGCTTGCCATGAAAAGGGTCTATATAAAAAGTTTGGCCCAGTGAATTTACTTTTCTTTCGTCAATCATTTGGCATAGTGCAGTGGGTAATCCTTGCAGGTCATACCTCAGCTTCGTTTGCCAAGCACCTTCACAGCGTGGATTGGCGCCCCGATATTTCTTACAAAATAACTTCCTTGGTATGAAAAGTTTTACGGTTTTCATAACAATAGAAAAAAAGTTCGTTTGTAGATGACACAACGCACTGATCCTCTGGTTACTACTCCAGTAATGAACACGAAGATACTGATACAAAGAATTGTAATCGCCATTACTGTAGGAAAACCACGACTGTGCGCGAAAAACACAAATTGTAACTGCGAAAGCAAACTTTACAAGAAACGGTTGGTGATATATATAACCACCCGAGAAAGTGTTTCTACGGCGAGTGTGATATCGACGGCAGAAATGATCAGAGCGAAGTCAGGCATATTTTCACATCAGTTTTTAACATAATTTTTGCTTGAAACCGCTAAAGTTTACGAAGGGCAATTAGCAAAGTGGCTCTAAACTTGCGTTAGTATTAGTAACAAAGGGCTGTCAGACTCTGAATCGATGCCCTGGAAGCTTAAAATCGCGATAAATGTGCACATAAAAATTTGAGATGTTAATCTTTTGTTCAAGGAAGTTAATATGCTCACAAAAGACATTGTGATCAAAGATTGGCGGAAAGTAGTGATTACAAATCAAAACGGTCCTGACGTCCCCAGATATTACTTTAATCGCCGGCGCTCACAGTGACACCCAAAATCTCTCCATTTGTGAAATTTTAGAGGGTTATCTATTGCAATCAATACACCTCCCCCATGCTATTTCCAGTTAAGCCATGATCACGATCACGCATAAATACTTCTCAGTTTGGCGGAAAGTAATTAGGACTTGAAATTCAATCAGTTAGCCAAGTGTCGCTTAGAGAAACCATGGCATAAGTGCTCGACATGGCTTGAGATAAAGATTCAATAGTCTTTGTTTTTAAAACGCGAACATTCTGGTAATAAATTTTACACTGCTCATGTGTCATTTTATTTATTTATTTATTTTTTGTCTTAACAAAGCGAAGATTTGTCTATAGAGGCAACCAATTGGCCAGGCCTCAGCCACTTTGATCTTTTGAAAATTGTCGCACTCTACGGCGGTGGAACACGGCGCGTACATTTTATATCTAGTTCGACGCTAAATGCAAACAACCGGTTTGTTAACAACGACCGCGTGCTGAGCACTTCTGCGACATCGTCGACGCTTGTGGCGGGGTCAAGCCTACAGCGGTAAGACGTAGAAAACGAAATCGTTTTTTTGTTCGGCCCGCATGGATGAACTACGCATCATAGAAAGCTGACAGTCCACAAAAATGTGACACTAGCGGTGGTAATAAAATTCGTAAGTTTGAGTGCATCGGCCTTGCTGGATCAAAAAAAAAAAAAAAAAAAACGATAAACAAGAAAGGTATCTATAAGCCAGATGTCCAGTATAAGCTTAATATGCATCCAATTGGAATTTGAGATTGTGGGCGCGTGTAGAATTATGCCAGTGAAAAAACGTTTTCAGCAAAAATGAGAATAATAGTGTCTTCCTAACTGACAAGGCTTTCGGTATTACGACACCAAGCGTTGTTTTTCATGTTTTTTTCGCTTCTATTTCAAACCTTAGGATCAAATGCGCGTGATACTCAAACTCACGGGAAAAAAAATATCCTAAATTTCACCTCTAACTCGTATTGTTTTCATGAACCTGTTGAGTTTGGTTTTCAATATAATAATCTAGAGGGAAAACGCCCATGCATTGCGTCCGCTTGGGAACAGTGGGGCATAGACGCGGACATGGTCAGTCTAATGGGCGGCTCCGATGGGCCCAGATCATTGGCGACGCTTTAACATAAAAAGAAGAAGGAAAGCACCCCTTGCAAGGCCTGCAATTATTCTTTCCTAGCATTATTCGGTACTTATTTTGTAGAAAACACCCCCATCGAGCATTGCATAAAAATAAAGAAAGTTGACAAGCGCTCGAGCAACTTCAAGTCGTCGCGGCAAAACGAGCACGCCCAACCAATCGTCTCCTTTCTTTTAATCAAACAAATGAGCAATACAGCTTGTTTCTAGACTGCCTGCTCGACTTGCAAGTTATACAACCCCTCTCGTGCCCCCACTGGAAAGCGCGGAAAAATGTGAACGTTGGTTTTAACATAATCTTATCGTTTGCCATTTTCTGAATAGCTATCTTGAATGAAGAGGTAACAAATATCATGATTAGAAGAGTCAAGCCCATAGGTATTGTCCGAAAATGCGTTTAGTTTAGGTAGCCCCTTTAAGAGTTTCATTCCTTCACGTGGTTCCTGCCGCTCACAAGCTTGACTCCTTCAACGCACCCTCGTTTCCTGATCAGAGCCTCCTCGTCACCAGGCGGTATACATACCACTCGGGCTATCTTATACGCGCGCGGGTCGATGACAGCGTCGATTATGTTGCGGACGGCGCATAAACGGGACGCTCTTCTTTCGAAGGGTTCGGTTCTTTCTTGCGAATCTATCGGAAGGAAGCATCCCCCGGGCCCGGCATCCGAGCCGGGCGGCATTGTGCGGACGCTGTCAATGGAGCGGAACCGAAGACCCGCGTGGAACTGGATACACTAGCCCTTAGGACTTGAGCTTCTTTCACAGCACACGCCGTAATCAGACCCCGGGGACGCCCAACTCTGGGGACAAAGAGATGCAGCATCAACGTCCTTTTACGGGGAATCTGTTATATAGAGCAAGCGTTTGCCTTTTTGAGCGTCATGTTCGTTATAAACAAGCGTTAGCAGCTAAATATAGCGGACATTAGATGGCTGTAGTCCGCATATATGAATATACCTCTGTGGATAGGTACATTGGTTGTTCCTTTGCAGGGCAAATAATTCAGAAGGGAAGCAATTGCATTAAGCAGTGCACACAATGCAGATACTAACTGATGCGTTTTTTTCCCTCGTAAGAGGTTCCTATCAGGTTGGTGATACAAAGACCGTCGGCAGACATGTTCTAATCATATTTATATATGAAGCGAGTAAGTTTCGAACATGTTTTAGGCGTGCCTACAGATAAATGTGTCACCGTGTACGCAGAGAACTCCGTGTCTTTTATAGCACTATGCGAGGAGTGGAACTGCTGTTTTAGGCTTTTTTTTATCTCTACGGGGGGGGGGGGGGGGGGGGGGGGGGGGGGGGGGCGCTAGAAAACAAGCCAAATTTGTTAATTGGATAGCTAATTATCTCTGAAATTTTTCTATCTTCAGTTTTCTGGGATAATGTAGCTGGCGAATTAACGCTCGCCCTCCTTCTAGCCTAGCCGTGCACGTAAAATTATTTTTTTTTTAAACTTCGTATTGGGAGCTACGCGACGAGGCATATTGTCATCCTTAACAGCGCCTTCAAAAAAGGAAACTATATCCCCGTCTCCGAAGCGCGGTTGTGACGTCTATATATTCCTCCGCTTTGCGCTTGCGTCGCACTGGGTCACGTCGTACTCCTGTAACGCGGACACTTCAGATGCAGGGCCAATACCACCCTCGTGCGAGAGCAGACCCACGTATGACGTCATAGTTTCTGGATCTTCAACCCGCCCCCAAGCGGCAAACGCCCTGAAGCTCGCCGAGGGCCGCGCCACGAAGCGGCCGACGCGTACGTCTTGGCGTCGCCGTGTGCCAATGTCGTGCGCGTTGTGAAACGATGCAAGACGCGCCGGCACAGAGCCGTATATTGGGCGAGTTTGGTCAATGGGCGGGGCAAAGGCCGCCGCCAGCGCCGAATATTGCCCACACGGTTAGAGCGTAAACTCAAAGTGCGACGCAGCGTCGACCGATCAGCAGACCGCGACGTTACAATATGCGAAAAGACATTTAAAGCGTGAAATATAAGCATTCAATCTCGGCGTCTCGATGACAATGGCGTCAATAGCCAATCAGCAGCAATGATCGCAATGCTCTGGTTTGGAGCGCACGTTCGTTTTGTTCTACCGTTGAACCCGGACGTGACAAAAACGTCACATGCGCCAAGCTTTCAGTCACCAAGAGTTACACCTTTTTACTCTAGCGACGCTAAACGGGCTTACTTAAATTAGTCGAGTCGCATTTTTAGAGCTCACGACCACCGCTAGGGGCTGTTTCACGGCCTGCGGTTGGCCTCGAGATGCAAGTGATGACGTTTAGAAAGGGTATAGGTGCGAGGCTTGTCTTCTATAGGTTGTATTGGCTGAGCCGGTGTAGAGCGGAGGGATTGGACTTATTAGGTGTACGACACGCTAATGACGTCATCAGAGGGGAAAAAAAGAAGGGGGGGGGGGGGGGGTCCGTTGTATTTTGTTTGGCTTTCGTGCTTGCAAATGTGCCGGCCGTATCTACACAATTTACGAGCGGAATAGCACTTTTGGCGAGTAAAAACAGAAAAAAAATTGACAAAGAATTCCGAAATGTTCGTTTGAGACTCCGCGTAGATGCACAGACAAAATAAAATTAAAAAAACAAAAAAAAGAAAACGTTGGTGGGTTGTGGGGTTGTGTGTTCTTGAAATTGATGCTTGCTTCTTTCCACCTCTCCTGTGTGAGTTTGTGTGCGTGTGCGTGTGCGTGCGTGCGGACGTGTGTGTGTGTGTGTGTTTCATTCTTGCGCGTGCAATAAGCCCTTTGTCTGCTCCGTCCTCGAAGACAATCCCGAGTTGCGATTCTTCGTTACATCACGGCTACATCGGGCTCCTAATGAACCCTTTTCGAACCCTCTTGCTTACAATGCTAATTAACTATCTTCTTTTCCTCAAATGAATGGAGCCTAAGGGGTGTGAGATGTCCGTCGCAAGGAGTGAATTGCTTTTGGTAGCACAACATATTCTATAACTATACATGTAAGTTTAATAAAGGAGCGAAATCACCGTTATCATTTCATATCAGTGAAGAGGTATCAGGTCTGAATTGTTTTTAAGTCTGGACATTTGACAGACGAGGCCGACGCGCAGTATGCATTCCTAAACTCCTGAAGCGGACGATGCAGGCCCGTGTTTGTCGGCAGTTACCTTGGGAGAAGTCAAGTAAAATTAAGACGCCAGTTCCATTACGTAACCTAAAGAGATACGGATGCGTGAAAGTCAGGATAACGTCCTCTTCAAGGTGAATAAAAGGTGTTTTCGGGAGAGCGTTGAAGACCTTGCGCCGGCGTCTCACATCGCTGACGCCTGGCTGGCGAATGCGGGCGAACGCGTCGCCTACCAGGCGGGCGCCTGGAGGCATGGTCGGAGAGTCTCATATATAAAAAAGAAAAAAAAAAAACAATTTATCGGCATCAACAAAAATTACTTCCCTAGATTTGTTTTTCGTGTGTTGAACAGATGAGGTGGATTAAACTTTTGGCCATTTCGAAAGTTCCAGACATCGCTTCCCACATTGCGTTTTCTGTGTCTCAATTTGGAGTTTTCTGCATAAAATGGAGAATTTGCTATTTTATTAAAAAGTAACAAAACGAGTCTTTGAAAATGTGTTACGAGCCATAAAATATTAGTTTTAAGTTAAAATAGGGAAAAAGTATTGTAACTAACACCCAAATCCGAGTTGACTATAAACAAAATAAAGAAATCCTTTAATGTATATTTATTATCCCCTATTTGGACTCATGATGCCGTATAAGTAAGATAAGGAATGTTATTAATATATAAGATAAGGAATATTAAGTAATCAGGCACCTGGCTAAATCTGCGGGGTACGCCACCGTTTTTTTACGTTTTTCTTAACAACATTGGTTTTATGCGAGTTTAAAAGATTTGGAGTACAATATTACAAAATGTAAATCTCATTTTACAACAAAATATTTTGTAGAGATTTTTTTTATTAAACTTTTTTTTTTTTTACGTGTTTTTTTTTTTTATTTTTTTTTGTTTCGCCAAACCCAGACATGGAATCACCCATGTCTGGGTTTGGCGTGGAATGACCCCACTGAGAAAGTGCCGAGTTCGAATGTGACGTTCCTGTAGAAGCGTTCAAACATTATGCTCGATACATGCACACATTCGAAGTCCGAGTGACCACGTAGGTGAGCTGGTCAAGTAGAGCCTATGTAACACTGGAGTGTGGGGGGAGAACCAAAACAAGCACACACCCGAAGCTCCAAACGCCGCTATGGCGGTCGCTGACGGCTTGAAAAACGGCATTGTTTATTATGTTGACGCTACTCGTGGTGTTTTTATAATGCCCTTATCGGTTATTGCAGCATTATGGCAGGCTCTATAGCAAAACTTAGGTGCTGATCGGGACTCAATGCAACTGGTTTTATTACCAGTAAGATGGATATGTATTTTAGCGAAGAAAAAAGAACAACAGATGAACCCATAGCCTGTTCGCTAGTTTGAGTTCATTATTAAAATAAGGCGTTTGAAGTGTAGAATGAGCCACGCAGGTTATGAAGAAACCATACGAAAATACTATACAAAGCAAAAAATATACAACTCATATAATTATAGAAGCAATACTAATTTCATTAAACCGAGAGGATGGTTATCAGGGTGAAGGTTATTTAAGTGAACAAAGTGGTATATTGTTTTAAACCTTGGCTAAAATTATGCACACATTGACGTTCATAATTTTGTGCCGCAGAATTCTATTAGTATGTCCCCGTGTGTGCTATGACACTCGCCATGCCCCTCCGTTCCTTAAGCTGCAAATTACTGCAAAACTTTTTTTTTTTATTATTTCACAAGTCATATCACTAAATAGGCCCGCAACAAGAACGACAGCACGTCTTGAGAGTCAAAAATCTGGAGAAACCTCGTAAACCACGGTTTGCTTCCAGGTCAATAAAACAGGGCCGTGATAGAATGCAGAGAAAGGCACTTCAACCCTACTTCACTTTTTCTTTCTGCATTTTTTAATGTTATGCGGTAGCTTTTCTTTTTATATCAAGCTATACGCGCACTTGAGAGAATAAGCTACCGATTCTTGTTCCATGCGTGAGCCAAACTGACATTGATTCATATCTGATTGCTGTTCTCTTGTATTTCCTGTGTGCGAAGCTCTCCGATGGTGTGTTCCTACACGTCGAGTACATACATCCAGGCTATGTTGGTTTCCACATAACTTGTACGTGAGGTGATTGAAGCATGTTCATGGGCATCATTTCTGCTTGTTTTTGCCGCGAAAAACAAATTCGGTAGCGCGAGGTGCATCCGGCAGAAGACAAACGCCATCGGCAGCAAGGCCGGGCAGCTTTTTCTACGCCACTGCGAACCATGCATTGAAATCATCTTTAAATCTCCGCGAACATTCGTTCTCACATTTTGTTCGTCTGAGCGTATCGGTCCCTTTAATGCCTCATTCAAAGGTTTAATGACAAGACAAATATTAAAACAAAATGAATCGATAAAGGAAGCTAGTAACACCATCTGTCATCACCCAAAAACTAGGTACGTACCGGTTCCTATCTATGTGATAAAACAAAAATGTACAGTTAAAAAAAAAAAAAAAAAAAAGAAACATGGTATGATCTGATGGAGAAGAGTAATATCCTGCCGCCCTTCCTATTAGCGTTAGATTTCCTCCAGACTAGTCCTCTCAAGATATTTATATAAGGATCGGTTTCATTACACTGTTTTCCGAGTAATCAATGTTTTGCTCTTAATGTATTTCATTTTGACTGAACAGGGATAATATGGCTGACGGCGGTATGGAGTAAGAATTTCAATTTGGTTCGCAAATCTTTAATGGTGGTGTGGTTTTCTCTACAACAAGAAACCGTACTTTTCGTTGCATTTATCGGTTGTTTCCTTTTCATTATTTTTCTTTTTGAAACGGTGAAAACGAGTAACTTTCAAAATCCGAGATAAAGAGCGGTCGCTGTTGCCATTTTTTGTGCGTTGGTCTTGCTTGCAGTATTTCATTTCATGTAAATCAGTTTTATTAAGATTTGTGAAAAAAAAAAAGTACATTTCGATTTTCACAACAATTCTTCTGGGAGATTAAAGTCTCAAGTTCTCCTTCAAGCTTACGACAGCATCGAGCCTCCTTGTCTCGCTATATTCTTGCGTGAAGAATAAACGAATCAGTGCTGACTTCGTTCATATTTTGTTTTAAATATTTTCCCTACCTAAACCAGAGAGATATGAATATGTCGTAGCGAAATCTGATGCTGTGGCTAATTTTCGTACAAGAAAAGAAAAGTTCGAGGAATATAATAATTATGAAGAAGCTCTGTCTTAAGCCATGGTCGCAGTGTTTCATTAAAAAGAGTGCTTCCAACTCTATCTACAAAACACAAACAAAACATCTCCGCTTATTCCGCAGCTTCGCGGCTTACTCTAGTGTAAAACCGCTGCGTTCGCGCCTCTCAGATATGAAGAAAATATAAATATACCACAAAAAGTGGATAAAAAATGGCTGCAACTACCGAGGCGTTTTTTTTGTTTTTTTGTTTAGGTAGTTAGCATATTTTATTTTTTGTTATTCGCGGAGCTACTTCCGTGGACTGCAGGGATTGGTTCTCCGAAGTACGTTGCTGGAAATTATGTTCACAATCTTTGTTAGAATATGTACTTTCGTGCAAATCCGATACAGAACTCCCTAAAACCGCGGTGCAACCCACTGCTGATACATCCTAAAAAAGAATTAAAAAAAAAAAAACGCGGTGGTCCTCACCATAAACGGGAGTTTTAAGGAACCCTTTTTGCACATCCAACAAGGTACTATGGGCCCTCGGGTACGAACTGCGCTTGCGCAACCCCAGAAGACTGGAATATGCGCAGTACGTACCGGGTGGCCCATTGTACCGTATCGGGTGTGCAAAAACGGTTCCCTAGAACTCCCTAATGACAAACGTTACCCGTGGGCACGCCTCAAGTGAGTTGGAAGCGTGCTTGTTTTATACATACGTATACGCTTTAAACACTGACTGCAGACTGTCTTCGCACGATGTATACTACCGGTGTGACCACCGCGGCTTAAAACTGGACGATCTCTCGCTAACAGCGCGGCGTGGGTGACAAAGCCATCGAATCCCTATAGACCGACGCTCTGTTTACAAAACAAGCCCGCGTTTTCCCACACCAGGTGCGGGCACTGCGCATGCGCAGTGCTTGCACCTGGTGCGGAACTGAATTCGGCAGAAACGGAATTCGGGCAGAAACCGAATTCGAGTGGACTGAAGCTTCTGCGCATGCGCAGTGCCGTCGACAGCGCCACCGCAGCTGCGTGACGTCAGGGACACGTGTTGGTCTATAGACTCCCTCGACTTGTCACTCGACCGAAGCGCCGCCGCAAAGCACTGCTCGAGATCGAAGACGCGTAAACACTTTTATTCCCAACTAACGAAGCCAAGCCAGTAAGTCTCACTGTTCAAACTCCTGCATATCATGGCGACTCGATTTTTTTTTTATTTTAATATTAATTTTTGATATGCTTTTGCTAACAACTGCGGCTGCCATAGTACAATATTCTCACGGAGTGCGGCGTCAATTCGACGCGGTTTTCTGCACGTGGTCTTACACCCGCACTCTGGTCATTGACAGCTTTATAAAAAGCAGGGCGTGGATGGTCCCGAATATCTTAGTTTCGCTCCACGGCCAATCATATTGCGGCATTAACAGTGGAGAAAGACGAAGATCACGAAACTAGGAGCGTGAACACACCAAGCCAAACTCTCGTAAAAAAAACTACCAAAGAAACATGATTAGAAACAGATGTATGGCAAATTGCTGGCCAATTGTGTTGCACATGCGAGACGTTCTAGCGTCACGTGACATCAGGTTGCGTGACGTCAATTTCTCCCGCTAGATTTAGCGGAGAAACTGAATTGGTGCGTAGGTACGTGAAGTCTTATACTGCAACACTGCGCGCGCTTTACGGGACGTTCCATGCCATGGGTACAGGAAATGCGGCTTCCCGAAAACCGAAGCAACAAAGCAAAGAACGTCTTACATTAAGAAAAAAAAGGACAGAAATAACAAAATAAAACAGTTATGATTCGCGCAGTTGGTAAAAATGTTTGCATCGAGAGAAAAAAAAAAATGAAACAACGGATTTGCACAGCCTTTCGTCTTACACTTGAATCCTCCCAAGCGCCGTTTGTAACTTACAATTCTTCTAAACAGCGTGAAAGTTTCTCGCCTGGCACGCGAGAAACCTTCACTCCGGAAGGATGACTCGAGCTCCAAAAAAATAAAACACTCGGCGAAAAGTGCTCTCCCCCTGAGATACGGAAAGTATATTCCGCAAATCCCCCAAAAAATAAATAAATCAGGACTGAAAAAAAAAAAACACATTGCTAAAGGTAGGGTCATTCTTTTAGAGGCCGCTCACCCGGTCCGCCTGTTTCTTATCGTGGTCCTGCCCGGCACAGTTAGAGAGGCGTAAATTTCGACCTGTGTATAGCTCCTAACGCTGCCCGTTGGTTTCGCAGCCGTGAGCTCGAGTGTTTCTACGCTCCGTTTCCCCTAAGGATGGACCGCGGATGGCTCCACGAGCCATCCTGGTCAGTCCTA
The DNA here is from genome assembly GCF_016920785.2 of Ixodes scapularis. Lineage (NCBI taxonomy): Eukaryota > Metazoa > Arthropoda > Arachnida > Ixodida > Ixodidae > Ixodes > Ixodes scapularis. Next base: position 131,442,173 of record NW_024609879.1, on the reverse strand, counting down.
AGGCGTATACGTGCCACGTGACTTTTCAGGAGCGCCCAGTGACGCGAGGGCTGTGTAGTCACGTGACATGTTCCCAGCGCTGGATTGGTTGGGATGGCTGGCAGCGTCCCCTGCAGTGCGGACTACCGTTAAGATTTAAACGTGGCTGTCAGTTATGTGCGAGGTATACGTTTTGCTGCAGGCAGTCCAAGGCGAGTGGACCTCCAGTGACACGTGACTACACCCCTGCCACTGCCCGCGACTCTGCAAAGCAGGCACACGTGACTCCAGGCTCGCCTTTCGATTGGGCATAGACCACTACGTGACTTCCACGTCATGGTCAACTTGGAAATAAACGCAGTTTAGGTTTCCAACGAATTCCCACAGCAGCGCGATGCTCGCCCGACCTGCATCATTTAGTGGATTTTCCGCGCCAAGGTGTTTTTCGCGAACTTTCGTTTCGTTGATGTTGTGGATGTTGTTTACCTTCGGCGTCAGCTTTTCGTCTCACGGAAGGAACGAGAAAATGTATAAAAACAATATCTTTATTTCAATTTTTTTTTAGCGGGTGGCATTTTCGGTAGCTTTTAGGGACCGTAGTTGTGTAAACAGCGGTGCCTTTTCCATCCTGTGTACACGACGCTCCTAGAAGTTCTTATACTGTAATATTTCGCTGGTACCGACACAGACAAAAAAGAAGCGCCCATAATATCTGAGTTCTCCGTAATAGCCACGCAGAAATGCATGCATTCAAGCAGTTCGTCCCCGAAAAGTCTTTCTATGAGCGCGGTGCTTATATTTACGGGGTTCATATTAACGAGACATGGCTGTTCCCGTATAGGTGCGGAGCCCTGTTCACTGTGTTTGTGTTTGCTTACGTATGTTATAGCTTCTGAAGTCAATAACATTAAAATGCAAGCCGGGGGATTCAACTCTGCTTCAGAGACAACGTTTATATTTTATTCTCTTTCTGCTTCCAAGGTCTTTGCGTGTACTTATCTTGCTTTTCCTTGGTTGAATAACACGATGTGAAAAAAAAGAGTTAACTTACATTCAAATTTATTTTAGGTGAGATATTTTTTTTCAGAATATAATAAGGTGCAACTTCTTCTACTTTAATAAAAAAAGAAGAAAAAAAGGTAGGAAAGGCGCGTTTTCCTCCCTTCTACTGATGCGCCCCAAGCGGACACGAAAAGAGAGGAACGAAACGTATTTCTCCTTCTTCAGGCGGACGGGAGGAAAATTCCGCCCCCCCCACCTCATCTCGTTTAGGTTTCGTTTTTTTGGCACGTCGCGCGCGTTGTTTGTTAAACGTTGTTGAGTTGATTCAAAGTCAGGGGCAGCGAAGGCCGCCCGTAATTCAGTCTCCCAGTCCAAACACGCAGAGAACTTTGGTTGCATTGACCTTTATCAACACCACCTAGACAGAAGGCCTCCGCATGCTTTCCTCTTTCTCTATGAAACGTCATCACAGTCGGATCGCGCTCGGTCGGCTATTGGACCCGAGCCCGACCTTCGACGCGCTGATTGGCCACGAGCCGCAGCCGAACACTGACGCAGCACTCGTGCCCCATCTCTCGCCTCGATCGATCTGACTATGATGACGCGTGTGGAGGCCTTCTGTCTAGGTGGTGTTGCCTTTATACGGCTAGTTTTGTTGTCGAATGGGCATACGAAGTTGTTACAAACAGCGAATTTCCTTAGCACTGTCAGCAGTGCTACGTACACTAGGCTAAGATGGCTGTCTCTCCGAATATCCGCTACGTCTGCCACACAGTAACTCCGCAACCCTTTGCCCCGTACAATGTGCACAATACACCCACAACGTCCGGCAACGACCGTAACCTCCCCAAGGACCGGTGGCAACCACTTTGTGGCAACTTTGCGTCCCAGACAGGCAGGTTTTGCTGTCATCTGTCGTGCCGTCTTCTGTGCCAGCGACGATCGCTGTGTGTTTTTGTTTTTTTTTTAATTTAGCGTGACACCAACATCGACATAGCAGTGTTGTGCGTTGTCAACGAGCACAAGAATCGTCAACTCGCCGACGTCACCATGCGTTTCACGTACCAGTGGTGTAACAAGATGAGCTAACGTATACTGGACCACTTTGGCGATTACGTGCAATCGATCTTCCTGCGGGTCATCTTAGAACGCTGGTCTGAACCGTAGCTTCTATCGCGCGAGTCAATCTACAGGGTGATACAAGGAGACGCCAGCCTCTTTAAATCGACCGGAAAATTCGGTTTCTTAACCTATCGCGCTACGACTTTGTGCAGCGTTGCCCACAGATGGTGCATTTTTTCTTGTAAAATTTGCAAAGAGCGAACTTACCTGAGGAAAAAGTAAAGAAAGAAAAAGGCTTAGCTCCTATGGAAACGCAGCGACGCCACCGGTCTTTAAACAACACGGCGCCGTTTCGCACGGGAGACAAGAGATGGCGCAAGCGGTCGCGATGCCGACTGCCGCCAACGAACGAGCAGACGCCGCCGAGAGGCGGCGTATTTAGCAGACAAGGAGCTGCAGTTCCTTGTTGTTACCGCGCCTGTTTTTGTTTCTACGACTGTCGCCGGCCTGCGGAACGCGCGCCGCTTTTGAGTCGAAAAGATTGTCTTCTAAAGATGCTGGCTCTCGGCGTCGTCTGCTCGTTCGTTGGCGGCGTTGGTTGCGCCATCTATTGTCTCCCGTGCGAAACGGCGCCGTGTTGTTTGAAGACCGGTGGCGTCGCTGCGTTTCCATAGGAGCAAAGCCTTTTTCTTTCTTTACTTTTTCCTCAGGTAAGCTCGCTCTTTGCAAATTTTACAAAAAAAAGAAAAAAAAAACACCATCTGTGGGCAACGCTGCACAAACTCGTAGCGCGATAGGTTAAGAAACCGAATTTTCCGGTCGATTTAAAGAGCATGGCGTCTCGTTGTATCACCCTGTAGATGTCGTCTGCCATGTCGTGTTGTCCCGTCCTCAAAGGCGATTGCGCTCTTCGGAAAGGGCGGAACAAGCTTGATATATCACGGAAAGTACTAGTGTGTTCAGTTTCGCACATAAACATTAGACGAAGTCAAACAGGAAGACCGATGTGGTGATAAGTAAATTTGCTTTGTGCTATAGCGGGATAGTTTCTAATAGACAGGCGGCTGGTGGCCGGGCAGCTCGTTTTCGAGCTTACCACGTCGCAGCAAGCCCTACATAGCAGCTGCCGCAAATCGCGGGTCTGACCGCATTCATGTAGGCCGAGATGCGATTTCGCTGTCCCTGGAGTACGGCTTCCAGCTGGACAAATACCCCCTTTACAGAGGTTGAATCTAGGCTACCATCGCAGCCGCACACGAACAGCGTAAAAATAAAAACAAATAACACGATAGAAAAACTGGGGTCCCTCGCGCCAAGCTACGACCTGCTTTGCGGGTAAGGCGAGAAAACCACCCGCTGAACTGCGGTTCGGAGCAACCATGTGCATATGGCTGTTACGAGCCGCATTTGAGCGGGTAGTTTTATCTGCTGTCGCAAATAATTACGGCATGAATAAACGTTTTACTAAGAGACTAATCACTTAGGCCGTTGCAGATAGCTTCCGATGAATGCCACCACGGAGAAGAGATCAGCACACTGTGAATATTATTCATTACTTAGGTGCTCATCGAGAAAATCCGTACCTTCAAAACGACGATTATAAACGGCGGAAGCGAAGAGATCGGTATTAGTAATTGGGGTAGCGTGCGTTCATTTTGATGCTGCGCTGTGTATTTGCATACGTTTGCTGTAGATCGTGTTCATCTGATGCTATCGAGTGTTGTGATACGCGTAATGTAGGTACTATCGGGCTGGAAGGAAATGCGAACAGTGCCGGAACTTCCAGCGACCCCCGCCGCAGCGTCGAAGCTTGGTTCTAACACATCGGACGCACTCCCTCGCCGCGACCTACTCTCCACCCCGCAGTTTTATCGGTCTCCAGAGGTCCCCAGAGGCGCCGCATGGGACGACGGACACGCGATTCAGTATTTGCATTTCATTCGAACCAGATAGCACATTTATGTATAGACGCTTTGCAGCAGCTGTGCATGCACGCCGCCATAACCGACGTTCAGTTTTTGTTTCCTCTTATTTCGTTTATTTCACTTCATCATTACCATAGCAGGCCAGGTCATTGCCTTATTAGATTCAACTGTGTCCTTTTCTAAAGCATCGGCCATTGTAGAGGATCGTCAACTACTGTTTTAGTTACTAGGCCTCTCGGTAAGACAAGAGAAGGTCAGCAATGGCGGCTCTAATTTGGGGCGTGTGTAAAGCGTCTATAATAAAAGACGTCCGAAGGAGCCCGAAGCAGAATGGTGGCTAGAAGCAAAATAATTTTTGGGGCTTATGAATTCGGCGGTGTAGTTTAGTTACTTGCAATTACTCTGCTTGACCCTGCCATCAGGTGGCGAGCGATTCAACCTTCTGTCTAGCTTCGCGGGGCGTAATTTCTAGGGTTGTGCGAATAGTGGTTCGAATCGAATAGCACAGCGTCCTCCCAAAGCTTCCGCAGTGTTGAAAGAAAAAACTGTCTTAGTTTCCCTCGCACTGTCAAGGCTATGAATGACGCAGCGCGCTATTCGATTCGAGCCACTATTCGCACAACCCTAGTATTTTCTTGTTACCGTGCGGCAACGAGCCAAGTAGGCTGTTTCGTATTAGCTCTTCTGGGAGCGGTTTTTGGTTTTCGCGAATTGCTTTGCACTCCTCCGTGACGTGCGGTGTGGATGAAGTAATTAAGGCTCGCGGAATAGTAGAGGTAACACGGGAAGTACATTGAGCTGGTGTTTCAGTGTTTCGGTTGCCTTCGTTTAACATCGCAGAGCTGACAACGATAAGAGTTAGTGACTGCTCGTGACTGCGTTCAAAACGCAAGTTAATTTACCTGCGCGTGAAGCTGTCTTCGGCAATAAATACAGTTTGTGAAAAGTTCGTGTCAAGTTTTGGATATGCTGCTCCTCTCTCCCCGAAAGCTGTAACTTCTAAGATGGGTGCGAAGTAGCTGAGCGCCCTTCTTGTGCTAGTTGATAGCAGGCACGCTTACGCAGCAGGCAAGATCGGGCCGCCAATGGCCCTAAGTATGTTGCACCTGTTCAAAAACCATGCCAACTCTTTTCGGAAGAATCGCGGCAGCAATCTGTGTAAAGACCGACATACACGTAGCGTCCTCGCTAAGCCTTGTTGAGCTTAATTCACTCATTTCGGGGCCGCCATAATGAGATACAGACGAGAGAGGAACTTCGCTCGCTGCTTTCAGGGACGTATTTTCCTCGCTTTTTAAACAAACATAGGTTATAATCTTTAATGGCTGAATATACAGGCTTTTTTTTTCTAAGAGCGTACAGAGTGTTCCAAAAAGTTTGCAGTGTTTTTTTAAGCGCAAAATTAAAATATGCATCGTGGAACGCTCATTTCCCGCCAAAATGTAGCACTTACTCCGCGTCATCCTACAATGAACTGAAGCTCAATGCAATGTTTACCCTCTACACCCCCTATTTCTAAGGTGGGTGTAGTACTTACCCCCCCCTTGTCCCATAGATGACACTTCGAAACTACATTTCGACGTTCACTCCACTAAAGTCGAACTGACAATAACAACTTTTACGAGGGTCTTGATAGCTGTGTGATATAACTTATAAAATAGTTATTGCACGTTTCAAAAGCCACATGCACCAGACAATAAAAGAAAACACTGAGGTTTCGTGACAGGGCTCGCCAAACCCTGTAAGCTTTAATGCGTATACATTATATATATTTTAATAAGCAGGTTGTATCAATCGACTATCAAGCCGCTCGTGAAAGCTCTTATAGTCGGTTCGACGACACGGTAGTGAAAGTCGTATTGTAGTTTTCTGGTTGTTATATATACTACGAGGCGTGTAAGTACTACGCCCCTGTTTCTGAGAGTGTTTGTATGCTCGGGGGGGGGGGGGGGGGGGGGGGGGGGAATTGTTGACGTTGCGGAAATCCCTACGAGATACATTCATCAGAGCCAGTTATTGATGAAATTTACGGGAGAAATATTTTCCGTTCCATTTATTATGAGACTGCTCTTCGCTTTCCGGTGTATATCGAGTAGACGTGCTGGGATTGAGATGGTTGCGCCGGTTTTCGCTGGCGCATGGAAGGAGATCTATAGTCGGTGACAGGTCAAGAACGAAGTGGAAGCTCCTCCCACCCCTTTCCACTTCAGCGGAGCAAACGGTGAAGAGGAGGTAGCCTCCTCTCCAGCTTTCGCACTACTAAAGTGGAAAGAGGTTGGAGAAGCTTCTACTTCGTTCTTGACCTATCACCAAGTGTAGGTTCTCAATTTCGAGGTCTCGTGTAGAAAAATATTCGCGCCGAGTGTGGCCCCGAACGTTTTGTATAGTGCTGTGCCAAGGTAAGGTGACATCGTTTAGAAACCGAGGCTCTCTGCTACACATGATGTGTGTGTCGGGGACGACGGGTTCAATACGAAATGCTTCTTCTAGGAGGCGCGCTGTGGGGCCACTGTCTTGCCATACGCTTCCGATAGGGGGCTCATCGTCACAATAACGTGGCTAATGAACTAGAATACGTAACTAACTTTTTTATTTAGTGGAAATAGACGCACTGTTTCAAGTAGAAACTTGCCGGGTCTCATTAAATAAAAACATTAGATGAGTAATGTTTAGAAAGACTTTGAGCGCGTAGGGGAGCGCAGTAGTGCGCTGAAGTCTACACTGGTGCATCATGGACAAGGCTGGTGGTGGGGAAGCGCGGATGATAAGAGACGGCGATACCGCGTGGGCATTTTATCGCACCGCTAGCCTCGCCCCTGCTGCACGGATGCTTACATTAGCGCTCCATCGCGCTACCCCGAAGCTTCGAGTGTTTCTAAATACAAATTTAGTGGTTTTCGATGACGCTCCACAAGCTACCAATTGGAATCATAAGTTTATTTTCACTAATTAAAAAGCTAATTAATATACGTTAGTTAATCAGCCGACGTATCGCGTCGATTAACCGCCTATATGATGTCCGTCTGGCCCCTGGCCGTATAACTAATGCGCAAAGTACGGATTAGTGTAGCTTTCGTGGATATTTTTAAGCAAACCTTTGAGGCCTAAAAAAAAACCACCCCGTAGATAGCAAGGCCGCAGTGCGGGATACTCTACGTCACCTTCCGAAGGCCAGCACGTGGAACAGACTGGACCCAAGTTGCTGCGTCAGTGTTCGGCTGGTTTCTCGTGTCCAATCACTGATAACCCGAGTTCTGCCCGAACACTAATGGAGTACTCGAGTCCAATCAGCGCCCAGTGCTAACGGCCTTCGGAAGATGACGTAGAAACTCCAGGGCCTCATATGGCCTTGAAGTTGAGAGGTGTGGAAAGGGGACTCTCAATCGGGGTCGCTCGGCCGAAAATGCTGCACAGCACGAGTATCTGACGTGGTAACCGTGCCGAAGCTATAACACGTTGGAGCTATATATTACAACGCATGCCCGAATCATATTCTCAATATAATTGTACCTTAGCTTGGCGTGTAAGCACAAGCGGGCGCATTGCGGTTCAGGAAGGACGAACGCTGCCCGTGGATATGGTAAGTTTTAGGACACAATTGATAAGTCTGTAGATCGCACAACCCATAAGTCGTTGGTTGATCATATCAACGAATGGATATTAATATAATATACTTTTACTTTACTATTTCATAATACTTTACTTTTCATAATACTTTTTTCATATGCCGATTCAGACACACTCGCGTGAAAAGGCGGCGTTTTCACGCGTGAAGGAACCGTTCTTATTCGTCCACGCTTTCCTAAACTATGAAAGACTGCGTTTTAGGCATTAATTGGACCTAATCTTACCGTTCAAAAGACATATATATATATAATTGTGCCGTAGAAAATAGCTACTCGTAAACACGCACGGCCCAACAGTTTGGGAATTGCATAGAGAGACAGAGAGAGATGGAAAGGGTCAAAAAAGCAAGAACAGAGAAGTTTGTCATAGCGAAGTTTTAGGAAGTACTACACCCGAAAAACACATCTTTCTTCGTTCATTTTGCGTTAGACAGTGCGCCTACAGCGCCCAATCCTCGCCGAGCGGCGGGGCGCAGGCGATCACACTTTATCGTTGCCCCGAGGGAGGGCGCTGCTGCTGGCGCATCGAGATACCCGATTCGCCAAGAGAGCTGTGTCCGTTCTCTCAAGGGGTGTCCACGACGATACGTGGCCGGTAGCCACCCCTCTCAATTCAAAGAGGGATCCCCAGGGTTTCGCGTGTCCAACCATGCCGCCTACGCAAAGGCTGTCAGCGCCAAGGCCATCAGATGTTCAATGGAGTAAGACATATTTCCTAGTAAAGTATTTGCATTCAGCGAGAATGCAGAAGCCTCGTCGTTATACGTATTTCAGATGACACTACTGTGAAGAGAGTTACTTCAGATGCTGGAAGAAGGCGTGCGAAAGCCCATTAGACAAAATGTTGTATATATATATATATTATATAGCTCAATTGATATCATTGAAAAAAAAAAAATATATAACGCTTGATTTGCTTAAGTTCCTTTTTGATCTTATATGTTCTCGTGTGTATATATATTAGACGCATTCATATATATTTTTTCTTCCACTAGGGATGTTGATAGAAGTTGCTTAAATATAGCAATTCCTTCGCAGTAAAATAACTGCGCAATGTTGAACACGCTTTCAAGGCGGGTAAATATTACACTTAACCACGGGCGCTCTAAGGTGTGCTGTTTTCGTATGAGTTAGATGTTCCCTTATTTTCTAGTGTTAAGTTTTAATAAAAATGTAGTTTAAAAAAATGAAAATTTCTTCGAACCCATATAAGACGGCAGTTAGATAAGCGCGAATTAAAGTGGAAAAAAAAAAAAAACCTTGAAAGCAAGAAGAAAGCACTCTATTCGTAAACACGCACAAAGTAAAACCAATTTTGACTATAAAAGCAATCTCGCGTTATCGCTTAATTCTTTATTGCCACCGCGTTTGAGGTAATGATAGCTATTAGCGCTGCGAAATCGATTCAAGTTCCTCTTTATTATTATTTTTTTTAATCCGTCTTTTTTTTTTTCTGAATTACTCGCGAGGCAGGCGTTTCGCCGTCGTGAAGCGAAGTGATTTACCTCGCCGTAAAATTACCCCGAAAATCGTCGTCCGATGCTCGATGCTGCCCACGGCATCAACAAACGGCGTTGCCCGAAAGCAAAGCCACCATTCTGGACCATCAATTCTACGTTTTCTAATTTCCCCTGGGCTGTTATCCTTATCTCGCCGTATACCATGTCAGTGGGTTTATTCTAAATGGCTTCTGTTCAAAGTGCCGAAAAAATTCGGGCGTGCGAACAAGGGTTCCACGCCCTTCCTTTTTTCCATGGACCCGAACGAACGCCTCGAGCCATCCGAGCCAACCCAGCGCTCTTAAAAGTATCACGTGATTACACGTGATTACACGTCCCTCGCGTCGCTGCGTCTCTCCCGAAGGTCACCACGTAATGCTCACGCGGCATTGGAATTAATCTCGGTGGCCGTCTTTTGTAAGGGAAAAGGGAGTACATGCATGGACTCGAATGTCTCGTTCACCATAAACATCTCTTCCCCGAAATCATATATCGTTCAGACTGAGTTGTCCGTAATAATATAAAAAAGAAAAAAAACAAAAAAAAACACGCATGTATAGATTGCTCGTTCATCCCCCGAACATTCTTTGACAACCACCTTGAAGATAATGCCTACGCATGACGTCACGGTAGTTGATCTTCGACGCGCCCCCAGCGCCTGGCGGTGACGTTTGGGGTGGAGGGCAGGTTTTGTTTTTGTGCCAATAATAACTAGATCGATTTAAGAAAGATAAAAAGGCTGTTTCGCTGTAGCATATCAGACCTCGGCTATATTTTATTTTCTTTTTTTTCTTTTTTACTGGAACAAGGTCAATTTTGCTGCACCAAAGTTTATCTTGTTTAAGGTTTTGCTTAAAGCGTTCCTCAGCCGAGTTTATCTGAGAAAACTCAAACTCACAACGAGAATATTGAGTTACCCGCTACGCCCGACGCAATTGCACTTCAGAAGGCTTTTGATGCGGCCGTTTTTGAAGAGCGGGATACAAAATACGAAATATTGTATTTATATTTAAAACCGGAAAGTTTTTTTTTTATTATGAAATATGCCATTACCCCAAATCTCATGGAACTAAACTGTAAAAACAAGCACGCAAAATGTTTTTCTTTTTTTGCGTTTAGGAGAGTTATATTTAAACGCAGTTGGACGACCTCAGCGCTCTGTCGACAGCTCATAACCGCGTGACGTTTCGAAGCGTTCAAAATAGAGATCGTATGTCCCGACTTCGGTCATTCGTCCTCGGCGCGAACGGCCACTTTTCATGCCGTCTTTAGAAGTGGAACCCAACACTGCTGACTTGCGCGCGGCGAGAGAGAGCTTAGGAAATTTCTCGGGTCGAAGCGCTGACTCGGTTTCCACGGTGAAATCCGTCGGGTAAATACGGTCTCAATACTTCGACACGTCGCGCGCGGCATTTTCGTTCTTCGTACTTTTGTGCTATTTCTGTTTGGATGAAAAACGTTTGCTAAGAAAAAAGAGTTTTCGGGTGAAAGGCTTGGTCGGTCGGTGAAGACTACAAAATTCCCACATGATAAGTAAATGCGCTCAGTGTACTCGGGGGGTTTAATGCGGAATGTATAAAAGCGTTCGTGGAATTTCCAGCTTTCATAGGGTTATTTTACCCACTAAGCTTTAGCCGCTTGAGACATACCTGTGAAGGCGAGGCAAAGTGTAAAGAAGGTGTTCTGTGTTTTAGTCAGGAGGCTGGGTAAATGCCCTTATACAATATGCTTCATATACTATTTAAAAGGGAACCAAAAGGCACTAAACCGATGCAATACGGAAAGTGCGCATGCCCGTGCCTGCGCGGATGCAAATTTCTTGTCATTCTGGTGCAGGAAGGTTTGGAAGTTTCCGTTCGTTGTATAATTCTCTAGACCTCCAAAGTCGAGATACATCGATGCCTTACAAAATCTAAAAAAACTGCGCACTGAAAAAAAAAAAAAAAAAAGAAATTTCACGTTTAGCGAACAACAGGTTACTGTCAACGAGACGTCAACGACTTTCTTGTGATCAGCGCGTTATTTATCAGTATTGGTTATACGTGAGCTTCCGGGAAGGGCGCGGTGCAAAATCTTGGAATCCTGCAGGTTCCTTCTCTGCCGCTGCGCATTTCGACCCGAATGTGCATCGTATCGACCGGTGTGCGGTCGTGTATCGCTAATGCGTAATGCAGATGAAAGACCCAGGCCCACATTGGTACTGCACCCATCGGCTAAATGTCACATATACATCGGACTCACCAGATGCCCACAGAGGCTATAGACCTTTTTTTGTTTATTCTCGTCCACATCGACCTGGTAGACATATCCGGTATGGGCGACGTAAAACTAATAAAACTTTTCATTCTGCCAATATTAAAAAAAAAAAGATAGAGAGGAGGCAAAACGAGAATGAGTGACTGTTACGCTTATACCCTAAATGCTTTCTATTCGCGTGGCGACGGCAAACCTACGTGTTTTCGCCCATACATGGAAGTGACAACAGTCAAAATGGCGGCGCCCTCGTGGAAAAGGTGTATAACTTCCCTCTGTCTAAACGTGCATACAATTCGTCTTATAACAAGGTCGCCACAATGGCAGGTCACCCGACGGCAATTTCAAGCGTTGACGTCACGTCAGCTGCCGTTGGGGTTGTTTTGCTGCGGAGCGCGTGCCCTCTTCAGAGTATACATTGCGCTGCAGCGAATTCGTTCCTTTTGCCAAGACACAAGGATACGAACGACCGACGTCACGGTGCGGCGACGTGATGTGTAAGCCACCATGTGTTGCGTTGTTAACGTCGCCTTGTTCATCAGTCCGGGCGAGGGTCACCCAGCGGTGAACTATAACACGCGCGCTCCGTCTCTCCATTAACAGCCGGTAAAGTTCCCTCGGGTTGGGTTCCCTGAGCCCTTCGCCGGCGGCCCGAAAGCGCTCGCTCGGCACGAGCCGGTGCGGAGAACAAAAGGGCTAACTGGGAGCCGAGGCGGACTCGTTTGTTGTTCCGAGGAGCCTCGTACAACAGCCACCCACCGTTCCGGGGCCCAGGATGCCGTATCCAATATTCAGGAGCAACCTCTTGCATAGGGGAGCTTGGGGAGTCATCGCTTATGCAACGAGTTAGCTCGCCTCTTCGAGCGCTTCTAATTACGCCGGCTAATAACGACAAACAGTGCGGAGAACAACCCCGTTAAAGAGACATGAAAGAAACAAGGGGTACCGGCCTGCGAGCGAACAACGGAGGGCCCAAAGTACGCTTCGAGACGCAGTTAGCGAGGACACAACGTCGGTGCTTTTACATATTTTACTCAAGCTATTGACAGTACCTATATTTTCTTCTTTCCTGCTTAGATGAACGCTTTTTAACTCACCATTAGTGTTTCTTTTATGATAGGTTTTCAAATTTAAATTTTCAAACACATGAGCCGTTTCACTCTGTGAAGGTTAATGACCAGCCAAGCTGGTCATTTACCTTCACGGCACAGACGTGACAGAGAATTTCGAACAAAGGTACGTGCACATTTATTGTCTTGATCGGCGGTCCTCGTGACTAAAGGTAAGCACACACATGTTGAGGACAATCGCCGCCTCGAGGAACTGGAGGAAACTAGACACGCGCGACGGGACCGCCACCCGGCGGAATGAAAGGAAACTGGGCACGCAAGCGCTTGGAGCGACGACAAAAAGAGGGTGGTGCGAGCCCTCTCTGGGTTTTTGTTGACGCACACGAAAAATCCATGGAACCCTAGCCATAAACAGCTTGACTGTAATATAGGAAAAACAACTTGCGATAGCGTGTTTCGCTGACAAAATCGCGCAGTGTACATCGCCATTAATATTGGACATTCAACTCCCAGGAACACGTTAACAAATTTATTTCAGCCGAGCAAATACATACAGTATTATATTTCGCGGAAGAGTTATAGAAGGCAGTTCTACAATATTCACTGATATCATTTTAATATCTGGAACGAATACGTTAATTACAAGGCCCGCCACATTTATTTTTGCACTGGGTCTTGAGGAAAACATTTTTAATATCTTCTTTATCAGCCCCACCATAACGAATGATCCAAAGGATCGTAATAACGTCGCTCTCATAGCACGCATCTAGACGAAAATGTTGCTAAAAAAATTTTTAAAAAATACTTTATTTTTTATGCAGCTAGCAATAATATCCCGAATTCTCGACTTCTTGACCCTGTGGCATGGAGAGCACCTCGTAGCCAAAGAACAATGTGATGCTCAAAAACTGTTAAGTTGGTGTTTGGTCACCTTAAAAAAAATATAAAAAAACCTTCAAGATTAGAGAATTAGCTATAGAACGCAGGCACGAGAGGTGTCCTCACTCGCTCCGCAGGATTTGTTTTTCTTTTCTTTTTCGTGACGCAACAAATACACTTTTGCAACTATAAACTGTAACTGCAAACAAGCACGCGTTTTCCACACCGGGCGCTGGCCCTTTGACTTCACGTGCGCAGAAACCGCGATAGGTGAAGTGTCGACGCGTGCACCGTGTCGTCATCAGCGCCACTGCTGCATCGTGACGTCAGGGGGCGGCCATCGGTCTATGGGGGCCGGGATGTCCTCGCATAGACCAAATATAGGCTCACGAAGTACTGTCATACTGGGCTATGAGCCCATGAAGACCGACATAGACAGGCCCCAACATAGACCAAACTTAGAAACACGTAACGAAGTGCTGTCGTATCAAGCTATAAGTAAACGAGCGATGAAACAGACGTAGACCAACATAAGCCCAACATAGAAACACCTTAGGAGTGCAATAGGAAGTACTGTCGTATCATCATGTACAATAACACGACAACCAACATAAATAAAGATAGATTCACTCACGGACAAATATAAACCAGCATAAACTAAGGTAGACCACCAAAGACCAATTTAAGAAACATGAAATAAAGTGCTGTAACTCCAGCACGTACACAAGGAGGAAAACCAAATTAGGCCAAGCTAGACCCCCAAAATAGAAAAACATGCATGAACTAACGTAGACCATCATGAACCACCAGAAAGACCAACTTGAGGCACACGAAACGACCTTCTACATGACTTGTCTACCCACCTGTCTGTCACTTATCGATTACACACCTATACATGATCACGGAAGCTAGTTCAAAGAGAATCTCGACAACTCTCCACCAAATCAATTCATCGTCGTTGAAAGGGCAGCGCTTGGTAGTAGCTCATTAATCTCGTCTTTTTTATATTTTTTTGTCATACCAACTGATAGTTCGATGAAGGGTTTAACTTGTTTGATACAGAACTGCGCCACATATACAGTCGAGAAGCGATCGGAGCTAATTGATTGTTCACTTAGTTTTCCCTTCGGAATATATGTTCTTCCAATGGAATTCTGGCTTTCAGTCGTCGCTGATCGAAGTTTGGCCCATAGAACTTGGGTTACTATACGCAGCAAAGATATAAGCAGTTTTCAAGACCAAATGTGATTCATCAGTCGAATTCCACGAAAAAACCGCCATGAAAGACCATCATGAAGTGCCGCCACGCCTATTTCCCCACTACATTTTAGCGGGTAAACTAATTCGACGTGCCACTTTTCTTTGCTAAATTTAGCCGACAAATAAATGCCACGGGACCCCTTCATGTGCCCTCAAGTCGCGTAATGTCCATTTTCCCGCTAAACTAAGCGGGGAAATTGATGCCCCCTGGTGTCAATTTTCCCGCTAGATTTAGTCAGGAAGTCGACGTCACGGGACCACATCAGGTTACCTCAACTCAGTTGGCATACATTTCTGCTGGATGGTTCCTCGATGGAGTGGTTTGTGCTCGCCACACTCTGTGCTCCCGGCTCTTTGTCAGCACAATCAAGCTCGTTTTATTGTATCTCGGGCGCGCGCGGTGATTCAGCACGACTCGGTCGCTCGTTGTTGCCGGTGTGTTTTCCATTTGACTGTACAGTTGAGAGTCGGCGCTTGTCCCGTTTAGTTCCTTATCCCATGTTTTCGTTGTTTGTGCGCTGTTTCGACTTTCTGCTTCCTTCCCTTTGGAAGTACAATACGAAACCTGGCTTCGAGTATCTCTTCTCGTTATTCGCCTTGCTGGTTTTTTTTTTGTTTTTTTTTTTGTCACAAAGGTAAGTAAGGTAAACTGCAGAAAAGTGAGAAAAAAAAAAGTGAAAAGCGATTTGCATATTTTATCGAACATGTCGTTCGCAACTGATGATAAATAGCCAGGATCCCGACTCCTGACGTCCCGGCAAGACAAACCTTAGTCGTGAACTAACGGATGGGGAAAATAAAGCTGTGGTCGCACTGCCAATACATATCATAAAAAAGACAGTTTCCACACAGTGTCCGGGGCGCGCGTTTGTTCCTTGTCGGACGGGCCAGTCACACAAACACTGTCCGCAGATGAGCTCCAAGCATACAAATGTACGAAGCAAGCATGCTTCATACGTGCCTGACACGTATCCGCAGACAGTTCTCTCATCGCGTCTGCAGAAAAATATTCCTGTTGTTTGTGATGAATGAGCAGTGTACTGCAGCTTAGAAAAGAACTGACACGTCAAAATAATTTTTTCTTTTATTATCCGAAACGATTGAAAACAATGTCTGGACATTACCATTAAAATTCGAAACTTGGGAATCCCTTATTTGTGAAGTAAGAAAACAATTCCTAAATGCCGAATTTGAAGTTCCCGCGCTATCCACGACAATGCAGTGACGTTAAATATTGAGCCGTCCTGCAAATCGAGTTTCTTTTATGCCTCCGCTACGAAACGCCGTTGTCGGCGGCGTCCCGCGACCTACCGGCTTCCGCCGTGCCGTGCCGTGCCGTGCCGTGCCGTGCCGTGCCGTGCCGTGCCGTGCATTGCCGTGCCGCCTATTGCTACGCGCAGACGACGCTTGGCTTTCAAGTTTGAAGTTCTTTTAGGGCCTTTTCAGCCATCTTGAATTCTTTGAAACGGTGTGAGGTCGAAGAGAACGCGCAGTGGACGTTAGTGAGCGATGAGAGGAGCCACGTCGCGCCGGTTCTGCGTGAAAGGCTGCCCCGGCGGAGTTACAACCGAAAGTATACGATACACAGACACCGAAGCCAATTGTTTGGACCGTTTAACGATTTCCTTTTCGAAGTCTGAGTCGTTGTCGGGCACCTAAAAAGACCACTTCGTCCGATTCCCCGACTCACCGATCATTCTCTGCTACATGCGTCGAACGCCGCCTTGTTTTCCGATGGAGGATAAAAATCCAGGAGGCGACATCACACCGGACTCCGATTTTAAGTATTTTAAAAAGAAGGGTCGTAGTGCGTTCACAATTGCGTTAGCAAACATGTTTTACGAATGCCGTTATTAAATGTTACAGAAATTTTGCCTACAAAGCTTCTAAATTTCATAATATTTGACGCCACAAATCAAAAGAAGCGAGGAGGTGAGGAGCGGGAGAGAAAAACGCCAAAGATAAAAAGGCGTGCGCGCGCGTGGGGAAATTGTTTTCTTGTTGCGGTGATTTTTTTTTTTCTGCGAGTCTTTGACTTCAACTTGCATCGTTTTAGAAAAAAAATACGACCTTTCGGATGTCAGTGCCCCTTTAAGAGGCCGCCACCAAGACATTTCAAGACGAAAGCTTGGATGGAAAGAGATTATCTTTATATTGAATTCTTGCTAAACTTTAAATTTTTTTTTTTGTAAGCATTCAAAATCGTGAAAATGAAACATGCGCTTGCTAGCAGAGCTCGTTTTTTCCTATTTCACAGATACGTGTCGAAACAGCCCTAACGTACACGTGCACATATTAAGAAAAAAGCATCGTTTTAGGGAAACCCGACTCTATCACCAATAGCTGTAATATCAATGAAAGAGTCGATGTGTAGCGTAAAAGAAAATTAAAAAATAAAGCATATAAAAAGAGAATAAAGGAACTTTCAGAAGCTCCATTTGTCCAGACACACGAGACACAACCTTTATCAGGTTCCTTACTCCGGTATTCATATTACTTGTCTAAAATGTGCACCGATGGAGCGGGGATGCAAATACTAACGGCTCGAGGAGGTCTAGACCGCACGGGAATCTATTGCAGTGGAAGCCATGTTGCCTAAAATTACATTTAAAAAAAAGAAAAAAGGAAGACGCGTGTTTACGCACTTTTTTGCACTCGCACATTTTTTCGCCTTATGCTTTTTTTTTTCTCTCAAATGTAAGGGATTTAATAAACGACGTTGAAGTCTGGTTCACATCTTTTGCAGCCCACTGAGACCTACTTCTACACATCCGGTTTTTAAGCCGTTTACGATCGCCATTGCTGCTCCGCGGCCCATCGGAGGAATTCACATTGTGTCGGAATCGGTCGTAGTCGGTCGCAAAAGTGTGAACTAAAAGCCTGTTCACACACTTGCATTTGAGTACGATCGACTGAGACAAGATGGGTTTTAAATCCTCCTGTGACAGCCTACAAACGGCTTCTTCGCTGCGTAGCCGGCGGCTTCTTACGACCGGAAAGGCTAAACACCGGTTTTCTTGCCTTTCATGGCGGCTTACGACAGACTCTGCAGCAGCATAGATGGTCCTAAGCCGTCACAGAATACTTAAAAGCCGGTCGTGTCGAAGTCGGTCGTCGTCAAACGCAAGTGTGTGAACGAACCTTAAGTAGATTATGAAAAGTCGGTTTTTCAAACACTTTAGTCGACTTAAGTAGTTTACTGCTGAAACGACTGTAATAGCTGGGTAAGACGGGCCCATAAAGGGTTTTCGCAACGAACTCTTTTAAAGGGTTGGCGAACCAGCGCGCGCCGCTAAGCGCCAGATCGCGCGCTAATTCGTCAATCTTTAAAGTAGTTCGTTCTGAAGGCCTTCAATGTGCCCGTCTGACCTAGGAATTACTCGTTTACGTCGTTTATCGCTATATAAATTTCATTACACATTAAAGTCTACGGTGACAGGAGTTGCATCAGCAATTTGAGAGGCCTAACGAATAGTACGTCTCAATAAATGCATAGTTGAAAGCAGTGTTATTACTTACATTGTCCTTGCTTTTCATGTGCGCTTTACTTAATTTTATGGCCACTGACGGCTCAAGAAACCCAGGGGGCGTGGCGAGCCTCCTGCATCTCATTATCGCAACGCAGCCAATCAGATCCCAGCATTTGCTGATCACTGAGGAACCAATCTCTACGCAAAAATAGTGGACATAATGGTCACGTGATGCGTTTCCTAAGCTCTCGATGACTGCAGTTCAGACGTCAATCATTCTCTTCCTTTCTCTTCCCCCTTTGGATTTTTCGTATTCTCCGGTCAGCCTCTTGTGGTAAAAGAAAAATGTTGTAATAACTCGTAATTCCCGTTTACTCATGTTACTCGACTACTTTCGCCAACTGCGCTTACCACTAAGTCCAGAAGGAATCGATTACTGTGAACCTTATTTCTATGGCATCTATAGCTTTCCTTCTTGATAAAATTTCATTAAGGTAAAAGTAAGTTATCGCAAGAGTGTGCCTCAATCTTTTGGACGAGTGCAGGAAACAAAACAAACCGACCAAAGCCCAGCCCCGGTGCTCGTCTGCGCTCGCCTCGACATGGTCAAAACAGTGCTCTCCGCTTCTGATGAAACCGGGGCAGGTGCGAGTCTCAGACAAAAGGTCTTAGTAGGCACGCCCTTGGGAACAACCCCTGGACTCCCATCAACTCAGACGCGAGAGAACTTCCCGATTGGGGAACTTCTTTCGGTGTGTGCGTGAGTGCGCGTGCACATACCTGTGTATGTGCGTCTTTGTTTTCTTGTGTGTCCGTGTGTGTGCGTGCGTATGCACGTTTGCGAGCGCGTCGTGCGTGTGTGCACGTCATGTGTGTGCGTGTGTGTGTGTGTGCGCGGACGCATTCGGGGAGGAAAGGGGAATGGGGGCAATGGGGAGTTGCCGACCCCGCTGTATTGCCGTATTTTAAGAGCAGCCTCCCCCCTCCGTCAGTAAACTGTCTTCAAGAAGAGGTGGGCGTCAGGTCCGCGTCTGAGGTGAGTCTCCCGTGGGAGGCTGTAAATCTCCGGTAACAGTTAATCTGGGAGAAAGCTTCGGGTGAGGGCAACTGGGCTTCTCTGAGGAGGCCGTTAAATAACCTGAGCACACTCGCGTCACCGGCACTGAGGAAAAAAAAAAAAAAAAAGAAAGATAGGGTGGCAGACGGGGGGCCCCAGGGGAAAACAAAACGGACAA
The DNA here is from genome assembly GCF_016920785.2 of Ixodes scapularis. Lineage (NCBI taxonomy): Eukaryota > Metazoa > Arthropoda > Arachnida > Ixodida > Ixodidae > Ixodes > Ixodes scapularis. The sequence continues at coordinate 131,422,913 of NW_024609879.1, read as the reverse complement.
GCGAACGACGCGACTAATGTTTTGGGAATCAAGCGACGGCTACTTCAGGTTCATCTGACGCACTCGCCCGCTTGAGTACTTTGAGTATATGAAGAAGATTTGTTAGATTGCTCCGATAAGGTACTAATAATAATTACCTTATTTACCATACAAGCATGATGGGAACTGAAGAAAAAACCGGTTCAAGCAGTTCGAAGGCTCCTCAGCCGCCTTACAGTCCCGCAGTACTTGTAAAGATTACATACAGAAGAAATATATAATACTCAAAATAACACAATATAGTTACATGCTAAATTTCAAGAGCGGTAATACAAGTTACATAACAGTAATCAAGTAATAAAGTGATACATGTACAGAACAAAAAACATCATTATGACTTTAGTTTAAAAAAAAAAAAAAATCCTGAAGTTCTTCAGTGGCACCATGAGGATACCCGAAAACAATACAATTCACATGAGAACGCGTTTGGAGGAGTATCGGGAACTGTTATCGGAGTTATCAGAACGCTAAAACTCTGAATTGCGAGCGCAGTTCTACAACTTTTTCTTTTAATTAGCACAAGACCGATTTTAGATCAGTTGTTAACTTTTGTGCTCATGAATGGTCGAGGCTTTGAAAATTACGCAAATAAAGGATAGTTATGCATTAGTGAATGTAGGAACAAATCAAGAAAGACTGAACCAAAAATGTAAACGTTGCGCGTGTTCAAGAAAGTGTACGATCGAGCGTTGCGAACCTGTCATTGAATCAATCGCACGAGAGCGAGGCAGAGAGAGACATGTTTTTATTTGATGAGGGGTTCACCCGCTATGGAGTTGCGCTCTTAAGACGGGAGGGGAAGGGTTGCGAGACGTGAGGGGGATTTCATGACGATGGTAGTGACGTCTTAGATGAGTCTATGTACACCCGACTCCCTGATATACTGTATCAAGGAGTCGAAGATGGCTTTCCTGTGCTGAGGAGTGCCCGTTGTATTGGTCCACTCCTCAAGCGTCGTAGGCTTGTCAGCGCCCTGGATAATCAATCGCACAAATGGCATGCAGCACTTAAAAAAGGAGGCTTCCCCGCTCAATGGCCTATTTTAGAACAGCGTACGAAACAAATGATTTTCGTATGTTAATAAATAGCTTTATCGCCACGCGCCAATCGAAACGCAGTAGTTTGGGCTCTGCAGATGTGCAATGCCGAAGACGCTACTTGTTTGCCTAGGCAAAGTTATTGCGTACGCTATTCTAAAACTCGCTATTGAAATACGAAGCATTGAAATCCGAGAAGTTGGTGTCAGAGTCGCACCATCGATTAGAGTGTGAGAGAAAGCTAATTTTCCGCTAAGCCTCAGGAAGGCTGCGGAGGTTCCACTGGCAAAGCTTACCCGCAGTGAAGTAACCAAAATTACTTGGCTACTTGACAACAAAAAGTACTTCAGAAGGTAGCCGTTATAATTTTCCCAATACTTCAGATTTTCCAAAAGGACTTATATTTTTCTGCCCCTTTCAAAACGGGTTTCTCTTTCGTACTTTTCTTTACTAGATTTGAGTCTCTGAACTGTAAACTACTTACGTTCTTAATCAGACATGTACGCGTCACCCGAAAAAGTAACTACATATCATTACTCACTACTTGCTCAAAAAGTAACTAAATGCGTTACTCGTTACCCATTCTCAAGAAGAACGCGTAACTTTACCACAAAAGTAGCCAGTTACTATTCTCGTTACTTTGACAACCAAATACATAATGGACCTTTTCCACATACCGACGGCACCAGGCGGTGGCTACTCGAACTAAAAATTAAAGAAGTGACCCACCTGCGCTACCAATCGATAATGGGAGCTACGTTACCAGTTTCTTCGCTCTCTGAGCCGCGGCGCGCGCCTAACGCGACTTTAAAGAGGGGCATCCGCTTGTCGTCCACCTAAACGTCGTGTTTTTCTCTCCGTCCACTTTTTTTTGTGTGTAACACAATGATATATCTGCTGCAATCACATGTTCTACTCGCTGATCCCACAGCCGCCTTCCGAATTTCCTTGGTTTTTTGTGCCGACGTCCGCCGCTTGGCATCAGGCGCTCGCGCGTGCGCAGAACGCTTCTCGGAAAAGGTCCATTGCTTTTGTTTCATGGTTTATTGTTTTCTTTTTTTAGTAGTATAGTCGCTGCACTTAAAAGGACCATGACAACCAATCCGTTGATAATTATTTGGATTCGAGTTCGTGGCCAATGTGTGCCCTGACGGAACTTATCGTCACTTGCGAATGACAAGTTCTATGGTGTGCTTAATTAAGAAGGACGATGGAAGCATGGAGTCATCGTTCCGCGACCGCATGATTTCTTGTTTCGCATTTGTGCTGAGGGGGAAAGATATGAAGGAAGAAGTGGAAAAGTCATTTCATGATCTCTTTAAGCAGTAGCTGCCTCTCGAAGCTTTCTTCAGCTATGTTTCCCCGCTTCATTGAGAATACGTCTCCGGCGACGCTGAAGAGTCGTTCTATTGACGCGCTCAAGTGAACGACAGCGTTGTGCTGCAGCAAGAGCCGCTGAATGTTGGATTCCCATCTCTCTTTTGTTTTTTCTCCTTCTAAAGTTCGAAGTTGACAGCGGGTTCTGTGTTTTCCCGCGTCGAAAAACCCGGGTTTACATTCTGTCTGAGCAGGATTCGAGAAGGTTGAACCAATGAACCTACTTGTGTTCTCTGGATGAAGGGCATTTCAACCTGCAGAGTTCGACTGGTGTCTTTTGCGATAAACGTTCCTATACTGTCCTAATGTTTAGTTGTTTTTCGGGTTGTCCATCTGCCTTTGTCGGGATAGACGCAGAGTTGAGTTCGACTGAAAACGAGGCTGTTTAAACGGCGTTGCACATGTTACTTCTGAGAAGTAACGAAACACCGTTACTCGATACTTGACCTTACAAGTAACAAAGTACGTTACTCGCTCCATATCTTAAAATAGTATGAAATACGTTACTCGTTACCGGAAAAAAGTAACTAGGTAGAAGTAAGTCATTACTAGTAACACGTCACGTGCATGTGTGCAATCAATCCGCCGATTTTGTAGTCCATCCTCCTTTGGGAGACATTGTAAGGAGATTTCTTGGTAGCAAAGGTGTACAAGAGGCACCATTTGGAAGGGGAAGGAAAAACAGTGACGGGTCAGAAGTAATTTTAGTACCTTCAGAGTAATCACATCGTTCTTGGGATTGATTCCTAGTAAGTGTATTCAAATAATTACAAAATTACTCCAAAAAGTAATCGATTAGAAGTAATGTGATTACTTGTATTGAATACCGTAAGAGTCTCCTATATGCGTTCAGATATCTTGCTTCGTGTATGGTGCTTCGGCGTTCTTGTCGAAGAATGGAACCTTTTCGATGTTGCGAAAGTATGCATATATTATGCGCAGCCGCCATTAGTTGGTCTCAGTGCTTCCGGCTTTAAGTACGTGATTGGTTCCGAGTCCGCGCCGAGCACTGACGCAGCACTCGTGTGGAATGCGTTATGCACTCGGAATGTTGACGAAGCGCTCGTGTCCAATGCGTGCTCACTGTGCGTAACCAACGAATGGCGGCTGCACATAATATACGAATCGTTTCGGAATTCTGAAAAAGGGTCTAGATGCCCGGGTCACGACATGACCAACGTTTCTTAAATTGTCCGTGACTATAATAGATTGTCAGCTCACAATCGCAGTATTGCTCTGATGACCGTTTTTATCAGGTATAATTTTTTACTACACCATCAAATCTTTGTTTTCGTCTGCACTGACTGCCAAAATACATCTCTTGCTTCTGACAGCCTACAAAAATGCAGAATGTGAGGGAAAATATTCGACGATCATATATTCAGTCGACTTCGACGAGATTCAAATTTCAAACCTTGAAGACAATGCCGCCCAGGCAGCGTATGCACACATTGCATATATATAAAAAAAAAAGTAAATATATATTGATTTTTTTTTCCTTTTTCATTTGCGCCAAAATTTAAATTAACAAATTGCACACGGGGTTACCGCGCTGTGCTGTTTTTGTAGTGTGTTGTATTAAGGCGTTGCGCAGCCCAAAGTCCGCGTCTTCGGCTTTTCTCCCCCCCCCCCCCCCCCCCCCCATCTCAAGAACTTTATCATAAAGAAGTTAGCGCATGAATAAATAAGCACACGGGCACATCACGAAATGGGGCACCTGTCAGCCAGCCAGCCATGCCGCGACTGCATTCCATTATTCGCGGAATATCGCGGCTCCTCTCATCGCATCTCTGAGCGTCCATACTCTGGAATGCGCCACCGGATCGCGGCTTCCGAATACGCGAATACCGCAAACGTTGTTTTGGCCAGGCTTGCAGTTTCTCCATTTACTGGGTGACAGAGGGGGAGGGGGGACTCGATATGACGGATGGCTCTCGACGGTAACCGCAAACCAAACACACCCGTCGGAGCACCGGTGCCCACTCGAGGGCACAATCCCGTTTCATCCTACGGTGGACTGCCACAGACACCATACCAACCATACCAGCCAGTCAAGCGCTTCGAAGCGTGTGCAGTCGCTGTTCGCCTCGCAAATGTCACGTGATACTGCCACGGCTTCGGATTGGCTTTCCATGGCTCCTAGCACCGGCTGCGGTCCATCGTAAGGTGAAATGGAGTATAGAAGCGCGCGATGGGAATAAGAAGGATGCGGTCCGGTATGGGGAATCTGGACCCCCATCTACTCTTTTTCGCCTTACAATGGGGCGGGGAGGACGGTACCTGTCATCCCGGCCTATCCAGCGCTGCGAATATTTCACGAGAATATACGCGCGCAGCGGGTCGTTGTTCTTCTTGCGAATGTCACGTGACACTGGCGCGGCGTTTGGTTGTCTTCGACGGCTCTGTAGCGTGCTCCGCGGTCCATCGTTGGGGGAAAGGGAGCATGCGATGCAGGGCATTCCATTCCCCGCACGTTCGATGTGAAAGCGCTATTTATAGATCTTCGGAGACCGATGTCTGCGCCAGCTCCTCCCTCTTAGAACCCATGGCCAGGGTTCGTTTTTCATCTGGTTTATGGCTCACCGACGTTAAGGGATACGTGTGGCCAGCGCTTGACTGTCAGTGACGTATTAGATGTTTACACTGTAGTAGGTTGAGAAAAGAAGGAAGGACCTACTTAGCCCTCTACGCTTTGCACCCTACGAGAGTGAACGTTGGAGAGGAAGGAAGGGAGGCGAGCAGAGATATTTATGGAGTCGGTAACACGTTAATAGAGTGGAAAGAGGGCGGAGGAGGTTGCAGTTGCTCTTAACCTTTAACCGAATGCAGGATGGGCTTAATAGGGTTGATTTTCGTAACCTGCAACCTATAGTTGAAGAACGTAGCAAAGATGTTTGTATAACTTTTATTATTCTTTTTTTTTTAATCGGAGATAGCTAAAGATGGTTTCGAAAATCGAAATACGCACCCTACCCAGATGGAGTTTGAAAATAACTGCTTAAAGAAATTAAAAAAAAAAAAAAAAAATCAAGCAACGTCAGGGCTTGACTTTTTGTAAGGCTTGTTAGTGAAACGTTGGGAACCACTTTGAAGTTTCCTTGAGGTTTGTTTAGAGACTGTAACGTGAAACAGGGTCATTCAGCTTTTGATTGCTGTCATAACTAAATGTGGCCTCGCTTTCGTAAACATTGAAGTTATTTTTAATAGATTAAGTAAAACCAGAATTAAGGTATTAAGGACGAAGCACTGACCTATACTATTTTCTAATGAAAGCATGTCTAATATCGTCTGATAAATTATCCAAGAAGAAAAACATTGTGGGAAATCAGACTGCGGGTGACGGAGCAATTAAACAAAACGGACAATGCCAACTTCTGTGGTTTTGTTAATGAACTGGTTTAGGACTGTCACAATGCTGACAACTCGCAAACTCGCTATTGTTTCTAAAGTGACGGTAACAATATTTCCTTACATTTGGAGGACGGTAACGAATCTCTGGAACGCGTTAAAAACTAACCGGCAACGCTATTTCGTTGCTTATTTTTAGTAACGGGCGGAATACTTTCTTACATTCAATTATCCGGTGGTCATAGTGTCCGCGGTTAACTAAATTCTAAAAAACAAAAACACACTACTAAAAAACAAACATCGGGGAACTTGCGATGGTTTCCGTTTGTATATCTCTTGGAAGCGCGTCAGTGATTTTCGCCCGCGGTGGAGACGACATTTTATCATCGAAACGCAACACCAAGGACACGAAAACCGGACGCGTGATTGCATACCCCACTCTTGGCAAACGGCTGTTGCAATAAACAGCGCTACTGCATTATAAAGAACTACCGTTTATCTTTTCTTAAAGTTTGAGGAAAGGCGTTTGAAATTATTTGTTTTCGATGGCTGTCGTGCAAGGGTCCTGTCTCTGACGCTCCCAGTAAATAACTGGCGACAACAGTCGTATAGAGCGTTTATTAAGGAAGAAATCAACAGACCTAGAAGAGCGGCATCCAATGGTCGCCCAGTTTTGTAAAGCAGCAAATGATATAATCCTGCTCCATGTTAGACTACGATTAAAAACCTAGACACCATTTGGATCTAAACACAGGATACTGAACGAAATACAAGCTGTGAACAAAACAATAAGCAAACTATATGCATCTAACATTCGAAAACTGGCGCATGTTGGGCAACATAGGTAGCAATGACGCACACAGAGAAGTACCCATTGGGGATGCAACATGCTATCACACTGCCAATATGAGCGCCAATCTCATGGAAGGTAAATCTCACTGAATCGTTTTCGCTCCGTAACAGGGTAGACGCTATACCGTTGCATACGTTTTCCTCATCAAACAATATTTGTGCCAAAATTGATAGAGCTTTCTTGACGCCAGCTTTTTATTGCTTTGAACGATAGTTCTTTACACACGCCCATTCGCATTCTTCTATTTGTTTAAAAAAATAAAAACAGAAAACCCTACAGTCTTTGACGATCGTTTGCTCCATTAGCTTTTACCGATACAATGGTGCCCGTATCTATTTGATTATTTGGTTGGCTTCGAGACAGGGTCAAATTTAGCTGGGTATTTTTTAGTGTTACCTTTATTGTGGATTCTGCAAGGCCACTGTTGCGGGTTAGAAGTTGAAGCCATATTGGCTAAATGAGCCAACCTCAGAAAGCCGACTCGCATTACGAGTGTGCATATCAATCAATCAATGACTCAATTAATCACAGCTTTATTGTGTTTCCCAAACAGCTTTAGGGGCCTTTTTTAGGGTTACACTTGACATAATAAAACAACACTGAACTAAACAAACTACAACACAATCCTGACAACTATACCATAGAACCTTTACATCTGTAGAGATTCTTTAGGTCTGCAGTGAAACTTAATAAATGGTGATACAATATGAGTCGTCAAGATGGTGGTAATTAAAATTACGCGGGAACATGAAATACGTGTTCAAATAAAATTAGACCTTTTTTATTTTATTTTTCTCTTTCTGTGTCTCGTTCGATGCGCTACTTGATGTTCAATATTTATTTTGTGTGTTCTTTTACTCGGTATAGAGAACTTGAATTGAAAGTCGATTAACTCTCTGTATCTCTGTATCTCAATTCTTGAAGTAAATGGATTTGCAAATCGGCAGTGAGCATCAAAACTGCCCCCCCCCCCCCCCCCCCCAAACATTAATTCGAACGGTTAGACGGTGACGCTGAGGCGTTAGCGAAATTGGGGAGCTCGCGGTGGAGGCGCGACTACGGGAGAACCTTCCTGTCGCTCAAATCCAGTTCGAGACTATCGTGCTTAACAGAAAACATAGCTTTGAAAATGAGCCGAGAGATGGGAAAGACACTTTAGGGATGGTGCTGTGATGTCTTTAGATGACTTACATCAACGTCTCACATGCAGACTACCATCTATTCACCTTTACTTCACTATCTGTCTCTAAACGATTCTCTTTCTCGAAGTATTCCGGTTTAGCGAAACTTCGGAACAAACAGGGCGCAACTTGCGGCTCGGTCCGGCCTCGAGGAGCTCGTGTCGAAATGAAGCAACACGCCCGCCTACACGAACAGATATGACGCGCGTCGTCCACGCTATCACGTCTCCTGCTCTCAAGGCAAGAGTTCGTATGTGAAGCAAGCGGTTGGATTTCGCGTTCCCTGCGACACACGGCGGCGACGTAAATGCGTTTTCTCACACGTTCACGCTGAAAGGATACAGCCCGGTGATTTCCGAACAAGCAGCTATAAGCTAACAGCACCGCTTAACACGACAAATCAACGTTTGCGTCGAGATCACAGTTCGGCTTTTTATCGGATTCACAAAGGTAAGTCATTGGAACCTTACCTTCGTGTTTATATAAACGCACAAACAAGGAACGTCATTGGGTAATAATGGTCGTTGGGTCACGCTCAACACGTTATTTTTAGCGTCTTCGCTTCTTAAGCGCTTTCCGTAGATTCCAGTGAGTGGCTTCTTAGAGTGCTTCGCGGGGAAGTAGGCGCTTCAGATTTCTCGAAGTGTATACTTCTGCGCAGAGATAGAACGCTGCCATCTTGAAGGGCGTCTTCTTCATATGTGATGTCGCCAAACTGAACTAAACATTGCGGTATCCCGTGCTTAATCGACACTTAGTAGAACCTGCTTTAAGATATAAAGAGACCCCGAGAAAACAGAACCATGTTTTTTTTTGTTTTTTTTTTTATCCCCGATAGATCAACTATGTATCGCAGAAACCTCAGACTACGACAGAATGTGAAGCAAGCGGATGGAATAGAACTCCAATCTTTAAGAAGATGACGCTGCCTGAATTAAAGCATAATTAAGAAAACTTGTCTATGAGCCGACGTCTTCCTAACCCTAATGTCGCCAAAAACAAGAGATGGCATAGTGAACGCTCGTGGGATTTATATCAGTGAAAAACGCTTGTCAACAAGAAAGAAGATATCGTCTTTTTCTTTTTTGTTCCTGATAATCTTGTTTCATTGAAATAACGCTGCAGACGTCCCACTGACATTTTCCATTGGTTTTGGTTAGACGAAATTAGGCTTAGTTGGGCGTCGGCTTCACAATAGGGAAAGCTCGGCTTCCCTCAACTATCTTTTGATCCTGGAAACGTCCGGTTCTGAGATGCATATGGTTTATTTACCCGGCCCGAAAAGAAACACGCTTTTCTCTTGTCGGGAACCCCCCCTGCATAAACATTGCCGATGTGTTTGCTAAAAGTAACTGACAGCTTCAAAAACTCGGAGGCGTGTCCCATAAAGTTCACGCCTCCCTCCTTCGTGATCCGTCTAAATGGCGTTCTTAGTAACTCATGTCACAGTTCCATTGACGGCTGGCGGGTCGATGATAGGATACCGAGGACCAGCCGCACCACCGCGTTTCTAGAGCCGTTGCCACACTGCATATTCGTCTCACAGAAGACAGTCTCCAGACCCTGTCTGATGCAAGTTTCTTTCTTGTATGACAGATCCTGTCACTTTGGTCATACAAAAAGAGTCTGCATACCATGTTCAAACCATGTATGAAGCAAACTTGAAGCGTGTCCGCATATACTTCTGACATAATGTCTGCAGGAAACTCCGTATCTTTTGTGTGATGTAGGTGCAGTGCGACAGCGGCTTTAAGCTGCCACTATACGGAGCGCAAGTCCATCTGCTTCTATTGCAGGGGTTGTGATGACGTCGGAACGCCGAGCGCTCTGATTGGTTCTGATTGAAGGGTAAGGGTGGGTAGACCTCGAGGTAGCTTGCTTTGATGTCTACCCACCACTATCCTTCAATCGGAGCCAATCATACCTCAGTGTTATTCTAACCCCACCAAAACCCCTGCAAAAAGAAAAAACAAAAAGCAGACGAACTTGCGTTTCACGTAGCTTTTTTTTCGAAGGACGTCGAATGTCATTGTGAGACTTGCAAAGGGTTTATTTTTGAAGTCATTAGGGAGTTTTCGTAAACCCCTTTTCCCCCTCCGCTAAGCCCTCCACAACGAAGACGCCGCTACTGAGCATGCGCGCTGATGGCTTTGACTGTAGAGTTCAGGGTGTCGCAGCGCGTTGCGGAGAGTTCTTGCGGGACGGCGATGACGATCTACGCAAACTCTCAAATGAATAACCATAGTCATTGATAGGGGGGGAGGGGGGAGAGTGACACCTATAAAGAGGGGCACGCAGATCCACCGCACCGTACCACTGCCGCAGCAGCGCCACGAACGGCGACGCTGGTATTATGGTGCATGTAAACGCAACGTCTGTTCTTACTTTTTTTTTTTCTGTGCTATCGCCGCGCTATTGTCTTCCAGCGGTCGTTTTTTTCGATCTCACGCCGAAGTAAATCTGTCCTTTTATATCTGGAGTCCTAGGTGCGATTTGTACGTTGCCCTTTTTCACTGTTTCACGTGATTCAACTAGCAGCGCTTGCTCAACGCTCGGATCATGATCTAGCAGTGGATAGCGGCAACAGCGTTAACTTATCGCTATCTTCTTCGTGCATTTGTACTCGACAATGTGTTCGACAATGGTCCGTTAACGTACTATGACGACATTCATCGTTGTCGGTGATTAAAAAAAATTGACATGTTTACGTAGGTTTCGCTCCCCATTTTATCCAATTACTCTTCTCTTGCTGGTCGAGGAGTGATATGATCGCGGCTCTGTTCAACGGTGTTTCCCCGTCTCTAGTTAGCGCAGACTGGGACCCCCAGTTTTGTTCAAAGTGAAACTCGGGTAAGCTTACGTTGTTAGTCGTAGATTACACTACGACTAACAATATTGCTGTTCTCCGTAGGACACAGGATGTGCATGCAACATGACTCTGCAAGAAGCCGCATCGCGACGCCACGGCCTTGTCGCACGCTTTGCATAACATTGTTTAAACGCATGCAGTGTTGACAGATAGTTTTCGTTTGATTAGCTGGGACCAGAATAACTGGCATGTGTCATTTGTTTCAGGTTTCATAAGTTGGGAATAAATAAGTACAATAATCTGTGTATGCACTTTTCGGTCATTTATAGGGAAATCCGAAACTCTGTGAACAGGAAACTTATGTCCGCAAGTTACGAAAGTTGTAAAGCTATATTATTTTCCTTTTTTTTTTTTTTTTTTTTAAGAAAAGCTCATCAAAGTTTTTTTTGGTCCGATTGGATATTTTACACGCTGTTCCAGGTACAAGAACTCAAAGACACTTTGAAGAATTTTAAACGAGGGCCATGTGGAAGATTCTCGCAGTCTTCTGCGCACTTTGCGGCGCTGTCGCCGCTCAAGACATTAATTCCAGCGAGACCGGTAAGAATACTTGCTCTAGAAGTAAAACAAAACATTTTTTCTGGAATCACTAGGTAATATCTTTAGACGAAAAGTCACCGGGGTTTTGCTGTAGGCTCAAAAATTAAGTGCTATTTTCAGGCAATGGGCAGTCAGTCAATGCCTATTATGTTCGGTTCAACCGGAACGGAGGTTTCGAGCACCTGGTCAAAACTTTGGAAAATCTGGCCCCGCGTCCAAACGCGTCTATTAATGCAGTTTATATGCTTAATGGCGTACACTGAATTATGTCAATATTCTATTTCAGTAGCACGGATAAAATAGAATACTGGAAACCATCACGTGACGGGCGATGACAAAACGTGAGCCAGGTGGCTTTCAGGGACCAAGAAATACCAAAAGCACGCGCCAAGTATTTGCGATAATCAGGGTATATACGGGGCGGTAGTACTCAAGAAATAAAGGCCTCCGAGAAAATCTACTTAAAATGGACATCTGGTGCTCGACACAATTTGTGAAAACACAGGTTATGTGTTTTTTCGCAATTTTCTTAGTATGGTGTTGATATATTCCAAATTTTATACTATTACTGATTTTCCAGGACGCGCCTATTAACTAGCGGTGCTCTATTAACCCTATAGCGTTTAGGAGCTCGTGTTGCAGAAAAGCCGGCGTCGGCGTCGGCGTTGGCGGGACTATAAAATCTCAAAATGCAACGCGCGCAGCCATGTGTGACGTCACACCTGACGCCAAGCGTGTGGCGTTGCACGTGGCTTTGACGTCATGACCCCATCGACTCACTAAATTTGGCGAAAAAGTTTCCCTTAAAATGTATCAAGAATTTTCACGCCAAATTTATCGGAAAAGTTTGCCCGCCAAATTAACCGGAAAAAGTTTCTTGCCAAATTTAGCGAAACATTTCCAGCAAATTTTAGCGGAAAGTTTTCCCGTCGTATTTTGCAAAGAATATTCCACTAAATTTAGCGGGTCAATAGAGTCATGACGTCCCAACCAGGTGTGACGTCAGGCGTCACGTGACGAGACGTCACACGTGACGCTACCGACTAGTCCACGAACACACCCTTGCGCGGCTTTGGAACTGGCGCGGATTTATATGAGGAGGCTTTCTGAACGGGGCCCGATAACACTATCGCGTTCCCCTCTTAAAGACGAAGCTTAAGAGTCCCCCAAGTTTTCTTTTTTTTTCTATAGCAACCCCTCACTTGCAACGAGCTGACAGGAAATGAACCCACGATTCCTTGGTCGTACTGATAGTGTCGCGCTCCACACCTGGTTTACTTTAGGTTATCGTAGTATTTTTCATTTCAAACGTTTTGAGAGATGGATGACTCGTATATATTATATCAAACTAAGTTATAGTCGATATTTTAAAATTAAAAAAAAAAGAAGGCTGCGCAGGTGATTGTCACACATTGGGTACCACGATCCCTCAAAGTCTTTGAAAATTGGCTGTGGCGCCTGATGTTATTCATTGGGGTATCCTGTGACTTTTTTTTATACATATATCTGCATTACTATCATATCGCTCTAATTACAACTCCCACCCACACACGTTTTTTTCCTCTTATCTTAATTTCATTCTTAAGACAAAATATGCACACGGCTGCACTTCATCCGGAGCTCATATTTTTTTCCTGTTTTCCTAAACAAAGACTGGTAAGACATGGGAAATTTAGTTTTCACGTGTTCCCTTCTGTTGGCCTATACTCGCACTGCTCACGCATCATAAAGCACAAAGTTCTCCGCAGACATGGTGACAGATATTGTCCGCGGACACGCCTCGAGAATGTTCAAAGTATGTTTTCATATTTATGATCCGAACACATCTGGAAACAGTGACTGCAGAGCGTTTTTCGATGTACTGCGTCCGCTGTGTGACGCGGTTTTACTAATTCTCTCTAGGAAACTTTTTCGAACAAGAGTTTCACCCTTTTTGTTCATCGAACTTATATTTTCGTTTTTTTTCTACAGTTACTACTTCTAGTCTCCGGGAGACGCTCTACAACACTTTCATCAACACGGTCTTCGACAAGGTCCTCTCATCTGTCGCCAAGTCCAAGGCCATCGATCCGGTGACCTTGCCGAACATCAGCTACGCCTTCGAGACCAAGATCATCGTGAAGATCACCGCGGAGGCCGCCCTCTACCGCGGAATCCTGGAGGGTTTGTCCAGCCTGACCAGAACGGGCAACTGCCGTTTCGAGGTCGGGGAACGCGGCATCGACATCAAGGCGGACGTGGGCGCGGGGCCCCTGAACTCCAGCTTCGTGGGACTCGCACGCGCCATGGGCTACGGCCAGGCGGTTACGGTGGACGTCAACATCCGATACCTTCAGATACTTCTTGGACTTGCTCAGTAGGTCGACAGTTTCCACGACTTGATATTTCAGTATGAGAGAAGCTGCTATATGGCAACTCTTTACGATCTAAGAAATTTGTAACGTCTACCCTATTGAAAATTCTCATTTGTATGAGAAATTTCCGTGTCCAATAAACACATATGAATCATACAAGATATATAAGAACATATAAGGACCGTATAAGAACCATATAAGAGCTATATAAGATATATGAGAACATACAAGCACCATATAAGAAAGTAGTGGGAAGTTTCTTATAAGTTTCTTATGGGGTTCTTAACTTCTTATATATCTTATATAATTCTTAGATAGCTCTCATATCATTCTTATATGGTTCTTATATGTTCTTATATTCTCTTATATGTTCTCATATCTCTTGTATGATTCATATGTGTTCATTGGACACAAGAAATTTCTCATACAAATGATTTTTTTTACTAGGTACTTTCCGGCAAAGCACTTGGAAGAGCTAGTCCCACTGATGTACGGGGGCAGCTCGGCGAATGATTAAGCTGGAAATATGATTAGACCATAAAACACAGTTTGTGCTATGGCACATGGCACAATGTTTCACTTTGATCAATGCTGCAGCACAGACAGTTATTATAGCTCCAATCTATATTTTTTTTCCAGCTTAGTCATTCGAAAGTAAGATCGAAAGACTAACACACTGCTGGAAAAAGTGCGTTCGTCCCCTCGTATGTTCACGTTCCTTGTTTCATGGTTCGAACTAAGCTGTTCTTATCGACTAATTCCAATAATTATAATACTTTTGAGATTCTAATAATGATTGCGATGATGAGATTCTCGGAACTCGCCGCTTCCTGCATTGCTCAAGCTGTCAATGAACGAGTATGCTTTGATTGCACTTGAACTAATGATGGAACGCTGTGTAGTAATGTATCTTTCGTTTCTTTTTTCCTCCTTTTATGTCAAGGACTCCCGGAAGCCAGTTAGAGCTCAGCGAGTTCAAGGTCCAGCAAATGAGGGGAGTGACCGTTGCCATCCACGGCTTGGGGCTTTTGAGCAGAGTCTTCAACAAGGTGTCGGCTGAGCTCACCAACCTATTCGAAGAACAGATCAAGAATGCCATCGAGAGGAACATTCGCGAAGCCATGGCCGAACAGATCAGAAAACTTAACGACATTTCTTTCCTTTAGATTGCCGCTTGCTACGCTACCCCTCTCTAAAACAAGCGAAATTTTATTAAGTCTCATTTTGCTATTGAAGTCCGTTTCAGAAACGGAGCGCCTAAAAAAATATATGCAGGGTAAGATGTTTACGAAAAAAAAGGCAGTTTGATTTTTTAGTTCCATATTCCAGGGGAAAAAAATAAACTGTCGAATGGTGAAAACAACATGCTCTCCCTGTAGGGCTCGTTAAAATATTACGCGCTGGAGGAAGACAGCCATGTGCTTTAAGTGCATTATTTCGAACTCCTTTTGTTCACGTCCCGCCAATTAAGAAACGTGGAGAAAGAGCACAAGTATGCACCTGATCTTGATACATCACAATACCCTTGTTGTTGTTGCTTATATTGTAATAAGATATATGAAATAGAACGAAAGAAAAATATAATCCAAAAAAGAAAAGGAAGGCGTATAGGACGAAATGTTAGTCTTCCCAAGTTAGGGGCAGCTTTTTCGTCCTGTAGAGAAAGGGGTCGAAAAAACGATTTAGGTGGAGTGGGTTAAAAGAAGAAGGGAAGACTGTTCATTTAGGTTGAGAGTCTAGAACACAATCCTGCTGCATCCACGAAGTCCACAACCGCCTGGAATGCAGCGGATCGTCGGTCCTCGGTGCCTGTCTGGAACAGGATTTTTCGCCCTGTGTTGGCATTAATGTCAGGCTGGCCGAAAGTTTCAAGTAATTCTTTTCCGGGATGCGCATACGCCGGACAGGCTCAGAAGATATGCCCTATGTCCTCGGGTTGGTCGCACGAGCTGAAATTATCTGTGTGTTTTTGCGAGCTGGTGCCAATTAGTGTTGGTGTTTGAGTAGCCTGTACTCAATCTATGTAGCTCAGATTCTTGTCTACAGCTAATTGTTTTCTTTTGTATCAGAAATGGTGGAAACCCAGCTGCCGTCTCTGCATCGGGGTGTTTTAGAACGCAGCTCTCAGGCGCCCGTTTCTGGCTTGAGCGGCGGCGCCGTTAACGTCGCCGTCGGCGTCGGTGCAACCGCGCGCGTTGAATTAAGAAAATAATGCAACCGGGCGTGACCACGCGTTGCATTATGGGAAACCTTCCCTGCTAAAATTAGCGGAAAATTTTTCCGCTAAATTTAGTGGTAACATTTCCCCCTAAGTTTAGCAGAAAATATTCCCCGTTAAATTTATCGGAAAAAGTTTTCGCACTAGATTAATTGGAAGCAATTTCACGCTAAATTTACCGGAAAAATCTTCCCGCTAGATTGAGCGGAAAAATTTCCCCGCCAAATAAACAAAAAAGTTTTCCCACTAAATTGAGGAGAAAAATTTCCCCGCTAAATCTAGTGTAAAAAAATCCTCCTAAATTTAAAAAAAGCCCCCCCCCCCCCCAAAAAAAAAAAAAGGAAAAAAAATAGCGGGAAAAGTTTCCCACTGCATTAAGCGGAAATATTTCCCCACTAAATCTAGCGGGAAAATTTCCCCGCTAAATGGGAGGGGAGCAGGAGACGAGAAGTGGAGGGTACGGAGGGGGACAAGGGGCACGCCCTCGTCTTTGTACCCTCCCCTCCTCCTCCTCAAGAGCTGCGCTCTAATTCGGTATTACAGAGATTTGTAACCATCTTTCATTTTTTGTTTTGCTTGGCAGATTATGATGAGTGTGGAATTGTACTGACGAACGGAAAGTGTCAAGCAAGTATCTGTGTAAACGTCATCATATTTGCGTAGGTGCTGATTGTCCCGTTGCCAATAAAATGAGCCATCATCTCTGCGACTCCTTTTCAGTCGAGGAAGGTCGGCTATTTATGTCGCTATTCCGAGGTGGTTGCCCTCTCGATGTGGAGGTGGGACGGGCGGTACGTTCTCAGGACAGCCGATGATGTCCAGGAAGGTCTGCACCATCTTGCCGACGTTTGAAGAACGCCTCGCAATAACCGCTCTTAGCAGGTCCTTTGCAGACTCCGTGCCAAGAAGCCTAGATATCTGGCGCCTGGCCTTCTCTTCTGCCTGGTGTTGAAGGGGAGAATCTCCCGCCTCAACCGGTGTGGGAATTTTCTTTGATGCAGCCGGTATTCCCCCAAGACATATCCGGATCGCTTTCCTGTGAAATGTTTTCAGAATCGTCCATTGACGTTGTTGGATATTTAGAAGAGGTAGATATACATGACCCTCTTAACTATTTGACCCGGTAAAGTGTCATCATATCTCTGCTAGGTGGAACCCCAGTTTTGATCGGCTATTCGGCACAGCGCTCCAAGTAACTTGCGCGCTTCTTTTAGCATTTATTGCACCGCTGGTCGCCAGTTAACTCGATCATCGATCAATGACTACAAAGAAGAAGACATGTGGTCTTGTTCTGATCCGGTTACCATCAATCTGCAGAGTAGAATATTTTCCCTTCAACCGACCCCGTGATCGATATTTAAGAACAGATTTTTTTTTTCGCTTAATAAGGCAAGGATTGTATGATAAAAAGAAAATAGGTAGCAACATTCAGGGCTTGTTGTAGATTGGCTTGTAGGGCCATGGAGATGAGCGTGGAGCCTGCGCATCACAAGGTTACTTAGTCTGCATAAATAGCCCAATTGACAGGAACGGCTTCGCATTGTGGGAGAACTAAGGAAAACCATGAAAACAACCGTGTTAAATAGTAACGGAGCGAGCACACTTCCTTGCGGTACATCTTGGGTAACAGCGCGCGGCGTTCTTTTGTGTCCGCCCATTCGTACTTGAAATGTTCTACTACGTAGGAAGGATCGAACGAATCGTAAGGATCGTCCTCTGACCCCGATAAGCTCAAGGTGCTTAAGAATGACACTATGTGGAGGTGCATTCAAGGCGCGGTATATGTCGAGAAAGACTACGTGGACAAGCTTTTATTAACCTGATCAATGCAGTGTAGCTTTCCTTTTTAGCATTTTTGTCGTTATTGAAATTTTTTAGATTTTAATATTGCGCGTTGTTTTGAACTATCTATTTATATTGTTGGTTGCTGGCTTGTTCTGTTTGCGTGAGTTTCCAACTTATAAATGTGATTTGTAACCCACTCCTCTGCTGGAATGCCCCGGCACTGCAGAGTACAAATAAATAAATAAACAAATAATCACTCTGTACAAGTGTATTGATGCCGAAGTTTAAGAGGCACTTTATTATAAACAGCTGTCTTATAGTAGCAGCGAAACACAAAGTAACGACAAACCAACATAAAAGTAAAGTCCGTTAGTTATGGCAAGTAACGACACCGGCATAACGTTAGATTTGCAAAATAGTAACGGAGCTCTGTAACACCTTAGCTTCTTTACAAGCTAACGAGTAAGGCCATTTCGTTAATTATTTTTCGGTAACGGGCACAACAGTGCTCGTGCATGATTTAATATCCTTGTCAGAGGGAACCTAAAATGTCATTTCCATCATACCAAATTAGGTGAGTGGCGAATCAGCTTTAAATTTGAGTATAGGCCACATGACGTAAGCTCACGTGACGTCAATTTTTCTGCTAAATCCCGATCGAAAAGACCATCAGGTTTTCCTGAAAGACCACCAGAGTTTCTTGCTGGTCCATCAGACTTTTCTGATGGTCCATCAGGTTTCCTGATGGACCATCAAAGAAGTCTGATGAACCATCAGCCCACTCCTGATGGACCATCATATCTAGCTGGGAAAGTGAATTTGTTTAGGTCACGTGACACGAAGTCTTGTTGCGTCATTTTTCCCGCTAAATTTAGCCGGGAGCACTGAATTGGTGTTGAGATCACATGATGTAAATTTTCCCGCTTAATCGGTCAGGGAAGCTGAAGCCACGTGACGTCAGAGCCCCCCGCTTCACAAAATGCACCTTCACTAAATGCGAAGAAAGGTAAAAACCACAGGCGAGCTGGTGAATGATATCCATAGTAACCCTGGGACGTAGAAAAAATAAAAAAAAAACGGACAGTACAACGAAGTCTCTAACACAGCTTGAAAATTTATTTAACAACCATCATCGTATATACCATGTCACCGACCTCCAACACAATTCAAAAGACCTCCACGCCCACTTCACAGTGTACCCTCGCCCTGAACATATACCGACAAACGCACACAAAAGCAAACACGCCCGAAACGCAAAGGGACACTAACTCGAAAAGGGAATACAAGAACATCCGCTCTAGGTCAAGGTCAGACGGAACCCAACAACACTTACGAACTCCTTTGTTCCCTATTAAAAGACAAACAAGGTTGCCCGAAAAAGAAACCACAAAAAACCACAACTAAAGCAAGAGAAGAACCCGAACCGCGAAACAATTAATCCATCACTTAATAATATATATATATAAGCCCAGACACTTTTTTGTTCCCTTATCAAGGGATAATGAAGGTTGACTGATACAGTTCCCGAAGATTAAAAAACGCAAAGCTTTTTAAAACTCTCTTATGACTCATCAGCAGCTCAGTCTGTTCCGTGGAATAATATAAATCCTTATTTTCTAAAGCTAAAACACTGCAAGGCTTCCCGTGATAAGGCGCTAACAACTGAATCAACTGCTCAGAATTTCTTAAAGACAAATAATTATCAATTTCTACTCCTCCGAGACACTTCTGCACAAAAACAGACAGGACCTTCTACCAGGTACCGTTTTCCGGCTTATGGTCCTTTAGCAGGAACTTCATCCTTAGAGTTGACTGCGCCACCTTCCCCAAACCCTTCACCACGTAAGGAAAGTCACACTCATTTAACACTGCACATACTCTTCGCTGGGCCTTTTTTAAATCACCAGCAAAAGGCTGAAAAAGTTTAGTGATCGCTAGATCAGCTTTCAAAACTGAACATTCCATTCCTACGTAGGACAGACTGGTCGGTGTTTAAACGATCGTATAATAGAGCACAAAAGGGCAGTTAAAAATAATGCACCGAACTCTGAAATTGCTAAACATGTAGTTGAAAGGCAGTTAAAAATAATGCACCGAACTCTGAAATTGCTAAACATGTAGTCGAATGTAACAACTGTGTACCAGGGTCTGTGTGTGTGAGGGGGGGTGGGGCACTAAAGTCTTACATAGAGAGAAGAATAGCCATAGGAAACTTTGCATATTTTAAGCTTCGGGAACTGCATCAGTCAACCTTCAATACCCACTAATGAGGGAACAAAGAAGTTTCTAGGTTTATAATTTAGTTTTTTGGTTAAGTGATGGGCCAATTGTTTCGCGGTTTGGTTTCTTCTCTGCCTTTGGGTGTGGTTTTTTGGGGTTTCTTTTTCGGGCAACCTTGTGTGTCTTTTGGAAGGGGAACAAAAGAGTTCGTAAGTGTTGTTGGGTTAAGCTTGACCTTGCCAAGTGCGGAAGTTCCTGCAGGCCCTTTTCGAGTTAGTGTCCCTTTGTGTTTCGGGCGTGTTTGCTTTTGTGTGCGTTTGTCGGTATATGTTGAGGGCGAGGGGACTCTGTGAAGTCTGCAAGGAGGTCTTTTGAATTGTGTTGGAGGTCGGTGACATGTATATAAGACGATGGTTGTTAAATACATTTTCAAGCTGTGTTAGAGACTTCGTTGAACTGTCCGTTTTTTTTTTTTGTTTTTTTTTAATTTTTTTACGTCTATGTTACTCTGGATTTCACTAAATGCGGCTTCACGAAATCTGGAGAAAATAGCCAAAGAATGTTTGATGTTACAACAGGCTTCAGACACTCAAACCGTAGCCAGAACAAGCGCCCACATATAACCTGGTCCCGATTATACGCCGCCAATATCCCTCCTATACTTCGTTTCAGCTTCGGTCCAGACGCAGCCAAAGCTACAAGCGCGAGCTCCGGGCTTTCAGCATCCCTGCCAAGCACGCGCGCTCGTGCAGTGCAAGCATTGTTCTGAGCCACATGCTCGCGCTTGTAGCATCGGCTGCGTCTGGACCGAAGCTGAAACGAAGTATAGTCCCGCCACAGTGCCCGCGCTGGGGCTGGCAAAGCCCCAGCGCCACGTGCTCAAACCAACTCATTGTTAGGATTCGGCAGTTTCCGTCATTGCAGCGCTTGAACGTGCGCCACTACCCGAATGTCCGCCGAGGCACTAATTGTCTCGAGCCCAAATCGAGTGCTCACGCAGTGCTTGTGTCCAATTCCTGTGGGCCGTATTTGAATTTCGTCGTATTCTGAAAATCACCACACGGCAATGCGACCGTCATGTATGCGCGGAAAAGGTAACGTTATAGTAGCTACACTGTTAGCAAGTCCCGTGTATTTGGCGAATATTTGGGGTGAAAAACACGCTATTTACACAAATTACCATAAATTTACACGATGAGTAACGGATAATTCGTTCAGAAATCATGCGAGGTTGTAAAAAACGTGTTTTGGTTCGGTCATACACGCATAACCGTGTAGCCGACCTCGATAACACGCATCGCCCCCGGCGACGACCGCGGCATTGCCGGCTATCGAAGCACCGGAATGCTTGGGGACACAATTAGAAAGGACCGTCGAGACAAATGCCGCGGAAAGAAACATGTCTCGGAGACAGATATGCACCAAAAGCAATTGCGCCATGTCGCAGGACGTTGGCGAAACCCGCGCTTACCGTGCTCGCCGCCATCTTCTGGTCGATGGCAATGCGGCTTCCCTCACGTCGCCCATGTTTGTATTTAGTTTAGGGGTCATGATAACAGTTTCTTAGACACCACAAATAAAGTCATGGGTCTAATTATTCGTTCCAACCAGTTAAAATGGATATAAAAAGCGTGTCCTCGATGTGAACACGTGACACTGCAGTTGGTTTCGTTTTTGCTTCAACCTTCAACTGCAAGCGGTCTGGCCACGGCGCAAGCGCAACGCCGATGTACGCTGGAAGCAAGCGCCGGTTGGCTTTCGTTGTTTTTGTTTGACCGGAGAAAATCTGGCAAGTACGCATGGCGCCGCTACTGTTTTGGTTTGACGGGACGCGAGAAGCTTCGCATAGAGCTTCGGAGTTTGCGAGCACATAGTGAAGACGTGACCGGAGAAGTGCCCCTGTGATGTTCCTGGAAGACGGAAAGTAGCATTCGTAATCGTCGTGTGTGCTTTGAAAGCGAAGGGAGTCACAGGGTCCACGAGTTCGCAACCACAAGCCAAGGTTCACGACTGCGCAGCGTTGACTTCGGCGATCTCGTTCTGTTTGGTGCAACCCGGTGATGCGAAAAAGAGCTGAAACGTTCGTCGTGTGTGGTGCGGTGCTTTGTATTCCGGGTCTGTTTGAACCACGCTTTTAACACGGAGCGCAAATTGTTTGTTGCGTGGTGGAGGTTCAACGGGTACAGTCCCGTCGTCGTCAGCTGATACGGTCCAGCTGGTCCGGGAGGACGCAGCGAGCGTTTGTAAAAGTAAATCTTCCTTCGTTCCGTTTCAAACTGTGGACGTATCCCGACACATACCGTGAGTAAGAAGCAGCAGGCGTTTTCAACAAAATTACGTTGTTTTAATTGAATAATGGACTCCGGATTGTTGTCTTAAATTTGCCGTTTTTTATGCTTCGTGTTGGACTGCGTTTGCATAGCGACTCACACACCGCTCGAGTAGATGATTCGGTCCTGCAACGAGTTTGTTGCGCCAATCATGCGGCGTGAATAAATTAGGGCAAGGTTTCCTACCTGCCCACAGATGCATGTACTGAGACCATTTTTTATGTTGTGAACGTAGTGCTCTTTCTTTATTTTGGAAGACGCGTTGGTGCATTTATTATGGTACAATCACTTGAGAGTTGAGAAATTGGAGAGCGAGCAAGCTTTCTCAACTTTGTCTCTTTCTCTCTGGCACTGCCCTGTTTCAGTTTCAGTAGGCATATCTACTGGCAGGTACAAACTTTTCTAAAGCAGGTAAAAAACGGGAAGCTTAGGACGGTGCGGACTCCGTGTGTTTCGCGCTTTTCGCAAGGTGACAGGGTAAATGCTTTTGTGAGATATGCGGAATATGCAAGCGATTTTGTTATGCCCGTCGTTTGCGTCTCTCCGGCAAAACGAATAAGATGATCTACTACAAAGGCGCAATCACAAGCCAAGATTTAAGATAGCAGTGCGTTTGCTTCGGTGATCCGCGTAGCTGTATTTTACCCTGCACTCTGCAACACCGTGTCATGACGAAGAGCTGGAACGGTCACGGTTTGTGCTGGCCTCCCGGTCATCCCGGTTGACAGAAACCCGCGTCGCCCGCATCGGCACCGAGAGCGCTTGGGCTGTTGATGCTCAAGCCTTTCATCCGCGGCTTGTCGCCAGCTCATCCTGCTGCTCAACGGTGAGGAAGCGGCGAGAGTAACCTCGGAAGTGAATGTAAATCCTCGTTCATTCAGTTATTCGGTGTCAAAGCGTGGAAGATGTCCAACGTGTACTGAGGGCGGGAACCACAGTGGCGGGAACTACGAACGTTTTGCTTGCTTTTATAACCGAAACCAGACCAACGAGATAACTGTCTTACGTACTCTAAAATGACGGAAGCAATAAGTTTCAATAGGTCGAGTATGTCACCGGGGATGTAGGCGAGACGGTGCACACTGTTTAAACGCTTGCAGTATCCACGAGTGGTACCAGGAAAGCGACGTCAACAGAGAAGGAGCTCGCGATTAAGCATAATGCACTGCTACGGGCCTTTGTATCTTCAAAATTCGGGGTGGTGGCAGTATAAAAAAAGACGCATCAGCGCCCCACACCAATGTTCACGAATAACACCGGTCACAAACTCCCAAGCCCCACCGCTCTTCTCGACACCGACAGGACATACGACAACAAACTGCATCAAAACGCCCAAAAGTGAAGGCGTCTGCTCCCGCACTGCAACCACTGCAACTGCTGCAACTAGCGGAAGTGAAGTGTTGGGCGGATGTCCGGATGTCCTTCACAAAAATATAAGAAAAAATGCTTTGCGCAAGGATCATTTTCATTTATTATTGTATACGTAATGACAAAATCCCTATAATTTGTTTTCCTATCTGATTCAAGGTAGTCGGACTGCTCATAACACTGGTCAAGCAAGAAAATAACAAAAATTTGAACTTTTTCATGACCGGTTTAAGGTTTATTGTTAACATATCGTTATTTATTGCAAAGGACTAACATTATAGATTTTGCCTCCATACTTTTTAAATGCAAACAGTTCTAACACACGGCTGTCCATTGCGCCGTGTTTTGTGTATTCTTCTATAAATCTGTAATGGTCAGCGACCGAAGAGCTCACCCGCACATGTCAAGCTTATATGCGCCGCGGGGAAAAATTGAAATTTTTCCCCGCGGCGCTGTGTTGCCTGCGTTGTATGTAGGGTTGCTGTGTAGTCGTGGTCGTTCGCAGTGTTAACAGACTCGTCTTTTTTTTTTTTTAACAGGCTGCTAGAAATCACGATAGGTGGCGCAAGTTACCGCCCGATTCTAAATAGTTTGCTCAAGTTATTTATCCATGTAAATTCGGCATTCGTTTTTTTTTTTTTTTTTTTTTTTGTCTAGCGGTTTGTGGAACTTACCGACGCCGCCGACCGCCCACAACGCACGTACGTACCTTTGCAAGTAGCTACGTCCACCGTTTGGAGACTTTACTGTGTATAAAAGACATCGAACGATAACTAACGCGCCCTGTGTGCTTTCAATTCGGCTGAAAGGCGCGCGGCTCGCTGGGCTCGTCTCTCGCCTGTTCTCGGCCGCTGGCCGCCATGTTTCACAAGGAACACGCTCGAAACGGTTTTGCGGAAGGCAGACACGGTGTAGCGTGTTAAGTTTACACAGCACCTCATGTGTTGACGAAAAACACAGATGGCCTCGTGTAAAACGAACACGTTTCGACGTGTCCGCTATGGGACAACGGTTTACACGTCTGGGCGTGTTATTTTTGCTAACAGTGTAATACAGGAAAAGGTCCCGAGGAACAAAAAGTCTTCATGGTAATAGTAAAGGTTTCATTTAATTGCGTGATGTGAGCCTTACGCAATTATAGACCCCGGCAGTATTAAGTTTCTTCATTGTGGCGGAAAGATATTCCAAATTTGACAGAGTAAATCGATAAAACTTAATGCAAAAAAAAAAAAAATTTAGGAAAAAAATTTACACGTTCCAACGGTTCGATTTATATTGATTATTTTTTGTATAGTTATAGTCTATTGGTAACGCTTGCATATAAGATATACACATTTTTTCGACGGGAATTAATCTTTCACGGCGTTTTACGTAGAGCAGACGAGAGAGGGCGCAAGCTGCTTGTGCACCAAAAAGCTGGGGATGTGGAGGTATTTGTTGCCTCATTTTGCCCGGAAATCTGGCGACACCAACACCAAACGCGCGATGCCCGCCAGAAGGACAACCCTTGTTTGACGCAGGAGGGTCACGTGTTAATGGCGAGATCTACACATCCCTATTTTGCGTCATAGCTCGTCGAAGCGTTCACTTTTCGCTAAGTAGCGTATGTTCAGGTTGTGTTTTTTAACCTGCATCACACCCATGGTTAAAACGTTTTTGAGTGATATCGCCCAGCAATGCATTGCAGTTCAGCTTTTCGCGGCCACTAAGGTTTGTTACCGCTTAAGTTCACCAGCCACAGAACACCGACTGCAATCAGCTCCGGCGTGCTGTAACGCAAAATAGTGGCGCAAATTTGGTCAGTAACACGTGACCCTCCGGCGTCAAAGCAGGGTTGTACCTCCAGCAGGCATCGCACATTTTGTTTCAACATCGACAGATTTCTAGAACAACATTTGGCAATGAATACCTTCAACTGCGTGCTCAATCCAGATTTTCTTTTTTTTAACTGGACAGGCCTTCGACATTTATCGCCTGCATTTCTTCAAAATAAACATGTGCCTTAATATGTATCATAGAAAACGTAACTAGTCAATTTTCGCAAGTTAGTCATCTTTTTGGTTGCATTTTTTCTTGAACATTATGTCCTCCTGGCCGTATAGTATAACCCACTTGCACGGACCGCGTTTGTATAGCTTTCGCGTTTTTTTTTTTTTTTTTGTAGAAAAATTTGTGTTCAATAAAATACACCCTGTCTATCAATTCACTTTACCCGCTGATTATAGCGGAGCAGAAACTAAAGTAATGTACCTCTACACACCAAGTCACGTACTCCACCAAAATAGAACGTGAAACGCCGAATTCGCGTATAATTTTACACCAATTCGCTTTCTCCCTAAATATAGCGGAAAAGCTAGAATTTAGTTTCTCTGCTATATATTTTTTTTTAATTTTTACAAATACAACTATCCTCTCTCAGAAGGCGTCATGAGTGTGAATGTTTAGGCCCAAAATATAGAAGTACCCCACGATTTTTACGACTACCATAAAATACACAGTTACATAAAAATCACATTCCCGCTAAAATTAGTGAGAAGCGTTTCAAGCAGTTAAACCTGGTGGGAAAACCTGAATTGCTGTCGAATTAAACATAAATTCGATTTAGGAAGAATTGGCGTGAAAACGGCGCCGCGCTGAGGCAGACTGAAACGCTGAGCTCGACGGACGCACAAAAGGCTGTCTCACACCCTTGCCACGTGTTTACGAACGATTGCACTAAAACTTTTCATAGTCTCTTACGACAAACGAATACAATGGCGTGATGCATCGAGTGACATCTGAAAACGTGTCATTTCCGTATAGTTCCTACGCTTTGTTTTCCACATCACTCTTTTTTTATTGTCTTGAGAAACTTTTTAACAATGCTATAAACGATCATTTTTTATAGGCGGTAC
The DNA here is from genome assembly GCF_016920785.2 of Ixodes scapularis. Taxonomy (NCBI): domain Eukaryota; kingdom Metazoa; phylum Arthropoda; class Arachnida; order Ixodida; family Ixodidae; genus Ixodes; species Ixodes scapularis. The sequence goes on along the minus strand of NW_024609879.1, from coordinate 131,396,500 downwards.
GCACAATTATCTCGCGAACAGTGCAACACATTTGCTCTAGTAAAATGCGGTTTCTGGGCCGTCACATAAAAGGTGCCAGCGTTCCGGTATGTTCCCTCGTCGTAGGAGATCACAAGAACTCGGTCGTAAGCAAAATGCAAGTTTCTGGACCAGCCTTAAAAAAACTGCAAGGGATCTCAAATGCTATCACACTACTTGTACATCTCCTTTGTGATCAGCCAGAGGAATTGCGTACTTTTTTTTATATGTGCAAATGCAGCTACCTTCTTTCGGAACGCGTCTTGGGTGTGAATTTTTATGCAAGAAACATAAAAGTACTTTACATTTTTTGCTGAAATGCACAAATAAGCAACAATTCAAGCATAGTCAAGTATGAGAAACATATCTCACGCAACGCATAATATAAACGTTATGAGAAGAAACAAGAACACACGTAATCTATCCAATCACTACATTCCGTTTCACCTTAAGCCTGATTCACATGGTGCGATTTTCTCCTGCAAAATCGGTGAAGCGATGAACCGCACATGCGAAATTTCGCGTTTCCTTTCACATTGATTGAGAACATATGCGATTTTTCGCACTTGCGAAGCACATGGTTGGAACCCTTGAATTTGTTTGACGATACTAATTTCGATATTTAACAAAATTATAAAATTTTCAGATTTATTTATTAGCTTCTGGTAAAAAGTACGCTGTATACTTATATTTAGGGCCGACTCAGACGTTTGCACCGACTGCATTCGCATCAACGAAAACGACGAAAACAACGAGTACGACGAACGCGACAAGGACACCGGGGGAGTCACAGCTCATAACTGCTTGAGCAAGCTAGTTGTTGCGTTGCTTGGCATGTCGCGCAAGGCGAACAGTTGTCCCGGTGGCTTCGTCACGTGGACGATGTTCCATATTGAAAGATGGCAAGTAGCAGCGCGTCTTGACTTTCATAGAGCATGATGGCCGCTGATGACGTCGAGTTCAGACTGCTCTGTAAAAAGGAATACCTACTTCTGCGGGAAAAAAACTCCTGCTCCTAGACGGCAGCCCGCGGTGATGGCGGGTCAGGCCGTGCTGGCAAAACAGAGCCAAAGAATCGGAGTTTTACTCATTCGTAAGTCGACTTGTGCTTTTCTGCGAGCAGGTTTCTGGAATACTTTTTCTCTGCAGACCCTTTTTATGCTGCACAGCGACCCGGAGCAGTTTCGAAGATATTACCGGATAATGCGGAACGCCTTTGAAAGACTCCACACTCGCCTGGAAACAAAGCTTACGAAGCAATATGTCGTCAGAGAGCCCATTTCGTCGCGGGTGCGGCTTACTATCACTTTGAGGTAAAATGGTATTCTCTTTAAACTTCACTGTTTGGAGTGAATACGAGGTGCAATTAAACTGGTTTATATGGCGAACTCATTACTAGTTTCTCGGCTTCCAGGCATTGATGTACACAGCAATGTTTTGTTTTTATTCAGGTACCTGTCATCGGCAACGTCAATGCAGGATCTTGCACTGCAATTCAAGGTTGGAGTGTCGACAGGGGCATCCATCGTGCATGAGAGACGTCCGCATATATGAAAGGTGCTTCGCCCAAAACACATGAAGGTAAGCAAAGAAATCTGATTTCGTTTTTGGTAACTTGTGGAAAAGAAGACGGTTTCACATGGAGCGATTTTAGTTGCGATTTCGCAGTTGCGACGGCGCTGTTGCGGCAAACAGGCAGGTTCAATGCGATTATGAAATAATCGGAGCTGCGGCAATTGTCAAACATCTTTCAAGACGTCACCATGCAGCGCCGCTGCGACGGTACGAAAAGACAGCCAATAAAAACGCGCCTCATTCAAAACCAACCGTATCCTTAGTGTCGCATGCATGCTGTGAAAGAGTCGCTGGCGTCTCGTAATGAAAAAAACACTTGAAAATGGAGGTGGTATTCCGGTCGTGTGGTATTTACTGGAGGCCATAGCTTGCGCCTGTTGCTTTTGAGAGCACGTGCTGTTAGTGAATTTGCACAACGCTTCTGCAACGTATATTTCACACCGTCAAGATTGTTTATCTTTGCCAGCAGTACGTAGCAGTTCTTTTTGAGCTCTAGCTGCGAACAATGCGCGCCAATACGGCGTCCACTAAATACCGCCTTTAAAGATGTAGATCATGACGAACAAGACTCACAGTGGTGGTCTTGGGAAATTGATGAATTTAAGTCCCCCCCCCCCCCCCCCCCCCTGCCCCGGTGTACTCTTTCTACACACTACCAAACCACGGAATCATCCAGAATTCTAAATCAGGGCGTGTTGCGATTTGCCTGCAATTGCGAAATCGCAGGCAAATTCGCACCATGTGAATCAGGCATTATGCTGTACCGCAGCGAAGGCTAGAAGCGCGAGCTTATAGCGTTGGCAGCTGCCCTTGGTGCACGAGAGCTTGTGCCGCCGAGATGTGCCCTAGAGCAAAGAGCTCGCGCTTGTAGCCTTTTTTGCGGTACAACACAAGGTGAAACAGAGTATAGAAAACAAAACGATTTTCAAATAAAATATCAAAGGTAGAATATTAACCAAGCGCAATCACAAGTCCTCGTTAACATTTACATGTATGCGACCGGCAGGTAAACTTAGTAGTAGCTAAGCGAGACGCATAATCTTAAAGGCAACTAACCCTCTTCACTGCCTGATAAGATATACGCAAAAAATAAAAGGTATCAATTGAGCAGTGCAGTGAAACAGCGGCAGGCAATCAGCAACCTCACACAAAACTAGATAACTTAGGGACAACAGATATTAATTAAATTAAACTACAAATTTGTTATATCTGTGAAAATAAACGAGGCATCAAAAGATTGTGCGAATGCTGAATTTAGGAAATTATAAGGCAGTTTTTTTTCTAATCTTTAACTGTTTCTTTTTTAGTTAATATTGAACACTTGTTGGTAAGCATGTTCGTTAATGTATGAACATAGTTATGATTACTTCTGATTAAAATATTATGATCGGGTGATGTGATGCCCCATTCATTACTGGCTATTACTAGAATCCGAAAAAAAAACAAAAAAAAAGTTGATTTTCAAATTATAGTACCTATTTCTCAAATATTGTTTTGTGGTGAACTGCCGATTATAGACCTCCGAGTAAAGAATATAATGCATTTTAACACAAATGCTTTGCGCGTTTATCAGATTGTGGTAAGGTAAGTTTGACCCAAAAATGGTCCTCTAAGCGAGAACAAATAAAGCACTTACAAAAAATAGGGCTGCGCAATTGGTTGATCAATTGATTGATCAATTAATGATTGACTCACCAAAAGAAAGTAGAAACTTTTGACGTAAAGTAAACTTGTGGGGGCAGATTTGTAAATCCAAACAAGAGCAAAAGGTTATCCTGTCACGGCCACTTCAACGTCGTGCGAGCGTTCGTTTTGCGCACCAGTGACCGCTGTGAACCATCACAGGAGCTCGCGAACACGTTTACCTCTGCAGGTGAAGTAATAATTTGTGAGTCTGAGTCTCTTTAGACTCTTGTCAACTAGTCTATTGTCCTTATTATAGGTTGTCCACGCAGGAAGGCTATATGTCTAACTCTAAATATTGAATGGCAAAATGGCAGCCGGGCATGATATTTCTCACACTTCGTGATAAGGTTTTTTTCGTGCCGAGTTTTAATCTATTCGACTCTAATAACCTACGATACGAGCAGTCTTTTTTTTAAGCGATATTAAAGCCATAGTTTTACGGGCGACACTTTGCAGAGATATCGACATTGGCCTCGCCGCTACAGAAAAACCCTTCTCTCCGCTTTTGACGCGAGGCTAGGGAAGGGTGTTCTCCCGTCGGCAGGCCGGCCTCCGGCCAGTGACGGCACTGCGAAAGAAGAGCCTTCCATGTCGTCTGCTTGAAAGACTTGTTTTCAAATATTACTCGCATTATGCGAAATCCCACTTTGGCGGTATCCAGTTGCTACGCGTAATGTTGGATTATTTTAGAAACTTCGATCGCGCTTACCCACTTCACGGATCGCTAATGAAAGTCGTCTGTGCCATCCACAATGTCAACCAAGACGGCTATGAGAACTAACCACGTCGCATCTCGGCCCTCAGGAACGTAACGGCACCATTCCACCCACATTGCGCGACAGTTCGTTCCTTCACATATTCTGTGCGAGAAATACGACTTTTTGCTCTTTTCAGGGCCGAGTCTGACTCCCCCGAAATGGGAGCCGCTTGGTGGGCTCTTGAAAACATTTGGAAAACGGTCAGGGCACGTTTTCTCGAAGCTGCCGAACTTTAACCGTGACAGAAAATTAACCGGTTTCCCCGTGAGAAGAAAGTTTAGGTCACGTGACCGGCGGACTGCCTTACGTCACTTAAATCGCGAAGTATGAGGAATTATCTCGCCCAGTTTTTAGGTCGTCTTTCGATTCTTTCCTAAGCCTAAAGTAACGCGGTAATGGTCCACATGGCAACGTCTTTGGAATCCTAGTGGATTGTCTTGACTTAATCGGCCTGGCATTGATCGCACGCAGAAGCAGACCGTGTACCAATTTACAGTGGAGCGGAAATACGTTATATAAATGTTATAAAGAAAGTTACATGTAAAGTTCTTACATGCTGGCCTACCTTGCTGCCCGTGCGCCGCCCGCCTCTAACTGTTCACTTCTTCCTTATCGTCTCTAGCACTGACCCTTGTCGCCCTCTTTCGCGCCGGAAAAGAAATTTCAACGTCTTCAGACAGCCAGACATTGAACAACTTGCCAAACACGGGTTGATTTGTTCTTGCCTTACCCATCATTTGTACCACGAACAATGAAAAAGTGTTCTTAAGCTCAAATGTACGTCGCGCTGCGTACCGAAAACCTGACAGCGCGCGTAAGCGGGTACCCCCTTTTTCAAAAAGTCGTCCACGAAAGGAACTTACATCCCCTACACTCTAAAAAAAAAGAAAGGGGTATCAGCTTACACCCCTTTGTCCCATATAATACACCCCAAAACTTCATTTCGACGTGCAGCGCCCTATAGTCGAATACACGGACACCAAAATTTACGAGGGTCTTGATAGCCGTGTGGTACAATGTATTTAAATAACTAAAGTACGTATCAAAGATCGCATAAAGAAAACACTGAGTTTCTGCAGTAGGGCCTAGAAAACCCCGATTATTTTTTTTTTCTGGTCAGTAACAACTACATTAGCACTTTTAATAAGTTGTACCACACGGCTATCAAGCCCCTCGTAAACTTTGGGGCCCTCTGTTGGACTGTAGGGCGCTGTACGTCGAATTGAAGTTTTGGGGTGTATTATATGGGACAAAGGGTGTAACAATGCACCCTTTTACACCTTTTTTTTTTAGAGTGTATAACCAGTAGTTGACGCGAGCTACCACCCCATAATAAAACATGAAGCTATATATCACCCGTCCAGCCCTAGTCAATATTGACTAGGTACTTGCACGTACGTAGTAGGGATGGACAGCTAACTCTTTGCCGCGGTTAAGGTACGCCGGCTTCGAGCAAACGGCGCTGCAGCTGCTGAAAGTTTGAAAGATATACCGCTGCTCAATTTGCCCCTTATTGACGTCGTGATCGACAGAGAGCGTCGTTTCGGTCGCCTTGCCACGAGTGGCGAAACGCTCTCTATGACATCATTAGTAGGATGTATTCTGATTTCTTTAATGGAAATAAGAAGAATTTCATACCATCAAGCGTGACAGTCTTGGTTTAGGAAGGCCTACCACGAGTGGCCAAACGCTCTCTACGACGTCATTAGTAGGATGTATTCTGATTTCCTTAATGGAAATAAGAATTTCATACTATCAAGCTTGACGGTCTTGTTTTAGGAAGGGGTGGCTACAAGCTTTCACCGTGCTTTTTACACACCATCAAAATTGCCGCTGGCGATCGACAATCTACGTCACAGATAGGGGCCACAAGAGGGAGCCACCGAAACATCTCGTCGCCAAACCGACTGCACAGCCTGATAGTGCCGACGTGACTGTGCCAACGTTTGAAAAGAATCCCGGATAATGTGAGATTTATATCGTCTACTAGCGCACGAAAGGAAACGGCGCGCGCAGCTTTTAACCGTTTTGGAACGGGTCGTGTAATTCGAGGAGAGGTGGATTGCTTTCTCGAGAGATCGAGCGCGACTGCACTCTACCAAAAAACGCTTACGTTTTGCTGGAGTGCAGACTTGATTAAAATATAAATTTTATTTGAAAAAAAAAAAAAACTGCCTTCGGACAGCGAGTTTTGAAATTGGTGGATTGCTTGGAGCCTAACTTGGCTCCAACACATTTGTTTGTTTTTGTTGTTGTTTTGAGCGGAGTGACAGACAGCCCAATATGATTTCTCTGAAAGTATCCACTGGCTTTATACACTCTAAGAAACCTGCTGCGTCTAATTTATCGCAGAGATTTTAGAAAAAAACAATCGCTATAAAAAAATTAAAAAAAAAGACTCGGCGAACTCTGAGGCTAGGAATATTCTGAAACCTAAAAATGAAAACAAAATATAGTACCCACAGTGACACTCAAAAATACGTTTCACGATGACGTCATCCTCAGTGTCACAACGCCGACTGTTATTTTTAAGTCTGAAAAGTTTAATTTTAGCAAGGATTTGAGGCGGAGAGATACCGGATGCTAGTAGACATGTAGTTAACGAGTTACAAGTAACTAATTTCTTGTATTCAATGACATTTTGTTGTAAATTTTTAACGCTTGCATTTTTTTTCTGCGTTCATGCTTTCTGTATTTGAATTACTATTTTTCTCTCATCAATTATAAGTAATCAATTACATGTTTCCAAAAAAGCTAAAATTATCGAGATGAGTTTGTTTTACAGTCGCTCTGTCTGTACGTGCCTCACTCGTCTATCTCGCACCTAGGTTAGACTTTTCTTTTCTTTTTGCACGTAAATAAGTAAAACAAATTACAAGATTCCAGGAGGATTATAATGCCAAACGCGCTCAGCGATGTTTTCACTGACGAGCTGTAGGGAGGTCCTCGTTTCCTGTGTACCGCGCTGTTACGACCCGGGTTTGCCACGGCATAGACGAATGTGTTTTGCACTGACCTTATGTAAACCTCATCTAGCCACGACAACCCCCCCCCCCCCCCCTTCCCCTCCCCTTTTATCTCGAAAGAGCTCACCAGCGCGTGCATGTATAAAACGTATCAGGAACAGAAGGTTATCTTATCTGCGATCTTATTTTTCTTCAAAAAAAAAGTTAAAAGCACCATAAAAGGTATTCAAATATTTTCTGGTAATTTTATTTTAATTGCTCTTTGATGCAATAATTGATCTGTAATCAGTTATTTTTATAATGAAGTAGTTGTAATTGCAATCGATTACTTTTTCAGTAAAAAACTAAACGCTAGGGACGCGACATGCCTAGCGTTTTTTAGATTGTCAATGGCCATATAAGTACAACAAAGCTCAAGGTACAAAAAGAAGCACATGTTAATTTTTTAGGAAACGCCCAAGGGCAAATATGCAAGAAAACGAGAAGTCCCAGCCCCCAAGTAACAAAAACTCAGCCTTTGTTCGCTGCGCATTGTATGAAAAGTGAAAATGACATTCTGACTCTCTGGTCAAGCGTTACGGCAATGGGGAAGTAGTTTCAAGGGGGTACAATCCACTTAGAGCTTTCAATTGTTCTACAAACAATGTGTACCTTGCTCAGGGTCACACGAGGGAGAAATCCCGGGGATTTCTCCCCTGCACGCGCGCATCACGAGATGAAAACGCGAGGCTTTTGCACATCGCAAAGCCTGACGTTTTCGTCGTGGGATGCGCGTGCCGGGGAGAAATCCCCGGGATTTCTCCCTCGTGTGAATACCCCTTTAAAGGCGGTGTGTGCGCGCGTCTCTGTGCGTGCGCGCGAGTGTATGTGCGTGCTTCTGTCGTTTTAGCGCGTGTTCTTTATCCTCCCCTTTGTGTATTCATGTGATTCGACCAGCAGGACTGGCTCGAAGCTCGTTTTCAATCGTGTCCTTCCAGTGGAAGTGGCAACAGCGTTAGCTTATCGCCTTGTCTAGGGTGCGTCCGCGCTTATACAAAGTGCATATGTGTTTTACAATGGATTGGTAACCACCACGCGACGATATTCGTCGGTTTTGGTGATTGATAAGATCTAGATGTCAAGTATTTTTCAGTCCAGAACTATATGCCGCTCCTCATTTTATCAGATTAGTATTCTCTCGTTGGTGGATTGAGTATGGGAGTGATATGATCGCGGCTGTTTTCAATGGACCTTTTCCACATACCGACGGCACCAGGCGGTGGCTGCACGAACTAAAAATCGAGGATGTGACCTACCTGCGCTACCAATCGATATAGGGAGCTAGGCTACCAGTTTCTTCGCTCTCCGAGCAGCGGCGCCTGCCCAACGCGACTTTAAAGAGGGGCATCCGTAGCGTCCAGCCAAACGTCGTGTTTTCCTTTCCGTCGACGTTCTTTTTTTGTGTAACACAATTATATATATGCTGCAGTTACGTGTTCTACTCGCTGATATATAGCCTCCTTCCGAATTTCCTCGATTTTTCGTTCCGACTTCCGCCGCTTGGCATCGGGCGCTCGCGTGTGCGCAGAACGCTTCTCGGAAAAGGTCCATTGTGTTTTCAGTTCTCGTTTCAAATATAAAAGTGGTTAGCGCGGACGGGAGCCCCGGATGTTTTGTGCAGCGGGACACTCGGGTAAGCTGACATTGATTAGAAACTCCGACTGACGCTATTCCTGTTATACGTAAGCTGTTACACACGATGGGCACGCAAATTGGCTCTGCTAGAAGCCGAAAGGTGGCGCAGCTTTCTTTTCTTACGCTTTCTATTGCGTTTTTAAACGCTTGCACTGCTGATAGATACCGTTACCGACTTATTAACTGAAACCAGAATAACCGGCGTGTCATTTGTTTAAGGTTTCGTACGTAGTGAAAAATAAGCCTATATTGTAATAGGTGTGTGTAATTTTCAGATATCTATGGGGATATCGGACGCTCTCTGAACACAAAGCGTATGTCCGCAAGTTACGCAAGTTTCAAGTTGTGAAGCTATAGTATTGCACATTAAAAAAAAAAAACAAAAAAAAACTCATCAAACACCTTTTCTTTAGGCCTGATTCTATACGGGCTCTTGCAGATGAATCAAGCCCGAGACACTTCGAAAAATTTTGAACAAGGACCATGCGGCAGATTCTCACAGTTTTATTCGCTGTTTGGAGCGCTGTCACAGCTCAATACATCAATGCCAGCGATACCGGTAAGAATAATTACTCAAAAAGTTAAAAACTGTATTTTTTGACTGATGTAATATCTTTAGACAAAAAAGTCAGGGGGGTCCTAGGCTGAAACACTAAGTGTGCTTTTCAGGCAATGGTAGTCAGTCAATGCCTACTGTTAATTCTATCGTATAGGTTCAATGTCAGCCGAAGTTACGAGTACCTGGTCAAAGCTTTGAAAACCCAGGCCCCAAGTGCAAGCTCGTATATTATAGCAGCTTCGACTATCAAGAACTGCTATATCGGATGTCTTACATGTAACGTGTTGTTTAAGCTTCGAGTTCAACGCTCTCGCACTTCGATTCACGCGTACGGCCTTCAGCGTCATGTGCATGCTCGACATAGTTGTACACACTAGAGTCACGTATAGACGAGGCTCCCCGTTGTTCGTACCCCTCTAGCGTTTGGAGTTGGCGGCGGCCTGTTGGCGTCCCTCAACAAAAGGCGTGGTCACCTAAATCGGTTATCTAATTGGGTATAACATTTGGCGACGAGGCTGCCTAACGAAACCCCAAAACAAAAGATGACGGAAGCCCTCGGGAGGATCCCGGAGTTCCAGCCGGACAGCGGAAACTTCGATGTGTTCTTCGCAGGTTTCGAGCTGCTGGCCTCTGCCAACATATTGCAGCAGACAACAAACTGCAAGTCTTCTTGACGGCGATTGGGAGAACGCGGACGCCAACCTTGCTGCCAAAGACGACCTCACAGGTACCGTCCCACGAAGCCGTTGGTGCACTGAAGAAACACTACGTACCCAAACGCTCGTCGGTTACCGAACGGTACCGCTTTAATCAACTAAAACAAGAGTCCTACGAGACCGTGGCGGACTTCCTGGTCGAACTCAAGAAACTGGCAGTGACGTGTGTTTGGTGCTTTCCTTTAGGAAGCTCAACGCGACTGACCTATTGCTGGTCTGCATGCCGATATCATACGCTGTCGCCTTCTGGCGATGGCAGACGCGGAAGTGACATGGGACCGCGCCTGCAGCATCACATCAGCCATGGACGCGATGGGAAAGTACAGGAAAGAAATGCTGACGCCGCATGCTGAGGGTCCTTCTGCAAGCTGCGGCGTCAAATGGCAGCGAGCTCCGGCACCGCTGCATCGAAAGGACGCTCAAGCACGCCACCCAAGTTTCAAAGAACACGACCAGAGAGCTGCAAAGGCAGATTTTCTCAGAAAAAGGAACCGTGTCACCGGTGTGGAGGACAATACTCCCCTGTGAGTCGTTCATTTCGTCATGGCCCCTGTTTTAAGTTAAGCAAAAAGGGGCAAGTTGACGAAATGTGTGAAACAAAAGTTGTTCACCACGTAGGCAAAATTGACAGCGACAGCAAGTTGCTCACGTTGCGTTACACGCGCCAGGATTCGGGCACGCCTGCCATTGTGATTCGAGTTCGGATAAATGGAAAGGAAGTTCCGATGGAACTCGATACAGGTGCCGCAGTGTCGGGAATGTCAGAAGCTGAGTGTGCGAAGCAATTTCCCAATTCCAACTTCCGAAGGGAAAATGTCAAACTCATGACTTACGACGGCACTCGTGTCTTAATGAAAGGAAATTGTGGACGTCGTAGTTAAGTACCACGACCAATGCCTTCGTTTGCGGCTGGTGATCGCCAAAGAAAAGAAAGGCGTAAGGAACCCTACGCTCTTTGGCCGGGACTGGCTGAGCAAGATAAAACAGATGGAACGAAGTCGTGCAAGTGAAGGCAGTGAATGTCGAAACGCCGCTCACCGAAAAGCATCTCGATGTTTCTACGCCCGGATACGGAACGATCAAAGGATTTAAAGCAAGCATTGTCCTGAAAGAGAACTCAAGCCCGGTGTACTGTAAAGCGCGACTAGCGCCATACGCTCTGCGTGAACATGTGGAGCAGGAACTGGCAATTCTATAGAAAAAGCTGCGTGTCGTGTACCAGGTAATGCACAGTGAATGGGTTGCGCCACTCGTGATCGTGCCAAGAAAGAACAGCAAGGAGCTTTGGATCTCTGGCGGTTACCGGGACACCTTGGACCCCGCCACAAAAGTTGACCACTATTCACTGCCATTACCAGACGATACCTTCTCAACCTTGCGAGGCGGGACAGTTCTTTTCGCTGCTGGATCTGTCAAAGGCGTATCTGCAACTCGAAGTGGATAACTGGATGAGCGAGCATAGGAATTGCTCACCGTCAACACGCACTCGTGCCTATTTAGGTTCTAGCGCTAGCCGTATGGCGTAGCACGCGCGCCTGCTCTCTTTCAAGCCGTAATCAATTAGATCCTACATGCACGGTATGCCGGGAATTGCCTGCTACTTAGATGACGTAGTCATTGCGGGTGAGGAGTACAAGCTGTGTCATGACAGAGTGGAGCAGGTGCTCATGCGCCTAAGTAATCACGACATTAGGGTCCATGCTGAAAAATACAAACTGCTTCAGCAGAGTTAACGATATTTGGGGCACGAAATTCTCCAATATGGTTTGCAAATGGCAGCTATTAAAAATGAGCCAAAACCGACCAATGTGACCGAGCTGAAAGACTTTTTTGGTCTTGGTAAAGTTTTTAGCAGAAATCTTGCCTGGTCTAGCTACTGTGCTAGAGCCGATACATGACCTGCTGCGCAGAAAATCCAAATATCTCTGGTCACGTGAGTGTGACGAAGCGTCCAAGAACTACAAAAGGTTGCTGACAGATCAAAGTGTTTCATACTGTACGACGTCACGAAAGAGATACAGCTTACGTGTGACGCGTTCGAATATGAACTTGCGGCAGTGTTGGTTGGCCCACAGTGTGAACGGAGAGAAAAGACCCATTGCGTTCGCGCCTTGATCGCTGTCTGCGTCCGAGCGTATTTACGGTCAGATAGAAAAAGAAACCCTGAGATCTTTTTTCGTCATCATAATGTTCCCCAAGTACCTCTACGGTCGAACTTTTAACGTACTCATTGGCCAACTACTTATGATTCTGTTTGATCCAAAGAGACAGGGTAGTGCTGCTGCCACAGCTAGGGTAAATCGATGGCTTATATTTCTAGCCAATTATTGCTACAATAAGAAGCACAAGCCAGGAGCAGCTATTGGCCACGCTGATCCGTTTTCTCGCCTTCCACTGGCAAACACAGAGGAACAGTCGAAAGACATTTTTCCCCAGTCATTGATCTTCCGATCCCAGCTAAAAACATTGAGTATGAAACAGCCCGCGAAGACCAGTTCAGAATTATTAGAAACATGATCTGGCATGGCTGGCAGAAAAAGGATTAGGAGGAACTGCTGTCATTCTGGACACGTCGTTTTGAGTTCTCTGTTGATGATGGCTGTATTGTCTGGACAAACATAATTGTGATTTCCAAACATCTGCAAGATGTTGCTTTGGGCTTATTGCGTGAGCAGCACCCAGGCATAACGAAATGAAAGCATTTGCACGGTCCATGGTCTAATGGCCGCGTATGACGAAATACTGGAACAAACTGTAAGAAAGTGTCTTTTGGTCATTAAGTCATTAGCTGGGGTTTTCTGCGATGTTTTTCTTACATATCTCTGCATTACTATCATATCGCTTTAATTAAAAAATCCCTCCATTCCAATCAGCCCCGTTTTTGTTCTGTTTCATATCTTAATTTCATTATAAAGACAATACACACCCAGTTTTACATCGCCCGGGATTCATCTTTTTTTTCTTGACGCAGGGGCAGAAGGCGTGGGGAGTTACTTTTTGTCGTGTTCCCGTCTGTTGGCCTAAAGTCGCGGTCGCACTGCACACGCATCATACAAAAGGCACGGAGTTCTCCGTGAACATGGTGACAGATATTATCTGCGGACACGCCTGAGGCATGTTCGCAGCGTGTTTGCTTCACATCTATATGATTCTAGCATGTCTGCAGACAGTTTTCGTATGCCCAATGTAACAGGACCGCCATACAAGGGACAAACACGCCTCGGACAGTGACAGCAGACTATTTTGATGTATTAGCTGTGTGACGCTGCTTTAGTAATTTTCTCTAGGAGACTTTCTGGTGAGAGATTTGCACCCGTTTTCTTCATCGATCTTAACCTTTTCTTTCTTCTGCAGTTTCTACCTCTAATGTCCGGAAGACACTCTACAACACTTTCGTCAATACGGTCTTCGACAAGGTCCTTTTATTTGTCGCCAAGTCTAAGGCCATCGACCCGGTGACCTTGCCGAACATCAGATACGCCTTCGAGACCAAGATCATCGTGAAGATCTCCGCAAAGGCCAGTCTCTACCGCGGCATCCTGGAGGGCTTGTCGAGCCTGACCAGAACGGGCAACTGCCGTTTCGAGGTCGGGGAACTCGGCATCAACATCAAGGCGGACGTGGGCGCGGGGCCCCTCAACTCCAGCTTCGTGCGACTCGCACGCGCCATGGGCTACGGCCAGGCGTTCACGGTGGACGCCAACATTCGATACCTTCGGATACGCCTCGGATTTGTTGAGTGGGTCGACAGCTTCTACGACTTGATATTTCAGTATGAGAAAAGCTCGTACCTGGCACCCTATAACACTCTAGCAAACTTGGGGCGTCCACTTTCCAATAAAGCACTTAGAAAAGCTAGTCGCAATGATCTATTAAGAGAGCTTGGCGAATAACAAGGTTGAACATATGACTAGATCATAAAACACAGTCGGCCCTGTAGCACGGAGCAAGATGTTTCACTTTTGTCAGTGCCGCAGCGCAGATTGTTTATATACGTGCAATCATTTTTTCTTACCTAGTGATTCGAAAGCGAAATAGAAAGGCTGCCACACTGCTGGAACAAGTGTATTCCTCTCTAGGGGGACGCAAAAATTGACGTAGTATATATAAATGGAATAACATAAAATATTACGCTTACCAGCAGGCTCTCCTTCCAAGGATAGACGGGGTTGTTATCTACCAGAAAAAAAAAAGAAAAAAAAAGGAATTGTCGAAATTTATAGGGCACGCCCTTCGTGTGTTCATGTTCCTTGCTTCATTGTTCGTTCTACGCCATCCTTATCGAATAATTCTCATAATGATAATATTAACGATAGCGATTGTAATAATGAGAGACTTGCAACTCGCCACAGACTGCGTTTCTCAAGCTGTCAGTGAACGAGTATGCTCTGATTTCACTTTGATTAATGATGAACAGAAGTGTAGTAATGTATTTTTCGTTTCGTTTTATTTTTCATTACTTTTATATCGAGGACTCCCGAAAGCCAGTTGGAACTCAGCGAGTTCAAGGTCCAGCAACTGAGGGGAGTGACCGTTGCCGTCCACGGCTTGGGGCTCTTGAACAGAGTCTTCAACAAGGTGTCGACCGAGTTCACCAACCTGTCTGAAGTGCAGATCAGGAACGCCATTGAGAGGAACATTCGTGACGCCCTGGCCGAACAGATCGGAAACCTCAACGAAGTTTCCTTCTTTTAGATCGCCACTTGTCATGCTACCGTGGCCTTTGGAACAACTGCAATTGTATAAAGGCACCTATGTTGGTGCGTGCGCGTCAGTGACGACTGCCGCTTGGGGAGGGTCGAATGTACACTAAGGGTGACAACATGCGCAGGCTTTGTCTCCTAGGTAGTATTGACTATACGTAAGGCGCGCATTGTCTGGTGTTCGTGAATAAGAAAAGTCGGTGACGTTGTTGCGTCTTTGTTTAGTTTTTAAAACCAGGTGGATTTTTGGATTGGACGACTCGTGGCGAGGCTCAAGACGGTGACTATCGGTGAAAACAATGAGGCTCTGTTCACCCTCAGTCAGATCCCATGAATGCTGCCACAGCTAAGGTAATTGAGGCTTATTACTTTGAAGCAGCTCGCTGGGCACATTAAAGGCTAAATGCTTTTTTCTCCTTTTAATGCAGCTTTGGTTTTAGTTTTAGAGTCGACGGAAAGACGCGCAGCTTCATCTTGTTTCTGAGTTTATTTCTGGTAATCGAAACGTGAACAAAGACGCACAGAGCCAGCGTTTTACTGTGGAAGAGGCATAATTTTCAGAG
The DNA here is from genome assembly GCF_016920785.2 of Ixodes scapularis. Lineage (NCBI taxonomy): Eukaryota > Metazoa > Arthropoda > Arachnida > Ixodida > Ixodidae > Ixodes > Ixodes scapularis. The sequence continues at coordinate 131,381,282 of NW_024609879.1, read as the reverse complement.
CACTTTCTGAGGCTGCGAGGAGGACGGAACCCGTCAGCCCACCCTATCAAAAAAAAAAAAAAAAAACGTTTAGCAGTTAACCCTAAACAGGGAGACATCAAGCCAAACCTGCATCCCAGGAAGCCCTTCAAAGCGAGGTAGATAACATTGAACGCATCCCCGTTCCCCAGGTGAAGAGACGCATTCTCCAAGGTCAGTGGCCCTGGGCCAGACTGATGTTGGCAGTGTCTTCCAAGAACCAAAGCGACCTCTGAGATACTGGAAGGATGCAGGATCCACGAGGGAAACACGTTAGAGAAACCTATACGAGGGAATAGTTTTCAAAGAAAATAGCCGTCCCTAGAACGGAAACATTAAACGGCCTGTTTTTCGGTTTTAATCAGGGCGAAAACAAATCAAGCACCGCCGTTTTTTTTTTGTTTTTTTAAATATATTTTGTATATTTGTCACCAGCGGATGTTTATAAATATGTTTCGGTTAAACCCGAAAAGTGCACAGCCTAAGTACCGGCCATTACAATAATCTCTTTCTGCGCTCTGCCATCTTTGAACAGGTTTTGAGCATGAGCAGTAGCTGCCTTTTGCCGAATATTATACGACGCGCATACGCCTTTGAATTCAATGATTCAGAACTTTTTTTTCACTGGAGAATAATCGCTCAAAAGGTGTATATCCGTAACAATGCTTTAGTGTTCTTTTCTCCGCGTGCGTTTCATCCTATAGAAAGATTTACCAAGTAAACCTAAATTCGGTGAGCAAATCACAATATACCAAAGGACTGTAGTCACCTTCAAAGACGACTAAATATAGTCGAGCAAATATTTCTACAGCGACGGTCGGCCAATTTTATATAACTCGTTTTATATATGGCCTCGCTTATTATTGCTTACAAGGGACGGGATTTTATATAGCCCCCCCCCCCCCCCCCCCCCCCCTCCGGAATCTCTCATAACAAGATTGAAAAATGCTCGTCGCGTCAAGCTGGAATGTCGGGGATCCTGTTCGCATTAATTCGACGAGAGGACAAAGTCTGCCGCCCTTTGGAACCGAGCTGGCCGAGTCAATACCACCTCAAGGCAAGGCGTCAGCATGACGTCATCGCTGTGGATCCCCGGCCTGCCCCCAAGCGGCCAACACGTTGAAGTTCGACGAGCGGCTCCGCAAAGCGGCAGGCGCTTCCGTCTTCGCGTCGGCGCCTGCTGCTAGAGTCGCGCTCGTTTTAAGAAACACAGCAAGGATGCCGATGCGCAGGCGGTGTTGCTGCTGCAAGCTATACATCGCAGTGTGAATCAACAAACTAGGTGCCGCAAGCCGCCGCCCAATTCAAAATGTTCAGCCTCATCTATCTATCCATCCATCCTGTGATGCCGTTAAAAGAGGGGGGGGGGGGGGGGGGGGGGAGGATGGGGACGCAGGCCTTGATTTCTACAGGGCGTCTCAAATAGCGAACATGTTCTTTGTATCGTCCGTAAAAATCGGTTTCTTAACCTATCACGCTACAATTTTGTGCAGCGTTGGCCACAGGTGGTGCATTTTTTCTATAAAAAATTTCTAAGAGCGAACTCACCTGAGGAAAAAAGTAGAACAAAACGAAACATACTTAACCCTTTAGGAAACGCAGCGAAGTCACCGGTCTTCAAACAATGGGGCGCCGTATGGCACGGCAGAGAAGGGATGGCGCAAGCAGTCGCGACGCCAACTGCTCTGCATCCAGCTTTTTCAGCGAAGCCATGGAAGTACTATTTGCCTCGAAGACAGAAGAAAACTTCGTCATTGCAGCCATTGCTTGATATTCGAGTTTTAGTAGATCTTTCCGATACCTCTGAGACCCCCGATAACGACATGATGCATGCGCAAAGGCGGCGGCAGTGTATCGGATATCGTTATCGGAGTCATCGGTACGATCTACTAAAATTTTCTGTTGTCGAAATCGCGAAGCTGTAGAAAACGACATACAACTACCCAATACTAAAATAAGATTTGATTTCTGTACATCTTATCTTTACCGGCATATATCCGGACAATAGCGAAACATATTTGGTATCAGTAAGGTGTTTTGGATCTATATTCTTCCTTTGGTTCTGAACAGGTCGAGATTCGGTTGAAACATTGGTGGATGAGAAAACGTTTTCAATAAATATATATAACACCTGGACGCTCATAGTGACAATTAATTACAACGTCGGTTAACACAAGGAAATGTAAACGTACGTTTTCCGTGTGTGCCTTTCTTGGTGCCGTTCAAAAACGCACGGAGCAGGGACCGATGGCAGTTTGCTCTGGAGTTCTCCAGATAGACGTCCGCTGATGCCACGGGCAGCGAAGGGCAGAAAACTAAGCCGCACTATGGCTCCACTCATAAGTTTTACTCTCTCCTCAAGCCCAGATTATCAAGTCTGTGTCAGCCACAATTGTTTTGATTATAATGCAATTAAATGCAAAGGTGCAAGCGAGCTCGACAAGAATGGCGAAAATAATCCTAGCTGTGTTTGGAGATTTATGTTTGTCCTTTGTCCTCCTTGTTCCCCTTCTCCAGGGATTATTTTCGTCACCATTGTTTTATTTGTAAAAAATCTTTGCTTTACTCAGAAGCTGAAATAGAAACAGCAAAAAAAAAAAAAAAAAGAGGAAGACAATTACTATTCTTGAAGTGCTCGCCAAAAGCTGACTCACAAAAGGGGTCACTGAGATGCAGATAACCTGGCTGAAATTGGGTCAACCCTAGAACCTGGACCACAAAAAGTAAGTAGCTTTTAAAACAAGGTCAAATAAGGTGAAAGAAGCAGAAAAAAATACATCCTGTTTTCTAAGAGAAGATGATAATGGTGCAGCAACGAACGAGGATACTTGTGGCAATAACACCTCTACATATTATCACATTTCTTTCAGTAGATCTTAGGGTAGACGGAGCGTTGTCTCGTGTTGTTACATTATGAAAATGGTTGTAGTCACAATAACCGAGAAGGACATTCAGAGATAATATAGTTAGGGCGCAGGCGAGCTGGTTAATGTTAGCCATGTTGAATAAACCTGAGACTGGGGCAGAATGAACACACAAGTCAAATGAATAGAAAAAGACAGGACGACGTCTCAAACTCAGCACCCAAGTACACACAATCAGCCACCGCCAATACAAAGGGGCAACCTCTAACCCTCTTCTCCGCGCACTTTCCGCCTCGAGCTTCTCGAAGAGGCACACAATCGCTTCGTGTCTTCCTCTTCCCGTATTCGATTGCAAAGAAAAATAAAGATGCTAAAAAATCGAATATAACTTGCCCTCCCCCCCCCCCCTTTTTTTTTTTTTTTTGTAGAAATACCCGTTTGTGTTTTCTGACCTTGTTGGTAGGGTCTAAAAAAACATTCAGGGGCTTGGTGTTGTAAAAAAAAAAAAAAAACGCTTTGAGGAACTGAAGGGTGCCCAGTCACTCTTTGCGCAGGCCGATGCGCGTGACAGTGTCACTGCGCTCGACTTTACGAAAATAAAAACAACCCTTTCTCTAGAAGGGGAGGGGGGGGGGGGGGGGTTGGTCCCGAGAAAATATGTAACGGATTACAAGGAGTTGTATCGTCTGTTTGCGTCCAGAATTTGTGTTTATTCTTTCCGGTTGCTTAAAGGGACACTGACACCCCCCCAAAATTTTTTTTTAATTTTTTTGCCAGGCGCTTCATTATGGTGTCGGAGGACTACCCAATTAATATTTTGCAACAGAGTAGCGTATTTTTTTAATAAAACCAAAAGACGCAACTGCTCGAAACCGAAACCGAAACCCGACGGAGGTCGGAGAAGTGGAGAGAAGAGAGTGAGTGGCGGAAGTCACGTGGCTACACCCGACCGTGTGTTTTTTTTTTTGCTTTTTTTTCTCCTTCCCGGTAGCAGACGACATGCGGCGTATGGGAACTGCTCGCCGTGGGATTCTTTTGCAGTTATGCATGTTCCGCTCGTTGTTCTCTACTCCAAGATGAGTTGTTTTGTACATTGAGGAGTTGGAGATGAGTAGTGAGTGCCCGTGGTGAATTTTGATCGGCTCCGAAAAGAATACACCCAAGATGTTGCGTGAAGAGCTGGCTCACACGTCCCGCGTCCGAAGCAGAAGTGGCATTGTGCGACAGAGTTTCCGAAAGATCAACGGGATCGGGACCAATGGCTGGCTGCAATTCCTGTAGACCATTTACGGGCACCTCGGAAAGCGGACGCTACCTGATTCATATGCTCCTTGCATTTTGTGGAAAGTGATTACATTGAGTTCGCAGGTGTCAAAAAGGGTATCCCATACCATCTAATTCAGCGACGTGTCGTCTACAACATTTGTTTCTTATTTTTTTTTGTTGTTTCTTCAGTAATAATTGTAAAAAAAGAAAAGAAATGTAGACATCAAAAAATATTTAGAAAAAAAAAAAAAAAGTTTCACGGGGGATCGAACCCGGCTCTACCGGGTGCGAAGGGGACGTCTTTCCCACTGAGCTACTGGGGCATTTTTTTTTTTTTTTTTTTTTATAACTTTATTACTTGTTTTACAAATACCACATCACACGATCAGTCATACCTGTATGTACAGTCAAACATGCGCTAAAAGCAACCTATTTACAAACAACTATCACACGTTTCCTTTTTTTTTCATTTGGCATCTTGAACATGTGGCCATTAGAAATACCTTAGAGAAGATTACAAAAACTTGTAGTTGAGACATTTGAGCGAAAGTCACTCACGCGCAAGGTACATTTTTTTCAAAAATCCGGAAGCCCAAGGCATGCATCAAACATGGGGAACCAGTCAGGTTGGCTTAGTTTTGAGGCATAGATACTTCTGACTTGCGCCACTTGTTGTAAAAAAAGCGATTTCGTCGTGCGTGGTTTCTCCGCATGCCTATCTATCATACGACACTTCCAGAGACTATGTAATCCCAGAAGCGCGAACATGTCATACGGGACGGTCTCGTTTTCTGAAAACGGTAGGAAGCGAAGGCTGTAATCGTTGAGGACTAAGTCTTTTTTTAGCGTGCTTTGTAGCACGTCCCAAAATAAAAACGCGTCATTGCAGTATATAAAACAGTGCTCTATCGTCTCTGGCTTATTACATAATCTACAATTAACTGTCCAGGGAACAAATATTCCCCTTTTTTGGAGATAAGTTTTTACGGGCAAAGTGGACGTATGGAGTTTAAAGAAAAACGTCTTGGTTGACGGAGGCACTCCCATTTTCTTTACTCTTTTAAATACGTCACTGATGGGTTCCAGCGTGAAGCGGGTACGATAAAGTGGAAGAGAAAACAGGCTTTCGGTAATGCTTCTTGACAATTCCTTTCTGGACACACTGAACAGATATTCCAGTGAAAACCTCGCTTTGAGAAAGCTAAATGTGTCTACCACCTCCTTTAGAAAGCCCCAAGGCCTACCTTGGAAAATTTCGCCACTTGAAACAACCAGATAATTTAAACTCTCAGCAAGACGTCGTTGGAGCATTACTCTGAGGAAATCGTGATTGGCATTCTTAAAGAAAAAAAATCGGGAGACCAACTGACGGACAAATACATGGCACAATCCTAAACCGCCATATTCAAGGGGAAGGAAAAGGTTATCCCTTTTTATGGGTTCCCAAGTTGAACACCATATAAACGTAGCAAATATTCGATGAATTTTTTGGATGCTGGTTCGAGAGCAATGAAGTACCTGGAGCACGTACATAAGTTTTGAAGCCAGAAATATATTACAAACGCTGGCTCTAGCGAAAATTGAAATGTCTCTTCCTTTCCACGCGTCTGTTTTTCTTTTCAATGTGGTTGCCAGGGAAGACCAGTAGGTTACGCTACTACGAATTTGTGCGAGCGGTACTCCGAGATAGGTAAGGGGACTCCTGTTCCACGCTATCCCAGCAAAAAAACGGGGTTTCGTGGCCCAGGAACCATACCAGTAACCGTTGCATTTCGATGGGTTTACTGAGGCTCCTGTTACCGCGCAATAATGCGCTGTGAGATCAAGTGCCTTCTCAACGCTTCTCTTGTCCGAACAGAAAAATGCAACATCGTCTGCGTAGGCGAGGACTTTAACCTTAACATTGGCCAGCGAGTATCCTTGAACATCGTCGCTCCTAAGGACGCTAAGGCACAACGGCTCTAAGTACAGGGCGAAAAGAAGCGGGGATAGCGGGCAGCCCTGCCTAACGGAAGATTGTATTTTAATCTCGTCAGATAGTATACCATTTACGATGAGCCTTGTAGAACAATTGAAATAGCATAGCTGGATTCCATCTAAGAGTGCCGCCCCCACGTTGACATGCTTAAGCAACGCAAATAAAAATGAGTGACTCACGCGGTCAAAAGCCTTTGTGAGATCTATCTGTACAAATGCAACCTGGTCACTGTTGTCAGACGCACACTCCAGTACTGAACGGGCAACATGTGCATTCGTTTGAATAGCTCTGCCACGTATCCCGCAGGTTTGGTGTTCACCTACTAGCTTTTCGATTACACTTTGTAGCCTTTCATTGAGCACTTTTGCATAAATTTTATAGTCAACGTTGCAGAGGGAAATAGGTCTATAATTTTCCATGTTTTTCAACATTTCCAAGTTTTTCGTTTTTGGTATTAGTACCGTGTGTCCACGGTAAAAGGAAGGCGGAAGCGCTCGCTGGACATAGGCTTCCTGAAATACGGCGAGTAGAACAGGAGAAATAATGTCTACGTATTTTTTATAAAATCCTCCACTTAGTCCATCAGGCCCAGGCGTTTTACCATTAGGGAGGGATTTGATGGCGGCTTTGGTTTCCTCCAAGGTTATAGGACCGTCGATTAACTTCCGGTCTGTCTCGTCTAGTATCGGCATATGCGATAACAGCTGTTCAACTTCAGCCTTCTCTTTTGTAGGTATTCATTTTCCAAAAATATTTGTGTAAAATTGGTGGAATGATTTCACAATGTCCGCTGTGTCGGTGTGCATTGACCCATTGCTATTTATCTCTACGATTTCTTTTGACAGAGCATATCGCCTTTCGTCGTCCAGAGACCTCTTTGTAGGTTGTTCACCAAGGAGGAAACGTTTCTTTCGAGAGCGAATTATGGCCCCTCGATACCTTTCTGTTTCATATTTTTGTAGTTGAGCTCGAACCACATTGACATCGTCACTATATACGCCTGGGTTAAGGCATTCTAGTTCGTATAGAGTCGTTAAATTCTTAAAGAGTTCACGTTGTTCCTGTTTGTTGATGTAGGATAAGATCGTGGAACGCTCGATTGCGTGGTTTTTCACCTCCTGTTTAAAGAAATCCCATTTAGCAAATATATGCATGCCAACGTTTTTTTGTATGTCCGACAAAACTATGGGAATCTTTTTTGAGAAAGAATCATCGCTTAGAAGTTTCAGGTTTAACTTCCAGAAGTCCCACTGTTGACAAACACATCGGTGTCTCTGCGGACCAAAACAAGTTGATACCAAGCAATGATCAGAAAAGAACACCGGTTTAACGTGGTAGTCGCTCATTGAGTCAATTATAAAGCCCGAGACATAAATTCTGTCTAACCGAGCGTGAGAGATTCCTTGGAAATGAGTGTAACGTATTGGTTCACCTTTTCTATAAGCCACATCAACGAGGTTATGCTCTTGAAGCATGCTCTGAAGAGCCGTTGCACTTCTATCATACCTAGTCTGCGATACCGATCGATCGTCTGCACTACAAACACAATTAAAGTCTCCCATTGTAACTAACGCTCTATTAGTCTCAAAAAGCGATGGTAAAATTTCAAAGAATGATGTTCTTTCCTTCGGGCTATTGGGAGCGTACAGACAAATGAAGCGCCAATTTATCTGTCTAAAGCTAAGGTCACAAGAAATAAGACGCCCTTCGAGGTCAGTCAAAACGGAAACTGATGACAAATCAAGCTCTTTACGAAAGAAGAGAAAACACCCAGCGGAGAGACCTGAAGCTTGACTAACGCAAATTTCATAATCCTTCATAAAGGGTTCTAACGCTTCAGCAATACTCTCATCTGAAGATAGCTTCGTCTCCTGTACCGCTGCGACGTCGACTTTCTCCTCTTTAAAAAGGCGCAGCAGCTGATACTGTTTCCTTTTAGAGCTCAGACCTCTTACATTTAAGGTCGTGAAATGTAAAGGAAGGGCGGCAGACATTGGGAAGTTAAGGGCGTACTCAAGTCACCGCTTAGGCTGTCCTCGGTCACCTTGAGGTTTGCCGGCGGTTTGGCGTATGGCTTGAGTCGGGTTCCAGCCTGCTTGCGTTCTTTCATGGCTTGCGTTGGAGGGAGCCCATCAGGAGACGGACTGTTGGTCGGTCCACCCATGACAGCAACGTCTGGCACTTGAGCTGGCTGAGGTGCCTCAACGGGCGGTTCGGTGACTTCGGGCTTTGCACCGATCTCAGCGGTGTCCTGCTCTCGCCTTGTAGCATCTTCCTCGACTATCGTTGAGTCTGATGTCATAGACGAAGCGTCGTCTTCGTCTGGCGGTGGAGGTGGCTCAGGGAGGCCACCAGGGTCGTCTTTGCGTTCACTGGTACTGGGAACTTTGCTTGGAGGCTCTTGTTCGATGTACTTGGCGAACGTTTCGGCCGGCGGGGCGTGACCCGAAGCGTCGACGACCTCGGAGGCGTCCATCAGGAGTTCCGACTGCTCTTCCGTCTCACGGGACATTTTGCCACGAAGCTTGCTTGCGTAAGATGTGACGCAAGCATCCGCGATGTGTCCGTAGATACCGCATTTGTAGCAGCGCGGTGTTCTGCACTGCCGTCGAATGTGTCCGACCCTGTTGCACCTGAGGCACAAAGGAGGTCTTCCTGGTACGATGACGAGCGTCTGCATGCCGTACACCTGAAGTAGGTGAGGAATCTTTTCTGTCGACGTTCCTTCGTGCAGGGTGATGTTTACCTCCCTGTTCAGGGTGTCCATGTGCTCCATTCCTGGGCAGCGCCACTTCTCTCGATGAACGCTACGTACTGTGCCGAAAGGCGTCATAGCTTCGACGACGCGCCCGTCTTCGAGATGGTCCGGAAGCCACAGGAGCTTCATCTTGAGGTCCCGTGTGTTTGGGTCGATCACCAGGCATTTCTTGCCTTTAACGAGCAGCTCGCCACGGCGGCAAAGCTTTCCTTTGGCGAGAGCGTTGACGCAGGTGACCATCCATACATGGCCCATCTGGAATTGTCCGGTAGCTTTTATGTCTTTTAGGTCTATAACTTCTTTCAGAGCATCACGGAAGTCCGGTGCCGTGTAAGGCCTAGCGGTCATGTCGGCGTGAAGAAATACAGAATTCAGAACGAGGTTACCGGTTGGCAGACGAGGAAGCGTGATCCTGTACTCACTTGAGTTGACATTCGACGATTCAATATTACCTCGGCCAGAGGCCGATGCGGTGTTTCCACCAGAGCTCATTTTTTCGCAGCCGTTCCAAACGGCCTCTTCTTCTTCCCCCGAGCTACTGGGGCATTTCGAAAGTGGGGTATCTTTTTCCTTAGTAATAATTCAGCCGATAAACTGTAAGTTGGAAAGTTTGCTGCCGATTTTCCTCTAGCAAAAGCACTCCCGGGTCGAAGTCGGGATGCACCACGCATTGGCGACATTCTCACCTAGTAAAGAAATCGTACGCGTGCATATTCCACTCGAAGTAGACACGTCGCGCTTGACGTTTGCGCGAGCGATGTCTTCAGCCACGAGAAGGGAGCGACGGCTCGGCGACGTCTTCGTGCAAATCGGCTTGGTGGTCGGGCGTGTCGTACGGGATGAATACCAATTCTTTTGACCAGTCCAAAATTTCCCTTTTAGAGGCAGACAAAATTCGCCGGTACCGCGAACGACAGTTCTGAAATAGAGGTCCCACGCCCGTCGTCCGCTGCCATCGCCGTCCCTGCGAGTCCCACGATACGCGAAACGACGCACGCACAGAATGCTTCCGGTTGTCTGTCGAACTTTTTTTTCAATCAACGTATTTGCAGCTTTTTAGAAGCCACAAAAAATGGGTTTCATGTTTTTTTTCTATTTTTAATATTGAGCTTGTGCCTTCAGTGACCCACGACTTTGATTAAATTTGGTGGTCGCATCGATACCTTAGAAAACGGCCCGTGACCGCGGAAAAGAGAGTGAGCGAGACTCGAACCGGCCAGTTCTTGATCGGCGGTTTTCGGGCGGAAAGAAACCGAATTTCGAGCCGCAAATTCTGTTCTAGGTAGTTGAGCTCTCATATGTCACGTACAACTAAAAACCTCGGCGAGCATAAATACCCTGTCAGTGTCCCTTTAAAGGGACACTGACACCCCCCAAAATTTTTTTTTCATTTTTTGCCAGGCGCTTCATTATGGTGTCGGAGGACTACCCAATTAATATTTTGCAACAGAGTAGCGTATTTTTTTAATAAAGCCAAAAGACGCAACTGCGCGAAACCGAAACCGAAACCCGACGGAGGTCGGAGAAGTGGAGAGAAGAGAGTGAGTGGCGGAAGTCACGTGGCTACACCCGACCGTGCGTTTTTTTTTTTTTTTTTCTTTTCTTCGTAGCAGACTACACAACATGCGGCGTGCGATTCTTTTGCAGTTATGTTTGTTCCGCTCGTTGTTCTGTACTCCAACTTGAGTTGTTTTGTACATTGAGGGGTTGGAGATGGGTAGTGAGTGCCCGTGGTGAATTTCCATGATCGGCTCCAAAAAGAATACACCCAAGATGTTGCGTGAAGAGCTGGCTCACATGTCCCGCGTCCGAAAAAAAGTGGCATTGTGCGACAGAGTTTCCGAAAGATCAACGGGATCGGGACCAATGGCTGGCTGCAATTCCTGTAGAACATATACGGGCACGTCAGAAAGCGGACGCTACCCGATTTATATGCTCCTTGCGTTTTGTGGAAAGTGATTACATTGAGTTCGCTGGTGTCAAAACGGAAATCCCATACCATTTAATTCAGCGAAGTATCGTCCACAACATTTGTTTGTTTCTTCAGTGATGATTGTAAAAAAAAAAAGATATGGAAACATCGGAAAATGTTTGAAAAAAAAATAAAAAATAAAGTGTCACGGGGATCGAACCCGGGTAGCGCCAGTCACGTGGCTCTCTTTTCATCCGTTGTCTGCCGTTCCACTTTTTCGATTTCGGAGGCGGCTTTTAGTGGCCGCCGAAAGGAGGATATGCACAAATTATAAAACTGCCCCCCAAAGGGTTTCAATGTTGTCAATGAAGGAAAAGAGAAAATTGTTAAATGGAAAGGGAATTCAATATAAAAATAAAAGTTTAAAAAGCGCTGGCGTCACGACGAATTATCAGTAATCTAGTTATCTCTGGTACAAGGAATTCGACCTCCGTCATTGCCAGTGATAATGAAGCTGAAAAAATTCTGTTGACAGTCCAAAAAGGAAACGTGCTATAAATTTAAAAGTTTAAAAAGCACTAGCGTCACGACGAGGTATCAGTAATCTAGTCATCTTTGGTGTTAGGAACTAGACTTCTGTTTTTGTCAGTCACGTTGAAGGTTAAAAATGTTGTTGTTGACAGTCTTTATGGCAAATGGTTCAATGATTTTTCTCCTGAACTTGTTCTTGTGCCCGCCCAGTATTCTAGTATCAGTGAAATAAGGATATAGTTATTGCACGTGCGGTTGTGAACAACGATAGGGTAAAAACGTTCATTTGAAGCCTTTGATGCTTTCAAGTTGTGCCCTCTGGGTCGATGGTAGACGCATCTCCCAGTTTGTCCAATGTACTGACTGCCGCAGCTTAGTGGAATTGAATGAACATTTCTTTCTTCGCACTCTACGAACTTTCTGGCATGTTTCCCATTGCACAATCTGGGACTCTCGCTTCCATTAACCTTTTTACACGTCTGTTTAAGTCGCATAGGACAGAAAAAAAGAACACTCGTGTCGAACTTGGATGCGATGGATCTTAAAGGGTGCGCGGACTTGTGCATGTAAAAAGTCACAGCGAAACGACATTTTTTTTTTTTTTTTTGGCAACAGCTTGCGGAAGTTGTGGTCTGAGAATGAATCTCTCATGAGTGGAACGAAGTAGGTCCGCAGAAATGCCTGGTTTTCCCAAACTCTGATACTGAAACGTGAATCTATTTGCAGAGAAATGCACACACGACTTGGAGAATGAGGACCTGAAACGTGACCTAACTATGGTCATGCTTAAGTTACTTGTAGTGAGCACTGGTGAAAGAGAGGACTAGCTTCTCCAATTTTCGCTCGAAGGCCCAACAAAACCTGGGGAATGAGGATGCAACAGTGAATCCAGAAATGGTAATCCTTCCTTTGAAGGATTTTCCAGCGTAAAAGTTAGCACCGCAGCACAGACTTTGAAAATAATTAAAATTTACTGGCGGCTTAAAAAATACGTAGCACGCGCCGAGCCCCGCGCATCTAATTATCGCTCCTCCGTTAATAAAAAAGCGGTATTGCCTTAAGAAACAAGCAAAAATAATGCCAAAAAACAAATCGGCAAGCAAGAAGCAGTAACATAAAAAATGAAAGACGTTTACAAATCTCTGTAATGCGAAATTAGAGCTCAACTCTTGAGGAAGAGGAGGGAAATGTACGGAGGGGAGGGTATGCACCTCCTCTTCTTCCGTAGCTTACCTTCATCCCCTACTCCCCTCCTCTTCCCCCTCCTGGATCGCCTCCGCTCCCTTCCCCCTTCAATTGAGTTTCCCGGCTAAATTTAGCGGGTAAAATGACCTCACAAGACTTGGTGTCACGTCACCTACGAACAAATTCAGTTTGTCCGCTAGATTTAGCAGGAAACTAAATTTGTCTGCTAAATCTAGCGAAGAGACTGAATTTGCCCGCTGAATTTAGCGCGGAATTGAATGGGTTTAGAGGTCACGTCACGTCAATTTTTTCGCTAAATTTAGCTTGGTTACGCCGACGCCGATGCCGACGCCGGCATCGCGAAACATGGAAACGGGCGCCTAGGAGCTGCCCTCTGAAAGTCACGCTCGCTCCGAGTTTCTCAACTTGTCATCAACTACACAAACATGGCCAACTTTCTTGGTCATAAACGCCTTGGCGCATGCACTACAATAAAAATTATTTTACTGAACAACTACAAACATCGCAATGTTCCCCGGGTATATGGTAGACAACAGTGATAAATTACCAATCAGCAGTAATTAAACTTTTGAACGCCGCGTCTATACAGTTTTTATTCCAAGGCTCCACTTCTTTTTTTTTTTTCATTGCACATTTACAAAAATGGACATTTCTGCTTTCTTTTTTTTTTTTTGTACAAAATATTTTAATATTTTTTTAAGGCTGTAACTGCGTATAGGTATCATAGAACGCAAATCAAGTGGAATTTTGATGTTTCCTTGAAAACTCTTTTTTATTCAGCAGAATTGTCCCAGAAAGTTGACTATGCAAGCAAGCGTGGGATCGTCGTAACACACGCGTGTGGATTCCGATACGGGAATAAAAATGGCCACTGTAGATATGGCCCAATTAATTCCTTGTTAGCGTAGTCTGCACTCTGAAATTACATCTCGGCGTGTAAGTGCGCTGGCTTCTGGCGCAAAGGAAAAAAGGACCAGGACTCTTATAGTGTCCGCCGCCAGTGACTGACAGGACGAGAGCACCTGTCCCGCATTTCATTGAATTGTCAAAGTCGCTCATACTTTTGTTTGTAGAAAGTGTGCGCATAACGTTTATATATATATATATATATATATATATATATTTATATATATATATATATATATATATATATATACAGTTATACGTTTTGCGGATATTAAGTAAGCGCCCAGGCGAGCTGACTAATCATTAAGAAATAACTAAACTTTGGAAAGGGAAGGATGAAGGAAACACGTAAAAAGGACCGACAAGCGCGCTGACAGACGCACAAACGAACACACGCACACACTCGCGCACGAAAACGCGCACACACCGCATTTACGGGGACCTTAAATTGGGTACACAAATCTTGTTTGCCTGTTGAAAGCAAAAAAAGGATTTATTACAGCCCCCAGAAACTACCTTGCCATTACCATGACGCTTGGCCAGAAACTCGGAACGCCATTTTCACTTTTTATGAAAGGAACAGCGAACGAGGCCTCAATCAAGCCTGCGCTCGCAAAAATTTAAGCTTTTTTTTTTTTTTTAATAGTGCAGTTGTGTTTGATGTTTCGAGAAAGCAATTTTCTTATCCTTGAATTCTGTATGTAGAAAACGACCCGTTCAAAAACGGTTATAGCTTCGCGCGCTGCTTCTTTTTCGTGCGCTGGTAGATGATATATATCTCACTTTATCCGAGATTCGTTTCAAACGTCAGTACCGTGTGTGGTTGATGCGTGGCAGAGATTTCTACACGTCGCCACAATCAGGCTGCTCACTCGGAAAAGCAAAATGTCGAGCACTATTGAGCTGTAAGGGCAAACTCGGCACCAGCGATTTCAACATTACAACAGCTTATGTCCGTTTCCAAAATGTTTTCGACCGCTCACCAAGTGGCTGACAAAAAAACTTTATATTTTGGGTTATTTGAGCCGCTTGACGAGGACACTAAGTGATTGTGTGCCTCTTCGAGAAGCTCGAGGCGGTAAGGGCACCGACAAGAATTAACAATGTCCTCGATTATGGTGACTGCGACCATTTGCATAATGTCACAACACGAGACAACGCTCCGTCTACACTAAAATCCACAAAAAGAGATGTGATAATATGTGAAGGTGTTATTGCCACAAGTAGGGAGCCTTCATGTGCTCTTTGCTCGGGTGATGCCATCCTTTCTAATACCACTCGCCGACAAACCAGCAGCCATTTTGTTCCTCGGCGATAATCCGAGGGGCTTATAACCCTCCCGGAAACAAGCACCTTATCTCAGAAGTTCGGAGCAGCGTTGTGGAACCCACGGAGGGAGGATTAGCATTTTCCCCCTCGGATGGGATCACCGATGGACACAAAGGCCACTTTCCGGCGCACGCAATGAGAGGAACAAAATGGCGGTGGACGAGGGTGTGGGAAAGGGAAACAGGCAGTTGGCATCACCCTATGCGAAGCGCACATGAAGGCACCCTAACGTTACCCGTTACCGAAAAAAGTAACTGGGTAGAAGTAACCCGTTACTAGTAACGTGTTACGTATATATCTGATTTTACAACGGCAGCTGCCGGGAGACGGGGGGGGGGGGGGGGGGGGGGAGAGAGAAGGGAGGGCGCCAACGGAACATGAACAGCGTCGGCCTATACAGAGGGAAGGAAGAGGGGAACCAAAGAGCTTTGCCGTGTGTCAGCAACGACGGGGTAAGGGAGAGTAGTGCTCTTGCTGTAGAAGAGGGGAGGGGGGGGGGGGGAGGTTGCGTTGTTCATTAGCATTTTTTGCCGGGAAGGGCAATAAAAGACACTGCTAAAAGAAACAGTCCGAGAGAAATCGGCCCAGCGGAGAAACCGCCAGACACTTGTTCCTGTCGCGACTCGCTCCGGGGCGGCCAGCGATCAAGAGAAAATTCGTCCATGCGTCTCCAGCCTAATTAGCGAACTAATTATCAATCGCGATTAAGAGATACCACGAGTACAAGAGTGCACTTAACCTCGCCCCCACGGGCCAGGACGGAGGACATTACGACGAGATTCGGAAACAACACGAAAACGAGAGAACGCTCCTAGATTTCAGAGAGATTGCAACTTGGTCAAACGGGGGTCACGTGTTTTACGGGCCACGTTCGCTACATAAAAAGTAGATGCGAGGAGGGCGGAAGAACGTCAATCGTCCGCAAGCGTCTCTAACCTTCGCTCGACCTGTCCGCCCGTTATCCAGCTCGTCGCGCGCTAGCTCACGCGTGGGCATGAGCTATCCATTTGCGGGGCCGACGTCCGCCATTATGCAGCAAACGCTCCCCCGTGGTTTGAGTTGCTCCTTCGCTTAAGCCTAGGCTCTCTAGGGCACGCGACACTCTGTTCTAGCTTATGTTGGACCACGAAGGACGCTACGAGCCATAGGAGTCAATCCCATTCCATGTAAGCTTCACGTGACTATCAGAAAGGACTTGCCGACGTGGTGTGCGTGTAACCACGTGATACATCCACAGCGCTTGATTGGCTGGGATGACTAGTAGCGCCCGCTGCGGTTCACGGTTAGGTGAAGTGGAGCGTAGTGTCGGTACGAAAAAAGAGAAAGAAGCGAACTAAGAATAAAATGGTAACTACAAATCGACAAATGAAAAAAAAAGAAAATTCAATCAAAGGGAACCTCAACGTACGAGATTCTGCAATGAACGCTGTTCTTGTATGTTGGGGCTTGAAAAAGAAATTTGCCTTCTTTTCTTTTTGCGTGTGTGTCTGTCTGTGTATGTGTGCGTGTGCGTGTGCGCGCGTGCGTGCGTGCGTGCGTGTGTTTGTGTGTGTGCGTGTGTGCGTGTGTGTGTGTGTGTGTGTGTGTGTGTGTGTGTGTGTGTGTGTGTGTGTGTGTTTGTGTGTGTGTGTGTGTGTTTGGGTGAGCTCGTCTTATCTTTTTTCAAGGGTAGTTTGCGATGAATAAAATTAGCTCTCTGTTCGGAGAAACTGGAACGTTTATCGCGTTTTTTTGGAGTTCGATAATTTCCTAGGAACGAAGAGGCAAAAAAAAAAATAATAATGGTACCATGGAGAGTTCGGCAGCTTTAAAACGGCGCCGGCTTCTTCATCTCTCGAAAGAGCGAACAGATAAGAGTTTTGGGACATTCCCTCCGAGGACCCATTCCGTTGTCCTACAACGCACTATAGATTCGCCTCGAAGACAACGTGCCGGTGTAGGATTCCCTCGTGGCAGGTTCAAATTTGAACTTCCCAGTATGGGATAGAGGGAAACCTTTGTGTGTGAAGGCGTCGGACGGCTGGGATCTTGGTCGCGTGTCAAAAAATTACACCCTTGTCTGAGGCACCTGAGGCAATAGACCCTTTCACCAATTCAGTACCATCTAGTAGCTCAAATATCAGTTTACATTTTTGTATGCTAATGGAGGTAAACATCTAGCACCTATTCGCCAACGGCAGACGTGCGGAAGTTTTCGTATTATTCGCTGTACAGTTATATCTATATTTGTTTCAGTTTCAATGGTGTCATGAATCTGCCACTCTGTACGACGCGCATAACTCAGTGAAAATCTTGATAAAATTCGCCACATTTTACTGCCGTGAGCTGCCAGGGGCGTGCTACCGCCACTAAATAAGCTCCGCTTCAGAGTAACGACACTTGGCCGTATTGTGGCTTAAACTCACGGTTGGCAGTTATCCGAAGCTTTATTTGAAATCACAGGAAACGTTTTTCCGTCCTCCACAAATGTGTAAACAGTTCGCGACAAAGCAGAGCAATATTACATGAGCTTCCTAACACCGAACCTAATGCTAAGGAAGTTGCACTTTTGAATCATGAAGATGGGCAGCTGCGTCTGCTCTGCGCAAGCACCAAAATGGCGGTGCCCACAACAATGTCGGGGAACGTAGTGCCTATACTCTAAGCGCAACTTATTTAGGTGCTCTAGGGCGTGCCGAAGCCAAGAGTTTCAGAGATTTACATGACACCCTCAAATGCGCAGCGCAAAGAAACTTCTAAGTGCCTTCATGGTAAAATCAAATAACAATACAGCGAACAAACGTCTAGAATATTCAGGCTCGGCATCGGTGCCTGTCTTCCGATTCTTCCTTCGCCAGCAATCAAAATGCCGCCATTAGCATATACACATGGCCAACACTTAGATGATAATAGTCAACAAAGTGACCAGACTGTATTTCAAAAGCTGTCTATTCTTCCACCTACTCTGAAACATCTTTCTGTGGCAGTGCAGTCAAATGTTTGAGAGTGTGCGCGCTCGTGAAACCGGAAATTTTCAAAATGCCACAGAACGTTATACCCGAGTATTTCACTTGTTACCTAAAGTCATACGATATTAGCTAATATTCTCCAGAGCATGGGCGTACCGACTGGGGGTTCAAGCGCTTGCCCCCCCCCCCCCCCCCCTCGTTCTCAGAGGGGGGGGGGGGGGGAGAAGGCAAGGAATGTGTTCTGCCCCCCCCCCCCCCCCCCCCCTCCCTCTGAAACAGCCACCACAGGGCAAACACTGGCCACGGCGCGCAAGGGATACCTAGGGCACCGGGCCTGGAGGTGGAGGGGAGGGGGGGGCGGCGGAGGGGGGTTCTGGTATGCCCCTCCCTCCCAAAAACAATTTGGTACGCGACTGCGTCAAGGTGCCGTTTGCATAGAGCTCCTTCATCTTGCGGGGAGAGTCTAAGACGTCTTTAGCGATAAGTTAGTTTATGGAATAAAAAGAGCGCGAAACGACGAGGACCAGGCAAAGTGACACGGACGCAGCGCTACGTCCATGTCACTTCTTTGCCTGGTCCTTGTCTTTCCGTGCTGTTTTTAATTCAAATCAAATCAAATCAAGTTTATTTTCCAGAAACTGGTGGGAAAGCCCATACAAAAAGCTGTTAAAAAACAACTTGACTAGGTATGGGATCCCTTTACATTGGCAGCAGCAACAAATGAATGACACATTAAAGTTATACAATGCTAGAAAAGTACAAACGAAGGGCTCTCTTACTTATTGTATATATAGCTATTGTTATTGATACACTTGTTTAACAGAAGAGGTATATTATAATGTAAGGACTGAAAATTATAATTTGTACGAGACCGAGGGAGGACCCATGAAACTGTGTGACGCGTGCTAACAACACATTCATGCTTTCTAAGGTGTGAAATTGCATACAAAAATTCTACAAGAGCTGGGGAGGAAAAACAAACTGTATAAAGGAAACGGTACTCGTACATGGATTCTATATGCAGTATGTGAAATCTGGAAAATAATGGTTCTGTGTGGTCATAATAAGAAACATCTCCAATATAACGTAAAATTTTCTTTTGGAGCAATAATATGTTATTAAGGTTTGTTTTGGTCGCAGTGGCCCACACAAGATGGCAATAGTTTAAGCGGGACTGGAATAATGCGTGATAAATATTTAGCTTAATGTTGGGTGGCAAAATATTACGGCAACGAGCCGTAATACCAACCACTCGTGAAAGTTTTACAAGTATATAATATACATGGTTATCCCAAGTCATGTGCTCGGAAAATATTACACCCAAGGTTTTATGCTGGTTTACAAGTTCAATTGAGGAAGTACCAAGATTGATTGTATTATTTATAGAAACAGGTTTATTTGTTGACCTAAAGAAAATTGCTTTGGTTTTTGTTGTGTTTATCTTGAGCCCTTTTGTTTCAGACCACATAAAAAAATTTACTTAAAATAGAATTTGCTTTACATACTAATACATCAGCTTCTTCACCAGATAGAAACAAGCTGGTGTCATCCGCGTAGATAATGAACTGTGCTTCGTCATCGATGTTTACAATGTCATTAATATAGACATTAAATAAAAGAGGTCCCAATATACTTCCTTGCGGTACACCAGTGCGAATATTTCGGAAAGAAGAACAATGACCATCGATAACAACAGACTGTTTACGATTATTTAAGTAGGATTCAAGTAAAGCAAGTGGCGTGCCACGGACACCGTAACGATTTAATTTCTGAAGTAAAATTTTGTGGTTTAGGACATCAAACGCTTTGCTGAAATCAATAAAGATGCCTAAAGTAAGGAGCCTTCTTTCTATGTTTTGTAAAATCATTTCTTTTTGAAATAACAATGCTGCTTTTGTAGACTTACCTTTACGAAAACCAAACTGGGAGTCGGTAAACACACAGTGTTTTGCAAAAAAAAGTTGTCGATGCGCGTAAAAATTATTTTTTCAAGTTCCTTGGAAAAAAAAACAGGCAGCACAGAAATAGGCCTATATTTACTTATAATATGCTTATTACCACCTTTATATATAACTGCGACTTTCGCCAACTTCATACTTGCAGGAAGATGTCCGGACGATAAAGATAAACTATATATGTGTAGAAGGCATGGCGCGATGACGTCCATTACAAATTTCACTGGTTTTATCTGTATCTCATTTATACCAATACTCTTGCTGTTCTTAAGCCCTAAAAACATGTTAAGTACCTCTTGTTCGTCGGTGGGATTTAGAAAAAAACTGCCATCGACACGTTTGGCAAACGAAATGACGTCGTCATTGTAGGCAAAAGTCGTTATTAAAACATTCCGCCAAAGTCGTACCCGATATAGCTTGACCATCTATAATTAATTCACCTATACCAGAGAAAACCTGATTGCGATTTAAGACTTTATTAATATTTTTCCAAACAACATCTGGGCGTTGATTAGGGACATCTTTGCATATTTGCTTATAGTACGACGATTTTGCTTTTCTGAGATCAGACGTTAATTCATTCCTAAGTTTTTTGAAACGAGATAACTTGCTCTGGTCTCTAGATCTTAAAAATGCCTTGTATAAGCAAATTCCGAAGTATGTACCAACTCGCCCAAGCCTCAACAATTTAGTTTATGGTTTTATATGCTTGTTTGTTTTCGATGATGCTTGAAGACTTAGTCTCGAAATTTCACACAAATGTTGCAGAAAAAAAAAAAACGAACTTTTTGAGATTTTGTTGTGTTCGTCCGTTTTTTTTATCGTTCCCCATCTCAGGGTTTAGAAGATGTCGAAATAATAATCTCGTTTCTTTTTTTTTTCTCTTTTTTTTAGTAAGCGACAGATTAGAAATTTGTACTTTAGCTTCTAGCTCTTACAACCTCCACTTACGCTGAGTATCTTGTGGACGTTGTTTTCATCTTTTTGTAAAATTACTTGTTGTATTCAACGCGAATCGTTAGAATTGCAGCTTTTTCCTTGAACCTTGATCAGGTCCGAAAAAAAAAGCCGGCCTTCAAACAATTAGTTTGACAACGACGATTGGACCAAGTCATCATTTGTGTTGAACTTTCCCAAATACATAATTAAACAAAGAAATATTTCTTCTTTTTTTTTACCTAGCGTAATTTTTAGCAAGACTGGAAGCTCGCACATGCGAGAAAAAAGTAATATGACTAAAAACATAATGATAAATAAGAAAAATGCAAAAATAAAAAACGCCTAGATTAATATTGTTAAAAAAAGTATAAGATACTCAAAATAGGAACTTGCAAAAATGAACGAAAGATAACACGAAAGACCGTTGATTAAAGCTGCCTCGTTCCGCAAGAAGAGACTCGATCCTTATAAACGACTTCCGGCTTCAAGACAAATAAAAATTTATATAAGAATGAATCCCCAGTGCATAATTGGAAAAGCTCAAAAACACTGCAAAAAAAAAATTTCTCTTAGCATCGCAAGCGTGACTGAAAATTAATAACATAGAATGATTCGCCGCATCCGATGATAACGAGGGTAAATAAGACAAAAATCTAAGGAAAACACGGGGAAAGGGGAAACCATGAGACGTGAAGCAAGCGATGATGGGACGTCTCTGGTTCCCTTTATCACCTGAACGGATACACAAGGGCCGCCTTGCTCTCCTGATCGGGATAGATGAGACGTCGGAAGTAGTCGGGAGGAAGAGGTGTGGGGAAAGCGCCTTTTCCCTTTTCTCCTCGTGTTTCCTCTTTTAACGCCACTGAAGGGAAGTGTTCCACCCTCTCGGTTAGCTATTCACAGACTTGTGCGGCACTTATTAGAAGCAGTCAGATTACTTGTAATCTATTACTTTTTTTTTACTAATTTTGTTATCATATGAAGACATTGAATAGAAAGTAATTGCAAGAGTAATTTGATTATTGTTGGAAGTACTAAAATTACTTGTAACCGATGCTATTTTTTCCTGCCCTTTTTAACACCGCCCTTTGTTTTTACAAGTTCTCTCACAAGGAATCCTCGAACCAAGTTCCGGACAAGGGGATGGTTTAAAAAAATTGACGGATTAGGAAGACAAGCAGTTTACAAATCGCTGATTCTAATCCAGTAATGTACAGTAAAAAAACCTTGTTTTCAAACCGGCCGGAAAGTATGTAGTTCTGAAAATCTGAAGTATTCGGATAATTAACGGTTACTTTTTCAAAGTAAGGGCCATTTACTTTTTTCTAATGTAACGAATTAATCTAATCGAGCACTTCTTAACCAAGGGTAATAGTAATTGTAACCGATTACTTCTTTCAAGTAACGCGTACAAAGCTGGCTATTCATAAACGATCGGTGGCACCACAGTCGTTGAACGCCTCCCATCCCTCTCCACTTTGGCAGAGCGAATGCCCGATCCTCTCGGGCATTCGCTCTGCCAAAGTGAAAGCAAAGGTCGCACTTTAGCAGAGTGTTGGGTCGGCGTACACTCTCTCCCCTGTAGCTTTGGCTGTGCTGCACGGATTTAGTGAGATAGAAGGAGGTGGCGTAGCCAGTGGAGGGTCTCATAAGGTCAAGCCCCTCGAAATCCCAGCCGACCCTATAATATATATATAATACCGACCTTATAATTTATATTTTGACCTCCCCATTCCCCAATCACACTAAAAAAATATATATATATATATATCTGGCTACTTCTGCTAGGGGACTTTACGTTATAAGTTAAAACTCGTTAGTCGCTGCAAACCTGCTAATGAACGCGGCTTTTCGTTAATAATCCAGGATTAGCAAAGTAGTGCACCTAAAGTGCAGGGCCAAAAGCTTCGAAATTTAAGGTGCGAGGCTGAAAAAGAGCAAAAACAAAAACAAACAAAGGTGTGCATGGAAAGCTTGTGAGAAGCTTACACGAACAGACGAAAGCACCTGAACTAGCTAATAGTGTTGCTTGCCATTTATTTTTTATTTATTTTTAATATCATGAGCAAACGCTAATCTGTCAAGCTTAAAATAAATTCGAGGTATTCGTGACAAAACGTGTGCTGCGGGTCCGGCAGTGCTAGTTCTGCTGCCATGATGAACCGTGTGGTTTTCTTCTCTGCGGCAGCAATCTAGGAACATAGATACAATTTAATCAACTAAAATATTAAAAAAAAACAATGACGCATTTACGGCTAAAGTAGTTTGCGGAGCCGTACGAGACTCAGTACAGTGACAGTGGGACAAACAAAGCGACCCACGAAAATTTAACCCGAAAACAATATTTGATTGCTCCGTGAGGTTTCATCTGCCCCTCGAAGTTCTATCTATCCGTGACGTTACATCTGTTATGACGTCAGGTCTGGTCGCGACGTTACATCTGTCATGACGTTAGGTCTGCTCGTGACGTAACATCTCGTCAGTAACAAACATTGCTGTTTCAAAATCACCCTCGAGCACAAAAAAAAACAAGAAAAAAAAAAACCTTGTAGCTCTTTTATTTTGGTAAAGAAGAAAGAGCGGCGGAGCTGTACCTTCTGTTGTCGGCGGTGGCTTTCCAGGGGAGCGATCTGCTTTTTTTTTTCGCAAGGGAATCTGAAGCGCTCGATCGCGCAGTAGAACATGAGGCGATAGCGGCCTCGCGGCGGTTGCTGAACCATTCGCGCTGCTGCGTACATCGCCCCCCTGTTCCGCTTCCGCCCTTCATCTTCCAAAGAAAGGTTGCCGGTACCTATCAGCGACGGCGGTAACCAGTTGTCTGGTTGCAGCGCCGTCACTCATAGATGGCGGTAGCTGTCCAGAGTTCGGTTTCGTCATTTCTTTGCTGGTGGACACGATCCTGGGGAACCTAGTCCTTAACAGCTCCGCTGTAAAACACCCCACATTAAAATCAACTCAGTCCACCCCGTGCCGACAAAGCAGACTCCAGCACCAGCCACCCGGACTTCTTAATCTTCACTGTTATTCGACGGAAAGTGGAAGGCGTCCGTGGCTGGCAGAAAGGCAGTCTTGTTCGCGTCACCCGAGAAAACTAATCGATTAGAGTTATTATTACTTGTGATTGAAAAGTATCCAAATGGATTACTTGATTACTCGAGACACAAAAGTAATTGGCCGTTACTCGAAAATGTAACCGTTAGTCCTCCGATTGCATCGGATTTTCAGAACGACAGTAGAGAGTTTTTTTAGGGAACCGTTTATTGCACGTCCGATACGGTATACGATGGACACTCCGGTATGAACTGCGTATGTGCGAGTCTCCCGTGCTAGCGCATGCGCAGTTCATACGGAGTGTCCATCGCATACCTTATCGGATGTGCAAAAACCCGTTCCCTAAAAGTCTCTAGCGTTTCCTGCCGTTTTCAAAACCGGTTTTTCGTACTGCCCAATATTGGATTAGAATCGCCGATATTCAGCGTCTACCCTGTCTCCTGTATTCTTCTACCGTTCCCTCACGTTGCTCGCTGACTTTAATCATGTATCTCCCGGGAACGAATAGGCAGCAAAAACACGGACGAATGTATGTAGGCGACAAGAGGGGACATCGAGGATAAACACTGCCGAGTCACACGACGCGCTCCCGACCGAAGCCAAGAGGCAAGCAAAAAAGGTTTCCCGGGTCGCCAGTGGTTCGCAGCCTCGGCACTTCTCACTCACGGGACGGCAGTCAGTGTGGTGTTCCCGCATTAGGAACGCGCCGGCAACTCGGCTTCCGCTGGCTGCTTTCCCTCTCCGAGGCGCACCTCAAAGCCGCTACTGCCGCCGAACCTCGTCTCGACCGGAGGCCACCGCCCCCCTGTCAAGCTCAGCTGGCGTGTCGCACCAGACGGGCCGTTTCGGATGAAAGGGCTGATGCAAGTCTACGCACTCCGTTCCTATACCTTGCGGCAAACCGCAGCCAATTCGATTCTCGGTGAGTGTCACGTGCATTTCTAGACGAGCGCGGCGACGCGCAGGGAGTGGAGTCACGTGACACCGTTCGCAGCGCTGGATTGGTTAGGACGGCTCGTGGCGCCCGCTCCGGCCCATCGTTAAAGTTGAAACGGACAGCGGCGCGGAAAGGCGGAGACTGTGGCCGGAAGAACGAACAAACACGGCGTCTGTGTATGTGCTTCATTCATTGTGTGTCTCTGTGTTTTTATCTTTTTTGATCTCCGGATCAATTTGTTGTCGTACCTTTTCGCGTGCTGGGGGCGTGCTTGTTTCTGCGAACCCCCTGCCCACCAGTTCCCAAGTTTCCTTTCATAAACGAAGATGAAGAGTGGTACACGTCGCTTCCGATGTTACTATTATATTTTAATTCAACCTCGGGTCCCTGGGCATGACGTATCGAGATTTTCGTTTTTTTTTTTTTAAATTTGCCTATTCAAATTTTTTTTTTTTTTTTTTTTAATTTAGATCATATGGACATGTGGCGTGTGCTCGTGGACTTCCCTCGCAATTTGGCAGTGGTTTGTTTGCTCATACTTACATAATTCAGTTAAAAAATTCTACGCAACTTGAAGCACCGTCGAAAATGCGTTGGATGCTTCAAGAAAGCTTGTTGTTAAAACGCACTGAAGGTTTTCTTGCGCGATCGCTCGAACAAACAAAGCGTTTTGTTT
The DNA here is from genome assembly GCF_016920785.2 of Ixodes scapularis. NCBI lineage: Eukaryota > Metazoa > Arthropoda > Arachnida > Ixodida > Ixodidae > Ixodes > Ixodes scapularis. Next base: position 131,356,008 of record NW_024609879.1, on the reverse strand, counting down.
AAAGGGATCCCGTGCTTGTACCTGTGACTGTCCTTGAGATAACTTTGAATACGAGATACACGTCACGTGGCAGAAATGAATTGATGATTTTATCAGGTGACATATACACCTTCTAGACTATCTGTTCTTTTTACCCGTCCACGGGGTTTTTGTCATGCCCTGCCAGAAAGCTGTTTATTAAAAACAAAAGTCGCCAAACACATTAGAAAGAAGTCGACTCCATACAGCGAACGATTTCGCAAACCTTAAAGGGATGCTGAACCGAAATTTGGAGCTAACAAAAGAAGCTGGAGAAATAAGCGCCACACTCCAAAACCCAAAAAACATCAATCATACAGAGATATCTCTAATGGATGGCCGTATTTTTGGAAAAGAAGTGCGCGATTGAACACGGCCGACGAGGCCGACGAGGTCGCGATTCTCATTCCCTTTCCTCTTCATTTCGTCCCCTCGAACAGGTAAAAAAAAGCGAGGAAGAGGCAAGGACGCTTCCCCTAATTCTCAAATTCTCCCTGAGGATAGTGACGTCAAAGACCTCGCTTGATCGCGCCCTTCTTTTTAAAACATACGACCACCCGTTTGAGATATCGATGTATTAGTTTTGGAGTTCGTAGCGCCCCGTTCAACGCTTCTGCGGCCTTCTTTTGCGACATCCAAATAGTTCGAAAAGGGTAACTCCGGTATATGTCGAACCGAAATAAATGACTGACATCGATTCCCGGATATTAAATATGAGCACTGCCAATAAAATACGCTAATGGAAATCGCGGTCGACTTTAAAACCGATATCAAAAAATGCTACCACCAGCTTCTGAGCGGTTGGCTGCTTGTCAAGCAACCTTGTGCCCCGAAGTCGTGTTCTTTTGGCGGGCTAGTTGGTTATGTGGGCTTTCTTGGTGTGACTTTTGCTGAGATATTTGTCGGGAAGTCGCGCTGTGTGTCGGTAGGCGATGGTGAATACGCGACAGACGAAGGGTGCGAAGCCTGAAGTAAAAAAAGGACGCGATGTAGAATGTGAGGAGTGTGGACGTTGGTGCAGCATGATGGAGACGGAGTTCGAAAGTGTAGCAGAAGCCAACGGGAGCAGCTTTACATGCCGGAGTTCCGAGAAGGTAGAAGATGGTTTTAGGGGAATAGAAGAGGAATGGGCGGCTACGGTTCAGGAGTTGAAGCGTGAGATATGGGTAGAGCGGGAGGGTTCAGCTCGAGGCGCAGGTCGGAGATCTGATTAAGGGCCGAACGGATGGAGAGTAGATGACCAGGAAACGGGAAAGTGGAGAGCGTGGCGAGATAGCTTAGACAAGAACGAGAGCAGCGATCCGAGCTAGAGCGACAGGTACAGGAGCTTAGACAGGAGGAAAAGTGGAAGCCGGAGTTGGAGGAGCATACAAAGTGTGAAGATATCGTGCAGCAACTGACACGGGTAGTTAATAAGGAAAATGAGGAGGCGGCAGAGAAGACGGTGATAGGGGCGGCGGACACAAGGGGGACGGTTCACTGGTGACAAGGTGGTTGTGACTATAAGAAAGGAGCTTACGCAGCTGTGTGGTGCTGCAGTACAGCAGGGATCGAGGAAGGTAGCAGAGGTTGAGGCAAAGAAAGTACAGATAGCTGGAGGGAGTGAAGACAGGCAGTCGGGAATTAAGAGGGTGCTGGCGGTAAGAGACTCGAACATAACAAGGGTTAAGGAGCGGCTGCTGGACAGGGTGAAAGGGGATGGGAGGGTAAACATTGTGGCCCAGTCAGGAAAGTGCATGGTAGACGCTATGACCAAAGCGAAGGAGGAAGTGCGGGAAAACAGGAAGGGGGGGGGGGGGGGGGGGTGAGAACCTAGTGGTAGTACATGCAGGACTAAATGATGTGTTAAAGGGACTGAGCCAGAACCTCAGCACGCAGATAGAGTTGGGGTTACGTAAGTTGAGAGAGGTTTCTGACGATGTGCATGCGCGAAATTGAACCACCCCAGAGCTATGGGGACAGTCTTTGCAGATGGAGAAGCGGGTGGTGGAAGCTAACCGGGTGATAAAGGGGATGAGCCGACGATCTGAGTATGGAGTAATGGAAGTAAACCGGGGGGTGTACGAGGCTCGCTCCGACCCTTTCACACGGGGTATCCACTACAGTGGAACCACTGGTAGCACAGTAGGCGATAGGATTGGATGTCACACCGTACAATTTTTGAGGGGTCCCGGAGCCCTGAGGGCGCCGATGTAAACGAGGGCCAACATGTAGATCCAGGGGGGAGGGTTTGGGAGGGTGGGAGGAAGCCTCGCAGGAATAGGAAAAAGAAACAGCTTAACGTAGGGTTCATAAACATGCAGGGGGCAAGAACAGAATAAAATGGGAGGAGATCGAAGAGTAACGAGAAAGCGAAAACTCTGCAGTGTATGGATTAGCAGAAACAGATCTGAGGGATATGGGAGAACCACCACACATACCGGGATATCGATGGATGGGATGCAACCGGGCCAATGGGGAACGCAAGAGAGGGGGGCTAGGGATGTTAGTGAAGGGTCAGGAATGGGAAAGGGAACGAGAGGGGCTGCGGAGAACACATGTGGATCAAAGGCAATATTGGGAGTTTATGCGCAATCCTGAGTTTTGTGTATCTAAAAACAGGGAGTGATGCAGGGGAGGAAAACGCAGAACACCTAACATGTATATCAGAAGATGTTAGGGAAATTGGCACTAAAAAGGAAATAAAAATCTTTGGGGGCATAAATGCGCATTTGGAAGACTTTGATGGGCATACGAATTCAACAGGGAGGATGTGAGAGGAGTTCTGCGAAGCTCTTGATCTAGTATTGGTTCATACCCAGGTGAAATGTGACGGAAAAATAACAAGGGAAACAAAGAACTCGCACTCGACTATTGACTACTGTTTAATGTTGCGGAAGATACACAACAGATTAGGAGGTATGGAAATAGATGAGGAAGGCACAAAAAGTCCGGGGAGCTACCATAAAAGAATCAAGATCAGATTTGGCACAGTAAAACTAGAAATTCAAAATGAAAGACAAGAGGGTAGAAATAACTTTAATGATAAACAAGTACAAGAGGTATCTAAGCGAATCAAGGGCATAGTATCCAAGCAACCGGAAGGAGAATGGACATATGAAGACTTAGTTAGTGTTTTCAAAAGAGGGTTAGAGAAATATCGGATCAAACAAGGAGAAAGAAATCTAAAACGCAAGCTCAAAAGCCGGTGGGATAAAGAGGTTAAGGCAGCAATATCGAGACGCCAAGCGGCATCAGAGAACACAGATGAGCAAAGAAAAAGGAGGCCACACTAGCCGAACGGTAGCATCAAAATGGATGCACTTTCGAGAAAGAAAGCGAAAGGCATCAGCATTAATACAGGCCAAAATTGGGAGGGCAGGGGTCCGGTGGATGATAGAGATAAAACAGAAAGATAGGATTGCAACAAAAAGGTTCTGGGAACACATCAGTTCACAGGGAAAAAAGACCGAGGGGTATTAGCAAGCACTGACCACTCAGGAAGGGAAAAAGGTAGAGAGGGAAGAAGCAAGAGAATACATTAGACATACAATCGAAGCAGCATTTTCGGAGTTAGAACCCGATCGGGCCGTAGGGGATGGTCTACACAACACAAGAGGAGGATCATAGTGAAGAAGAGGAAATGGCCACAGGAAAATAAGAAAAAGGAGAAGGAAAGGTTTCGGCTGGAACTGCGTCAGGTCCAGACAGCATATCAATGAGACTGATAAAACTTCTAGGCAAAACAAGCAAATTTAAACTAAGGCAGGTGATTTACCAGATACTTAAGGGGGGGAGAGGTACCCAGTGACTGGGAATTCAGCAGGAGGAGAATATTATATAAGGGCAAGTGAGACAAAGACAGTGCCAAATCATACCGACCAATCAGAGTAATTTCAGCAATATACATACTAGGTATGCAAATATTAAAAAGAAAAATGGAAGAGTGGGCAGAGTGAAAACAGGTTCTGGGGAGCTTCAAGACGGTTTCAGGAGGGCTAGACGACTAGATGATAACTTATTCGTAATCATTCAGTGCATAGAGATAGCAATGCCAAATCAAAGTCCATTATGGGTAGCATATTTGGACATCAAAGAAGCATATGACAATGTAAATCGGGAAAACCTCTGGGACCAACGGAGGGGATATGGACTAGGGAGAACCATGGTTAAGTTTCTAGAATGGGTTTATACGGAGAATAGTGTGGTTATAACATGGGAAGCCGAAACTACAAGACCAACAGAAATAAAAAGAGGACTTATACAGGGTTTCCCATCGTCTCCCCTTCTCTTTATGATATACCTCAGTGATAGGGGAAAAGATTAGAGCAGTGCAACCTAGGTTTTGACTTGACTTACATGGAGGAAGGACATAAAGTAAGTCAAGTATTACCAGGGCTAATGTATGCAGACGACATTGTACTCGTAGTAGAAAGTCGTGAGACAATACAGGAACTGATTAGGATTTGCAACAGGGAAGGGGACTGTTTAGGCCTCAAACTTCAGTAGAGACAAGTCGGAATTAATAGTTTTCAACGACGAGGAGGGGGAACCCCTGGAGATACAGGACACAGTGATAGAACACGTAGAAAAGTACAAATATCTGGGAGTATATCGTTAAGTGAGGGAAGAACGTATCTAAAAGAGCATGAAGATATTGTAATAAAGAAGGGGAAACGAGATTTAGCTATTATGAAACAGAGAGCACTCAGGAACCATAATAGATCTAAAGTCGTTTGGGGCGTATGGAAGGGAGTCATAGTGCCAGGACTGCCAATTGGGAATGCAGTATTAGGCATGAGGTTAGAAATCCAGTCAGGTTTAGAGATACAGCAAAGAGTGTTGGTAGGTTGGCATTAGGGGGGGCACGTGGGAATACACCAAGTGAGGGAGTAGTGGGGAATATGAGTTGGGGCATCTTTCGAGAGTAGAGAAGCGATCAGTAGAATAAAATTTAAACAAAGACTATAGCTGAAATCGAGGATAGACGGTGGGCAGGGAAATTGTACAGGTATGTAGAACATGTGAAAAGTCTAAGTTAAACTTTAAGTAAAAACACTAAGTGAACGAACCGAACCCGCAAACTAAAATCTAGATACATTCAACGAGATGGGGCCAATCAGAGCATATCAGTAGAGAGGGGAGTAAAGGAAACTGAGAGGAAATTGTGGGAAGGGAGAATGCAAAAAAAAAAAAAATCAGCTTTAACAATATATAGGGCACAAAAACAAGAAATAAAGAAGGAACAGTTGTACGATAAATCACTGGGGAGCTCATTGCTGTCTGAAGCTAGAAGGGGGGTGCTAAGAACGAAAACATATAGAGCTAAATTTCAGGAGATATGCGAGATATGCAAAAGCGGAAGGGAAACTATAGAGCATGTAATTTTAAGGTGCACGGGGCTTCGTCCCATCCTCTTGGAGGGATGATTATGGATTTGGACGGGGCTCTGGGTTTTGCAAACGGATGTACGAATGGATAGTTAAAGAATTGCGGTAACTAAGAGGAGATTAGAAGATTGGTGGAAAAGATCTAAGGAAGGGTAAAAATGCAGGTAAAAATAAGCAATGGAAAAACTTTAAAGGGGTGGGGAGGGTTGTGTTAGTACAAAATTTATAGAAATTAAAGAAAAAAAGGGGATGGCGAAATGTTAGGCTAGGTGACGCAAGCTGCCGCCCGCTACAAAAGGTATAGCCATTATACATCCACCCATCCATCCGTTTGTATTCAGCTTCATCTTCAGCAGTCCCAGCGGACGATTTCTGCGTGTTCTGTTCTATAACGTCCGTCGTGTGTAAGCGCTCGTCAGCGACCGCGCACGAAGATTCTTGCCTCCCTGCTCGCTGAAGCCGACCATGGAAAGAAAATCTGCACTCGCGAACTGATACTGAGCACAATCTAGGCAGAGACATATAATAGTTGCTCCTACTTTTTTTCGAAGGAAATTCGGAAGACAAACCGCAGCTAAAAACGAGAATCAAGGCAATGTCGCTATTCTATTCTAAGGATATGTAATCCTAATTTGATCCACATGACAAGAGCAAAGAAGGAAGGAGGGGCATAGAAACTGCAATCCACACACAGAACATTTTCCCCGTGTTTCTTATAACTTCTCTTCTTTGTGCGAGCCTGTCACTCGTTTGTTGCCATCCAAGCACGAGCCTTAAATCCCTGGGATTTCGCGCTTCGGAAGACGCAAAGACCGCCCTGTTTGTCCCTTCCCTCGTCCAACAGATTGCGTTCGTAATCCTGTCTCGACGGAACTAAGCCTAATTCCAATGGAATGAAGGACACACCGAAGCGTCGCCGAAGAAAAAAAAATAATATAAACAGGCCCCCATACATCGCTCAGAAATGCAAAGAAACAACCGCTTTTGAATAATCTGAGAATGTAGTAAAAATAAGAACGGTCATTTCTAGAAGGATAACCCGCATTGCTACTTGGTGTACACCCGCCGGCGATATGAAGGTAAACGCCGGACCGGGTCGACAGGTGCGTGCTATCAGCGCCATGACGCGGCTGCCGTGGCGGCCCGCGTTCTCATAGAGGTTCAACTGGCGCTAGTGTGCTGTTGCAAATTGAAGCAGTCAGCAAGCAGTCCGAAATTGGCTTCCGGTAATGTATTTCTATGGAAAAAAACGAATGCATTTTCTCTCAGCGCTCGATTATAAGAGCAAATATCACGAACAATTCGTACCTCCTAGGCACATTGGAACATTTCCCAGACACGCAGATGAAATAATTGGTCAGTTACGGCGTTTTTATTTTAAAATCGTGTCATGAAAGACGGTGCTAAAACTGTTTGGTACATGTATTGATGTGCACTGTCGGACACTGTTAGCGCGAACACGGCGTCGGCGCTTTTACATGCCAAACGATCGAAGGACATGTGGAAAACCAAGAGAGACGGCAAGAACTACGCAGTAACCCTGGATAAGTAACTCCTTGTGCTTGCAGACGATTAAAATAAATTGAAAGTCACGTAATGTAGTCCGATTTGCAATAAATAAGTACTGCTTTATTCTTTCTGCTCAATGTGCGAAGATGCTTGTTCTGTGCTCAAATCATCACCCGCACGCTCCATATCTTGCCAATAGGGGGAAGCCAGAGAACAGGTGCGTGATAAAAACAGCCCGACATAGGAAATAATAAGGCAACACACCTTTCGTAGCCCACGCACTTTATTCTTTACGTTTCGAACGTTTTTTTAGCCACTCGTAAAGATGCACGACGGGGTCATTTTCTTATAGTGAGAGGACAGGCATATTAGCAATATATAAGCACCAACGGAATGCTGGCGGACTTTTAGAACACTCTACATTCCTTTCGATCGTTATTTTGCTTAGAATCGTCGGTCGTTTCTACATACCTGTTCAAGGAACAGAGGTTTGGGCCTGAAATATAGCGAAGTTTAACATCGTTCAGTGGTAAAACGAAAATGCTGTAACTAAAGCAATTCCACTTTCACAATATAGTAATAAAGGTGCATACTATCTGGTACAACCGAAATAACAAGCGTTATTCATGTTATTTTCCGGCGACGAGACAAAATTTACGCGCGTTTTTCCATAGGAATACACAGGAAGACTGGAAAGGCAGACTGCGTGCTGTCTGCTTCAATTTGCAACCGGAAGTCCCATAGACACTAGCGCCAGCTGAGCCTCTACATAATAACTCTATGCGCGTTCTTATCGCTCGCTTCGCGGAGATTAAGCGTTTGGATCGAGCGCTGTTCTCAGCTCTGCAGCTACTCCCCGCAGAAAGCATGGAAGTGGGTTTCGATTGCGGCATCGCTTTTTGTGGGCGCCGTGCCTTTGCCGGCAAATGATTTGCACAGTGCCGGTGAACTAGAGCGGACGTTGTTCGGCCTAGTTTATTAGTAACCCAACCGCTTTTTTCATTCATAGGCGAACGAAAATAACTGCGAACGCTAATATTGCTCTTTTTAAGAAACGGAAAGTATAAGTTACTTTTTGATTTGTTCCGCAGCCTTCCGGTTTAACAGATATCACAACAAAAAACTGCTGAATCACATTGTCTACCAATATTGTCTGAAACGCTCCTTCCCCGATCCTCGCGCTTTTTGCGAGGAGTAGCAGCAGGGCTGAGGACAGCGCTCGATCCAAGCGCTTAATCTCGGCGAAGCGCGCGCTAAAAAAGCGAGCCGCCACGGCGGCCACGTCATGGCGCTGATAGCACTGACCGGTCGACAGTCCGGCGTTCACCTTCACATCGCCGGCGGGTGTACCTCGCGTAATTATTGCCTCGTTTCAGTTCCTGTCTGCAGTTTTATGGTAATCGAGTGAATAATTAATACCATGTACGAGATTGATGTATTATTCCGCAAACTAATTTCCCCTTTCGTTTTCTTTTGATTACGGTTACTCACATAGCTTTCGTTATATTCACAAAGCCTGGCAGTTCAACGACGGAGCAATAGAGTGCCCGGTCGCTGATTTGGAGCGTGAGGATCTGGTAGCACAGAGCACCAAAGAGCCATTTCTCGGGGAACCTGGACGTCAGCGCACAGCTTTTGCAGTGGCGAGAACCCGAAACACACTTGTTCGCTCGGGAGAAATGTGTTTCAGTGTCTCGCTGCAGCGCAGGCCTTAGGCGGTATTAGTTCAAGCATAGCCCCCTCTATACGGACAAAGCCTGGCAGATCGCCACGAGACGCGGCCGCCGAATTTGAAAAGGTAGAGCGACAGACAATGGATGAGAGGAGAGCCAGGTGACGCCTGGGCGCCCCGCTGCGGCGAGACGCCGAAATCCACTTCTCCCGAGCGATGGAATGCCCGCTGGTGCTCCTCGCGTTCCTCGCGCAGCTTTTTTTCTCGTCGGGTTTGAAAACCGTGTTTTGAATCCTCACCGCTGCAAAAGCTGTGCGCTGACGAACAGACTCCCCGAGAGATGCTCTGTGCTACCAGATCCTCGCGCTCCAAATCTGTGACCGGGCACTTCTATGGCTCCGTCGTCGGACTGCCAGGCTTTGTGAGTACAGAGGAGGCTACGGTTCAAGAGTGCTCTGTAAGTGGCTATTCGCCCTTTATTGTTTGCAGACTTGTACCGTACGCATTACAAGTAATCAAATTACTTGTAATCGATTACTTTTTGGAGTAATTTTGTAATCAGTTGATTACTTTTATTAGGCAGTAATTAAAAGAGTAATCTGATTACTTTTTGAAGTAACAAAAACTACTTGTAACCGTTACAATTTGTCCACGGGACTCCCCCCCCCCCCTCCCCGGCACACGCCTTTTTTTTATGAAATAACAACAAAAAAAAATTTGCTCTTTTTTTTTTTTTTTTAACGGAAAAAAAAAAAGATTTTTCGTCTTTTTTTTTTTTTTTTTCGAGCTGGGATTGGGAATGGGAAGCCTCAGGGAAGCCGCAGTGCGTGACAAAGGCCATTCAGGGCGAAGTTTGAGGAAGCAGAATGTAGCTTTGTGAGTCCTTTGTTCAAACTAGCCCCCTCACGCACACACACACACACACACACACACACAGAAATAAAAAATTAAAACATCATGCTTAGGGTACCTACTCGCAGCCCGTAGGAGAACCAGAACCGAAGAATGCCTAAAGCGAATGCAAAATATAACAAAGGCAGTTGAAATATTTCCCCATTTCCCCTACGTGGTCTTTGTGACAAGCAATGTTTCGAGTTGAGAAGTGGTCGGGGCGATCTTTTCCACTAATGGATACTACACATGATCTGTTTCAAATCCTGGAGCTGCTGCTCTTTTGTTTAACATGCGAGCTCATCCACATGTGAATAATAAAATGAGCGACGCAAGCTTTGAGCGACAACCCTTGCTCAAGCTTAACAAGATCTAGAACCCTCTCCGCTCCCCCCCCCCCCCCCCCCCCACACACACACACACACTGGCGAACGCCCAAATCATTAAACGTCTTCAAACAAATTTTATGCTTGTGTGCGCATTGTGAAGGTGCAACGACCACGAAGAGGGAGCCAGTTTTTCTTCAATACCTGCGCAAATGTGAAATATAGGTTGGAAGTAGTTCATTGTTATGAGCGCTCAAGATGTGTCTTCACGCAATAAAGTAATGGGAAAAGTAACGATTACTTCTTTAAGTAATGTCCAATTACTTTTGCCGTCGAGTAATCAAGTAATCTAATCGAATACTTTTTAGCCAAGAGTAATAGTAATTGTAATCGATTACTTTTTTTTAGTAACGTGTACAAGACTGATTGTTTGACAACAAACTCAGTGGCGCCATTTATTAGGTAGCCTCGGCAAAGTTCCGGTTCCCGTATATTCCCAAATTTTATCTCATCATTCTTGTATCCAGGAGTGAATTAAGTCTGACGGTGCTACAATTGGCTTTTTTTCCAGAAGATAAGGTGCACATATGATTTCGCAAATACTGCGAAACCCGCCGTCCAGTTAACAACCGGAAGCGGTAGGGGGGCTAATTTGCACACTGGTGCCACCACGTTTCAACTCACGCGAGACAGAGCGAATAGTAGATCCCGACTCCGCCGACACTCGAATAAAATCGAACAAAACCAAAGCGCCACGTTTTTAATAACAACGTTGGGGCCGCGGGCCCAGAAAAGCCTATCCAGACCTCCTGACGGGCGCGCTGCCGAACGCAATCACTCGTTCCCATATTGGGCCTGGAACTTCTCTCTAATATCCAGGGCAGGGTTTCCTCGCTTTCTTTCCTCGCTATTTGTTTTGCTTTCGCGGGAGCATGGGCGTTTGGAATGGTCTGGGAACGACTGCCACTGCTAATGGGAAATTCCGCAGGCAGGAATCGAGTCCCGCGCGGCGGCCCTCGAGGGATGCCGCACACTTTATTAACGACGAGGACACCGCGGCGTGGACATTCGTATAATGTCCCGATGCCGCGCACCAAGAGGCGGCGAGGCTGAACAAAGCAATCGGTATTCGCAACACCGGCACGTCGCTCGCCCTCTCGTGGAGGAATGAAGAACTAGAAAAGCGGGGATGGCGGAGGAGACGGTGGCCTCGATTCTCGGCCTTGGTACTGCGCTGTTACCACATGGTTCCGGTCGGCGTGGTCGTGCACCACGCAGTTTTAGCAAAAAAAAAGGAGTGCGTTAAAGGGGCACTCAAGTGGTTTTTGAGTTCGTGTTTTGATGATGACAACTGAATCTAGACCGCCCTAAGTATCTCTCAAAACCAAAAAAATATAGTCATACGGTGATTATTTCTTTAATAAAAATGCAATTGAAGGCCGCCAAACCTCGGATCCATCCGAAAGCGAAACCACTCTCATTGGTCACCGCTCGCATATCAAAACGATCTTGGGCCAATGGCGTTGGACGACGTTCCGTCGCGCAGCGATCCCGAGGTAGCCGCACCGGCCGATCTTTTTGTCATTCGAGCTTCGATCATGGCGGAGTTCTCTACGCTCGAGGACCTGACGCCGTTAGAGGTTGAAATTCTTCGGCGGACAGCCGACCTGGGGATAATTTCCTATGACGCCACTCCGAAGGGCGATGTGGACGATAGCAGCGCTTCGGAGTCGTGTTCGAGATCCGAGGACGATGAAACGCAGACCTTTTCGGGCGTTCTTCGATTTGCGGTTGGGGCAAGTCGTAACCAAACAAACGTTTTGCATCGAAGCGATGTCAAACGATGCCGCCACGTTGACTTTCGCCTCGGGAGGACGGGGAGGAAGGCTGGTTCAGACATGCGCAAAAAGCGCGTTCTACGACTGCGTCCGTTGCGACCGGAACGACCGCTCTGCGCCGCGCGTACACACACCTGCAACTACCGCAACAAGCGCAGCGGGTCGTCAGCACGGCGACCGCTTCTACGCCGCCGTCAGGTGTTTCAGCGGCGTCTCTAAAAAGGGGACGCACTGCCACTCTATGCCGTAACAGAATAAAAACAGAGAGTTTTCTATAGCCTAAAGCTTTATTTTTTTTTATGATAGGCTTGCAGGGTACAATGGATGAGAAAAAGAAAAGAAAAATATGCAGTACGCCGTCTTGGACGATCATAACTTTGCCACGACACACGACTTTGCCAGTAGTACACATATCGCCACACACCTTTTCTACGATTATAAGAAACGATGTAATCTTAGCAGCGATATAGCAACGTAGACATATGATTTCCTGATCAAATAGACGCTGCGAGCGCTCAGAATTGCTAACACTAACCACTTTTCTCCGGTGTTGAAAACGCGTGAAAATTCGCATCCTTTGTACGGTACGCGCCAGTAATACTATGGTGCCTAGTAATACCTTGAACTAGGGAGCCTTCATGTGCGCTTTGCTAGGGTGATGCCACCCTTTGTAATACCACTCGCCGACAAACCAGCAGCCATTTTGTTCCTCGGCGATAATCCGTGGTGCTTATAACCCTCCCGGAAACAAGCACCTTATCTCAGAAGTTCGGAGCAGCGTTGTGGAACCCACGGAGGGACGATTAGCATTTTCCCCCTCGGATGGGATTTCCGATGGACACAAAGGCCACTTTCCGGCGCACGGGGAAACAATGAGAGGAGCAAAATGGCGGTGGAAGAGGGTGTGGGAAAGAGAAACAGGCAGTTGGCATCACTCTATGTGAAGCGCACATGAAGGCACTCTACCTTGAACTTGAGCACACGTATGAAATGCGCCAAATAAGAAATCCGGGCGATGTTCGAGAACACAAATACTTAGAAAGCACCACTGTAGTCGAAGTAAACAAACACGACGGCACGGGCGTTTCTGCTGTCTTGAGAGTGCCGCCACGACATCGCCGCACGAGTAGGTGGATCTTCCCTTCTAGTACGTGCTGGGTTATCATAGCGACACACGACGAAAATTCACAGTCAAGGATAGCGCTTTTACGCGGAACGATGAGCTCTTACCACGCCGTCTATGTCGACGATCATGAACGGGCCTGGAGACACGAACGCACTTCCGAATACCCGGAGGGAAAGAGTTCATGATACGTGCGCTTCCGCGCATCCTGAAGGAACGGGAAATTCACCCCCCGCGGAGGAAGGCAAGGAGAAAACGTAGTCCCTTGTTTGTGAAACGATAATTGCAGTATCGCGTATTCCAAACTATAACTAATTTACGTCTTGTGAAATTATCATGCACAACATATCTAAATGAACTGAAAATTGTTTCTTTAGCGAAACTTTACAAAAGCCGCCAAAATTTTCAAACATACAATAATTCCATTGGTCGGCACAGGAACAGAAAAGAGTCCGCACGTATTTTATTCCTGCGTGATTAATCGGCGGTTCTGCCTTCTAAAACTGAAGATACTCATTCACTGACACCTCCTTACCGCCATCGCACCAAAAAGTAGCTTCCCCAAAAACCGCTTGAGTGCCCCTTTAAGATAAGAAGTGTTTCATACCGCTCCACGACTTTGAAGAGTGAGCATGTTCATTACCTTAACGCACGTCAACATCTCCGTCACTCGTGATATCTTCCTGCGCCGACCGCGCCGTATTTGTAGTCAAATCAATTCATTTGAGCGCACTGGCCAGCGTCAGCGAGCTGCAGGCGCGCCGATAATCCTGGAAAATCTATCCCCGTCTCTTCCGCCATCTTGCCTTACAACCTCGGCATCCATAGTTTGAGTTGCGAATAATCTATATTGTAGTTGGCTGGATCGCGGATCGGGAGCCCGACGGTGGAGTCACCTGTGGCCATTGCTTGACACCAGGCAATAGACGCTTGTCTATGGGAGGAATAAATAAAAATTTGCTTTTTGTAGCATGTCTGAAGTGTGTATAAAGGAACTCTTATGAGGTTTCGCAGGAATAGTTTGAGAGAATTTCTAGTCGTCAGTAACTGTTGAGAAGGTTATTAAATAGCACAAACAGGGTGCCAATCTCCGTCGTCTGCTGCCATCGACGGAATTCGTCTGCTTGACTGCTCCGAATCGTTGTCATCAGGCTTTAAAACTCCCGTTTTCGCTTAGAATACATCGTAACACGAGCGCAGTTTCTTACGAGAATGTTTTGAAAAGAGAAGTAGCTTTAGCGAGAAAGAGTATATATTTCATCAAAAATCGCCTGCTTTGTTTTGGAAACGAAAGTGAGGCTTCAAACGGAATCTGCGGCCCTTCGTAAGTAAACGTATTAAAGTAAGCATGACATCGAAGCAAACCCTTCTGACTGGCTGCATGACGGCGTAGCTCCCACTAACTGCTCCTGAGACCCGTGAAGAAAGTCACAGGAGGATACAAAAGTAATTTTTTCCCCTAAAACTTTAGTGTAGGAAGTATTGCGAAAATTATAACAATTCTTAAAAAGAACTTTGTCAAAGTTTCGTCGTCTAAAATATAGTACAAATGAGATAAATCTCACGTTTTCACGTTTTTCCCATAGAGTTCAATGCATTTCCTGGCTTCAAGCAATGGCCGCCGGTGGTGCCAATCGACCCCAGCAAAACAAGCCTCGATCTGGAATCCTGCCTACTGCAATAGGCATCAGTGGTTTTACCTTTAGAATATGCGGCAGATGGCGCTATGAGCCATCCAATCTTAAAGTCCCTTGATAGCTTTATTACAAGTAACGACAACCAATACAAATGGCAAAGCAAATTCCGCTGGAACCAAATGCCGCGTCGATTAGTTCAGGCCTCTGCTTTGCGCCGCCATTCGCTTCCTAAAACCTGCACATTCACGCAGTCGGCGCTTCAAGGAATGTCGCTACTTGTAGGAAGCTCTTACCTAGGGACTTTATTTAAGGCAATCCAAAAGAGAGTAGTCACCGGCGGCCATAGCTGCGTGCGCTAGTGCAAGATGTGCGACTGCTGAGCGCGTGCGGACGGCAAGCTTTCACTGTTCTTATGCAACGCGCATTCCGCACCATCACGATAGCCGAGTCTTATCAGCCTATTAATGTGAGCTCGTTCTGGGCACGGGCTCTAAACATCGCCCTCAAATATGGCGTCCATTGAAACCTTCCTATTCCGTGCGAGTGTCACGCGACGATCGGGAGGGATGCGGCTTAAGTCGCAGGATCCTGGGAAAGTAGCGTCATCGCCTTCCCTGCCTTCAAGCAGGACACAAACAGATACTAACACACAGACGATTGGTCGCAGTGGCCACGGAAACCGCCAGATTCAAATCTTCGTATCCTCGAAAGGGTCTTTCTGAAGCGGCTGCGCCGAAATTGCTATGGAACATCGTCGCACTGAAAGCGTCCGTCGCATCGTCTTTGACACTATGGACGCAATCGAATTATCAATCACGTTTATCTCCACAAAATCCCTTACAACGGTTCTGTTGTTCTTGCGTATGTCGAGACAGCTAGGAGACATTGTTTTTCAGCGCCATTGAACACCGGCGCCGCATGTATAGTGGCGGTCAGAAGATGTGCCCGAGTTTCGCAGGTGCGTGAATAAGAAAAAAACTCGGCACTTGAGAAATGTCTTTGCAAAGCAACCCGTCACCGGGGAAATTTGGATCAGCTCTCCAAGAATGCAGAGGTCGAGGCAGACACGTAACCAGGGGGGCGGCCCATGGGGTCCGCCTCCCCCCCCCCCGAAATCTTCGATTTTGCTGGGACCTCCTCTCCACCCCTCCCCCTCATACAGCATAGCATTTTGTCAAGGGCGGTCCCCCCCACCCCCCGAAACAAAATCCTGGCTACGTGCCTGGGTCGAGGAGAAGCGGCTCATTTCATGAACCAAAAGGGCGACCCCACGGGGAGCTTTCCACCTACTTTCGCAGGATCCTTAGTTGCCACGACACGCGGGGCGGGTGCAGAGCCCAACCAGGCAAAATACGTGGAGTTGGCTGCGTCGTACATACGTACGCCTTGAACTTGTCTGCAGAGAGTCTTTTTGTATGACCAATGTAACACGACCGTCGAACAGGGAAGAAACACGCCTCGGACAATAGGGAGTCTTAGGGAACCGTTTTTGCACATACGATACGGTGGGCACTCCGGCACGCACTGTGCATGTGCGAGTTTGCTGCGGTTGCGCATGCGCAGTTCGGTACTCTCTAGTATCTACAGACTGTCTTTGTTGTGTCGTATTAACAGTGTGGAGACGGCATAAAAAAAAAAAAAAATATGACTTCACTTCTGCGGACAGCGAGACAACAAATCATGGCGAACAATATCTGGAACCGACTTGGTAGAAACAGCGTCTCGGCTGAGACTGGGCGAAAGAAAGCACTAACCAGCGGACGAGCTGAGAGATGACTCAAGCCGCGTCTCAAGACGCTCGCGTACCCCTCAGCCTTCCGAGTGTTTTCTTTCACTCATTGTCTGCTCAGACGCTGTCTTCTGTCTTCATGTGGAGTGCAAGTTGTCTGCTTCTTGCGCAGAAGTTGCAGTGACGTCAGAAAGGTGCCGAGCTCTGATTGGTTTTGATTGAAAGAATAGTGGGTAGATCTCGATGCTAGATGCGTTGAAGTCTACCCACTATGATTCTCAATCAGCCAATAAGAGCTCGGCGTTCGGATATCATGGCAGCCCATGTGCAGGATCCCAGAAAATGACAAATCTCAGAAGAGGATGAGATCAAAATAAAGACATGATTTACAGTGGGACAGCACGCATGATGTTTCACTCGCTCGTCGTCCCTGCAGAGCGTGTCCAAAAAGACGTACAGTCCTCTCTTTTTCTTTTTTTCCACCGCGAAAATAAAGTGTGCGTCGCCAAACGCTTTGTCTGAATTCACCGAAATGTCGCGCTGTAACGGCCCCAACCAGATGCCAAAGCTACCCGCTATCTTATTCAAAAGTTATAAATGATTTTCTTAAACTTTCAATGAGGAACATTGGGGAGCCGGTTCTGGGTAATCTGCGCCATTAGGCCACGTGTGCTTTTGGGCTTTATGGTGCCACCATTTTACCATTAAAAACTGCTCAACAATCGCCTTTAACTATTGAAATAAGATAATGCTTCGTTCCAAAACTTAGCTATCTGGTTCGGACCCCTAGCGCTACAACTGACCGGAAACTAAGCGTTTGATCTGACGCCTAGTCTCTTTTTGTGGCTAAAACCAAAGTGTTCTTCTCTTCTTTTCTTTTTGTATGTGTCTGTGTACTTTTTTTTTTTTTTTTTTGGGGGGGGGGGGGGGGGGGCCGTTCGTTGGGGTTTGGCATAACAATCAACTTCGACACATTCGTTTTACACGCTTACTACGCTGTATTGGGTGGGATGGTTGATAGCGTTTGCTGCGGTACATCGTAAGATTGCACCAAGTGCAGTGGTCTCCCGCGCTGTGAAAGACCCAATCAGGAAACCCCAGTCGCTGAGCTTGCCGACACTCGGCCCGAAATAAAAGGTAAGCGTGACGGGACGAGGTGCTTCGCTCGCAAGAAATACAGCGGCAAATAAAGAAATAATAATAAAAGCAACAACAACGAAAGGGCAGTAGGATAAGAGAGGAGGGATGCCGGGCACAAGCTTTCCCCGGAAAGATTAACGGTTTCCCGGGGAGATTTACGAGGCACGAGGGAACGCGCCATTGCCTCGGCTTCTACACATTTGGCGATGCGGGCCCGGGAGTTAGTCAACAGAGCCTCTAAAATATACCACTTTACGGGAGCCAACTTTTCACTGGCTGACTGCTTTCGGTGTCGTATATATATTTTATATTATTTTTTAAAGCTTTTCTCGTCTTCTTCCGCAACAGTTGATGCGGCGAGATTAGAGAAATTTCAAGGTCGGTATTCCATCATCGTCGTGGATGAAGTGCCTTCTTTCTTGCTTGTAGGGTTGACAAAGTTTGCGGACATGTGGGCGACAGATTATCGGCCGGTTTTTCGCTTAGTTTTTGCGGGCGAGCTTGGGGGCAGGTTGCCAGAGTCCCTAACTGTACTTAGGCGCTTTCGCTGCGACTCTCTCCGTGTTTACACGTCAAAACAGCAATCCTAACCGCAGTGTTTACCTGCATATATATTGAATTTCGAATTAATATGTTTTTATCAATCATAATGTGAGCTTTATTCTGAAACTCAAGTATTGTCCTTTCACGATACCAGTCTTAATGTTTCGTTTTTTTTTTTCTATGTTGTTCTAATTTATGCTTCTTCCCCTGCCGGACATTGCGTTCCCTTCCGGGAGAACCACTTTATGTCATCAGCTATTCACACCGACATTTTAAGAAACGCAGGACATTGCTTATTATATTGACGCTTATTGCATCGTGATTCATTCCTATGTGTTCTTATAATCTTATCTTATCTTATCAGAAGTCGGTCTTGATATGAACCCTAACGCCATTCAGATTCTATCCCGCAACATCGATCGTAACATCGTATATCATTTTCTACTATTCAGCCTCAATCACGGTTCTCTAACGCCATCCCCATTCACTATTCCATAGTAATTAGTCAATTTAAAAAAATATATTAATCAGTGGTTCCTTGATAGTCCCCAGAAATCCCTCTAACGAACCCAGTCACCATCCCCACAATACACCGTTCGAGTTTGAAACGGCTCCCGAGCGCACGCTGTTGCACGCAGGCAGCCGCGGGTCGAAGATAATCCGCCACTCACAATAGGGGAGGAGGACAACACTCCCCCACAAGAATATTGCGTTCGTCGAACGTGGCTCGCGTCCGGCGACCGCGTGTACAAGTCGGCCAAGGTCACGCAGGAGAATACGCCCCACACCAAAAGGCGCACGCTCAAAACGCAGCGCCTGAGCTCCGCTTAGAAACCGGTACAATGTTTGCAAACGAGTCAGCATTTGCCCTCAACAGGTGTGGGCACAACACCTGCGAAGGAACCAGGTTGGCGTGAAAGGAACCTTCTGCGCATGTGCAGTAGCGAAAACAGCGCCACCGCAGCGGTGGGACGTCACAGCCGCGTGTTGGTGTATATATATACGACTGGCGGCGCGGCGGACACTATGCGGAGCGCAAGTTCGTCTGCTTCTTTTTGCAGGGGGTCGTGGTGACGTCAGAAAGACGCCGAGTTCTGATTGGCTCTGATCGAAGGATAGTGGGTCGATCTCAAAGCAAGCTGCATTGATGTCTACCCACTATCTTTCGACCAGAGCCAATCAGAGCTCGGCATCTTTCTGACGTCACCACAACCCCTGCAAAAGAAGCAGACGAACTTGCCCTCTCTGCAAAAAGAAGCAGACAAATCCATGCTTAGAACATGCTTGATACGCAGATAACTCCGTCCTCATGCCTGCAACGAACAACGACTCTTTTTTAGGATGCATGAGCGGTGTAACTTGGTTACTTGTAACGAGTTACTTCTAAGACTGCTCGAAGCGTCCGCTGCCGTCGATCGCAAAGTGAAATGAAGCGTACATGATATATACATATCCAAAGCGGCTCTCGTATATTGCACGGCCACGGTCGCCACCACCGCAGCGAGTGCGGGCGGCCTCCGACCGACGGTCCACTTCGCAGAATACGTCGCCAGGGGCAACGGCGTCCCCGCAGGCAACCAGTGTGTGCCCGGCGATTGATTCGGCGAAGGCTCTCAAGCTCGCGTATATACTCTCCTGTGCTGAGGAATGCGTCCTTCTGGTTGTCGTCGTCGTGGAAGCGACATCGATGTCGCTTGGCATACACGGGGCCCTTCTTTTCGAGTGGCTGTGCTGCGACGAAGGCACTCGTCTATTCACCGACCTATATAAGGTTAATGAGCTCCGACTGACGCCGGAATTTAGTGGAAGGGACCGACCGCGTTAGTGTATGCCGGATGGCCGCGCGGCCATCGACCGCGGGATGGGAACGACAGCTATTGGTTAATCTCGAGACGCTAGTGTGCTGTGACACAAACGCCCGCGTTCAAACGCGGCTTACACGAGCTTGTTTGGAAACTTATCAGTGTGTACGTTGCCGGTTCCTTTCGTACGCGTAAGGCTGTGATCGGCTTGTGAAGAGTGTAGGGTGCACAAAAAACTCTAAGAAATCTGCTGCGCCTACTTTCCTCTCCAAGGAGCGAACTCCGCGAGTGACTAGGCGGAAAGTACGTGTAGACTGAGTCACTACGTGAACCACGCTTAGAGTTAACTCTCAAAAGAAGGGTGTATTCTTTCACCCCTTTGTCCCACATAACGCACCCAAAAACTTCAGTTCGACGTACAACGCACTATATCTCGTCAATGTTCAGGACGACATGTCATTGTACTTTCGGGTCGCGACAAAAGCCTCCGAATTGGTTTCCAGTTTGAGCCACACTACTTGCGTTTTAAGAGGAAGGAGAGGCTGTGTTTTGTAACAGTTAAAGCTATGGACCAGAAAGAGGGGCAGTTGAAACTTGCTTGTTACAGCCTTTACCACTTCACCTCACACGGCTGCGGGACAGCATGGAATAGGATGGGATGAATACGTGCTTCCCAGCGACTACCTCCAGGAGGTTATTTTTAAGGTAACGACGTTTATTGAAGCCATACATGTCTGCAACTTTTGCCGTGGGGCAAATTAGTATTGTCAATGGCAATGGCACCAACACAAAATCCAGGTGAAGAAATATAACTGATATAAGCGCGGTTTATTTTTATTTGTCTAGCATACGTTTACACCCGTATATTAATTTTTTTCTTTCATAGGAAACACTGCGAAATCATGCTCCGAATTTCGAAGATTTTGTTATCAAACAAAAATAAACTCCTATGAACTTCGAATTTTCGGAAAAAAATCAACTCCGGAAAACACCCTCCGAGTTTGACGAAAAATAAACTCCGAAAACACGGAAAACTACTTCTATGGTGTGAAAACATACCCTTTTTTTTCTGAAAGTGTATCGGCATTCGACTACCCGGTATTGTTGTGGGCTTCACCATCTCTGTGCATAGTGCAGACCAGACGCGACTGCCGATCGTCATGATTCAAAAGTGCGACTTCCTCAGCGTTAGGTTCCATGTTTAGAAACTCGTGTATTATTATTGCTTTGTTCTGTCGCGAACTGTTTAAACATTTGTAGAAGAGGGAAAAGCGTCTCCTATGATTTGAGATAAAGCTTCACATAACTGGCAACCATGATTTTAAGTCACAATATGGCCAAGTGTCGTTACCCTGAAGCGCAGCCTATTTAGTGGCTCTAGCATATACAATAAACAACTGTCTGCGCTGCGGTACTGAGCATGTCGCTTCACGTCCTTGCATCATACTCACTGTCACAGCTCAGACGTTTCTTTGTTTTCTTTTTAATCTAAACATCTTTCCAGCCTTTTTTTCAAGTCTAAACATATTTCCAGCCTCATCATCCGCCACACTCGTTCTGTAGATTACTCCGAAAAACTTGGCCCAAAGGTAGATGTACTGATATTTTTTTACAGCGTAGGCTCATTTAATTATTTTTTCCCCGCATAGACTCATAAATGTGCATGTAGGGTCCTCGAGATTACAGCGCACGAGACGAGGTCGAAATGAGAGACACACGAAGACACAAACACAGGCGCTGTAGCACAAGATGTAACAAAACACAAGTCCTCGTCTCGTGCGCCGTAACCTCAAGATGAATCACCAAATCTCGCCGAAGCTTCCGTCTTTCATATAGGGCTCAAACTCATAAACCATTTTCTTTTCCTCCAACCTTATATTACGTATGTAATTGTGTGAACAAAGTGACCTGTTTTGCTCATTTTCGTTTAAAAAAAATGTAAACCTTTTTAATTCTGGTATTTTTTACAGTTACGTATGTATGCGTGAACGAAAACCTTTTTGATATTTCTTGTAATATCTATTTTATATTTTGTATTTGTTCACAGTTACGTATGTATGCGTGAGCAAAGTGAAAAAAAATTGGGTTGTGTGTGTGTTTATACAGCCTAGAAGTTGGTCTGCCTCACAGGGGCGACGAGTCTCCCAGCTGTAGATGAGAAATTTAGCCAGTGCGGTACAGCCGCTAGCCTGGGTCCTTTAACGTGCACCACGCAGTAGTGATACACGACCGCACGCCGGTACGATGCTCATCCAGATCGAAACGGGCAGGGGTGGGGCTCGAACCCAGGATCCCTGGGTTCTGCAGCGCGAGCTTTCGCTCCACGTGCTCCGAGCTGGTGTGCGCTAAACCACTCGGTCACCGATCCCCCCCCCGAGCAAAGTGAACTGCTTGCTATTTCCTGTATAAAACTGTCAAATATCTGTTTTGTCAGTTACGCAAGTTTGCGTGACAAAAGAAACTGCTTACTACTTCCTGTGAAATATGTCCAATATCTGTAATTTTAACAGTTACGTAAGTATGCGTGACAAAGTGAACGGCTTGCTTTTTCCTGCAAAATGTCACCAATATCTGTGTTTTTCATAGTTGCGTAACTATGCTTCATCGAGGTGAACTGCTTGCTATTTCTTGTGTAGAAAACTATCCAATATCTGTATTATTAGTTACGTATGTATCCGTGACAATGCGAACTGCTTGCTATTTCCTCTAAAATATCTCAAATATACGTATTTTTGACAGTTACGGTATGCATCTGTAAATGAAGTTACGTGTTTGCTATTTCCTGTTTAAAGGGATACTACAACGAAATTTCTGCGCTCATTTTTTGGTGTATGTGTGTTCAAAAAAGCACCATCAAATCGAACATACCAATATCTCTTTAAAAAAGTCACGAAAAGGAATTTAAAAACGAATTAAACGATTAGCAAAGAGCACCTGGTGGATGTCGCTAACGCCTCGCTTGTAATGCCCGTCTAGGAACCTTGGCAGCTAGTGACGGAGGTTGTCTCGTCTCCGGCCATGACGAGAGAAGAGGGGCAGGAGGAACTCCCCTCTTCCCG
Source organism: Ixodes scapularis (assembly GCF_016920785.2). Taxonomy (NCBI): domain Eukaryota; kingdom Metazoa; phylum Arthropoda; class Arachnida; order Ixodida; family Ixodidae; genus Ixodes; species Ixodes scapularis. The sequence continues at coordinate 131,333,352 of NW_024609879.1, read as the reverse complement.
AGAATGCCTTTAGTGTGTCGCAGAAGTTGCTATTGTCCCCCTACAAGATTATAAAAGATTAACCCGTCACTCAAAATTTGTACAAAAGCAGCCGCTTCGGTGGCTGGAACGACTAGGCCATCCTCTCGACGTCAGCCTCGCCGTAGCTTTGCTCGTCTTGAGACGACCTACGTCACGATTGCGTTGGATGTCACGTGGTCTCCGCTGGGCCTTCTCCTAGTGCTTGCCAGAGTGGGCCGTTTATAACGAAAAATACAGCCATTAGGCTCAAAATACAAACGTGCGATTGTCATTTACGGATATTGTGGATCATATTCAACCTATTTTTGAACACAACGGGAATATCTCAAATTTCGTTGAAGTATCCCTTTAAAACTGTCTGTAAGGTTCGGCGTGACCGCTTTTCGTTTATTTACGTTGGGAAGTCAAGAATGCCTGTGCGAAGCTGTGGGACGCGCCTACACTGGATGCAGTAAGGTGTATCATATTGCCATGCATGTGTTCCGTGCGTGCTCGCCGTACTAACGCTGTTGTATATAGGCCGAGGATTGTCTTGTTTATGTTTGCACACGGTTCTATTGCACATCTGTGTGACAACCAAGCAACGCTTGAAACCTGACGTCAAAGTCAACGAATGAGAGGGCGAAAAACGAAGCGGTGTCAGATTTGACAAATGGCGTTACAGGAAATTAATGTCAGAATCAAGCGATTCTTATTTTAAGACAGTTGTGCGAATGCCGGGCTAAAATTTTTGTTGCACCAGGGATATCGCTCTTTTCTGGAGCTAGGTGGGCAGGCACAATCTCAAGCAGTCCCAAAAAGCGTCCAGAAAGTTTCTCTATTGATTAGTAAAACCCGTTGTATCTTCTGAAATAACTTCTTAAATAACTTCATGTAGCTTCCCGGTACATGAAGTTGTTTACTCCCCATCAACAACCGAGTCGACCTCCTTATCATCATCATGGGAGTCATCAGGATTACGCAGGGTCTAACAAAGACAAAAAGGAAAGTACCCCCACCTCCAATATTTACTTTGTCTAATATCTGTATTTTGCACATTTACGTTCTTATACGTCAACAAAGTTAAACTGCTTGCTATTTCCTGTATAAAACTGTCAAATCTATGTACTTGTTTCGAAGTTACGTGTGTCTGCTAGCACAAATTGAACTATTTGCTCTTTCCTCTATAAAATTGTCCAATCTTCTTATTTTTCGCAGGTATTATGCCTGCCTGAAAGAAGTGAACTGTTTGCCATTTCCTGTATGAAACTGCTCAATCTTCGCAATTCTTATAGTTTTTTTATGTGTACTTTTGCGTTTTTATTTACTCTAAGCAACACTGTGTGCCACCCTAATGGGGCCGTGGGCTCGTCAGGTTGCACAAAGAAAGCGTTCCTTCGAAACTGTATCCCAATCGTCAAATTCTGAAAAAAAAAAAAAAAAAACTACGCTTAATTACATTTTGATTGTTGGTGCTCAAGGGGCGGCAGGCACAAGGGCTGGTGTGGTCTTATTACTATGAATAAAAAAGGTAGAACGAGAAAAACTTCCGTACTAACTGCAACCACCAGCCCTAGAGAAAAAAATTAAAAAAATCGAATCTGTGAAATAAACATAGAACATACATACGGACATGAAAATGTATATATACGGTATATAAGATTTATATGAGTTTTCATATTTTTATTTGAGAAATCATATAGGAAATATTCGTAAATCTTCTTTTTTTTTACAGGGATTTTTTTTTTGTCGTTTGTTTGGCGCGCTTCGTAGTGTGCTTGTGGGAGGAAAACTTGAATTATGAAAAGTAGCTGCTGCTATAAAAATATTCCTTCACTTCATGCGGGAGACTTTTGTTTTCGCTAAACAACAAAAATAAAAAAGTAGTATCTTAAGAATGGCCAATATCGGTTGCCAGAAAGCATCGGCACGGCCGAGCCAGTCAACTTTCTCAATTTTATCTGAAATTGGATTCGGGAAATCGGCTATATTTCTCACTTTCGGTGACGACGTCGCCCATATAAGATGAATCGAACTCAGATTGGAACGCAGAGCAAATACGCATGATTACTTTTGTTTCGTGCGGTCTCTGCACAGCAGCGTTAAATGAGCCTTAAACTTAATATTCTTTCGGACATTTACAGCGCCCCTATTTGGAATGAGACCTGACTCAATATCCACGCTTATATATATTATATATATATATATATATAGGTGAAGCAGAGTAGTTTGAGAACAATAAACCGGGAAAATGTAATAAGTCAGAGATCCGTACTTGCGGAGTTGCTATGCTAGGAGTTTATCGTATTTATTACGACAGTTTCGCCGAGAGGCTCGGCTTCGTCAGGAGATGGTATACATGTATACCATCTCCTGACGAATAAAAATAAAAATAAAAACTGCGGGTGCAGGCCAAGTTTTAGCAGCGTCTCCGTTATTAAAAGGCACAGAAATGCATTTGCGCGCGAGATTCCCGAGGCCCTGGCCATTGAGCAAAGCTCCGATGACTGTGTGAGCACGCCCTCTATCACGGTCAGCAAGAAAGGCAGTTTTTGCAGTGTGGCACGGCCCCGTGAAAGGGAGTAAGAGAGATATGTATCGGCGGCGGTTTATGGGTTGGGTCAGGGAGATGTTAGTGACCAAATATAGTAATTGAATGTAATTAATTAATTGATTTTATTTTTATTTAGTATTTAATTTAGTAGTGTAATTTAGGGTGATTCATTGGCATTACCTTGATTGTTAATCTTTGGGTCAAAGTGATGAAGAAGAAATACAGAGTCTTAGTTGATAGTCAATGGTGTGCATCTCTCCATTTCTCCCTGTCTGTGTTTTGTACCCATCCTTCTAGCTGTCCGTTTGCTTTCGAAACTCACGTCGAGGTGCTTGCGAAGGTAGGAGGAAGAAAACCTCCTGGGATGCGTAAACCTTTTTCTTTTTTTGCGGTGTTTGCAGTGAGCAGTGAAGTAATGACAACTCACCGTTTTGTTCATATAATAAAATGCACAAATTGTTTCCCCCTTAAAGTCTTGTATTTTGAACGTTTTCGCCAAACGAAGCTTCCGGCCCACAAACCCGTCTAGTCATCACTTCCAATATCTCGTACTCTTTCGCCTCTCGTCACACATGCAGACCAAACAATGGATCGAATAGCAGTGGCACGCAGAAACCCGAAGGGCTTCTCCAACCGCTGGCGTTCGTTTTCTTTTCTTCTATCGCTTGTTTCGAATATTTTTCCTGGGAGGATCCGCAAATTAAATTTGCACTGCTCTCGAGGCCCCGGGCGGAGAGACTCTCGGCGTAAATAGAGGCAACGAACCCTGCGTTCCCTCGAGGTCTCAGCGAAGGCATCGTCTGCGGTTTGCCGGATGTTTGTCCAGTAAACGATAGCGGGGTGCGGTTGGAGGATTGGGAAGGAAAGCTTCGACAGATGGCTCCGCAAGTCTTTTCCCCGCTGTCTCTCGCCTCGCAAAGCCAACGAGGAGATATAATATAGTATATTATATAATGAAATATTATACACTATAGAATAATTTCTCATATTATCTTCTAATCTGAATGAGTTCAACCTGATTCAAATCAATGCTTATTTTTCACCTGATTACCAACAGCCTCGGAAGGCCTTTGCGGTAAAGCTCAAAACATGACACTCGTATTCACCGCAAATATACATGCTTAAAAGTGGTACACATGCTTAAAAACGGGCAAATTTGTACGTATAGCATGTGTTATTATTAGGGTTTCATGTTTTCGGATAAATCCGATCAAATTGAGAAAAAAAAAAACGCAGATAAACGTTTCTTCAATTCGGATTTTTCCGAAAAACTCCAAATTTAAAAATCACGATAGCCAAAAAAAAAAAAAAAAAACACAGTTTTCTAAGAATAAGCTTGATCAGAGCACAGGTTCAGCGGTTATCAAAAAAGGCCCCCCCCCCCCCCCCCCCCAGATTCCTTACAAATCTCGTAATATGGACAAAAGAAGATTAATCGTTTATCCCGTCAAGGTTCATTCAGCACGACGGGGCGTTGTAATTGAGGCTCACAACCAAAGTCTCTATTTTGTTTTCCCGTGTGAATTTCTTAGAGGAAGGTAGGGTTTTCGTTTTATATCCGTAGAAGCTAAGAACTTTTAGATTTAATATGCACCTCGCGCAGCCCTATGGAGAAGCGGTAAAATAGCATAAACATATAACAAGCTTTCCAACAGAAATCCAAAAAATTAACTTGAATAAACTCCGAATTTGAGGAGAAAATAAATTGAGAAGACACGGAATCTTAAATATAATATAATAAATAAAATTATAACATAATGTAGCATAATATAATAGATTCAATACATAGCTCAAGAAACGTAAGATGGGGCGGGGCTTATTATCCTCTCGCTCCACGATTTGTTTGTCGGTGTTCTGATTGGCTAATCTCGCAATTTCATTGGCTGCGGAGTGGCACTGGGATGCTCAGGAATCGCCGCCGTCTGCGTCTGTTAAGCTGTAAGCGACTGAAGTCTACTGAATACAATACATGGTACCAGGCCTTCAAAACTACGGAAGCTCGTGGGATGGAGCGTGCATGCAGTCAGCTTCAAACCCTTTATCGCATTTTCACCTTTGTTTTTTTCCTCGTTATTTTCTGGTACCGCAGCTAGCAGAAAAGAAAATACCGACTCGCTAAGTATATAATAGGGCGTTTTAGTAGATCGTTTTCAAAGGCCCGCTACCGCTACGGTCGCGCGTTTCAGAGCATGCATGACAGTGGCAGCGCGAGCCCCCGCTACAAATAGCGTGACCCGAAAACACGAGCTAGTAAACCTCTCTATAGGGAGTATTCACTGGCGCCCATAGCTGTGTGCGCGAATGCTGAGCGCGTGCTGATGGCGAGCTTCCACAGTTCTTTTTCAACATGCATTCCGCACCATCAAGAGTGCCTGTCTTAGCAGCCTATTGGTATGAGCTCGTACTGAGCATGCGCTCTGAACAGCACCCACAAATATGGCGTCCAGTGAATACTCCCTATTGTAACATTCATTCCATCGAAGTGGATATGTCGTTCATGTATATATTCGCGGTGAAAAACTCACTAGGGAAGTCCTGTTTTTTTCACTATGGGCAGTGCACGTGCCACCCACGCGGTTATGTTTCAATTTTCATAGTGTATAGAAGCTTGGCACTGCACGTGCTTGCACCAGCAGAGAAAGTTGAAGTGTCCTCACTCTGGTTTGTAAATAAGTTCCCCCAGGCTGCGATCCCCAAACTTCTCGCTGCGAATACGTACACATCAACCTCACAAACCCACTCAGTTGGGAAACTCACCGTTGAAACCTGGTCCGCTGGCGACCACCGAGACCGAGTTAAATTAGAGTTCCTGTATAGCTACCTACGGTAGCAGAGTTGCGCATTCAGCCTCGGCGGGTGGCCGTAGCGCCGGCTTTCCTGCACGCCCTGGATGCTTTGCTCCTCACGTGACTAAATTTGGCGAATAGTGGCGCCGCGTGCGCCGCCGCGCACGGGAAACAGGAGACGAGGAAAAGGAGGCGGAATGCAGGGGAACATACGCCGGGGGGCGAGAAACGTCGGCGGGGCGACCGTAAAGGTGTCTTTCTTGCACGGCGTGGATGCTTTGCTCCTCACGTGATGGATCTCGGCGAATAGCGGCATGGCGGCGCGGGGAAAACAAATGCGCAACTCTGCTCCCCTTCAGGGGAGCATATACAGGAACTCTAAGTTAAATACGATAACAGCGCCACCCTTTAGCGACGGGTCGGAACATAAAAGTTGCCTTATATGGCTACTGCTAAAGTCACTGAATATTCCCTCAATACCGTAACTCCAGGGCTCCAGGTGCCAAGATGGCGGCTCAATCTTTTTCTTGACTTTGGTCACCTTGAGCTTTGAGAGAGCATGTTTTTGAGTAAAAACAAACAAAAAAAGAACTCTTTTTATAGGAACCTTTATTGGAGTTTAGAAAAAAATAGCAGGCGCGTGATATTTTCTAAAATTTTTACAAGGTTTTGCGGCACAATTAATATTGTTTTCATACGACCCTGTCGCACCGGTAATTTCAGGTAGCGCATCCCGACCTGGGCGCATCGTAACCTGGGTAGTAATTCGCAGCACGTCCGCTTGGGGGACGGGGGTTGGCATCCCTGAAACCCCTTCCTACGCGTATATGTTCCGGCAGCGAAATGGCCGATTAAGGCCAAAATAGAACAGTCACAGCGGACACTATCGAATGCGATACTCCCGAACCATAGGTAGGTAGGTAGCACAACTTTATTGAGCGCAGTGCATACAGGGGCTAGGCTCATCTGCCCGCCTAACTATACAGCACAAGGGCTCGACAGTAGGAAGGAAAAAGGGATGGGCATTTATGAGAAGCAGTGTTGGAGGTAACGCGTTACTAGTAACGACGCTACTGGTAACGCGTTACATCTTTCGCTAACGCAGCAACGTACTCGTTAGTATTCTGAATGACTAACGAGTAAAGTATTTTCGTTACTTTTTTTACGGTATCGCCTATCAAATTACGTTACTCGTTACTTTTGACCAAAACTGTTGAAAAAGATTAGGTATTTGGGAAAAGGTCATGACTCCTGCTCTAACGTTTAGAATAGTGACCTTGTGCATACAACTGGAGACGTTAGGGGAACTAAATGTAGGTCACTAAGCTCAATGGAGGATCTAGCTTCTCTGCTCGAGGGGCAACTACTTGCGCTCGAGCACGCAATGCCCAGGCAATGCCGTATCTTGCTGCTAAGACTTCTGAACCTTCGATTTCCTAAAACGGTGGGTTTTCCACTTATCAGTTCATCTACTCACCCATCCATCTCAAAATCCTGCACAAGCATATTGCTGGACGGAATCAGCATCCGTCACAGTAAACTTAAAGAAAAAAAAAAAAATCTCACTTCTCGAAGGCGAAAAAAGCCTTCGGCCACCAGTTAACTCCGCTCGTCCTCCTTTTTTTTCTTTTTTTCATAGTATCACCATCCACAAGGCTTGAACAAACAACTGCGTTACAGCCCCCTCCCCTCCCCTCTCTCTTTTTCCCCCTCTGCTTTGTGCAGCAGAGGTGGACAGCGGGGGGAGAGGTTGGGGGGGGGGGGGGGGGAGACATCTGTTTACAACAGTGGACAACTAGTGTCGAAGTGATTTGCTCGTTTCTCTAGTTACAAAAAAAAAAAAGAAAAAAGAAACACCCTTTGTGGATTTTTTTACCCTCGCTCTCCCCCTCAGTGCCTGAAAGTTCCTGACCCACTTTTGTACAAAGAAGAATCTTTCGCTTCATTAGTCTTCAATTCCCTAAGGTGATTATAAAAAAAATAAAAACAAGTTTTAAACCTGGAAAGAGAACTTACAAACACGAAACCTTTTTTTTTTCACAGTAAAATGAAGAGCTGCTGCTGGTAAGAGGCAGCAAGTGATTATAACCTGTGTGCTGGTAACCAGTGTCCTGTTCCACATAGAGAAGCAAATCAGTCTCTGGTAATAGCGAGTTTTAGTAGACCGTGTTTCCCGCTCCGCTAAGCCCCTCCGCTACCCGGAACTCTACAGCCAAGGCCATCGGCGCGCAGGCGCAGTGGCGGTTTCTTCGTAGCGGAGGGCTAGCGGAGCGGGAAACACGGTCTACTAAAACTGCCTAATAGTATGAACCGGACTGTCACTAAAACCGGAGTAAAGATGAGGGGTGTTGGTTGGCTGGTTGTGTTCCAGCAGTCCCCCTTCGCATGCTGTAGTTTATAAAAGCCGATTGACTACCATCTCCGACTCATTCTGCGTGTGAGATGGACATGAAAAACAAAACTCCGTCGCCATGGCCAGGACTGAATGAAATGTATCAACTAAAGGAGACGGAATCAGATAATTTACAGTTTCAATGCCTACTCTGCATGCCGAAAATTAGGCTGCTTCGCGCATCAAAACACTATGAAACCACTCTGTAAATGTCTATCTTTATCGAAGCTTGTTTAGGAGGCTTATCATACATATGTGCTCGAACACAAAAGTAACGTAAAAGTAACGTTGGTTATTTTTGAAAAGTAACGGTAACGGTATATCGTTACGTTTGTAAAAAAGTAACGTAGCTCAATAACGAGTTATTTTTTACCAAACTAACGGGTAACGCTATTTCGTTACTTTTTTCGGTAACGGGCACAACACTGATTAGAAGTAAAGATAACGTTGCGTTACGATTGAGTGCGCGTCTTTCGGAGTTCGTCTTGAAGGCGAACAACTTTTTCTGTCCTGTCTATTACGAGCAGCTGGATGCGCAGCTCATTTGTCTGTAGAGGGGACATCCGGTGAGGAACGATGTTTTTTCCTCGGTCATCAAGGTGTCTTTGGAGTTCCTGGGGGGGTTGAAACTTAGGGCTTAGCCAAAACATATGTCCGATCGTGCCATCAGAGGGTGGGTCTTCGGAACCACAGCTTCTCGTACAGGACCCATTGAGGAGTAGGGGGTGAACTCTATGGAGGAATCGTGGGGTCTGAATGGCGAGTGTCTGAAGTTGTCTCCATCGCCTGGCTTGCTGGTGGTTGAGCTCTGGGTGTGGTGGCGGGAGAACACGTCTCCTCTCCCTCTTTACTCGTGTGGCATCACAGAAACGCGTGGGGGCTTCTTCCGTTGCCGGTGCCGCATAGCTGTGTTCCCCGAGTGAGAATTCTCTGCCCCCCTCCTCCTCACAGTCCCGGCTTGTAGTTACTCGGGATGCGAGAGAGTGGTCAGCTTCGTTCCCCTCGTGGCCCGCGTGTGTGGGGACCCAAACCACGTGTACCGGCTGTCCTTGACCCTGGGGGCGCGAAGCTCCTAAAGATCTTGCGCGCAGGAGAGCCCATCCTCCCGTACAGGAAGCTGGTTGCAGCCGTCTTGGAGTCTGTGGTGACGGTTCCTCGGCTGCCTGTTCTACTGGCGTCAAGGAGCCCTATGGCAAACGCCGCCTCTTCTGCTTCGTGGATGTCGCATGCCTTGATCGTCGCTGTGTACCATCCGCTGATGTTGTGTACGGCTGCGACGTAACTCTTGGAGCGGTCCGAGTATGGACGTCCACGTGGAAAGCCCGCGGGTCGTTTTTCTGCAGTCTCTGCAGCGCTCGGGCCTGGCCTCTCGTCTGTGCTTATGGTGTGTGGTAGACATGTTCCTTGGTAGGGGTACCTGACCACCACGGCGCGTTTCCCGTCTGGCTGCATGTCCCACTTGGGTGGGGGTACGTCCTTATAATCGATGCCGGCTCTGTGTAGAGTACGATGACCCGTCGGGGTGCGCGAGAGGCGGGAGATCTGTGCCGTTCTCTGCGCATCGCACAACTCTTGATAGGTGTTGTGGATTCCTAACTGGTCGAACCTCGCGGTTGACGTGTGGTTGGGGAACCCCATCGCCACTTTGTACGACTTGCGAATGATGGCATATATGTATGTATGTATGTATGTATGTATGTATCTTTTATTTCAGACACAAAAAAAGGGTCTGAGGGCTGGGGCAAAAGAAGACGAGTTGTCTTCTGACGAGGCTCCAGCCCCTTTTTCACAGCACTCGGAGGAAACACAGGAAAATAAACAGAATAAATATACAAAGATACAGCAATTTTGAAGTTCACAACACCACACAACTGTCAACTTCGTACTAACTGCAGATCATGAGTGACTACAATCCTTTTTTTTTTAAATGGAAAAACGAAATGTGTGCTTGGGCCGTTTCTGCTATGTTTGGGTGTTTGTTTAGTAGATCTGGTACGAGATATGTAAGGTGCTGTGTACCGTAATTAGTTCGAACCCTGGGTTTCGTATACTGCGCATTTCTAAGACTGTAATTTGCTGAGGTTTGATTGAAGATATAAAGAAAGGGCGCTTCGTTTTGTCTAGTTTTATTAAAAATAAAAATAGATAATTTGAGAAGCAGGATTTGATCTATATTTAATATTTTATACTTTTGAAATGCTGGGAATGAGTGTTTGTACCTTTTAAGGTTCTCAATAAATCGAACAGCCTTCTTTTGCAAAATAAATAGTTTTTCTTATTCGTTTGTGTAGTGGTTCCCCATACTAACATACAGTACTGTAAGCGTGAGTAGACCAGCGAATAATATAATTGCAGTTTCACCCTTTTTGGTAGTAATTGTCGGAATTTGTTTAATATTCCTATTGCTCTTGCAATATCAACCCTCATTGTTTTATGTGTACAGTCCAACTGAGTGTTTCTTCAAACCATACACCAAGAAACTTGTGATATTTAACGCCTTCAATTTTTTCCCCGTCAAAAAAGATGTTAAATGTACGCGAAATAGGTTTTTTTTTTTTTTTTTTTAATCTGAACAACACATATTTTGTTTTACTAGTGTTAAGGTTAAGCTGGTTGCGCTTTAGCCACAATAATAATTTACTGAGCCAACTATTTGCAAATTCCTCGAGCTGATCCAGATTTCCACTAAATAAAAGACATTGGTATCATCAGGCGCACGTGTGTACTCTTATGTAAAAAACAAATAGCTAAGTGCGACAATCGCCTGTACCTCCACCCTCACCCATTCTTCTTTAGCTAATGAAAAATTTATCTTCACTTAACGGAAGGACACTTTATATTACAAAATGATAAAACACATTCGTCAAGGCGCGAGCACAAAAAAAAAATCACGTGTCAGAACCGCGCACTGTGCTTCAAAGTTGCACTGGGCTTCTTCCTATTTCGTTTGGTGATCTGCATTTTGCGCAAATAAAACGTAAAACCCTGTACATATTTTTGTGGGACACCTTATGTTTGATAACTGTAGTCTCCGACATCCTAAGAAATGTAAGGCGTTACCAGTCTTTTCAACCAATAAGAGCTGCAAAAAAACGAATCATTAAAAAAGAAGCAGGAACGTAATAATAAGCCCGTGCGTTTTTTAAGTTGCCAGTGACTATTGTTCGAATGACAGGCTGGTTTGGCTAGGGTTGGCCAACTCCTGTGTCGGCTCAGCATGGCCTTTGCGACTTCGTATAGTCTAAAGCTAAGCAATAAAAGAAAAAAAACAAAACACCAAACAAATCTGAGTCTTTCGACATACCCGGGCCTAAAAAACTTTCACGTAGAAAGTTTTGAAGACGTCTGTTTCACCATTTGCTGGCGCACGGGTGAAGCATATGTTTGGCATGCAGGTCATGAAACAAGAAATAAAAATACAGAGTACCCTCAGAAAAGCTCGTTTGGTGGGTCTAACTTTGCATGCACTCTCGAGTTACCGTTTCGCTGCCGTAATGTACTCTGCCGGACATTGGAATCTGCAAACGCCGACCGCCATGTCTGTCCCCGGCGCATTCCGAATCCCGTTGCGAGACTCTCTTCGTGCAGCCTTAACATTCTCGAGGAAAACGCGCAGCACACCGCGTTCGTTCTTGCATATCTGAGGAGGCCGCGGTCATCAGCGAACAAATTGCAACGCGAGATGCGAGTGGTTACGACTATACCGAGCCTCACGGAGTGGTGAAAGTTACAGCTGTTTCACACAGTTTCCGTCGGTTGCGTTCAAAGTAACCAAAACGACAGCAACGAGCGCTACACAGGGACAGCCGCGACTAATGGCAGTTTCACGAATGTACTTGTTGCATTACTTGCCACGTTGTCCACGGCGAATTAACCCTTTTCCCGGTCGGACTTCGTTGCTTCCCTCGTTTCGGACACTCCGAACGTATGCAACGAAACTGTTTGAACAAGTTTTTTTTTTTTTTTTTATGTCTTTTTTTGTGGAGTGAACATTCTCCCACACAGTTTTGTTCTCTCGCACTGTGGGGAGATTGCACGGCATGTTTCTGTGGCGCCTTCCTATGGTTCCCTCTTGTGACATTATTACCTTGCAAACAACACGTTCGATGGTGTTTGTAATGTGCATGGTGGAAGCTTGAAATGATTCCTCCCTGAAACCAACACTGCCAACACCGTCAAAATTAAAGTTCTCACATCACTCTTATTTCCGTGAATGAGAAATCCTTTGCTGACGTCATAGTCAGCATTCGGCCAATCGCGGCTGGCCGACCACCGCGACGGTTTCGATCGCTTATGTCGCGAATAGCTTACGAAACTACGAAACGTTTGCGTTTTACGTCGTGAAGGTATATTTGCGGTTAGAAGCTTGCTAGGGGCCGTTTCTGTCTTCCTCACTATACGATCCCTACAGGTAGTGCACGTGCTACCCACGCAGTTATGTTTTCATTTTTATAGTGCTTAGAATCTTGGCATTGAATGTGCTTGCACCAACAGAGGAAGTTCATGTATCCTCACTGTGGGTTGTCAAAAAATTCCACCAGGCGGCGATACTGAAACTCCTCGCCGCGAATACCGACGGTGGCGGAAGAATAATAAAGAGTTTTAAAAGATCGTTCCGGTGAGTGCGATAACGATAGTCAATACTCGGCCGACGCCTCTGCGTATCCATCGTATCGTTATCGGGTATTGCTATCGGGAGTATCGGACCAGTTTACTCGACCGAAACTTTTTTGTGTACTGCTGCCGAACACAGCATACGTTTGTTCTGTGGGCATTATAGTGCCAACTCTGTTTCAGCCACTTTGCCATCCGAAATAAGCAAAGACGTAAAGGTGTTTACTAAAGCCATAGATGAGCTTCGTAGGGAAATACGAGCTGAGCTTAGAGGACTCAAGGAGAGTGTTAACTTCTGTAGTGGCACATGTGATGATTTGAAGAAAATACCAGACGAAGTCAGGGAACTACGCAGGGAGATACAAAACCTAACACTGCAAAACAGGGAGTTGCAAGCTGAAAACCGTTTGCTCACTAGAAAGGTGGAAGAGCTGGAACAGTATATGAGATCTGATAACTTGGAGATCAAAGGTGCCCCTGTAATGGGCAACCCAATCGACATCGTAAAGAAAATCGGTGAACTGGTGGGTGAACCTGTTGAGAACACAGTATTGACATTTGCCATCGGGTTCCCACTCAAAGAAATGAAAAAAAAAACATCATAGTACGCTTTGTTCAGCGATCCAAGCGATATGCGTTGCTTGAAAAATGCAAAAAAAAGCGACTGACGACCTCAGATATTGATGCACTGGGATCCGAAAATTCTATGTATGTAAACGAGCACCTGACGAGGCAGAATAAGCAGTTACTTGGAGCGGCAATCGCCCGCAAGCGCGAGACTGGATGGAAATTTGTCTGTACAGCGGGGGGGAAAGTGTATGCAAAGAAAGATGTTACGTCGGCTGTCATCAGAATCGCGAACCAAAGTGATATTCAAAAAATGATCGCGCAATCGGACTGTCCCAAAACAGTTCCGATAAGCGTTGCCCTTATCTCATGACTTCCACTTTCACGGAAGACTGCGTCTACTATGACGAGTCATAATTTAACCGAACATTTCAAAATACCAGAAATGCCTTTTCCTTAATTCATTTTAATACAGAAGTATAATCAACAAACAAGATGACCTTAATTTGTTTTTCAATTCATTATGTCTAAATTTTGATGTCCTTCTTTGTACGCAGACTTGGGTCCCTCAAGATGTAGAACCGCCTGGTTTTGTTGGTTATAAATGTGCGAGCTTGGGAAGAAAAAATAAAAGAGGAGGTGGTGTTGCCATTTACCTTAATGATGATATATCGTGGTACGTACTTGATGAGTTTTCTATGATCACCACAGATGTAGAGTGTCTCGTCGTTCATGCTGGAAGCGTCCTTATTAGTGTTGTGTATAGGCCCCCCGCGGGAAGTAAGTCTGTTTTTCTCTCGAGTTTTGAAGACCTTCTTGATTTTGTCGGTTCGACTGCTAAACCATTTTTTGTTATGGGCGACGTAAATATAGATATACTTGGAAATCAAAGTGACTCTATTGAAATAAAGAATATCTTGGCTGCTTGTGGGTGTATAAATACGGTGACACTGCCTACCAGAGTGACTTCTGAGCAGTGTAGCTCTATCGATGTTTGTATAACAAATCTAAATACTAATGAGGTCTCATCAGGTGTTTTCGAACATGATCTCAGCGACCACTTACCTATTTTTTGTCTCTCGGCTCTTCATAGAAAGATAGGTGCCACTTACAATGAAACTTTCAGTTACAGAAAAATAGATGAAGAATCGTTGAGAAGGTTTCACGACAACATTTCTGTCACGGACTGGAACAGTGAATATTTAGAAGAAAACCCGAATCTTGCGTACGCCAGTTTCCTAAAAAAAATTTCAGCATTGTTACGACAGAGCTTTCCCACTGAGACAGATTAACAAGCGGAGAAATAAATTTCGCAAACCTTGGATGACTCCCGATTTATACACACGCGTTAAAAAATAAATGAAATGTACCACGACTTTCTTAAGTGTAGAGACCAAGAACTTCTTGCTGCATTCAAGAAATATAGAAACAAACTAACCTCTGATTTAAAAAAGGTCAAACAAGAATACTACATGCACCTGTTTTATCTCGTTCAGAGTGACCCCAAGAAGATATGGGAAGCCGTAAACACGTTAAGAAATAAGCATAGTCATTCCCGGGATATAAATCACGTGATTATCGATGGGAATCATGTGAGCGGTATAGAACTATGTAATTCGATGAACGAGTATTTCGTAAATGTTGGTGCACCTTTAGAATCCGACAATGAGCCCTTACGCGGTGGCATGATGACCACGCATTCTATAACCAATTCAATAATGGTATCACCAACCACCCCACAAGAAATAGAAGGTCTTATTAATAAGATAAAAAATAATGTATCCCCTGGCGTAGATGAAATAAAACCCACTCCCATTAAATATGTTTCTAAAATTCTAAGTAACATCTTATCCCGTATAATAAATTGTACTCTAGAATAGGGTATATTCCCAGACCCCCTAAAAATTGCTAAAGTTACCCCTGTCTTTAAAGGAGGGAAACCGTATCTACAAAATTATAGACCTATATCAGTCTTGCCAATATCTTCGAAAATATTTGAGGGAGTTATACAAAGCCGATTATATCAGTTTTTTATAAAGCATGATGTCATAAACAAATCACAGTATGGTTTCCAAAAGGGCAAATCATCTGAGCGGGCAATTGTTGAGACGAAAGATAAAATAATATAACATGGAAAATAAATTATACACACTGGAGTTTTTTTAGACTTTAAAAAAGCATTCTACACGATTCAACACCAAATTTTGTTGAGTAAACTTTAACTGTACGGAATACGAGGAGTAGCTTTGGCTTTAACAAAACATTATCTAACAAATCGCCTTCAATTCGTCAAAGTTAACAACCCTATCTCAACCACGTTGGAAGTAAAATATGATGTCCCCCAAGGTTCTATCCTAGGCCCCTTGTTGTTCCTCCTTCATATAAATGGCATTACTGCTATTCCTAGATCCCCAGAACTGATTATATACGCTGATGATACCAACGCATTTTTCGCCTCTGCCTCCAAAGCATCCCTAGGGTCAATGGCAAATAGCTATCTCGCTGAACTAGCAGTGTGGCTCCATAAAAATAAACAACAACTAAATTTTAAGAAAACCAAGTATATAATTTTTGCTCCAATCAACAAACATGATAATACTCCAATAACTCTGTATTTCGAAAACACGATTATAGAGCAAGTTCCCGAACAAAAACTTTTAAAGGTTTGGTTTAACCAGGAGCTTAGCTGGAATGCACATGTAAATAAGTTGACTGCTGAGCTTTCTGACGCAGTTGGATGTTTGTATAAAATAAGAAACCTGATCCCTACATAGTTAAAAAAAACAAATTTATTACTCTCTTTTTTACTCAAAGTTATGCTACTGTATTTTAGTATGGGGTACCACCACGCTCACAAACTACAATAAGATTCTTAAATTACAGACACAAATTTTGCGGTTATTTGAAAGTTACACGAGAAGTATGCAAGACCTTCCAACTGAGCCACTTTTTAAAAAACACGGTATACTCAAGGCTAACCAAATTTGTGATTTCAAGTTAATGCAACATATCAAAACTGAGAAACTTTATGATAAAAATAAAAGTGATGTAGTGGGCAGATACACTTTTCGGCACTCTTTAAGACGACCCCAACAGATTCGAACAAATTACAGAAAGCAAACTAAAGACTATCAGGTGACCAAATTATTAACTTCAATTGGGACCTTCGTGGATTTTAATAACTCCTTTTTTAAATTTAATAAAAGAGCTGAGGACACTCTTGGTGAGCAGTGACACTGTTTTATAGCCATTTTTATACATGTACAATTTTATGGTTTTTATCTCTGAACTTGTGAAAAAGATTCTTTCATAATCTATATTACTAGTTGCGATCCTCATGATGATGTATTATAAAGCTATGACATTATTTGAATTGCTGATTGTTCTACAGCGGCATGAGTGTATACTGTACTATGTACCGTATGTACGAACTGCAAAGGGGACAGAGACCTTCGTCAGGCATTTTCTGCCTTTAGTCTCTGTTCCTCTTTCGGTTGATCCGAAAGAAATAAAGACTTCAGTTCAATTCAATTCAAAACTCCGTCCAAACCGGTGCTCCGGATTCTCACATTCCACTGCATGACGCTGTTGAACGGCCCTATAAACCCTTTCCATGGCAAACGCCACAACTTGTGGTGCTCCAGTCTTTGACTTCCCTGAGAACTTTTGGTTCATAAAAAGAATGAACATTAACAGAACTGGTTGAAATGTCGGTGAAACGTTTAACCGCCTATTCTCCAGGTCAGTGGTTCACTAATGGGGGTCCGCGAAGGCATGATAGGGGTCCTCGAAGCACTGCCTCATCAGTCAAGCTCAGCAATAAAAGTCGTATTTTTTCTTCAGATTGAGAGGGAACATTCCCATTTTCGGGTAAGTTTTGTCAATCCCTGACGTCGCGACCGAGATTATTAGTAGTGAGCGACAAGTTCAAATGGTGCGTAAAAAGTACGGTGGAAGCCTGGCAATAGCGTTCCTGGACCAACACCGTCAAAGTTGGGAGTCTGGCTTTGCTCTTATTTCCGTCGATGAGAGCGGAACTCATCCTACTAAATACGTCATAGTGAGCGTCTGACCAATCCTCGAAGGCCGATGGCAGTGACGCTTTTGGTCATGCACGTCGCCATTAGGGGTAACCACTGGCGGCCATAAATTTGCGTGCGACTGCTGAGCGCGTGTTGATCGCGACCTTCCAACGTCCTTTTGCAACGTGCTTTCCACACTATCAAGATTTCCGGTCCTAGCTCGTTCTTAAAGGGGCGATGCACTGATATTTGTATTTTGCTCAAATACCGCTGAGGACGAATCCCTGACGTTAATGATCTGTGAAATACCCGTTCGTTTTCACCACACGCAATCGAAGTCGCAGAAAAAAAAATAAAGAAAAACGAGCAGACTTCACCCCCTCAACTCGCAGCCAGAACAAGCGGCCCCGTGATCTGGAGCGGATTATATGCCGCCAATGTTGATCATAGCCATGCGCTGGAGTTGGCATGGCACAGGACACACGCTGAGTTCCAGACATTGTTATGGTTCGGCTTTTGTCGTCATTGCAACGATTGGACACAGGACATTACCCGAATGTTTCTCGAGTTATTGATTATCACGAGCCCTAATCGAGTGTCCACGCCATGCTCGGGTCCAATCTATGAGCCGTATTCAAATATAGTCACTGGGCGGTACTGCTACCGCCCAGCTACGTCACCAGGTATGGCGAAGGAGAGATTGAATCAAAATGATCGCTTTTGTCCTCGAAATTACAGTGCAACAAAGGAGTTTCTTGGTCAGTGGCGTTGCGTGCGAGTATCCTTGAGTCCCACTAGTGTTAGTAAGCTCGTGTAGAGTGAAAAACATTCCAATTGAATATCGTTGCACCGCTCTAAACTTCGTTTCAGCAGAAGTATAGATGCAGCCGATTCTACAAGCGCGAGCATGTGGCTTTGAAGACTGAACAGTGCTTGAACTGCACGAGCGCGCGTGCTTGGCAGGGACGCTGAAAGCCAGGAGCTCACGCATGTAGCATCGGCTGCGTCTGGGCTTAAAGGGGTACTCCGCCGATTTTTGAGCTACCTCAACTAACTATATTTTCTGACTCCCAGGCCTTTACCCTTTCTGGAATGCCATTTAATATCGTGAAATTGATAATAGTTATTGCGAAATCGGCAAATGAAAATGATGCAAAAACAGACATTCAAATATATCCGCCCTTTTCAGGGCCGTGACGTCATTGGAAGTTCAGCTTGCCAGTCGGGCGAGCAGTCTAAAAAATAGAATATGCCAATTATTTGTTCTGTGCTGGAGCACGGGGACTGGAGCGAGCTTCCAAGGCATTCATTTGACACCATGAAACTGCTTCAAATCAGTCGGGAACAAATTCTACAGTCCAAAGAGTGAACCCCTGCACTTCCAATGACGTCACTTTTTCATTGTTGCCAGTAGAGACTTTCAGTTTGAAAAACACGGTGAGGACCGAAATTGTAAATTCAATAACTTCGTGAAAAAAAAATTATTTTGACCTAATATTTGGGATACTATTTTGGCGATGTTGTTTGGCGAGTTTAGCAAAATTTCAAGCAAATCGGGGACCATGAAGAAATCGGCGGAGTACCCCTTTAAGCGGAAACTAAGTATAAACAGCAGCCTCAGATATTGCGTCCAGTCAATGCCCTCTATAGACGCTTTCAGCGCGCGCCAAATTTAGCCGCCATGGCCGACCTTCTCTTGTCTTTGCGAGATGCCGAGCCAGTGAAGCGGGCGTTGATGGGTCTTCAGAAAGGCCTATGCTGGAGAGGAGGACACAGTAACACCTAAAATGGCAATGACCTGTCCTGCTGTGGTAATGATGAAGTGAAGCGAACGGAATAAGAGGGAATAAAAACTGAAGGTCAGTTATGGCGGCGCCCATGCACAGCGGCCTGAAAGCGTCTATAGACCCATTTCTCTACAACGCGGCAGCCATCTTGAATGTCGTCACTTCTGCTATGCGTTAAAGCATTGTTTTCATTCCTCCACGCTGCTGGAAGGTTTTCCCGAAAGGACACGTGATTGTCCCACATTCTTGCTTTGCCTCCTTTGTCTTTTCCTGCATATTCCAGGTTGAAATGTTTTACTAGTTTTGGTTCTGCATACCAGATACCGAACCCACGTGACTGAAAACGAAAGGAAACTAACAGCTTGTATAGTCACACGTGGAGGGACCTCAGCAGCTAATTATCACAACGTCTCCAATTATATTTCGGCTCTAAACAAAAATACACGAGAAACTTTAAAACGAACCAAGAAGCGCGCACATAATTAGCCACGTCCTTCCTTTATAAAGCTGTCGGTTGTAAAAGAAACTGCGGGTTCACCGGAATATATACTGCGCCAACCGCACCAACCCGCCGACGCCGTTATAGAGTAAGGAGTCTCGCCAAACACGAAAGGAGGGAAAACGTATTTGGGAGGGAACTTGCGGACACTAACCATCCTCACTCTCGGTTCAGAATGTTTGTCTCCGTGGTAGAATCTTTTAAGAAAACAAAAATTTGACAGAGACACTTAAGACTGCTTAAGTGTAAGAATGCTTTCGCATTCCTACCCGCTGCGCATTCCTACAAGCAGCGCGCCGCGTCTTCCTGTCGCACATGGCGCTGCGGCGGTGACATCACACTGCGCACTCGAGGCAAACCCTGCCGGCTTCACGACGACTTCCGCGACGAAGCATCTTTGTTGCTGTGCTTTTACTTGCGGTTTATTTCTGAGGCGCGTCCGCTTTGACCTTGAGCGCAACCGCCGGCTTCTGAGACGAGGCATCTGCGTTGCTGTGCTTTTCTTCGTGCATTATTGGGAATGGGAATTTAGGTGCCGTTTTTCTGCTACAAACGGTTACAGACAACAGTTGCAGACAACGCCTCCTTCGCTCCACGGGACAGCTAATGCTTTCGTATTAAAGAAGTTTGTAAGTTAACTTTCCTGTAGTACACGGAGGCTACCAACCACAGCGAATGATATACAAGGATTCCAAAGAATGGCGGAACACAAAATACGACTACATCTGAGAAATGTCATGTGCTCAAGGACAATGAGCGAGTGGAACGTCATATTATTGTCCCTGTGGACATCCTTTATTTTATTCTATTTTTCTTCGTCTAATCGCGTTTCTAGATTCGTCGTCCGCTGGTAGAACCATCTATGTTCGCCGTGATTGAGTGTCTCAATGTGCAACAAAAAAAGTAAACTCTTTTTTTTTTTTTTAATTGCACTCAAAAGTTTAGTGCACTCTAAAAAAAAAGACTGTGCGCTTACTTTCACATACAGCACTCGGAGAGCCAATCAGCGCAACATAGGGAGGCAGCTAAGCGAATGACGATGCCGAAACATATGTTTAGACCAAAAAGCGCAGTCTGAGTTGTGACGTTAAGCAATGTAAAACGTCACGCTTGCAATGCTTTATGTCACAACTCAGTCTGCGTTTTTTGGTCTAAACAGATGTTTCGGCATTGTCATTCGTTGAGCTGCCTCCGTAAGCTCCGTAAGTTGCGCTGATTGGTTCTCCGAGTGTCGTGCGTGAAAGTAGACGCACAGACTTTTTTTAGAGTGTGTGTCTACTGCACTTGTCACATAAAAAAAATAATACTGATTTTTTTGCGCATTGTTTCTGCGCTGCGCAAAATAGTGCTCAGAGGATTTTGTTGCCGACGGACGAAAGGATGCTTTTGGCGTTTGATACAAGCCCGTTTTGATCAAATGACATGAAGCTAGTATATAGGATGGGCCTATATACGTCTTAATTCATCGTTCGAAAGAGAAAATTTGTAACGTGCCAAAAGGAAACAGATTTCTTTTTCCTGTTTTACTACGGTTGTTGAGGCGAACGGGACTATATATGTTAAGGCGTACAAAAGTACACAGTGAGCACGAAATTTCACATTCTTCCGTCGTGCCAAGTGCCACCGCGCCGACAGAACCTTTAACTCTAGAGATACTTTCAGCCTCAACCCTCGCCAATCTCCTTTCCGTAGATTGTAGGGATTGGATCTCCCAAGGTCTTTGCGAGAAAGTAGACGCCTGAGAATTTTTCAGAGTGTATATTATTCCGACTGGGGATGGTACAAGAAAATTAGGAATTGACATAATGATTTAAAAAAAAAAGAGTAGAAGAGCCGTCCCTTGCTGGGGGTTGGCGCAAACAGTGTCGCGTTCTGTGCATTCCCGTGCGACGGCCGAAACGCGATGATGCTGGCCTTTCTGGGTATTCGGTAAATACAACGCCCAGCAGAGTGCAGTTTCGGGTAAGCGAGTTGCCATTACAAAAATGACTAAGAGAGCATGAAACGTAGAAACAGTGGAGTGGACCGGGAAGTGGGGGGAGCGGGGGGGGGGGGGGGGGGGTTAGATAAACGCGAGCAGTCGATTTGCGACAGCCGCATATCCGACGCCAATTCCCCTCGCCCGTTGACATTCGTCGGCTCGGTGATTGCCTACAGCGAGGCCACGGCCCTGCGTGCATAAACGGGCGGTAGCGTTTCCCTAATGACCGTGAGTTGGTACACCTATATACGTGGACGTCGACGACTCGCTGAGCTTCTTCGCACTTTGAATGGGTCAAGAACACGCTCGGTATTGAGACATATTTGAAGGCACCCCGGAAGAAGACTCAACGTGGCGAGTTCCGATCTCCTTACCAACTCTCCGCAGCCGATAAGACAGTAGAGCGTCTTAGGGAATCGTTTATGCACATCCGATACGGTATACGATGGGCCCTCCGGTACTAACTGCGCATGCGCGAGTCCTCTGTGCTAACGCATGCGCAGTGCGTACCGCGAAGGTCCTATCGTATACCGCATCGGATGTGCGAAAACGGTTCCCCAAAACTCCCTATCTTCGATAACAGCGCCGCCGAAGGAATCAGGGAGGAACTTTGTAAACATAATATTGAGAGCTCTAAAAACGTTGGACGTGACTGAAACCAAGGTAAGGCGTGCCACCCTGCGCGTCTTGAGCTCTAACTCACGATGGGCCTTATGACAAGTACCCTCCCTCCCCGCTCCTACCCTTACCCAGAGCCATAAAAAAAGACTAAAAACAAGAATTGAAAGACGAAAGAATTAAAGGAAGTTGGAATTTTCATCAATTTTGTATACGAGCACCCCGCGCTCTAATGCGTCGGTGTTGTCGATTTCCAGAGATAGCAACAACACCAACGAACCAAAGCACGAGCGGATCTAGTTTTTGTTGAAAAGGATGTATAAAAAAATTGAAAGTCGTTTACAACTCCCCGTAACGCCGAATTAGAGCGCAGCTCTTCAGGAGGAGGAGGGAAGGGTACTAGGGTCACGTGTTCTCGGTGGGGAGGGGTCACGTGACGTCGGAAAAAAGGGGGAAAAATTTCCCCAGAGAAATTTTTCCGCTAGATTTAGCGGGAAAATTTTTCCCCTGGATTCAGCGGGGACTTTTTTCCGCTAGATTTAGCGGGGAAATTTTTCCGCTAAAGTTAGCACGGAAATTTACCATGGGACAAGAAAGTGTATGACGACACCATTTTTTTGTTTTTCTGAGAGTGTACATTGTACTCAAAGTGCTACTTCGAGTACGTTTAGAAAAACTTGCACTTTACCTAATGTACATTCTCTGAGTATGTATACCTTGTACTCTACTTAAAATTTTTTGTTTCAGGCATTTTTTTGAGGGAAGTACAACTCCCGACTTCAAGAAGACATTCTCCAAATTTGGACTTGTTCCATTTGTATCAGAAAGTGATGCTTTGTCAAGTGTGAATAAATACTTGTGAGGGATATTCTACTCTTCCCGAAAAAACGCGAGCAGACGTCGCGTCACTCCGTTTCTTCATGGGGCGGCTCTCCTGCAGCGTTTCGACAACCTGCCACCTATTGGCACGTATCCGAAAATATCGGGCTGCAAGCCTACAAAATGGCGGCCTCGTCGTCTGCGTTTCGACCCAGTTCTGGACGATGATTTTTGAAAATTGCTATGACCATTAAATTAAAAAAAACAATTCTCGCCCGCTGAATTTGACAATGTTTGTTATCGATCACAGTATACAATCAAGCGTTCGTTGAATCTATTACTTCCGAACTAGCGAAAGGTATTTTTAAACAAAAAATAAGATAAAAAGACGCGTTTCTCAAGTTTCAGGATTCATTGTCGAAGCGCGCCTTTCGCAATTTCACCGTACAAGGCGCTAGTGTTCGACAGCGGTGCAGGGGTCAGAACAGACAGAAGCCGGGTGACATCGGGAAACATTTGGTATAAAAAATAAAGAAGCCCAATGGAGGGAATTCTCGTAAAAAATTGTGCATATCAGCGAATTTGAGAGTCCGAATTCGAGTGCTGCATATCGGAGGCGATCAGATTGACGAGGAACGCGTCACGTCGATCTAGATGCACAACATTCCGACTCACCTCCTACTGCGCCCCGAAACAAAGATGGCGTACCGCTATTTTTGAGAAAGATTGAATCAGCGCCAATATCGTCTTGAAGGGTTGACGTCATGCTCGCTCCTACTACGTTATACGGCCTTCGGTGCGAGCCAGTGTGAGCGGCGCCAAATCCACAATTTGGAGGAACTTCTGGGTTTGGCGCCGTTTCAGAAAAGTACCTATACACGTTTGCAAGTCCGGTCTCAGGGCGCCGCCATCTTCCTCAGTGGGGTGCGCTCTTGGGAGCGGCCATAATCCGATTACCGCGCCTTAGCAAGGCTTCGTAATCGGATTATGACTGGTCCAAGCGCACCCCAGACAGGCAAGATGGCAGCGCCCTGAAGCCGGACTAGCCACTTAATTTACCCAATATTCGCCACCATTTTCCAAAAATAACTGATTCAATCCCGATTCCCTCAGGGGGAACCAGTACCGGTTTAAGGAAAAGAAGGATACTGTATAGGAAAACGAAAGGGCGTAATGAACGGTTGTAGTAAATTACTTATACTTTACTTTGAAAGTACATGGTATCTATAGTCCTTTACTTCAAGCAGATTGCGCCCGGTGTACTTACCCTTTTACTTAAAGTACATATTCTCACATTTACTTTGCACTTTACTGCAGATGTACTTTACCCTACATTGTACTGGGCTTACGATGAATTACAAGCCGCCATCGCAGACATTCGCATGTTTTTTTTACTGACCAAGTAAGCTATGGTAATGACAACTTTAGAAATGCAGGGCGTGACATTCTCATCGTATGTGGAACGATAATCAGATGTCCGGGAGCCGGGACTCTCCAACCCCTGCGGTTGTTGAGCTCTCAGAACAGAATGTTTACTTTTTATTCAAATAATTTTTTTTTCCGGTTTTGTTTTGTTTTGTCTTTTTAGTAGGAAAGTGAGAGTTAGAGAAGGAGCCGTCTTCAGCATGCATTAATCAGGCTTGGCGGACATCACAAAAGGAGATAGTCGCCACGGTAAGTGGGCTACTGAAATCAAATGCGTTAACTTTTTATTTCTTGGTTTTTGGAGCCATGTTGCAATTGCAGTATTGACGGTAATTGACATTGAAGTCCAGACCAATTAAAAGAAATTGCGAAAATGTAACGGTTCGTTCCCGACACATTATTTGACCACATTTCACGTCTCCTGGACCAATTTCAAAATTTCGGGCAAAAAAGAGAGTCGCAAGTCCTGCCCACAATGACACGTGGAAGAATTACGTAGTGTTGTCACTATCTCGTGAGCGTGTCCTTGGTGGACCTGCCAACGACACAATTGATGACGCGACTGAAACGACTTCGCGACCCTTTTTATTACCTTTGTGGGCTCTTTCTCGGCACGATCTTTATATCGAAATAAAAAAAACGTAAAAATTGATCACTTAATTGATCAATTAACTGACCAATCAAGCTATTACATTATCACAAATTATATAAATTGGTCTGGCCTCTGATGGTAATGGCCGTCAATACTCCAACTGCAACCTGACGCCTAGGACCAGATATTGAAACGTTAATTAACAAATTTTAGTTAATTAGTCAACTTAACATGACGCTTAATTCCTCCGCCAAATCTGATAGGTACATGATAAAAACCGCACTCATTTAACTCTCACTTTTCTTTTTATTATTATGTTCAAATTAAAATAGAATTCAATTTTAAAGAACCACCTTTTTTAACAAAAAAAAAACAAACCTTTTGCATTCTGCAGTGAAGTTGGAAGTAGTCAAACACGAGTGCTGCTTTCCGAATTTAGTGGGTTCTATAAAGCCGTGCTGTCAGTTGGCAAGCCATGTTGTCACGCACAAGCTGCTTTACAGGCGCAAGTCTACACTGTGAATTCTGTGCACGGCCTAACTTTCGCGCGGACCTATTTTTAGAGAATTTCTAAAGAAATTGATCACAAGAATATATCCCCACCCCCTATAACGAATACATAACATCTCTCTCTAAATTTCCAAATTGTGTGGTCGTCATTTATTCCCGAAACCCACAATTCGCAAAATTCGCCCAGTATTGAGCCCTGGAAAAAAAAGACGTTAACAGCACGCTGTAGAATTCCTAACCGTGCAAGAAAGCTGTCAAGTGCAACGCATTCACCAGCACTGAATGTTACTGCTGTTGTTGTTTTTTGTTTAATGATGCATTCCTGCTACATTGGCGTTTCGACAAAATGACTAACACATATTCTTTGGTTGACTCCTTAATTAATTATGTTGCGCTTCTCAGCTAACCGGCTTGCACAAGACGAAAGAAGAAAAACACTGCAAGCGGAGGCTGGGTTTCAGTTCAAGGTCGTTAATTAGTTTCTTAATTAAACGCACCCCCCTTCCTCTTGGCAGCTTCGAACCCCGGCTGGGACCCCGATGAAGCAGCTCAGCTGCTACGGGGTGCGCTCCTTCCGTGTTTGCCTCGGGGGCACCCTATCACACGGTCGCAGAAGGCAGAACAATTAACCGTGACGGGAAGCCTTATAATCTCAAAGTTTAGAGTCCCACCATCCTCATTTTGTACAAAAAAGAGAGGGCAAGAATTAGGGCTACGGAGACCTAGCGGTTCATAATGGGCCGTGCCGACCTTCCTTGCTAACATGTGGGTATGCTATAAGGTAACTATCGGCAGCGACACAAGCCAACTGTGGCTGATCACCGTCGGTAATATTAAGGCCCGTTTTCACACTTGCGACCTCTTAGAACCGAGTTGCCTTGGAACCTTCTAATATCTCTCACAACGAGAGGACACTCTGGCGCCATCTATTGGGTAGCAGTGTAAACTTGGCGGTGCGGCATATTTTCTATTTCTCTCGCGCATTATCCTTTCTTCCTTGGCTCGAAAAACGTGCGTCAACGTTAAAAACGAGCCTTTCTTATAGGTATTACACACATCTAACCTCGGAAATCCCGCAAAATCTTCGCTCTTGCGAAATGCAGTTCCAGGGTCACTGCATAGATGGCGCCAGCGTGCCAGTGTGTTCTCTCGTCCTACGAAATTTTAAGAGGTTTCATCAGGTCTCGTCTCTCTCGGTCGTACTCGGTTGCAAGCGTGTCAACGGGCCTTTATGGCGCCTGGAACACGTCTCAGAGCGGTGTGTTAAGCGCGCCCGAAAAAAAGTGGTCCCTCGATTTTCGTCCCATGATGTCACAGAAAACTGTCGCTGGCTGCGATCCTGGCGATGTGACACCATCGGTGGTGGATGTGGCGGACGCCTGGACTTCTGAACTCCTCAAACACAAAGTTGGGGTCGAAGTTGACGGAGCGCACCGATTGGCTTATCACGACGATGACTTGGAGCTTTTTTTTTTTTTTTTGGGCCGACGTCCAATCGGCACGCTCGGCGAACTTTCTGCTCCAACTTTGTGTTCGACGAGTTTAGGGCCCCTGTTCTGCTGCGGGTCGCTCTCTAGCTTGACAGTCCACGGAAGCTCCGGCAGTCAGAAGTTGGGACGCCGCGACGACAGCGACATCTCGCGTTCGCTCGCACTTTTCACCAGCATTTGTACGACCAACCGCCAGGATCGCGACATTCGGCAGCGTGACACTCCGGCTTCTGTGTGACGTCATTTGTTGCCACTTCGGGGCCAGTTTCGATGCGCGGTGCGGAATGGGACGTTAAAAACAGACCAGTCGGAGAGGCGTTCCTGGCGCCTTACAGAAATCCGCCAATATTCCCGCACTCCTTTGGCAATCCTTTCTTAGGGCTTCGCTTAGATCGTCCTTACGATCGTGTCCCCCGTTTGCACGAAGTCGCACCAATTCCTCTTCCGATTGGCGTGTTTTTATTTATTTCTCTCGGTGTTGTACGGAACGGCGTTCCTGGAACGCGTACCTTCAAGGAGGAATGGAGGAACTCTGCCGTTCCATTTTGCTTCGTTGGAAGGGGAACGGGAACTTGTTACCTTTTTACTGGAACGGAAGAAGGAACAGAGTTCCTATTTATTCGTCCAGTGGGGTAATTTCTATCTTATTTTTCAGAGGGCAGTTTGAAACAAAAGTACAAAAACAATATATTTACGAAGAGCAGGACCTCCTCAACTTTTTTGTTAGTTACTTCTTATGTTGTGGGGTCCTCGCTTGGTAACAGTCCGGTGCAGGAGTGCTAGTGGGAATTTGTTCTATTACATTTCAGTGTCCGAGTCTGCTGTACAGAAATCAAAACATTTAGTCGAAGGAAAAGACAGAACGGAGGCGTGTCAAACTCAGCTACTTTCTTTGCTTCCGCAAATCCTGATAAACCCAGAAATCCAAGGCCGACTACAGCCGTCACTATACTTCTACAAAAAACCTACAGTTATACCAAAAGAACAGGTTACCAGACAACGCACCCTTGCATCCCAAACATTGGCCAGATGCACGAAAATTAACCCTCATTCCTTCTTCTCCCACCTTCAAATTGAACAACAAATTCAACCTCCACGAAGGGCTGATAGCTCTCAAGGCTGACCTTCCAAAAGCCCTACCCTCTTGTCCACTTGCTCGTCTTACGGACAGTAACATCGAAAAGCAACTGCTGTGAAGTTCGAACACGGGACTTTGTTAGATTGAAACGCGTGAGGCCGTTGTAAAACGCTCGTGCAATGTACGGTAACAGTGCATTTGGCTCGTCTGCATAGCCAACCACATGAACATGGCAAAACGCTAAGATATTTAAAAGTGAATAAACCAACCAATGAAACCTTGCTTCTCCTTGTTTTCTTCTCCTGGTGTCCCTCCATCACGGCATTCAAAATCGTATGTTGCCATTGAATGGGATAAATAAAAAAAATGTTTGATCTACCTAAATACGGTAATTACCAAAATACAAATGTAACGTGTATGTGACGATACGTTCCATTTTTAACTGTAACGGAAACGAGTTCCTTATTCACAAATAGAACTTGTAACGGAACGCGTTCCAAAAAATCAAAAGGAACGAGGAACGAGCTTACGTTCCTTTTTTTGATGAACGGGTACAACACTGATTTCTCTGAAATGAAATGTGCAGGCTTCTCTATAGTATCTAGTCCGTTCTTTGTTACTTTTTTTTTTAGTCAGAAACTTTTTTTTTTTGTTGCGCGTTCTTTGCTTTTACGCATTTCTGTGCCCTTACAGATGTCCCTTTCGTTTCGACTACCGATATATGTAGCCTAAACACGCAGCTCAAAGGGAAGAACGGAAGGGCACTCTTTCTCTAGCTCGAGAAGATTAAAGGGGTCATAAAACGATTTTTCTACTTCTTCTTCCTTATCTTTAATCCTCAACTCAAATGCGAATTGTGAAATCCCGTCTTCGTGACATTCTTCGGCACTGGTGCGATGACTCCTAGCTTCCACCGTGCTTTTTATGCACACCATAGAACTTGTCGTTCCCCAGTGACGATAAGTTCCGTCAGGGCACTCATTGGACACGAACGCGAATCCGAATATTCGTCGACGGATTGATTTTGACGAGCGCATACGTCCGAGTGACGCAGTTCTCGTGTCCAATGCGTGAGCAGGGCTCGGCGGACGTCAGGTTGGCACCGCTGACGCTCTTTGGGAACCACGGATGTATCATAGTGAAAAGGCGGAGAGCTTTCGAAGGAAAGAAGGTACAAAACAGTTGACTATATTTTCAAATGTTCGCACCGAAAACCTCGTTGATGGCTTTCTACCCTCTTTCATTTGCCCAACTAAACGATATGCGATTAGTAAAGTCCCAGTTTGAAATCATTTATCGCAGCCCAAAATTCGTTTCGTTGCCCCTTGAATACCGCGAGGCTTCTCCTCTGCAGGTTTTTTGCGACGTCTCCTATATTGACGGCAAGTCGGGGCCTAACGCTGGCAATCTTTTTTTTTTTTTTTTTTTTTTTTTTTTGTCGGGAAACGTTGAACAATGCCCGTGACGGACAAACATTCCGAATGTTTCTCAATTCCGCGTGTCCAAACGACATTCTCTCTCTTTTGAGCAAACCTTTTTTTTTTTTCTTTTTATAGGCTCGTTGCATCGCCGACATTCCTTTGACAAACAATTTTAAGACGAACTGGAGGGGAAGCACGACAACAAACACACACACAAGAGAGCACACAGGCGTGAGATCAAGTGATTGGTTGTACAGGCTCATTGCCTTCAGCTTGGTTCAACTCGAAAGGCGGCGGAGCACGGTGGAAATACAACAGAAAGATCGTACCAGACGACGCCTGCTTTCTAGGTGCATGCATGGTATTAGCCGGTGTTCCTTTAACGTGCGTGCAGGCACGTGCAGCTTGCGCGTGAAAACAAATTTAGCTTTAGCCAGATGCCCTCTACTTGCCGATGCCCCATTGGCCGGCAAGGCACGTCCGCAAAAGACACACTAAAAGTCACCAGGCCCAAGGCGAGTCATGTGCGGCATACGGCGGCCAGTAATTGAGTAAAGACACCGTCCGTCCTCCCGTGTTAGCGTGAAGGCAGTTGCTTCGCAGCTTGCCCCCGAGTCCGTGTTAGGCGCCGGCGACAACGTGCCCGGCAAGGGGGTCATCAAATTACGCGGGCAACGGAGGAAGATAATCCGTATTTGCGCGAACACGGCGTCCAAGTAGGCAGCTTGCCGCCAGCCCCATCCGTGCAGAAGACGGCTCCGCTACGAGGTCGCGGCTTCTTCTTGGCACCGCTTAGTGGCGCCTCTGCAAGCCGATCGCCAGCGCGTCCGTCGCTTGGATCGTGGTGGTTTATTACTATTACGGGGATGTTTTGTACGCTAAAGGAGTGATGCAACATTGTTTTTTAACGTTCAGTAAATATTGCTTCTAATAATTTCTGGACGTTCAAAACATATGAAACGCGCGTTAGATTTTCCGCCACACAGAGGCAGCTCCAAAGTTTAGTCTGGCCACTTTGAGCACTATCATCATCTGAAATATTGCGTATGTGTCATACTAATGGTGGCTTTCTGTTTATTGCTAAAATAAGAAGTTAAAGATGCTCCTAAACTGATTATTCAAGGCCTATGGATTTGAAAAGTTAGCGCGATGCAAAGGAGGTATTGAATGCAAGAGCTGTGTAAGAGCGTTCATTTCAAACTCGGGCCCAGTCAATCTTTTAGTAGCACACGATCGACTTCAAAGCCCCTTTGTGTATAAAATTTTATCAAGGCGTCTATGTGGATTGGAGCTTCGTTCTGACTGGTTGCTTCTTCGTGGCCATCGACAAAGAAAGACGTCGAGAAAGGACTGTACAGTGAAGAGCACATTCTCGTTTGCTGTTGATTTGCAGAAGTGACAGTCCCCGATAAAATACTGTACTAGGTTCATTGCCGCCATTTCTACAGAAAAAGTTCAAATGCCATTTGAGGCAGATGGTACTGAATATACAAAAGGTCTATAAACGGCCATGGGATCTGGAACCAGACATGCGTATACGTCACCCAAAAAGATAACTACTTACCGTTAGTCGTTACTCACTCAAAAAGTAACTAAATACATTACTTGTTACCAATAATTAAAAGGAACGCGTTACTTTACTTTAAAAGGAGCTAGTTACTTTTCTCGTTACTTTGACGACCAAATACACAACTGCTCTTTTTTATTGTTTACTGTTTTCTTTTCAGTAGTCGTTGCACTTACGCAGTAGCTGCCTCTCGGTGTTTTCATCAGTTATGTTTTCCCTTTCCATTCATAAAACGTCCTTGGCGACGTTGAAGAGTTCTTCTACTAACACGCTCGAATGAACTGCAGTGTTGTACTTCAGGAAGAGCTGGTGAATCTGGGAGTGACCTCTCTATCTTTGATCTCTTTGCTGCTAAAATTCGGAGTTGACAACGGGTATTGTGACTTCCCGCGTCGGTAACCCCCGGGTTTACGTTCAATCTGTACACGATTTCTGGAAGGTTTAACCAACTCACCTTATTGTGTTCGCTGGGTGAAGGACGTTCCTAGCTGTAGAGTTCGACTGACGTGATCAACGATAAACGTTGCTGTACTGTCATACTGCTTAGTTATTTTTCGGGTTGTCCATCTGCCCTTGTCGAATTAGACGCATGTTCAGGTTAGAATTAAAACAAGGCTGTTTAAACTGTGTGGTACGCGTTACTTCTCAAAAGTAACTACATACCGTTACCCCTTATACTTGTTAGTGAGCGCGTTGGCAATGATGTAGGTTTAGAAAGAGTTGTATACGTAAAGACAGGGGACGGGACAACACATCTTTCAATGAAAGATGTGTTGTCCCGTCCCTTGTCTTTACGTATAGAACTTTTTCTAAACCTACATCGTTACCCCTTACTTGGCATTAAAAGTAGCTCAGTATGTTACTCGTTTCTTTCTTGAAAAGCAGCTAAATAGGTTACTCGCTACCAAAAAAAGTAACGACTTAGAAGTAACTAACTCGCTGCTAGTAATGCGTCACGTACATGTCTGTCTGGAACCGAATATTTGCTGCATTTACATAGATCCGACCGTAGCGCATCCAATCGAGATTGGACTATTTTGACTGGTAGTAGATCGATAGAAGAGGTAGAAGTAGGAAGAAAGGCGGCGTGCGATCGGTGCCTTCTAGATTCGACGCGATACGATCGCATTTATTCACTGGACGCCATATTTGAGGGCGCCGTTCAAAGCGCATGCCTAGAACGAGCTTCCATTAATAGGCCGCTCAGACCGACGATCTTGATGGTGCGGAATGCACGTTGCTAAAGAACTGCGGAAGCACGCCGTCAACACGCGCTCAGCAGTCGCGCACACAGCTATGTCCGCCAGTGAATACTCCCTATTGGCGACGTACGCGATCAAAAGCGTCGCTGTGGTAGACCGTCCATGATTGGCCGAATGCAGACTATGACATCGGCAAAGGATTTCTCATCGACTGAATTACGAGGAACGTAAGAACTTCAATTTTGACGGTGTTGGCAGAGTTGGTTTCAGAGCGCTATGAATTCTAGCTTCCACCATGCTCATTACAAACACCATCAAACTTGTTTTGTTTAAGGTAATGACGTCACGAGAGGTAACAATATGAAAGCGCCACCAAAACATCTCGCCGCTAATAGGGAGTATTCACTGGCGGCCGTATTCGTGTGCGCTGCTGCTGAGCGTGTGCTGACGGCGAGCTTTCGCTGTCCTTTTGGAGCGTGCATTTAGCACCATCAAGGTTGCCGGTCTTAGCAGGCTATTAATGTGAGCTCGTTCTTAGCGTGCGCTCTAAACATTGCCCCCAAATATGGCGTCCAGTGAATACCTCCTATAGACGCTTTACACACGCGCCAAATTACAGCCGCCATTGCTGACCTTCTCTTGTCTCACCAAGATGCCGAGCAACTGAAACGGTAGTTGACAATCCTGTACGAAAACCGATGCTTTAGAAAAGGACACAGTTGAATCTAATATGGCAATAACCTGGCCTGCTATGGTAATGATGAAGTGAAATAAGCGGAATAAGAGGAAACAAAAACTGAAGGTCAGTTATGGCGGCGTCCATGCACAGCTGCTGCAAAGCGTCTATAGGCATTTGCAAACATGGGTTCCCGACTGGTGACCCATCCGGATGAGCACGTGAAGGTAGCTATGGCACGTTTGCACTTGCACGTGCTTGCTCACACGAGCAAAAACATTGCGGCGGCCAGATGCCTTGTTTGCAGCAGACGCTTTTGCACACGCGCCGGATTACAGCCGCCATTGCCGACCTTCTCTTGTCTTACCGAGGTACCTAGCCACTGAAACGGGCGTTGACGAGCCCTTACAAAGGCTCAGGAGAAGGACGGAATGAAATCTAAAATGGCAATGACCTGGCCTGCACCAGTAATGACGAAGTGAAGTAAACGGAATAAGAGGAGACAAAAACTGACGGTCGGTAATGGCAGCGCCCACGCACAGCTACTTCAAAGCGGCTATATGCCGCCGATGGTTATCATCCACGCGCTGGGGCCGGCAAAGCATAGAGCATGCGCTGTGTTGCACACGTTAGGCTCGTTCGATTTACCTCCACTTCCTGCACCGGTGCAGGTAAATCGAACGAGCCTATTGTTAAGGTTTGGTTATCTTCGTCATCGCAACGGTTGGGCACAAGCCACTGCCCAAATGCAGGTCATGTCATGATCGAAATTGTCATGATTGTCGTGATTGTTGAAATTGTCGTGATTGTCATGATCGAAAGTCGAATGTTCACGCAGATGTCGTGTCGGCTGTATGAGCTGCGATTAAATAATGTCACCGCGGGAATCGCGAAGCTTAATGACAAATCCCGGGGATAGCATTGTTGACAACGCCAACAATGCCACCTCCGTCGGCAAACAACAGTGTATCAGAAACGTCGGCAAACAACAGTTTATCATAAACTGGTCTGGACATCATGGGTACGAAAACGCTCTGCAGGATATCGAGTCTGGCAACCTTGGGGGGCGCCTCAGCAAGGCTAAAGGTGGCGCAAGCTACCACCTGCTACTAAGAGTATACAGGCACTACCAATCAGGCACCCATTCATCCAGCCACGCTCGAAGACAGCCGAGGCTGCACACACCAGCAGACCATCAGGAAGGAGACTACGTATAGAGGCCATGTTTGTATACGTATAGAGGCCATGTGTGTAACAGTTGTAACTGGGAGAGTAAACACCGTAGTGAACGATGATCGTTCTTCTGCACAGTGTCGTCGTTCCGAAAAAAATGTGCAACGCTTTCCGCCTCCACTCTCACCGATGTAAAATGTTGATATTCTTTAGAGGCGTTCCACCGTTCAACCCCAATATCGAGCCATGACGTTTTACTGATCACGTGACTGCCTTGAATAGAGTCAATAATTAATAAAAACTCGTATCACACAATAAAGCCGTTAATAAAATGCAATGGGCAGACGGACACGGTTTTCCAGCAAGCAGTAGTGTCACATAAAACGGCAAGGATAGTATACGGAGGTCGGAGAGGGAGACTCTGTCGATATGAGCGGTTGCCTGGTCTCCCGGAGTCTTCCCCCGTCTTCGAATTCTCCGACGCGTGCGGGAAGTGTTTTTCGGCACCTCGCTCGGAGGTTCCCTTCCCGTCACCTCGCCCGCCCGGGCTCAGTGGGCTAACGCGTGTAGCCCACCCTGTTCTTGACTCTTGCCGTAGGCTCGGGCTACTCCCGAGGCCATGGGCCGCAGACGGCCGCGTCTGTGGCGACCACAGGCATAAATATTACGAGGCACTCTGTCTCGCAACTCTGCCCGAAAACAAACCTAACACAAAAGCATAACCTGAGGTCTTTAAACCTAGCGGAGTTGTGTCCCTTTAAACGGCAGGAAATGTTCGGATTTAGAGGGCAGGATGTTTTCAGGGCCAAAGGCAGATCCGTAGGGGCAATGACCGTCTGGGAGAGGGGAATTTCCACGTTTGGTGCGCGAACCTCGGTCTGAGTGCGAAGAGCGAGGGGCTGTGCGAAAAGAGACTCGTGAGGCGAACGGACGCATCGCGTCGTCGAGCGAGGCCACGTGACCACTGTTGACGGCCTTTCGCCAAGTACAGGACGGAGTTCCGTGGTGTGTGAGCGTGTCAACTGAAGAAGTGGGTACGAGGCCAGGGGGCCTCGCCCATAGTGAGTCAGCCGACCGCCGAAACTCCTCCACCTTGGACGGACCGAGACGTCAACCATTGACTCGTCAGATGAGACTTCCCGCACTCGCTGTTACTCCTTGAATTAGCATCTTTCGATTCGGTTAATTGTAACATCTTCGTTAGTAACTGTATAAGCCTTTGTAAACCTTGATTTGTAAACTCTATCTTCATAAGCGTTCTAACCTATATTACAGAAGCTATTTGCGGAGAGTGTATGTATCATTATTAGCTTTCCGCCTGCCACTTGTGTTCCCGAGATACATTTCTGTCTCTCTTCATTGGTCAGACTCTCTACCAGAGCGTGGACCTATCACTCGGTCAGTGGTCCACCCTTTAACAACGTCACACCCGGAAAAACCTTTCTCGAATTTTTTTCTTTTTTTTCAGTGAAGCTCGCCGGGTTTGTATGCAATCACCCACGTGTTCGCAAAGAGAGAGTGATAGCGTTCGCCACGCAGTCACTATCACCATCGCCGTCGCCCCTCGTGTAAACACGTCATTTATTTCATCCACCAGCCTCTTTTGACCCCCCCCCCCCCCCTCCCCCGGCCCTCCATAATCATACCTCGCATATCTCCGTTTGGTTAGCGGGACTGGTAAGCTCGCACCGCTGAGCAGAGTAAACAGACGGCCGCAGCGGCCGTTAAGAGACACCTAGTATATCACGCAGGAAAAGCATCAACTAAGCACGTCTCCCACCTCTTGTAAAGCACATATCCAGCAACTATTCCGCTATAATAAGCAAAGCTCCCGCGCCGAGGATTCTGGACACGTTGGCTGCGCCTTGGGCGCGGTCAAGGACTGTGAAATTAATATGCTTTATCTGCTACCCAATGAAACAAGAACTATAAAAATTGGAAACGACCACTGAAATAGTGCTGCAATTGACAGCCGCCGCTGTCAGTCGCAGCACTATTTCAGTGATCGTTCGCAATTTCTTTAGCGTTTGTTTAATTGGGTAGCAAATAAAGCATATTAATTTCACAGTCCTCCGCGGGCGCCCCCAAGGCGCAGCCAGCGTGTTCAGAACCTTCGAGGCGGGAGCACGTTCCGCTCTTTGCTTTTGAGCTCGGCGACACGGTGCGCATTCAGGGAGTTCAGTCAACCAAAAAGCTGGTTCTCTCACCTAAACGCTTATATTGGCTGCCCCGCCGAGAATTCGTGGAAGTATTTGCCTTTGTATGCGCTTCAAGAATAAAAGCCGAGGCTTTATTGGAAATTTCGTAATAATTTTATTTTTTGCCCCGTCGCCGTCGTCTGCCCACGAAGTCCCCTACTTAAGCTTCTGCCTCAAGCCATTCTCTCAAAGGTCGCTATCCGAAGAAGGGATTAAAAAAAATGAAAAGAGGGGGTGAAAATGAAATCGTTTTTTTCAGCGTGTCGCCGAGGAGCCTCCGGCCAAGTCAGCTATTTTTACCTGCTTATGTGAAGGGAGCAAAAAGCGCTGACGCTGTCAACGCTGCCCTCCGAAACCGACCGGTGGGTCCTGATCTAGACACCTGAAGAAAAAGACGGCGAGTCCTTCGTAAGTCATGATTGACCGGTACACCGCTTGACCCTGGCAACGGCCGATCACGGCGGTAAAATTTCTTGGCGATTTTTTCACAAAGTGTTCAGATTAGACACCGAGGGCAGTTCGTTAAAGCGCGTGACGCGCGCCCCCAAAGATTTTGTCCACAACCAAAATTAGTTTTTTGCAGTTTATTTTAGGGATACGCGATTACAATTATTCGATTAAGATAGAACCTAACTTTATTGACAGCTTAGGAAACGCGTTTGTATAATGTATTTAACAGGTTAGCTACATCAACGCTTTCGTTCAAATAGTCTTGCCACAGCCGCTAGCGCTATAAGGCTACGCCGGCTGTCAAGAATCCATACGTCATGACCGGAGTCGTTTTTATTCCGAATATGTCTTCGAAAAAGGCAATCCTCAATCAAATATTTTCCCATTAAACCGACAAGCTCACAAGAGCAGTCGGCACACAGAACTGCTGAGAGGTTTTCTCATGTCATGAACGACGATGCTTGATTCTACAACGTGTGGCCGGAAAGAAGGTGTCCCACTGCTCATACACCATGCAAAAGACAGTCTGGCAGACATCAGTCACCGCGATATCCGTGGTTCAAATGCCGCGTGCAAGTTTCTCCTTGAACTCATTATTACCACACGGCATTCGAAGCCCGGATCTCGGGCTTCGAATTAGTATGTAGACTTTCTTTTGTATGACGTATAAGCCATGCCTTAGTGAGAAGCTGAAGCGGCTCTGTACTTAAAGAAAACACTTACATTCTCTTCATTTGGCTTCCAGGACGACAAATATCGAGATTGTGTTTCAATTTGGTGTCCGGAGGTTGCAAGAAAATCATTTTCAAAATATCACTGAAGCCCCTCCTTCTCGGAACGTGACGTCATCATATGTAGTGTTTTCAGAATCTCCGCTCTCACCCATCTACTGCGCCTATCAAAGATATGCACGCGTACTCATGCTTTAAAAAAAAAGAAAAAAAGTTTGAAAAAATGAAAGACGCTTACAAACCTCCGTAATGCGAAACTAGAGCGCATGCAGTTCTTGAGGACGAGGAGGGGAGGGTTCACCCCTCCTCCTCCTTCGTACGCTCCCCTCCTTCTTTCCTCCTTTCCTCATCCACCTTTTTTCTCCTCCTCTTCTCCTGCCGCTTAACTTGTTCATGGGTAAACTGACAAGAAGTCGTGACGTCATTTTCCCCGCGAAATTTAGCGGGGAAACTTAACACGCTAAAGTTAATGGGGAAATTTTCCCGCTAAAGCCAGCGGAGAAAGTTTTCCGCTAAATTTAGCGAAAAAATTTGGCTACTAAAATTAGCGGGAATATTTCCCCGCTAACTTTACCGGGGAAACGTCCCATAATGCGACGCGCGCGATTACGCCGATGCCGATGCCGACGCCGCTGAACACGGAAACTGGGGTCAGTGCGGGGGAATATTCCTGGCAAGCTTGCAATTGTACGCGCTGCCCACACGAGCCACGCATTTGGCACACCTTGCAAAATTCGAATTCCAAAGGTACATACCTATAATTAGGCATGAGAAGGTAGTTTTCCAAGAAGTTTCATGTACCTTTTTTAAAGCTCTGCTTTGAGGTGGTAAAAAAAAAAAAAAAATTGAGCAAAAATGGTCGTCTGCTCACTGGTTTGTGTGCCTGCTCCCAGGTGGTCATTGTTCATACTTTTCGTCAAAAGTATTAATTATAGCAAGTACCTAGCTCATCGCCAGTCTCTGTTACTTTTTTCTTTCGCGTTTTTTTTTTTTTTTTTTTTTTTTTTTGTTTAGCAGGTCAGCGAGCTCATAAAACAGTGCGCAGACGATAAGCAGACTAATATAGGACATAGAAAATACACGGCCTACCATTTTGCTTTATTTTTTTATATTTCACCACCTCAAAATCGAGCTGTAGAGAAAAATAGACCTAAAACTTCCGGCGAAACTACATTTGCTTTCTCAATTTCAGGTATGTGCGTGTGGAATTCGAATTTCGCAAGGTGCGGCAAAGGTGTTAGTACTTACGGTCGCACCCTGTATAATGTGTCACTCTGCAAGCTGCAGGTTACTTCCTTTTATGCAGAGTATGGCACCCCATGTTCCTATAACATTTATTATACCCTTTTCCCAAGCCATCGGGATAAAGAAGCATGCGCAGGAAGTGTAAGGACAAACATGACCCGAGTAAAAGAGTGTCGGAGAAGCGAGGCATAAGTGCTGACTGAAATGGAGCGATACACGGCTATAGGAGGCTCTCCCACTATAGACGCTTGCAAGTACGGCCTCTGGGCGCCGCCATCTTGCTGATGTATGTTGATCGTCTGATAGTCAACCATTGCTGAGGCGTACTCACGGCCTCAGCAGTGCTTGACTATCAGATGGTCTACCCAAACGAGCAGACAAGATGGCGGCGCCCAGAGGCCGTACTTGCAAACGTCAATAGACCGACTCAACCCTCTGACATCCCGCCACTGTGGTGGCGCTGCTGTTGGCACAGCGCATGAGCAGAAGAGTTGCGCTTCCAGTGTGAATGAGCGGGTAGGGAGCCTATACAGGAACTCTAGTTTCTGCTCGCGCGCAGCGCCCCCACCCATACCGGGTGCGAGCAAACGTAGGGCCTGTTTGTAAACAGCGCGTCGGTGGATGAAGCATTCACCTCCAAACAATATGGCAAAGCGTGAACTTCTTTCAACTGACGATTGTTTCATCTTTGAAAGCGGCAGAAAATTATTTCCGGCGGCACTTTGATTATCTACAACCGGGATGCTGATGAGGACCTCCCGAAGGAAATTAAGACGTCGGCCTGTCGCCCATTTTTCTTATATGCTGACTGCGTGTATGATATTTCCTTTATTTTTTTATTCATTAATTTTTTTCTGCACACAACCATTGATTGTTTCTACGTACCTCGGTGTATATGTTCTTACAGATTTCAAAAACTACAACAGCAGACTGGGGGGATTCGGCCTGCTGTATATTCTGACTGTAAAGGGCTGTTTATACTCCGACGTTGAGCGCAGTGAACACAGCGTAGCGCAGAACGCGCGCCTTTCATTGGCCGGCAACCAGGAATTCAACATCTGCGACCAATTAGTATCCGTGCGCGCTGCGCTACGCCGCGTCCGTTGACGTTACGTTGGAGTATAAACCTACCTTTAAGGCCGGTTCAGACGCTTGCGTTTGAGTGCGTTTGACTGCGTTGCGCCGGGAACCAAAAGCGAGTCACCGGCACATCTGTGCTTCATATGAATCATCTTGGCACGCGATATTCGCGGCGAGATGCTTTGGTGGCGCCCTCCTATGGTTCCCTCTCGTGACGACATTACCTTGCGAACAAGTTTGATGGTGTTTGCAATTAGCATGGTGGAAGTTTCATATCAATGCGCTCTCAAAGCAATACTGCCCAACACCGCCCACATTCAAGTTCTTAAGCCTGGTTGAGACAGTCGCGTTTGACTGCTTTTGATTGCGTTGCGGCTGCGAGAAACCAAGACATCTCTGCTGCTTACATCTCGTGCCAAGATGATTCCTTGAATTGGATTCCACGCTTCATACGAAGCACAAATATGTCGGTGACTGGCTTTCGGTTCTCGACGCAACGCAGTCAAGCACACTCAAACACAAGTGTCTGAACCGGCCTTTACATTCCTCTTATTTATGTCAATAAGAAATCCTTGGCTGACGTCATCGTCAGCATTCGGCTAATCGTGGCTTCTTCTTCTTCTTCTTCTTCTTCTTGTTGTGAGGTCCAGAGAAGGAAAGGGAAAGCCGGGAGAGATGTTGGCCTCCTGTACGGGGCGAGTCGCTACCCGGCTTGGGGAAGGGGGAGGAGCCGTAGGTGGCTAAAAGAGATAGTGTGGAAATTTGGAAACCAGTCCAATAATGTGATGGGGGTTTGGCACAAGTGTGGGTTTCAATTTAACAACCTTGCTGTTTGCGGTTTCTGGTATTTGATCAAAGACGGTCTGCCAAACCAGTCTCACTCAAAAAATCCAAGAGGTCTTTGTAAGCCCTCTGGACAAGCCGACGTGGGGCTTCTGGGATGAGGAGTTCCCGAGTGTTGGAGGAAGCAAGTCCGTTGAAAGTGTAGCGTTGAAACAAGGTTTTACGCTCTTCTTCGTATTCTGTGCATACTAGTAGCACGTGTTCAATGTCCTCTAGTGCTCCACAGTGTAGGCAATCAGGACTATTGACTCGTTTAAGTTTGTGCAGAGTTGACCTTGTGTTTGCGCAGTTTGCCCTCAGCCGATGTAACATTGAGGCTTGTTCTCTTGTCAGCTTGCGGGGGATTGCTGGAGGGGGCCGTCCTTCAGCCGTCTCTCGGTGTGGGTGGCGCTTCTGGTAGAAATTTCGTATAAATCGCCATGCTTCGTTGTACCGGCGAAGGGAAATGGTTGGGGTCTCAAGTCCATGGGCTTCAGTAGCGAGGGCATCCGCCTTCTCATTTCCCGCAATTCCAGTGTGCGCAGGACACCACTGAAAAGCAAGTTGCCAACCCTTTCTTTCAGCCGACCTGGCAGATGCTACAGTTGTTGCAGTTAATGGAGTGCCAGTCTCGGGGTTCCGGAGAAGATGAAGAGCAGATTTCGAATCTGTGAGGATGACTGCTCTCCCTGGCGTTCCTCTTCGCACTAGGAGCTCCAAAGCCCGCCAAATAGCCACCAGCTCCGCAGTAGTAGAGGTTGTGGCGAAGTTTAGTCTGTCTGCAATGCAGACGTTGTGAGTTGGGATGAAGACTGCTGTCGTGGTAGTTCCTGTCGCCGGACTAGTGGAGCCGTCGGTGTATACTTGCAGCCATCCAATATACTCTGTGTAGAGTAGTTCCTGGGTCAAAAGGCGAGAAACTGTCCCAGAAACACTCGCCTTGCTATGCATGTAAGGGAGAGTTTCACTTATCGTCAGTGGTACTTCTAGATGGGGCTGCGGGGGTGGAGGGATATGTCCGGGCGGTCCTATAAGATCTTCGAACTGTCTAGCCAAATAGCCAAAGCGGGAGTTGGGGCGGTCAAGGACGTGTGAGAGTAGTGAACTCCCAGAGGACACACCATGAATTCTCGCAAGGTGACGGCAGGCGCGCTCATCAGCCCGGAGAAAAACAGGCCATTCTTCGGCAGCAACGAGTGTGGCAACGTTTCCCGCGTATTGCGGCAGTTCGACGCACATCCTTAGTGCCACACGGTGAAATGTTTCAACATCACGTTGTTGTGCTGGTCCGATGTTGAGAAGTGGCAAAGTATATTGTAGGCGGGAAAGGATTAAACCTTTATATAACTGAAGGAGGGCGTGTTGTGGTGTTCCCCAGGCATGGCCGCGGAGGCACCGTAGAACTCCGAGAAGGCTGCGGCACTTGGAGAGAACTTTGCGGACTTCCGGTCTCCAGGTTATTCGATCATCCAACAACAATCCAAGATATCTATGTGTCCTCACTCTCTTGACTGGCATCCCAGCCATCTTGAGTTGCAGCGCTCGTTCGGGGGGGCGTCCTCTCGGACGGTAAAGCAGCGCTGCTGTTTTCTCAGGGGAAAGTGTCAGTCCGAGTTTTTCGATGGCAATGCAGATTGTATCAAGTGCCTCTTGGAGTTGACAACGGATCTTCCTTGCCCTTCGAGTTGGGCCAGCGCACCAAAGAGCCACATCATCCGCATAGATGGATATCTGTACAAAGAACGGTCCCTGCTGGCGAAGTGAGCTTGGAAGCGTTGCCATGGCCACATTGAAAAGTAAAGGACTAAGGACACTTCCCTGAGGAACGCCCTGAGTCACAGTACGTGGACTGCTAAGCGCTCCCGGGACCCTGACCCGAATCGTTCTACCAGAGAGAAATGCCTTAATATATTCAAGCATTTTCCCTTTTACTCCGAGATGTCTGAGGCGCTGGAGTATAACAATATGCGGAAGTGTATCAAATGCCCGCTTTATGTCTAAGAACACACAGTGAAGCATGTTGCGGCGTGCTTTTGCCTCTTCGAGTGCAGATGCCAAGTCGCCCATTGCGTCTGCTGTACACCTCTTCGCACGAAATCCTGACAGCTGGTGTGGCAGCGCATGTGATTGCTCTAGGTGCCATGTCAGGCGTCTCAAGACCAGGCGCTCAAGTATCTTTCCCAGGCAGCTTGTTAGGGATACAGGTCTATAGGATGAGGAGGAGTGGCTCGGCTTACCGCATTTCAATACCGGAATTACGATTGATTCTAGCCAGGTCATAGGCAGAATGCCTGTTCTCCATATTGAGTTGAGTGTCTCTAAAAGTTGTGGATGATAAGCTTGGTCTATGTTTTTCAATGCTTGATACGTGATTCCATCTGGCCCGGGTGCACTTCGGCGTTTGCAGTGTCGGAGCACATATTGCAGTTCAAAGATGGTGAAGTCGTCATCTACTGTGGATGCTTCAGAGATGGAAGGGCCTATCAGCTCTTGGGGTAAAGCCACGGCTGGTGGAGGAAGGGGGCACGCAAATTCATCAGCTAGCAGTTCTGCCGTTTCAGTCATGCTTTTGTCGTTCCTGATGGCGAGTGCTGCAATTGGGTGACGAAGGACCTTCGCAGCTGCCAAGGCGCCAACTAACCGCCAAGCTTGCGCGGCTCCCCTCGGATTCCCGAAGGAAATGCATTTTTGAGCCCACTGATAGCGCTGCAATTTTTTCGTGTGCCTCCTGAACGCCGCATCTATTTTTTTGTACCGTGCCCAGTCGTATTCTGTATCTGTGTGCATAGCCCGTCGTTGGGCTTGTCTCCGTGCCGCTCGGAGGTTGAGAAACTCTAGGTCCGGGACAGGTCGCGTGATGGGAACCTTCACTAGTCGGGTCGCTCGTCGAATGCAGTTTTCAATGATGGCAGGTAGGTCTGTAGCGTCAGCCGCAGTTACCGATGCTGCCATATATTCACGGTAAAGGTCCCAGTTGACTACTTTGCATGTTCTGGTGGCGACTGCACTTGCGTTCGGCGAGGCTATGATGATGGGAACATGGTCGCTACCCCATGTGTCTGGTTGTATTGCCCACGACACTTTGATCGCAGGCGATGCAAATGTGAGATCAAGGACGCTTTTTCTGACCCCTTTACGGATAAATGTGGGTGCTCCGCTGTTTAGAGTTGTGAAGTTCAGGGCCGCAATGGTTTCTTCCAGGAGTCTTCCCCTTCTGTTGGTTCGGCTATCACCCCAGTTCATGTTGTGTGCGTTGAAATCTCCAGCTAATAAAAGTTCACCTCTAGCTCTCTGTTGAATTTGGTGCAACACATCAGGGTCCCACGTGCCCCCAGGGGCTACGTAAATGGAAACTATTGTGGTGTCTTGCGTGCCGAGCCTTACTATGACTCCCGCATACTCTGCCGTTAATGAGCAGAGATCTGAAAGGTCCAGGACGCTTTGATGGAGGCTTGATCTCACCAAAAGTGAAACTCGAGACCTAGTATTTGAGTCAATTGTGGTAGAATTGTAGAAAACATATGGAGAGAGTCGTTCCTCACCTGGTAGGATGTTGGTTTCTTGAAGTGCAACTACATCTATGGTTCTCTGCTGTAGAATTTGCCGAAGTTCAGGAATGCGTGTACGAAGGCCGTTCACGTTCCATTGGAGAATCGATGGAAATTTGGGGTTCCGGTTTTGTTGACACGGCCTGTTGGCTTTCCCTCCCTTTACTATGACTCCATAAGAGGAAGAATCATGTTAAGAAATGAGAGGAGAAGTCGTGCCCACTGCGCATCCACAGTAGATAGAAAAGCGTAAGCCATGCGGGTTGCCTTCTGAAGAAGTGGAATCCAGCATTCCCAAGCAGATTTAGCTGTGGG
Source organism: Ixodes scapularis (assembly GCF_016920785.2). Lineage (NCBI taxonomy): Eukaryota > Metazoa > Arthropoda > Arachnida > Ixodida > Ixodidae > Ixodes > Ixodes scapularis. Next base: position 131,289,190 of record NW_024609879.1, on the reverse strand, counting down.
TTCAGCACTCGGGCTGGGAGGAGGCTGCGGCTTCAGTGCAGGCGTCACATTCAATGCTGGTCTGACAGTGTCGGCTCTTGATTCCACAGTGCAGGTGTGGTGGTTGTTCAATTCAGATGCTCCCTGCGTCGTTTTGCCTTTTCGCTGAAGTGCTGCAGCGTAATTCACACCACTGACATTAGGCTCCTTGATGGGATCATTCCTTCTTTTCGGTGGGCTTGGAGGGGGCTGACTATTTTGATTTGCGTTGGCTGTCTTATACTGTTGGACAGCTGTCCTTGCAGCACGAAAATCAACGGCATGTTGACGTGCGTAGTTGCGAGTCTCGCTTTCTTTCTTCCATTTGGGGCAGGATGAAGAAGTGGCAGCGTGAGGCTGTCCACAGTTGACACACTTTTCTTGCGCCGAACACTCGGTGTTGCTCTCATGTAAATCTCCGCAGCGGCTACAAATAGGAGGTCGCTTGCAAGTCGCTTCTCGGTGTCCATACGCGCAACACTTACGGCACTGTATGGGGCGTTCCTTGAATAGAGAGACGGGGTGACGGACATGGCCGAGGTAAACAAAACTTGGCAGTGTCGTTGTAGAGAAGGACAGCTTCACTGCTGTGCTCTTGCCAAGTCGTCGCAATCTCGCCACTCGACCTTCCGGAGATCTCACGTTCTGTTCGATCTCTACTTCAGAAAGCGCAGGATCAACGTCTGTGATGACTCCGACGGCGTAGTGTCGCGGAACCGGCTCATATGCTCTGACCTTCATTCCACAAAGCTCGGAGCAGGCAAGGAGCGTTCGAGTCGTCTGGCCATTGCGTGTGTCTACTGCAATTAGGTTGAGTCTTTTGTTGGGACGGACCTCAAGAATGCACTCCGGGCACATTTGTTCCAAAGCAATTGACAGTTTAAGGCTGCTGAGTGTTGCGATGAGCTGATTTTCAACCGTTGATACAAAGATGACAGTGAGCCCTTCTGTCACTTTCGGCGAGTGGGTAACTGTATCCGTGCTTTTGCTTGAGTTTGAGTCAGTCTTCTTGCGTTTTTTAGCTCCTTTGGTCTGCCAGCCTTCTTCGTCGTCGTTCAGCTCCATGTCACAGAGTTGTGACTCTTCGGCATTCAATACGTTGATATTTGAATGTTGACCAGCTGCGAGGTCTTCTGCCAAGTCAGCAGCGGAAGCTTCGTACTCCGATTTTGCGAGAGATGTACCGCATATCAAGGAACTCACGCTGTATCGGTCGGTTGCAGCTCTTTGACTTGCCGTAAGTGAGGGAGTTCTAGTGGACATAGCGGAGTCGTTTCAGAAAAGCCGAGGAATAATCCCCAGCCGACCGGCACACCTGCCCGCATGCAGTTGGGGGCAGGCTTCGCACTTGTATAGGCTCAAAGAAAAACGTGTAGAAGGTTGATACTATTAAAATATAGCCACAAATAAGAGAGACGAAAGGAGCACAGACCTATTCGAAGCACGTCTTCTTCTTCCTCCCTAATCGTGGCAGACCGACCGCAGTGACACTTTTGATCGCGCACGCCGCCAGTAAGCAGCAGGGAAACATAGGCTTTTCGCAGCCGCAACGCAGTTAAACGCAGTCAAACGCTACTGTCTCAACCAGGGTTTAATCAACCCAGCGATGTCGTAATATCCCTGAGTCTCACTGGTGATTTAGTATCACTGGAGTCAATGTCACTGGGATCCTGGGACAGTAGTGCCGAGCTTCCCGTGTGGTCGCCAGTTTGGTTCATGGAATGAGCAGTTTTCCTTTGACTCCTAAGTTTTTTGCGAGCCGATCTAAATTCGCCGGGGACGGGTAGCTTTATGAATAGCGAATAGCAAGATTCTGTTGTTCACAGATCCGCGAAACCAGTGCTCATCTTTGCAGCGCCATCACATGCTGCGTCGGTGCTTGGCGACATAAAACATTGGCGACATTGTAGGCGATCTGCGGAGATAAGCATGATTGAAATGCAGATATAGATATAGATTAGAGATGCTAAAGGGAGGTCGTGGACAAAACTTTCTGTGGACACCCCTCAATCATATACGTGTTAGTAAGCGCGTTGGTAATGATGTAATTAAGTTTCGAAAGAGTTATAAACGTCCCCTGCCTTTACGTATACAACTCTTTCTAAACTTACACCCCTCAATCACGTTGGAAGCAAACGTGATTTATACATTACGGTTCGAACATCTTTGCGTACATTAGAGAGTTTTAGGGAACCGTGTTCGCACATCCGGTACGGTAACGATGGACACTCCGGTACGCACTGCGCATATGGACGATTTTTTTTTGTAGCGCATGCGCAGTTCGTATCGGATGTGCAAACACGCTTCCCTAAAATTCTTTAATGTTTCTACGACAAACGTGACATTACTGTCCGACAAGAAAAGAATACGGTCACCCCGTCTTCTTCATACCTGCGGAATCCAGCCCCGCAGGACTTCTAGTGGTTTTCCAAATTCAAACTGGGGCCGAAGGGTTGGTGTTTCCACACAAAGGATATCTGGGTTTAACGGTCAGAGCTGCTTCAAACGCTTCCGAGCCCAATCTCCGGCAGCGTTTCCTGTATAAGTGCAGGGGACCACGAGAATGAAAAAGGGTGGAGGACAAGTTCCTTCCTAAAGCTTCAAAACATACTTAGTCCGGCTTTCTTTTCTATAACTCCTCGAATAGTAGTACTCTCTTCGTCTTTCAGTGAAGTAGGAAGTTCAGGTGCAATCTTGAATAGATATAGAAAAACATTGCTTTCTTTTGTTTTGTTTTTCTGTTACCGCCACCAACACTGGGGCAAAATGGATTCGCGATGTCCTCTTTGTGTCCTATTGTTGAGGGCCTTGAGCTACGAAGAATCCTTTTATTCGGGTCACGTTGGGGTGTTATCGAATGAAGGGCTTTGCGGTGACCGCGGAGGATGGCTAGGCCTCGAGTATTTACTCTTTTTTTTTTTTTCAACATATAGGTTTGTTTCGATTCGACTCTTATATTCTTACTTAGCCTCACATCCACACAGACTGACGAAAGACAGAGCTACACGCACACACCATCCTGAATGCACAACGCTCAGCATCCACTCGGCCGCACGCACTTAAATTAACACACACGCGCTCACACGAGCACACATGACCACGCACGCGCACAAAATCACACACGCACAAACACACTCGGGCGCACGGGCACAGACACACACGCGGAAACACACGCACAAATACACGCACAGATATAGAAAGATGGCAAATTAACTTTTAAAAAGTAATTAAATTACATTACTAATTACTTTTCTGAAAACTTCAAAATGTAATTAAATTACATTACAAACTACCGCAGACTAAATTTAATGACACTACATTACAATCACTTTCCAAAAGTAATGAAATTACTTTGAAATTACTTCGGCATTACTTCGTGCTCATTTTAAAATACTTATCGTATACACCAACACACTGTTTACAAAACAAGCCCTCGTTTGCCCACACAGGGCGTGTGCAGGAACCAGATCCGGGAGAAGCGAGGCGCTGCGCATGCGCAGTGCCGACAGTACCGCCACCGCAGTGACGTAACGTTACAGAGCTCAGTTTGTCTATATGTACCAAAACTCAAATCTTCCTGTTTACACCGCAACAACCTTTTGTGCCTCAAAGTGAACCATACTGAACAGTGGTTTTGCTGGCGCGCACGACATAAGTGTTAGACATAATGAATGGCTTCTTTAGATGTGACTCAGAAAGACAGTCGACTCACCGGCTTTGCTGTTCATTCAACGGTGAAGGTTCGTACTAAAAGGGTGATATGTTTTCGTCTTCCTGATTTAGAAGTTGTAGTCCATGTCAGTTGGTTAAGTCGGGCAATGGCAGCTCGTTCTTACAAGGAGTCGTCACATGAAACGTTTCCCTTCCCACCTTGGACGCAATTTAATTCTATTCTCCCAAGAGCACTACGCTGGGCGATAACTTTTCTTAGCAATGCAGTGGAGAGGAGGAGAGCCCGAGCACAGCTTTATTCAGCGCTCAAAATGGGAGAGGGAACGGGTGCCTTTACCCTCCACTGCGTTGCCAAGAAAGTTGCCGCCGAGTATAGTCGACCTATTCTCGGTCATTCCTTTCAAGGAGCATTTTTCCGAAACACCGGAAGAGTCTAAGCTTTGGCGCATTGTCACACAAAGGGCCCGGATAATTGCTAAGCAGAAGCGTCGCCAGTTGGGGAATGGTGCGAGCTTCCTAAAGTGTGTACTTTTCCAACAAACGGGGAGCGATGTCTGCTTGTAGGCTCATTACCGAATAAACTTCCCAAGGGAAGGCGGCGAGGCATACCGCTAGCGGCACCTGCTTTGCTCGAGGACGCACCAAACGTTCTGGGACTTTGACAAGGCATTTGGAAGTAACCATTTATTCCGGTCGTTTGTTGTTCACAACAGTGGAAGCTTGTGGTTTGACCTTGCTTGACGAAAGCACAATTGGTTGGGGTTCTGTTTGTCCTGTCCTCTCAGGTTTTAAATTATGTTTCACTCACGGGTGATGTGCCCGTCGCCTCGCAGCCTATAAGCCGTTCAACCCTCAGCTGACGCACTGTCAGCTTAAGGATGAACGGTGGAAGCTACGTGTTTGTTGGAGCAGTCACCCGTCTATCGTTCGCCACGTAACCACGCCCTCGTTCATACCCATGCGCAGAGAAAGGGACGGGACACGTGATTAAAAGAAGCTGTTTGATTGGTTCTGGTTAAATTGCAGCTCATACAGCACTGTCAGCTCAGGGATGAACGAAGTATAGTATCGTCGTGATGACGCGACGCCGTGAATCTGTCATGCCAAAAGTTGTAAACCATTGCCTTCCAGCGATGCCTACAGGCAAGCTTTTCTCCTTCGGCTTTCCATCCCTCTTTTTGTGCGTATGTCCAGCTCTTCGTACAAGGCTTTGCGCTCAGGTGGCCGTCGATTATTTCGTCTGATGCTCTTTGACAACATTTCAGCATGCAAAATAATGTTTGTCTTTCTTAAATTGTGCAAACGAATTTTCCAATTTAGGACAAAAGTAATTTTAAAAGTAATGAGTAATTATCTCGAAATTATTGCCTGAAAGTAATTCGTTACATTACTAAATTACTAGCTTAGAAAAGTAATTCATTACATTACTCATTACTCCAAAAAGTAATTTAATTACTGTAATTCCATTACAGTAATGTCATAACTGCCACATCTGCAGATATACACACGCACACACGCACGTACAAAGACACACATACAGATGCAAGGGAGCACTCGTACATACATTCGCAAACACGCAAACGCGCGTGGCTCGGTGTTGAACGGCCGGGGCAGACAATTTCGACAATCTAAATCAAAAGGCAATAACCGGTAAGGCAGTACGTTTACAGATAGTGACATTATAATGGCTCGCTGGATGGCACTTGTCCGTCTGACAGCGAGTGCGGAAGGATTGCGTTATTCTCGTGAAATAGCGTTAAGAATGCGAAATTTACAAAGAAAAAATGCGGCGTCGCCGAGAAATGCACTTTGTTCGGTGTTCCGTGCGATTGTCGTCTTACCCTTTGATGTGCTCGAGGAGCGCGTGCCCCCGTCAAATTGCGTTTTGCCGACTCTCGGAAGGAGACAAGTCGAACCTGGATGCCTTCAATTTTTATATTTGGCTTTACTTTTTTTTTGTTACTTGTTAAGACGACAGTGAAGAAAACGGTGCTCTAGTCGTCTCAAGTCGAAACGCGTCTAAGTAAAAGGTCGCTTACTTTACAACCAAACAAAACAATTATACAAGACCAAGAATGAAAAAAGAAAAGAGACGTGAAAATGTATCCTTCGCTGGCACCGTTTGGAGTTTCAGCTGTTGTTGCTTTCTTCTCTCGGTTTACAAAATGTAAAAACTACAATACGATCGTGAATACGCAGGCGACACTTGCATGCCCTGTGAGTGCTCTTGGTTTCGAAGCCTCTCTTTCCGGGAGGCTTCCGGAGTCTGTGGACGCACGACTAGTTTTCGTCGTCGATCGCGTCCCCTTTCCTAAAAGGCACAGCATACATAGGGCCAGCTGCGGGCGTATACTGACGCCGTGACGTCACGTGACGTGACCTGACGTCAGATCACGTCACGTGATACCATGACCGCATATATGATATATAAATTCTATCCATTCAGAGCTAGAGCACTTTTGATATACACAAAAGAGATAGCCAGTTGTGTTTCATTGCCCTTACAGGTTCCAATTTTCACAATTTGCATCTTTTATTTTTTGTGTGTGCGTACAGTTTGCCCCTCAATCTGCACGAGTTCGTAGCTTCGTTGTCACCTTTTTTTTCACATTTCTTTAGGGGTCCACGCAACGCGATACAGCCGGTCAGCTGCGTGGGCCCACTAATGATGACGTGTGTGTGTGGGGAGGGGGAGGCGGAAGGTACAGGCCTGGCCTTCTAGGTGGTGTTGTTCTACGCCACAGCGGGCTCGGGACGGACGTAACGGACGCCGGGTCGGCAGAGCGTCGTTGTCATGGAAACAAACTTGAAAGGTACGCATCACGGGGCATCACGTTGCGATCGCCTTGCACGTAGCGGGCCAACGCGGGCCCACGTCCTCGGCGCGATTAAACCCCAGAACGTCGTAAAAAAGGGAGCATTAAATGTTTTATTGGTTAACGCAACTCACGAGCTGGAACGATTGGCAGGCGTAGACACGACGGCATCGGGAGAAGGGGATGAAGTAGCGACACTTCCCTACTCTTCGGCGTTTTTAAACCGTGCAAGGAGGGAAAAAAGGCAAGACTAATACAATTCAAGGTTGTTCGAGTTTTTGTGCTGATTTACAAAACCTGATATTTAATTTAATTTGTAGGTCAGTTCTCATGATAATTCTGTTTAACCGCCTTCTTTTTCCAAAGCCAGTAGTGCAAAACCATTTAAAACAAAAGCTTATCTTTTAACATATGCCTCTATTCTACAAATTATGAAGAATGAAATGTTGGAAGCACTTCTAAGAATACATAATTATTAGATACTTTACAACACATTAAAGTTTAGTGTTGATTTTGTAGCTACCGAGCAATAAAACAATAGTTACGTGCAAACTTTTCCTACACTTATATTAGAGAAATCGGCTTCCAACATTGTCTAGTGCACATTTTTCTACATGTTGCTAAAAAGTTAAATTTCTCTCTGCCCTAGATTCTGAGATGTCTCTCCGGAAAGTTCCCAGAGTCAAAAATATGTGTTTTCAGAAAGCGTTGTTTTCACCATCCACTTCAGTGCCATTTTAGTCAGAATAGATGATATAAAGTGATATTATGGCTCAAATATTGTTATTCAATATAAGCAACTTGGCAGATTCGAAGAAAAATAGCTGTAAATTTTAGCTGTTTTTAGCTGTTTGTGACAACAGTAACGTGCGCAAGAATGCAAGAAACTCACAGTCTCGGTCCACAACAGTGTGTCACTTTTCAAGGTCAAGGACGAAAGGTGGGCGGCAGGGTTGCCAGGATGGGCTCTAAACTACTTTTTTTTTTGTTGGCGGAAAAATCTTGTGGTTGGATATTCGGCTATATTATTAAGCTGCAATAATACTTAAAAAAACAAGCGAGCTGGTGATGATTCATGGTCATAAAACCCAAGACTCAGGAGCACAGAAGGGTTGTGTTCGTCCCCTTCTGTGTTCCTAAGTCTCGGGTTTTACTACCATTATTGGGCTATTTCTTACCCGATATTCAACCACTTTCAAAGCACTTTGTTTCAAGGTCTTGAAACGTAGAAGCCAGCGATCATCTCAAGAGATTAGAAAAGGAAAATATCCAAATCACAAGCAGATATTTGAGGAACACTCCAGCCCCCCCCCCTCCCTCTCTCTCTCTCTCTGAATCCGCCACTTACCGCGGTGATGTACTCGTGCTCCGCCATTAGTTCCGGAAACCAACAATGTCTTACCTACTTTTAGCATCTTTTTGTAAATGCATGTCTTATGTATTACGTGATCAGTGTTCCACGGAGATGTTTTAAATTCCTTTTATGAAGTTTTATGTTTTGGGCTATTTTGGCTATTTTTATAGTGTGATATTTGGCCATTTTCGGGCTGTATCTGAAAAACATTTTGCCGCTTAATATGCGAGTACCCCGCAAACCTGGTGGGCGGCCGTCCCTAATCTCCCCCCTACTTGGGCTACAAGTTATCGAGCATTCAAATTCAAAAGTAAAAACCTACATATTTTTTCTTCCTTTAGACACCTTACGCACTAAGAAATCTTCTCTACCGCAAAGCACTTCTGATAGAAAATCACCACAATCTAAGGGAGGTAGCTCGGCATAATGGCAATGCTGAAGATATCTCTTGACCTAAAGAAACAGTCGGTGCTATGGCACTAACTTGACGTTTCACCATAACCAATTGGACAGCGCAAACGTTTTTTTGGGGTGTAACTGTTTTTTTAGCGCTGCGATTGGCTAAGAATCTTACGTAGATTGCAGGGATTATCCCTCTCAAGTATATTAGAGTGAAATAGGGAGTCGCTTTTCTAGCCCTAGCGGCTAAACAAATAGAGCTTGCGCAGATTTTAGCTGCAGTCCTTCATTCCGGACCAATAGGAAAATGCAAAACAAACAAAGCGTGTTCTCGAAAGAAAGGGCAAAAATTATGAAAACATGACCTTTCAAGCGACAATAATCGATTTAGGACATGCGGGAAGGTAAGAGTAAACACACAAAATGAAAACAAAACACAAAAAATTAGGTAATGAAAAATAAAAACGTGAATGGCCATTGCGTGCCTCAATGGGCGGCGATGAAAGCAGCTCAGTCATGTAGAATACGCAAGAGGGAATAAAAATACCCGGATTCAACGCCCACGCATTACTTACAAGATAGCTGCTGCTAAAGTGGCGAATAAAACAATATAAGAAAACAGCGGCTTTAGGTGGTGTGCAGGAAAACAATTTAGTCGTCGCTGCTATCTTTAGGTCGTTCTGGTTTCTTCGAGGGAAAGAAATCCCAAACAAATAGACAAAAAATAACTCCATATTTGTATTACTTTATGTGCATTCTTCGTCTGAAAAAAGTTCTCCCTCACTAATGAACCAAGGCATTCGTCCGAGAGATTAATGCGATGATAATTTATGGGCTGTTTATCTCTAGATGAGAGGTTATACGTTGAGACAGATAGAGCATCGCAGTTAAAGAGTTCATTAAATGTTTTTTTCTTCAGCTTCTTTCTCCTTAGCTTTAATCCTGAACTCAAAAGCCAAATCATAAATCCCGAGGTCGTGACGCTCTTGGGCAAGGGAGGCGGTGTCAAGAACGACAGGACCTTGAGGGCTTCCATCGTGCTTGTTAAGCACGCCATGGAACTGGTCATTCTCAAGTGATGATAAGTGCCGTCACAGCGCTAATTGGCTACGAACGCGTCTTCAAATATTCGTCGACGGATTGATGGATGACGAGCGCGTACGTCCGAGTGGCGCAGCCCTCGTGCCCAATACGTGAACTTCGTTCGGCTAACGTATTTGAGCACCGCGGATGCATCACAGTAAAAAGGCTGAGAGCTTTTAACAGAAATGAGGTACGAAATAGTCCACTAAATTTTCAAATATTTGTACCGAAAAGCAGGCTTTAGGTTTTCTGCTCTGGAGTACTAGCTTTATTTTGGCGCACTGAACGATATGCGATTGGTAAAATCCCCATTTATCTCAGCCAAAAATTCATTCTATGGTTTCTTTAAGTGCGTGTTACGAACCAGCTCGCCGCGTCTGAACAATGGAATCAGGGGCGTCGGAAGTGTTCGGCAGATGTGGGGATCGAGAAAGATAGATTTCCGTTCCCTTCTATTGCAACTGGTTGCTAGAAGTGTCTCGAAAGCAAAGATTGATCACCACCGCCGCTGCGCTGTTGCCCCTCTGATCCGTGTGCACGAAATCAAATTCGTTGCTCTCGCTGAAAGATAAAAGCATAACAAAAACGGGCTGCTTGTAATTTTCACAGACACAAAAGGGGCCTTATCACAACTTCAGAAAATAGAAAAAAACAACAACACTTCCGACAAACACTTCCCAACTTATATGCAATATGGAAAACCAAGAAAACAGCACCTACTTTTATCGGAGGAGCCCATCACATGTAGTGGTACAAGGGAACGAAAAAGCGGATGCCCTTGCCAATGAAGCCCACAATGACGTATCCCAAACGATAGAAATTCACCCGCACAAGTGTTTACGGAGCATTATTCACAATGATGTACAAGCTAATCGCATTCACCCCTAAAAGGCCTCTGGATTAGAAACTAATTATATCAAGAAAATAATTATCGAGAAAGCAACAATCTTTACTACATAAATTCCCAACTGGCTGTTCAAACACATACTTTTATTTGCACCTCACTCGACCAGTGTCTACTCCAAAAAGCCCCCAGTGCGACGTCATAGAAAATCTGCAGTACATTTTTCGGGTATGCCCAGACAATGCAGAACCAAGCGATGATCTTCAAAAGGAAATCACAAGAACTAACACTGACAACCAAGACACCCAAAAGTATCCTTATCCCAAAAGTACCCCGAGCGACCAGGATAAGGCTTTCAAGGACATCCTTGATTTCCGCCAGGCCACGGACCTCTCATCGCGACTCTATGTGTGCCGCGATGTACTGGTGGCGCTTTCCCATAATTCCCTCTCGTGACGTCATTGCCTTGCGAACAACGAGGTCGATGTTGTCTGTAATTAGCATGGTGGAAGCTTGAAATACTTGCGCTCTGAAATCAGCACTGCCAACACCGCCAAAAATGAAGTTCTTACATCACACTTATTTCTGTCGATAATAAATCCTTCGCTGACGTCATAGTTAAAATTCAACCAAGCGTGGAAGGCCGAACAGAACAACGCTTTCGATCGCGCACTTCGCCAATAGCACCCGACTGCCAGGCACCAGCCCTACTCTACCTCCTGTCAACCACCCTTTGTTTCCCCCTCCCTGAGACGAACGAGAAATATGACCCCTCATTGGGTGCCTAACCTTTCGTACCACACTACCCCTCTTTCCTCAACACTTACTCATTTAGGTACCACAGTAGACAATAAAGTTCGTCTTCTGACTAGGAAGCGTAAGAATCCGCATTTAATTTTATTTGGCTGAAAGAAGGCAAGTTGCTCGTTGCTTCAATGAGAAATGAAACCCGTTGCAAATAACTAAAGTACTTGTATAGCAGGTAATCTCTGCATAAACATGCGCCCGTGGACATGTGTCTCAGATGCATTATAAATAATGCATTATAAATTTAAAGTATAAAAAGATAATGGCACGCGGTACACAGCTGATAACGTCGAGAGACGAGCGACCTCTCTTCAAAGTGTCTGACACGACGCGTCCTGAGCAACGCCACTCGCGCGAACTCCGCAATTTATTATTCAGTAGCGACGTCACGTCGAGGCAATTATAAAATTACGTTGGCTATGATTCTTTTTTTACTCGATATCTTTGTTTTAATCCAGATCCTCCAGGAAATCAATGCATTAAGAAAAGAAACAAAAAAAGAAATGTTATCAAAACCTAATTTTAAATTATTTATAAAGTTGGCCTTCTCCATCCGACGTCCTTTGCGCGTTTATTTCCTTAGATTGAAAAATGTATCAACCTCCATATCAGGATAATCGATGGCCGAGGTAAGCGCTGCGTTGGCGGAGCTATGGTTACCGACAACTTAATAAACGAAGGGCATGGCGAGTACCGAGCACATTACTATCGGTCCTCGACCAATAAGGTTGCAGCATTTGCCGATAAGAACGTCGAAGGACCAATCACGATGCAAGAGGCGTGAGCAAGGTGTGCCACGCTCTGCTTCTCTCAAGTTTGTCAGTGACACCAGAGTCCGTACATTCGCGTAGAGCATTATCAGTAGTGCATCGATGATATAAATATATATATTATTTTTTCAGTGACCCAAAGCTACAGGCTATTTTCGTGACTGTACTAAATATGCCTAAAATATAGATTTAAAACAAAACAGCCCATATGAATGATGACGTGCAGACAGGGTCAGTGCAAAAATTAAAGTAGGCAACGTCAATTCGAGTCAAGCAGTCTCGATCACTGGTATGAATTTTGTGACCAGGAATAACCTCGGTCAAGTTGCCGGCGCACTTAACCAAAGAGAAGTATGTGAGAGCGAGGTATTTTAGAACATAACGGTAATTTCAGTACAAGCACATACACACAAACGCACGCACGCACGCACGCACAAGGTAGGTCTAATCGAAATATTATTTATATCTGCACGGAATTCGGTACAGATACTGTTTTTTTTTTTTTGTGTTTCACGAACTTTATTCAATAAAACAACCTGTAGCGGCAGTGACTGACTTGATGCGGCTTCGGAAATGGCTCCTGATGAAGTGGTTCTCAGAGCGTTGTGGGGCTGCTTCTTGGTCTTTCTCTCGACGATGCCCCAGACATAGTATTCCAGGGGGTTTGCACCTGGAGGGTTAGGAGGCCACTACATGTTAGGGGTGACGTGGCCGTGTAGGTTGTCAGCCAGCCAATCCTGGGCCGCGTGGGCCGTGTGACATGGAGCAGGGTCCTGTTGAAAATGTACGGCCTCCCCTGGGTCACCGCCCCCCCCCCCCCCCCCTCCAAGGTTTTGTACCCCAGGGTATCGATGTGGGTCTTCGAGTTGACCCCAATCCCCTGTTAAAAGAAGTGCGGCAGCATGGCGTGAAGCTCCTTGCTCACAACGGCTAGGGCCATCACCGTCACCATTTTGTTCGCACAACCGTAGAGATGTCATCGGGGCTCGCACAAAGCCACCTATCATTCCTTCTGTTAACCTTATGGTATTGGTCAACAGTTCTTCTCGTTGCAAAAATCCCAAGGCACGTCCAGTTCCGCAGCGTGTTTGAGCTGGCTCAAGTAAAGTAAGTGGATCACGGGAAAGTAGCGCCAAGCTCCCCGTATGGCCGCCATTTCGGTTCATGAAATAAGCAACTTCTTCTTGGCCTCTCCATTCTCGGTAAGAAGTTCTAAATTAGTTTGTGACGAGTAGCTTTAGAGACGTTTCTTGTATATATACCGTGATTCTGCTATCCACACGCCTGCGAAGCCAGCGTATACATCCTTGTACCCCAACCCTATGCAGTGTCGGTGCTTGAGGGAATTGAGAACTAATTTTCCTTTTTTGGAATACGCTAGACGAGGAATATCATTGTAAGAGATCTTTGGAGATAACCATGAATGATAAGTTGATTCAATACACAGTGCCAAAGACGCTTACATTGGCAAGGAACGCTTTCAGAGCGATGACGCTCCATAGAAATCTTGGCACGACTGGGTTAGAACGACTCTTTTAAAGCTTCGAAGATCTGATATGACCAAAATGGCACTTGCCATGGCAACAGAGACCGTTCAGCCATTCGCCTTACGAGGTTATGGTCGTCTGTATGATAGCATCCACTCGTGTCCTGCTAGCAGGCAGAGAAGGCAATGGCGCTACTTTTCCAGAATCCAGCGGCTTTATGTTGAACAAGCTCTTGAACTATATGAAACGGTTTCCCCGATTTTTCGGGACGTAAACTCTTTTCTCCTTCTTCCTTACGACTGATATTTATGGTCCTCGTGCATCACAAGTCTGATAGTGAACTCTGCCACCTCGAGCTCCTAATGGCCCTCATTGACTTTCTGGTGTCGTCGTCCACAATGTCATGCACCTGTTGGACAAACTCAGCCGTCCGGACAACGTCTCACCGCTGGAAATATTTTTTCTTCTTCGCATTGCCACGGATGCAAAGTGCCCGTAAGAATCCGAAAGCTGTTTTCTGACCTTAACACCGAAGGACCTTGACACACTCGAGAAGGTGACTATATCCAAATAGCTGTGGTTGGCGGTCAAGACAAACAGGACGGCATGCCTTTCCATATGTTATGTGAGACCGGAAGCTGCACCTTTTAAATTGATGCACAAGATAGATGACAATAGAAGTAGTGGAATAAATTTAAAAAAAAACAGGGCAACAAACACAAAGACAAGTAGAAGTCGACTGGACGAGCGCTGACTGACAACTAAAAGTTTATTGAAGAAACACATAAAAACCAGTCACAGCAAGCACCATCAAACATTAAGAAACAAAACACTTCAGAACAACATGATAAAAGCCTCAAGTCAGCACGCGGGAATGACAAGCTAAAAGGCAAAGGAGAAGCACGAGACCCTAGAATCACTAAAAACTAAGGAACTCGATTCCCTTTGAGTACAAATGAACAGACGTCTCACTGACGCAGCTATCTGTACCTGTTTTGATTACTTCAAAGGCCTGAAGCAATTCACGTGCAGTCTTATCGGTCCCACTGCCAATGATTTGAATATTTTTAAAGATAGGGTGGCAATGACGATCCGCCACGTGTAAAAGCAAGTGCCCCCCCACCTCCCCCCATGTTGATTTTAACGACAAATCATGTTCCCTCGTTCTTTCATTGATACACCTTCCGGTCTGGCCGATATACACATCTCCACACAACAGTTGGATCTTATAAATTACCCCTACAGCGTATTCCACATCTTTGGTCCGGTGGTATATTAAAAATCTGTGTTCGTTTTGACTATTTTTGTTGAGGCGCCGGCACAATTGTCCCAACTTGTGGGGCGCCGCGAACACGAACGGGACATCATACCACTTGGCTACATTTTTTTTAAGTTGTGAGAGAGCTTGTGCGTGTACGGCAAAACGTGCGGCCTGGTACCTAATCTTCTCGGGATTAGACTCACCTTTAAGCTTCTTTAACAACTTCTCTGCAACACTAAGCAAAACCGTACTGGGGAAGCCCGCGGCCACAAGTATCTTCGCTTGTTGACTAAAGCTGTCATGCATAGCATGAGGCTGTGAATTGTAAATGTGGATCCAAAACTTGCGGGAAATGTCCATTTTGGTGCTCACGCCTGAGCATTACGCCGTCACAGTTCATCTTAAACAAATTCAGATCATCGTGCACGACATCACCAGCAGTCACAACAACAGTGGTATTCGAAATCACCAAAAGGTCGTCGCGGCACCTAAAAACCTCAAACACAGTCAACACGTCAACATCCGAAATAATGGCTTAATTAAACTTGGCTAAGCTGATTGTCAAAAAGGTCAGGGTATACGCTGGAACCAATGCAGATACCTTCCTTCCACATGTAGTAATACCCTTCAAACAAAGTAAAGGTAAACCGCAAATATAAATTTAATATCTCAATAAAATAATCTACTTTCACGCCAGAAGCATTATGAAAACGTCAATGCACTCACGCACAGCTACCATCCAGCCCCCTGAGGAATCGAATAGAATAAGTGCTCTATAGCAATAGAAAACCTTTTCAATGGAGAACCGTCTTTCTGTGTGGCGCGCTCTTTTGTCGATTTAGTCATGAACCAACTTGCCGGCATCGTCACCTTAAGAAGGTGTGGAAGGCGAAGGCATGCGTCTTGACAGATGTAGTAAGATTATGATAAGCTATGTGCACCCTAAAGTTTTGTTCTCGAATACCTCGCGTACCATGATGTGCAACCATACAGAGCAAAACAAAACGTAAATATGCCCTATTCAGTATCAATAAATTTGTCGAAAAATAAGCGGTATAAAAATATCCAACCGCTTTCAAGAATAAATCAGTACAGATTGAAGAATAGAGCGTTTGATACAGACGTTATCATCGACATGGAACGAAGTGGCCACTGAGTTTTTGATAATAGGGACTTGAAAACTTAGTAATTACTTTTTGATTTATACTTCTATAGAATTTATTTCAATGAGTTACACAGTATATCTGGCTCTCAATTGACCGTGAGATAGCTTTGTGTGGGACAATGCTTTGTAAGCTCAAAAACGTGCAGTGGTATTTTTTTAGACGTTTCAAACCTATAGCAATGCTCCAAAATGACTTGTTAAACTTTCCCGTTTTGTTTTCACAATTTGTGATAAATAATGCTTACATTTATGTTTCTTTTTTATGTTTTTCTTTGTGTTTCAGTGGGGCCCTTTAAGAGGGAAAAGGGGGGGGGGGGGGCAGAAATTGTCAAACGGCCTTTGTGCAACTTTTTTCCTCGGTCACCCTCCGTCATAAACATGACGGGAAATAAACATCATTATATGTATTTTATTCTGCAACATTTGCTTGTTTTTCATAATGCTACATGTAAATCATGAGACACACCGGCTGCCTCGCGTCGACCGGTCAGCGTCTCCCAAAATAAGAGCACCGATCCCCGCAAGATCAATCTTGGGCCATCCGACGCGAATGAATGATTCAAAGTAGCGGCACAATGGACCCCATTCAAACCCCGCCGATCTTCCGACGCACATTCACAGCGGATGTTCACTTCACGCCGTCAAAAAGACACGACAGGAGAAAACGGAGGTCGACCTTCAGCCTTCTGCGCGGAAGCGACGTGAACATGTCCCTCGCCTTGTGTCCGGGTTGTCAAACGTCTACCGAGCGCAATGTGTCACTGGCTGCGCGAAGCATCCCTGTCAAGGCAATCGGGGGAAATCTGCCAGCTCCTCTGGAAGCGCAGGCGAATAGCGTAAGATCGACAGATACACGTTGACGAATCGCTAAGATATTCAGAACGATTGTCGCTGTTGTTTTGACACGCATTTGGACATTCTCTGCCTTTCGCGTTGCCTGGAGAATATTTCGCGGAAGATGAATTGTTACTCAAGGCGGAAAAACACGCACGGAATATTTCAAAAACAAACTCACAAGAATCGGGACTTGGAAATATAGTTCCACGCCATTTCTCGGAGAAAAGAAAACAGACAAGAACAACAACAACAACATAAGTGTATATGCAATAGGAAAATAGCGAATATGTTTGTAAAAACACATTATTTGCGGTTTGCGTTCAACAAATACGCTCGGATTTCGAAAGAAGCGTGCAACGATTTTCGCGTGTTGGAATTTTTGTCCAATTTTAGCAGGAAGTTTTTTCTTCTTTTTTTTTTTTTTTTTTAATCAGCGTTTTAGTTTTAATGCGTGCGAAAGACCATCTGGATATCGGAGAAAAATAGGAAAATAAAATAAGAATTTTACGACGTTAAAAAAAAAAGCATGCGTATTTATTGCACGCAAACTGAAAATATATGGCCTTATCAAAAAGAATAATAGCAATTTCACTTTCTCAAATATTACCTTCGTGTTTTTTTTTCTTTTTTTCTTTTTTTGTGTAGAATTATGAGCCGACGAACTGAGTTAGGGGAGGGGGCGTCACAACGCCGAGCTCTGCTTCGAAAGATGAGTGAATAGGGAGTATTCACTGGCGGCCATATATGTGTGCGCGAATTCTGAGCGCGTGCTGATGGCGAGCTTCCACAGTTCATTTGCAACGTGCATTCCGCACCATCGAGAATGGCGCCGGTCTTAGCAGCCTATTCATGCGAGCTCGTTCTGAGCATGCGCTCTAAACATCGCCCTCAAATATGGCGTCCAGTGAATACTTCCTATAGCCCTAAAGCCGGCTGCCTTTGTCTCCATTGCATTCGTCGAACTCGTTCAAAAGGCCAGAGTCAAATGCCAGACGCCGGCGTCCCGCTTTTCTAAAGCCATGGGGTCACACTGCTCATACATCCTACAAAAAGACAGTCTGCGAACAACGAGTCACCGCAACATCCGTGGTTCGAATGCCGCGTGCCAATCGCTATCCTCGAACTCATTGCCATGCGGCATTCGAAGCGCGGGTGACTCGCGTTCGAATTTGTATGCAGGCGGTCGTTTGTACGATGTAGTGCCACTAAAGAAGCTACGCTTCAGAGAAACGACACTTGGCCATATTGTGTCTTAAAATCATGGTTGCCAGTTATCTGAAGCTTTCTCTGAAATCACAGGAAACGCTTTTCCGTCCTCCACGAATGTTTTAACAGTTCGCGACAGAGCAAAGCAATGTTATGTGAGCTTCCTAACACCGAATCGAATGCTGAGGAAGTCGAACTTTTGAATCATGACGATCAGCCGTTGCGTCTGCTCCGCACAAGCACCAAAATGGCGGCGCCCACAACAATTGTCGGGGAACAGAGTGCTGATACTCTAAGCGCGGCTCATTTAGTGGCTCTAGTACGATGTATACGCACTCTGAACCCCGGATTATAAAGCGTCAAACGAATTTTCCGAAGACACAAAGATGTGTAACAAGTGCTACAAAAAAAAAAAAAAAAATTCTCATTGATGATTTTTGTTTTTTTTTTTCTAAATCGCTCATAACTATTTTAAATGAGATAACGGTAACTTTCGGAACTTTCTCATCTTGTTCCACCCGCCAGAGCTACATTTGAGAGGAGTCTAGGCTTCCGGAGAAACGTTGTTTACTGTTGAGGCGACACAAACGTGATTCATATTTCTCCCAAGCACCCGATGTAATTCTCGCGCGCGTGCCTGGGGACTTATAACAACATGATGGGGCACTCCGAGAAGAAGTTTAACCCCCGAAATGGGCTCGCGATGCCGTCGAATGCTGCGAAACAGGACGGTGGGATCGAACGCCAAAAGAAAAAAATAAAGTGGCCCGGAATGGTTTTTAGATGGAGACGGGCGTCGCTGCGCCGAACCAGCAATTCATTTCTTCTTTCGTCGGACCAATCCGGAAAAGGTGGGGGAGGGGGCGAGGGGGGAGGCTGTGTAAACAATTTCGTCTGAAAGAGAAGGTCGCTTCGAAGATGAGTTTATTCGGAATGCTATTTTCGTGCGAGGAATATTTACTTTCTGGAATAGGACCTTTCTCCAATTTAGTGTCATCTATGGCTGAAATATTAACCCAACTTTTCGTAGGCCAATAGCGATGAATATGAATATTCGGTGAAAGGTTTAAAATGAAATAAGAGCTCCACGCCAACGGAACCCCCTCACTGCTTCCCGTCGGGCAATGACTAGAGGCGTGCGACGAAGTATTATCAAAGCAGACTTGTACGGTATTTATCACAATTTACGAGTAATTAAATTACTTGTAATCGGCTACTGCTTGGGGTAATTTTGTAATCATTTCATTATTTTTATTACAATGTAATCGTAATCTGATTACAATCAAAATAGCAAAAATCACTCGTAATTGTTACTATGTTTTTCTTCCCTCTCTGCTAGCGCCCTCTACTTCCGCAAGTTTTCTACCAAGGAATCCTCAAACCAAATAAGGCTCCCACAAATCTATCATCTACCAAACTTAGGGACTTTTAGGGAACCGTTATTTCGCAACCGATACGATACGATGGGCCCTCCGTTATGAACTGCGCATGCGCGAGTTGTTTCCCGCAGCGCATGCACAGTTTGTACCGGAGGGTCCATCGTACTATGGCGCCCGGAGCGCGTCTCCGACTGGTGTGTTTAGCGTCCTATCCCTCCCATACATCAAATGTGGTCCCAAAGTGGCAAGAAATGACGTCACAGAAGCCGGAGTGTCATACTATCGGATGTCGCGATCCTGGCGGTTGGTCGTACAAGTTCTGGCTAAAACCACAGGCGAACGCGAGTGTCGCTTTCGTCACGGCGTCTCTTTAGGCGTCCCAACTTCCGGCTGCCGAAGCTTCCGTGGACTGCCGCACTGGAGAGCGACCTGCAGTAGAACAGGCGTCTGCCACATCCACCACAGCTATTGGGACGCCGCCAGGTTCGCGACCGGCGACAGCATGACACTTCTATGACGTCATCAGGCGGAAATCGAGGGACCACTTTTATGACCCGGTAAACACACCAGTCGGAGACGCGTTCCAGGCACCGTAATCGTACCGTATCGGACGTGCAAAAAGGGTTCCCTAAAACTCCCTATTGGCGGATAGGTTGACAGTACGAAGGAGCCATTTTGAAACCGGAAGAAAAATCTCTCATTTCGAAAGTCTCAAGGACTAAGAAATGTAACCGTTACTTTTTAGAGTAACGGCCATTTACTTTTCTACTCGTGTAATCGAGTAATTTAATTGAATGCTTTTTAGCCCAGAGTAATTGTAATCGGTTACTTTTATTTTTACAGTAGCGCTTACAAGACTGTATCAAAGTACAGAAAGCTCCCGCTCGAGGTGGAGCATCTGCTCAATAGGTTCTTAACCGGTCACCGAAGAGCAAGACAAGTAAGACTCAAAACGAGGTGGGAACGTCAGAAGGAACTTCAGTCGCGTCGCCTTCAGCGCGAGCGTCTTAAACTTCTTTCAAGAAATAGGGGCCAATTAGCGTAGTTTTATCCCGTGAATCTGAGTGTCACGTTCGTTTTCCCCGAAGATGTAACTAAACGCGACAAAACACACAAGAAAACGCCTACCAGTCGTAAAGTCATGAGAGGATCCTTGCCAAGCGCGTGTCGTTCGAGGGCCACGCGGGAAATCACAAGCTTGTCATGTATGTTCCCCGCACTTGCACCAGTCGTGACGTCTTCTTCTGCTCTTTTGAAAAATAGCAAGCGTGCGCGTGTATAGCTTTGATAGGCGCTGAAGATCTGTGAGAGAGGAGATTCCGAAAACTCCTTTCGTGACGTCACGCTCCGGGATGGAGCGCGCCTTCAGCGGTACTTTGAAAATGACTTTCTGCAGCTTCCGTGCACCAAATTAAAAAAAATAATTTCGATATTCGAGATCTTGGAGGTCGAATGAAGATGATTCAAATGTGTTTTCTCAAATACAAAACCGCTTGAACTTTCTCCTAAGCCCACGCACGCAGCCAAAGCACGTCGGTAGGCATGGAACGCACGCTGGATCAGCCCCGCGTTTGAAAGACAGGCTCTGCCGTTCTCATTCTTTCAGAGACTATATATAATCACTAACAAAGTAAGAAAGGGAAATCGTGTCTTTCGAACGCCGGACTCCAGCACGCAGTCTTCGCCTTCCGCCGTGCTCCGGTTCCGCGTGGAAGGTTATAGAGGCTCACGAAACGCCGAAGCATCATCGAAGGTATATAGAAAGCGCGCGAGCTGGAAGGGGGAGAACTGGAGGACCTCCTTGAAGTTCTCATTCCGTCGGCGACCACTGCCGACACCAGCGAAATCGACGGCGCCTAGCGGCTGGAACAGAAAGATAAGGTGGCAGGTTCGCTCACCAGCCTTCTCGAGCGAATCGGCTATGTACAGCGCCCGGCGGTCTTTTAGAGTGTTTTAAAACACTCGGTGAAAATCGTCCCCCCCCCCCCCCCCCCCCCCCAATCGGCCTCTCATAGCCTTATAACTCTAGGTCCCGCTTTGGTCCCGACCTAATATATTATACGATTTCTGGCAACAAAGCGCTCGCTGGTTGGGGTACACCTCTTGTCGAACGCGCAGTCTCTACCGACGCTGGCTGGTAGCGCCGTGGCGCGCGCGTTGCGATATACGTATGGGTCCTCAAGGTACAATAAAAGATGGAATGATGACGATGATAAAAAAATACGAAGTGGACGACCATAAAGAGGCTGTAGTTCCTTATTAGGAAAGCACGTCCCGGCTTTTGCCTTCGGAAAAGAACTTGGCTCAGCTCGACAGGGCGGAGTGCGTCTGCTCTACCGACGTTTAGCGCCAGATCTCCTTTTTTTTCTTCCGCCTTCATTGAGTAACAGTGCGGAGCGAGCTGCCCGGTTAATTTTCCTGGGTCCCTTTTCTTGCTCTCGCTTTTTCTCGCCCTGTTCCGCTACCTTGGTGTTCCGATGTGGGTGTCAAATAAAACAACAAACGCCGGCGGAGCGGCGGCTGCCGTGAATCGATAAAAGGGCCGCGGAAAAGACGCGCCACGCAAGCGGAGGATTAAAGGAACCTGGAGCAGCCTTGACCCAGTCAGTGGGCCTATACTGGCGCAAAGGGACATTCTCTGCCGGTGTAGTTCAGCTTTGGGCCCTATACACATGGATACTACTATTAGAGCGCAGCTCTTAGGCGCGCGTTTCCGGCTCGAGCGGCGTCGATGTCATCTGCGCCGTCGCCGTCGGCGTCAGCGTGACCGCGCGGTGCATTATGGGTAAACCGCGCGGTGCATTATGGGTAAATATTTTTTGCTAAATTTAGCGGGGAAATTTTCCCCTCAATCGGAGGCGAGCAGGAGAGGAGGACGGACATCGCCTCCTCTCCGTATCTTCCCCTCCTCCTCCTGAAGAGCTGCGCTCTAATTCGGCGTTACAAGGAGTTGTAAACGTTTTTCATTTTGTTTTGTTCTATTTTATTTGTGAGTACTGCTCACCGCTAACAGGGGCTGTGACAAGTATTATATACATGGATACTATCTGGTTTAACCTGGATGCTATCTACTTTAACCGTTTTTTTTTTTTCCTTAAGTATTGGGTGCAAGTTCACACGAGATGAACGAGTTCGCTTTTTTTTCTTCATAAAATATGTTCCAAAACCGCGCAAACCTTCTGTCGTTTAGTCACGTGTATGAGTTAGTAGTTATAACTGCTCTTGATTCATGAAAGTGTAACAAGTGACAGCGATACGGAGAGAAAAAAAGAGCAGAACCGACTGATGGTAGGAACAAAACTTGTAATCCTTGCAAGATGTTTACGCTACGCGAGGTTTGATAAGGGCAGTTAAACCTATCGGTTGGCTGCATTAGGTTTATATATATATATATATATTGTGTATAATACGTTTTTGACGAGGATAACTATAGGGGAAACCAGACGCGTAAAGGCGCGAAGAAAAAGCGTTACAATCAAGGGAGAAAAGAAAACAGTGTAACTGCCGCAGCGTGGTTCCCTCAGGAGTGGGGCCTAACCTCCACTGGCTGGCATATCGCCAGTCATGTGGCCATATCTACGACGAGTGGCGATCTCGATGTGTTTCGCTGTATGACCCTTAGCCAGTGTTGGCTGTAACGTGTTACAAATAACGTCGTTACGCGTAACGTGGTACTTTTATCCGTAACGTACGCTCGTTACATTCTCAGAACCGTAAGTGATAACGTACTTGCGTTATTTATTTGGAGTAACGGGCATCCTAGTTACCTTCCTTGTTGCACCTTCGTCCCAAGACTTAGAAAAAATTTCACTTAAACCTTTTCCATGTTACAAGGTGGCTTAATCACAGGAATTCTTACAATCATCCTGCATACCTTCAAAATCAGAATCGTAAAAAAAGGGAAGAAATAACGTAATTACGTTAAGCTTCTGCATGAACATAATGTTTTCTTGAAATTCGATGCTTATATATACTTTTGACGTCAAAAAGGTAAAACGTAATAATTCATAAATAAAAGCGTAACGTAAATGTAAAGTGAGTTACTTTTTTATCGGTAACAATAACGCGTTCCTTTTTTTTTTGCGGGTAACGAGTATTATATATATATATATATATATATATTCCTTTCCGGTAACGCCTACATTTCCTTTCTGTAACGCCTAAATTATTCGTCTGCTCTTGGCAGACAAATAATTTCACAGACTTATACTGACCCAAAACGCCAACATCTAGAAAAATCGAGAACCGTGCACGAGAATTGTGACGCCATCACCATGAGATCGTTCGCTGACGCGGATTGGACACGAGCGCTGCGTCAGCATTCGGCTGGGCCTCTCGTCCAATCAACGCGTCGAATCACGCTCGACATCGGACTCGGGTCCAATCGCTGAGTTGAGGCGTCAAAAAATGCGGCAGGAAATATTTAAAACATTTTTGGAGTGTTTGTTTAGCTCCCACTTACCCGTACACCACCTCTCGTTGCTAGTAAAAAGAAAAAGAAAAAAAAAGATGCCTAGAACTTTATTTTAGACTTTTTGTCCCACGTGGTATTTACCAAACCATCGAACCTGCGCATAACTCAAAATCTAAGAGTGCGTTCGTGCAGCATTTCTCATTCCTCTTTTTTTAGAGACTCAAGCGACCAAAGCGCAAGTCTCGTACAAATGTTGTAAAAAAAAAAAAAAAAAAAAAAAAAAATGCCCCCCTTCCCTTCCACCCTTCAAAAAAGATAATAAATAAATGAATAATGTTTTTTCCTGGTTACGAGGAAAGGCGCGCACCGCTCGTAGCGTAGCGACATGTCATTTCCATAAAACACGTCGTGTGGACCTCCGATGCGCCACAAAGTCTCCGTGTCGTAAAAATTTCCCGAGCGTCGCCCGGAGAGGTCCAAGACGAATGGAGCACCGTTTCGGGGAGCAGAATGCGTAGAGGCACTCTTCGTTTTCCGTTCGCGTAAAAATAAAAAAAAAAATCGATACGGTATCAGAACACGCAAGCAGACAAGGCGAAACTTTTCTGCGCCTGTTTTATATTTTATATTGCTTATAAATACGTAGATATACTATAGAACACCCCGAGGGGATGGAGATAAGAAAACAAGAGGAGTAGAGATAAGCAACAAGGGTACAAACCCAGGAAGCAACAACAGACCGCAACCTCGAACATCTACCCACATACACACACACAAAGAAACATAAGTTGTTTTGTTGTTTATGGTATTTTGTGGTTCTGTTTTTTTTTTTTTTCAAGATTGTGGTTTGAAGCACTGTAAAGAGCAAGGGAAATAAAAAAAGAAAAACGCGAATAAAAGTGCCTGCTTCGTGAAAGCAGTCTTTTTACGTTTCCAAGTTTCGAGGTCGCGTCTGTTATTTCTTTCTTTTTCTGTCTCTTGAAAACCAATATACGTAAGTATAGGTGCACAAGGTTCTAGCTAAAGTTAAACCTAAGTGCGTTCCCCATGCATTTTTCTTTTTATGGGAAACTACTACATTGCGTCCAACAGATCTCGGAATCTGGAAACGGGATTTCGAAACTTTCCAATGTTCTGCATCAAAAAGAAAAGAAAAAATGAAGTGTGTGTGTGTGTGTGTGTGTGTGGGGGGGGGGGGGGGGAGAGGGGGCATATACGTGGTATCATAGTGAACGTTCCTACCAACGATCTTTAGCACAAGCATCCTAAAAGACTCTACCCATATCTTCTATCCCAACACAGGCCCAAACCAAGCAATTGCCGGTCCCTCGCCGCGTTACACAAATTGACTACAGCCAGAAGCGTAGACTTTCCATATTACCGGGGGGGGGGGGGGGGGGGGAGTGCTTTTCCGCGCAAGTTTTTTTGTTGTTTTTTTACACCGGCAATTATCACTAGTTGTTTTTAGGGGGTACATTTTACAGCGTATGTATATCGCCATGTGTCCGTCGCTGTGTGCGTTATTCTGTTCACATGCCACTACTAGAAGCTCGTTACATGGCGCTTAAAAAGCGTCTCGATAAGGATCATGGCCCCGGGGAGGGGGATGGCTCTGCCCCCCCCCTACCCCCCCCCCCCCCCCCCCCCGGATCTGACCAGGGGGGGGCCCGAGCCCCGATGCCTTTCCGTATACTCTACGCCTATAGGACTACAGCGATGACCGAGACACGCTACAGACTGCTGCACATAGCAACACTGTCGTGCTCAAATTTAGCGGACCGCGTTCACGTCATCCTGTGACGTGACGTGATGCTCAAGCGCGCGAACATGACGCATCGCTTCGTGGGAAAGTAGTGCATCAACATTTAAGCGTGAGCGCGAGTTGAACCGCCTTCTAGAACTCAAGCCGACCTTAAAGAGATACTCAAGTGCTTGTCGTAGAAGCTTGTTTCTGATAGCATATATTTTCTTTGGCACTATTTTCTATTGTCAGGGGGGGAGGGGGGGGGGGGAGGGGCGGCTCATCTTCGGGTCGCTACCACCATAGATTTATTATAATGTACGCAACAGGTTCAACTGGCGCTAGTGTCAATAGGACTTTCGGTTTCAACTTTGAGCGGTCCCTACCCAGCTTACTTTTGGCGGTGCTCCTGTGCATTCCCATGGGAAGACGCGCGTAAAGTTTCTGTCTTCGACGGAGAATAACACGAATTACCCTTGTTACTTGGATAGTAGCGAATAGCAGGTAACTTTCTTGACATTATAGAAGTGAAATTGCTTCAAATACAGTATTTTTTTCTGATCAGCGAGCGATGTTTACCTTGCCAGCATTCCGGGTCCAGCCCTATATGTGCCACCGCAAGTATGTAAAGATAAGCAACGAACCTAAGCAATCATAGAGAGTTTTAGAATAGGGGGCTCCAACGTTTGGGTTTTCCTAAGAAATTGGGGCACCCAAACGCAAAAATCTTGGCGTCAACGGCTTATAGAATAGGGGTTTCGCAACGCAGCGCAGCGCGCTTACATTTCCCGCTTGCAGCGCCACGGCGGCTAACGAGCGTAATAATCAGAAAAGAAAAATATAAAAACAAACGGAAAACGTTCGCGCTTAGCAAGTACTTTTTGTTTACAAATAATAATTAAGTTAACTCCCAACCAGGCCGGCTAAAACAAAAGACAATCTAAAAGCGGTATAAATGTTGTTGGATGTATTCAGCCAAAAGAATCCAATCCATAGCGCTCTAATTTGGCGCTCGTTCTGAGATTTTTCGGGCGTTCGTATGCGCTTTGACCGTCTGTCGCCGAAGACTCATACCTTCCACTATGCCGTGACTGTGACGAACGCGAGCGAGCATGCTCTGCGAGCAGCTGCTTTATTTTGATCTGAGCTGCAGCGACTTGGATGCCTTGTTTTTGTAGACCACGTTTCCGCCTCCGCTAAGCCCTCCGCAACGAAGAAGCCTCTACTGCGCCTGCGCGCCGATGTCCTTGACTGTAGAGTTCCGGGTATCGGGGAGTTGTAGTAGACCGTTTCCGCCGTCCGCTAAGCACCCGCATAGCGCTCCGTAATCTGCAAGATCTTTAGCGGCGCGCATGCGCGGCTGTTGTGTTTTCTTTACGGATACCGTAGCGGAGGAAAAAAACGATTTACGAAAACTCCCTATTTTCGCAATAAATTAGCGGGCCAAGTCTTGCACAAAATACATGCGAACATGAGATCCGCGCTGCGAAACTTAGCCCGGCCGCCGTAGAATAAATAAATAAATAAATAAATAAATGTTGTGGTAAGTTCCATACGCAAATAAAAAGCATTTCGGCCTGCGTCCCGCCCCAACGCTCTTAAATCTGACAAACGGTTCATTGAGATTCTAGATGCTTTTAGAATATCCCATCAATTATAGCTGCCTCCGTGTTTCTGATAAACGAGGAGATTCTAAATTTGCGGCCCTACGCTCTTCTCCTATAACGTCGTGCGCTGGTTGCCTGCGTGTGCCGAAGCGCTATCGAATGCAGGAAGCTTGCACTGCGGCACAAGCGAAGGACATCTGTGCCGTTTTTGCCCCGCCGATCACTATCATTTACACTTCAGACAGCGCGGAGGAACACGCACAGATTACCAGAAGCCATTCTTTGTATGACGTTCGCGATCGCTTAGGGTTAGAGAATGCATGAACTCCGACCGCCCCAAAGTACATAACCTAGACAGCCTGTTTACACAGAGAGTGACCAACTGCTCAATCGGAGTCACGTTGTTTACGAGCCACGTTTCTTGCAGACGATAAACGACTTGCAGACGACAACGCAGCGGATGCGCACTTGCATGTCAGTCTCCGCCGGAGGCATCCGCCGTTACATTGCAAACTCTCCCAATGGTATGAGATGCGCCCTCTCCAGAATCTAGGCCCTCTACCCTAACCCCGCGAGCGTACGACGCGTCTCCAAGCGGCGCATTTCGGCGAAAAAATAAAACGGGTGCTGACCCATTGACCCACAGCCACGCGACCCCATTTCGACTCACCTCACGGCCACGAGGGCATCCGTCTGTGACCGCAACTCGGCAAGTAAAAAAAAGATATAGCATCTTTTATTTTTTTTTATTTCTCCGCGCGCGACACTTTTCTTATTCTGGCCCGGGACGTATTGACACCGCTGTTTGAGGTTGTCGATCTTCCAAACCGTCAAGAATAGCGCTGTGGCTAAGTGCGAAAGGTGTGGTGACCGTTTTGTTTGGTTCTTCTTTTTTATATTTATTTTCTTTGCGGCCGTCGGGGTGTCCATTTTTCCCCGACGCTCCGCGACAAAAAAAAAAAATCAATAGACAGGCACAAGGTTAGACGAAAGCCCGACGCATAGGGCTGCCGGTCATTCGTTCTGATGTCATTCTGTTGGCAGGTCTCGGGCAGCACCATGCCGCACGACCCAACAGTCACGTTCGCTTTCAGTATGCGTTTCGTTCAACTTGTTTCTGATAGAGTTACTTTTACAGGAAATTTGGCTAGCTTCTCTAGCTGTTTCTAAATGAATTTATTATTCGGCACTCCGAAGTTTTCCACAAAACTTTGGTTACTAACGACGGCAAACTAAAAGCAATTGCGGTGGAACTACAATACAATGTAAAAGCTGTGACTCTGCCACTTGCGATGGGCGTTTTGGCAGACCGACTTACGGAGGTTTTTTACGTTAACGAGATATTTATTTTAGTACATTCGTAAAAAAATAAGAATTCGGGCAGTACCGATTCTAGTAACGACTGAACATATTAAAATTGCCAATTTTATGTTGCGGCCAAATTAAGCGATTAGCTGAAAACATAACTGAAAGAGCCGCGACAGGTCACGTGCCCATTTTTGCGTTAAATCTTGGGGCTGAATTTTTATGTTGGTCACGTGACATGAAGCCATGTGACGTCATTTTCCCCAGATAATTTAGCGGGAAAGGAGGTGGGGGGGACGAATAAACGGCCAAAAAACATTTTAAACTGGTCTGAAAATCCCCCAAAAAAAAAACTAGTCTCTTTGATAATCGCTTTAAAATGGAGAACCTTTCCGATTCCAAGTAATTATGGGCGTCAACGGCGCACGACCACCAATAACTTGCTTCAGAGAAAATTCAAACCCGTTTATGTGCATATCTATACTCAATGGCACGCTAAGAAATGGCATGGCATGGCGAGATCCATGCATATTTTTATCACTTCCCAGTCAAAGAGATAGCGGGCTTAGCCGATAAGAGCACGGAGCAGCCAATCGCGTCGATAAAAGTGTCAACCTGCCCTCTCAGTTCATTTAGTTTTCAGTGAATATATCAGGGCGTGACCAGGATTTCTTCTTTTAATAGACCACACCTCGACCTCCACGCTATTTGCTTTCCTTTCTTATAATTAACAGAAATTTCAATTAAGAGGTCATTGCAAAAAATTATTTACTAGTTTTTTTTTTATTTTGTTATATTATCCGTTTTGCCATCTCAAATTATCCCCTGTTTGGGTATAGGTGGTACAGCGACTGCTCAAATCCCACCAAAATTAAGAAAAATATATAAATAAATTATATTATTGGTGATTTTCATCCCGGGTTTTCTAGACTACTTTTACGGCTTTGTCTTTGGACTGCCAGGCGCCGTGAATACCCGATGAGCTTGTAAGGCTTGGTGAGCGAACTTGCCACCACAGCTTTCCGTTCTATAGCCCTTGGAACCGTTGATTTCACTGGAGTTAGGGACAGTTGGGGACAATCGTTGAGTACGATTGAGGACAATCATTTCCGGGAGTTAAACTAAAGCCAGACTTGTACGTAAATGCACGTTCACACACTTTCGACCTCTTAGAACCGAATGCCTTGGAACCTCTTAATATCTCTTACAACGAAACGACACACTGGCGCCATCTATTGGGTAGCAGTGTAAGCTTGGCGGTCCGTCATATTTTCTATTTTTCTCGCGCATTATCCTTTCTTTCTTGGCTCGAAAAACTTTTGTCAACGTTATAAACGTGTCTTCCTTGTAAGTATTACGCACACTTGACCTCGGAAATCACGCAAAATCTTCGCTCTTGTGAAATGCAGTTCCAGGGTCACCGCATAGATGGCGCCAGCGTGCCATTGCGTTCTCTCGTCCTAAGAAATTTTAAGAGGTTCCAACAGATCTCGCCTCTCTCGGTCGTACTCGGTTGCAAGAGTGTGAACGGGCCTTTACTCAGTACAAGTAATCAAATTAAATCGCAAGAGTAATGTAATTATTCTTGAAAATAGTAAAATTGCTAGTAACAATTACTAATTTCCCCGCCCTTTCCTTCGACGTTTCCGGAGTTCGGAAACTCCAAGGGGTTCCCGAACCAACTCTTGAACAGGAGGTTAGTTTACCAAAGTCGGTAGATTAAGTAGACGAATAACTAGAATTCTATTATCCTAATAAAAAAATGGGCAGTAGGAATGACCCGTTCTTAAACAGGTAGGAATGCCTATCCTTCTGAAAATCAGAAGTAATACTGTTACTTTTTCAAGTGACGGCTAATTACCCCTCATTTCGAGAAATCAAGTCATCTAATTGAATACTCTTTAAAAGAGACTAACAGTAATTATAACCGGTTATGTTTTCTTTTTTTTTTGAGTACCGTAAAACTGGTTATGGGTGACCGTGCGCTTAACCTCCTTGCACGCCATTCAAAACTTTACAAGCGCGATATTTACTTCTGAAATGCCAGAAAAAAAAAGGTTATCCCCGAGTACCTGGTGTCTCAAGGAGCGGTGAGGCTCTTTATATCGACCGCAAAAATCGGTTTCTTTTCCTATCGCGCTACGATTTTGTGCAGCGTTGCCTACAGGTGGTGCATTGTTTCCTTAAAATTCTCGAAAATTGAATTTACCCGAGGAAAAAGTAAACAAAGAAAAAGACTTAACTTCTATGGCCCTATTGTCTGGCCCTATTGTTTGAAGCTCGGTGGCTTTGCTGCGTCTTCATAGGAGTTAAGTCTTCTTCTTTTTTTCTTTTTTTTACTTTTTCCTCAAGTAAGTTTAATCTTTGCAAACTTTATAGAAAAAATGCACCGCCTGTGGGCAACGTTGCACAAAATTGTAAAGCGATAGACTAAGAAACCGATTTGTGCGGTCGATTTAAAGAGCTTGGCCGCTATTTAAAACACCCGGTATAACCCTTTAACTTTACACGTTATAACGTCTACGATACACAGTCGAGCGTCGTTAATAGGGAGTTTTCGTAGACCGCGTTTCCCACTCCGCTAAGCCCTCCGCTACGAAGAAGCCGCTACTGCGCCTGCGCGCCGATGGCCTTGACTGTAGAGTTCCGGGTAGCGTAGCGTCTTGCGGAGAGCTTTGCGGGACGGCGAAAGCGGTCGGCAAAAACTCCCTAATATGTGCACCTCCGTCTCCACGAAACGTCTTGCATAATGTGACACGCTATTATATATAAGAAGGCAGACATGGATGTATTCGCTCAATTGTTAAACGAATATTTTTTTATTACGGGGAATTCGTATTAAAAAATAATATTATTAAATTGTTTTATTTTTCTCGTGCTCACACACAACCTTTCGGTTTACAGTGTGGTGCACTAAACATATATGGAGTGAAACTTAAAATACAGGAACCAATGAAGTTAAGTCACGCAACATTGTCATCATGCAAAAATTGATTATTAATTAGTTCACAGACATCCAGTCACGTAGATTTAACATAAACTCAAGAGACAATGAGAAGCTGTCGAGGTTATTTTTTTTCTTAATCATAAGCAATTTGTATCCTTGACAATGGGATTACAACGAACAAGCAAGATGGATAAAAAGTTGAAACGTTTTAAAGGGGTTCATAGCAGCGACACACTAACGATCTTCGTAATATACCTCCTCCGTCCAAATGTATTACGGTCCTTTGGTTTCTCCAGTTTACGACACGAAGATACTCTCACTTCGCTTTTGCGCGTCGAGGCTCAAACTTAAAGAAAAGCAAAAAAAAAAAAAAAGTGAAACAAGTACGTCTTTACGGTTCGTAAAGTGGGCCTAAGGTCGCGTCGTGAAGTCGCGTAATTTCGTAAAGAAAACCTCGAGGATCCATTAGAGAAGCGTCGTTGCGCCGAGGAAGACACATG
This sequence comes from Ixodes scapularis, assembly GCF_016920785.2. Lineage (NCBI taxonomy): Eukaryota > Metazoa > Arthropoda > Arachnida > Ixodida > Ixodidae > Ixodes > Ixodes scapularis. The sequence continues at coordinate 131,257,578 of NW_024609879.1, read as the reverse complement.
CAGTCGTGGACGCGAAAACTGTCGCCGCAAATTTTTGCGAAAATCAAGAAAGATGGAAACATGCAACGCGACATCCATAAAAAAGAAGAAGAAGAAAATGAAAGAAAGGCAGACACCGCGCACTCCGCGCAGGTGACTCGCGCTACGCGGCGCTGGACAGCAGAGTAAAAGTGTTCCATAACATCGAAGATGCGTAACCCAAAACTATGAGTATACACAAGGCGAGCGAACATGTACGCACACCAAAAATAATTAAGTGTGTCATAACTTTTTGTTTTTTAAGTAACCGCGGAAATTCTAGCCGATAAGAGCATGACACTTCCTGTCATGCTCTTATCGGAACTAAGAAAACACATTTATAAAGCGGTGTCATCATTTTTTTTTTCTACGAAATAACGGTATTGCATTGCGTTGTCCCGAAAGCTGCATTATATGCCTTATCCAAAATTTGTTTCAAAATAAAAGTATACCTTTGTTTTTTTGTTTTTTGGTGAATGATGAGATGATTTTATTCCTTCGTCGGAAGAATTAAGCGCCCGTTCACGCTGGCGGGGCAGTTTCTGTTGAGTGGTATATTCCAACGTACTCCTCCTCTAATGCGTTCCTTGAACCCCATAAACTAGCCGTTTCCAAAAAAATTAAATGGAAAGATGGCGGCCTTTTCTCGAATACATATGGAGCTCTATGGCGCCAGAAAACGAAAACAAGCGAAAGTGGGACCGTTTTTCCCATTGAAAATTTAGGAGAATCGCTTCTAACATTTTAATAACATATCGGTTCGTGCTGAAACTGTGGTTATTTCTTGAGAAATTTTCTGATCCTCTCTCGCTTTCTGCTAAAAGACTTACGCGCGCAATCTCTCTCTATCTCTAGCTATATTGGTTTCAATAATTAAAACAAAAAGTTACAAAAGAAATGGCTTAGTTTACAGCAGGACTGAGTACATGCACCTAGATACTCGAGAAATACTATATCCCTAGCGATTCTCGAGAACGCGTGTAAAAAAATCTACTTACCATCTGTTTCCGCCGTTGTAATCGAACTCGGTTCCTCAACTTCCATTCCGTTACATATCCTCTTCCTCTCTTTCCTATTAAATAAAACAATATAAAAAAAAACCAATACGAACTGAAGCATGAAGCCTCCGCCTGAGTTCTGCTCGAACGCGCGCAGCTTTTACTCAATATCTTGGTAGTTCCGTTGAGCTTCTTTTCTTTCTTTTTTTCCTTTTCATTTTTGGGTTCTTGATCCGCTTTTTTTTCTGTTTGTGGGTCTGTGTACGTGTTTTGTTTTGTTTTTTACAGACTAAATTGGGGTAGCGTGTGGAATAGAACCCCGTCGGAAAGAAAGAAAAAAGAAGTAATGGTTCTGCGTTTTGGAAGAGAGCAAAGCGGAAGATATCGCACTCGGGAGAGAAGCATGCGCGCTCACTTTCACCAAAGGATCGATAGACCCGGCAAAAGTAGTCATGCTCCTTTCCCACCATAACTTGGCAAACGGCGAAGGCTATGGTCCCAGCGAGCCAATCAGAGCATCGGAGGAGAACACGTGATTAGCACCCGCTTGCTGTCAGAGCCGAGAGTAAGAGATAGAGCCGCTTTTGTAGAAAGTTTAAATGATGGGCAAATCTCCGAGGGGGACAAAGGCTTCTTCTGGGAGGCATTCGCGCTGTTTTCAATCCTTCGATAGGGTCCCGCTAAGAGGGGAGTTCCGCTTTCCCCTTCTTCTTCAACGCCTCAAATGACGCCCTTACCTTCGCGTCTTTGGTAAGGGCAGTCACGTAGACATCGTCTCCATCGCCCTGATGGGCCTTGAGGGGCCTGTAGCGTTCGCTCTTTGTCAATTGACGGTGAAATGAAGTACAGAAAGTGCAGTACGTTCGGTTTCAGCCCCGAGCTGACAGTGCGGCGGCAGCTCGTTTTAACCAGACATGCGGTTCAACGTTTGTCACATCAGCCATAACCAGACTCAAAGAGAGCGGGGGTCACGTGATAAGAGGGAGGCGGATGATTGGTCCGGCCCGGCGCGTAGATTCCGCCCCACTGTCAACTTAGGGGGACGGGGGGCGTGAAACGAAGCATTCGCTTTGCGCACATTATGGAATTCGCAATTACCCATTGGCGGTCCGCTTCGTGTGGACCGTAGTAAGTAGGAGAAGAGCTCTCACGCCGGCGAGCTCGAGAAATCTTCGCTGCTTGTCCTCCTCATTGTTTCTTTAAATAAACAAAAAAAAAAACAAGCAAAAAGAAAGAAAGAAAAATTATCTGATAGCTGAGCTACAGGCTACGCTTCTAATCAAATTTTGTGAACCCAGCCACTTTTCCAAGAATCCTTAACTGGTTTCGAATTCCTTTTTTTCTTCTTCGAATTAGTCAAGAAAGTATGTTTAGTACTTTTTCTTTTAAGCAAACCTAATCGAATTACTCGTAACCGCGAAGGAATATAGCATATTTTGGTTTTTAAATTTACATTTTAGATTTTGCATACACATAATAATAGCTGATATAAGGGTTCCGTGTTTTCTGATAAATCCGAAACAAAAAATCGGAAATGCACTCAACGGTCAATTTTCCGTCAATTGGGATTTATCAAAAAAAAAACTCCGAATTTCGAAATCACAGCGACAAAATAAACAGCAAATAAAGACAGAGTTGTACAACTAAACTTTATTAGAGCACAAGGTCAGTGGTCCTGAAGAGATTCCACTCCAGTTTCTTTTGAAATCTACAACTACTGACAAAAAGGGTTGGCCTTTCAGCACGTCGAGGTCCCTTCGGGACAACGGGTGATGGTACCCGAACCTTATTTATTAATTTTTTTATTTAATTATTTTTTTAATTTTACGCAGGAAAGTAAACTCCGAATTTCAAATAATTCAGGCTCTAACGAAAATAAACTCCGATAAAGCCCGAATCTCCAGCGAAAAATAAACTTCGAAAAACAGCCTCGGAATTTCACGAGAAATAAACTCCGAAAACACGGAATCCTAGCTGTAACCAAGGAACAATCCGCCCAGGGGACTTCAAATTCAACGTTCGGAATTCTTTTTTTTTTTTTTGCAACTGGTATTAAATAAGGTTGCGATAGAAATAAATTAATTGAAATATAAAGTTCATAATCTACAAGCCTTGGGGCAATCATGAAAGAAAAATTAAACTAAAGAAAGCAGACTAAAGATAGTCGATTGAGAACATTTACTTCCCGAAAATAACAATGAAGGTCGTTGCCTTTTGAACTAAGTTTTCAAGTAACTAAACCACATGTTCGAACATGATTTACAACAATATTCATTATACTAGAATAATTCGATGTTTTCTGAATATGAATAAGTACTTCGCTGAAGAACGTCCGATTCATTCATCATTACAAGGACATAAATAAGCATTTTGGTCCGCGCTTCCCCGTAACAAGCTCGGTCGTTAATTTATTCGGAATATAAAAACAGTTTGCATGACAAGCCAAACTAAATTAGGTTTTCCCGTGACAAGGAATAAATTTAAGAATCTCAGTACACCAAAACAGCCTTTCAAAACTTCCGCGATTCGCAGTCAGCGAGAAGCATTAATCAAACGAAACATACGGTCGTTTTTGTTCTCAGTGTTACTTGTATGTTGTGGATATTCAACAGCTAAATTACACTTTTTTATGTTGTAAACAATGCAAAAAAAAAAGTTTCCATCGGTAAACCAGAGTCTAAAACAACCATAAGCCCGGAGAGACCGTCATAAATTCTCCACCCCATAGTGTCACACGTATTTTCCCGAGTGCTTTCGCGTAGTATAAAATCTGCGTATTATAACCGCGTCTATATATACTTGACGCGATCACAAACTAGCTGCTATAACCCAGACGCGGCCCTAACGTAGTTTTCACTGCAAGTCCGTGATCGATACTGACAAAACAACCAAAGTATTCAGTTGCGAAGGAGGTTTCCTACGACTATTTTGATTTAACGCGTAGCTTAGTGACCGTGACAATACGATGTCGAGCAGAACAGCGAGAAAATTTGACTCCGCAATACGTGACTTCGAGCAATAAAAGCCAAAAACGAAAAACAAACAATTAAAAAATTCAACAAAAACTTTTGGTCTTGGGAAAACAGCGAGTGTAGCATTTTCTTCCGAAAAGAGTACCGACTCTTCCCCGTTTCGCGTAACAATGGACCGCATGGGAAATTACCCGCCAGCCCCGGCCTTTCCAGGGCTGAAAACTTTGATCACGAGGCTACGCGTCCCGCGCGACCGCAGCTAAAAATCCCGAATGTCACGTGACACCAACACGTCACTGGATTGGCTCCGTAGCTGCTCCTAGGGTTCTCAGCAGTCCATCGTTTTTTTCCGCAGCGTAGCAAGTGGGGTGTGAACAGTTTTCTGCGCGGATGGAGCAAACTGTGCGTAGTAAGGGAATCCTTTGAAATGTTTATAGCCCAATTCCGCATACCATATCTATCCGGCCCCGAGCTCTCTCCCTCCAGCACCCGCGCTCGTCATTTCGGGCGTCGCCTTACGTGGATTCCCCGGGAAATTGCCTCGTTCCAGCGATTCACGAGGGATGCTCCGTCCTCCGTGGTAGGAAATATTGTTTCGGATACTTGAGGCGTCCGGTGTTGTTCCTTTGTTCTCTCTCTCTCTCTCTTTATATATATATATATATAATCTCCGGTCGGGTGTGCTGCCCACTACACCACTCCACCTTGGCTTTTTGGCGTTTCCTACGTCTTGGTAATGCACAATGAAAGAAATGTATCCAATCAGAGGTGTTCTGGAAACACACGCCACCGCATGGGGCGCGGCACGACGCTTGCTGGCATCTTCCTGTAGATTTAGTGGTTTTCGGCGATACTTAGCGAGTTTTTAATTGTAACGATATGTCTATTTTCTCTAATTAAAAAGTTAATCAACATATTTTAATTAATGAGCCGACTGATCGTTACGACTGGCCCCTACACTATATACATATATGTATACACATATATATATATATATATATATATATATATATATATATATATATATATATATATAGATATATAGTGTATATGAGCCGACTGATCGTTGCGATTCATCCCCTACACTATATATATATATAGAGAGAGAGAGAGAGAATAGGGGCGCTAATTGTAACAATCAGTCGGCTAATTAATTAAAGCTTTTTAAATATTGAAAATAGACATATCGTTCCAATTAGAAACTTGCTAGGCATTATCGAAAACCACTAAATCTACTCTTTTTAGGAAGATGCAAGAAAGGCGCAGCATTTTACGGCGTTCTCCGGAAACACAGTTTGGACGTGCTTCTAGCTTTCGGTTTCTTATCGGAGCGCATCTTTGCGACCGCCGCGTGAAACAACCCCCTCGCCTCTCTCGTAGGATGGAGGGAAGCAGTGCGCACGTGTGTTGCGCGCCTCAGGCACTGAGGAGCAGGACCGCGGGCGCAGGGATGCGCTCCGATAAGAAACAAAAACCTATAGAGAGAGCAAATCATGTTTACAAACAAAGCGGAGCGCTCCTAGCGGACGCCACGGGCGCCGCGCATGCGCAATGGAGGGTGGGCAAGAATCTCGCCGTCGTCCATAACAGGGTTGCCAGGTTGGGCTATAAATAGTCCAATTTGGCTACTTATTTTTTGTAGTTGGCGGGAAAATATGGTGATTGGCTATCATTGGGCAATTTCACACCCGAGATTCAACCATTTTCAAAACACTTGGTTTCAATGCCTTAAACATGGTATATCTGAGCCGGGTAGAAAACAACAATATACTCAGGAGATTAGGAAAGGAAAATTTCGAAATTATAAGTGTGAAAATAGAATATGTGGACCCTCATTGATGTTGGTCGCGGAGGTGCAATACTGTTTTTCTGAAGTGTTTTAGCGCGATTTCATACCACAGTCAGGGGCGGGGGCAGGTGTTTCCAGAGGGGGAAGGGGGAGAGGGGGGGGGGGGGGGGGCAGCTTAACAGATGTTTGACCCTTAGATACGCACGCGGATGGGTGCACAGTCAGGGGCGGGGGCAGGTGTTTCCGGAGGGGTAAAATACGCACGCGGATGGTTTATCCTCTTTGCTTTCTTCTGTAAATAAATACGTTGTGTCATGTATCGTGTTATCAGTGTTCCAAAGAGATGCTTTAAATACATTGGATGAAGTTCTATGTGTTGGGCTATTTTCATAGACTGACATTTGGCTATTTCTGGGCTATATCTCAGAAACATTTGGCGGGTTAATCTGAGAGTACCTGGCAACCCTGCCCATAAACAAACCATTGGAGTGCGATGTTGTCGGCGTCGGTGTGAGTCCCTCTGCTCTTTTTCGCGTTGGAATTGTTGATTCCACGTCTTCCTGGCAATGTCTGATTACTTGAGCGGCCTCAGTGAAAGTAACGAGGCTCATTACACCGCAAAACATCGCGTGAATAATGTGGCATGAGGAGAATCATTCCGCGTGGACGCCGCAGAATGGGCGCTGAAGGCTTATTTGCATCATAAGATTCTGCTCGCTATTTTTAGTCGCAACGTCACTCGGGCTACAACACCGTAGGCCGTAGCTGAGATGGTCGACGTCGATATTGGAAATCGCAAGCAGAACCGGACCAAGTGAATCAGGCATAACAAGTCGGCGATAGCCACTGGTAACAATGATCAAACTTCAAGGTCTCATTGTATCTCCTGTTTACACCCAGCTTACTTACCCCAACCCACCTTCAGACCTTAGTCTTTCGAGGTCAGCACCTACTTCAAAATTACCGGGTCAACGTTTGATCTACGGGCCGCTGTCGTTTGAACGAGCAGACGACACAAATCATACAAGTTTGAAAGAGCAGACTACAGTTCGAATGATCATGAAGCCGTTTGGACTTTGACGCACTGAACGTAGTCAACAGGTTGTCCGTACAACTTAGCGGTTTGCCCGCTTTCATGTTGGAACAAAACAACTAAATTTGACGACCAGAAGTATTCGTGATTTCAACCCAAAAATGCTTTCTGCACAAGCAATCGTGGTCCGACGTCGTCTGGCTTTTATTATTCACGGCACCTATCAACGTTCTCGACAAACTGAGCAGGCGGAAAACACATGAAAACTGACCTTCAAACCTTTCCCGACTCTTTTGGTACAGCCCAAGTCGCGGCGTTTTGACGAAAAGGTAGGGTTTTGTCCGGTTTCTTTCAAAAACAGCACAGTAATGTACGTTCCTCATGGTAACTTCCGCCCACAGCCTCAGACTGGAAGTGCGCCCGACGCTCACTAAAACCGTGCAGTACAGCCCAAGCTACAGGGGAGAAAGCGTGTGCCAACCTGTTCAAGAGGAGGGAAAGAAAGAACAGGATACAAGGGCTAAGATTCCCCTATTCCTTCTTTCCTTCCTCTTGACCAGGTCATGATAACTCTCTCCCCTGTAGCTTGGGCTGTACGTACTGCACGGTTTTAGAGAGACGGAGTATTCGCGACTCCAGCGAACCATAGAGGGCGCGCTGGTCAGGCTAAATGGCGGGCAAAAAGAGGTCTTTGCGTCGTTCAGCACGCCGACCGCCATTAATTTCTTGCACACCAGCGTAAAATCGGTGTTACGTATAAATGCAAAGCGACTTTTCGAGGGTAAAAACCTTCTTCTAGTCAGCGCGTACGAATGACACGGCAAAAGCATAAAAGTAATTACTAGAAACGATGTTTGTTTCCATGCTGCCTACGTGAACCAAGCAGCGATATCAGACGACGGAGTTGAAACTACCTCTTCTCTTGCGATTCTCGGCGTCAACTTCGCTGGAGCCGCCAAAAGAAACGCGTCCAAATGAAACACTCTCACGGCGTAAAATGCTACCTCCGCGTTATATCTTTCTAAAAAGAGTTAATTTAGTGACTTTCGACGACGCTCAGCAAGTTTCTAATTGGAACGATATTCCTATTTTACTAATCAAAAAGTTCATTAACTCATTTTACCTAATTAGCCAACTGATCGCCACGATTAGCCCCTATACTATGTCCCCCTGACCGTGTAAATATAACCCACCTGCACAAACCGCATAAGTGTAGCTTTCACGGCCTTTTTTTTTAAACAAATCTCACCCTATATATATGTGTGTGTGTGTGTGTGTGTGTGTATGTGTGTGTGGGGGGGTATGTGTGTGCGTGCGTGTGTGTGCGCGCACGTGTGTGTGTATGAGTGTGTGTGTGTGTGTGTGTTTTTCTAAACCCCATTAAGCAACTTAGGCAGTCGCCATTTCTTGGGCATCCGAGTCTGTAGTTAGCTCGGCGCACTGCACACATTGTTCCATTGTTCCAATGTTTACGGGATTACAACCCAGCGTGCCATCATCCCAGCCGAGCGCGACAGGTTCATGTTCATCGCTTCGGGAAGCGAGCGGAGGATTCGGACCGCACGCGCACGGACGCTGAAAATGGCATTAGCCAGAAGCCCGTTTTTGGAGTGCTATATAGTGTAGCTTGACTCCTTCTTAAATCGATAAATCATCAATCGGTCGGAAAATCATAGAGTGAAGTTTTGTCTCGCCACAAGCGGTAAATTCCAAATAAAGGCGCTGAAAAAGAAAAAAAAGGTTGCACGTTTGCAGTTGGACGCGTTGCAACACCCTTGTTGTTTTTGAGGTGCTTTTAAGCAACATTAAAATCATGCTTCTAAATAATAAAAGTTCGTGAAATTCTGAAAGTAAAAGAGAACTTACATTCTCCTCTCCGACATATGCATATATTATACAGTATACATACAGGGTGTTTCAGAAAACGCAGGCCAAATCGCTCCTGCCAAAACTAAGCATCACACAGAAAAAAGGCTGATGCCGTTTTGGTGTCTCCCCAAGAGCCCATTCAGAAAAAAATAATAACGTTTAGAAGTCCATAGTTTTAATTAGAAACTTACTGGGCATCATCAATAACCCCATCATCCCTTTTTAGACAAGTATAAAACATGCCGAGCATTTTATCATGTTTTGAAAAACCCTTCGATTCTGACGCGTACTCTGATTTCGAATTTTTATCCAAGCGCTTCTTGGCGACAACTGTCCTGCCCTCTGATGGCTGAAGTTCGGAGCCAAAGCCAGCCCAAAAGTCAAAGCTCAATCTTGCAATGTCATGCTCTTTCGAACAGCGAGGCGCTCCTTGTCGCCTGGCCACGCGCGCGCGCTCAACACCTCCTAGAAGAGAAGGCCGTAGCGCTTCCAGTCGTTACGTCACAATGTCGTAGAAGGAAGTCCATGGCGCAACTACGTGAAAAAATTTCTGGCATCGACGTGAAAAAAAAAAAAAAACGTTTCTTGTCGAGTGGCGCGGTGGTGTTCGTGAGCGTTTATCCGACATTAATATATGTTTTAAAAGCGCAGTCTTGTACAATTTATTATATATATATATAATATATATATATATAATATAGACGTAATATACAACGCGCTAGCAAAATTGAAAGTACCTATTTTATATTTACGATTATCCCCGTAACCGCGGGACTACGTGCAGTCCCGCAGCTCCCCACACTTTTCGAATGAACCGGTCCGCTGCGACGTTTTCTTCCCTCGTACGGGCTCCGATTCTGGTAAATTTACGCTGTGTGTGAGATATACTGACTGTCTAAAAAGGAACGCGGAGACTTTCAGAAGGGAAGGGACCCGGAAAAAATCCAGTCATCGCCGCGGGGAGCGCACACGAGCAAGAGATGGGTCGACGACGTTAAGCCTCCCACACTGCTGCCGCTGCACTCGTGTGTGTGTGTGGTTTTTTGATCCTTTTCCCCGACGTTTCTTGGTCGTCACCGCGGTTTCGGGTAGTTTTTTTTTGTTTTTTTTTTTTTTTTTTTTGTTTGTGTGATACTACGGCATATACGTGGATTCGCAGAACAAGTCCTGTTAAAGTTTGAGTGACATGTGTGGCAACTAGCTAACGATGACACCGCTCGATTATAGATAGACCTCTCTCTCGACAGAGATACTTAAAGTTCGTGTGCAAATGTTTTCGTGCTAGATATTGTAGAACGTATGGATACTATCGACAGGGGAAAAATAACTTATTTACGGGCTTTCTTGGTCATGTGGCACACGAGTAAAGTGCTGCAGTCGTGTTTTTTTTTTATGATAGAATGACATCTTGTTGGCCGTTATCCGTGTGCGATTGCGTCGACATTTGAAAATATGCGTGGTAAAATTCTAGTTTTCACTGGAAGGTGAATAACAATTTAACTTTGTGTGATTATACAAAGTGCGCTGTTTGCCCTTACAAAAATATGTATGGACACTATTAGGACGTTCTATAGAGCAGCGCCCATAGGCAGAACAAAAGGCGTCTATAGGCAGACCACGACCTCTGTTGCCTCCGTGAAGTTGTCCTATGGCTGCCCTATAGAATATTGGCCAACGGACGTTCTATGGACGTCCTATTCTATGGATGATGTGTGGTCATCCTATACCCTCTCTATGGTAAGACGCCATATAGGGTCCATAGGGACTCTATAGGCTGTCTACACACAGTCTTCACTGCCTGCAGAAAACACATACGAAGTCTACAAGGAGTTCCTGGGGAGTTCACAGGGAAGCCATACAAGGTCTACACAGGGTCCTCATGGGGTCTGCAGAGAAGCCATACAAGGTCTATAGGGAGTCCCTACAGGGTCCGCAGAGAAGCCACTCAGTCTGCAGGGGGTCTGCTACGGGGTCCGCACCTACCAACGTTTCTAGAGCAAGTCAGTTGGGAAACGCTAAAGAGCTTGCTCTGAAAAAGCGGCACCGATCTGTACTCGAAAGCCGAACTAATTGCGATCGCAACGCCGCCATTCCACCCGCAGTGGCCACTCGGATAACTACACGACCGCGTGTGCTGGTTTGGGACTATCGATATTCGACAGCATGTGACTGTTCTGCTTTGGCTTTAATCGGCCACTTTGGCGCCGAAACATATACGGTAGAAGAGGGGTTTCAGGGATGCCAACCCCCTTCTCCCGGGCGGACGCGCCACGAATTGCAACCGAAGTTAGGACGCACCCAAGGCGCTACCTGAAGTCGCCGGTGAGGCATGGCTGTAAAAAAAATATTAATTGTGCCGCAAAACCCTGTAAGCTAAAAGTGTATGCAAACATCACGCCCTTGTCATTTTGTACTGATCTCCAATAAAGGTTTCTACAAAAAGAGCTTTTTCCCATTTGTTTTTCCGCAAAAACGTGCTCTGTAAAATTCATTTTAAAGAGTGTAGGGTCCTTAGGGGTTTGCAAAGAAGCCATACAGGGTCTACACGGGCTCCTTATGAAGTCTGCAGAGAAGCCATACAGGGTCTGCACGGAGTCCCTACGGGGTCCATAGAGAAGCCACTTTAAGCGATGGTGGTACCGCGGTGTGAGAATCGCACTCCCTAGCTCCTGGATGATTGGCCTCATAATAAAATGGCTTGCCTACACTTTCCTGACGTGAAAAAAAACAAAAACAACATAAAGTAAGGTTTTGATACTGCGCGTATACAGCATAACTAGAATTACTTACGCGTCGCGCGCAGACCCAGTTTAGTAGGCCGCTGTTTTACGACGATCATCCAGACGACCGCAATTTTGATAGGCACCAGTGCGCCCCCTATGGGTTGTGAAAGTTGCGAATATCTACGGGGGCCGCAGCGACCCACATATATCTACCTCCCACTGAGAAAGTAAAAACATTATTCCGGCACATAATGAACACTTCCATCTTCACAATGAATATACGCTGAGGTTGGATATGCCTCCAGACATCAATGTAAGATATTGATACCCGGAACTTAACAACTCTTTAACTCGGGCACCTCGCTACACCTAAAATAAACGTCTACCCGGCATCACCTTATTAATGTACCAATATATAGCTCACACATAGAGAGGCAACAGGATGTCCATAGACTCACCAGGACCATAGAACGGAAATAGGAAGGAATGAAAAACTTTTTCTTTCGCGAAGATCTCTATAGCGTTGTTGTGTCCATTCTGTGGCAAACCAGTGGTACATAGACGGTCTAAGAATTGTCTACAGGAATCCATAGGATGGACAAAGGGGTAATAGAACGGCAAAAGTATGGACATAGGACGTCCATACATATTTTTGTAAGGGTGTGCTTATGTTTATTTATACTAATGTTATTTTACTGCCTTTACCGCGTTTATTCTAGAATCTCCGCTGTATTAAGGTAATAGTATTATTGTATACAAAATAAGTTATACTTTGTTCTAAGGCAGCTCGAGCCCATAGGGAGAAGTAAATTAGTTGACTGTGAATAGTAAGTTCAGTACCCCTGCCACACAGAAAAGTTATTATATTCATTAAATGATGTGAAACTTAACTCGCGGTCTTGAGTGATTATACGAGCGTCGCAAGCTGATTTTTCGACCCCATAATTCATTCGATCGAAATTATATTACTTTTGCCATGTGGTTGGGGTATGATGCCAGAATTCAGTGACCGCACACGATAACATCGCTTACATGATCGTAAGTGAACCCTTGTCTAGCCGTGTCCGCGTTGACTATGTCTACCTGATTTTTCACTGTGATCTGTTTTGCTGTGTCCAATCATTGCGTGTTTCGCCATTTTGTCGAAGTATTTCTGCGTAAAAATGCATTCCTACAGCAATAATTGCGTGACTCAATGTTTTCTCCTATACGCCCACCTCGTGCCATTTCCTACCGATTATTTAGCGGTGTAATATTTTTCCCGCGTAATAAAATATTTTCGAGGCCCCTTGCTATGTGCAGCTTTCATTTTAGCTAATAAGACGCGCGTATGTGACTAAAAGCTCGTTACGACGGTCGATTCACGCGCGTTGCCTTCGCTTCGATGCGCGTCCCCGATGGCCTTCCTTCGTGACGTCATGAGAAGAGCGCTACAGCCTTCTCTTCTAGGAGGTGTTGCTATACTTCGTTTCACCTTACGTTCGAGCGCGGACGAGGTTATGAGCGGAAGAGCCAATCAAACAGCGCAAAATGCGCAACGTCATGGCGTGCTCTCTGCGCTTGATAGGACTAGTCGGTGGAGAAGCACGCACGGAGAGACGGCGAATACCGGCTAGTCCTTTCAACTGCAGAGAGCACGCCATGGGCGTTGTGCCTCTTTCGCTGTTTGATTGGCTCTTCGGTTCATAACATCGGCCGCGCTCGGACCTAAGGAAGTGTAGCGAATTGTCTGGCCTTGGTTCCGCGCATCAGAGGGCATGACAGCTGCCGCCAAGATGCGCTTGGATAAGAAGGCAAAACCAGAGTACGCGTCGGAATCGAAGGGTTTTTCAAGACATGGTAAAATGCTCGACATGCTTTATACTTGTCTAAAAAGGTTTAATATAGGGGTCATTGATGATGTCAGTAAGTTTCTAATTGAAACTATGGCCTTAAAATGAACAAATAAAAAGTTACTTTCTAAAAAACAAAAGAAAAACTTTTTGTTTTCAAAAGTTATTATTTTTCTTAAATAGGCTCTTGGGCAGACACCAACACGGCATCAACCTGTTTTTTTTTTTTTTTTTTGTGCGATGCTTAGTTTTTGCAGGAGCGATTTGGCCTGAGTTGTCTGAAACACCCCGTATATATTTTATATCTGATGAAGTATCATGGTAGAAAAACTCATAGACGAGGAGCTAAAAAGGCAAGAACAACATCGCCCCAAAACCAGCGTGACAATGATTTCATTTGACACAGTCTTCCTTCTTCTCTTCACATATCACGAGCATAACCCCTGGTCATTGGCAGGCACCACATGTGAAGGTCTCAAACAAAAAGACACGTGCACGACTGCAGTCTTAAGCGTCTGGTGAATACATCCATACTTGACCAGCAAAAACAGCGGTGTCTCATCGTCCAAAACAGACCTTAGCTCTCAAACAACGGTTTGGTACGATTTCGTCATAAACAAAAAAAAAAAAATTACAAGAAATAATCCCGCTGGATAAAGAAAATAGACTAGAGAGACAAGAACCTCCGTGTCTCCTTATCCAAAGTCAAAGGGGGCCTACTAATACAATTTCCGGCGCCGGTAATCCTAACTGTCTCCTTAATAACCCTCTTATATGGATTTTTTCCTTAGCTAGCAACAGTCGTCTCGGCCCAGTCTGGGTAACAATTATTGCACTCACTGAGATGGTTTAGCAGTGAGTGCAATAATTGTTACCCAGACTGGGCTGAGACAACTGTTGTTAGCAAAGAAAAAGATCCATTTAAGAGGTTTATCAAGGAGACAATTAAGATTACAAGCGTTCAAAATTGTATTAGTAGGCCCTCGTTTACTTTGGATCATGAGACACGGAGGTGCTTGTCTCTCCAGCCTATTTTCTTTGCCCAGCGAAATGATTTCTTATAATATATTTTTTATCACGAAATTGTAGCAAACGGTTGTTTGGGAGCTAAGGTTTCTTTTGGACTGTGAGACACAGCCGTTTTTGCGGGTCTGGTGTTGATGTATTCACCGGACGCTTAAGACTGCAGTCATGCACGTGTCTTTTTGTTAGAGACCTTCACATGTGGTGCCTGCAGATGACCAGGAATTGTGCTCGGGATCTGTGAAGAGAAGAAGGAAGACCGTGTCAAATTAAATCATTGCTGTGCCCGTTTTGAGACGATGCTCTTCTTGTCCTTTTTAGCTCCTTGTCTCCGGGTTTTTCTATTATGATTCGTCACCAGCTCGCCTGCGTCTACTCTAAATTGATTAAGTTTGTCGAGCTTGTGTTCATTTCTGTCTGTAAGCACCTCCACCATTCAAAAGTCATCGCGTGTATCCGAAGGAAAGAATAACAAAGCATAGCCATTGCAACAGAATACCATTTTCTTTAAACGGTATTGCACCGGATTTAAAAATTGTTGCTGCTTTCAATTTACCTGTAATGTTGCTTATCGGCTCAACTACAGGCCATCACTACCTGTAATCTGTGCACCAGTGCAGAAAAGTGCAGGGCGGTGTGCTTTCGGTCGTATCTGAATTAGTGTAGGACAAAATACCCGATAAAAGTATTTAAGTTAAGTTACTGAATACCTGCGTAATAAAGTACTTAATATACTACTCAAGTTACTTTCACTGTAAAGTGTCTTGAGTAGAATACAAATACACAGAAATGTACTTCAATTCCTTTCGAAGATACCTTCGCATTGCGTAATTTGTATCAACGCCAGAAACAAACACAGTTTTACATTTTTCCCCAAACCTAGTTTACCAGAGTGGTTTATTAGCAAGCAACAGCACAAAATTGCGAAAGAAAACGTCTTATGGCTATCCTATGCAGTCAAACTATAAGGAGCAGGATATCACTGATACATGTTACAAAACACTTCTAAGACAAAAAAAAAAAAGTCGCTTCAGTTATAGTCACATCGCTGAATATCACGTCCTGCGGCACATTTTAGACGCATCGTTTACCTAAACGACCTAGGGATACGGAAACGAGTGAATGGATAACAAAGAGAGCTCACATAATAGCCACAGCACTGGTCGCACCTTCTCCAAGTAGAATCCGTTCAGAAAGGCGCTTCGTTGGCATTTTGAGAGGTCATCTTGGTCGTAGTTCGTTTCCTGTCCTGTTCTCTGCATATCAATGTTCGCTTACTAACAGTGTTCGCAAGAGCAATAAATGCCAAACTGACAAAAAAGGAATGGTCGTACCGTTGTAGCAGGGTCAAACACTTATACAGCAAGCAAAAAACAAATGTATTATTTTTGTGTCTATTTCTCCCATTCTTCAATTTGTTATTTTCTTGACACTGAAGTCTGCATTGTTGTCGTGGGTCGTTTCCCGTTTTGCGTTGCCTCTCAGTCTCGCAATCTTTACTTCCGTGATATCACCTCTTTTGTTTGAAGATTATTGTGGGAACTCTAGAAAACTAAAGGCGGCTCTGGAAAGGCGAGTTGAAAACCTTCATTGTACGTACAAACTTTGGTGTTCAATATGAGTCACAATCGGCACAAAAGCGATGTTTTCACGAGCTTAATTTTAGTCACCGTAGCTTATTGGAGCTAGCAACAGGATTTGGTTGCTCGAAAAAATGTTTAAGTTTGCTCTTGCCACGCCCACGCCACTGCATATCGAAAAACTCGGAAAATAGTTGAATATCAAAAATGTACTTGAGATAATGAGTACAACATACTCAGAAATGCAATTAAAATAGAATATCAAATACTTTCCATCCAATGTATTTGCAAGATACCAAGATTCTTCAAAAAGTTTTTGAAATACAGTATCTTGAGTAGAGTATTTGGGATAGGCACAAGTCTGATCAGAATACGCATACCGGAAGTATACTGCCCTGCGCTTTACTGCACCGGTGCAGCTAAATCGAACGCAGCTAGTCTTTACGCCGCCAAAACAAAAAACGAACTCCTTTTGATGCCTCCCTGCTGAGACAGCAAGATGCCACCTGTTGGAACGGCTGGCTACCACTTCGGTTGCACCATTTCGTACGTAACTCGATAGATGGCGGCACGAGTTGTATATATCTCCGAAAAGAGCCACTGGCTACGTTCGTTGTTATTGGTGGCCTGGATATATTTTTTTTTTCTGTTTATATGTTTGTGTCGCGGCAACCCAATGCTTCGCAGTTCGTTACTCGAACTGCCAAATTTAACAGAATTCTTTTACGACCGTAATTTAGCTGCAGCTATTTTGACGTCTACCAAAAAGTATCAACTATGGCTCCCATTAAAAAAAAAAAAAGTTCATTAAAATTTTTGGATTTCTGCTATAGGCCAACTCAACTCACTGATGTCATGCCAATGCGGTGGCGCTGCTGCCGGTACTGCGCATGCGCAAAGGCTTCACTCCTCCCGAATCTGGTTTCTGCGCACGCGCAGTGCGCACACCTGGTGCGGGCAAACGCGGGCTTGTTTGGAAACACTGAGTTGGTGTATACTCCGTTTCGGTTATTAAAGTACGACTACTGCCGACGCTACGACTCAATGTAGTCAATCAAGCAGCACCAAAAATGCCTCGCCACGGCGCTCCTTGTCTTTGCGGGGTTTGCCACCACCGGAAAAACCAATCACGCGCAGAAAAAGAAAAAAAAAGACGCAGGTCTTTTTAGATTTAGGTTTGGTGGCGCAAGCTGCCGCCCGTTACATCGGTTATAGCCATCCATCCATCCATCCATCGCGGTGTATAGGCGATGAACGCTCTGACGACGCACTTTTAGTGTAGCTCGACTGGCTTTATGAAGTTTTTTTTTACGTCGGTCTGAGATCTCGCTTAAAGTGAGACGGATTATATCGAGGTTTCTTAGAACGGAACTATGTAAATTACTATTCAATATTCAATTCCTCGTAGTAGTTGTTGTTGCTCAACGCAATACAGACCAAAACTATATAGGCGGAGGAAACGAAGTTACATAGCATAAGTTAATGGGCACTAATTATTTTGCGAGTCTACATCGGCGTTTCAAGGCCGGTTCACACGCACAGCGGAGCGCTAAGTTAGCGCCTCATGAGCGCTGAGAGCAGCGCTCATGTGGCACCAACCTCGGTGTGACATAGCGTTCGGCTAGCGCTTCAGCAGCGCTATAGCAGCGCTTCGGCAGTGCTCGGTTAGCGCTTCAGCAGCGCTATAGCAGCGCTTCGGCAGTGCTCGGTTAGCGCTTCAGCAGCGCTATAGCAGCGCATTGGCAGTGCTCGGTTAGCGCTTCAGCAGCGCAATAGCAGCGCTTCGGCAGTGCTCGGTCAGCGCTTCAGCAGCGCTATAGCAGCGCTTCGGCAGTGCTCGGTTAGCGCTTCAGCAGCGCTATAGCAGCGCTTTGGCAGTGCTCGGTTAGCGCTTCAGCAGCGCTATAGCAGCGCTTCGGCAGTGCTCGGTTAGCGCTTCAGCAGCGCTATAGCAGCGCTTTGGCAGTGCTCGGTTAGCGCTTCAGCAGCGCTATAGCAGCGCTTCGGCAGTGCTCGGTTAGCGCTTCAGCAGCGCTATAGCAGCGCTTCTGCAGTGCTCGGTCAGCGCTTCAGCAGCGCTATAGCAGCGCTTCAGCAGCGCGGTGTTAAGCGCTCTCACGCTCCTTGTGCCGCGGTTGCTGCTGCGGAACAACGCGTGCACGGTGATTTTATTGTTTTTTTTGTGTGTGAACAGAAATAAAAGAGCCGCTCTCCAAGCAAACTGTCGGGCAGACGATTCAGAGTCATAGACTTTGAGCGACTAATTGATTGGGTACGACCTCAACACTTTTTCTTTTTCAACATGCGTGACCCTGGTTTCAAAGACACGCAGTTAAAAACAGACTTGTACGTAATCCGTTACAAGTAACGAAATTACTTGAAATCCCTTACATTTATCAGTAATTTAGTAACGGAATAATTACATATTTCCTAGAGTAATTTTAAAGTAATTCCCTTATATTTTTGACGTAACAGATTCCTTGTAATCCGTTACATTTTTGTTTTTCAGAACCAACTCCCCCCCTCCCGTCTTCTAAATGATGTTCTTTTTTTTTTTTTTTCATTTTCGTAAAGTTGAGCGCAGTGACACTGTCACGAGAACTGACCAGCACAAATGGAGGCTTGGCACTCTCCAGTTCCGTAAAGCCTTTTTTTTGCAACGCCAAGCCCCTGATTTTTTTTAGACCCTAACAAAAATGTTAAAAAATCCAAATAGACATTTCTACAAAAAAAAAAAGGGGGGGGGGGGGGCAAGTTATATCCGCTTTTTTTAGACCCTTTGTTTTTCTTTGCGATTGAAGACGGGGAGAGGTGGACACCAAGTGATTGTGCGCCTTTTCATGAAGCTCGAGGCAGTAAGTACACTGAAAAGAATTAACAATGTCCTTCTCGGTTATAGTGACTGCGACCATTTTCATAATGTCACAGCACAAGACAACGTTTCGTCTAACCTAAAATCCACTAAAAGAGATTCGATAATATGTGATGGTGTTATTGCCACAAGCATCTTTGTTCGTTGCTGCACACTTATCATATTCTCTTAGAAAACAGTACGTTTTGGGGGATCGGTGGCCGAGTGGTCTAGCGCACACCAGCTCGGAGCACGTGGAGCGAAAGCTCGCGCTGCAGAACCCAGGGATTCTGGGTTCGAGCCCCACCCCTGCCCGTTTCGATCTGGATGAGCATCGTACCGGCGTGCGGTCGTGTATCACTACTGCGTGGTGCACGTTAAAGACCCCAGGCTTGCGGTTGTACCGCACTGGCTAAATTTCTCATCTACAGCTGGGAGACTCGTCGCCCCTGTGAGGCAGACCAAGTTCTAGGCTGTATAAACACACACACAGCCCAATTAATTCAGTATGTCTTTTTCCGCATCTTTCACATTGTTTGACCCTGTTTTAAAAGCTACTTACATTTCTGTAGTCCAACGTCTATGGTTGGACCACTTTATTTTTGAATTCCAGCCAGGTTATCTGCCTCTCAGTCACCCTTTTTGTGAGTCAGCTTTTTGCGAGCACTTGGAAAATGGTAAACGCCTTCCTTTCTTCTTCATCCTGTTTTGCCCCAGCAGGACGCATCTTATCTCACGCAGATATTTTTACAAATAAAACATAATGGTGGCTGACGTAGACTTGATATTCTGGGCTTGAGGAGAGAGTGAAACTCGTGAGTGGGGCCATAGCGCGGCCTTACTTAGTACTGTACCCTTCGCTGCCCATGGCATCAGCGGACGTCTATCTGGAGAGCACCGGAGTAAACTGCGGTCGGTTCGTGCTCCGTGCATTTTTGAACGGAACCAAGAAAGGTACACACGGCAAACGTGCGTTTACATTTCCTCGTCTTAACCGACATCCTAATCAATTGTTATGACTGTCCTTTTTTTTTCTTTTATTACTTATATTTGTATACTGGAAATTTTTTTTTTAATCACCAACGTCAAACTGTTCAGAGCCAAAGGAAGAAGAATATCGAGTCAAATTTTATTTATATTGTAATTATCACCTTACTGCAACTATGTTTTGCTATTGCCTGGCAATATATGTCGGTATAGTAAGACGGACATAAATCAATTCTTATTCTACTCTTGGCTAGATCTATGACGACTTCCACAGCTTCGCGATTTAGAGAATGGAGAATTTGAGTAGATCGGTTCGATGACTCTGATA
Organism: Ixodes scapularis; assembly: GCF_016920785.2. Taxonomy (NCBI): domain Eukaryota; kingdom Metazoa; phylum Arthropoda; class Arachnida; order Ixodida; family Ixodidae; genus Ixodes; species Ixodes scapularis. The sequence goes on along the minus strand of NW_024609879.1, from coordinate 131,237,575 downwards.
ACGATATCCGATACTTCGCCGCCGTCTTTGGGCATGCATCATATCGTTATCGGGTATCGTTATCGCGGGTATCGGAGGTATCGGAACGATCTACAAAATCTCTCGAATAGCAGGCAACGGCTGCAACGACGAAGCTTTGCTCTACATTCGGGGTAAATAGTACTTCCATTGCTTCGCTGGAAAAGCTCAATGCAGAGCATGAAGCATTCGTGAGGAACAACATTGCACTCCCATCCAATACCTCAGTTCAAATGGTGTTCAGCGTAGCTGTCGACATATTGAGTAAGAAATAACGCAAATTGTCTGACGATACTCTGAAAAGCAAGCTGTTACTCGAAATACTCAAGATAAATAAATGAAACGGGTTGCAACGATAGGAACTTGAATAAGCCTCTTCCCTTTATTTCTTACTTGAGGACAATAAAAGTAACGCCACGAAAGTAACGGATTACTTCTTGGGGTAACGGTCAGTTACTTTTATGGGAGGGTAATTGTAATTGTAATAAATTACAATTTAGCCTTGAGTAATTGTAAATGTAATTCCTTACTATTTTTCAGTAACGTGTACAAGTCTGGTTAAAAACAATCACCTTCAAAAGAGCTCTGTGTCTTGGTCCCTCAGCCTGCAGGAACAAAGTTCACCGGGCACCGGTTGGTATTTCGATGGCGAAAGATTTCGCGCACCCAGAAGGCTCTTCTGTGCGTTAAGTCGTCCACTAACATACGCACTAATTGCGTATGTAACATCATTTGTCGCGTTTCTATATCACCGTCCCACATGTCCGCCATGGTGCTACTGATGAACACCCAACCACAGGAACCGCAGTGCAAGCGCTAATCCGCAGCAGTAACCGCGGTGCAAGAAGCGCTAACAAGGCGTTACAGAAGCGCTAACAAGAAGCTATTAAAGCGCTGACAAGGCGCTACTGAAGAGCTAACAATGCGCTAAAGTGCTAATTGCGCGCTATATTAGAACTAAGTCACGCGCTAGGAAGCGCCAGATGAGCGCTTTTTCGAGCGCTCACGTGGCGCTGAGTCAGCGCTCCGCTGCATGTCTGAACAGGCCTTAACGTTTACCCCACGCGGACTTGTACGTATAGTTCAAGTTTGTGTTTGTCCGTCCCTTCTCGTTTTCTTCCTCAAGCTTAACTCCGCTCAAGTTGCTCTAGTGTAACTACTTTTCTGAGTAGTTTGGTAACTTTCAGTGACATTTTGATTTCGGTAATTAGTCGTTTACCTGAATTAATTACTTTTTCCGAGTAACTTCTACTGAAATTACAAATTACTTTTGAGTTTTAGTGCTATAGATTTGCTTATAAACAAACGTACTTGCACAAAAAGATATATGTTGGAAGATCAGCGTACATTTTCAAAGAGGGGGAAATATGTGGCGTAGGCAAGGGGGAAGGAAGGGTTTCAAAGGTCCGAAACTCCCTAAAAATTTCACGAGCCCCCCACTGCAAGAACCCTCCTACTAGGCGCGGGGAGCGAACAGAAACGACGCAATAGAGGCCGACTAACTGCGGGATTTGCGCCGAAAACTGGCGTTTCTTTGTGTCCCGACGCTGAAGGCGACTTGAAGAATTTAAAGAAAGGGTTTGTCCCCGCTTCTCCCCAACGTAGAAACTCTTGCCCACTACAGGAGGTGTACATACTGCATCCTCACACAAAAGAGGCAACAAATGCAGCACCCGCTCTGAAGCTCATCTGGTGTTGCTGGATAGTTTGTGCTGTCCTTCGACACGTTATCTAGTCACTTTTCTAAGTGAAGCAATGGCGGCTATAAGACCGATACGTAAGTGCTTTACAAGTTAATTGTGTCAAATAGTTCGTCAGCGAGAATAAAACAATTACTCTTGGCCGACTTACATTTTTTGCCGCCATTTCCGGAAAAAAAATTGATTCACCTCTGATTTGCCTTGAAGCAATGCATACCAGTTAAAAAAAACGCTCTATAGGGGATGAAAAGACATTCTGAAAGATTGTGTTCACAAGTACTTCTACTTTACTTTGAAAGTATATTGTATTTATAATACTTTGCTTCAAGCACACTACACCCGGTATACTTACCACTTTATTTGAAGTACATAAACTCTCATTTACTCTATACATCCAAGTAGTTTTTAGACGTACTTTACGCAACACTGTAAACAAGCAAAGAGTGTCTGCAAAATCAAGCTCAGGCAATTCAAAACCTCAAAGAAGAAAGGATACATCCGCAGTGTATCATTGACCAAAAACAAAAAGAAATACAAAAACAATTAGGCACGCAGAAGCAGAACCAGCTATTAAAGCATTTTTGTGAAAACACAAGGCGTTTTATATTTGGCTAGCAGAATTTCGCTTACGGATCAAAACCTATGTACTTCCTTGTCAGCATAAACATATAAAAGTAACTTCAAAAGTAATTGATCACTTTTTATGGTAATTAGTGATTTACTCAATTACTTTCCATTTGAGTAATTTCTACTCAAGTCAAATTACTTTTGAGGCTAATATTCAGGAACTCAACTTAATTACGTTTTCGAGTAACTTGAACATGTCTGCCCCACACCCTACAGTTTTTCGTTTGAAGACATCTCAAGCAAAATGTTACGCGCAGAAATATTTCTAGAACTTCAGAAAAAAAATTCCTACCACTAAGACATCCCAAATTGTATTGGCCAGGCGTGTTTTTTTCTCAATTTTATTCGTTAATTTTTAACGAGGTGTTTACTAGAATGCTTACGCGCCGTTTGAGTGTTTTCTTGGAAAACGTTAACTCGAAGAACTCAACCGGTCAATTTCACTATCTAATAGTGCGAACGAATACTCGATTCGAGGCCTTTTTAATCATATCATATTCCAGTAGCACAAAATATTCCTTCATTAGCATTCTTTTTTCATCCGAATACGATCATTAGAGAGATTACAGCGCTCTAAAATTTCCGTGAAAACACCATCAACTATCCTCGGTGACAGGTTAAAGGTGCCCTGCAATCATATCTAAGCGTCTACCTTTTTTGCGGTGTCAACGTCTCTTGGGATTCGGGCAAGCCAGCGGGCACGGAGAGAGTAACTAAATATCAGTGAGTCATTATTTTAACCGGACAACGCGGAAACTGCGTTTATTTCTTTTTAGTCGAAATACAAAATATAATTGGTGCGAACCCTTTGAATTATTTATGAAAGTAGTTTTTGTTCAGTATTTTGGATCAGACAAGAAATAAATGCAGTCTATAAAGTACGGAAACAGGAAATGACCCGTCGACATACCCGTCACCAAGCGGTTAAAAAGGGCGGCGCTAACTAGAAAGGGGTAATGGGATCAGGCACCGACGAGCGGCGAGCATAGAAAGGTCCCGGATGTACGCGGCGGCGCTGCGGTCGTTTACGGACTCGACGATCCGACCCGTTCCGAGCGTTCCGAAGAGCCTTCGGAGCAGGTTTGGCTTGCCGTTTGGCCGTTTCGTGGTATGGCAGCGCGAAGTGGCTTCCGTTCTGAACTGATCTTTACCGCGTGTTTGCTGTCGTTTTTGGCCAATGAAGTGTCATGCCAAATTAATGTTTAATCACGCAGCAAATGCAGTGCGAGCCGACTTGGCTGCCAGCTTCATGCAGCCTATCCAGAACATGCTTTACTGGCGCCCTCTCGAGCCGTCGACACGGAGTGCGGCAGCCGTGAGCGCTCGCTGAGCTCACTACCCCTTATCTTCTTCACGGCCACTCAAGCGGCTAAAGACGTCATGAAGGAGGTTATTTTTTCCTTGCTTTTGTGATTTTGCTTTGCCTATAACCTTTAAAACAAAGCGAAATTCGAGAAAAGAGAAGTTTCATTAAGTTACTGCGTTCAATGCGCTCAGGTTCGGTGCAAATTAAAAATTAGTAAAAAAAGTCCTTGCAGGGCCCTTTTAAGACCGAAGTGGAAGCTCTCCTCAACTCTTTCCACTGTAGCAGAGTGAACGCTGGAGAGGATGGTTGTCTCCTCCAAAGCGTTCGCTCTGCTGAAGTGGGAAGAGGTGGGAGGAGTTTCCCACTTCGTCCTTCACCTCTCACACCCTCTAATGATGGCCTCGAATCATGCAACGGGACATCAGGCAAATTCGAAACAAAGCGGTTGACTTCAACAGCACAACAAAGCGGGCACCTTAATAGACACTCATGGAAGTGACAGTACTGGGACCACATTAAAAAAAAGAAAAAAGAAAATACGTGCTGAAATATTCAGCTACCAATTGTCGTTTACTGGTTGTCGTTTATTCAAATGGTCATACATCTTCATATAAACTACAGTTGCTAGATATTAAATATTGCGTCTTTTTCCTGTCTTTTTGGTGCTCTTACATTTAGGTCGACTGTAAGCCGCCCGGCTTTCAGTCGCGCATTAAAGCAGTGCTTGAAAAGAAAATAAAAAAATCTCCCAGATCTTGTCAGCAGTCGTGTCATGCACTTGAAGTATGTTATGGCGAAGACGTGATCGTCCATGCATTAGTATCATGGTCTGATGTGTGCCGCTGTGCGCCAGTTCGCCGGAAAAAGGACTCCGATGTTTTCGCTTCCTCCGAGAAAAGGCGCGAAGGAGAAAATTTAAATCCCAAGTCAAGCGCGATCAGCGGAGGGATACTGAGAACTCAAAGATCTGCGACGTAATTTACAAACGCACGTCTGATTTTTGTTTACACGTGCTGCATGCAATATTAGACAGTTTTAAGGACCCGTTTACGCCACTCCTATCGATCGCTCCATGATCAGAGTTGCTGCGCTGTGAAATCGGTCCTTGCTTTCTCTCACCGATTAGATGAGCGATTAATCGGGGTGGTAAAAATGGTTCCCTCATATTTAAAAAAAAAGGGGATAACCTTACACCCTTTTGTCCTATATAATACTCCCCAAAGCTTCATTTCGACTTACAGCGCACCATAGTCGAACAGACGGCCCCAAACTTTTCGAGAGGGGCTTGATAACGGTGCGATACAACTTCTTAAATAGCTAAAGTACGTATCAAAGACCACATAAATAAAACACTAAGGCTAAAAAAAAAACACGATTTTTTTTTTGTAGTTAGTAACACGTGCATTATCTATTTTAATAAGTTCTACCACTTGGCTATATCAAGCCTCTCATGAAAGTTGGTGCCGTCCGTTCACTCTCAAGAAAAAAGGGTGTCAAAAGGTGTATTCTTACACCCTTTGTCCCATATAATACACCCCAGAATTTCAATTCAACGTACAGTGCCCTACAGTCGAACAGAGGGCCCGAAATTTTACGAGGGGCTTTATAGCCGTGTGGTACAATATTTTAAATAGCTAAAGCACGTATCACAGACCACATAGAGAAAACACAGAGTTTTTACAGTAGGGCCAAGAATACCCCGATTATTTTTTTCGTGTTCAGTAAAACGTACAGTAGCTATTTTAATAAGTTGTACCACACGGCTATCAAGCCCCTCGTAGAATTTCCGACCGTCTGTTCGACTGTAGGGCGCTGTACGTCGAATTGAAGTTTGGGGGTGTATTATATGGGACATGGGGTGCAAGAATACACCTTTTGACACCCTTTTTTCTTGAGTGTGTTCGACCTCAGCGCGATGCACGTCGAACTAAAGTTTGGGGGTGTCTTATATCATGGGACAAAGGGACAAATATCCTTTTTTTTCTTAGAGTGCTGCAAAAACTTAATGTGTGCTTTAATGACGACACCAATATCGCAACCTCTTTTCTGTTGTCAGAACATAGCCACCAGCCGTGTGCGATTAAATTAAGTTTACGGGCGTATTTACCAGCCTGAGAGTTTCTCGCTTGGGCACAACTTTGTGCGGTAACTTTTGTGCTCATTTTAGTAGGTAAAGACCATGAAACGGCGTGAGAAGCGTGGAATGTTTCCGCGTACGCGGCGGACACCAGCGTCGCGTTGTTAAGTGATTGGCTTTCGTCTTCGCCCATCGGACTCTAGCCTATAGATTCGCTACTGGCTACCGATTGTTTTTTGAACTAGTGATCTTTTTTTTTTTTTGTGAAGATATAACGTTGGTGACAAATCTCGAGCATGGTCAATAATGCTGCGATTTCGAAAACTACACGTGAATGCCACATCGCGATTATATCTCGTAGTTCGCGAGTGAAGTAAAGTTCTATTTCTCACAGTCATGTCGCAGGGCTCACATGCCCGACAGAATGAGACCTTGTGTGATGGGTACATGTATATATCGCTCCCTTCACGAAAGGGTAAAAATTAAAAAAAAAAATGTCATTTCATTAAAACATTCTGAAGAAATATTCAGGATGGTTTTTGACATGCAACATAATAGAGAGTTTTAGAATAGGGGGCCCCAACACTTTGGGTAACCCAACGCTTTGGGGTACCCAACGCAACCACACCTCACGCAGCGTGCTTCTAGAATAGGGTTTGTGAGGACGCAACGCGGCACGCTCGCCCTTTTCGCATGCAGCGCCATTGTGGACAACGAACGAACTTCTTAACAGTGCGAAATTATTAAAACGCAAAACATTTGCGCTGAAACGACACTTTTTTGTGGCGTGCGGTTCAAATAATAGGGAGGGTATACCACCAGTTGGAACGGCACAGCAAGACCCATCTGCCGACCATCTCTGAATCAGAAGGTTTACTTTTCTGGTCACAAGAGAGTGCACGCCCTCAAATACCGGGCTATCATGTGCGCCAATGGAATTATCTGCGAACTCGACGGGGCCACTCCCCGGTCACAGGCACGACGCTGGTACGTATAGCTTGCTTTTAGCCCATCCTGTAGCTGAAGCAGCACGACAGTTATAGAGGGTTTTATAATAGGGGGTTGCAAAGCTTTGAGGCCCCAAAGAAATAGGCGCTCAGCACTGCGCATGCGCAGAACCCAAACTCCGTTTGGGGTTTTGGGTTGGCGCGCGCCCCCAACGTGAAATTCGAGAAAAAACGTGGGGCCCCCAATTGCTTGGGGCTGGGTTGTGTCGGCAAACATGGCGCCGCCCTTTCCGCTCGCTTCGGAGCAAATTCGCCATGGTCGCTGCAGTATTAGCCAATTTCATTGCCAATGAATAGTGCAACCGGCTTCCGCTTTGCTTTATTTCGCTCAAGTCACAAACACTGAGCGGTGGGCTCGCCCCATTTTAAAGATCGTATCCGATTCTGGCCGTTCCGAAGCCTAAACATAGGTCGTAACCGTTGACATGGTAACGTAACAGAACCCATCTTTTTAAATTCCACCAGCAAAACACATGGTGTCTCCGTAGGCAACAGCGAAATCTGTGAAGTAACATCGTGCAAACGGAGCCACGACAGCTCTTGACTGCTATCTCATTAAATAGCTTCGTTCTAATAAGGCAGACAAGATTTACGGTATTGAGGGACGCTCAATTCTTCGACGATTATCTTTGTAGGTACCGTCAACCGTGTTGATCGATACCGGGAATAAGTCAACGCCCGCGACACCTGAAGTTACCATGTCTGACGCGACGTGACGACACGACCAGCCATGCATGAAGTTTCGTATTCATGCTCAGAACTGATTTAACGAAAATTGGGGCGTCTGTGAATAAAATAAGTATGAAATATCACTATATTTAGGCCCTCTCTAAGTGACCAGCAAAAAAACTTAGTAGCTTCCGGATATCACCGGTCAATCCCTTTAATTCAGCGAGACAATTTTCCCGCTAAATTTAGCCATGAAATCTTCGCGTTATATTTAGCGGCAAATATTCCGCTAGATGTAGCGGCAAAACGTTTCAGCTAAATGTAGAAAAGAGTATTTCCGGCCAATTGAGCGCTAAATATTTACCCGCTAAATTTAGCGGAAAAATTATTGCATGATGCGAAATCACGTCACGTGACACTGCGTGTTACGATGTCGCTACATTGTGATTTCTCGTTAATTTTAAGGGGATACATTTTCCCGCTATATACACTAGACCAAAAAGTACGTTCATGAACCACACCCGGGATCCGCTGCGAAACATCGCCAAGAACGGCCAACGCACTAAAGCAACGTCTTAGTGCACAGAGGAATGTTTCCCTGCGTTAGTACTTGCTCACCATTCGTAGCAAGGGCGGGGGGGGGGGGGGGGGGGGGGGGGGGGGGGGGCATGGGGCCCGGCCCCAGCGCCTGAAATCTTCCATTCTGCTAGAACCTCCCCTCCCCCTCATACGTTTTGTCATGCCCCCCCCCCCCCCCCCCCCCGCCCTTCCCTAAACAAAATCCTGGCTACGTGCTTGTTGCTCACGCACCTTTTCCAGTGGGTTAAAAGAAAGTGCCGAAAAAAAAAATTCAAAGGAAAAAAATCTAGCGAAGTAAGAGTCAAAGTGCAGGTGAGGTGGTGCGTATTAAAGGGATACTACAACGAAATTTCGGCGCTTGTTTTTTGGTTTAAATGTGTTCAAAGGAGCAGTATCACATCGGACACACCAATATCTTGTTAAAAAAGACACGAAAAGGAACTTTAAAACGAATTAAACAATTAGCACAGAGGACCTGGTGGATGTCGCTAACGCCTTGTTTGTAATGCCCGTCTAGGAACCTTGACAAGTAGTGATGGTAACTGTCTCGCCTCCGGCCACGACGAGAGAAGGGAAGAAGGAGGACTCCCCTTTCCCCCAGAATCTCTTTTGTATGTCTGAGAAGTCGCTATTGTCCCTCTACAAGACTATAGAAGATTAACCCGTCACTCAACATTCGTACAAAAGCAGCCGCTCCGGTGGCTGCTTTTGTACGAGACGAACTACAGCACGAACTACAGTTCCCGAGACAAACTACAGCACGATTGCGTTGGATGTCACATGCTTTCCCCTGGCTGTTCTCCGAGCGCTTGACAGAGTGGACCGTTTATAACAAAAAATACAGCCGCCAGGCTCAAAATACAAACGTGCGATTGTCATTTACAAATATTGTGGATCATATTCAACCTATTTTTCAACACGACGGGTATATTTCAAATTTCGTCGGAGTATATCTTTAATCACTGATGTTCAAACCCGGAGACTGGGTAGGAAACTTGAAAACAAAGTGCAAGGGACGCTGTATGTCCACTTTCTTCTGTATTCTTCTATACTCTGTTTCAGCTAGTGTTGTACCGCGGGAAAGGCTACAAGTGCGAGCTCCTTGCTCTAGGGCATATCTCGGCGACACAAGCTCTCGTGCACCAAGGGCAGCTGCCAACGCTATGAACTCGCGCTTCTAGCCTTCGCTGCGGTACAACATAAGGTGAAACGGAGTATACTAGTTGACAGACAGCGTCTAAACCAACATTACTAGAACCACTCAGTTGGGAAACTGCCATACAGCCTGCTTTGAAAAGAGGCACCGTTCCGTACACGAGAACCGAGCTAATGGCGATCGCAACGTCACCCTTTTTCTTTCGCAGCGGCCACTCCGGGAACTGCGCGGCTGCTTGTCGTGGTTTGGGAGTATCGCATGCGATAGCGTCTGCTGTGACTGTTCTATTTTGAGTTTAATCGGCCGTTTTGGCGACGAAACATATACGGTGGAAGGGGTTTCAGGGATGCCAACCCCCGGTCTACCAAGCGGACGCGTCGCGAATTACTAACGAAATAGGACATACCCAGGCTGTGACGCGCTACCTGAAATCACCGGTGAGACATGGTAGTATAGAAACAATATTAATTGTGCCGCAAAACCTTGTAAACTATTTTAAATAAACATCACGCTGTCATTTTGACTAACATCCAATGAAAGTTCATATAACAATATTTTTTCCCGTTTGTTTTTACTCAAAATCATATGCTTTCTAAAAGCTCAAGGTGACTACAGTCAAGAAAAAAGATTGAGCCGCCATTTTGGAACTTCGTGCCAGGGAGTTTTGGTACTCTTGGAACTTTCAGTGACCCTAGCGGTAGCCATTTAGGGCAACTTTCAGGTTTCAACTCGCCGCTAAAGGGTGGAGCTGTTATCGTATTTAGCTCGGCCTCGGTGGACGTCAGCGGCCCAGGTTTCAACGGTGAGTTTCCCAACTAATAAACGTTGGTCTCAACTAAGACGCTGTCGGTCTTTTTCCCCAGACCCTTTTCTTTCCGCTGTCGCCATTTTCGCATGGCACCGTACTGCATGACCGACATTAGGCGTGTTCGATTCACCTGTATCTCCTGCACCGGCGCAGTACGGTGTACTTCCGGTCGTATCTCAACACACGCACCGGAAGTACACTGCCCAACACTTCTCTGCACCTCTGCAGGTGTGCAGGGGGGGGGGGGGGGGGGTGTTAAATCGAGCGAGCCTATTGTCAGCCCCTTCTCTACTGCATATTTCGTCCTTTTTTACGGTTCGCGTTTGAGCATATGGGGCACGGAAAAGCCACGAACACCAACACACCGGCTTGATATCAATGTGTTCTGACTAGCCGAGGCAAGTTAGGCTGCCCCTAGTTTGTAGTTCGAGGACAAACCTCACAGACCGCCCTCGTTACAGGAGAAAGGTCCAATGAACGTCCTGCCTTTCGTCGCCTGAGCATGCCGCTCTGCGCATACCCCAACGCGCGACTCGGACGTCACACCGCTTCGGTGGAGCGGCTGTCGGCGCGGCGCACGCGCAAGACATTTAACTTCGTTTTTGAATCGTGGTTCACGTGCAGCGCCCAACCAGATGTGGGCCAACGCAGACTTGTTTGTAAACAGCGTGTTAGTGCAACGATTTCGAATACCTTCTACTAGTGCCCCTAAACGAGCTGCGCTTAGGGTATCGGCACTCCGTTCCCCGACGTTGTTGTGGGCGCCGCCATTTTGGTTCGTATGCCGAGCAGACGCAACTGCCGATCATTAGGACTCGCAAGTGAGACTTTCTCAGCATTAGATTCGGTGTTAGGAACCTCATGTAATATTGCTTTGCTCTGTCGTGAACTGTTTAAACAATTCTGGAGGGCGGAAAAGCGTTTCATGTGATTTCAGATAGAGCTTCAAATAACTGGCAGCCATGATTTTAAGACACAATACGTCCAAGTGTCGTTACTCTGAAGCGCAGCTTATTTTGTGGCACTAGCTTCCACCTGACTGTCAGCCTTCCACGTCACCGGAACATCAGTGTAGAGCAGGGGTGGCCAGACTGCGGCTCTGGAGCCATATGCGCCTCTTTGCGCGCTAAAGGGCGGCTCGCGGCTCCCTAATAAATCTACCCCCCCCCCCCTTCCCTGTTCCCGCCTCCCTTCCGGTCACACGAGCACTTCCTTAAGAAGAGAAAAGGAACGCGCTTTAAATTGAAAGACTGGTTGAAATTTGGTCTTGTGGTACTACTACCATACGTACAGTTGGGCTGCTTTTGACTGAGACATATCTAAAGTAGTTCAAGCTTCATTTATTGCTCTAAAAAAAATTTAACCCCCCCCCCCCCCCCACCCTTTTCTATTTTTCCTCTTCCAGGCGGCTCTTGGAAGTTTAGTGAATCTGTGTGCTGCTCTTAGGCGGGATCAACCTGGCTACTTCTGGTATAGAGCAAAAGCACACACCGGAAAAAAGAAAAAAAAAAGAATTTGGAGCAGAAAATACAGTCAGTGCGCAGGCAAGCTAGTGGTACTCTACCGCGATGCATTTAATCCGGGACTGGGCCTGTGTCTTGTCTACCAGAGTCATAAGAGTTGGCCTCCTTCCACTCCATGATTTGAAGCAGCCGTAACTGCCATTCCGACGTGGGAAAACCTTTCAAGTTTCTCTTCCGGGCTCATAGAACCAACGGTGAAGGGGGAAAGGGGAACAACGAATTGGGAAGGGGGAGAAGAAAGGGGATGGGTTGAAGACAACGACGCTGGCGGACGCTGGGAGTGTATTGCGTTCAATTTTGAGCTGACAGTGCGGTGCGAGCTAGGCGTTCGCCAGGGCGATCAACCGCCTTCTTTTCATCGCCTGACCCCTGCTCTCTCTGCGCGCGGGTTTTGGGCGCGAGCGGGGATCATGTGGTGAAAGATACACGTACTACTGGTCCCAACGAGCAGGTAGCTTCAATCGCGCTGCCCATCTTGTGGGCGAACGGAGTATACAGGGAGGAGCATCCTTTTGACCGAAGCGGCGAAACGGGAGAGGGGGGAGGGGGGTAGCAATTTGCGTAAATCACGCCATTTCCGCTTGATGGCGCTGCAAATGAGACTCTCGATGCCTCGGGCAATCATCAGCGGCCTCGTCCCTGTACCGCGTCCCTTCTGCGAAAATGTCTGCGCACTGGGGAATCTCTGGACGGCATTTAGGCGTCTGCACAAACTATCTACTCTAGGGAGCCTTCATGTGCACTTTGCTAGGGTGATGCCACCCTTTGTGATACCACTCGAAGACAAACCAGCAGCCATTTTGTTCCTCGGCGATAATCCGTGGGGCTTATAACCCTCCCGGAAACAAGCACCTTATCTCAGAAGTTAGGAGCAGCGTTGTGGAACCCACGGAGGGAGGATTAGCATTTTCCCCCTCAGATGGGATTACCGATGGACACAAAGGCCACTTTCCGGCGCACGGGGAAACAATGAGAGAAACAAAATGGCGGTGGAAGAGGGTGTGGGAAAGGGAAACAGGCAGTTGGCATCACTCTATGCGAAGCGCACATGAAGGCACTCTAATCTACTCCGTTCCCTCCCAAGGTGACAGTGCCACGTGATCAGGCTCGCGCCCATATACCCACGTGCGGAGAGTGAAGTCGGGTGAGGAAGGGGAGGTGTTTGATTGGTTCGCCGAAAGCCTACAGCTCTCGCCGCACTGTCAGCTTTTGGGGTGAACGGTGTAGAGAGGAATACGAGGACTAAAACAAAAAGTTTTTTGCCTAGTTCGTGATGATTACTGGAAGTGGCTGTTGGTAACTGCATGTTTCAGGGATAAAACGACCCCATTTCGTAGCAGAACATAAGTAGAAGCTCACACGGAACCTCTTGCACATTACGCTACGCAATGAGGGCGTAGTTGTTTGCTCGGACTGCAGACCTTACCAGCGCTCATCATCCAGGTGAAAATTATCGAGTAACTGGACAGTGCACGTACCCGTGGAGTCACCTAATACTCCGCAGAACATAGTTACTGAGCGCGCCAAGAACTCGTTCCAGTTCCCAGTAAAGAAAGATGGCAGAACGCAGGAGGCGAATACCACGACGGTCTATAGAACACGGGAAAAAATGCGAGCAAATCGTCGTTGAAGATATTTCGACCGATTTGGTGTAAAGGAACAAAAGAACACGCATGATTCGAAGCGTATCCACCTAATTCGTTTCTTCTTTTTTTTTTTCTATGTTAATATGGTAGTTGGTCCCTCTTCGGAGTTTGTCATCATAACGAAGACGAACGCCCTGGCAAACGTTGTGCAAGGGCGAGCATTTAGAGTCGACAATAGTTTATGAAATTCATGGCGTTTTTAAGGAAGTAAGACCTGGTTCACACATTTGCGTCGACCGCGTTGCGCTGCGTTATGTCGCCATAGCAACAGCAAGTGTCGCCATGGAAACAGCTGGACGCGAGCAGTCTTAACGAAATCAAAGGCTGTCGAACGCAACTGTGTGAACGAGCCTTTAAGGATATTGTTAAGGACATTGTTAAGGACACTGACTGATAGGGACGACGAAGAACAAATCAAGACTCAAGAAGTGGGAACTTAATTAACCACGCCATTCATTTCCTAATCTTTCAATTACTATAAGTATTACAACCGCGTGACGCATTTATATTCCATTGAACTTTGTGTACTGACTAAGATTATGGTGGAAACAGAACGGTGGCAATCAGTTAATCAAACGACGTTTCATCGACAGCTCAAATGAAACCTTTTATTTTTTCGTTGTTGTTGTTCTTTGTAAGACGTTGCATTACATCGCCATTGCGAAGCGTCGTGTAGGGCTGGGTCAGGTTGGTTGACATTTTTGTAATGAGCCGCCGCAAACCGTCGCCGCGATGCGGCGTGAACGGGGCGGCTGGGTGGGTTAACAGTGCTTAACACGCACGCTTCAGTGATACACGCGTAAAGAAATGTCCCCACAGCGTGCTATTCGCGTAACGAGTGTCGACGAAGCGTGTATCCATATAATTCCACGAAACGACTTTCGACGAACCACTAGGGACCAGGGGCACCGCAACCGGGGGGGGGGGGGGGGGGGGGGGGGGGGGGGGGGGCAGTGGGGTCAGTGGTTTCCACAGGTTCTAAACAAGTGAGGGCATGCCCCCACACTCCAAGCTCTTCCAACTTCCGACACATGCCAAATGTGTCGGAAGTTAGAACAGCTTCCGACACATTTGACATTTAATAACACATGCCAAATATGTTATTAATGTGTTGAAACCTAAAGCATAAAAATCAGCTGAAGCAGAACTAAATGCATCAAATGAAAATAAGAAACCGTAAATCTTTTTCTGGTTATTGTTTCCTGTCATTGCTTACTTTTATCAACACGGTGCTACACTCTAAAGAAGCCCGTGCGTCTACTTTCCCGCACAGCACTCGGAGAGCCAATCACCGCGAGTTACGGAGGCAGCTCACCGAATGACGACGCCGAAACATATGCTTAGACCGAAAAACGCAGTCTGAGTTGTGACATTAAACAATGCAAGCGTGACGTTTTGCATTGCGTAATGTCACAACTCAGACTGCATTTTTTGGTCTAAACATACGTTTCGGCATCGTCATTCGCTGAGCTGCCTCAGTAACTCGCGGTGATTGGCCGGCCGAGTGTTGTGCGTGAAAGTAGACGCACAGACTTTTTTTGAGAGTGTACTCAAGTTTGTAACAGTATGTTCTTTTTCGACCCTTGTGAGTTGCAGGTTTTTTCCCTCGTGTAGTTGTCTTCACAAAAAAATAAAAAAATAAATCCACGGCATACCTTTTGCTGTGACACAGCGATATGAAAATAATTACAGTATCTTATATTTAAAACGTTGCCCAGCAATTTTTCTTACAATATTTTGCCACCAAGGGGAGAGGCGCAACAGAGCAAGCGCGTCGGTTTTACTGCAAAAACGACGGTCCCTTCCCGCAATGCTTGGATAGAAACTGGCGTACCCATGCGATTCACACGATTACCAGCGACCTCCGCGCTTCCCGGCGCCCCGTTGTTCGGCAGCACCAGGAGTTGCAGAGTGAATTTTACGACAGTGTGAAATGCGGGACATTTTGAAGATTTGGGAATTTTTTGCGGGACGCGGGACACGAGCCCTCAATGCGGGACAGTCCCGCGAGTCGCGGGACGGGTGGTCACCCTAGTTGTATGTGCCACGGTGATATCTGCTGACAAACAAGTCTGTGTTAAATGCGAGAAGGAAAACAAAGGTAAAGGTTTTTTAACTGTTTTTTTTTTTTACAGAACAGGGCAAAGCTTCTAAAACAAGAGCAGCCTAAGCTGATATTTGAGTGTGCTCAAGAATGAATGCCAAAGGTGCTTATGCTAAGTGGTAGATGTACGCAGTTGATTTTCTGTTTGCCTCTGCATTGTAAATTGGAAGATATGTATCAGCAGAAGACACGTGTCCTTTTGAAAATGTCTTATTAGGGCAAAAAGAGGTTTTCATACACAACCGAAGAGTTCGCAACACCATTTAATGCGAGGCCTGAACGGTTACATCATCTAAGCAACGTCAGCGAAAATGTTTGTAGCCGCAGACCGATAAATTTAGGTTTAGATGAGTATGCGTCATAGTTTCAGCCTCAAACACGCAACATTGTTGATATGCACCTTTCTTGATAACTGCACCAACGTTAGAGAGCCCACGTCGTCGAACACATGCACACATATCTTAACTATGGTATGGCAAGATTTCTTGCTTGAAGTGAAGATCATCTTTCTACGACTAGCTACGACCACCCACCGCAACGATGCAGGCGTCGAAGGGGCGCAACGCAGTCAGTCGCCGTCACCCAACGCTGCTCGTTTGACATTCACGGCTTTCCGCCCAGGTGCTTTGTTTGTACTTGGCACCGAGTGTTATTTTCTGTGCTTGTGTGTGCTCAGTGGCTAGATATGGGCCTCAAGAGCAGTTCTTTAGGCTCAATAGCGTTCGCCGAAGAATGTCTGAAGAAAATGCTATCCAGGAAAAAAAGCACGAAGAGGCAACGCACCAGCTTGGCGGACTAGGCACGGAAATCGGGCCCTGCGGTTTATACACCAAATGCAAACTATCTAAACAAAGCAAACATTTTTAGGCTCAAATTGGCTTCTGCGGACTATACGCCTGGACACTGGTACCTGTTATTATGCATTGTATATTCACTGCTGTTTGTTGTGGCTCGAGACTGCCTTCCTGTAATGATGCAGAGGGGTCCACTAAACCTTGAAATAAAGATATTTAAGCACATCTAGATGCAATGTTTCTTGAAGCCAGATGGTCAGGGAAAAGGTGTGCCATTACCTAATTTGCCAACAGGACACCAATGATCACGATCAAAACTCACCGAGTCAATGGGCAGTTTTTCACCACAATATTTATTGTTGTGTAATCACCAATTTGGTCCATTAAAAAACTTGAGGCTGTAGCCTATAGCACATCCATTCTGGATCTGCAAAGCTTATGCTGTACACATGCATCATCACATGAGCATGTTTCTTATCAATCTTAAACGTAAAACGCTAGTTATGCAACGAAATTCCCATGTCATCACATTTTTAGCAAACTGAATGGTCCCACCTGTCACACTGCTAGCTTTGGAAGTAAACCAATTCACAAACCCACCAGGACGCACGACTGACTGCCAAGCATTAGTGCCGCATGTGGCACAAAAATGTCCTAACTAGGGAAGCAAACTTAATCGATCGTGTTGATTAAAGCACTTAAGTACGGGAGAAATTATCAATCAAAAGGTCACTCGAAAGGGAAGTTTTCTCGCTGAACGAATACGACTTTTTATTGGGCGTTCCGGAATGTAAGGCCGAAGTCATTCACTCCGTGATCGGTACAGAAGCATTCGCTTAGCAGTCGGTCGTGCGTGCTAAAAGCAACAAAAACAAAGGTGGATTAAAAACGCGATAGATTCGCCTTTTCACGGAGTACTTACACTCAAAATCGTGTCAACATAAAGCGACTATGGCCCACCTTGCTAGCAGCAATCTTAAAATTTATCTGTGTAGTCGTCGCACGCGTGCACCAACCGAAAGCGTTGCTGCAAGCCCTTCCGCCCTCAACTTTGAGTCGCTGTTGAGTCTGAAGAACTGCTCTATGAGGTCCATATCCTTCCACTGAGCACATACACAAGCACAGGAAATAATACTCGGTTCCAAGTACAAGCGAAGAACCCGGGGCGGAAAGCCCTGAATGCCAAACGGCCTGCGTCGGGCGACGGCGACTGACTGCGTAGTACACAGGTTGCGTTCCTTCGACGCCTGCATCGCTGCGGCGGGTGGTCGTAGCTAGTCGTAGCAGACCGTGTCACCTCTGTTGCTCGTACCGAAACACTAGAGCCGCGTAATATTCTTGCTGCCGAAGCCTACGTTCGCGGCCAACGCATATACACAAAGCCAACGCCCTGCCGAACCTATCCCCCTCGTTCTCTTTCGGAGACCGGCCGCCAGGGCGGTGACACCGTCGCTGAAACTCCTCAAGAGGTCTTAACAAAACCCCAGCCCTCTAAGGCTTGTTTGAACACGTCACCCGCCTTTGTTTCGAGCTGTACGTACATGCGCCACACGATATCCAATGCCCATCACTCATTATTCATCGTATGTCCCTTTTTTTCTTTTTCTTTTCCGGAGTGACACGACTGCTTGACGATGTACACGCTGACGGCTTTATATCGGTCACGGCCGGGAACGCTGCGGCTGTTGCTTCCAGAAAGACACTGGAGAGCGCCCGTCACTTTCTGGAGCACGTCACGACAGGCGTCCGGGTAACTTTCGCCCTGACGTTTTGACAGGAAAAAAAAAAAAGGGAAGAGGTCTGAGGCCGGAAGAGCGGGACGATCGGGATAGACGCTGCAAGCGCGAGGGCGTGCTCAGACAACGATGGAAAAGGTGGAAATCGATCGCGTGTCGTGTCAAAAGAGCCGACGGAGACATTGGCCGCGCGACATGCTTCCAACGGAAGCGAATCAACTGCTCAAGTCTCCACGGTATTTCGAAGCGTTTGCGTTCATGGGACACGAGCCAGAAGACACGAACCCCGTGGATCTGGTGTGGTCCGCGTCCAATTGTCCTCCGTGCATTTGCCCGTTTCTATTTTACAAGCTATGTGCGCCCATAAGGAGGCGTCTTCTTGGGAAACTTCGCGACAACGAAACTCATGTTAGCTTCGATCCTCACTTCAGACACAGTGCTTGTGTGTGCTTGCCAACGCGTTTTGTAGTATTGTAAATTACCAATGTATTAATGCAATCACGCCTCCTTCTTCTTACCCTTAAGCCACGGCTATCGCGTCTCTAACAAAAAAAAAATATTAGTGAGGCACTTGCTTGGCAAATAGGCGGACACGTCGCCATGCTTCTTTGCCTTCGTGTGCAGTGCAGGGCTCGCGCTGAGCAGGAAAAGACTAAAATATGGCTGCCAGGGAATACATCTTCGGTACCACCACAGAGTTATTAAAATACACGCTAGAGGTTCAGCTGGCGCTAGTGTGCTGTACTATTTTGATTCAGACAGCAACCGATCTAAATTTGACTTACGGTAATGCATTCCAATGGAAAAACACAAATTCGTTTTCTCTTCGCGCTCGATTATAATGGCAAATATCGCTTAGTGTTGTGACAGAATAAAAAGTTTGGAACGTTTGACACTCGTATGAGCCGCCTCGGTGGCTCCGAGGCGAGAACGCCGGCCTACGGATCCCCATGTGGCGGGTTCGAATCCCAGCCGAGGTGCCCGCAGTATGACGGAGGCTTATTACGGAGAAGGCGCCATGTAACCGAGCTTTCGGTTGCACGTCAAAAGATCCCCAGGTGGTCGAAATTAATCCTCAGTCCTCGGCTTGTGCGTGCCAGATGCCCGTCGTTGGTTTGGCACGTAAAACCCCCAAATTTGACGTTTTTGACAATCGTACGTGCAAGAAATGTGTTGGCTACTGTGTTTTTTCTTTTAGAATTAATGGCGTCGAACACTGCGCTGAAATAGCCCAATACACATGTATAATACGTGTTGACGTTGCAGACTGCTTTTATAGGGCCCGTGATTACGCATATGGTCAATGCTACGAAGCACGCAGAGTGCATCAGTTTGACAAAACACGAAAAAGGATGCTAATATATGCCAAGTCAAACAACCAAAACAGACGACAAGAACGAAGCATGTAGTTATGGAACGAAGAACACGTACTGGAGTAGTAACAAACTGCGCATTAGTAAGAAACTGCGTTTCCGTCATCTGAATGCTATTACAGCCTGAGCCTACGCACTTTTGAATTGTTCTTTTTGCTTTATTGATAGCTTGTATTGACATATCATGCTGTGCCACATAAACCTAAGCCTCGGTTTTTGTTAACTTAAACATCGCTCACTAATAAGAAAAAGAAAAACATTTACTAAATAAATAACACTTTTATAATGCGAATAAAGCTACATAGTACCAGTTACGAGTAAAGAAACTACGCTGATTTTCATTATTCCTTGTCGAAAAGAAAAATATCACCTACGATTTTCCATTGGAATACAAAGGAAGACTGGAAAAGTAGGCTGTTTGCTGTCGGCATCAATTTGCAGCCGAAAGTCCCGTAGACACTATAGCGCCAGCTGAGCATCTAGCGTTTATTGTAATAACTCTATGGGTACCACGACGCGCTTGAACGAGCAGTGACTATGATAATCTTCGAGCGGAATCGCTGTGGAAATGCTACAAACTATGGCCGCTAAACGTGACAAAACAAGCAGAAATCGTCTGCTGTAGCTGGGGTGGCTAAAAACGCAGCAGATAAAAAACGTCAAAACAAGTGGCACGAGCAAAAAACCACATTGAAAACGAAAAGGAAATCAAGATACAATGTTGCTTGACAAACAGACAAACCGTGAAATGCCCGCTGAATGCCCGCTGAGAAGCTGGTGGTAGCATTTTAATTATCGGTTGTAGAGTGGATCCCGGTTTCCCATTGGTGTAACGTTTTGAAAGTGCTCGTCTATTTAGCTTCCGTGAATCGATATCAGTAATTTATTTTGGTTCGACTTTTGACCGGAGTTACGCTTTAATTACGAAACGAAACATAATACAAACACGCATCCCGACAAATGAAGGAGGCGCATGAAAAAGGAAAACACGTCGGCACTCAAAGTTAGAGATTTAAGCAGAAGTAATTTGTGAAAAGCTTTATCGCGACAAGAAACAGCGCCCATGAGAAATCGACTTTGATTACTTCTCTGAGGGTATAGCGTTCCCATCTTAAAGGGATACTGAAGCGAAACTTGAAATACACCTATTATGGTCAGAAATAGGTTCAATATGATCAATGATATTCATAAATCATAATCGCGCGTTTGTATTTTGAACGGATGGCTATATTTTTCACCCTGATGGGCCCGACTGGGCGCGCGCTCAAAAATCGGCCATCGGAGAGCGCGATGCGTCTTGGGATATTGGGCGCATTCGTGACGTCACTTGTGCCGGTCGGGAAAGGCTACGGCGTGAATGTTGTGGTTACAAGCGTTGCCACTTGGTGGCGCGTCGACGATTTACGACCTGTGACAACGTCGCCGTTTGAGATGCGCAAGGGCTGCACGCACGCTGCACCACGGCAAGTCGGCAACCACGGCAGCACTGACAAAACCAGCTCTGAGGCCGGATTCTCAAAGCGAATTCACGACGAAAAAAGTGCGCACGACAAATTTGAGAGAAAACCCGTGCTCTCGAAACGAAATTGTCGTAACCTTTGCGCAGGTTACGACAGAATCCTACGACAGCTCCGAAGCTGTCTTACGCACTTTTTACGATCAAATCAACAAGGCCGACAGCGTCGCTCAGTTACTTGGTATCGGCCACCAACGGACATTTATTTTTCTTCGTGCTCTTCTCGTGCGTCCCGACTTCAACCAGCAAGAAAAAAGGAAGGAGTACTTAAAACAGACCACGACGATCAAGAACGCCGGATCCACAAACACACGAGAAGAGCTACAACAGCCACGATTCTGCCGACCGAGCGAGCTCGGCAGAATATAGTAGGCCTAGCAGCAACATCGACTCGGCGCACCGTTGCTCCGGCGGTCCTTGGCCAAGACCGTCTGTCCATGACCGGCTGGCCTGCTGAATGGAATATGCCCGCGCGACCCTTGTGGACCCTTACCGGATGAGTAGTTTGATCCCTGAACTAAATTTCAGAGGTCAATATTTCCCCCTTGTCATCTCGATCTCCTTGTTTTCCGAGACAGCGGTGACGAACGCTGTCGTCGAAAAGGGACTCTCATTGATTCTATCTCCTTGTTTTGTGTGATATAGAACTCAAATAAACGCCATACGGATTACCTTGGCAACTCGGTATGTACACTCTGTTATTAGTATGCCATTTTTATTCTGACTCGACGCTACGTCAGTGTCGAGCTATAGCAGTTCGTGGGAGCTACGCGATGTCGGTCTAACCTTTCTTTGCCGAGTGTCATGTCAGTATCGAGTTGCAATCGTAAAAGATCGGTCCAGAAGCGCTTACCGAAACGCGGTCTAAGAGCGAATCCAGCACTTCGATCAAACGCGCGCGTCCGCTCCGAGTGTGAACAGGTATTTGGCATTTGCGTGGCTCTTGCTGACACCCTCGTAATTCAAACATATCCTTTTTAACGTCGGCTTGCAGCTCGCGACTCGCAGCAACTAATACCGGCCGTGCCATTAGCATGCTCGGGCCGTTTCGTGCAAAGAGACGCAACGAGAACGAGCTCACTGTGGCCAACTACGCTTTGGCTTCCTCCGCCAAGGCTTTGCAAACGCGTTCAGGCCTAGGCGAATTCTGCCGGCACGCCGTATTGCCGCAGAACGGCGCTGCTATTTTGGCACAAGTGATGTCACGAGAACTTCCCCCCATCCACCAGATGAGAATTTGAAATCGTTTAATTATGTTTAAAATTAGTTCTCCTGTGTTTTACAGCGCAATATTTATATTTCCGAGGTGGTGTCTGTCCCTAGCCCATATTTATGCAACAAGATCGGCGCTAAAATTTCGTTTCACTACCCCTTTAAAGCCGGTCACCAAGGGTGCTATGTTGCGCTTTTTGGACTCCCAGGAGACTAGGGAGAGGGAAGTGACGTCAACGACACAGCAAACGCAGATTGGGTGTTGATTTCGTTTTCTTCTGTCAACATCCAATCTGCATTTGCTCTAGTCGTTGACGTCACTTCCCTCTTCCAAGTCTTCTGGGAGTCCAAAAAGCGCAACATAGCCCCCCAAGAGCCGGCCGGGCGTGAGACTGCCTTGTGCGCTGGAAGAGCCCAAGAGCTCTTCGCCATTACATGGGAGCAATTCGGAACATCTTGTAGGCACACGCGCCACTCGAGCACCCAGCTGTCCGCCAAGTTGAACTCAACAAATCCCAGTCTACTAATTGTTTTCTCGAAGAGACCCTTAACGACCAACCGTCGCCGCTGCTGGCGACGGGGACCAAGTTGGAATGAGGAGTTGAGATTGAATTTGGAGTAAGTACTCTTCTTCCCCGTCTTAATTCACTTCCAAAGACTACCGAATAGTTATTTTGTCGACTAAACACGCGTTTTCTTTTTTACTCTTAAAGGGGTACTCCGGCGACTTTTGAGCTACCTCAACTAACAATATTTTCTGACTCCCCGGCCTTTACCCTTTCTGGTATGCTATGTATTATCGTGAAATTCATAATAGTTATTGCAAAATTGGCAAATGAAAACGATGCAAAAACCAACATTCGAATATACCCGCCCTTTTCAGTGCCGTGACGTCAGTGGAAGGCAAGCTTGCCAGTCGGGCGAGCAGTCTAAAAAATAGAATATGCCAATCATTCGTTCTGTGCTGCAGAGGGCGGGGACTGGAGCGAGCTTCCAAAGCATTTATTTGACACCATGAAACTGCTTCGAATCAGTTGGGAACAAATTCTACAGTCCAAAGAGTGAACGCCTGCACTTCCACTGACGTCACTTTTTCGTTGTTGCCAGTAGAGACTTTCAGTTTGAAAAACACGGTGAGGACCAAAATTGTAAATCCAATAACTTCGTGAAAAAAAAATTACGTTGACCTAATATTTGGGATACTATTTTAACGATGTTGTTTGGCGAGTTTAGCAAAATTTCAAGCAATTCGGGGACCATGAAGAAATCGGCGGAGTACCCCTTTAAGCCTCGTTCACACGACTACCTCTTACAAAAATATTTCATACAGTCTATAGACCAACACGCGGGCTTGACGTCACGGAACTTCGGTGGCGCTGCGAAGCCAGGTCGCGTGGGCAAAAGGCCGCACGCTTCGCATGGATGTCATAGGATTTCAGCATGCCGCGAGGCTGTGTTGCTTTTATTGCACCGAAATATACAAGAAAAGTAACGGAGTGAGTTTCCACAAGTTCCCGGTAGATTCTGAAAGGCATCGGAGGTGCATAATATCTGTGGATCAAAAAGAATGGTCGCCTCGCGCGGACGACCGTTTGTGCGGCAAGCACTTTCTCGAAGCAAGTGCTGCTTCCATTTCGATATCCGTCCCGAGGCTTGCTTATGTGCAGGGAAACCGTTGTCTGATCGAGACCGCCTGGATTCTGTTCCCACGGTGTTAGCGCACAAAGCACCGGCCACGCGCTCCTCGGAGGCTCGCTACGTCCGTGCTACCAAGCAGAAGAGGATCGGCGGCAGAATGGCAGTGTTGTAGGCGTTAACGAAAAAAAGTAACGAAATACGTTACTCGTTACTTGCAAATAAAAGGTACGCGTGACTGAGCTACGCTACCTAAAAATAAAAGGAACGCGTTACCGCTACCGATAAAAAGTAACGCACGGTACTTCTGCGCTACTTTTTAAATTATGATTCAACACATTTTACGGTTTTGACGATCAGGCATGCATGAGCTCATATATCAAGAAACAATATGTTCATGCAGAAACTGAACATAATTACTTTATCTCTTTTTACGGTTTGACCTAATTACTCACGAGAAAAAACGTAAAGAAAACATAGCTTGACGCCTAAAAACACTGAAAAAATTGAAATGTATTTTCTTCGAGACTTGGGAAGTAGTAACGAGTAACGTAACTACGTTACTTGAAATAGCAACGTAAGTACGTCATCCGTTACTGTGTCGAAAAAGTAACGAGTAAATTACTACGTTATTGAAAAAGTAACACGTTTCTGGTAACGCCGTTAACTGTAACGTGTTACCGCCAAGACTGCGGAACGGACAAAGCGTTACTGCTTGTCATGCCTTGTGGTCATGAGGGTAGGAAAAATATCATACCTTGACTTCAATACCGCTGTGTGTATTTATTTCATTATCTTTATCATTCACCCGCAGTTCACATGTTTCATCCTTTTCTTATCACCTTTCCACTATCCCAGTAGCTACCTGTTCCTCATATAAATACCTAGGCGTTCACCTGACCTCTGATCTGTCATGGACTACTCACATAGATGCTGTCACTGCCGATGCTAACCGTACTCTCGGATTTCTTCGCCGTAACCTCAGACTAGCTGCACCTTCAGTAAAACTACTAGCTTATACGACCTTGGTCAGATCTAAACTTGAATTTCCTTCATCCATATGGTCACCATGGCAATCATATCTAACAACCTTGAATCCGTTCAAAACAGAGGTCTTCGATTTATTTACTCTGACTACTCCCCATACACTAGCATATATCAGGATTACGCAAATCAGCTAACCTTGACTTACTTTCTTTACGTCGAAGGGTGTCACGTCTCACTCTTCTTCACAAAATCTTTTACCACAACAACCATCTAAAATATTCTCTACTACCCTACCGTATTTTCCCTCGTTTTGACCACTCGTGTAAACTGCGCTCAATTACTTCGTCATCTGTCTCTTATAAAATGTCGACTTTACCATCTGCTATTGAAGATTGGAACTCAATACCTGACCTCATTGTAAACATGAGTGACACTAACAAGTTTGCTGCAGCCGTTAACCTCTTTCTTTCTGAAATACAACTATAGGCTACAGCGTGTTTTTTATTAACTATTTTTGTTGATGTTTTTATTGTGTTCACTCCCTTGTAATGCCCCCTGGGGCCCTCAAGGAAAATAAATGATGATGATGATGATGATGAATAAATACACTTCCGCAGACCCACAGTCTGCTGATCCTGCCGGCAGTACGGAAACCGACCCGAAGTAATCTTTGGCCTCGAGAGACTTGTACGCCTGCACTGTGTCGGCCGTGAACTGGCTTGACGAAAAAACTAAATAAACGACGACGTGAGCCGTCGACTTCGGTGGCAGCAACATCACGTCGGAAGTCCACGAGGCCTTGTTGACGGCGTACGGATCCTCCTAGGCAACGCCGTTCACGCACAGTTTATTTCGATGCCGCTGCCGTTCAGGCTCGGGTAGCGAGCTCAAATAGTCGGGCATAGCATACGACATACCTTGTGAGGAAATACGACGCACAAATAAAGATACAAGCGTCCCTAAAACGTCAACAACGAGCGCACGCCACACAACGCAATGGCGAAAACACGGAGAGCCGGGCCGCTTTTGCCCACATAGCTACCGCGCATGCGCGGCCTTCCGGCCGTGTTGGTAAACAGAGCCGCTCCGCGTGTCGGTCTATAGAATTTCTATCCCAATTTTAACGACGCTTTCAACATTCTATCCAGTCATGTGGTATCTATCCACAGTGCTTAATAAATTTGCTGCAGACCTTCTTTCAAGCCAAGTCTATAAAATGTAGACAATAAATATGCCTTAACGTTACTACTATCACCAGCTCTCAATAGCCTTTCTGGCACCATATGTCTATATAATTTCCACGGACTAAACACGATGGAATAATAAGGTACATCGAGTGAGAAAAAAAAAAGCAACATACTTGTAACCGTTTCATTCTCTAGGGGGTCCTCGTTCAAATGACTGCCTTCCGAGTGTAGAATATGCAAGGTGTTTCAGGAGAAGTGGAGAAATTCGATATTGCAAAAACCAGAGATGGCAAAATTACTTTCAAAATGTGAATAAATTACATTACAAATTACTTTTCTGAAAACTGCAAAAATTTTATTAAATTACGTTACAAATTAGCGCAGACTAAAGGTAATGATATTACATTACAATTACTTTCGAAAAGTAAGTAAATTACTTTGAAATTACTTTGACAATACTTTTGAATGCCTTGAGGCAGTCATTCGTGCTCACTTTGCCCCGTACACCAACACAGCGTTTACAAAACAAGCCCTCGTTTGCCCACACAGCGCGTGTGCAGGAACCAGTCGTTCCTTTCAAGGGACATTTTTCCCAAACACGCGAAGAGCCCGAGTTTCTGCGCATTGTCACACAAAGGGGCTGGATAATTGCTAAGCAGGCGCGTCGCTAGTTGAGTAATGGCGCGAGCTTCCTAAAGTGTGTACTTTTCCAACAAACGGGGGCCGATATCTGCTCGTAGGCTTATTCTCGAATAAACTTCCCAAGGGATGGCCGCAAGGCATGGCGCAAGCGGCACCTGCTTTGCTCGTGGACCAACAGAACGTTCTAGGGCCTTGACAGGCCATTTGGAATTAACTTTTTATTCCGGTCGTTTGTTGTTCACAACGATTGAAGCTTACGGTTTGACCTTACTTGACGAAAGAAAAAGGCTGGGGATCTGTTTGTCCGGTCCTCTCAGTTATTAAATTATGTTTAACTGACTGGTGATGTGCCCGTCGCCTTGTAGCCTATGACACGTTCATCCGCACCTAAGCTGACAGTGCATCAGCTTAGGGATGAACGGTGGAAGCTCTTGTTTGTTGGAGCAGTCACACGTTTATCGTTCGCCACGTAACCATGCTCTTGTTCATACCCACGCGCAGAGAAAGGGACGGGACACGTGATTAAAAGAAGCTGCTTGATTGGTTCTGGTGAGCTTTCAGCTCCCACCGCACAGTCAGGTTAGGGGTGAACGAAGTCGTGATGACGCGACACCGTGAATCTGTCGCGCCTGGAGTTCGTAAGCCGTTGCTTTGTAGCGATGTCTACAAGTAAGCTTTTTTCCTTCGTCATTCCATCGTTCTTTTGTGCGTCTGTCCAGCTCTTCGTACAAGGCTTTGCGTTCAAGTGACCGTCGTTTATTTCGTCTGATGCTCTTTGACAACATTTCACCGTGCAAAATAATTGTTCTGCTCTTTTTAAAGCTTGCAGACACACTTTATATTTTAGAACAAAAGTAATTTCAAAATTAATCAGTAATTTATTATATTACTCATTACTGCAAAAAGTAATTATAGTGTAATCCATTACACTTATGGTATTACTGCCAGCTCTGGCGAAAAGTAATTATCGCAACGAAAAAAGGCTTGTGTCGTTTTGGTCCTGGGCCAGGGGCCTATTTAGGAAAATTACTAAAGTCGGGGATAATTAGATCGTTAATTATTTCGATGTAATTAACTTTATCAATATTGTGTTTAAGGGAATAATTTCAATTAGAAAATTGCTCAGCGTCATCGAAAAACACTAAATCAAGAAACTGCAGAACGATAGAAGGTGCGCGCAGCATTTTACGGCTTTCTTAAAAACCGCACAAATTCGACGGGTTCTTAAGTTTCGGTTTGCAATCGGAGCGCATCTCGGCCCCGACGGCACGATGCCCCGTGGAGAAATAGTGCAACCAGCCTCTGCTTCGTTGCGCGAGGACAGCGCAGCAGAGGTTGGTTGCGCTATTTCTCCACGGGGCGCGGTGCCGTCGGGGCCGAGATGCGCTCCGATTGCAAACCGAAACTGAAAAAGCCGCCGAATTTGTGCGGTTTTTAAAAAAAGTCGTAAAATGCTGCGCGCGCCCCTATCATTCTGCAATTTGTTGATTTAGTGTTTTTCGATGATGCTGAGCAATTTTCTAATTGATGCCATGCCCTTAAACCCAATATTAAAAAGTTAATTACGCAAAAATAATTAACAATCTAATTATCCCGCACTTTAATTATTTTTTTCTAAATAGACCCCTGGCCCAGAACCAAAACGCCACAAGCGTTGTTTTTTTTTTGTTAAGACGCGTAGTTTTTGCAATAACGAATTCGTCCACCTTTCGTGAAACACCCTTTAAAAGTCGGTGGAGCAGTCGACACCTCCAAGTCACTAGTGTTATGAGTGCTCTGCAGAGCGTGTATATGTGATGTCCGCACATGTGCACACGGCAAGTGACGATAGCATATATTTCCATAGGTGTGTTATACACAAATAAATATACATAATTGTTACCGCGAAAAAAACCCGGCCCAATGGTAATAATAAGGGGATAAAAAAGTATATACATGTTTCATCCGCTTTTATACAATTTCTACTCAATCTCTATAGACTATGTTCTAAAAATAGACTACAAAAACGCGACAAAAATCCATAGAAAGGAGATAGGAAAGTGGTTGTAGTACATTCCCTCAGAAAACTTGTAACATCTATACACTACTATGGTGCCTGGATCGCGTCTTCGACTTGTGTGTTTAGCGTCCTATCCCGCCCATACATCAAAAGTGGTCCCAATGTGGCAACAAATGACGCGAGTGTCATGCTGTTGCCTGTCGCGACCCTGGCGGTTGGCCGTAGAAATGCTGGCGAAAAGCACGAGCGAACGCGAGTGTCGCTGTCGTCATGGCGTCCCTTTAGGCGTCCCAACTTCCGGATGCTCCAGCTTCCGTGAACTGTCACAGCGGAAAGCGACCTGCAGCAGAACAGGCGTCTGCCACTTACACCACAACTGTTGGGGCGCCGCCAGGGTCGCAACAGGCGACAGCATGACACTTCTATGACGTCATCAGGCGGAAATTGAGGGACCACTTTTTTGAACCCGGTAAACACACCAGTCGGAGACGCGTTCCAGGCACCATAACACTACTCTCTATGCGGAGTGCAATTTCGTCTGCTTCTTTTGTAGTGGTTGTGGTGACGTCAGAAAGATGCCGAGCTCTGATTGGCTTTGACTGAAGGACAGTGGGTGGACCGTAAAGCAAGCTGCCTTGAGGTCTACCCACTGTCCTTGGATCAGAACCAATCAGAGCTCGGCATCTTTCTGACGTCACCACAACCGCTGCAAAAGAAGCAGACGAACTTGTCCTCCGCATAGCAACTCTGTAGAAATTGGAGAAATATACTTTGTAAGACAATACATATTACAAAAACAGCAGTCTGCGGGCATTGTCCATGTATGACGGCCATGTCATACCGGTTACGCAAAAACTTCTGCAAACATGTTTGAAGCGCACAGGAGTACGCAAAGCTAGCATGATTCGAACATGCTTGAGGAGTGACCTTTGTCGTTATGTCTGCAGAGAAACGCCGTGTCGTTTGTATCATGTATGCGCAGCAGTGTTGGCGGTAACGCGTTACAAGTAACGGCGTTACCGGTATCGCGTTGCTTTTTGGGGTAACCTAGTAACGTACTTGTTACATTTTCAAAAGAGTAACTGGTAACGTACTTACGTTACTTATTTCGAGTAACGGCTGACGTATGGTTGTATAGCTCGTTTAATCTTTTGTCCCAAGACCTAAAAAAGAAAGTACTACACCTAGGTGTTTCTTTTTTGTGCTTCTGTATTTAGTTATACCTTAAGTCCAGACGCAACCGACGCTACTAAAGTCCCTAGATGAGAGCTTCCTACAAGTAGCGACATTCTTTGAAGCGCCGACTGCGTGAAGGTGCAGGTTTTGGGGTGCAGGGCTTTAGGGAGTGAATGGCGGCGCACCATAGAGGTTTGAACTGAATGCCGCCACTTTGGTCCAGAGGAATGTGCTCTATCATTTGTCTTAGTTGTCGTTACATGTTAAAAGAAGTACCGAGGGGCTTTATACGCTACGAGTACATGGGATCAATTATCCAATCATACAGAGTCAAAAGGGCACCGTCATGGTGTGTTCGACGTTTCTTGGTGCATGTCCTGTCATCGCTGAAAACCACTCATAAACAGAAAAAGGTACATTGGCTTGCGCTTTTAACGCTGCTTGATTGGTCACATTAGCTGTAACATCGGCTGCGTCTGTACTTAAGCTGAAACACGGTAAATGCGTCAAGTCGTTATTGTGGCACTCATTTCACATACCTTCAAACTTTTGGCCTATCTTCCCCACGCAAAAAAAAGTTCCACTTAAGAAAAACCGCAAAGCCCACGCCCCTTAACCTAATGCCAAAAAACGCTGTAAAAAAAAAAAAAGCTGTTATAGTTTATTTATAATTAAAAACGTTACTCAAAAGTAACGTGTGTTACTTTTATTTTGAGGTAACGGAGATTTGTAACGTGTTCTTTATTTGGGAAGTAATGAGTAACGTATTTCGTTACTTTTTTTTCGGTAACGCCAACACAGATGAGCAGCGGAACCGCGACATTTTGCCGGAGCCTTACGTTGTGCGAACGCAAAACCTAAGGCTTTACCATAGAGGGTGTAGTATTTCTGGCTATCAATGATAGTCCCGGTAAATCATGCAGACGCCCCCATTCTCAGTAAACTTGTGAAAAGTTTTCATATAAGCATCCTCCAATTTGCGCTGTATATTCACGGAACGTCGCCTTTACCTATTTAAGGTTTTCTCTCTCTCTCTTTTTTTTTAAGGGTGGGGGAGGGGGTTTTAGGCATGTAAAAGGACGGTTAACCTAGTTGGTCGCAGTCACAGTGCTCGTTTCGTCACCAACAAGATGTTGGTGACAAAAGTCGTCAGATTTTCATTTCGTCACCAACAAGGTTCAGTCGTGTCAGTAGGCAGGATGCTCGCGAAACGTCACGGAATGGTTCTGGATAATGCCTAATCTTTTTTTTTAATATAGCGTACAAAGATTCTAAGCTGCTTGTATAAAGGCGCGGATCAGACGGGGTTCTTATTCGCATGAGAACTTTGAACAGCGTTGCAAGCTCTACGTGGGAAACGAATACCAGAAAGAGTCACGATTGCACGAACTATCTTTCATTTCTTAATATGTGGAAACTAATGGAGGTGTTAGCGCTGACTTTGCAGGGCTGGCTATCGTATACCAATTATCACAAAAAAAAAAAGGTTGCAAGCAAAATTTTGTATAAAAGGAAACACGCAAGGCCAAGATGCCCTTACAAGGCGGCAAACTGCAAAGTTTTCGTTGTAGTGCCCCTTAACCTTTCCAGTCCTGCGTTGAAGTTCACTTCAAGAAACACACGAATTTTCTTTCTCGTGTTTCGCGTGTCATTGCGGCCGAGCAGTTTTCAAGTCACCGCTTGTCCAAAATGCCGCATTTCGTTCCTAAGGCTTCCCATTTCGCTGCGCCCTTCGAAGATTCCAGACGTCTGCGAGCCATTCAAGACCCATTAGGCTCCCGCGGCGAAAGGTCAAGCACAAACTTCGCCCGAGCCGCCGAGAGCGCACCACGCAAATGTCAAGAAGATTTGGGAGTCGGCAGCGGCACTCCCAAATGTTTTTCACCGAGTAACCAAATCTTTTTGACCTTGGATGAAGTACCGAGAAACTGCATAGAGTCACTTCTGTAGGGGAATGCGTACTCAATACAAGTTATCCTATTTGTTTTTCACTCAGCTCGCGCCTTTGACTTTTCGGGGCAAAAAGCGCCAAAATAATATTTAAAGAAAGATGCCCACTAGTTTAGACATTGTTATAACGACGCAACATATTGGAAGGCGGCTACTGAATAATAAAGAAAAACGACATACCCAAAGTAACGAGAATGTGGATCGTTACGTTACCTTTGAACTGTTGTAACACGTTCCTTTCGAACCTCAGTGACGACTGACGTTCTTGGTTACTTTTCGAGCGAGTAACATCTAATGGTATTAAGTTACTTTTTTTTTTCTAATGCGAAAGCATTAGGTATCTTATGAAGCGAAGCCAACAACGTATATACTCGCAAAAAAAAAACGTTTTTTTTTTGTTATTTTATATGTTGAGCAAAACGGTTTTTAGTAGCCACTCGCGGCCTGTTCTTGAGAGCGCGCGCTCGGTCGCTGCTCTCGTGCAGCCAAGTAAAGCCAAGAAACCAAGTACACAATCACTACTATATGTTTTTTTTTTTTTTCATTTGCTCATTTTTTTGGGGGGAATTATCCGAGTTTAACATATCTCGAAATAAAAACCTTTCATACGGTCGTTTTTGCTTTCCTGTCGATTTGTACATCAGAACTCTAAGGAAACACTTGTGTCTTCACGGTTTGTAACACGAAACAATCCTCGACCTAAAAGAAAACAGATTAGTGCTTCATTTTTATCCATTTTTAAGGCAGTGCATGGGAGTACCCTAGCTATAGCATGTTTTTTTGCGGGTTTTTATTATGCCTGTTTTAAAAGCATTCTTAGGTTCTTTTTTCTCTTTCTCTTTATCATTCAACGTCAGTTGTTAGCGCTTTATCCAGTCTCCCTCGCCTATCCTTCCTTCACGTATTTGCGCTCTTAATTCCACATAATGAACAACCAACCAGCCCACCAGATGATCGTGACCCACAAGAGCAGAGCGACCTTTCAAGTGCAAACGAGTGGACGACAGGAGGTCAATATTTCTGGCTCATGCAGCGCTCGATACCTATAGGAACGGAAGCTGTAAGGCGCGGGACGCTTGCGGATCGCGTCCGCAAAGAGTCGGCCCGCGGTCCGCGTGTTCGAGACCCCTGTGTAGCTGAACTCGCCGAGCACAACTTTGTGTCCGAAAGTTGCGGAACGCGCTAATTGGACTCTCGCGACGCTGACGTCAAGCCGAGCGAGGTGTCAATCATCCAAGCTCTCTCGGTGCTCAAATTCCAGCTATAATGTAAAACACAAAGTCGTAGCGAGCTCCATCGAAGCGCGTGCGAGCAACACCGTGGTGCTGGCCGATTGAACGGCTGCACTGATGACGTCTCGCCCGAGTGTCCCTACATCCCTACGCCGCGTTAGAGTCAATGATGCGTAGATTGTACCTAGGCAGCCGGTAAATACTCTCAACTTTCTCGTCGCAAGATCGTCGTTTGTGGAAGTTATTGGCGACGACAAAGTGACGTTTCACAACTTTGGGAGGGAGTTATTTGAAGCCAAAATCTTCGCTACCGAATCGAGGCGAAGATTGAACTTTGTGATGTTATGGAGCCGTGCGCGGTGTACGCGGGCGGCTTTATAGAGCTCATCTTCCGCCACTGTCAACAACGCCACCGGGGGCACCCACAGGCGGTTTGTGTAGAGACGTCGGTAATGTCTGAGAGATGAGGAAAAACGGGAAATAACAAAAAAAAAATAGCCGAAGAAAGGGAAATAAAAAAAAAATTAAAGACGTTTACAAATCTTTGTAATGCGAAATTAGAGCTCAACTCTTGAGAAGGAATAAGGGAGGGTACGGAAAGGAGGGTATGCCCCTCCTCCTCCCCTTTTTCCTCTCCTCCCCTACTCCTCCCAGTCAGTTTCTCCGCTAAATTTAGCAGGGAAAAGGACATCACATGACAATCTAGCGGAGAAGTGAATTGGCGTTGAAGTCACGTAGCTGGGAATTGAATTGGTGTTGAGGTCATGTGACGTCAATTTTGCGCTAAATTTAGCGGCCCGGTTACGCCGACGGCGACGCCCACGCCGCGAAACCCGGAAACGGGCGCCGAAGAGCTGCGCTCTAAAGAAAGATTTAAGGTACGACCAACACACAAACACACACAAATAGGAGTCTCAAGAAGGGTCGTAGAAATTGTTCGGGAGAGAGAGAGAGAGAGAGAGAGGAGGTGATGGTGGTGAAGAAGGGGGATATTCCTTTCCCCTAATATTTTATTATAACTCCCTGAAATGCTATGGTGGTTCGGGGCTGGGGCGATAGCCCCGCCCCCCCCCCCCCCTCTCTTTCCACGCAACTAGGGGATGGGGGCTAAATGCCCCCCTCCCCATCCTCCTGTTTCGACGACCCTGCTGAGAGGTGTTCCAATGAGCAATGACGAGGAACAGCACAACCTGCAATTTTCGAAATAACGGTTCAAGAAATTCTGTAATTAAAACGGCTCGCGTTCCATGAACTCAAGAGTGGCCATGACAGACTTTCAAGCGAAAGACTCGTGCCAGGGCACGTATATAGTGTGCGGGCGCGTTCAGTGACGTCATTTTATAGTTGATACCTTTGACGATGGAGTCAGGATTATCAGTTGTGAACGACAAATTTGATGGTGCGTGTTCAAATCGACGATGTCAAGTTTAGTGTCCGTGCCTTCTTGAAGCATCACCACCAATATTGACAATCTGACATTACTTTTATTTCCGTTGATAAACATACTTAATCCCAAACTGACTGATCTTCGAATGTCTACCATAAAATGATTTTATCCCGCCGATGAAGCGACAACTGCCCGGAGGCGAAATTCGCCCGAAAGTGAACAACGGTAGTCGGCTGGTTGTGACCTAGCCACGTCGGGCTACACTTTGGCCCGGGATAAATCAAAAGAACGGCAGGGACGCTTTTTAGTAAATTCTGCTTTATCGGCGGAAATAAGAACGATACCAGACTATCAACTTCGACGGTGTTGATTTTAAAATGCAATTCCCAAGCATCCATCGTGCTTTTTAGAGACCATCAAACATGACGGTCGCAGCTGATAATCTTTGTTGTGACGTCACACGTATGAGCCACGGTCGTCTCCGCGCGCTCTCTAGTGCTGCTCTTGTTCGGTGTCTAGGGAGGCGTAGGGATTTTTTGTCCCCTCAACGAAAAACGTCACCAAGACAGACGGATCTGCGGGTTTCTGAGAAAAGAAAACTTCGCAGGAATCTTTCGGCTCCTCCCGCCACTATGTCATAACACAAAGAATATTTTTGTTGACGAGTTTAGCGACAATGGTCTAGACACAGAAAACTTTTAGTACATCGTATTCAAGAGCTACGCTCTGCTAGCGGGAGCTCGTGCCGTCACGTTGAAGCATGGATTGAGCACGCCCCCGCTGGGCCAGCTCTCCGCAGTGTATACGATCTACTAAAACTCTACTGACAGGAGGAGGAACGGTGTGCGTCTCTTTTAGGTGTCCGACCATCGACAAGCCCTCATTGACCCCCCCATCGAAATTCCCCAAGTGTTCATCCTAGGTAAGATTAGAAGAGTTCGCAGTCATTCTAAAGGCCTGTTCACAGATGCAGCGGAGCGCTACAAGCAAGCGCTAACCTCGTGTTAAGCGCGTGCTGACGGGAGCCTTCACCAGGTTTGAATCGCAGCGTCAAAACTGTTTCTGATGGCAGACGATAAGTAGCTAAAGACACATGAGAAGAGCTACATCAGCGCTTCGCTGCATGTGACAGCCGGCCTTAATCCTGTCAACGACAAAGAAATGACAAAGAATATGGTAATGTATGCTTTATTCAAAACAAAACATAAGAATCGGGGGGGGGGGGGGGGGGGGGGGGGCGGAGGCTTGGAGCAAAAGAAGGGAAAGTTTTCTTCTGACGAAAACCTAGTGTCTAGTTACACCGTCCATCCAGCAGACAAAAAAAAAAAGGATAACAAGAAAAAAAAACTTACGACTACTTAACCGGACCATGAGGATATACTGCATATATGCTGAATAACATGTCTATAACAGCAAGTTGAGATACGCGAACTGCAGATTATGAGATTTTTTTCCCATATTGTTTTCCTTTGTTCTGTACGTTATATATTTTCTTTTTTAATGTTTGGAATGAATCGTTAGTTTATCGCGCTATTTCAGATATACCCAAGTTGCCGCTAGCGACAGTTTGTTTGAACTTTCTTCTTACGTAATGAATTCATCTTAAGACGTAGTTTTTAGGGATTTAAAATACACCTGTAAAAATATGTATTGTTTTTCGCCTAATTTAATTGAAGACTATCAATTATATTTTAAGGATTGCGAGTTCCTCTATAGTTCGTATTTTATACTCTTGAAACAAAGGCATTGCATAGAGGCCTAGACCTCTGAAACTTTCTAATAAATTAAACGGCCGTTTGTTAGATGAATATCCTGTGGTGGAATCTTGCAGGTCCAATTTCTCGCATAAGGGACCACTCTTATAAGATATAAAAATTCAAAGATTGAGCAGTACTCTTTGTAATATTTATTCGTCGTATGCGCCTCCAGCAAAGCCTTGTATCTTGGCAGGCGTCGTAAGCTTACAGGTTACACACACACACACACACACATATATATATATATATATATATATATATATATATATATATATATATATATATATATATATACATAAACGAATATGTGCAGATGAATGAACCGTACTTAATCCAATGAATCAAAGAATCAAAGTTTTCAGGAACCCGCCGAAAGCCAAAAATTGGCTTTCGTATATATATATATATATATATATATATATATATATATATATATATATATATATAAAACTGAGAAGAAAAAAACCCTTAGTGAAAACAGCAACAACGGACGATTTAATCTTCGACGTTTCGGCCGGAGTCCGGCCTTCGTCAGGAAGTCTTCCTGACGAAGGCCGGACTCCGGCCGAAACGTCGAAGATTAAATCGTCCGTTGTTGCTGTTTTCACTAAGGGTTTTTTTCTTCTCAGTTTTTTTCTTCTCAGTTTTATACCCACGCCTTCGGCCTCCCGCCACCATGCCCGTTATATATATATATATATACATACATACATACATACATACATACATACATATATATATATACAGAGTTATTATAATCTACACTAGAGGTTCAACTGGCACTAGTGTGCTTTTGCAAATTGAAGCAGACAGCAATCAGTCCGAAATTGACTTCCGGTAATGCATTTCTACGGAAAAAAAGCGAGTGCATATCCTCTCTGCGCTCGATTATAAGAGCAAATATCACGAATAATTCGTACCTCCTAGGCACATTGGAACATTTCCCAGACACGCAGACAAAATAATTGATCAGTTACAGCATTTTTATTTGAAATTCGTGGCATGAAAAACGGTGTTAAAACACCGCTTCGTACGCGTATTTATGTGCACTGTCGGACACTGTTAGCGCGAACACGGCGTCGACGCTTTCCAGCATGGGGGATATACGTGCCAAACGAACGAAGGACATGTGAAAACCAAGAGAGACGGCAAGAACTACGCGAGTAACGCTGGATAAGTAACTCCTTGTGCTTGCAGACGATCAAAATAAAATTGAAAGTCACGTAATATAGTCTGATTTGCAATAAATAAGTACTGTTTTATTCTTTCTGCTCATGAATATGTGCGAAGATGCTAGTTCTGTGTTCAAATCATCACCCGCACGCTCCAAATCTTTGCAAACAGGGGGAAGGCAGAGGACAGGTACGCGATGAAAACTGCCCAACATAGGAAATGATAAGAAAACACACCTTTCGTAGTCCACGTACTTTATTCTTTACGTTTCGAACGTTTTTTAACCATTCGTAAAGATGCACAACGGGGTCATTTTCATATAGCGAGAGGACAGGCATATGAGCAGTATATAAGCATTAACGGAATGCTGGTGAACTTTGAACACACTCTACATTTCTTTCGATCGTTACTTTGCTTAGAATCGTCGCTCGTTTCTGCATACCAGCCATGGAACAGAGGTTTGGGCCTGGAATATAGCGAAGTTTAACATCGTTCAGTGGTAAAGAAAAAATGATGTAACTAAAGCAGTTACGCTTTCCCAATATTAATAAAGGTGTATGCTATCCGGTATAACCGAAATAAGAAAAGTTATTTTTGTTATTTTCCGGCGACGAGACAAAATTAACGCGCGTTTTCCCATAGGAATACACAGGAAGACTAGAAAAGTAGACTGCATGCTGTCTGCTTCAATTTGCAACCGGAAGTCCCGCAGACACTTGCGCCAGCTGAGCCTCTAGCGTTTATAATAATAACTCTATGACATATATATATATATATATATATATATATATATATATGCCTTTTAATAACGAGCTTAGAACAAATAAAACACGATTCAATTAGGTTTTATTTTGGGCATAGTTCATCTAGACAATTTCATGCCCAGTTGAAATAAAACTATTGTTTGAAATTAAAAAAAAAATATATAACTACGAAAATGTTCCGTTAGTTTTTCTTTTTTGAACGAGTATCAACTGGCCACCTGACGTTTCGATAATACTACTTTCCTAGCTTTCTGTTCAATGCTCTATTTCGGCGAGTGCACCCCGCGTGAATTGTATTTGATGTACCACTAATCTTACGATCTCAAATGAGATCAACCGTATTAATTAAGGAGAAAAATAAATCCGACTATTTGTTTCACGAAGAACCTTAGATAATAACTTATGTTACATGTGAATCAATTAATGCTGCCACCAAGCCATTTTCTTTCTTTTTTTTTTTTTCGCAGATGTTTGCATTTTTTTAGAATAACGAATGAGGTCCATCTGAAACCCCCAAAACACCGGTAGTGAAGTCCGAGACCTCATAGACTGAGAAATAATTTGAGTCCCTGTTGCGTGTTAAAATTTATTTATTCTTTATCCACGCATTCTTTTAGTGTTTTCAAGGTCAGAAAAAAACCCACTTCGTAGATTTATTACTATTGAGAACAGCGCGCGGGCGTGTGAACGAAAAAAAACGAAATCTGACATCAATAAGGTCACACAAAACGGAAATGTTGAGTCCTTCGTCCGCCCTTTTTATGTAGCCTCCATCGCCTTGTCACTCCTATTATCTTTCGCTCACAGACATGTTCCACACACGCTCTATTACTTCTTAAATAATCTGATTTATGTGCCTTCATTGCAGATAATTAAAGAACAAATATTAAGGAAAGACACGAGCGGTTCAGTAGAGTATTCTGTGGGAAAAAATAATTTAGAGTCGTTTTTTTTTTCTTCTTTTTTGTGGTTCGATTTTTATGGGTCGTGATTTACTGAAACTACTAAAGGCATTAATCCTGTAAGATGTGTGGTTTCGGTTCCCGGTTTTTGCGTTCAGCGCGACCCGGTTTAATAAATTAGTGATTATTGTATTATCAACTATTTTAAACTGAACGAGAGATCGCAGTCACAACACTAAATGTGCGTGAAACTTCTTTTCGAATAACACTCACTTAAGTGAGACAAAAGCAATATTAAGAAGTCAAAGTCAATCAACGTACAGCGCCAAGGCTGCATAATTTTTTTTTTAATATTTGTACAAAAACAATTTTGCCAAAACCTTCGTTTTAACGTCCTAGTACAATTTTTTTTTTAATTCTGAGAAACATTGTTTTATAAAACCTTGTAAAAGAAACGCACCCGGAATCATATGCACACATAAAGGTAGTACTCACCGTTTGCTCACCAAGTGTTCATTCAATCCAGCACTTGAGCCAGTTGTGTCAACGTCCCCGGCTCCAACGCACAGCAGCGCCGGCGTAAAACTCACTGGCAGCACCACCGACAAATGGCACAATCACCATCACTAGACCATCGCAGCATTTTTTTAGGAATCACCACAACAACACCGCGACGCACCACTTTCTTGTTAATCAATAACTGCGACTATAGTAAAAATATATATAATAGGCAGAAAAAAACAACGCACCACCAAAACCAAAGCCGCACGCACACACAGAAGAACTCTTGAAGCACCACACCGAAGGGTCGGTCACTTTTTGAGTCGGCGATAAACACGAAACTGCAAAACGCCCCACAAGGTTGAACTCAATATCTGCATTCACAAGATGGTCAGTCTCTTCGTGGGCTCAAAAGGAGGCTGAAGTTTCAAACTTGAAAATCATTACGACCCGAATGTAAAGCACAGGACTGGGTCAGGCCTCAGTTCCTACTGCGATTAAGCAGTCTTTGTGGAAGCCTAGCGTAACCTTCAAATTGAACTTTCAAGTTCAAGTCAACTTGATGGCATTTCCCCGAATACGGCGAGATATCGCCCCTTGTCCGGCCGTTACGACGTTTTTCTTTCGATCTACGAAGAATGAATCATCCGATATCTTTCAAAAAAACACCTCGATATTCGCTCCACCAAGCGAAACAAAAACGCCACACCTCGCGCACCACAGTTTCGAGAACTCTAGATGGGTGACGCTGCCACGTGCCTTTTCAATTCTTTTCCAAGCACGTAAACAAACCAGAAGCACCGTACGGGATGACACGCGGTCTCTCGATGACTATCCAGCACGTCATAGAAGCCCCTCCAGGCAGTCCGTACCGTTTTCACTCCCTTCAAGTCCAAACTCACGCCTCAAGACCACCAAGTACACTAACAAACGATAAACTAGATCGGGTTAAGGACAAGACGCTTTTCGCGAAAGTCCAGACAACATCCAACATCCTTGTGGGAGTCTAGACAACATCCAGCGTCCTGGTACAAGCCCACACAACATCCAGCGTCCTCCTAGATGTTCAGACAGCGTCCAGCGTTCTTGTGGAAGTCCGGACAACATCCAACGTCCCTCTGGAAGTCCGGACAACATCCAGCGAGTCGCGTGTAAGCTGCCTGTGGTAGTCCAGACAAAAACAAAAAGTCAGCGTCAGCTGTAAAAAAACGGACACAACAGCAGGAACGCGTCCACCAGCGGAGTCGCGTGTTCCTAAACAGCGCGAGCGTGCCTGAGGCTTGAGACCGGCGCTCGCGGCGTGCCTTCGATCGGAGTTGTCCGTCGACTGAGTTCCTCGCGGAGCCAGCCCCCGGAGTTCGAGGCCTCGGTAGCGGCGTTGGCAGCGCCTCTTGCGTGTGTCGTCCCAGGTGACGGGCCCTGGGGGCTCGACGTTCGCCGGCATCGAGTGCCCGTCACGGTTCTGACATTGGCCCATTTGGCCAGAGGCCGCCGCGGCCGCCGCCTCGACCGCGAATGGAAAGCGCGTAGACGAAGATCGCTT
Source organism: Ixodes scapularis (assembly GCF_016920785.2). Taxonomy (NCBI): domain Eukaryota; kingdom Metazoa; phylum Arthropoda; class Arachnida; order Ixodida; family Ixodidae; genus Ixodes; species Ixodes scapularis. The sequence goes on along the minus strand of NW_024609879.1, from coordinate 131,196,889 downwards.
TGCGGGGGGTATAGCGTTGCGTCTGCTACGATGTTGCGAAGGCTGTGTTTGCCTCCGCGGGTTGTCAGGCGTGTCTGTGTACGATTTGTAGATGCGGAATCTATCGACTTGCTTGACTTTCTGACCGCATTGAACCACTCAGTTGCAGTTCGATACCATCGAAGCACTAAGTTGCAGTTCGAGTGATTATACGACGCAAGGAAGTACGTCCGCCCGCGGACACTACACGCACATTCGGGCGCGAGTTTTGACGTATATATGTACGCTCGCAATTTCTTAATAGGTACGTGCAAATAAGTTTGAGCACCATCGTTCAAGTAAGAGAAATGGCCTATATTTAATTAAATAAAATTGAACAGTCCCGCGTTAATCCACAGTGCAACCACAGCAATACCTGCGACACGTCGCGGAGAAGTCGTTGGTCATCGTCATCGCGTTCACGCACCGTGGGACAGTGGGGTGCGTAAACAAAAACAAAAAAGCGTTCGGAACAAACTAAGCATCTGCTTTGTTCCATCTTGTTCCGGACACTTTTCTTTTGTTCCATTTCTCTTCCGGGCGCTTTCGTTCCTTTGTTGCTCCGAAGCGCGTTTCCCAGTACGAGCTTACGCCATTGTGTTATAGGCTACTTTATTTCTTCTTTTTTTTTTTTTCTTTTTTGACCAGAACAGAGAGCCTGCGCAGTGAGCATTGTTCATTACAAAAAAAAGTCCCCAGTATAGACCGGGTTACTCACGCTTTAGCGTGGCTCAGTAGCAACGCGCCTGCTTTACACGCAGAGGACCCGGATTCGATTCCAGCGGACGACGGACGATCTCTTTACTTTGAACTTTATTTCAGCAACATTATGCCGAGGACACCGGACAAAAAGCTAACAGAAGCTAGCTTGACTGGGTCCCGTGCCCTTGCATGTACACGGAACACAATCATATTTAAACAATCCTAAATATTTCTTACAATATTCAAATCAAACAATTTAAAATGTTCCAATAAAAATTTTAAAATCACCGACATTAGAGAAAATTTTTTTTTCTTAATTTAAAAACACAAAAACGTACGCAATGTTTTCTTAGTTATACAATGAATATCGATGCGGTTCATTACAATGTTGTTAAGCAATGTAGGTAGATTATCAGCAAGAGACTGCAGTGCATAATTTGTACGGAAATGGGGAACCTTCCAGAATTCTCTACGACGAACATCGAAGACTGATTCACGCTCAGTCAGGTTTGCTAGCTGTGACAAAAAAGCAATAAACTCTAAAGTTGAAAAGGCGTAAGAAAATAGCAAACGATAGTCATAAATACAAGAAACTTTCATGATATTGTAGCTCAAATATAATGGTTCAGCATGTGTGTCGTACGCAACATTAGCAATGAAACGAATAATTTTTTTCTGAAGAGTTATTAATTTGTTGATGTTACTTTCGGTCGTTGTGCCCCAAACTAAATGGCAGTAGTTGATTTGTGAGCCGAACAGAGCATGATAAATTTGAATCTTAACTTTTGTAGGCAAAAAAGAGCGACAGTGACCGATGATGCCAGCTACCTTTGCCAGTTTGTGAGTTAGAAATTCTATATGATGATCCCATTGCATAAACTCTGAAAAAATTATGCCTAGCGTTTTATGGTGACTTACTATTTCAATTTCCTTGTTTTTAATCTTAAGAGCATAACTAGCATCATTATGTTTATTTACAGGTCTAAAAACAATCGCTTTTGTTTTGGTAGTATTTATTTCGAGGCCATTTTTTTCTGACCATAAGAGAAACTTTTCTAAGATAACATTACCTTTAATAATCAGTTCATCGATATTCGTCGCAGAAATAAAAATACTAGAATTATCTGCATACATTATAAAACGTGAGTGTTGACAAATGTTGACGATGTCATTCATGTACACATTGAACAGAAGTGGGCCAAGTATGCTGCCCTGCGGAACACCAGACTTCAATAGTTGCAAAGATGAGGTATAACGATTTATTGAGACACACTGTTTGCGATGTTGTAGATATGACTGAATGAGTGCCAAAGACGTGCCCCGTACACCATAACAGGAAAGTTTATCAAGAATCGTTGCATGGTTAAGGGAGTCGAAAGCTTTGCTAAAGTAAATAAAAAGTCCCAGTGTCATCTGTCGTTGCTCTATATTTTTTAATACTAGTTCCTTCTGTGTTAACAAGGCGCATTCCGTAGACTTTCCCTTACGGAAGCCAAACTGGAAGTCAGTCAGCACTGAATGTTTATCAAAAAAGTTATCTAAACGACGCAAAATAATTTTTTCTAGCCCTTTAGGAAATATGGGTAAAACAGATATTGTCCTATAATTTGTAATAACATTTTTATCGCCTCCCTTATGCAAAACGGAAACTTTCGCGAGTTTCATGTTATCTGGGAACTTGCCAGTTGACAAGGCCAAGTTAAATATATATATACTAACATTGGGGCAATTATATCAATCACAAATTTGACGGGCTTTATTTGTATGTCATCAATGTCGTGACTTCTGCTATTATTAAGTTTCATAAATACATTAAACACTTCTGACTCGTCAGTAGGGGCCAGGAAAACAAATTCGTCTACTCGACTCGAGATAGACGAGGAAGCACACGGATTGTGAGTGCGGGTAGGTAAGTTTGTAAAATGGCGATTAAAATAATCAGAGAGCGGTACATTTTCCCCAGATATCGAAAGCGTATCTATTGATTGTTTTTTATTGCTACGTTGAAGTACTGTGTTTATGGACTGCCATACAATGGCGGGGCTCTTTTTGTGCGCGGCATGAAAGAGACGTTTGTGATAATCTGACTTTGCCTTTTTTAGTGTAGATGTAAGTTGATTGCGATATTTCTTGAACGCAGTATTATCATCGTTATCTCTTGACGAGAGGTAGGTCTGATAAAATCGATTTTTTTCCGTATCATTGCTAAAATAAACGGGGTAACCGATGGTTTTCTTATTCGCTTTTTAGTCGTGAAAGTCTTGTATGGAAAAGATGCGACGCAAATTGACGTGAATGTACTTATGAACTCATCATACACGCTGTTCACGCACTTTCTCAAGAATACAGGGCTCCAGTTAGTTTCCATGACTGTGCTTCAAAAACACCGCAGTTGGCGGTCTGTAACAGGTTGAAAGGTAAAATGTTTACTAGCGCCGCTGGATAATTGGTGAGTTTTAAAACATAAAAATATAGGTAAATGATCCCTTAGATTACCACTTATCGTACCTGCGCTGGCAACAACAGTGTTTATATTTGTAATGAAAACATCAATAGCAGTTGATGTAGAATCAGTAATTCTAGTAGGAGACAAAATGACATTGTAAAACCCGCTACTACAGAGAGTGTCCTTAAGTCGCGACGAAACAGGCGAGTTCTCCAAAATATTCACATTTAAATCACCACCAAGAAGAAGCAAATAGTTATTAGCACTAACAAAATCCAAATACTTTTCAAGAAAATGTAAACAATTATTCAGACCCAAATTCTCTTTCAAGAATTTGGCATCATCGACGACGGACGCCCCACATCGTCAACTACAACGACAACAATTACAACATCAACAACGGGCGTCATTTCTAGCAGTGGGAAGAGCCTATGATAACCGTTATCGCTGTAAAAAGGCGGCATCGCCGTAAAAAGGCGCCGTTCTAAAAGTCGATGCGCCCGTTTTCTGACATGTGTGTTTTCCCCGCTGTCACACGGCAGTCACGCATCGTACAGCATACGTGGCGTTCATTGCAGGCAGGAATGCGCGAAACACTTCCAAAAATATATTTAGATGCAAATCCCGAATACATCGGCGAAAATGTATTAAATTACAAATTCAATTGCACTTTGAATGAAAAGTGTTTAGATACAAGATGCAAGGAGCGCATTTTATCATCTTTAAGCTTTTTTAAAATAATTTTTTTTTCAAAGACTTACCCAGGTTAAAAAACCAAGCCCCAATAAAAATTAGAGTTTATATACCCGGATTTTCCGGGCTATACATGTTTAAAAGTTGAAATTTTAGGCTGAGCGGACTTTCTACGCGGGAAGACTATACAATATTTTTTTTTTTCGGATCGTTCATTATGACGAGACGTGATGAATGTTATGAATGAAAGAGTGTGCTATTGATGATTTATGCATAATACAAGCTTCTTTGTGAGCTAAAAAAAAAGCAGACATTTCTCAAGGTGGGTTGTGTATGAGAAGAATTTTTGTGTCAACTAAGCACCAGGGGCGGACGACGCACCGGGTGGGTACTATCTATGCAAACACTTTTCACAGCGAAGCTGTTATATTCTAGGATCTGGGAAAAAAAAATAGGTCCATGGATGTCACCACAAAAAACTCCCGTTTAACCGGCGCTTCTTTGTTGCGATTGGTCGTGGTGTGTATAAATAAAAAGAGGGGGCAACCCGCGTGGGTCAGCCTTCCTTGGCATTATTAGGTAGTGAGGTCCTGATCCCTTATCATTTACGGTCACCGACTTATCTCAGCTAAAAGCGCGCAGTGACGAGGCTGTGGGCAGAACGCGCCGATCTAACCTTCTTTTTTCGCGTACGCGATGCTGATAAAAGGACTTGGACTCAATCGAGAGAGAAAAAAAAAACTGTCCTCGAGGTGTGCCTCAAAAAATTGTGCTTAGAACTTGCACATAAGTGACCATAAGGCAATGATGACTTTAGTCGCTAAGAATTAAATAAAAACAATTAAACAAGGAAGTCGTGTACGTGTCTTCATTGCAATCATATGTAAATCGTATAGATTTTCTATATTTGTCGTAAAGTTGTCGCAATGAGAGCAGCTTCACTGGTTCTCCATCTTTACGTGAAGTTCTACAATTTGTTATTCGGCCTAAATTAGCCCTTGCGGTTTATACACCGGGTGCCGACTATAGCCCGGGAAATACGGTACTAAGAATCAAGTGCTTAAAAAGAATGTTATAGCTCTAAAAAATTTTCTGTCATAGCTTCCTAGGCGGATAAAACATAAAACAACGTGTTCGGTGTAAGAATAATTCGAAATGTCCAGCTGATGTCTCAAAGCCTTTTCAAACAACATGTCGTTTATATGACGCGTTTAACCAATCAAAAAATCATCCCAACCTAAAAGGCAAGAATTCCGCTGATCCAATTAATGCCTCATTTTACTCTTCTTTCTCCCAACGTTTTTTTTTTTTTTTTTTTTTTTGCAAAGTGCAGCAAGTTTTGTGTTTTTTTGCCTACGACTCTCTTCGCCAAGAGGGCTCCCTGTCACACTTGATTGCAAAGATCGCAGTTCTCGAAATTGTGCTCGGGACCGTACTTGAAATACGTGAATTGGAAATACTCAAATTTAAGTATTTAAATATACGGTCGACAAATACATTCTCCTCTATGTAATTAAATACAAAATACTCTGAGTAGTAATTTAAATACGTCTTTCAAATACTCGTATTTGAAAAAAAAAACAAAAACAAGTGCTCATTCCAGCGGCTGTACACACGACGACAGAATCATATACGGAGACATGACTCGAGCACATTCGAAGCATGTTTTCTTCACATGTATATGTCTGTTTCGAACATGCACCTGGAGACAGTTTTCTGTACGACCAATGGTGAAAGGACAGTCTTAGAAGAAATAATAAACACGCCTCAGACTAAATGCCCGCACGCTGTCTTTTGCGTTGACTATACTCGGTTCAACTACTGAGGAGACCGGTCATAACGAACTCGGATATAACGAAATAGCGGCTACAGCGAAGCGATTCCGATTTTTCATTCCCTTTTGCACTTCGTTAACCGAAGTCACTTATAACGAAATAACGGATGTAACGAAGTGATTTCCTATTTCCGTTGACTTCGTTATAACCACGGTCTCGACGTTATATGCTCCCGCGGGACATGCAACCGGCGATCCTCCATCGCGGTTTGCGCAGTGACGAATCGCTCGTCACTGCGCAAACTCTCGTTCGATGAGGAATTCTTTCCAGCACTCACCCGCGGCTCATATACCAAGACGTTCCATATCTGAGATTTCTGGAAATTACGGATTCCATCCACTCCTTACTAGCATGGAGAGAGGTTTTCGATTACTTCAACTTGGCTGCAGTCTTCTGCTACAAGGAGTATGTTTTACGACCTCACACTTGAAACGACGTCTGTCCGCTAGTGTTATCGCAAAGCGCCGCATAGGCTAATCACTGTGATCCACGGCGAGCGTTCGGTGAATGACACAGCGAAAAAAAAACGGTTGGATTCCGGGATCCGCGTATGGGCGAAAAATGACGAGTCACTGAGCTGTTGGCGCATGCGTAACGTCTGATATAACACACAACAGAGTGACAGCGCATGCTCGGAAGGCGTTCTACAGCCCAGCAAAGATAATAATAATAATAATAATAATGCTTTATTTACTGAAAAGAAATATTTTACACAAGATAGCGTACTGGCCCACGAAAGCAGAAATGCTTGTGTGTGGGTCCAGGCAGCCAACAAAACACTGCATACATCATTACACATAAGGAAGAACTGTGCACTATGCAAACGATATCAACCTTTTATCCACAGGTATTACCAGCGAGCGTTTGACACCATTTTTTGACTTTTAGTTTCACCGCGCGAATGGATGTTAAATTACTTAAAGTTTCAGGCAACGCGTTAAATAATGCAGGGATGTAATATTTCCTTTCTTTTTTACCATAATTTGTTAGAACTTTCGGCAACATAAATCTCTCTGTACGCCTTAGATTTCTTTTCTTAACCTCGTATTTGAAATCATTTTTATAATAATTACTTGTTATTGCTACATATTTATGAAATTGATCGAATGAGAGTATGCCAAGTGCCTTCATTTTTTCTTCCAGTTCTAAGCCATCATGGGCTGAACCATATGAAACGTTATTCGTTTCATATGGCAGCGCTGAGAAGGTTATTCTTGCAAAAGGTCTATAGGAACGATAACCATGATGCTTCACGTGCTTAGTGTCTCTGCGCAGATTGAGTTTTTAAGTAGTGCGGTTTGTGCGCTTCGGCGTTAATTCTTCCAACGCACTACATAGCTCGCAAATTGGCCCATCACATTTCCTAAAACAAAATTCACCCAAAAGATTTTTTTTTTTTTTTTAGAGTATGGTTTTTGGCAGGCTTTCAAAATGACAGGGATGTCTTTGCGTTGCCGAGCGCAGCTCAAACGGCAGTGTCCCTAAAAATGTTACAGTATCTTTTTTTCTGTTTTGAAACTTGGTTGAAAGCGCTAAAAAGACCTACGCAAGACAGAAGACAAGCACGGGCGCTACTCTCAAGAAAGAAGTACATGCATATATGTTCATACACTTATCGTTACCCACAATCAACACATGACATCACCAACAACAAGAATGCAGACAAGTGTAAACAATCTTGGGCATGAAAAGTTTGATATTTTTAATAGCTACGTAAATCTCAGTAGACAATTAGATGAGATTATTTTCCGTCGCTAAACATGTACCGTCGTGTTTTGTTGCATGCTAGTTTTATTAAGGGGTCGTCCGCATACATTCTAGCTGTAACGTTAGGGCTGAGTTCATTAACGATATCGTTTACGTAACATAAAAACAAGACTGGACCCAGTACCCATCCCTGCGGTACCCCATGGAACCCCGCAAGTGGTCGACACTGCTCCGCTGATAGCCACAAGCTGTGTTCTGTTAGACAAGTAGGCCTGGATCCGCGTAATTACCGGCTTATTAACGCCGTATTTTAATAGTTTTTGTATCAATTCATTATGTGAAACTATTCGGAAGCATTCGATAAATCCAAACATATCGCGTCGATTTGCCCTCTCTCGTTCGAAGAGCAGGAAAAGTCACCAAATGCACCTAGTAATTGTGTTACCGCTGACAGACCACGCCGGAATTTATGCTGGTATCTGGGAAAAATATTCTTTGTTTCAAAAAAAGAATAAAAACTTTTAGATAGTATGAGTTCAAAAATTTTGCAGCTCGTGCATGTCAATGAAATCGGACGATAATTGGATAAATTTTGTTTGTCGCCGGATTTGTGGGCTAGAATCACCTCTGCACAAAACCAATCCGAAGGGACGCGGTGTTCACTGCGTGACGCTTTGAATATAATAGTTAAGTATTTGGCAACCCATTCCGCATATCGCTTAAGGGATTCATTAGGAATCTCGTCTGTTCCAGCGGTTTTCTTCGTGTTAATATCTAACAAGAGTGAAAGGACACAGGTCTCTGAAATGTCAAGGTCTGGCATAGACACAAGCTTCGTCGTCGTCCAAATCTACAGAACAATTGCAGGAATCGATAAACACAGAACTGAAATATTCATTGCACATCTGGGCCATTGTGATAAACGATCCGAGATGACAACACCCTCCTTTACAATGCAATCTATGCTCTGTTTCGAGGGCGCAATATATTTCGCAAAATTTTTGTGGAGCTGTCTTCATAAATTTCGGCAAGGATACGCCGAAATATTCTCCGCGAGATTCCTTAATATTTTATTTTAATTTATTTGGCGCACCTTCCCGTTTGACCAACGACATCAAACTGAGAATCAGCGCACACAAAGATTAGAAACGAGTTCTTGCGTCAGCGTTCGGCAGGGCCGTGTGTCCAATCAGCAAGTAGAGAGCTCGGTGCCCAATCAGCAAGTTGCAATGGTGTTCAAGTCCGTGTCCGGACTCGAACACCATCGCAGAGTTGGCGCCATCCTATGCGGAGTGCAAGTTCGTCTGCTTCTTTTGGTTGTTGTGACGTCAGAACGCCTAGCTTTAATTGGCTCTGATTGAAGGATAGTGGGTAGACCTCAATGCTAGCTGCCTTGAGGTCTACCCACTACCCTTTCAGTCGGAGCCAATCAGAGCTCGGCGTTCTGAGAACACCGTAATCCCTGCGCAAGAAGCCGAACTATCGCTTCGCATAGTCCGATTACGTTACGTAGAAGCAGTGCGATCTGTTCGCCCCGATTAATCTAAGTGGTGACGTTCGAGGGCTCTAAACTGGTTGTCACATTAAGAGAAAAGGACGTCTCGCACATGGGCGTACCAACCGGGGGGGCAAGGGGGGCAAAACACAGGCAAGGCTTGTGTTTTGCCCCCCTGAAACAGCCGCCACTGGGCAGGGCAAACACTGGCCGGCGATGCCCAAGGAATACCAAGGGCACCACCTTCCGACCCGCAGGGGCATATTTTTGACGCGCAGGCGATACCAACCCAAGCAACGGCGCTCACTCCAGATTGGCTGGTTCGTGGAGATAGGCGCTGCCGCCATTAACATAGGCAGTGGTTACAATGCGAGTTTCCGAACCGGTAGCGTAACTTAGTTGTAAGATATCTACCTCATACGTAGCAGACACTGGTTCTATCCATGGTGTGGGCTTATTTTTTTTTTTTTTCCTCGAACATTTTGTTTTGTCGAGGCATTTGGCGATAATTACGACATTTATTTTTTACGATTAACACTGATGAAAAAAATGTTGTCGACGAAACATCGCTGAAAAAAGTCGTATGGGACTCTATGGATGTGCATGGGGGACAGCGGGGCTTGGGTTGCCGGCTGCAAAGCGGCGTGTACGGGGTAGGGGGGGCTAAGAGGGTTAATAGTTTTGTAATTAGCAGCCGCACACTGTCGCCACGAAGCGGCGTGAAAGCATGCGGGGAGAGGGGGGGGGGGGGGGGGGGGGGGTGCGGGCGGGTTATATACACGCGCTGTCCGAATTCGAAATTTAGGTTCCCGCGCGTTGCCGAGCAGCCAATCCGGCGTGAACGTCGTTGCTAGGGGGTCTATCACCTGTGCCGTAAAATTTAGTGACGGACAGAATCTGCCGAACTTCAGATTCGGCAAAGTTCCGCACATATCGAAATTTAGAAAGAAAGTTCGGCAAAAATTCGGCAAAAAATCGGCAAATGTTTGCGCGCGCGCACGAACGCGACGGGGCCTTGGATCGCAAATGGACGCCGCGCAGTCGCACGGTTACCATCGTACAGTTTAGTACAACCAGCATTTAATACGAGGTGTGGAGTAGGCGACACGGTAACTGTGCGTTTTGAGCTTTCGCGAGTGTGGTTCTCTTCAAAATTTTCTGCCTCAAGAACATAAGACCGACCAGAAATTTACCCAGTCCACTGCGCAAGTGACAAATGATGCGGTGCATTCTGGATAACGTGATATTCATTTGACGTTTCCATTGATGAAAAGAGGTAGTTGAAACTTTGACTGACAACTGACAATTACGCTCAGTGTGCGCAGCCCACTGCCGATAAAGGGTCGATGCAACAGTTTTTGTACTTTGCGCAAATAGCGTTTAGAATGGATCCCTGATGTTAATGACCTGTGAAATACCCGTTCGTTTTTCACCACACGCAATCGAAGTCGCAGAAAAAAATAAAAAAAAACGAGCAGAGTTCACCCCCTCAACTCGCAGCCAGAACAAGCGGCCACGTGATCTGGAGCCGATTATATGCCGCCAATGTAGATCATAGCCACGCGCTGGGGTTGGCAAGGCACAGGACACGCGCTGCGTTCCAGACATTGTTATGGTTCGGCTGTTGTCGTCATTGCAGTGATTGGACACAGGACACTACCCGAATGCTTCTCGAGCTATCAATTATCACGAGCCCAAATCGAGTGCCCAAGCAATGCTCGGGTCTAATCTATGAGCCGCATTCAAATATCGTCTTTCGGCGGTACTGCTACCGCCCAGCTACGTCATCAGGTTTTGCGAAGGAGAGATTGAATGAGAACGCTCGGTTTTGTCCTCGAAATTACAGCGCAACAAAGGAGTTTCTTGGCCAGTGGTGTTGCGTGCGAGTATCCTTGAGTCCCACTAATGCCAGTAAGCTCATGTAAAGTGAAAAACACAATTGAATATCGTTGCACCACCCCTTTAAACGGGGCAAAGTCACGAGAGCTTGCCAGAATGTATGGGATGCAGATGGTATCCTCGTCATAATGTGATACATGTTTTCCCACTTCTTTTCTTTCCTTTTTACGCACTTTCTGTAGAGTGCATATTCTGTACATTTGTACATCGGTTTTGTTTTTTCTCATGTGGTCGCGGGTTGGCAGGCGCTCTGCGTAAGGGTTTTCACCTATCTGCCTAGGCCGGGCCGCACACCACCACATGGGCCCCTTCCAGTTTGTGCAAATAAAATAATAATAATAATAACAATAATAATAATTATTATTATTATTATTATTATTATAACAATCCTATTCTCGGCTCGCAAGTATAGTTTATGCCAAAACAGAATAATATTGCTTTCTACTTCCCGTTATTTAGCGATTTCCATCTATCTGCATAAAACTAAACACAGAACTATTTATCATGCTCGACGTGTCGCATCCGACATTCCTAACTCTCCCCATCTTCCTAAACGTCCATGTGTGTCCTAACATCAGAAACCGAAATTTTAAAGGTTAAAAACGGCACGTTGCGAATATGGAACGCACACTTTCATGCAAAGCTGACGTCAAGTGACTCAAACCGAAAAACATGCATATTTACAATGTTGTTATCTCTTCTGGTGAAGGCTCAGCAACTGCTGCATTGGTTTTCGCGCACGAAACGGCGACTCCCAGAGAAAGTAAGAACTCAGTGATTGCCTTTATTTTAACAATGCAAACACTCTTACAAGTGTGCGCTGATGAAGTCTCAAAATCAAAACTCTGGTAGCGTGATTCGTAACTGCGCCGGCTACTGCCCAACCTCGTTGTCACGGCACTTTCAGGAAGCAGACACTAAAATTGCAAGTAAACACACAAAAGCGACACCGATACACCTATCTTGCAGAATATCACCTGATTTAGTGATAACTGCGTCAATAGGCACTACGTATTGTATATAAGTTAAGAAAAAAAAGCATAAACCTTTTTTTGTGAGAACAAACTAAATATCAACGTTAAGTCTGGAAAATAGCTAACGTAATACCTGTTCACAAAACTGGTGATCGCCACCTAATAAGTAATTACCGTCCCACCTCTCTCACCAGTGCTCCATCTAAGCTCATTGAGCATTTACTTTACAAGAAAGTTTATTATAATAAACTTTCTTGGCTTTCATAACCTTCTTTTTGAACATCAGCACGGATTCCTCCGTCAACAACGCAAAATCTCCCACCTCTACCGTAACGTCACGTGTCCCCCAAGGAACCGTACTTGGCCCCCTTCTGTTCCTAATCGATAGTAATGATCTCCACCTTAATATAGGTTCGTATATGCACCTGTTCGCCGACGATTGTGTCATTTACCGACGCACTCTTTTATACTACGATCATCATGCTCTCCAGGAAGACCTTGAGTCTCTAATCCATTGTTCTGAAAAATGGCAGATGACGTTAAACTTCAATAAATGTACATCCCAGGCACTTAGCCAGAAGGGGGGAAGGGGGGCTATGCCCCTCCCCGGAATCTTCTATTTTGCTGGTACCTTCTTTCCCCCCTCCCACACATACAGCATTTTCAAGATCTTGGCTGCGTGCCTGGTGGATCCCTGTCATTTTCCCACAGTTCGCGTCCCACACCATTTTTGAATTACCTCACTAACACTCAAGTAATATCATGCTCATCATATAAATACATGGGTGTTCATTTCACCCCTGACCTATCATGGAGTACTCACATAATTTCTGTTATTTCTGATACTAACCGTTCTCTCATATATTCGCGCCGTAACCTCAAACTTGCTACACCCTCCGTAAAACGACTAGCGTATACTAGTCTTATAAGCTCGAAGTGAGAATACGCCTCATCTATATGGTCCACCCATGGCAGTCCTACGTTGCAAATAATCTAGAATCCGTCCAAAACAGAGCCCTTCGTTTTATTTATAACAACTACTCACCATATTCCAGCACATCCGGAATACGCCAATCAAATAACCTTCACTCACTTTCCTTTCGCTGCCGAGTATCACGCTTTTCTTTACTCCATCGAATTTTTTATCCCAATATCTACCTCAAAGAATCACTGCTATCACCTCCGCATCGTATTTTCCCGCGTCTAGATAACCTATGTAAATTAAGTCCAACTCCATCATCAACTGTTTCTCACCAGACTTCCACACTACCATTGGCCGTCGAGGATTGGAATTCACTACCTCATAACATCGTTTCTATTAGTGATACTACTAAAGTTGTTGAAGCCGTTACCATTTCTTTGTCTAACCTACCTAGCTAGCTTACATTGCTATAATTGTGTTTACTGTTTTGTTTGTTTTTGTTCTATTGCCACCCCCTTGTAGAATGCCCCACGGGCCCTCAAGGAAAATAAATGATGATGATGATAATGAACAGCGTATTTTTTGCCGAATCTTTAGAAAAGTTCGGCAAAAGTTCAGCTCCGTCGAATCCCAAGATTCGGCAAAAGTATGCGACCCGGAGGGGGGGAGGGGGGTTGGTTTTCCCCTACTCAGAAACAAGTTGATACGCCACTGGTCTCGCACAATATTCATGCGCTCCAAAAAGTAGCTCTTGCAAGATTTGGTTCTCGAAAACTTAAACGCAGTTCTTGTTCTTTTTGGGGCGTTTGAAACGTGGACGTCTTGATAAAGTAACGCTAAGCTAGTTTCAAATTCCCTCACTTACTTGCTTGCCTACTAAAATAACCCTAAGCTAGCTTATAATTCCCATCATCATGACTCAAAGCAGTATATGAGTAACGCTACGCAAAGAGCCACCTTTTTTATTTTTTATTTGCGGTTTTCGATGTGAATAGCAGTATAGCTTTAGTATCCAAATAAATAAAGAAATCATCCCCTCTCACTCTGCTAGCAATTACGATGCCACGCATCGATTAAAACACACGCCGAAGGTGTCTACCTTTCCGAGGTACATTGCACCAAAAAGGTGTGGTGCTCGATCGGCACCATGGAGAAGCGTGGCCGCTCCACTCAATTCACCAGCGCAAGCAGCAGGCCTGGGAACACGATCACAGATCGGCGTCTTTATCGAAGCAGGCATCACTGCAGAGCATCTCTCTTTCGAAGACCGCTGGAGGGCGGCGCCACTATATCGCCTAATCGAGTTGTTCATCATGGCTGACTTGATGAAGCCATCTCCGGCGCCGCTCGCGCGATCAAGATCGGCGCGGTTACATCGATCCAATCAGCGCCTGCCTCATCACGATCTCGGCACCGAGCTTCCTTGAGTTCTCATTAATAATGCTAGCCACCAATGCAGTTCACAAGCGGCCCACGGAAGGGGGAGAGTCTCGGGCCCATACCTTCGCGTGTGAGCTTCTATGGGAAGTAAGGGTAGCTATAGAAGCGTTCGATGCACGAGAGTGTCTCAACAAGGTCTTCAAGTAGCTTTTTTATTTTATATGCCCCTATATGTCTGGCTGGAGCCTACATAAGAAACGGTTAATATTACCACCTTAACAGCACAAGGTGCACAGCTCGTTCTCGCGAGTTATGTATGGAAAGGCTAAAAATAAAGCAGGCCATATCGCATCTCATTGAAATTAAAGACCACAAGAGCACGCATGTCGACAATGTGAAAGTAGTGCCTACGATCGCCGGATCAGGCCCGTAATAGTATATTTTTCAATGCTATTAAAGTTTGCTTTGTTAATTATTAAGGAGACCCTCGCTATATTTTTAAGTGGTAAGCATATTAAAAAAAAACAGACCCCTAGAAGAATTTTTTTTTTTTTTTTTTTTTTTTTTTTGCTGTCGGACACAATGATCAAAACCCGATGAAAATTGGAAGTTAGATCCTGGTTGCACTGGTAAGAAAGAGGTGTTACTAAGAAGCTCGTTAACGAAACCAAATCAGCAAGTTTGAGAGATGTGCAACTGAAGCTAGTGTAGCTGTCACTCTGCATAATAAACTTAACAACTGGATCTATACGCCGAGCGAATAGAAACACCAACCCGGTGTCCGATCAAAATACAATCAGTCAAGGTTTGAGTGGAAAGCTAAACAACCATTTAATTTGGCTTGCCTCGTATACCTCGATCCTTTTTGAGTGAACAGTTTGAAATCAACACGAACTGCAAACGTATCGTGAATTATTTTTTTTTTCTAATCACTTAACCTAGAAATAAACGTTTTACGGAAAGAAAACCACGGGCAATGCTTAAATAATCGAATGCATCTTCTTGAACTACTATATTTAACAGAGCTAACTTGCGTTGTACACGTTATTTATTCTTAACTGTATACTTCAACTACAATCTGAAAACCTTCCATTGATTTGAAATAACTCTTCTTTATTGCTCTACTCTGCCCCGTCAAACCACTTTTAGTGGTTGATTGGTCTCTGAATAACGTTAAAAGGTGTTTTTTTCTTGTCTTTTTAAAAAAAAAGGCAATTCGAAGAACAATACAAAATTCAGAATGTATCCCATTGGAGTAAAATTAAACAGTTACTTCCAGGTATTTTCTTTTTTATATATATATACATATAATAAAGGTCGTGTCATATTTAACACGAAACCCAACACCCCAACAGATTAGAGTATTGTTAACTGGACTTGTATTATGTCTAGCCATCATGGCGTTTTTCAATAATAAAAACACTAACTGAAAAGAAAAACGTGCACTTCCACCTTCGCTTGTTTCCGGTCTTGTTTCGCTCCGAAGCAGCGGTTTACCGCGACCGAAAATCAATTTTTGGACCGTAACAACCCCACATCACCTTACAAAACTAACTCGCAAAAACAAATGAAAAAAGAAAACAGCTCGTGTTTTTTTTTTTTTTTTTTTTGTTGGTGCCAGGTGTGCCGATAACGATCGAGCTGTCAGACAAGCCTGAGCAACTTCCGCAACTACAACATTAGAACCTCCGCAGAAAAAAATAATAAATAAAAATAAATAAATGACCATCTTCTTAGACACAGAACAGATCACGAGGTTAACAATATCCATTCCGTGGGACTGGTAATGAGCTATCCCGTTGCAGGCGAAGGCGATGCCAGCTGACTCCCAACACTCCCTATTACTGCACTCCGTTTCATCCCCTAAGCTGATATGCGGTAAAAGGAGACACGTGCTCTCCCAACCAATCAGCCGCTTCCCTTCCGATCACCTGACCCCGCTCTCTGCGCGTGGGAAGTGGCGGGAGCCTGGTCACGTGGCAAAAGGTAGGCATAGAGCGCCGTATAGCTTCCCCATCACTTTAAGCTTAGGAGTGGACGGAACGTATACTCAAGATGAACCGAATCCGAAGCATTCACGGCCGTACACGTAAGAAACTATGTTGCGTCTTGGGTATCTTTTCCGGCGCCCCCTTTTTGATTGGTTCCAGCCGGCTGATAACTGCAAGTTCCGCGTTCTGCTCTCCCCCCTGATTGGTTACTTCGGTTAAAGGCTGGCGTCTGCGCGTTCGAGACTCCTGATTGGTGTAGCGCGCTCGCGGCCTCTACTTTGGTCCAACCGGAAGTGAACCGTAGGAAGGCGCGCTGTTCGTCAACACGTCCTCGGCTGAACAGAATTCGCTTTCGTTGAGAATTCTCGCCGCTCAAACAGTGTGAAGACACTCTCTGGGGTGTTCTTTTCCTCGTACGACGGTCCTCATACACATAGGTCATACATACACTGTCTGCGGACAAGTTGCAAGCATATACGTATCAATGAAGCGAACATATGCGGCTTCGAACACACGTGAGGTGTATCCGCAGAATAATAATAATAATAATATCTTTATTTCCATCAATTTTGATGGGGGAGCCCGAGGAAAAAAGCTGCGATATGCAGCTTGACTGGTCCTCGGTCCCCTTACAGTGGTCAGCGGCAAGCATCAGGAAACAAAGATGAAAATCACGTCAACTAGCAGCTGCAGGTATTGTTAACAGAAAAACAAAACATATAACGCTTTATGAAAGGAATGCATTATGTACAAAAATATTCACGCAAGTCTTTGAAAGTCAGGTTTTCAAGAGAAACATTACTACTGCAAAAAGTATTTAACAAATTTGGAAGAGTAAATTGGAGCATCTGAGAGCCATAGTTCGTTCGCTGGGTGACCATCTTCCACTTCTCCGCATGACGAGTAGAATACACTGGTGAATTTTCCTCTAACAATGCAAGATTTTCTAGGAAACATGTGCCCTTTAATCTTTCACTCTTAAAACTGGTACAAAGTCGATATGAATACAATTTATGAACATCAATTATCCTATAGGTTCTAAATAATTCGGCAGTGTGAAAATCAAAAGGCACATTACCTATACCTCTGAGTATTTTCTTTTGTAGTATGAACAGTTTTTCAATATTAGTTAACGTTGATGTACCCCAAACGAGGTAGCAGTAGGCTAAGTGGGAGTAAAACAAGGAATTATAGATCAAGAGTTTCACATTTGTTGGCAATATGTAACGGTAGCGATTTACAATCCCTACCACGCGAGCTAGTTTTGGAATAATATAATTGATATGGCTATCCCAGGACATATTTTCACTAAAAAATACTCCGAGAGTTTTAAAACAATTGACTATTTCAATTAGAGACGAATTAAAACGGAGATGCTTAGACACCACCACATGTTTATTTTTTGGACGAAAAATAACAGCTTTTGTTTTGCTACTATTTACTATCAACGAGTTACTATCACCCCAAGATTTAATTCTAGACAGAGTTAAGTTAGCCATATCGATTAGGTCATCAGCGTTTTCGGAGGAAAAGAATATGCTTGCATCATCAGCATACATTACAAATTTTGCCTCCTTATTGACGTTAATTATATCATTTATGTACAAATTAAAAAGGAATGGCCCTAATACACTACCCTGTGGAACGCCTGACGTAATAGGCTTAATAGTGGAGGAATTACCATTGATGGACACATATTGCTGTCGATGCCCTAGATAAGATTGCAGAAGTAATAGCGCCTGCCCACGGATACCGTAAACTTCAAGTTTTTGAAATAGGACCTTATGACTAATACAATCGAATGCCTTGGTAAAGTCTAAAAACACCCCGAGAACCAAGTTTTTCTTTTCAAAGTTTTTTAATATAAATTCTTTTTGACTAAGCAAGGCTGTTTCAGTTGAGCAATTATTTCTAAAACCAAACTGCGAGGAAGTAACAAGGTTATGTTTTTTTGAAAAGTCTACCAAACGGCGATGAATTATTTTTTCTAGCGCTTTAGAAAAAACGGGCAGTATAGAAATGGGCCTGTAATTCCCCAACTCATTCTTATCACCTTTTTTGTACAGTACGGTTACTTTCGCTACTTGCATCTTTCTTGGAAATACACCACACGCTAAGGAGAGATTAAAAATATGATTTAAAACGGGGGCAATTATATCGACAACATATTTAATTGGACGTATCTGCATACCATCAGCGTCACAGCTACTACTATTTTTTAAGTGCATAATCACGTTAATTATTTCTGAGGCAGTAGTTGGTTCTAAAAAAATTGAGCTACAGTTTCTATGGCACATGTATCTGCAAGCATCAGCACCATCGGTATGGACGGCTATATTTACAAAGTGCTCGTTAAACAGATTGGAAAGCTGTTCACCGGTTAATGTAACTCCGTTATGCACTAACGTTTCAATGGCAGTTGACGAAGGAGCACCTTTTACCAAAGAACCTATGTGTTTCCACATTACGTCAGTGCGTCCATTCGCGAAAGAAAAAAGAGAGGAGTAATAACTTTTTTTTGCATTTCTTAGCTCTTTAGTTAAGCAGTTACGATAGGTTTTGAATGTTTTAAGTGCATCAGGGTCACGCGTTTTAAGAAAGCGTTTGTAAAGTATGTCTTTCTTACGAATTTTACGAACTAAATCGAAGGTTACCCATGGTTTACGGATCTTTTTTGATATATTCTTAATTTTATATGGGAAGTGATGCTTATATAGCTTAAGGATTTTCTCAAGAAATATTTCATAAGCACAATCGGCAGTATTTTCGAAAAGAATTGTATTCCAAATGGTAGATGCGACGTCCCGTCTAAAGGCCTCGAGGCTGTTTATATCTATATTTTGGAAAACTATTGGTTGATTCTCTACCGTCTTTCGAGACACATGAACTTTAACGCATAAAAATACTGGAAGATGGTCACTCAGGTTACAACTAAGTACTCCGCTCTTAATTTGATTTATATGAAAGTTCGTAATAAATAAGTCTAAAACAGTTGTGGAGTGTAAAGTGACTCTTGTGGGGTCTGTAATTGTATTTACACACCCATGCATACTAATAAGACTCTTCATTTCTCTCTGCGAGACACTATCCGAAAACATGTCTATATTAAAATCACCGCCACAAATAACGTTATATTGATTTTCATTTACATACTCCAAAAATATTTCAAAAAATTCAAAAAAAGCAGAAACATTACCATCTGGTGGGTGGTAGAAAACTGCAAAAATATTCCGATTGTTTCGTAGACATAATACCTCGACATCTTTCGTGATAAATGAATAGTCACTCAAAAGATTACAATCGATACAGTCTTTAACCAGAACAGCCAATCCTCCCCCGCGTTTCGAAGTGCGATTTAAAACATACGTATCATATGACGGTAAGCGGAAAACATCTGAATTATCAGTATACCAGGTCTCAGTAAACATGACTATATCAAAGAGAGCACCGAACTGATCGCAGAGTAATTCAAGGTCAGTCGTTTTATTCACTGCTGACTGCGTATTCAAGCAGAAGCACTTTAAATGAGAATTGCATTCTAGATCAAGTTTGCGTTTTAGTTCATTCGGAAGTAATGGAGTTGCAGTTTCCATAAAAACAAAATAGAAACAAGTTAAAACAATTCGAAAAGAAAGACAGCACTACTTATTCTAGCCTCAGCAGATCGTCTTCACTTCTTACGACGATAGCACGTTCGCGATCTTGTTTTCGTACCAGAACGCTTCCGTTTCGATGCCAGACATACCGAAAACCAGTCCTTTTTGCCCACTCTTTTGCCGCCAGAAAGAGCGCTCTGTTTTGCTTTGTCATGTTTTCCACGATAAAAACTTTAGGCTCTGTCCCCAACAATTTTTTTCTGTTATTCAACCACTGCTCCCTCGTGGCTTGCCTGGTGAACCGGACAATTACACCAGGCACATTGTCGGGCTTTGCGGGTAGTCTGTGAAGGGCAACGATATCACTCTCCGATAGCGGTGGAAGTTGCAGTCTGGACGCTACCTGATTTATCTTGTCAAGCAAGCTCTCGTTCTCCGTTCGAGTGATGCCGCGAACCTCCAGGTTTAACTTCCTGCTTTGCCACTCAAGATTATTCACTTCTTGCCTCAGTCGGTCGATTTCGTTAGCCTCACTCACTTTTTCCACAGCTTCCATGCGCTTATTCAATTCTTTGATTTCTTTATCATGCTGAGCTTGGCTTTTTAGGACCTCATCGTACTTGTCAGAGACTTCTTGAATTTTTCTTTCAATGCTGTCTACGGTCGCTTTTAGGGGTATTAGGCTGTCTAGCTTGCGGTTGATATCCGCAAGCAAGCTTGCTACATCAAGCTTGACTGGCTGACTCCCCTTTGTCCTCCCCGGTTTGCAAGCAGGGCACCGCCAGGCCTTCTTGTAACTCTCGCCTTTTGACTTAAAAGTCGTCACAGCTACACCAGAACAGTCGCCCAAGTGAAAAGAATTGCCACATTCCGAGCAAGATAGAACATTTTCATTATCGCGGAAGGCTCTACCACAACCGCAACAACCATCAGCTTCGTCGTCCGACATATTAGTCGCAGGCAACAATTCAAGACAAGCTGGTATTTGGCAGCAGCAGCAGCAGCGGCGGCAATCACCTACAGAAACTAAAAAATACAAAACTAACCTGAAAGTAGCACAGGCAAGAGTTAGCCGTCAGCGTGCTACCATCGCCGCTGCCGCTGCCAAAGTGGCTCCTGGCGTCTTCGAGCAGCTCTTTTACAGCAGACTTGGGGCGGCGCCGCCGCAGCCTTCAAAGATGTTCGACGGTGGCACGTGGCAATGACGTTGAATTATCTGTACCGTGCGATGACTTGCCACGCTGAGTTATCCGAGCAGGTCCGAAATCGAGGGCTTTCAGCTTTCCGATAGTAGTCCCAGCACTCGGTGATCGTAGAAACTGAAAGTAGCACAGGCAAGAGTTAGCCGTCAGCGTGCTACCATCGCCGCTGCCGCTGCCAAAGTGGCTCCTGGCGTCTTCGAGCAGCTCTTTTACAGCAGACTTGGGGCGGCGCCGCCGCAGCCTTCAAAGATGTTCGACGGTGGCACGTGGCAATGACGTTGAATTATCTGTACCGTGCGATGACTTGCCACGCTGAGTTATCCGAGCAGGTCCGAAATCGAGGGCTTTCAGCTTTCCGATAGTAGTCCCAGCACTCGGTGATCGTAGAAACTGAAAGTAGCACAGGCAAGAGTTAGCCGTCAGCGTGCTACCATCGCCGCTGCCGCTGCCAAAGTGGCAGCGACAGACTCTGCCATCGCGTCGGCAGAGAACTCCACAGAGAACTCTGCAGAGAACGTCTCTCGTACGATGCATTGGCAATCGTGACGGCGCCTTACAAGGTGCTCAGATCTGAGAGTGTTTCCAGCTGTTCGATCGGAGTCACGTGGTTCGTGAGCCGCGTTTACGATATACGAGCTGTGGCGTCTGTCGTCTGCAATCGTCCGCGAGATTTGCTCAGCCTCCCCTTTCCTCTCTAGACGGCGACGCGTGCATTTGCACACGCTACCAGCGTACGCAGGAGGATGCATCCGCCATTAAATTGCAAACGCTCTCCATGCTTCAGAGAGACTTCTCCGAGGACGGCTCGGCGCGGAAGGAGTTTCTCGGACGAGGAGAGCTGGAATTCAGCGGCGTGGCCACCGATGTGTGTGAAAGTGGAACGAGTGGCTGCGCCGCGAGAATGTCAACAAAGATGCATAGAAAAGAAATGAAAAAAAAAAATAGAAATGACAGTAGTAAATTTGTAGGAACCCCCCCCCCTTCCCCCCCCCCCCCCCCCCCCCCCCCGGAAACTTGCAAGAACTAGCACCGCGGATGCTCCTCGAAGCATGGAGAAATGTTCTGCATTTTGTGTAACGCTTATTCTAAACAAAAGTTGAGAATACTTTTTCTTTTTTTTTAGATACGTCGAAAACTCGTTTAACTCTGTGCGGAAACATGCAGTAAAATCTAAGAAAACACACTTTAAAAAAAAAATCTAGTTTGAGGAATTTTTGAAGACTAACTGAAACTGCACCTAAAGTGCCAGGGAAAATGCAAGTTAAGTGACGAAACATACTTCCTGTTTTTTCTACAGAATGTGGTTGTTTTTCGGAGCTTTTTGTTGTAATTTCTGAGAAGAGCGACGAACAGCGAATCACGATCGGCGAGAGTCATTAACATAATAATTCATTCTCAAAACTTGTGAACACTCAGTCGAATGTAATAGTTCACTTCGATGCAATTTCTCAGCATAGGAGAGACAAGTTATATTGGTCAAATGCTTATTTTGATTGAAACAACTTTTAATTCTGGCTCGTTACTTATTAAGTTATTAGCTAACCTGTGCGAGACGTGCAAGGCCTTTTCTGGGGAAGGGGGAGGGGGGGGGGGATAGATGATTAGAAATGTTGTCATAAAGTAGGTTTTGGAATTTGCTCAAGACGTTAGTGAAAGTGTAAGATTCGGAATAATCGCGTAAAAAGCTGCAAAGAATCGCTTTATTTTTTTTTTTTTTTAGGTTTCGCTTTTGCCGTTTTTGCGTACAAAAATTTCAAACTCCACACGCAGCGTTACGTCCTGCCAAAAAAAAAAAACGTTGCTCCGAGAGAATAAGGAATAACGCAACTTATTCTGCTCATGACTGCGGCATCTGGAAAAAAAGAAAACCAAGAACAAAGGAAATTTTCATTCATTCTGACAGCTGGAAAATTGCCGACACGATTTGTTCGTGTCGAGAGAAAAAGAAAAGACGATACGAGCAAAAATAGCTTGACGCTGAAATTACAGCCTCAGAGCTAGGAAAAGTACTATTGCTAAAAAAAAAAAAATTGCAGGCTTGACGTTTTAGATTTACGAATCAAAGTTAAACGAAAAACTAAAAAAACAAACAAAAAAACACTGGTCGAACAAGCACCTAATTAAAATTTTCAACAATTTTTATATTACTCTTTTTCTACCTTCCCTCGCAAAATACTTTTTGAAGAGTCCGTATAAAATCTAAAAACGAAAATTGTAAACGACCGGTGACGAAACTGTATTTCATGTTCAACATATAACTGATGTTGTTTCGGTCTTTTTTCCCCTCGTTTATTTCCTTTAAGAGAACTTTAAGAGAGAACCAATAAAAAATAAAACTATTTTTTCGCGGGGCTTGGGCGAGTTGACTGTTCATGACTTAAAAACAGCGCAAAGGAAAACTCATACACTCAGACCACGCGCACACCGTCAAAAAAGGAATCAATCACGTAGCGCTGACTATCAACTCTGGTCTGTATTGCTGTCTTCTTCCTTTACACGAAGACAAGAAATTAAAAAAAAACGAAAAAGAAAACATTATTCTAGCACTTCGTCGTTTTCTTTTTTCTGCTAAAAAAAGTAAGACGCCTCTTATTCTGCATTGTATGTTGTCCTCTTCTAAGCGATTTCAAAGTCAAGCACACTTGTTACTTTCGAGTTGAGCCTAGGTATAGCAACTGCCTCTCGAAAAAGGGATATTGATGGATTGCGCGTTACTCTGCTTCATGATACTGTCTGCTTCGATGATTTCTCTTGTTAGTGGGTGATGATTCTTGCTGATTACGGAGCAGTCTTTTAAGTTGGTTGAGCATCTGCAGTCACTGGCAGTGAAGGCCTAGAAGTCCTGAATGGGCCACGGGGATGTCGTAATCGGTCCTTAGCACATTTTCCTGTTTTACCTATGTAAAGTTCGCCACAAGAAAGGAGGAAGGAATAAACCACTTCTTCTGAGCAAGGGATGTATGCTTTTTTGTGCAGCCGGTATTGGTTTCTGGTGTAGCGTTAAATTTTTTTACATGAACCTGAGAGCTATTGGGGAGCCGAAAAGACAACATCAATATTTGCTCGGTTACCAATCTTCTTGAGGTTATAGGATAGTTGTAAATGTAGGGTATAACTGCCGATTTTTGGTTTCTGTTTCTGTCACGTGTTTTGCGAGGTGTCTTTTCGCCTTCTTTCTTTATGTAAGGAAGCTTTCAGCAAGTGAGGCTAACAGGTGTGTGTGCTTTTCTTCTCTTTTTTTTCCTTAACGTGATGCCAGCATTTCTCGAGTCCCAAGCCAAGCCACGCCGCAGTTGCGGACGCGCAGCCATTGTAGTTCTGTGCCAAATATGCCTTTCCGGAAAACCCCGCAAGTCATCTCTTCAATCCAAACTTGCAGCGCGCGGCGTGCGAAACTATGGGGCCGTTCCGATGTACGCAGTGACTGAATCGTTAACTCCGCACGTTCTGAAACTTGCTCAATTCCTTCTCTCTTGCCACTTACCGGACGTGACGCGACAAAGTCGCGTCACGTCCGGTAACGTTACGTCACGGTGCAACGTGACACCACATCTTGACACTATATATAACGCCACTCGTCGTTTAATATCAGCTTTACCATTTAAAACAACCTTTACTGCCTCCCATGCTTTCTGGGACTTTGCAAATAAAGGTCGCCTCCGATTGTTTTCCTTACCGCTTCGACAAGTGTTACTATCGCACTTAAGTATGTTTTATTTTAAGTAATTTTAAAAGTACCACGCCTGCCACGAAAAGACAGTCGTGTCTGTCATTAAATAACCAGACAAACAGCTAAAGTGTCTCCTTACGACGTTCTCAATTCAGTCAACTGTGAGTGCGTTTGTTCGATGTCACGAAAATTGGCTTAACCGATTCCACGGTAGATAAGCGAGACTATAATTACCGATAGATGAAACGCAGTGTGTGGCGAGTCCCAGAGCATCTTATCGTCGACCCGTGGCCAACGGCCATGTAGTGTTAGCCGATGCAACGCAATAATTAGAACAAATCACGAAGCAAGAAGTCTGAACGTTATATAGTCCACGTCCACCGTCTGTTCTGCTGCCCAGGACAATACCGACTTGGCGACTCAGCCAATGGGCCTTTTTCCAGTAAACGTGGAGTTTTGAAGCACGACAATATTTTCCCAAGCATTTAAACTTTTTCTTTACGATTTTTTTTTTTTTTTAGCACCGGATGTATTCGCGTTTTTGTCCCACCGCTCGCGCCCTCTCGCGGAGGAACGAAGAACCATAGAAGCGGGGACGGCGGCGAAGACAATGGCAGGGACTGTCGGGCTTGGTGCTGCTGTTACTGTGTGGTTCCGATCGGAGCGTTGGTGTATCATGCCGCTTTAACGAAAAAAAAAAATAAAGGCGAGTGCGTTAAAACGGAAAATTGTTGCGTTCCGCTTCGCAACTTTTACGAATCAACATGCCCGTTTTCCGAACGCAGGTCAACATCTCCGTCGCGTGTGATGTGCTCCTGCCTTGACCGCTTGGTATTTGCAGTTAAGGAAATTATTTTTAGCGCACTGCCCAGCTTCGGTGACCTGGAGAATCCATTCCGGTCTATTCGGCCATCTTGGAACTACCGCCCCGCCATTAAAAAAAAAAAAAAAAAAGAATGACGATACAATTGCACGATGCTGCCAATGCGTTCTAACGTGCAGAGGCATGTTGGGCGGCCCTTCATTCAAAGATCGCAAACCGCCCCCGGACGGCGCTCGTTTCTTAAAAAAAAAAATCCATACTCATAAAAAAAAAAAAAAAGGTTACACAGTTTATTGTTTTTTGCTTTAACGGTGAATCAGATTTATGCAATCTAACCAAATCGCGAAAGAAACGCAAATTGTACCGCAGACCTAATTAGGAACAATTAGCGTTCTACGTTAATGGCCCGAGACTTTCGAGAAGAACACACCTGCTATCTCAGGCGCATCTTCCAAGCAGACAGAAGCTCCACGAGCAAACCGAGGCATATGGGAAGAACAATCTAGGTCAGCATAACTTAACGCAGAACAATAATTAACAAACTCTGGGCTCCCTACAGTCTGTTTCCCCTTACAGTTGGACCAGAGCGGACGCTACGAATCCATCCCAGCCAATCCAGTCGTCGTGCGCCTGTCACGTGACTATACGCACGCCGCGAGTCGCAGCAGATCACGTGACGCTCCCATGGCATTGGACTGGCTAGAATAGCTCGCGGTGCCCGCTGCGCTGCATTGAGTTGAAAGTGAGAGTTTGTATATTTGCTTTCGATGGTAATTCCCTTGCCACATTCCGCGAGACGTATACGCTATAGTAAGCCATTACAAAGTATATAGTGCTGTACTCCGCCCTTATTTAAATAGCGAATTCATCAAGAACCGTCTATTATCCTACACGCTAGCAAAAAAAAAAAAAATATGCAGACGCGTTTGAAAAAAGATTAAACCTGTTCGTCCGGAATTCCCCTCTATTCGCGCATGCATAATGAAGTGACGAGGCGCTGTAGAGCGAGATCAATACGAACCAAGCATGTCTATACGCCGTCGACCTTTTCTCTCCTACTTGGAAGTATTTGGTGCAGATATATTGTATCGAAACTCCTTTTTTGATGTGGGCTTCAACTTTCTCAGAAATCGCCTGGCTCAGATGTTTCGTCAAATGCAGTGAAAGGGCGATGGAAGTTGATTGGGTTTTTTTGAACGGGATAGCACTTTCTATCGGAGTTTGTTGCGGAGAAACTTTCCCGCTAAATTCAGCGGGGAAAAAATGGTCCGGTCCATGTCACGTCACACTGGCATTACTCCACATTGTGAGTTCACGTAGCACCATGACGTCGAGTGATGTTTTGACGAGGTTAGGTTTTCTAAGACGAAATTTATATCTGTCACCTCCGGACGTTCGGTTACTTGCTAACGAATCATATGTTCGGTCTCAATTCCCGCTCATTCACACTGGAAGCGCGTTCGCAAAGTGGTTGCGAACGCGGTTGTATATAAGGATCCAGTACAATTGCATGCACACTTGATGTCATCGAGTGCGCGCGAAATTGTACTGGATCTTTATACAACCGCGTTCGCAACCGCTTTGCGAACGCGGATCCGCTTCCGGTGTGAATGAGCGATTATAGTATGCTTCTATCATACGGAATCCTTCTCACGACTATAGCTAATGAAAAAAAATAGAGTCAATTGAAGACAGGGCAAGCAGATTTATTTACAAAGATTATTCTCGGCACACAAGCGTATCTCAGCTGAAAGAAAAAAGCAGACTTGCCACTCCTCTCTACCAGAAGAAAACTTTCTAGGCTAACCTTCATCCATAACATCTATTATAATAACCCACTCCTCAAGCTTGAACTTTTAAAGTCGCCACACCGTATTTTTCCTCGATTTGATCATCAGCATGAGATACTATCACAAACATCACATACTAAACTTTTCCAGACACCACCTTTACAGTTGGCAATTTTCGACTAGAACAAACTTCCAGCTAACATTGTGTCTTTAGTAAATGTTGACGAATTTAAACGTGCGTGTGCTCAATACTGCGTAAATTGATATGTACGTTTTCACGTGTTTTCATTATATTGTATTTTTGCATGATGTTTGTTCATATTTTCACTGTTCTAATTTCTTTGTATATACTGTTGAATTTCCTTCTCATATATGCCCACTCGGGGCGCTTGTGAGGTACAAATAAATGAAATAAAATGAAGATGTATCACAGCATGCCGCGACATTCTAATGTCGACCATTACGTCCAGCGACGTCGTCACGTCGTGTGGCACCATATGACGTTACACTGAAATGTCAATCATTCCGTCGTGTGAAACCATGACGTGACATATTAAAGTCAATCTTTACGTCACGGGACGTCATCACGTTGTGTGATCCTCACATGACACACACACGTGATGTGACGCCGGGACGGTTGAACACAGCTCCGAACCGAAAACTCGCGTCTAAACTGTGTCTCGCGCGCGATCCACGAAGATGACGTAAGGAATCCAGTACACAGGCCTAGTTTGGGGCAAACACTGAGCTCTGTGGTGGATGATGATGATGATTATGGTAAACTGGACAAGGCTCCCTCTATAGTTCAACTTTAGCAGCCTGGTTACCCCTTTGATTGTTCGTTGTTTTTTTTTTTTTAATACTGTTGTTTTTTCTATACACCAATATGCGGCTTTGACGTCCCGCAGCCGTGGTGGCGCTGTCGTCGGCCCGGCGCACGAGCAGACGCCTTAACTTGACGCCAACTTGGTTTCCACGCACGCGCAGTCTCCACAACAGGTGTCGGCCAACGCTGACTTGTTCGTAAACAAAATGTCGGCCTATATTCGTAACGAGCACGTTGATATAAGTGTACTTCGTCCGTGTTTCGTCCTCTTTATGTTTTTCTTTTTTCGCAAGAACCGTTTTCCTCTCGTCTTGTTTACGAAACTTTATCCGTAAAACAAAGTTCCCGACTGCCAGTTGCCACTCCCGAACAAAATAAAGAGGATACAAGCTAAGCAGCTCTGTAGGTCATTCGAAAAACAAAGTATGTCCGAATCTGGGAGGCCTGCACACGCACTCACACAGACACACACACACACACACACAGCGGGACATGGGCCGACGGCACGCAAGCTACACACAAGAGACAGGTGAGGAGTCCATTAGCAGAGGAGGGGTAGCGCTGCAGTCGCGTCCAGCTCGCGTGTGCAGAGAGGCGGAAGCCGGCGGACGGCCGTCCACGCTCTCTATGCTCCCCATCTGAGAAGCACAACTGGAGGAGGAGACTCCATGCTGCGCATGCGCGTATATACACGCGGGCGACCTCCCGGAGCGTTCACTAAATGGGAGCTTTTTCCGGTCTGTCTCTCGACGGCCCTTGTTGCCTCGTCGTGTTCCGACGGGTTCTCTCACATTTGGGGACTGGTTGGATATTCCTTTTCGTTTTGTTTTTTCCTTCTTTTTATCAATGCCACTTCGCAGATTTTATGTTAGGATTTTGGCGTATTTCGGGCAGCCTGATACGCCAAGCCTCGTAGATTACGGTGGTTATGATCCGTTCCACTTTAAGTCCGACGTTCAGCCGACAATATCTGCAGTGCAAGTTCGTCTGCTTCTTGCACGGGAGTTGCCATGGTGTCAGAACACCAATCTCTTATTGGCTGATGGCAAATATATATATATATATATATATATATAGTACGCAGATTTTGAGGCATCTAGCTTCGAGGTCTAGCCACTATTCTTTTCAATCAGCCAATCAGAGCTCGGCGTCTTTCTGACGTCACCGCAACTCCTGCGCAAAAAGCAGACGACTTGCTCTCCGCATACAACCCGATGGAGTCAATTAGAGCCACTAAATTAGCTACGCTTCAGAGTGACGACACTTCAGCCGCCTTGGAGCTTAAAATCATGGTTGCCAGTTATCCGAAGCATTTATCCGAAATCGCAGGAAACACTTTATCCGTCCTCAAGAAATGCTAAAAAAAAAAAAAAAAAAACAGTTTGCGACAGAACGAAACAATACTACCCGAACTTCACATAACGCTATATCTAAAAGAAAAAAAATTTTTTTTATTGACAGTTGTGTTTGTTTTGCACTAAGCAACAAGATGGCGGCTCCCACTTGCAGGTCGGGGAACGGAGTGGCGATACTGTAAGCGTATAGCTCATTTAGTGACTCACTTTGGAAGTAATTCGTTACAAGTAACGGATTACTTGTAAACCGTTGCTTCTTTAAGTAATTTTGTATATGCCAGGTTACTTTTTTTCGGGAGTAATTTGTAATGTAATAATATTGGTAAGGGATTACTTTAATTACTCGTTACTTTTTTTGAAGATATTAGCATAATGCAGTAACTCGAGCAATAAGGGTAGAACATCCAGCAGCATAAAGAGAGCAAGCTCAACAAAGGAGAAAACATCAGGAAGGAGAGAATAGCCGAAACGAAAACCGGATTTGTTGTTTGACCGGTAGCCGTCCATCGTGTTTCTCTTCTCCCGGACAGGAGAAAGTTCTTCGTGTTCATTTGTTTTTGTCTTTTACACCGTTTCACCATTTCCAACTTCTTCGACGTCTCCCGCCACCTGCACACACATCAAACGCGGGTCCATATCCTCTCGATTCACGGGTTCACAACTCCCGTAACAGACAATGTAGCCTCGTGCGAAAGGTCGAATTCTCTTTGTCTCTGACGTGTGCTACTGTATTCAAGCACGTTCTTGAAGCACGGCCGAAAAGCGTTCGGCGCGATGCTAAGAGCATCGTCTTCGAGGGCACGGACGACACTTCTTTTGGTTCACTTTTCTGGACATGGTGGTCGAGTCCACTTCTCACTTTACAGTCAATTGACAATTGCCAACATAAAGAGGAGGGGGGAAAAGTGAAGCCATCTTAGGAGTGCTGAAAGAGAGAGAGAGAAAACGCGTAAAAGTGGTGTGATCCTCTATTGTATTGAACCATGGTTAAAAGCGCTTAAAGACACGCACGAGATAGAAGACAAACACGGGCGCTCCTCACAACTGTATCGGGAAAGGAAGATGTTTATGATTTTCTGAGACTGATGGCCACCGCTTCTCTCACTTTCAATGCCCTCCCCTCCCCTGGCCTCCACGAATATTTGTATGAAAGTGAGAACCGATGAACGATCGATAGCCGGTAACCGCCACTTTTTCTCTGACTGGTCGAGCTTTTGGTCATGGAGTGTACGTCTTCTCTATGGCAATAAGACTTTGGTTGGGGCTAGTTGGTTCATATCGATTATGGTTAAAATGCGCGAACAAACAGGACGAAAAAAGAGACACGTACGCCTGTCCGTGTCGTACGTGTCTCTTTTTCCGTCCTGTTTGTTCGCGCCTTTTAACCTTTTAATCGATTCTCTATTGCCATCCCTTAATGACATGTTCAAAATTCAGAGCATTATAAAGAACGAAAACCTAGAGTTTCAGAGCATACTTTGCTAGCCAAAAAACACACACATTCTCATCAGCAAGAACAACGAACTCTAATCTACGGAAACACATCCAGGTAAGTCTGGACACCTGCATTCTACATCGGGCTATAGATTGTAACGTTGGAACCAAGTTTTTATTTTGTGAATAACAAGCGAAACACCCGAGTCAAGAGGAAGCTTTTGTAGATCGCTTTTTAGATCCGAATCTCGTAGCGGAGGTAGACGCTGTTACTGAGCATGCGCAGCGCTAGCTTTGTGTACACAATTCCGGGGATCTTTCCGCAGGCCGCAAGCTAGCGCGATATAGGGTGTGGTTGCAGCTTTCGGTTCCTTGTCAGCTTACAAATGAACCGAGAGCAACTACAATCTTTTAGGAGGGTTACCATAATACGGACGTATAAGAAATGAAAAGTGGTGTTGACGAACACTTTTGAAAAATATCAAAATTATTTATATTGTTTTCTGAATAAGTGTACCGAAAAAGTAACGTGAAAGTAATTTGTAACGTAAAGAGTAAAGTAATCCGTCACTTTTCATCGTAAATAATTTGTAACGGTAATCCATTACATTTGAGGCTGGGTAATTTGTAATTGTAATCCATTACATTTTTTGTGTAATGAGCACAAGTCTGGCTCTATAGAGGGCCAAGCATGCGGCGCGAAAAGTGCACCGTCACGACGCTCCTTGACTTCGTGCGTTTGGTACACCGACTACAAACCAGTCACTTGTAGTAAAAACGCCCCCATACCACGTTTTTTTTGTTTTTTTTACTTCTTTCTGGATATATATTTGCGAGGTATCTGAAAGCATAGCGCAGCCAGATGCACTCAGAGCATCAATTATAGGCCTTCTATACTCCGCCTCACCTTATGTTGTACCGCAGAGAAGGCTAGAAGCGCGAGCTCATCGCGTTGGGAGCCGCTCCTAACGCACAAGAGCTTGTGCCGCCGATATGTGCCCTACAGCAAGGACCTCGCGCTTGTAGCCTTTCCTGCGGTACATCGTAAGGTGAAACAGAGTGTAACAACGTTACTGGAGCAAGCTCAGTTTCACAGCTCCGCCTGCGACGTGGGCTCAGTGGCGGTCACGAGAACTAGGAGCGCTGCAGTCGAGCCTTGCTTCCGGATTGTCTAGCCCGCCAAGTTTGAATAGCAACACTTGAGCTTGGGCGAGTTGTTGATTCATACTAACACTTCACAGCGCAAGGAAACAGACGCACACAAAAATAAATTTCAAACACTCAAAGAAATAACACTCACAATGCGCAGACTCTGATCTCTGTGGCGTATCACACTTACGCTTCATCATCTTTTCTTTTTCTTTTTTTTTCTATTATACACATGTAAGTAATAAAAAAAAAAAAAAAAAAGGGAGCTATCAACGCGGTGGTAGTAGACGACGCGCGAGACAGAGGAGCAAGGTCCGACTGCAGCGCCACTAGTTCTCGTGACCGCCACCTGGGCCGCACGCCTTTGCAGGCGAGAATAGGGAGCTGCGAAACTGAGCTTGCTCCAGTAACGTTGGAGTATAGTAGGTTATATCAGCGACAAAAGCGATCAATATATCAATGACCGTGCGGTCTCAAACCCCCCCCCCCCCCCCCCTCCAAAAATTTTTTTATTTTCTCCTCTATTTGTCTAGCGAATGGGAACCGCCAAATGCCGATTTCGATCCATAAACCGAAACACGCTGCAGTGTGCACAAATAAGAAGAAGAAAACCGGTAATGCTGTTTCTGTTTGTGCAGACCAGGACTCCACGCTGTTGTCGTTAGGAAAGAGCTGAGCTCGCGTACCCTTGTTACATGGTAATTCATAAAGGGCCACTCAATCGCTCTTCGTAGAAGCTTGTTTTTGATGGCTTATTGTTGGGCTGTAGTCCATTAAAAGGATCAATTATAAATGGCAATACATCATCGTAAAATCGCAGCAATAGAAATACATGGGCCCCATAGATTTTTTTCCTGAGAAGAAAAGGAGGGGGGGGGGGGGGGGGGGTGTTTAACACCTTCCTAAAATTTGACCAGGGAAAATAGTTCATTGCGTGGTGATTCCGAACGTTACTAATATTAATCTTCTTAGGCGCCTTATGCAGTTCTGAGGAAAATGTCAAATCTTTGAGTGCACGACATGTAATACAGAAATTTGTTTTTGAAAACGCCGTCCGAGGTCGCCCTCTGGTGTCGCCCACAACTACAATTTCGGGGGGGGGGGGGGGGGGGGGGGGGCGTGAATTGAGTTATTACCATAAATAGGTGATCTCCGAATTTTCACTTGAGTGCTCTCTTAAAGGGGCGGTGCAACGATATTCAATTGGAATGCTTTTCACTTTACGAGCTTACTGGCACTAGTGGGACTCAAGGATACTCTTACGTAACGCCACTGACCAAGAAACTCCTTTGTTGCACTGTAATTTTGAGGACAAAGCCGAGTGTTTTCATTCAATCTCTCCTTCGCAAAACCTGATGACGTGGCTCTGCAGTAATAGTACCGTCCAGTGACGATATTTGAATGCGGCTCATAGATTGAACCCGAGCATGGCGTGGACACTCGATTTGGGCTCGTGATAATTACTAGCTCGAGAAGCATATGGGTAGTGTCCTGTGTCCAATAGCTGCAATGACGACAACAGCCGAACCATAACAATGTCTGTAACTCGGCGCGTGTCCTGTGCCTTGCCAAGTACAGCGCGTGTCTATGATCAACATTGGCGGCATATAATCGGCTTCAGATCACGTGGCCGCTTGTTCTGGCTGCGAGTTGAGGGGTTGAACACTGCTCGCTTTTCTTTAATTTTTTCTGCGACTTCGATTGCGTGTGGTGAAGAACGAACGAGTATTTCACAGGCCATTAACGTCAGGGATCCGTGCTAAGTGGTATTTGCACAAAATACAAAAATCGTTGCATCGCCCCTTTAAAGGCCTGTTCACACATGTAGCGGAGCGCTACAAGCGTAGCGCTTACCTCGCGTTAAGCGCATCCTGACGGGAGCGTTCGCCAGCTTTGTGTCGCACCGTCAATTCTGTCGTTCATGGCAGACAATAAGTAGCAGACGACACGTGAGCAGGGCTATATTAGCGCTTCGCTGCATGTGTGAACCGGCCTTAAGATTGACTGGACTGCACTCAAGGGTGCCCGAGTAACAACGGCACAAGAAAAGGCTCAGAGCATCGGCACTCCATTACCCGATTTTCTGGTGCTCGCCGCCATTTCTGTTCCTGGTGAAGAATGAGCGCAATAGACCATAAGGGAAATTGTTCGATCGTCTGTCAAACACCTTGCGCGCCGCCATCTTTGTTAGGTCGAGGTTCCTCTGATGTTTGTCAATTTTGTGGCGTTGGCGGTGACAATCGAGGCCTATACAGCTTAAGAAAAGCGGGGCGTGGCTAGTTATGTTAACGAGTCTTGCCGCATCGTGATTGGTTCTTCGACGCTCTCCATTGGCTAATGCCGCAATTTGATTGGCTACGCAGCGATAGTGAGATGCTCTAACTGAAAAAAAGAAAAAGAAAAATCAACGACATACGTTACTCGTTACTTGCAAACAAAATGAACGCGTTACCAACCTATATATTTTGCTTTTTCAATATGAAAGGAACGCGTTACCGATACAAATTAACGCACGTTACTTTTGCGTTACTATCTCTGTCTCTTAATTAAAACATTTTAGTGTTTTGACGTTACAGGTACGCATAAGCACCCTATTTTAAGAAACGTTTTGTTCATGCGGAAGCTTGACATCATTTTATTATATTTTTGGGGGTATTATATATTCACGAGGAAAGAAAAACGGGACACTTCGCATGACTTTTTGCCTTTTAAAAACACGAAAGATGACTGGTCTAATTTTTTGAAGACTTGGGAAGATGCAACGGGTAAGGTAAGTAGATTATACCCGTTACTCAGAATTCGTAACGAAAGTACGTTATACGTTACTGTGTCGAAATTGTAATGAGTACGTTACAATTGGTTGCTACGTTACGGAACAAAAACGAAAAAGTTACGCGTTAGCGGTAACGCCATTAATTACAACGCGTTACCGCCGACACCGGTCTGTGACTATATAGCGTCTCTGTATGGAACAAAGGGCTCGAGGAACTCGACGAGACGGTTCAAAAAAAAAGCTGCCGGCGGCGAACGCGGATCCTGCAGACTCCAAACACGGACAGGTGAGGATCGGGCGGAACAAACCATCACCGCTGAAGCGCGGCGGACTACGCGACATCCAGCCTGCGCCGCTTCCCCTATGCAAATAAACCCGATGGGCCAAGTGCCCCTTCTGTACTTTGCTCCCCCGAAGCCACGACAGTCGGGTGATGGGGTCTCGACGAACCAAACAACCACTTCCCTTTGATCACCTCACGACCGCTCTCAGCGCGTGGATATGGACGCGGAAGCTTGATCACGTGATAAAAGGTAGACGCACGTCTGGTCCCACGAGCACGAAGAGCTCCCACCGCGCTGTCGGCTTAGGGAATGAAGGGAGTCTGGAGCGGACCCGGCATCGATCCGGCGGCCACGTGGGATCGCGTTTTTTTCCCTAAGTCCGGCAGGGGTCGAGTAGGGATTGTATCGGATTGTATCGTCCGTTGTCACCGGTGTCTGCAGATGGATTGCGCGAATCTGTCTGTTTACAGTCCGCATTACCGGAGCTGGTGCAATACCAAGGATTCAATCCCCCTGCACAACATAAAAGAAAATGAAAAGTGTATTTTTACGTTGCAATTTTTGTCTACTATCAGACGCGTCGCATGCGTCCACAATCCAATGATTCGGCTTTTTTTTTTTTGCCTGTAATCCCGTTGTAAAACAGTATATACACCCCCTTTTCATAAGCCTATTTTATAAGTCTCCTCTTTCATAAGCCTGTATGCTGACGATTGTGTTATTTATAAACAAGATTCTCGACGATTCTGACACCTCCGTCGTTTAATTTGATTATAACAATGTCGCTTGTTGGTGTGGATATTGGCTCATGAAACATTCGTTTCTCCTAAATGCTGATCGATGAGAGTGTCCCGTCAAAATAGCTCTTGTCCTTCCTACTATGTTAATAATTTAATTCTGCTCTCTGTTTCCTCCTCTAAATATATCGGTCTTCATCTAGCCAATAACCTCTCCTGCAATATCCCTGTCGATTGTCTCACTAAAAGTGCTGATCAATTACTATAATCGCGGTCGGCTTCCTGTGGCAATGCCGTCAATGATAGGGGAGAGGGTGCGCCAACCGCTGTACACGCGTTTTCCTCCTCTCTTCGTATTGACACAGAAAGCTGACTGCGAGTAGAGGCTATCTCAAAAGAAACTTTCCGCCAACTCTTGCGTATCTTAGACTACTTTTATATAACACTTTAGTTCGCTCTAAACTGGCATATGAAACACCTATCTGAAATCCTGGTATCACACTAGCAGCTGCTGTTCAGACAACTCAGAATCATTCCGCTCTTTTCATTCTTTCCAACTATCCCCAGCGTCAGAACTATGAAATCTTCTCTATCCTGACCTAACTTTTCTATTGATAAAAATTATCTCGTAGATGCTTCCCCCCCCCCCCCCCCCCCCCAAGGTTAATCACTTTAATCCCACACTTCGTGAAACATTGTTTGCAGAATCATCTTACATATCATCACGAAAAAATGTGCATTTAAAGGTACGCATCCCCCATTGTAAAACCTCCCATTTAATTCCTCTTTTCTTCCTTCCCACGCCCATAGTTTCAATAACTGATGCT
This sequence comes from Ixodes scapularis, assembly GCF_016920785.2. Lineage (NCBI taxonomy): Eukaryota > Metazoa > Arthropoda > Arachnida > Ixodida > Ixodidae > Ixodes > Ixodes scapularis. Next base: position 131,160,361 of record NW_024609879.1, on the reverse strand, counting down.
GCCAATTTTAAAATTGCGATGACTAATTTTGTTTAGCCATTGTTCTTATTTTTGTCTTGTTACTTGATATACTCATATATTTTTGTGTTAAAACTCACTCCTTTCTGTAATGCGCTCGGGCCCTGAAAAGAAAAATAAGATGAATACTTACTGAAGAGATGAGAACTCAGGGCGTCTCTTCCGAAAGCGCTGACACCAGCACGCGCATGTTGCCTTCCGTCTTGCTTCGGCTGCCCCTGCACGCTCGAGGTTCACGAGATGTTGAAGCATTATGGTAGGTAGAAGCATAGCCTCCTATAAACCGACAACGCATGGCAGATCGCCACGAGAAGGGGCCGCCGAAATGGAAAAGGTGGAGCGGTAGACAATGGATGAGAGGAGAGCCACGTGACCGGCGTCCCGCTGCGGCGAGACGCCGAAACACACTCCTCCCAAGCGAACAAGTGTGTTTCGGATCCTCGCCGCTGCAAAAGCTGCGCGCTAACGTCCATGTTCCCCTAGGGTGCCTGCATGTCTGTCTGTCTCAGGGTGAAGACATCCATTGTTGCCCTGAATGTGCCAGCGCGTGACGCTCTCGCGCACTCGGTCCGTGGCTTGGGCGGTAAAATGGCCTCTGTGCATTAGCCAAGGCTACGCGCTCGAGCTGAGTGACACCGGATTGCGCGCGCTTCAAATTGCATAAAAAAACGATTGGGCGGAAAAATGGCTGAGATGTCACCACTCAAGCAAAAGCGCGCGTGTGTATGAAGGCACTCTATGTTCCCCGAAAATGAGCTCTCCGATGCCCTGTGCTACCAGATCCTCGTGCTCCGCGGGCACTCTATGGCTCCGTCGTAGAACTGCAGGTTTCGTGAGCTACGGTAGCAGGCTCGCGCTGCACGCGGGACGACTGAAGGACATCCCTGTCGTTCTTATCCTGCAGGTCACCGAGAGCTTAAAGAGCTTCGCTTGCCTTTAGTTTGACGGATGCGGAAATACCGGCATTCTGGCTGAGGCTTATTAGTTGAAATACCGTTAGTTTGTCAAACATCCCCGGACCTACACGATTAATTATTAACTGTTGTCTGGGACATGCCCTGTGATTGTAGTACAAAATGCGTCGTAAACTTCAAGATTTGCATGTTTCTTTTGCAATTTCCGCTGGAATTTATTTGTTCAATACGACGGCGTTCGCGTCCGATCGGATTCAAGCCCTGTATCAGAAACATGGCGTGGGGCATGTGTCACAACGTCACCATAACCGAGAGCGAGGTAGAGAGCTTTCACATCGGAGCTGTTAATGGCTAGTTGCCCCAGTATCGTGTCCGTGGGCAAACAAATCTCGACACAATACTCTCGACAGTTACCGCCATCGCTTGTAGATGGCGGCAACCTTTCCGGCCTTTCCACTCTGGCTTGCCGACTTGCGGCAGGCTAGTACTTTATTCCCACCATAGCTTTTAGTACTTTATTCCCATACTTTATTACTTTACTTTATTCCATAGCCTCTAGTACTTTATTCCCACCGTAGCTTCGCTGGTCTTCCTTGTTCAGAAGAGCTGAAAGGCTGAAAGATTTTATTTAATGTTCAACGATAGAGTGCGCGGCTGTAGTGCCCGCATGTCACCGTCGGCGCCATAACAGCTAACCGTCCGCCTTGATGACCAATGACCATCATCATCATCACCCATGCCTCACACCTTTTTCATGTTCGTAGCTTGTTTCCCTTTTTCCTAAGCGATTTCAGTGAATGGCGCACAGTGGATACTTTCCTGGGACCCTTAAAAGGGCCGCGCAACGAGATTCGCTTGCAACGTTTTTCACTTCAAACGAGCTTACTGGCGCTATTGTGGGACCCAAGTACCCTCGCACTCAACGCCACTGACCAAGAAACTTGCTTGTAGCGGTATCATTTCGAGGACAAAAGCGAGCGCTTTCTTTCAATCTCTCCTCCGCAAACCTTGATGACCGAACTGGGGGATCGCAGTGACGATATTTGAATGCAGCTCATATATTCAACCTGAGCATTGCGTGGGCACTTGATTTGTGCTCGTGATAATCGATAGCTCGACAAGCATTCGGGTAGTGGCCCGTGGCAAATCGCTGCAAGGACGACTATAGCCGACCCATAACAATGTCTGGAACTCAGAACGTGTCATGTGCTTTGTCAACCTCAGTGCGTGGCTATGATTAACAAAGCTCCAGATCACGTGGCAGTTTGTTGTGGCTGCGAGCTCAAGGGGTGAACCTGCTCATTTTTCTTTATTTTTTTTTCTGCGAGTTATATTGCGTGTTTCATACGGATTCGTTTCAAACGGCATTTGCGGAAAGTACAAAAATTATTGCATCGCCCTTTTAGGCCGCAGTGGCACACTTGCAACTGCCTACGACCGTGTGCGTTGTAATCTCTTACGACTAGAGCAGAGCCGTATATGGGGAGAGTTTGGTCAGTCTATGATCTCGCCGCCGTAACGCTCTCCTCCCGAGCGAGCCAATCGGCACGCGGCGCAGAGTGAGAGGCATGAGCGCATGCGCGTGAACTCCCGGCTGCTCGCAGCTGAGTGGAGAGGGCCGCCATCTTCGATCATTCTCCCGGCGGAATGCATGGAATCGGCATCTAAATCTCGATTATTGCCCTTTATATCGCTGGCTCTGGCAAGAAAATGACATTCTGTTATTCCTCGGTGGGTTAAAAAGCTAACAAATGAAGATTTTTGGCGTATGGCCCCAAACTTTTATTCAGGCGAAAAAGAAGTCGGCGCGTAGCAGACGACGCGTAGCCTCAGCAGCGCTCTTCTCCGACCAGTCTCCGACAGCGTTGCTCAAAAATGGCGGTCGTCTCCTCTCTGCTCCCATCTTTCTCTTTCGCTCCTTCGGCGCTCTCCTCCCTTTCATTTACTTTTCTCCTCTCCGGCGCCTTCGTCGCCACACCCACTGGCCAAACTCTCCCAATATACGGCTCTGGTACAGAGGACACACTGGCGCCATCTATTAGTACCCCTGGAACACTTGGCATTTTTGTATATTTCCATCTTTTAATTTTTCGCGCCTAATTTCTTTGTTGTTGTTGCAAAACTTGGACAAATGTTATAAAATGCATTTTCTCATAGACAGGACGTGCATTTCATCTCGCAGATACTGCCAAACCTTCGCTGTAGTGAAATGCTGTTCCAAGGTCACCTCACAGATGGCGCTGCTGCGTGCCGGTGTGTTCTCTCATCGGAAGAGATCACAAAAACTCGGTTGGGCCTTTGTGCCCCCCTTCGCATTTGTCACTCCTATAACCCCGTATTCGCAACACCAACGGCACTCATTTGCTCCCCCTTTTCCTCCGTTTCGTCATTTCGTACTCCAGCCCACGGCAGTTTTTGCTGCGCACACGAAATAGGCGGTGTAGCCACACCTCTTATCTCCTTCACGTCTTCTCTGCTGGGTGGCGTCGCCTTCTCTGGAGTTGCGAATAAGGCCCCCCCGCTCGAGCGCAACGTTGGAGCTCCGACCACTGGCATTCTCTTGCGATTGTTACTTTGAAGGATGGCTCTCGCCGAAAGGAGACATTACGGCTTCTTCGCTCCGCGCTCCTCCCTACTGGGGTAACGCCGAAGTCCACCGTTGCGGGAAGAGGGGGGAGGCCTCCCGTAAAGATGACGGATGAACTGCGAGGCGATGGGCCTCCTTCTACGGCGACTGCTGCTCCGGAGACGAGGCACGGGCGAGACCGGTACCGAGGTGAAATATAGACCTCCCTTCAGACGGCCGCCGCTCCTTGGGAAGCGGAGTTTTGCTGCTGGCTTTCCTTCCGTGGTCCTTCCTTTTTGCTCAATCCAGATTGTGTACAGTTTGAACACGCTTTCTCCAGTTTTCTTTCCTTTCTTTATATCTTTCTTTTACAGCGGAGTTGTTAAGGGCTAGTTTCCCCAAGATCATGACTGCCAGGAAATAAATGCCGACACAACACTCCGGACAGCTACCGCCATCTATAAGCGACGACGGCAACCAGACAACCGGCTTGTCGGTTGTCTGGTTGCCGCCATCGGTCATAAGTGGCGCGACCTTTCCAGCCTTTCCACTCTGGCTTGCCGACTTGCGGCCGGCCATTACTTTATTTCCATCATAGTACATCTTCGCTGGTCTTCCTTCTTCACCAATGTGGAAAGGCTAAAAGTTTTTCTTTAAAAGGGGGTAGGGGGGGGGGGGGGGAGGGTGCAAGAAGGTTGCGCATTTCTTGCGCGCGTCTCGCGTCCTTAGATTACCTGGTAAGAAATAGTCACGCCATGACAAACGTTACCCTACACTGTTAGGAAAAAAGACCCTTTAATTGCGGGACAAATACCTGCTAACCTTGTTGCCACAACATGTTCCATATCACTCAATTACGGAACACGTACCATAACTCCTTAGAACGGATGGAACATGTACCAAGAAAGTTAGAATGCATGCGTCCCGTACACCACTATGATGAAACAAGTGTTGTTTGGTGCTAGCTACGGAAAGTGTGCCACCATGTTAAAAAAACACAGCACGTGTTCTGTTGGAAACGATGTCAGCACATGTTTCGTTCTTGCATCTGACTTCACACTTAACATTTCTGTACAAGGTACCCCCCAAAAATGCTGTGCTTTTTTACTGCAAAATCAACTATGCATTGCCGAACTCCCTGTTAACACCCAAATTTAGCGCAAGCGGTCTGTACCAAATGGCATAGTTTCAGATCTTGTCGGTATTCGAATCAAACGTTATAAGTGACTTTTAGAAAACTTTGTATAGGGAAATGGCTTCCCACGAATACATAAAAATGTATGGCATGATCTTAGGGGAATGGAACTTACTTTCCAACAGAAACTTTCTGAAAATCACTCATTACTTTCGAATAAGACGGCAAGTTCTGAAACATTAATCGGTTCCGGACTGCTCCAGTGAGCAGAGACTGTGCGTTTGGCAATGCATAGTTCAGTTTTGCGGTGATAAAGCACTGTATATGTTTTAGGGATGACGCCGTATAATTGAACAGGTTTTGTAAGTCCAGTTCTGCAAATGTACCATTTTATGATGGTATTTGTATGCTCCTGTAGGTGTCACACATACATGTACACATGGCTGGTGAAGCCGAAGTTCCTAATGGTGTGGAGGCCGCATATTTTGTGCAAGGAACTTCGGTAGTTGCCTGCAAGATGAGCACATACCAAGCTAGGTGAAATATAATTCTCACATCATAAAGATTCGAAGAAAGGCGAAATATACATTCTTGCGTCCAGGTGGTAGTAAACCACTGCAGTGAACATATTGTGAAGGAAAGCCACGTGTTTATTTCCTCAAAATGTTTAACATTTATTTCCAAATTAATAGTACTAGGTGGCTAAATAGAATGATGTGTTATGAACTTACGCTCTAAGAAATACCTGCGCGCCTACTTAGCCGCCAAACACTCAAAGAGCCAATCATTGCGTTATAGGGAATCAGCTCAGCGCATGAAGGGGCGGAACATCCGTTTAGACCTAAAAATGAAGTCTGCGCTGTGGCATTACGCAATGCAAAGCGTCATGCTTGCATTGCGTGATGCCATAGCGCAGACTTAATTTTGAGGTCTAAACGGATGTTCCGCCCCATCTTTCGCTGAGCTTATTTTGTAGATTGCAGAGATTGGCTCTTCGGGAGTTTTGCGGGTGAGTAGACGCGCAGGCATTTCTTAGAGTGCACAACTTGTATTGAAAAATAAATTGTGAAAAATGTATCATAATAAATGAACAAAGTATCTTGGATGAATACTAAAATCTCCATACGAGTTTAAGTAGTGTTGATAAAAAAAAATATAGATAGATAAATTAACAAAACATATCTGACATATTGTCCAGGGGTCTCAAACACGCGGCCCGCGACTAGCTGCGACGCGGCCCGCAAGCAACCGGCTCCGAGTCCTGGTTCCCATGTCTGGATCGCTAGAAATGGCATGTGACATATTGATCTCATCTCGCCGATTCACTTCCGCTCGTAAAGTGTAGCTCTGCTCGTTTACGTGGTCACATAGTTTATACTTATCCGTGTTCCTTTGCCTTTTGTTTTGCTTTATTTTATGCCCGGCTTTTTGTCACGTTAAACATCTGTACAACAATTTCGCTACTAGGGTGCAAGCGCGAGCTCTTCGTTGAAGGATGCATCTCGGTTGCGCGAACTCTCAATCAGTAGGAGCAACTGCCAAAAATAAAGCTACAATTTCGGGATTCTCGCCTTCCCAAAAATATTATGATTAAAAGACAAGTATTTTTTTTGTGTGTGTTGTAATAAAAATTTTCAGAAAATCGAGAACTGTCAAATTAACTGATTGATTTTTTCAGAGACACGTTGAGAGAGCTTGGTTGATTCCTGAGTGATTTGAGCAACGGGAACGACAGTCTACTTACTATCCAGTTCCGCTAAAAGGCGGTGCCATTTTAATGTTTCGACATCACAATCAAGGCAGGGTTGAAAAGCAGTTATATAATCAAATCGAATCCAAAAATGACACTGGCAAAACTGTGATTCTGCAAAAAGCAGAGAGCACGAGGTCTCTTCTTTTATAGATCTTTTAACCCCCCGTCGTATGTTGGCCAGATAGTCCACCCTTTTCTGGGTGGACTATCTCGCCCACACACTCAAATGAGTTCAAGAACCCTGATATAGTCTGTCGCAGGGTAAGAGAAGTCGCACCCGCAAAGCTCTCTGGTCACCTTGATTAAAGGGACCATGAAATGATTTTAAAATCGAGTTTCATCCACCGCACGTCGTAAAAGGTGTGAAAAGAAACACAAAAACACAAAAATAGGGAGCCCAAAAAAATTATTTGCTATAGAACTTTTAAAAGAAAACTGGACTCTTTTGCGCCTTCCTTCCTTCGCCTGTTCACTACGATGCATACGCAGAATCGGTGCACGTCAGCCGAATCCACATCGCCTATTGGGTAAGAGCCTACCTCACCAGCACCGCGATCGTAAACAATAAATAGCCGGCGAATGTTTCCTAAAAGTTTTGTTAAATAATATTCAGATCCACATTTTGTAGCATAATTAGAGATGTGTGGCGAAAATTGCCAAATTTGATAATGCTGAGAGCCAAGCGCCATCTATCGTGTGGTAAACGAAGCAACTACTGCGCGTGCGCAGTAGGGCAGGGCCGCCAGTTACTTGGGTGACGGCGACCAACGAACATTTATTTTCTTTGTTTTCCTTCCTCTCAAAACTCTGACTGACTGAACGTTTATTTTTCTACGTGTTCTTCCCGCGCGTGCCGACTTCAAGCAGCAAGAAAACAGTACTTAAAACAGACCACGACGAACAAGAACGCTGGATTCACCGACTCCGACGAAGCGTATAGGCCTAGCAGGCATTCCGACTCGGCGCTGCGTTGCTTCGTCGCAAGACCGTCTGCCTACGACCGGCTGGCGTGCTAAATGGAATATGCCCGCGCGACCCTTGTGGACCCTTCCCGTATTATAGTTTGATCACTGACCTCAATTCTAGATTAAGAGGTGAGGAGGTCAATCTCTTCCCCTTGTTTTCCGAGGCAGCGTTGACGAACACTCGTCGAAAAGGGACTCGTCGATTCTATCTTCTTGTTTTGTGTGATATAGAGCTGAAATAAACGCCGTATGGATTGCCTTCGTAACACGGTATGTACACTTTGTTATTGGTATGCCATTTTTATTCTGACAGACTGCACGTCACTGTCGACCCCGGTCCAACCTTTCTTTGCCGAGTGTCGCGTCAGTATCGAGTTGCAATCGTAAAAGAACGGTCCCGAAGCGCTTACCAACAGCGCGAATACAAGACTTCCATCAAGCGCGCGCGTCCGCTCCGAGTGTAAACAGGTATTTACGTGGCTCTTGCTGACACTCGTAGTTCAAACGTATCTTTTTTAACGTCGGCTCGCTCCTGCATCTCCGAGGCCGCGAAAAACGCCATCTACGTCGCTTTGCAAACGACTGACACGGGCCGGCCCTTCTGCCAACAATGACGGGGTGGTGACAAGACTCGCTGCACTTCCCAACAGGCATACCGGCGTATGGGACTAGTCCCATGCTGTCGCTGTAGCGCAACATATCTCATTGAATTTCGCTCAGCTGCGATGCGGCGATGAGAGGCGCCGATTCAGGAAATACGTCGGTGACATCAGCGCAGTAAAACCTACCGGCGCACCCCAACTCGTTGCCGCTAACACTCCCATTCTCTTACTGCCGAGAGAACTTCCGGTTCCGGAAACGGTTTACGTCACGGCTTCTTTTGCGGTCAGTTGGAGAGAATGAAAAAGTCGATATTTCAATAATTTTTTGTGTAAAAGTTAATAAACCGAGACGAAAACGGATGCCTGTTCGGCATTCAGTGAACATTGACGGTTTGATGTAAAAGTTATCCGGAAAAAGTAAAAAGGTCATTTCATGGTCCCTTTAAGCGCGAGACACATGTACGACGAAACCGTCCGATCCGACGACCGACCGCGCAATACGACGGTCGGAGGCGAGGGTTTTCAACGCTCTCCGATGCTACGAAAACCCCCTCCCCCCAAGGTCATTCCGGCAGTCCGCACGTCGTATCGGACGGTTTCGTCGTACATGTGTTTCGCGCTTTAGGGGTAGCCTCCTTTCGACTTGCTTCCTCTCCAGCCTTTGTTCTTCTCAAGTGGAAATATTTCAGGGCTTTGTGGGAGGGTCTTATCCTGCGTTTTTTGTGTTGCAACCAACTATAATGTATAAAGACAAATTGAAGCACCAGAGGCGCGCCTGCCCACGACGTCATAGTCAACCAATCGGATCGCTTGAAAAGCATGGATGTGGTAGGGTCAGAGAAGCGTGCACCCTGAATAAGGTTGCTGGATGCGTCCACTCTTTTCCAAGAGCCCCACGACACGGACCCGTCGAAAAGATGGACGATTGGAAACGCCATCTGTACGTGAGACCTCTATACGGGCCACATTCTTTGGGAATCATTGAAACGCTGTGTAAAAAGGGCTACATCTGCATTTAAAAGACAAAAAAAAAAATATTATCATTTTAATATATGTTTTTCAAACTTCTATTTTTTTTTTTTTTTTTTTGCTTTACTCCATTAATGTTGTTTGTGGTGACAAAAATAACTAGAGCGGTAATCGCCGAAGATTTAAGACCAGTGTAAGTAATTTTTTAAGCGCAATGGATGTGTGCTTTTTTTTTTCATATGAGTTTATTGATATGTTGCAAATAAATTTATTTATTTATTTGCTCATCCCGATTATTATCTTTGGATTTTTCCGCAATTTCCCCGCTTCTGCGTATAGCGGTATTTCTTTTTCGCTTTGGTATTTTATTGTTGCTTTGTGTTGGCTGTGCCGCGCACTGATCTCTATTGTAGTAGGCTGGATCGCGAATCGGGAGCCCGTCGGTGTCGCCACCGGCGGCCATTGCTTGACACCAGGCAATACACGCAAGTCTATGGGAGAAACGCAAAAAAAGCAAGAATATTGATGCATGTACGCTGTGCTCGGAGGCGAGTATTTTATGGTGTGCTGCGATCCTTATGTCGGGTGTTTGGAGACCGAATTGGTATTTGTCCAACGTTCGGTCGCCGAATAAAAAAATCAAACGTACCGGAGCACCTACGGCTGAGCTGGTAAGCTTGCTCTCATGGTGGAGCAAACAAAAGAACTTGCCGTCAATGAGACCGTCCTCGGGGAAGCCCAGACGTTGATGAATGGCAAAGAAGTTCCATCTGGACAACGGCTTTCCGAGAGTGAGAGAATTCCGCGTAGCAAAACCTTCGAGCTTGGCGTCTGCTAATCCCAACTCGACGAAACCGCCACCGACTCCGCGGTAACTCTAGGTAACTCGCATCATTGATCTGCACTACAGCGGAGTCACTCTCGACCAGAAAATATTTATTTATAAGAATTGCGAGGGTTGTCAGTTTTAATGTTTGTACGCAAGGTATTTGACGGGCTTATCGAAAAGCATCCAAAAAGTTCCAGTGCCGATAACAGCTTAGAAACGGGGGAAAACGGCACTTTTCCTCGTTCTTCCCATAGAGTCCCATGCATTGGCTGGTGTCAATCAATTGCCGCCGGTGGCGACACTCGGCCCCAGCTGCCGAGGCCGCGGTTTGCGATCCAGCCTATAATAGAGATCAGTGGTGCCGCGTAATATACATTGTTCTTATCATATTTCTACACAGGCGTATAAAAAGTGGTCTTTATTTTGTGAATTGTTTATTCCTCCTGCCTGGACACCCCAACCACCGCACTCAGCAGCATTGTTGGGTGAATAAATATATAAAGTCGGAGTGCTATCAAAACGTACAAGCCACACAAACGCACGCGCTCATGCAGACAGAAAGCGAAAAGACACTGCGCGCCCTCTGCGTACAAATTAATTAGCTGACGGGTAAGAACAGACATACGGGCGCAGTTGTACTCGCGAACGCAGAATGCCGACTTCAGCGTCTGCGTCCGCGCCGTATATAAAAGCCTATTCAGCAGACGCTTCGTTGCCATGGTGACGGTATGCCTACCAGACGGACTTTATCGTACGGAAGGAGACGGCGCTGCGGTGGGCTCAGGTGCGTGCTTGCGCACTTTCGCCAGTGCTTTTTAATGGGTGAAGCGTGAACAGTTAAAAATGAGAACTTAACAAAGATGACAGACTTTCTCGAGCACCTAATATTTTAACAAATCTTACACGAAAAGCTTTCTTTTTGTTGTAAAACACAGCGGCCCTTTTCTTTTTCTTTTTTTTCTTTTTTGCTTTTTCTGAAGAAGGGGCTAACAATATACTCATTGTTAGAGCACACTCAGCGTGTGCTCTTCCGCTATAATTGTAACCACTAAAACCACAAAGAAACAGTAGTTTCGTCGTTACGGCTCCGTGTTCGGAGCCAGTTTAAGCTCGTTCCACGAGATTATCTGCACCAATGGTAATAAAAATGGACGAAGACAAGCAAAGCCCTATTCGAAGGAACGAGGAAGAGAAAAGTGGATCTCAACTTCGCACATGCTGAGTTCCCGACGCCGAAAAGATGTGCATTTGAGGCGCCTGTTTAAACCACGCTAGCGGTGAAGTCAACTACAAATACTACTCTGAACGAAAAGTCTTTCGCATTGAATCTTGTGGCCTCGTTCCGCGAACTTAATATGGATGCATAAAATGCCTTTTAACGCTACCCCACCAACCCAAAATTCGGTCTGTCCGCCCGTCCGTGCATTTACCGCTAAATTTAGCGGGGAAAGTGGCGTCACGCACCTGACGTCACGTGATCTCTACACCTTGAGGAAACTGACACGACCTTTACATCAACTCAGATTCCCCGCTAAATTTAGCGGGAAGGGTGGGGCGTCTTGTGTTGCCAAAACGTCATTTCAATTTCCCCGCTAAATTTAGCGTGAAATTGGCGTCACGTCACCTATACAGCAATCCAGTTTCCCGGCTATATTTAGCGGAAAAATTCACGTCTCGTCACCTAGACACCAGTCCAGCTTTCCCGCTAAATGTAGCGGGGAACTCGAAGCCACGTGGCCTATACAAAATCCCTTTGGTTCTCACGATAAATTAGGCGGGAAAACGTGCGTCACGTGTGAATCCTTCTGGCGGCATTTCACGCATTATAGAACTTGAGGGTAAAAGTCGCTGCCAATTTTAATCGTACAATAGCTTCATTTGTCGTACAACTGCACTCCATACAGTGTATACACCGACGCAAACAAGCCCCGTTCTTGTTACACCAGGTGTGGGCACTGCGCATGCGCAGAAACCGAATTCCGGAGGAGTGAAGCGTCCGCGCATGCGTGGTGCCACCGACAGCAGCGCCACCCCAGTGGCCTGAAGTCAGTGAGTGGAGTTGGTCTATACATTCTGTTCCCACCTCAAGCCCGACCGCAGCAAACTCAATACGATCAAATTGAGCCAATCCAGGGGCGCCAAAAGTGAATCCTTGTTGTCTTTGTTGGTTTGTTAATTGGTTTCACCGGCTGTAACCAATCACGCACAAAGCAAAGCGCAGGATTGCGGCGGCTCAGCCACAGCGTGTGATTAGTCCATTCGGTGAGAGCAAACGTACAAAGACGACGAGAGCCGCACGGCAATGCACTTTCGACAGATTTGCTTCGTTGGATCCTATGCGGAGCGCAAGTATACCGTCTGCTTATTGCATGCAGGGGTTGCAATGATGTCAGAAGGCCGCCAAGCTCCTCTTATTGGTTGATCGAAAAACAAATAGTGGGTAGACCTCGAGGCATCTACCATTGAGGTCTACAAACTCTCCTTTTCACCAGAGCCAATCAGAGCTAGGCATCGCTCTGACGTCAACGCAACTCTTGCTGAAGCAGACGAACTTATTGCTCTACGCATAGCGTCGGCAACGATTGGACGAAGTGAAACGAAGTATACGGACTATGGGGTGTCTGCCTTGATGCAAAGCTTTTGGGAGAGTCGATGGCTGCTGTCATGATGGAGGGAGCTCGCCAGACGACGAAGCTGAAAAATATGTTTAGACCATGAAAAAGGGTTAGCGCTCTGGCACGGAACATGATTTGTAACCAGGCTCAAAGCCATGTGGCAAACTGTCTTTCTTTTTTTTTTTTTTAGGTCTAGAAATATTTTCAGCCTCTTCATTTGCTGCGATTCGTAGATTGCAGTCATCGGCTCTCCGAAGACATTTTCGGTAAAGTAGCTAGACGCTTCAAATTTCTTAGAGTAAAGCAAGCCAGAATACAGTGTAGAAACGCTGTCAGTTACGCAGCCCTGTCGGTCGCTGAACACAAGACATTGAATTGTGCAAAGTGTTTCCCTAACGCAAAATGAAAAACTAAAAAAAGAAACTGAAAACAACATTTGCACATCAATAAACAACTAGCCTTGATAAAAAAAAAAATATATATATATATATATATAGGGTGTTTCACGTAAGAGTGACTAAGATTCCTAAAAATAGTGTATAGAGGTAAAAGAATAATTTTTTCGGGACCGATTTACTCGTTTTGCCTACGTCAAATAATGCGCGATACATACAAATTAGTTCGCTAATTAACTAAAAATGACTAATCAACTTTTTAATTAGTATAAATATACATATGGTTCTAAATCAGTCACTTTCATAAAGACTCCGCACGCGTGAGGAGCGTAGTAGTGTGATAAAGTTACCACTCGTGGAGCAGGTACAAAGCTGGGGCTCTCATAAGAGACGGAAAAATCGCGCGGGTGCCTTACCGCAACCGTCAGCCTTGTACGTGCTCCACGAGTGGTAACTTTAGCGCACTAGTACGCTTCCCATGCGATCACAGTCTTAGTGGAAATGTCTGATTTAGGGGTTTTTGATGACGCTCAGCAAGTTTCTAATTGGAGCCCCATGTCTGTTTTCACTAATTAAAAGGTTTATTAGTCATTTTTAGATAACTAGCGAACTAATTAGTAAGTATCGCAGATTTTACGACGTCCGCCAACACGAGTGATGCGGTCCCGAAAAAAATTATACTTTTACCTCGAGAACACTAATTTTAGCAATTGTTGTTACTCTTTCGTGAAACATCAACCATGGCGACATCTTATGCGGAATTCATAAATGTGCACAATAATGTCGGCAAAGTTGGTTCAACTGTTTCGATGCTATAATGATGTAACGTTTCTACCTTTCAGATGCTAAAGTAACAACATAAACAAATAAGTTGTTTTCTTCTATTTTTGTGTGTGATGCTATGCGAGTAGAAATTGGGGGAGAAAAGGAGACCAGAGCGCATAAAGGCGCCAGTGAGTTGAGCTCGGACTGGAAAGGTTAGTGGATAGCCGCCAAAGACATAGCCGCCTCCGTTTCTACTCGCTGTTCAAACGTCAAAAACCGGACGCTAGCGTTCGGCGTTCGAACGCGTTCGAAGAGGTAGTAGAAGACAAAGGCAGCTATAGCTTTGCGTCTCCTCCTCTCTCTCTCAGTTTCTAACCCTATGCTCACCGATAATTCAAGAAACGCATGGTGTGGCTTATTGTATTCACGCTCTTTGTCTCGCGATTTGTTCTACGGCGTTTTGATCGGCTCAGGCTGCGTTCTCATTGACCGCGTGAGTGATGGTAACATGCTCTGAATTTGCTGCGCCCTGAGTCCTATGTTGTCCGCGACCGTAAGGAAATCCGTAGCCACACGGCCTACAGACCAGGGGCCCTACCCTACGCGGCGGGACCAAGGGACCCAGACATCGCCGCCTGCTCCGATTGGTCGTCGGCGGTGCGGAGGGGCGTGGCCATTCGCAGCAGGCGGCGATATCTAGGTCCAAGCTTAATTGGTCCCGCTTGGTCCCGCCGTGTAGATGAGGGTTCCTGAAGTGCGATCGGTGCAGCTATCGTCACTGACAACCTAAGAAACGGAGGGCATGGCGAGTCCCAATGACCTTATTAACGTCCTAGAGCCAATAACGCCGAAGAAGAAATTACGAGGCAAGGTGCGTGAACATGAGAAGCAACCGCCCTCTGTTTCTTAAGTAGTCAGTGACTATACATCTTTCCAGCACTTAGCCCTCAAGCAGAAAGTGACGAGCCACTGGACCGTGAACGCGCATGCGCGGAGTCATTTATATTCCGCACAAGAAACTGACTGCGCATGCTCGGACCGCCTTCCAGTGTCCAGCAAACAAAGATGGCGGCTTGCGGAAGGTGATTATACGGAGCGCAAGTTCGTCTGCTTCATGAGCAGGGGTTGCGGTAACGTCAGTATACGCCGACCTTCGATTGGCTATGATTGGCAGGATAGTGGGTAGACTTCAGTTCCTTCCGATCGAAGCCAATCAGAGCCCGGCGTTCTGACGTCGCCGCAACCCGTGCGCAAGAGGCGGACAAACGTACGCTCCGCATTTCCTTTTCGTGGCGGCGCACATCCGGGGTGAAAGTAAATAGGGCGGCATCGACAAACCCCCCACGAAGCGTCGGAAACCCGAATGGATGGGCGTCATCCGTAGCCGATCGCTGATTGCTCAATCAGTGATCGACCGCGCTTCGAGGTGCAGGAGACCTTCGGTGCGCCCGAAAGCCTTAAGGCACTGGGTGGCGCTGCAATCAGGGTACGACGACGGCGGCGGCGGATCAAGCTGCTGCCGCCCAATTTAGAAAGTTCGGCAGTGTGCACCCATCCAGTCGTTCATTCATCCACCCAAATAACCGTGTACTATAAAGAAAAAATCGTGCTTGAAAGGTTTTCCGATGCCCCAAGAACTTTTTCAGCTCGTGAAGAACGGTACGTGTCTCCTCAAGCACTACCGCCTCCTGACACGCTTGAAAGGCAACTGGGCGATGAAAATTTCGCCTAAAAACAAAGAAAGCTTTAAAAAAAACCTTAGAGGCTTTTCACGAACAACATATTTAGGAATGCCTAAAATAAATTTTAGGGTGTGAAATATTGACAAGCCGAAGAACTACTAAAGCCGGGGTCACACTGCTTATACATCCTACAAGAGACAGTCTGCATACGGATTCGAACGCGAATCACGGCGAGATTCCTGCTTCGAATGCCGCGTGGCAATGATTTCAACGAAAAAACTTGCCGCGAGGCATTCTAACCACGGATATTTCGGTGACTTGAGTTTGCAGACTGTCTTTTGTACGATTTATGAGCGGTGTGACCCCGGATTTTTTTAGAGTGTGCAAGTCGAAACCTAGACATTGAACCAATGACTAGAATTAAGACTGCAAGTTGGGCTAGGTTGTTCTGATGAATACTCAGGTAGACAAAAATTCGCTTTGTACTGTGTTGCCTCACACTTTTCATCCCTGTGTTATTCTTTGTCAATAAACCTCGGTATGCTAAAAGTTTACCTTTCGAGAAAATCCCAGGAGACCTCGCGGCGAGGTGAATAGACCCTTTTCGAAAGCCCATCAAGCAACATCAAAACTTGAACAAAGTTTGACCGAAATGGATGATACGCGGTGATCACGGAAGCCCTCCGTGTCCACTTTAAACACTTTAACCACTTTAAACACAAAATGGAAAAACCGAACCCGAAAGCTTACATTTAAAAACCTACGCAGTAGTGATGGGGCTCAGCAGACTAATTCAGTGGAAGAGGAAGTGAAAGATGCAGAGAGAAAAATGTGGGGGTAGGATTGCGGGAAACATCAGCTCTACCAATGTACAGGTCACAAAAACAGGACATAAAAAAAATGTCTTGGACAATTCACTGGAAAGTTCTTTACTCTCTGACGCAAGAATGGGAGTTTTAAGGACGAGGACATCTAAATTTCAGGAGACAGACACACTATGTGCCGCCTGCCATAATGAGAGCGAGACATTGGAGCACTTAGTTTTGAAGTGCACGGGGCTTCCCCCTGCCCTCCCTGAAGGAGCAACGGATTTGGCCCTTGCTTTGGGTTTTGCTGGCGATGATGGAAGGACGAAAGAGAAGAGGATTACAGTTACGAAGAGGCAATTAGAAGATTGGAGGAAATTGTTTAGGGAAAATTGAATGACGCACAACTAACTAGCACAGCTGGGGACAGGCGACACATAGGAAAGTTGGGACTCCCTCCCGCGTGGCTCGGCCCGATGTCTAAACCCTGTCTCCCAGTGGGTCCGGTGCTTATGTAACGCCGACATTGTTTGACCAGAGGAAAATTGGCGACTCTCTCGCCGGGGGGAAGAGGCGGCAAATGGTGTTTTTAGTTTTTTCGCCCGAATTCCCAACTGTCATCCTGGTGATATCCCACGCCGCTTGATGATATAGTTAGAGACAGAAAATCGGCTTAGAAGGACGGGGAGAAATTATATGTTTGTCTTTTTAGACTTATGCTAGTTGGCGTAAGCTACCGCCCGTTACAAAAGGTACATATAGCCATTAGCATCCATCCATCCATCCATTGGGCAATATGCATGTGATCGGATCCAAGTTCTCGCCGGACGCTTCGCAACCCTCGTGAGTCGTGACCAATGCATGGTCATGCAGAATTCGTGCCCAAACAATAAAATGGCCGACTTGGATATTTGCTCCAGCTGCTACCAGATGGCGTTCTCTTCTGTAAAGTGTCTAACGTAGAGCTGTTCCGATGTACGCTCGGGCCGACTCAGGCGCTTCGTCTCTCCTAGAAGCATCAGGATGCATTCTCTCTTATCGCTGGGAGAGAAAACCCACGAAATATAAAACGAACACAACTTCTTCACGTATACCCTGACTTGCTTTCCTTCTGCTTTCTTTCTCCCATTCTGAAATCACAAAAACACTTCAACATCAACTTCGTCTCCTATTTCATTGGATCGTTATAATGCGCCAAACAAAGAGTGTGTGTGTGTGTGTGTGTGTGTGGGGGGGGGGGGGGGGTAAGTGCCCCATATTTTCGGAAAGCTCGATTCTATTGAAGAGACCAGATTGTAAACTTGAAGTGTGGGGTTCGACCGGTTTAGGCGAACCTTCTAACTTTCGGCAAGGTTCGACAGTGAAATGTTGCCCGACGTTGACACCAAGAACCTCGAATGCTCGAGAACAACAATTTATGCAATAGTATGTTTTATATCTTACACCGAATAAAAGCAAACCCTCGAACGTTTAGTGGTTTAGTTCATTTGTCGATGTAAAACTCTAAATTAGATTTTAAAAAAAAAAAATCTTTCAGTCTTTCCACTCTGGTGAAGAAAGAAGACCAGTCACCGTTGAAACCTGGGCCGCTGGCGTCCACCGAGACCGGGCTACATAGGACAACAGCGCCGCTCTTTATCCTTTGTCTTTACTGTGGCCATCATAATCTTTCAAAAAGCATGTTTTTGCGTAAAAACCAACGGAAGAAACTCTTTTTGTAGTAACTTTTATTTGAGTTTAGTACAAAATGAATGGCGCGTGATGTTTTCTAAAATTTTTAGTTTGCGAGGATTTGCGGCACAATTAATATTGTTTTTATACAACCATGCCTCAGTGGTGATTTCAGGTAGTGCGTATCGACCCAGGCGCATCCTAAGTTCGGTAGTAATTCGCGGCGCGTCCGCTTGGGAGACGGGGTAGCGACCCTGAAACCCCTTCCACCTTATCCGTTTCGGCGCCAAAATGGCCGGTTAAAGCCAAAATAAAAGTCACGTCCAGTTCCTCGAGTTGCCGCTGCGGGAGAAATGGCGGCGTTGCGATCGCCATTAGCTCGGTTCTCGAGTACGGATCGGTGCCACTTTATCAGAGCAGGCTCTATGGCAGTTTCCCAACTGAGTGGTTCTAGTAACGGTGAAACCAGCACTGCGCTCGTCACATGTGTTTCTTCTTTGTCCTCGTCTGTTCTTCTCGCTGCTTCCTACGATGAACCCCCACCTCGCCCAAATATCCATTATTCTGATAGCTGGAAAGATTGCCGCCGTCGCTCATAGACGGCGGTAGCTGTCCAGAAGTTTGCGTAGTTTTGTGCCAACATCTGCTTGGGACCGGACACGAAACTGGCGAAACTAGCCCTTAACATCTCCGCTGTAATAATGTACCGTTTCTCCGTTAGGCGTCGTCAACTCGTTTCAATTTCCGCGCTTGCGCATTATGGTCCAGCTTGAGTCGAAATCGTGTTGAAGTTCGTGTTAAAAGTTCGAAAAAGTCTAACCTGGTCGAACTCGAACCTGTGCAAGTTTGCGATATCCCTAGTAGAACTCGGTGTCATTTTGAGTCCTAATTAGTAATCTCTAGAAAAGCGGGCGTGGGCAAGAACGTAAAAGAGGTCCGAGTCTTATGCGACGAGAAATTGAGGGAGAGGAAGAGCCGAAAGCGGGCGAAGACGTCAGCCAGTCGAGAATTGGTCATTTTCAGTTGCGCACACTGTTTACCATGGTCACGTGGTGTTTGAGGTATGGTGTACCCAATATATTCAAAGTCGTGGGTTACCTAGGGCACATTTGTGGCCTCCAAGAAGTTGCAAATACTTCGAGTGGAAGAAAAGATGTTGCACAAGTCAGAGGAAACACTTGTACCTACGTCATTCTCAGTAGGGTCACGTATCAGGGGCTGGACGACGCGGTGGCGGCGCACGACGGACCAACGTTGCACCGGACATGGATCCGCTATTTCGGAACTCTCGTTCGCTGTACCGGTCAATCTATCTTCAAGCGCATAACATCGATCAGAAAGGATATAGGTGGGAAACAATCGCACGACAAAGGGTGCACTCAGCTTCGTCGTCGGCGTCGTCTCTGTCGTCTGCTCCCCACACCAAAAATGCAAAGAAAAAAAAAAACGCGGTCGGGTGTAGTCACGTGTTTTCAAGCAATTTTCTCCTCCTCTACATTTCTCCCTCCCCCTTGATCCACATCGTCCACATGACCCGGCAATGAGTCTCCGTGCTCATGTTTTGGTTTCGGTTTGGAGCAGTTGAGCCTTTTTTTTTTTGTCTTTTTGTCTTTATTAAAAATATACCTGACTCTGTATCAACATATTGATTGGGTAGTCTCTTGACGCCTCATTGAAAAGCCTGGCAGAATATATACAAAACAAAACTCTTGGGTGTCTTAGCTTCACTGAAAAACCTTGATAAGGAAAAACCCGTGTCTACGCTCTTCCCCGCGGTTATTAGGGAATCTGTGTATAATGTTCACGAAAACGTTGAGTTGTTAGCATCCGCAAGGTCCGCAACCCGTAGTGCACGATCTACGAAAAGCGCCCATGGTCACTAACGACTCACGAAACGCAAGGCGCGGCGAGCCCGGTGCATCTCATTATCTCTCCGCGGCCATTCACATAGCGGCATTAGCCGAGAAAAATACCAAAGAACAAATCAGTAAACAAGAACGTGTGTGAAACTTTAGCCACGCCAGTGACTTTACAATATTTTCCGTACGAGGTCAATTCTAGGGGCGGGAGAATTAATATTTAACTTCGACCTTCTCGAAGCAGGCGGAGCTTTTTTCAAGCTTCATTGTGACCTGGTGCCTATTCTAGTGAAACATTATTTAACAAAACAAAACAAAAACGAAACTGCGGCTAAACTGGAGCATCATAAAGTTCCCACTGGTACAGCCCTGGTCGAAAGTGAAGCCAAGTTCGGGCGATCGTTGTTTAAGCACCTCTTCACTTATTTATTCCTCTGGATTGAATGCGACTGCAGCATGCCTTATGCATCGACCCTTTCGACTGCCTCTGGACTCCGTTAATTATTCACGTGGGCTTAGCGTACCGCCGCTGAACGTCTGCCTTAGGAACCGCATGCACGAAACCCTAAGAAAAATAAAAAATTAAGGCGTGCTACGGAGCACAGTTTTGATGACACCGATACTGCGACTGAAATAGATGTCGGATTCGTCTTTATTATTTTATGGACTAAACGATGAAGCGACCGATGCAAAACCACCTAGATTAACCAAAACCTGGGCACCGGAAAGTTCGACATCACCCCAGCGAGGTCGAGCGAAGAGAAAGGCTGGACACGAATGTCGCGTCAGCGTTCGGCAAAGCCTCGTGTCCAATCAAAGTGTCGAAGGAAGCTCGGAATGGGGCTCGGGCACGGTGTAAGATATATATATATATAGGTGGTGGACATTGCGCGCGTTGCAGACACCAGATAAAGTCCTCTCCTCGCTTTGGTTGCAAGCGGAGCCACCAGATGTCTCTTCGATGATCGGCTAGTGGTTGCTTGCCGCAGACCCGGTTTTCCATAGGAAACAAGTCGTTTTCTTTGTGTGACGCGTCATGTAGAAGTTGTCACTAGTGCTGCGTAGACATAGCTTCGTCAGTGGCTCTATAGTTTCGTGCCTCAATGGCGACAATAACAGTTTCATGAACGCGGGTTGAAGCGGAGAGATATCTTGCGCGGTGTTTAAGGCGGCGTTTAAGCCAGTGTCCGTCAAGTTCAGAACAAACGCGTTGAGCGGAGTGCTCACGCGCAACAGTGCCACGCCAAAGATACTTTTGTTTTGTCTTTTTTTCTTTATTTGAGCCGTCTGGCCGTTGGGAACCATAGAGTTATTACTATAAACGCTAGAGGCTCAGCTGGCGCTAGTGTCTACGGGACTTCCGGTTGCAAATTGAAGCAGACAGCATGCAGTCTACTTTTCCAGTCTTCCTGTGTATTCCTATGGGAAAACGCGCGTGAATTTTGTCTCGTCGCCGGAAAATAACATGAATAACTTTTGTTATTTCGGTTGTACCGGGTAGTATGTACCTTTATTAATATTGTGAAAGTGTAATTGCTTTAGTTACAGCATTTTTCTTTTACCACTGAACGATGCTAAACTTCGCTATATTTCAGGCCCAAACCTCCGTTCCATGGAAGGCATATAGAAGCGAGTGACGATTCTAAGCAAAATAACGATCGAAATGAATGTAGAGTGTGTTCGTTCGCCAGCATTCCGTTGGTGCTTATATATTGCTAATACGCCTGTCCTCTCACTATATGAAAATGACCCCGTCGTGCATCTTTACGAGTGGTTAAAAAGAACGTTTGAGACGTAAAGAATAAAGGACGTGGACTACGAAAGGTGTGTTTTCTTATTATTTCCTATGTTGGGCAGTTTTTATCGCGCACCTGTCCTCTGGCTTCCCCTATTTGCAAAGATTTGGAACGTGCGGGTGATGATTTGAACACAGAACTAGCATCTTCGCACATATTCATGAGCAGAAAGAATAAAACAGTACTTATTTATTGCAAATCGGGCTATATTACGTGACTTTCAATTTATTTTGATCGTCTGCAAGCACAAGGAGTTACTTATCCAGTGTTAGTGCGTAGTTCTTGCCGTCTCTCTTGGTTTTCCACATGTCCTTCGTACGTTTGGCACGTATATCCCCCATGCTGGAAAGCGTCGACGCCGTGTTCGCGCTAACAGTGTCCAACAGTGCACATAAATACGCGTACGAAGCGGTTTTAACACCGCTTTTAATGCCACGAATTTTAAATAAAAATGCTGTAACTGACCAATTATTTTGTCTGCGTGACTGAGAAATGTTCCAATGTGCCTAGTACGTACAAATTATTCGTGATATTTGCTCTTATAATCGAGCGCAGAGAGAAAATGCACTCGCTTTTTCCAATAGAAATGCATTACCGGAAGTCAATTTCTGACTGCTTGCTGTCTGCTTCAAAATGCAACAGCACACTAGCGCCAGCTGAGCCTCTAGCGTTTATTGTAATAACTCTAAGGTGGGGTTATTGTCGGAATAGGCTACTGGGGCGCGCGCCAATATACCGGTAGAAACTGGGAGAGAAAAGGAGACGAGAGCGCGCCAGGAAGCCACAGCACCGAGCTCTATTTGGAATTAATAGTAGGTAGATCAGAGGCAAAGGTAACTAACTGCCTTTGTTACCACTCACTGTCCGAACGTATTAGAGCACCAAACACCAGCGTTTGGTGTCTGAGCGCTTTCGATGAGTGATTAAAGACAAAGCCAGCTGTATCTTTACGTCTGATCATTGCAACCAAAGGTCGGTGTTCCGACGTCCCGACGCGCTCTCGTCTCCTCTCATTCAGTCTTTCTACCTAGAGCCACTAAATGAGCTGCACTTACAGTATCGGCACTCCGTTCTCCGAGATTGTGGTGGGCTCCGCCACTTTGGGGCTTCTGCAGAGCAGACGGAACTGCCGATTGATATGTTTTAAAAGTGCGACTTCCTCATCATTAGATTCGGTGTAAGGAAGCTCATGTAATAGTGCGTTGCTCTGCCGCGAACTGTTGAAACTTTTGTGGAGGACGGAAAAGCGTTTCCTGTGATTTCAGATAATGGCGACGCCACGTGTGATGCTGTACGTCTTCATACGTCCATCGCACGCAACGTCAGTGCTTGGAGGCGTTGAAAAATAATTTTACTGTCTTGAAACACGCAAGAAGAGCAACATAATTGTAAGAGATCTGAGGAAATAAGCATGAGTGATAAGTATATTGCATGCACAGTTCCAAAGACGCTCACATTGGCCGACGAACGCTTTCAGTACGACGATGCTCCACAGCGATCTTGGCGCGATTGGTTTTGACGACCCTTTCGAGGCTTCGAAACATTGAAAGGGTGCAAGATGGCGATCGCCATGGCAACAGACAGCGATGAGCCAATCACCTTAAGAGGTTTTGTCATCTGTATGTTGGTATTTGTTTGTGTACGGCTAGCAGGTGGGAAGGCAATGGCGCTACTTTCCCAGATGCAGTGACTTTACTTAGCCCCAGTGAATAAAGATACTTCGATTGAAAAGCCGAAACATCAGTTAGCGTTGTGGAAAATGTTTGCTCGTGCATCTTGCCTGAAAACGAATTAACTCAGCGAGCGCTAGCGTGCCGATAGCTTGGCGACAGAAAATTAGTCGAGATGGGAAGACAGTCGGACCGCTGCCCTTTTTAGAATGCTTATCCCAGCCCTAACGAATAAGATACTTTGATTGGAAAGCTGAGACATCCGTTAGCGTTGCCGAAAATGCATGCATCTCGCTTGAAAACGAATTGACGTGCCATCTATTAAGCGCTGGTGAGCCGATATCGGCGTTGCACAACGATGGGTTCCGTCTCGCGCTACAAGAGGGTACCCCGAAACATCTGACAAGTTTGACAGTTTCTTTCGTCGACAAGCAAGTTCAAGAATGTTATCTCTCATTTAAACTTGAATAGCATGCTTGTCAATAAATAGATCAGTCAAGGCACCTTTCCGCATATGTACTTGAAGCGAGCCTTCAAACCTTTCACGAATATTCAAACATTCGTAGAAACTTACAACGTCACTGTGCCTCTTTTCTTTTTTTTTTTTTTTTTTAGTTTAAACCTTGTTGCTCTACTTAGGCCTTATGCGATTTACCTAAAAATTATTTCAGCCTCTGCCACTCGTATAAACAAGATATCGAGTTCGTTATAACCATACAGACCCTGCGGTCGGAAGTGGCTCATGCGGATCGTCGATATAGTTTCAGTGTGTCGCGCTCCCGTAAGATGTGCTCCGTTTAGTTGCTGCGCTCGGAGTATGAAACTCGGAGCGTCGGAGTGGGAGTAAAAGAGCGCGGACTTAACGCGCCCCTTGTCTGCCTTGATACACCGACTCAACTCTGTTGTGTCACTCCGCGGTGGTTGCGCGACGGTCGCATTTCCGGTCTGGGGCTGTCAGCGGAAGTCGCCATGCGGGACGAGCATTCCTGCGTTACTTTGGAGGAAACCAGACTAAAACCGGACTTCACGAAAAACGCCGCAACTGGGGCTGTATCAAAAGAGCCGCGAAAGGTTGGAAGATCAGTTTTCACGCGTTTTCTGCCTGCTCGGTTCGTCCGAAAACTTGGATAGGTGGCGTGAAAGGGGAAAACAGACACCGTCGGACCACGACTGCTTGTGCGGGAGGCACTTCGGGTTGAATTCACAGATACTTGTGATCGTCAGACTTATTTGTTTTGTTCCAACATGAACGCCGGGAACCGTCAAGTTACCCAAGGACCACCCGCGGACGACGTTCAGTACGGCTTCACGTTCAAACGGCCGTCCGACCGTTCAAACTGTCCTCCGCTCGTTCAAACGACAGCAGACATTAGACCAAACGTTGCGATAAAAAGTGCAGGCCTCATAATAGTTTGAAGTTTGAAGGTTGTTTGGGGTAAGTAGGCTCGGTGTGGACACTAAAGGTACAAGGAGGCTTTGATCGTTGTTACCAGAGGCCACCGTTATGACTGATTCACTCAATCCGATACTGTTTGCTATTTTCAGTATCGACGTCGAGCATAGCAGTTACCCTCCACGCTTTTGCAGCTCGAACGACGTCGCGACTGAAAATAGCGACCATAATCTCATCGTGCGATGAGATTCTGTGGCGTTCACGCGAAAACGAATCGCCGCACGACACATTATGTACTCAAAATTTTGCAATATAACGAGCCTCGTTAAATCAACCCATGCCTCTAAAATTGTCAAACATTACTACGAAGACGAAGAATAAAAAACATTCCAAAGCAAAAAAGAGCACGGGGATTCGCACCGACCGCGTCAACATCAACATATTTCAATGATTTGTTGATGAGGGACGCGGTGATTCTTGAGCATATACCCTATCGTCGACGGTGGCGTGCCGCTATAAGGACGTTCCGGTTTGTTTGTACTTACACACGAGTCGATGTATGGTCTGACCATGCATTTCTTTTTTTTTACTTTGCCAGTCTCCGCGCTTCCTCCGCAGCTTGCTGTGAGTGTGTCTCGCTCCGATACCTCAGCGAGGGATCCTGCATGTATCGCACGGGCCTTTCTCGGCGTGTTCTGTGTCCTCTCCGCCTCGCTGAAAAGTTATACTTTACGCCCTTCAAGTAGATCCCGAACCGCATCACGACCTCTCCGGGACTGGCCGGACTCTGGCTGCTGCAGCTGCCGTACACACGCCCCGCGCGATTTCGCAACGGGCAATCCGGATCACGAATTCGTCCGCATGCAGCTTCGCTCTCAAGGAGGCCTTTCCGTGTCGTCTTCCTGAGAGGTCGCCTGTACAGCCACTATAATAAACGACGCTTCAAAACAACGACACTTCGGCCATATTGGCGCCGAAAATCATTGCTTTCAGATCTCCGAAACTTTGTCTGAAATCGCAGGAAATGTTCTTTCGTCCTCCGGGACCCTAAGGACAGTACGCGGCAGAGCAAAGCCAATATAACCATAACAGGGCATCAATTAAACATTTTCAAGGGTGTAGTTGCCATACTTTAATCGACTAATTTACCAATTATTAGGTTCCGTTCATTCCCCTGCATAAAAGTTTAAAAAAAATGTAAAATTACGTGTTTTTTTTGTTGTTGTTGTTTTTGCTGAATGTGAAATAAACGACACAATGCACAATTTCGCATTTTAAATCAACCTGGATGTGTGGTTGAGAACAGTCACAAGACACCCACACTCACCAATTATTTTATTACTTAAGTAGCAGACGCATGAGTGGTTCCTTGATATTCTCCAGCAAAAGCAAAACTCATTTGATTGTTCACAATATATATCGACCTCCTGCTCTAAGCGGACACTTGCACGGCATTGCAGCTTTCTGGGACGCAAACCTTTTTCACCTTATTTGGAGTTACGAATCTTGCCCCTACAGTTTACTTCAGGGTGAAATTTCACCTAAAATATGTCTTCATACAAGCGTAAACTCATCCACGTCTACGTGATGAAAGCGTTGAATTTTTACTTCTCTGTCAATATTTAACCGATTACCCAGTTAGAAAAAACAGTCGCGATTAAACCGTTAATCGATTTTTCAGTAGGCTACGCGATCAAGTGCCCAGCGCTAAACATAATCCAACCTTTCTGGTACGGTATATGATGCTCAGAAAGTGACGTTTTTGGAATCTTAACTATGGCAAGTTAATTGCGCCCGCTCTGAGCTCAGAACACATTTTGTGAATGGAGTGTCGTAAATTATAAAGCATAGTTCATCTAGTGGATTTAGTCGCCTGCAAATAAAAAGAAAAACAAACCAAAAAGAAGGCGAGCCGAAAACTGGACGGAAACTGGAACGAGCGAAAATAGTTGGACACAATTTCCGAGAAGGGAAACAACACGGAGAGAATTTGTATCGCACGGAAATTAGCGAATAAGGCCTCCGTTCGGAAGTACATTGCAATCTCCGTTCCGTGAATTCCCTCGTGTGACTCGTTTATCGAAAACAGCGCGCAACTATTTCCCCGTCTTTCTATTTCTGTCTTCTTTTTTTTTTTTTTTTTTTTTTTCTTAGAGGAAAGTAGTGCGGAGATGCGCCTACGAGTTTTGGAAACCGACATTTGTTAAGTTGCTTGCGTAGCGATCGTACTCTACATCTTATTTTGTAGTCTGCATACTGAATGTACGCAAAATACAGAGTGATACAAGGAGACGCCGGGATCTTTAAATCGACCGGAAATTTCGGTTTCTTAATCTATCGCGCGACGACTTTGTGCAGCGTTGCCCACAAATGGTACTTTTTTTTTCCTTTTTTTTTTTTTTGTAAAATTTGCAAAGAGCGAATTTACCTCAGGAAAAAATAAAGAAAGAAAAAGGCTTAGCTCCTATGGAAACGCAGCGACGCCACCGGTCTTCAAACAGCACGGCGCCGTTTCGCACGGGAGTCAAGAGATGGCGCAACGAACGCCGCCAACAATCAAGCATACTGCGCCGAGAGCCAGCGTCTTTAGCAGACGATCTTTTCGACTCAAAAGCGGCGCGCGTTCCGTAGGCGGCGACAGTCGCAGAAACAAAAAAGACAGGCGCGTTAACAGCAAGAAACTGCAGTTCCTTGTCTGCAAAAGGGCCGGCTCTCGGCGTCGTCTGCTCGTTCGTTGGCGGCAGTGGGCGTCGCGACCGCTTGCGCCATCTCTTGTCTCCCGTGCGAAACGGCGCCGTGTTGTTTGCAGACCGGTGGCTTCGCAGCGTTTTCATAGGAGCTAAGCCTTTTTCTTTCTTTACTTTGTCCTCAGGTAAGTTCGCTTTTCGCAAATTTTACAAAAAAAAAAAAAAAAAGCACCATCTGTGGGCAACGCTGCACAAAGTCGTAGCGCGAAAGGTTAAGAAACCGAATTTTCCGGTCGATTTAAAAACCCGGCGTCTCCTTGTATCACCCTGTAGAACGATAGACGGATGGATGGATAGATAGATGTAATGCCCTTAACGGGCCCTTCAGGGTAAATAACTGAATGAAGGAAATACAGTTGAGTTCGGATGAAGGCTTGGGCCACCTAGCAGGTGTTTTTAACATCAAAAGCTAACATCTTCCTCAGATGTAGAACGTTAACTTCGGGTCTTTCAATGGTGATAGCAATTACAAAACTGGCACCGTCTAGTAGCACTAGAGTCACATATCCGAAGTCGCTCATTTCTTTCACTCTCGGACGTCCTAGAACAGAATTCTGCGTCAGAAACTCAGAGGTGGGCATCATTATTCTTACAACCGTTTAGGAGAAAATAGCCTGACTTTCGCTTCAAGTCTATGGGTCAACCGAGAAAATAAAATGCGATTTCTTAGCTCGCAAAAATAAACTATACGAATACGCATTGCGGAAAGCTGAAACTACGCGAGCACGTGACGCTAACGGTGGGGAGAAACTGCGGAAGTTTGAAAACATGACCTAACTTGGATCAAAAGATAAGAGGGAAATGCAATTTATTTTTTATGAGCCGAGGATCGAGTTTTAACTGAGCCTAATATTCACGAAACCAAGAAATTACATTGCGAATTTTCTTTTTATAAGAACCAAACAATAACAACAACAACTTTTAACCGTAAGCATTTAGAACAAAACAATTCTGCATTGCAAAACAACAGATTTAAACTACACAGGTAAGGCGAAGTAATTTATAAAG
Source organism: Ixodes scapularis (assembly GCF_016920785.2). Lineage (NCBI taxonomy): Eukaryota > Metazoa > Arthropoda > Arachnida > Ixodida > Ixodidae > Ixodes > Ixodes scapularis. The sequence continues at coordinate 131,132,203 of NW_024609879.1, read as the reverse complement.
AGAACAGCTGTGTATATAAAAATGTTTACATCTGATTTTGCAAACACCATGTTCTAAATTTGTTTTTAACTTCTTTTAAAGAGTCTAAACTAAAGAGTTCTTCTGGTATCTTATTGTACATTCGCGACTCCAGCGACCTATAGGGGGCGCCACCACCAAACAAACATGGCGGCTGAGTCCAGGTCGTGTCGGCTCGGCCGGGCCGCCTGAATGGGTAGCGCATTCAATTTAACTATTATTCTTTTGTTGAATGCCCAATTTTATGGGTATTTGAACTGAAACAGTTAATTTTAGCCGGTGCGCATAAACTTGCCGAGCATAGTTTTGTTTTGCCGGTGTTTTTTGTTCTTTTCATGTCAAACTTTCGCTGCGGAGACTCTGATCAAAACCGAAACTACATGGGCTCCGGAGAAACGGTAATAGACTCTAATTAGTTTTCATCATCTAAGGAAAGCGGCGAGGCTACAAAATTGTTTCACCAAGAGTGATGTTTAGCTAACTCGCATGCCTCGATCATGCGACTTATCTGTCTGCGAAATTGAGCTTTTGTGCCTGTCCGCGTTTCAAGAAACAGCTGCAGTCGTGTGCTCGGTCAAGAACACAGGCTGCAGGAAAATTACGAAAATTAAGCAAGCGCTTCTTGAGCCAAGGAGCATGTCAACTCGCTGGCACTTCACTAAGCAGCTGATACTCGTATTTCAATTCAGGTTTTAGTAGCAATCGAAAAGTCATTTTGATGAATATGCGGTTGTGTATTATATTACGTACTATGGTCCCACTAAAGCGATATTAGTATGTCCTTCGGGTTGAAATATGAACATAGTTGACAAACTATTAGGGTGAACTGCTGAATAAAAGTATATTTGACAGGCAGAGAGATACTACTTAAACTTAGCCAAATGGTTCTAGCCGGTAGAACGGGACGAATGCGGACAAGCTGAGGAGAGTCTTCATCGGAGATTCACTCAGACCTCTCTGCATTGAACTTAACTTCGAATCCTAAACAAATACTTTTTTTTTTGTGGCCGGTCAACTTGAGCAATGTAGACGTATATTGCTGCTGGATTCGACAGGGGTTATAAGTATTGGAGGCGCGATAGATCCTAATGACGTGACAGCTTCTATCTTTGCGAGACGCGTCCCCCACCTTTTGAAAGCAGATAATTTCCCTCATTAATCATGTGCAGCGAGCAGGTTCTCTGAATCAAGTAATTGCGAAGTTAGCCCAACTCCTTCAATGTGGTCTTTTTCGGCGAAAAGCCGCCAAGATGAATAGCCAACGCACCGGCCGGCGTTAGTGACTCAAATTAACCTGAAGCTAATCCAGCACAACCAAACTCGAGGAAAGCAGCTATCGAACCTTCCCATTCACTTGTCTGCAACATTGGTGTCCCCTCCAGTAAAACACTTCGTCTGCCGACCTCAGTCTACTGTTCTACATCCCTATAAAGAAACCGCTTATTAGTTACCAAGCAGTCGTTACTTTGATTGTGATTAGAGACAGACGAGAAATCAAAACGTTTTTCCGTGATTCCTTCCCATCCAAAAAATTGAAAGCACGTGATCGTGTGTTGTGGAATAAACGGGCTTTCAAACACGTGATGGAAAGAAACAATCTACTGAGGCTTCACCACACTAATGAACACTCAGGCAAACTTAAGAAATTTTCGGATGAAATTACATTGCTCGCCGCCACGCGTCTGCGAAAGCCACCAGAGACGCGGCGGGGCGCGGAGCGACCTGGACCGGCTGGTTCCCGGTTTTCCCGCTTGGCGGCGTCCGTTTTGCTGGAATCGCGAATATAAGGGACATAAAAACTTCTCCTTCTTTTTCCGTAATGCGGGTTTATTCTTGGCAAAAAATATCTGTCTATATTTCTGAGAGGCCTTTTCTGTACCAGATGTTTGTATTCTGTTCTAGAGAAGTAATTTGTAATTACAGCTATATATTTAAATAAAGTACTCAACGGCATTATATTAAATGCTTCAGGTTTGTTGATGAGGTCTAAGTGTTGAACCTGTGTACGATATGCAATATTGTTTACTATCCAATATATTAGTTTATCTACGGTTCGTAATTTGTTATTGGAGCTGGATTCATTAATCAAAATGCCATATGTCAGATGTAGACTCTCCTAAAGCACAATAAATGGGTTGAAGACCAACCTGTGCTGTACAATGAACCTGAAAAAGCATTAGTATTGTGTGAAAAATAAAAAAAAAGTAAAGAACTGAAGACCTACCATGTCTAATCCAAATTTTATTTGCGCATTAGAGATAAACCATACGACAAATCACTTTCCCTTATTTAAATTACGCAGCCTGGTAATGGGTCGTATATCAGGATTTGCGATGTCGAAACATAGTGAAAATCCAAAAGCTATCTCTCCCATCGAAATCAGCTGATGTGGTAACGCCGTCACAGCACCATCCAAATACAAACATTAAAACGCTATATTTAAAATGCTGGATTGACCGGCTAGTTGGCTGTTGACAGACACGGTAAAAGAGTAGCTTATAAAAGACGGGACACAGAAGAAGCAAAACACAGAACTCTTCCGGACACAAAGGACGGTTACCAGAAAGGGGGCGGAGGGTGGTCTCAAGTAAAGGGGGCGGCACCCATCAAAAAAACTCCCCGCGAGCTTCCAATTGGTCTCTGACGATCACGACATTCTCCTCCAATCAAAACCCGTCCTCGCCCAAAAAGGAGGTACTGTCTCTCGTCCAAAATGTCGGCCAAGGACGAACCGTCTCACAACTCGTTATAAACATCCATCCCAAACCACTCAAGTTGACAGCGCATCACATACCGTCGTGCTTGCTAAGCCAATAGAAAGAAACGCGTGCCTCGTACCACGTGACGCAAGCCTCGATCACGTGACGCAAGTATGAAGGTTGATTGGCTCCTCCACACTCCGTTTCATCATACGACGGACCTCAGGGAACGCTACGAGCAATCCCAGCCAATCCCGCACTGCGAACGTGACACGTGACCACGCGTCCCGGGAGTCGTGGCAAAGCCCCTCGCAAAGGTCACGTGACATTAACACGATGTTTGGATTGGTTCCGATGGATTCCTAGACTCCGCTGCGCTTCGTCGTGTAACATGAAACCGACTATAACTCAACCGTCAACGCTTTCGCCCTGCTGTCAAGTTGGGAACATGCTATAGACGCCGTATACTCGTAGATGATGCACGTTCGAGGATGCTTAATATTATATCTCGTTTATTTATTTACTTATTTCCTCTTTGAATGGGAGATACGGCTATGTGGCGTACGTCCTTTCCCGCAGCATCGAGGGGACGCTTTAATGACGAAGTCGTGCGATGGCGAGTTCCGTGTTTCCATATGGACCACAATGGGTTCGACGTGAGGACGAAGAGGACGAGGAAGATCTCTATCGGGGACTAATCGCCCATTCATAACGCCGTCGAAGGCATCTATCGTATACACGTTCGATGGAGCGGGGCACCGCTTCGATCGGGACGGGGGTTGCCGGGCGCTTGAGAAGAAGCGCGGCGTGATCGGTCGGTCTCGCACGCACGCATCGGCGGCGTGGGACGGCTGGGAAAGGGAGAAAGTTGGCTCCGTCGACGGCGACATCCGCCCGGACTCGGAAACATATACACTTCGAACAAATCAAAACGCGAACTATTCTATTACTACGCTACTGGCAGCTTTAAAAGAAAAGGTAGTTAGCGAGTACTCATTAACGTTTTTGTGTCTTTCCTTACTCATTTTTAACTACTTATTGCGTACCCAAAACAAGGCATTTACTGTTAGTTGTCTGTGAGTTATTTTGTAATGAAATATGCTTTACTCTTTACTGAGTTTTATTTTCTATTCTTTCGTTAAATACTCAACATTAGCTGATCTCAGAAAACGCGCATAGGGAACGCGTATGTATACGACATCATCGAGCGGGCGTCGACGTCTCGAAATGTGTACTGTTTCACAGCGGAGCTGTTAAGGGCTAGTTTTCCAAGTATCGTGTCCATCAGCATACAAATGATGACACAAAACTCTGGACAGCTACCGCCATTCATGAGCGACGGCGGCAACCAGACAACCGGCTTGCCTGTTGTCTGGTGTCCGCCGTCGCTCATAGATGGTGGCAACCTTTCGAGCCTTTAAACTTTGGTTCGCTGACTTGCGGCCGGCCATTACTTTATTCCCACCATAGTACAGCTTCGCTGGTCTTCCTTCTTCACGAAAGTGGAAGTGTTGAAAGTTTTTTTTTTGTTCATCATAATCTAAGCGATTAGTTCTTCATCGACACACAAAATAAACAGAGGATGATAATGATGATGCGACATATCAGGAATGTCCTGATCGTTCGTGGTCTTACACTGAGGTCCTTCCACCGTCGATCGTACGTCCAAAGCTGAAAAATATATATTTTGAATTCAGTGTATACGACTTCGTTGGAAAATAATTTGCGACATTTTCTCGTCGTCGGATCGCCCTTGTTCTCACAATAGTTTAACACAACTTCAATGTGTACCGTACTCGTTACAAGTAATCAAATTGCTTGTAATCGATTGCTTTTCGCAGTAATTTTGTAATCATTTGATAACTTTTATCAGGAAGCAATCACGAGAAATCTCCTAACTTTTAAAAGTACTCAAATTAGTTGTAATCATTACTGTTGTTTTCCGTTCCCTTGGCGTCTTTTGTTTTTACGAGTTTCCAATAAAAGTATCATGGAACCAAGTGTCGGACAGAAGGGTGGTCTACAAAAGAAATGGTGTACTTAGAAATTGACTAATTTGTAATTCTGTGATTCGACTTCAATAATGGACAGTACGAAAAGCACCATTTCAAGCCGCACCGTAAAATTTGTCGGTTTGAAAATCTGAAGTAATCGGAAAACCAACGGTTACGTATTGGCGACGTGCGTGATCGAAAGCGATCGCTGTGGTCGGCCTTCCGATTGGCCGAATGCTGACTACATGACGTCAGCACAGGATTTATCATCGACAAAAATGATAGTACTATAAAAACTTCAACTTTGATGGTGTTTGCAGTGTTGCTTTTAGAGCCCAACGATTTCAAGCTTTCACCATGCCCATTACAAACACCATCGAACTTGTCGTTCACAAGGTAATGACGTCACGAGAGAGAACCATAGGAGGGCGCCACCAAAGCATCTCGCCGCTCATAGACGAATTGGTAAATTACCCAAGCATCAAGGAAAATGCCAGGATTGGTGTTCCACGCGCCGCGCGTGTTGGAGTCAGCAGTAGTAACTTTTCTAAAGCAAATACCTAAAACAAATGGGATCTTGCACGCGCGTTCGTTAACGCTTTATTTTGATTATTTACTTCGAATCTTTTATACGGGGAAGACGTGCAAGTGCGGCGCGTGCAACACCAATCCCTGCCTTCTCCTTTCATTTCATTTCATTTATTATACCCTCAGGGCCCGAAGGCATTACAGAGGGGGAGAGCAACAAGAAGGTTAATGCAAATAACATAACACATATTTAGACACACTCAGTAATAAAGTAATTAGTTATTGTACTTTTAAAGAGCTCAGAGTCCGTGATAATGGCGATCGACCGGGGAAGGTGGTTCCACTCCTGGGATGTACGGAGAACGAAAGATGAATAAAACGTGGTTGTGATAGAGTTAGGAATGCCCACCTTATGTTGATGATCAAGACGGGAGGAAACATAGACAGGCCGAGCAATTAATTTGTCGCGCAGGAAAGAATTATGGTGATACATTTTATGGAATAGGGAAAGACGAGAAATTTTACGACGTAGGGATAAAGGTGGTAATGAGAGAGTTGTTTTCATAGAGGTGACGCTAGCGGTGCGGTGATAGTTTGTGAGGATGAAACGAGCGGATCTGTTCTGAACGGCTTCCAATGTAGATACGAGAGTGACTAGTCCGGGATCCCAGACAGAAGCTGCATATTCTAACTTGGGACGAATTAAAACTTTGTAAAGAGTTAATTTCAGTGAGACAGGGGCTAATGAAAAATTTCGCTTGATGTAACCTAACATGCGGTTAGCGTTAGCTGAAATATGCTGAATATGTGTTTTCCATGAAAGGTTAGAAGCTATATGTACGCCTAAATATTTGTACGAAGATACCGGTTCTAGATGAGCATTATTAAGGAAATAGTTAGGAGAGTCCTGAGACTGGCGAGACACACGCATGACCTTGCATTTGTTAGTGTTAAGCTTCATAGACCACGAGTCAGACCAACGGTAAATAGCATTAATGTCTGATTGGAGTATGCTTGTGTAATAGATGCTTGGGTAATAGAGCAATAGGTATATTGACCTTTTCCTAAGTTACTTAACCGTCAAAAAGAATCCTGAGAATGTAGGTCTACGTGCTGCACGTGCTGGCGCCTGCAGCAGTAACGGCTCGGTTACTCCCACTTTGAGCGCAGAGAACCTGGCGTAGCCCAGAACGTGGGTCTTCCATTGACCGGCCAGCAGGAACTCTTTATCTGCAACCAGTCACTACCTGCCCAAGTAGCACAAAGTGGGCTCCAAAAGGGGGGCCCACTGGGGCAATGGGGGCTCAGGCAGCTTCTACGTAACCCACGTTGGTCGCACGTGGGTATGCCCAATATGGGCTGCCCACGCAGTGCCGCGGTGGGTCCCACCTCGGATATGCGAGGGCAAATTTGGGCACAGCTTGGGCATGCCCAACTTGTGGTACTTCGGTCTGTGCGCTGCGCTAAGCCGAATTAGCTACGCTCGACGTCGGTGTGTAACAGAACCTTAATTAACTGTTCTAAAGAAAATACTAAAATAAATGACATACGGCACGCGCGCTGCGTCAACGTCTTATTTTTGTTACTTACTTCGAATCTTTTATACGGGGAAGGCGAGCGCCTGCGGCGCGTGTGCCTACATTTCCAACATGTTAGTTGATGCCTGGGTAATTTAGCAATAGGTCTACTCAAGTAACGGCAAAGAACTTTTCTTCTCATGTCGTCAAGATATCTAAATGAATACTATTAACCAAAGTTAAATGTAATCCATTAGTTATCTTTAGCAACGTGTGCAAGACTGACTGCACCACTCACGTAGAAAGAGTGCAAAGCCACACCATCTGACCTTCTCTCAACGATTTTCTCAGCGTAAAGAAATGCTACCGCTTTTTCCCTATGCGACAATAATCCTTTTTTTTTATTTCCGGAGTATATTCCTCCCTTCAAGCTCCTTTTTTCCAGGCCAGCCGCCAAAAATAAACCCTTTTCTTCTTTTTTTTTTTTTTTTTTTTTTTTTTTTTGCAAATGTGTTTTAGGATTGGGGTTGTCGCGAACTTGCCGAAGTTCGGGTCTGACAAAGTTTGACTCTTGCAAGTTTTGAACTCAAACTTCAGCAGACTTCTGTCTGCAATTCGACTATTATGCGCCTGCGTAGGAATTGAAGACGTGCTGATACCAGCTGGCTGATGTGGGCAACAAACCGACTACAATTGCAAGCATGGCGCCACAAGTGGTGCCCCATGCGTGCAAGGGCGTGCAGCGCGGGTGAACGTAGCTTTGGCAAGCTCGTAATCACAGGGGCGTGCCTGCTCGAGCAGAGACATGGCGGCGTCCAGTCGCCCAGCTTGCAATCGTCTATATGTTCGCGCTTCTATAGGGAGTATTCAACGGACGCCATATTTGTGGGTGATGTTTAGAGCACATGCTCAGAACGAGCTCACATTAATAGGTTGCTAAGACCGGCAACCTTGATGGTGTGGAATGCACGTTGCAAAAGAACTGTGGAAGCTTGCCATCAGCACGCGCTCAGCAGTCGCGCTCACAGCTATGGCCGCCAGTGAATACTCCCTATACTCCATTCACCCTTGAGCTGAGACTGCAGCCAATGCTATACAAGCGCGAGCTAGCCCGCGCTCCTGGCTTTGACACATACACTTCTAGCGCGAGCGCTCGTTCTGCAGAGGAACGCTCCAAAGCAGCGACCTCAAGTTCTTGTGTTTGTAGCATTGGCTGCAGTCTCAGCTGAAGGCTGAACGGTGTATTATGCATAAACATTTGTAGTCGTTCTCTGAAATCTAAAATAAACTACCGTGTAAACTATTTACTTTGAGAAAAACTTTGTAGAAGTCGGGTGACACTGTTTAAAAGTCGAACTTCGTCGTTTGACCCCACTCCAAACATAAAATACGGCATTGGCTAGATCTAGAACCCAAAGTTCCCTGATACCCTCATAGAAAGCCGGGACCGGAAGGAATCCGATTCACCGCAATATAATCGTCGAAATTTAGCCACAAGTTGCAAAGTTCGGCGAACAACGGATATTCCAATTAAATATATACAAAAATATTCGCCGATTCCCAACAATAAACACCGAACAGTTTGCACGCCAGGAAAAGATTTTTGTCAAACAAAAGCCCCCCCCCCCCCCCCCCCCCCCCCCCCCGTACGCAACAATGGTGAATTCCTGAACTTCAAAACAAGCGCGAAACCAGTCTGATAACAAATATAGATATAGAAAAAAAGCGTCTGCTTCCGTTCAGAAGAGGTGGCATGGCGAGCGACGGCTGCCGAACTAGAGAGAGAAGCGAGCCCCTCAGCGGCGTGCCTTTGCTGCAGCACGCTTCGGCCAACCGGAGTTTCGTTTGAGTCAACAACAGCGCTCGACCGCACGGGTTATCTTGGCTGCCGATCAAAAGCTTTTTCCTCGAAACAAAAGAGGGCGCTCCATAACACCCACTCGAGTTTCACGACTTTGTTGACTCTTGGAGATAACGAGATTCACGGCATACATACGCGCGAGTGTATACCGATGAGAAACTGAACATAAGTACATAAGAGACCAAAAAAAAAAAAAAAAAACAGAAGCAAAAGCGGAGATCTAGTTAAGATAAAGAGAAAAAAAAAAAGTTGAGCTTCTCGATGAAGATCGCTTCTTACGCAAGAATTAATTATGGGACTCGAGGGTCAAGTGATCTTAATCTTGGGAAAGCCGGCAGTCTGATCTCTTTGTTTACGCTAGTCGGGAAGCGAAGAAAAAAAAAAATGGAATAAGAAGTGAAAATTTAAGGAACGTTATCGTTTCTTTTTCTTTCTTTTTTAAAGTTTGTTTAAGCCGGAGTTAATATCCCGAGAATAAGAAATACATGATAAAATAATACCTGGCGTATTTTTGGGAAAGAAAAAAAAATACTTTGAGCACTTTGAGTGTTATGTCCGCTTTCAGCGTGAAAGCTAGGTTAAGGAAAGTTCGAAGACGCACAAAAGAGTGTTTCTAGGTCTTCTTTTTATGACGCAAGCTTAATCAACGCCCACTTGTCAACCTAGAAAATTCCGAAGAAAAATCATGCGTGGCCTTTTGCCTAGCTTGAAACTCGACCAAACATCACGCTACGCTCTTACCGAAGATATATCTTAGAAAAAAGGGACATGCCGCGAGTTTTAATCAAGTTTTAAAAAAACAAACAAAAAAAACGCATATTTGTAATTTTGAATCGCTTTTAACGAACTTGTGCAGAACGCGTAAACCACAAGTATATAACCCCTATTGTGTTACTTTCCTGTGTAAAGAAACGTCCTTTCTCTTTTCCACGCAAAGCTTAATTCCCAGCAAGATGCGTGCAGCATTTTTTCACCGCGCGTAACAAGTGCAGGTATACGGCGTGCAAGTTCGTCTGCTTCCAATTTGCGCACCTCGTGCTTCTGCTTTCCCCTCGACCTCAGCAGCCAATGGCGATGCGCGACGAGCTCGTCTTCCTCGTCATCGTACTTTCGCTGTGCCTTCTCTCTATTGCACTCTATTCAGCTGTCGTGAATATAGTACATCCATCCGATTTTCTGTCAGCCGCAACCATGATTAGACCCACGGAACAAACCCACACCCTGCGTTCCTAAAAAGACGCAGTCACGCAGTTTGTGCATCCTGCGAACGACGCGGAGTTTCTCTGCGGATACGATGACAGAATTATCCGCGGATATACGCCTCAGTCTGCAGACTGTCTTTCGTCTGATGTATATACAGGGTGTTTCACGAAAGGTGGAAAAATTCGATATTGCGAAAACTACGCGTCCCAACAAGAAAAGGCTTGTGCCGTTTTGGTTCTGGGCCAGGGGCCCGTTTAGCAAAATGATTGAAGTCCGGGATACTTAGATTGTTAATTATTTTCGCGTAATTAACTTTTTTAATATTGTGTTTAAGGGCCTGGTTTTAATTAGAAAATTGCTCAGCATCATCGAAAAACGCTAAATCAACAAATTGCAGAACGATAGAAGGCACGCTAAGCATTTTACGGCTTCCTGAAAAACCACACAAATTCGACCGGTCTTTAAGTTTCGATTTGCTATCGGAGCGCATCTCGGCCCCGACGGCACCGCGCCCCGTGGGGAAATAGTTCAACCAGCCTCTGCTGCGTCGCGCGATGACAGCGTCGTAAAATGCTTCGCGTGCGCGACGAGAAGCCCATATTGGCATTACAGAAAGACGAGAAAGAAACGCTACCTCTTTCTCGTCTTCAGTGTGATTATTAAAACGACAGTTGTGAGTTAGCGCTTGCGCCGTAAGTTTGTACCTGACTTTCGCGCTATTTATTTCGAAAACACACTTGTGTCGTGTCTTGGTTTACCTAAAGTCACAGGACCCTGGCAAAGTAGCGCAAAGCTCCCCTTGTGATCGCCATCTTGGTCCGTGAAATAAGCGAATTCTCCTTGACCCCTCCGTTCTTGCATGGAGAGCCGATCTAAATTCGCTGGTGGCGGGTACTTTTATGGAGACGTTGCATGTATACCGAGATTTTGCTGCCCACACACCGGAGAAACAAGCGAGCATCTTCGTACCACCACAACATGCTGTGTCGGCGCTGGGGGGCACTAAAAAATAAGTTTACTTTTTTTTAATACGCAAGGCGGACAAACTAATTGCAAGGGATCCGTGGAGATGGGCATGATTGATAAGTTAATTGCATCCACAGTGCCAAAGACGCTTATATTGGCGAGGAACGCCTCCAGTTTACGATGATGCTCCAAAGTGATCGATCTTGGAGTGACTGGTATAGAATGACCCTCTAGAAGCTTCAAAGATTTGAATGGACCGAAACGGCGATTTCTATGGAAACGTATAGAGAGATTAGCCAATTCCCTTGCGAGGTTTTGGGCGTCTGTATATTAGTATCCGTTTGTGCCCAGCTAGCAGGTAGGGAAGGCAATGGCTCAACTTTCCCATGGATTCAGTGACTCTATAGGTTTAAAGGGGTTAAGCCTGACACGGTGGTCCGTCTCACTTGGTACGTAACAGTGACACGCAACAATTAGTGTTCTTCGTAATGCGATAACGCCGTTCGCAACACGAATGACAACGAACGATGTCGACCAAAAAAATAAGGTCCATACATAGTTGTGTTTCCACACGATCGAGTCCGTTTGACTGCGCTGCGTCAAAAAACGGCCACCAGTCACCGTGGGTCATACTTTGTGTGAAGCGCGGCAACCCATAGACCTTTCCGGAAATATCGGGTGCCCCCAGTGTGTGCGTTACTCGTTGTGACGTTCACATGTACGGCACATGAAATTGTCCAGGAAGTGAAGGCGAGGTTGACGTTGCTATAACCTTTCGTGATTTCAGAACGCAGAGAATGCAGATGGAAATCAAAACAAGGTATGAATGATGACCTTCTTTTACGTTCCCATTATTTATTTATTATCTGTAAATTTTGAGCTCCTAATGAGAAAAAGAATTAATCGTGCCGCTACCAGGACATACAAAGCGTTTGAGACGGCACGAGCGTAGATCCTAGCAGCCCCACAATTCCCCTCGTTGTAAGGTCTCCTGGGATTTTGCGCAAAAGTCTATATTCAAGGTGTATAGCTTGGCAATCGGCATATGAATAACGAATGTCCTGTCAGTCGTAATACGGGACAACGGTACAACTTGGTACAACCCTCTCAAACTTCAAACCACAAAGAGCCGGTTCAGCTCACCGCGCCATCTACGCTTATGACCACTAAATTCTACCGAAACCGACGGTTCGCTGTTGACGTCACCTCCGTTTTAAAGGGGCTGCATGGAGGGAAAGCCGAGAGTACGTTTGGGTGTTCTTAACACCCTTTTTCTAAGTATTCAAGATCGTCTTCATGGTCCATTTTAATGTCTCTTGAAATCTCTCTCTCTCCCTCGACGTGAGAACACACTGGCACAGTGGCGGCATCTATGCGGTGTCTGGAACTGCGTTTTACCACCGAAGGTTTCGCGTTATTTGCGTGATCAGATGTACCTATGAGAAATGATCGTTTATAACAATAGCGAAAAAAAATGTTTTAAGAAAAATAAAAATTTATGCGCGGAAAAAATACATATACGGGTTTGTGTTCCACGGCTACTCAATAGATGGCGCCAGTTGCGTTCTCTCGTCGTCGGCTATTTTAAGAGGTTTCAAGGCACACGGTCGCAAGCAGTCGCAAGTGTGGGAACCAGACTTAAGTGTGTAAACCGGCCTTTGGGATTAAAGATAAGGCTTGAGCCCCCCCCCCCCAAAAAAAGGAATAATTTTGTTGAATGTTTAATGCTCACGGAGTGATGGGTATTGGGCAGAGCTTACTCTTTGCGGACGACAACAGCGAAAGAAAAGCGCTCGCGAATGCTTCGCCCATTCCGTGACGCCAGAAGAAGGAAACGTTGTACTCTAAAAAAAGCTCGTGCGTCTGCTTTCCCGCACAACACTCGGAGAGCCAATCAGCGCAACTTACGGAGGCAGCTGAGCGAATGACAATGCCGAAACATGTGTTTAAACCAAAAAACGCAGTCTGAGTTGTGACATTAAGCAATGCAAAACGTCACGCTTGCATTGCTTAATGTTACAACTGAGACTGCGTTTTTTGGTCTAAACATATGTTTCGGCATCGTCAATCGCTGAACTCTTTCGTACAAGTTGCGCTGATTGGCTCTCCGAGTATTGTGCGTGAAAGTAGACGCACAGACGTTTTTTAGGGTGTGTATCGGGTGGCGTAGCTGAGGTTATTTCTCTGCGCAAGTTTGGGCGGAGCTACCCCAGCAGTTTTTGTCTTTACAGGCTCTACGTATTTGATCACGTGAAATGAATGCTGGCAATATACTCGCCTTCGGCATGCACCGGGCAGCTCATAACGACAAAGCGGTGGACGAACTCGCTGAAAACATATAACATGGTGAAAGCACAACTTTAGCGAAGCCCGCTTCTCAGTCTTTATCAAAATGCTGGAATTATATTTTTGAATCACAATCACCATCGTGCATCCCCCAACTCTATCCCGAGCCGAGCCCCCACTTATATCCTCAGGAAGCGATAAAGATCAGAATCGGAGGTTACCCCCTCTCCCTCCTCCTTCCGCTTTCATTCTCTCCCCTCGCCCAAAATAAACGATCAATTACGAGGGCCGCCTTTCTTTACACAATCCGGGAAGGAACACGCGCAGCAGCGGCGGCGATACCTACACACATTCCGCAATCTCCTTGGGGACGGCGATGCGGTTAGGCCTAAGAGGCCCTGGGCCTAACCGGGACTAGGCCTAACAACGCCCTCGGGCTCTCCTGACCTGCAATCGACGGTGGTGTCGGCGGTGCTGTAGGTCTCGGCACGCTTTCACGGCGGCAGCAGCGGTGGCGGCGGGACCGAGAATACGCTCGAGTGCTCCGCGAGCCAGAACGGCGATTTAAGAGATGGACCACGTGTGATCTTCATCCGTCTTCTAGGCACCTCTGGGAAGTTCTTTTTAATACTATACGCGTCTCACGGAGCGGACCTCCCCCATGAACTTTAGCTCGCACAAGAAAAATTATTGCGGGTGGCTCCTTGTTCTTTTTTTTTTTTAAGTTTCTGTAAGCGCCTAGAGATTGACGTTATGTGGTCCTTTCCTCGATTGCTGACGGCAGTGCCCACTGATCGACAGAATAAAACAGGCGCATGGACACGTTCTGATTGAAGATCATGTGTGAGACAACCTGCCTCTGCTTATATTGGAATGTATAAATAAGTTCGTTAAGCGTGCGCCTGCAACCGTCAATGAAAGACAAAAAATATTCGCAACAAATTTTGGCGTAAGTGTTTTTCATTGGTGCTGGAAAATGAGAGGAGACCTTGAACTACATGGCTCCTATCTTCCTGAGATGAGCGCTCGTCATCTGCCCATTTAATTAGGTATCAATCAAAAATGTATCTTTGTATTTTTCTTTCATGAGATATGACGAAAACAAGAATTTTCTGTTTTTAAACACTACAATAAAAACTATCAGTGTAATGCCCTATACATCACTTCATCTGAAGTCCAGAAGCCACCGACGCTACGAGCTTCTGGGACCAATCAGGCATCGTCAAAAACGCGCCGTCATGGTATTCTTAATATTTTTTGTACGCGTTTTATCGTCACTGGACCGTTCATAAAAAAGAAAAGGCCACCGTATTATGACGAGAGTATGCCCACCTAAAATCGAGAACAAAAAATTGGGGGAAAATAAGGAGCGGGTTAACTTTCGATGTACAATCAAGAAAAGTTGAAGAAATGCTATTTTTAGATCATCTGTCTCCGTGAAACATGTTAACGCGGCGGGGGGCAACGAAGCGAAAATGACTGTACTTCCCATTCAGCAGCGTTCGCTTTCATCCATATCTAACTAGACGTATTTACTCCAAGGTCATCATTGATCCAAACACTACGATTGCTAGGAGTGGGCTATCTTTGGGTGCTTAAAATAAAATAGCAAATCAAGCTAAAAGTAGAGGCGGGTTACCATTCGGTGGAGGGGCATATCTCGGGATTTTACGGTAGTGACTCGCGCTTTTGACGCTGCTTGACCAGGCCCATTACCTCGTAAACAGACCGCTGCGTCTTGACTTAAGCTGAAACGGGGGAATATTTTCATTGGGCGATTAAGCGAAAGCATGACCTTACTAACAGGTTCAAAGAACCCCAACTCTTCCTGGTTCTTCTTTGTTATAAATAACGTTCTGGCTAGTCTTGGGTGCAGGCGGCAAACCTTATACTAACTAAACGTTCGCCTGCTCCGCCCTCCCCACTTCATCCAGTGAACACTTCGTCTCACCGTATTCACTACAACCAAAGCTCCCAATGTTCATCCCGAGGTGACTGTAAGTTACGTGGTATAGTCTAGCGACTCGTGGTTGGATTTAGGGACCCGTAAAGTTTTAGCTGTAGCCCCTCGTGGGACGAGATAAACTATAGGAGATGCCGATCCTGCGATATTCTGGTGTTTGTCAGTTGCAAAACTTTATACTAAAAAATACCCCCCACCCCCTTGAGAAAAAAAAAAAAGAGCGCTAGCCGCAAGTTTTTAAAAATATTTGAGAGTTGACGTTATGATCATTGTCACAGCTCCGACCGTTTATTTTTTTTTTTTTTTCGGGTTCAAACATATTTACAGCCTCGTCCTTCGCGACGCACCCTTCATAAATTGCCAGCGCGGTTGTCCCTTCCTACATTTTTGCGGGAACTTTGAAGCTCCAGATTTCAATTCTATGCAAAAAAACAAAAACAACAACCGTAAATCGCGCAATCATTGTGATGATAGGAACACGAGAAAATCGTCCAAGCCTATCGAAACACGAGGGTACATTTACTGCGCGTAAATTGCGATTATGATTTCGCTGAAGGCATACATTTACGGTATATAGCATACAGTCCTAAACAAACACTTACGACCCGTTCCGATTTTTGTGCGTTTGAGTGGCTGGTTCTTTGCTCGTCTGTTCCTCCAGCCTTTCCCGTCGCAATTAAAAATAGCCGTCCCGCGAAGCAAACCTATTTGAAGCAAGCTCCGAGCGCTTATACACGCGCGCGCGCGCGAGCCATTTAATTGGAGAGTGCCCCGGACGTAGATTCCAGGGAGGGATAATGGCATAACGCAAGCATGTTCCCACCAGAAGCACATTGCGGGGAGGCATCGTGTGTTGCGGCGCCGCCACTGCCGCCGCATGCGCAGTTAAAAAAAAGATTGACTTTTGTTCGTTCCACCGCTGAGTGGGAGGAACATGAGCGGCAGGCGCGGCGTGCGAGCAACATTCGATTTGGTCAAATAAATAATGGGCGAGCGCATGTCCACAGATCGGAATCTATAGACTGGTCGATGGGAGGAATCGCTGCCGACAAGCAAGAACAAGCTATCGACGTAGGCGGCGTCCGTGTGCCAGTATATAGAGAATCGTGACTCGGCATCTTTCGAGCGGCTTTGGGTTCTCTCTGTGGCCGCGTGCGTCAAGTCCGACCGCGTTGCACCCGACGGTAACCGCGTGCCCTTCTGTTCTCGGGAATCCGGCGTCGGCTTCCGGTGGTTGTCTCGTTTCGGCTCCGGAGGTCAAGTTTTGTGTTAACGACCGTTTCTGAAATTGTTCCGCGGAGAAGCTTGTTAGTAGGCTGTGTTATCGTAGATGCCTGCATTACGGGAGCTCGGGCTAATGCTTCGAAGCCTGCTTTAAAGCTTAATGGAACCATAAAGTGAATTTTAGGCTGGGATAAATGATTTGAGATTGGAATTTTACTAATCTCATATCGTTCAGTGCTAAAAAAAAAATCTATAGGGGGCATTTACTGGACGCCATATTTGAGGGCGATGCTTAGAGCACACGCTCATAACGAGCTCACATTAATAGCTTGCTAAAGCCGGCAATCTGGATGGTGCTCAATGCAGGTTGCAAAAAAAACACGGAAGGTCGCCCTCACCACGCGCTCAGCATCCGCGCATACAGCTATGTTCGCCGGTGATTACTCCTTATACTTGGGGACAACTTTTTCTGGCATTTCGGAAGATGTGAAGACCGCGTGAGCACAGCTGTGATCAGCATTCATTGTTCACAAGCGCACGGGCACCCATGACTTTGGCTTGAATGCCAAGAACAGATTTCCCCAAGTATTAGCATCTTAAGCAGGGGTGCTGGAAGGAGGCTCAAGACGGATGACGGTCTTGTTATGAAGGGGTTGAAGTATGCTGACGTTTGGCAGTGATGTATGCCGACTTTAAATTTATTATCAACTCGTGCGAAAATGAATGAGGGTTTAACGAATAATGAACAATTGTTAGGAAAGCGTTAGAGCGATACATTTTGTAGAAAAAGCGTAACAAATTTCATTTACGACGCAAGAAAAAATAGAGCAAGTGATAACGTGGTTTTCACAGACGGGACACTAGCGGCGCGATGATAGTTACAACATATAAAACGTCCGCCGCGATTTTGCAGAGCTTCGAAGTTAGCAGCCAGTGTCGTGTGACCAGGGTCCCAGATTGATGCTGCATAATCGAGTTTTCGACCTGGACGAGAATCGCACTGGCGTGCGGTCATGCATCACTATACCGCGTGATGTACGTTAAAGACACATAGCTATGGACCTTTTCTGTGTACTCTCGTCTCCAACCACATAATAGGAGTATCCGGTATGGGCGACGAAAAAATAATCCAACGTTTCAACCTGCAAATTGTAAAAAAATAAAGGGGAGGCAAAACGACAAAGTGTGACGTTTACGCTTATATCCTAAATGCCTTCTATTGGCGTGGCAAAGGCAAAACAATGTTTTCGCCCATACTGGAAGTGACGTCAATTCAAGATGGCGGCGCACTTGCAGAAAAGGTCTATACTTCGTTTCAGCTTCCGTCCGAGCGCAGCCAAAGCTACGTGTGGCCGGAGCCAATCACACGCCGGCAATAGGTCAGGCGATCTCGCCTGCTCTTTTGTATCACTCCGCTGCGCCGCTGGTCGTCCGCACCGCCCGCGCTCTCCGAGTATTTCGTCTGCTACAAGTTCAGAAAGTGCCTGTTCACGTTCTGAAACTTAGTCACACGGGATGTGAGTACGTAGGCTGACCGCTGGTGTCTGTGTCCGAGCTTTCAACCTGTTCGGCATTTCGGCACAGTTTTGAGAAGTATAGGTACACATTGCAAGGCGCCCGATGACCCGGCCGTTGATGTTTCCTTGTATTGTCTGGATATACCAGGGCTCGAGACGCAGTCCTTTGCACCAGCTTCTCGGCGTTCAATGTGAACGGCAGGTAAAGGGGTGTCCCGATTTCGGACACTTTTTTTGTTTACAATGCATTCGCGGTACGACGCGGCCGGAGTCTTCTGCCGAATTTGAAAGTAGACATTCATCACGACCTCTCACGCCTGACGCCCGAGCGTGCCTTTGTGAAAGGACGTTTTGAAGCGAACCGATGAGGAAAGCAGCGAAGCACATAATTCGGCTATTACGGGAACAAAATCACTCAGAAAAACCGAGCGCTGCAGCCGTGTTGCCAGCGGATGTAGGTATTTTCTCCAAACCACATGCATTTACATATATTAATAAAAACATAAACTTCAGATGATTAATTATTTTAGTTGCAGATTATTCTCAGCAGTGCACATCTGGAATAGTGTGTATTGTTCACGCACCAAACAGTTACTAAAAAAAATATATATATATATTTTTGCGGACTACTTTGTGGTACGTAGGAACGCTCTTCTCGAAGTTGCGAACCGTCCCTCAGCCTTTGGCTGCGCTCGGACGGAAGCTGAAACGAAGTACAGCTGTAATACAGCACTGGCTAAATTTCCCATCTACAGCGGAGATACAGACGCCCACTGGGGCCAACTAGAGCTTCCCGATGTATGAACGTATACGCTCCGTGCGGGAACTATAGGGGGCGCTTTGAAAAACGCGCGTAGCGTCGCTAGCGGAGGGGTTGGCGTTCGACAGTGAGGCGCGCTTAGCAGCCTGCGGCGCCTTTTCGCGTGCGAAGCTGTGGCGGCGGAAGCGCGCACGGACAAAACTTTTGCTTTTTGAGCTGATAAATTGAGGGTGACATTGCATAAGTGCTAGGAGAGATTTAAGAAGGGCATTTAGCTGTTCTCCGCTTCTTATATATTGAGTTTGAGTCGTTATTAGGGGTAGTTTCTTTAGTTGCGGTCGGAAAAGGGGTTTCAGCAATTTTCCGAAAAGCAAGACGGCCGCCACCGTAATTGCTCTCAGTGGGAAATTTGTTTCGCTCGGCGCTGTAAACGTAGGACTGCTGGGACGATGATATTTGGAGGCGAGTGAGATGTTCACTAAGTCTGTGCACTAAGTGGTCCAAGTTTCATCAAGACAGCAGATGTGAAAGTTATGGTTCGAACGAATAACGGAATAAAGCTGTCAGGAATATCCAATATTGGATCCAAAATGTTGTGTTATATCCGGGCTGTGCGAAGTGCAGATTTAGACATACAGATTCTTGGACATGACCGTAAGTTGACACAACAGTTATAATACCAAAAATAAGTGGCATAGGGAAACCAGGCTGAATTTGGTTTGGGCGGCCTAACTAAATAAAAAACGGTTTTGACCGTGAAAGGGCTGTGAAGAGAATCGTCGTGGGAGATGGAGACTTTACAGGTAGGAAGGAACTAGTGCACTGTTCCTTCCAATTGAAACAACTTTACGAAAGTTGGCTTCAGAGCCGAGAAAACCAAGTTGCCGGCCAACACATGGTTTGGCCCTCAAAGGCTTTTGCGGTCAGCTGATGTGTAGCAATTTGGTTGTGCGAGGTGCTGATTTTCGTCACACAGGTACTTGGACAAGCGTAACTTGACAAAACACTTATTGTACCTACAAGAGGTGGCATAGTTTAACCAGGTGAAAATATTTTTGGGCGGCGTAACTAAATGGGAACTGGTTTTGACCGTCAAAGGCTGTCAAGAGAATACCACTCATCATGGCCGGGGAGCGCACACTTTACAGGTAGGAAGGGACCACCGGACGGTACTTCCAGTTCGAACAACTTTGCGATAGGTGGCTCTAAAGCCGAGAAAAAAAATATATGTCTGCAAGACTCGGGGTGTCAGCTTTTCCACATCCAAAAGGAGGCTGCTAAAAAAAGAAAGCACACCACATAAACTTCCATACTCAAACATCGATTGTCCATTGATTCCAAGTTTCATTGTAGTTTTCCTTAGATTTATATTTGTCACTTTTTGTACCTTCCGAATCTTTCATCATGAAGTACAGACAGCGTGCCATACTGGTCCGGAAATATCATTGACACGTACGATGGGGACGAAACTTCCTTGGAGGGCATTCGTTCAACGAAATTCGCACTGCATACCCGCGAGTGTGGGATGGCATTTCAGTTCGAGTTGAGATATGTAGGCGGTACTGGTACGAAAACAAAGGCAGAGCGCAAAGCGGCAGTATAGAATATGTCAGCCGTGCCGACACGATCGGGAGACCAAACTTCTCGCGTCGTACGGCGCGGGTCCATCGTTGTCGCTGTCCCACAAAACATAGGCGAGGTGAAAAACTGTTGAACTTTGTCCCCACGAGATACGAGGCATAAATATTGAAGCACTTAATGACGCAGCACAGGCAGTACTTCATGCTGTGAACCCAGCGCAACCGCACCGCTCCGACTTCAATGCGTACCAATGTACGCGGCGTGGTTTCGTTTCGCTGGGACTCTCACTGCCTACCTTCGGTAACGGCCGCCCGGCGGCGCGCCGGTCGCGTCGCACGGAGTGTATACACACAACACAGTTACGTTTTCGGTGCGAAACGTATTCTGCGAACGTACGTACTCCACACGAAGGGCGCCATATGGCCAACTTTCTGCGACATTTTGTGCAATAAAACGTTTTCAAGGAAATATATAATTTCTAAATCGTTGATCATAATGTAAAAAAATTAGGACGAAACAAAGATAGATTGGCGAGAGAAGTGCTCGAGGCCTTTCACATTGTCACTGGGGGATCGGTGTGTGAGTGAGGCCTCAATAACGCTTTCACAAAAAGAATTTGAATTTGAATTTATGTGCGAGAGGGTGAAAGTTGGCCACGCGGTGATGTGATGATGCTGATAGGAGAAGGGGCTGACACGTACATGTCTGAGTGAGAATGCTAATTTTAGGGTCTTCCTGGTGTGTGTGTGTTTATCTTATTTTCTTCTTTTTCCTTTTTGAAGTAATAAAGTTTCAGTTGCGAGTCAGCGCTTGTACCGTCTGCCTGTTTCTTCTCCTTCGTCCGTGTTTGTTTGCGCTGTTTTTACATTATGATCAACGCATACCAACTAGGCCAACTCTCGACATTAATTTCTAATTCATTTTCATTCTATGTCACTCGGGCAATTAAAGTCCTGGGGAACATAACGATCTTTCGTCAAGAAAAGCATGCAGAAATCGATCATTTTGTTAATGCAACCTATCAAACTGAACGCAAGACAAACAAATATTCTGTACAGCCGTGTAATAAAAACTAACGCGTCCAAAAGTTTATTTACTGCTGACTGACATCTTATATAACGGTCATGTAAAAGATTTTTGTGGAACATTAAGATGTTCGTTGTTGCTCATTTGAAATTATCATGTTAGTGCATTTAGCAACGAAGCGCCGAGAGAGGTATGCATGGTCAAAGAAAGTTGGGGATGCAATGGGAAGCTCATGTGACGTCAGTCAAAGCCATGTATATATAGACGTTTCCAGGGCTTATCTCTCGTACTAAAAATTCCGAGTCACTAAGCGGTGGGCGCATGCGCAGCGTCTGATATACGCGCAACAGAGCTACAGCGCATGCTCAGTAGGTTGTTCCACAGCCTACCAGAAAAAGATGGCAGCGCGCAGGAGCTGTGCGCAGAACGCCGAGGTCTGATTGGTTCTGATCGAAGGATAGTGGGTAAACCTGAAGGCAGCCTACTTTGAGGTCTACCCACAATCCTTCGATGAGGGCCAATCACAGCCCGGCGTCGCCCTGACGTCACCACAACGCCTGCGCAAAGAAGCAGACGATTCACTCCCCGCATACGGTGGGAAGACACTGCTGTCTCCGAGGGGGGAAAAGACCCGAATCTGCCGATATGTTTTTAGAGCTCTGAACCGCGCACGCGAACCAGCCGGTGTACGCGAGGCGTCTGAGGCCCTGCCATCGAGCCGAGGGGGGGTAAAGCACACGCGGCCGCGCCGCGGCGTCGATCGTGACGGCGCATTGTGAGCGGTCGCTAATTGGGCGTCACGTGCGTGGCCCGATGGGTTCGGATTCCGGCCAGGCGGATCCCCGACCCCCGCGCTGGGGCCGAACGCCCTGCTAATAACCGCTCTCTCCGTGGCTCTCGATAGTCCGGTGCGCGGGAGGTCTCGCGGACTCCCTCACGCCCGGACTCATCGATGCCGGCGCCCCCCTTTCACGCCTCGCGCTGTCCGATGCGCCTCGGGGAGACGCCCGGCCCAAGTTCGAGGATCCGCGTTCGCCAACGAGGAAGGCATGGGGGCTCGGACCGAAATGATGGACGCGGCACGACGCCGAGTGTGTCGTGTCTTTGTAAAGCCCTGTAGCGCATGTCCGGATGGCGTATTCAACACAGCTTACGGAGTAAAGCAGCACCAGTCATATCATAATACAAGAGACGGGGTGTTTCCTGCAGACATGACGGCAAAGTGCCTGCAGACGCGCCTCGTGGATGTTGGAAGGATGTTTTCCGTCACTCATAAGTAGGCTTCGAATATGGCTGCATACAGTTTATGTATATGACCAATATGATAGTTAAATAAATTAATGCGAAGGTGCAGTCAAGCTGGACAAAATAAACGGTAGCGAGCCCCGGAAAAGCGAACAAGGAGGACAAAGGACAAGCAAAAATTTCCGAACACAACTAGGTGACTGGAGCGCGACCGAACAAACTTCGCCTGGAGCTGGTATCGAACCATGAGACCTCTCCATTTTCAGTGGAGCGCTCTATAAACTGAGCTAAGCAGGAGTTAGGCGTCGGTAGAGCACTTAGAGCGTCACGTATACAATGTGATTGAACTATCACACAAGCAAGAAACACGCTTCAGACAGTGACAGATGTAGGAGCAGCACGACCGCGGCCTTGCTACCTTGGACCAATTTCGGCACTCTGATTCGCGCGTTTGCCTGGACGTCACATGATCACCTGGTTTACTGGTTTACGGCGGGAGAAAGAGCAGGTTCAGGTAAACATGCCTCAGCCCATAGCCTCCTATATACAGACAAAGCCTGGAAGAACGCCACGAGAAGCGGCCCCCAAAATGGAAAAGGTGGAGCGGCAGACAACGGATGAGAGGAGAGCCACGTGGCCGGCGCCCCGCTGCGGCGAGACGCCGAGACACACTTCTCCCGAGCGGACAAGGGTGTTTCGGGTCCTCGCCGCTGCAGAAGCTGTGTGCTGACGTCCACGTTCCCAGAGAAATGGCTTTTTGATGCTCTGTGCTACCAGATCCTCGCGCTCCAAATCTGCGACCGGGCAGTCTGTAACCTTGTGAGCATAGAGGAGGCTATGTTCAGTTTCAAGAAACACGCCAAGGCTCAGGTAAACATGCCTCGGCGATGCACGCGCTAGTCTTTATCCGGCTGCCAGATTTTGTTACGCTTATCGGGTACGCAAATCTGGGAGGCGGCTAAGGGCCAGCGCGCGAATCGTTGACGCGTATTTATATACCTAAGCCTCGGGAACAAGGCTCTCTTTTTTCCCGCGCAATCCAGGTGATAATCAGTGCCGAAATTGGCCCGTTTACTTACTCCACAAGCTATTTCTGAATTCTCGTCCAGGTGCGAATTGTACGAACACGGTCAGGTTCCATCTAGAGACACCATAAATCAGCTAGGTTTAGAAAATCGGAACCCGATTCCCCGATTTTCTTGCCGACTCTGCCATTTTGGTGTTTGGCGCAGTGCGGGGGTGGTTGGCGATCATTATTATTCGAAAATGTGGTTTCCTGATTTACTGCAAGTTACGCGTTACTTGTACGTAGTTGCATTGTTTTTTTTTTTTTTTTTTTCTGTAACAACCTGACAACCTAGTTACTTTTAATGCGATAGCATTGGTAAGCTACTACTCAGAATCCCCAGCTATGTATATTCTGGTCTCCTAGTGCGCAGTAGTTATGCGCAGTAGACCATTTCAGCGTATTATGCTTGCATCCCCATGGCGCCGCGCGTGCGCGGAGCGGCAATACGCACTCCTTCACAGTCGCATCCCCTTCGAAGGATCTGACGACCTCGACGTCGTCCTTTGGGTCCTCCTAGAGGTCGTCCTTGAGGTCGCCCAAGAGGTCGTCTTAGAGGTCGTTCTAGGTGTTGTCTTTGACGTCGCCCTCTAGGACGTCATCCTCGACGTCGTCCTTGACAACGTCAAGAGCGGGGTCGAGGACGATGTCCTAAAGGATGACGTTAAGAACGACGTATAGCACGACGTCAAGAACGATTTCTAGGGTGTTCTTAAGGACGGCAAGGATTCAGTGTCGTCGTGGAGGAGGCGGCTAAATTTACCTGGGAGTTTCCAAGCTAAATTTAGCGGAAAAATTGACGTCACAACCTATGCACTAATTCAGTTTCCCCGCTAAATTTGGCGGTGTGCAACGATAAATGCTGTCGCTTTTAAAAATAAGCACTCCTGTGGTTTCTACAAATTTCCCTCGACCATCAGTTTGCTGCCCTGTGATTTTTCCTCGGTTTTGCTGCAACTTCCATTGCGTGTAGAGGGGAAAAAAACCTCATAGAGTAATAATTTCGAGGAATAGTTTTAAGCGTTATTTAATGAAAGCACAGCAATTGTTCCATCGCCCCTTTAAGCACTCAACAGCCATAGAAAATAAGCTCCTCGCGGAAGCGTCTCGTTCAAGAGAATTTCCTGACTGGCCATGTCACCATGGACCGGTTCGCTCTAAGTTTTCGCTGCTTTCACATCCCGCGAAAAGGCAAGCACCAATCGTGACCGGGAAGAGTACCTGTGCCCTCGTTTGTATGCAAATAAACCTTCATCCCTTGGTACCACCGCCTGCCGATTGAGTTTCGAGTCTAGCAAACTGGCAAAGCACACTTTGCATATATATTTGCCATCCTTTGATCGGCCGAACTGGGTGTCAGCAAATTAAGACATGTGCCTTTATTTATTTATTTTCTAAAGTTTGGTCACCGACAACTTTAAAACAACAGGGAGGTATTTTTCGTTGTCGGGCGCCGCTCAAAGTAAAGGGTGTCCCACCAAAAACAATATAGAGTTTTTTTTTTTTTTTCGCCGCAAGAATAAACTAGGCATCGCCGATACTTCTTTAAGAAAAAGAACTATTAAGTTATTTTCGTTAGGTTTTAATGATGTAGCAAGTAACTGTATTTAGTTCTACTTGTAGAGGAGGGCGTGCACAACACAAATACACAGCGCAAGTTTTCACCCCCATCTAGCGCTCGTAATTTGAATGACGGGGAAACGGAAGATGGACCATAGTGTATGCCAGTGTGTCTCAGTCCGCCGATGGACCGCTGCAATCAGCGTAGCCAGAGTAATCCCCGAATGAACGCGTGAAAAGGTGAGGAATTGTTGAGGACGAAAAATATGGGATGCGGTACACAGCCGCTTCATAGACGACACGTTCAGAGTAACGCGAAATTAACACGTTACTTTAAAGCGAAGGTAACGCGTTTTCTTTTGATTCGCACTAACGAGTAACGTAATTGTAACCCTTGGAAAGACGAGCAACGGTGCTCACTACTTAGTTACTTTATTTCAGTCACGTGTATACGTGTCTGGCTGTCAGGGAGCTCGAGTGATATTGTTTTGCTCTGTGGTGGACTGTGTTGTTGACATTTAGGAGGACGGAAGCACATTTCCTGCTCTTTCGGATAAAGCGTCAAATAGCTGCCAAGAATAATTTTTGAGCGCCAGGATGGCTGATTTTTTCTAAAGCGTGACACTCACTCAGTAGCTCTCGTTTGATTATGTTCTGGTTCAATTGATCCTGTGTGCTACAATATGTTTCGAGCATGAACAGACCAACACTGGTCTGCAGAAGTGACCACGTCGTTGCTAGAGAATTAATTCGTGTTATTTCCTTTAATATTTATGTATTGACTTGCCGGCCGCCTATACACTCTAAAAAAAAAGCGTGCCAACTAGCACCTTTTAGGGTTCTTTCGCTTGTCCAATGGGCGGCACCCTTAGAGGTGCAGAAAAGAACCCACAAAAAGGGTTCTTTCTAATGAACCCTATTTCGGGGTTCTTTTCGGATCGTTTATTGGTTCTTCTTAATGAACCCTATTTTTGGTTCTTTTCAGAACGCTTCTGGGTTCTATTTAACGAACCCTATTTAGGGGTTCTTCTAGGATCCTTTTTTGGTTCTTCCTAATCAACCCTATTTCGGGTTCTTTCCCGAACCCTTTTTGGTGCTCTTGATGAACCCCATTTCGGGTTCTTTCTAGAGCCCTTTCTGGTGCTCTTAATGAACCCTATTTCAGGTTCGTTCCAGAACCCTTTTTGGTGCTCTTAATATACCCTATTTCAGGGTTCTTTTCGTATCCTTGATTGGTTCTTCTTAATGAACCCCATTTGGGTTCTTTCCAGAACCCTTCTTCGTGCTCTTAATGAACCTTATTTCGAGGTTCTTCACGGATCCTTCTTTGGTTTTTCTTTATGAACCCTATTTCATGTTTTATTCGGAACCCTCCTTGGTTCTTACAATAAATCCCGAGTTCTTTAGATTATGTTGGCGTTATTTTAGTAAACCATATTTTGTACTTCTAACCCTCTTTTATGACGAATGAGTTTTTTTTTACATTCCTAGTTAGTTTTTAGTAAATCGTATTTTGTATCTCTTGCTCCACAAGGTGCATTTTTTTCTACCAACCAAAGTGTCTTTAGATTGTTCATTAATCGCTAGCACTGGGCAATTTCGACAGGTTGACAAACATCAGTCTGGCCAGAGTCAACACACTTCATTCCTGTAGGTAATTAAATAGGTGACAGGCAGAACAGTAAACATCATGTCCAATCATATACTTTATTGGAGTAGCTAAAATTGATTCTCCTGTTCGCAGTAAAAAAGCTAACAAAATTCGAAACAGTTTCAAGACGAGACGGGTATCACTGCCAGCAATGTGCACACAGCTTCTACTGTCGTTCTGATGTCGCTCACTGTCAGGACACCGTCCAAAAAGATGTCAAATTCATTTTCCTGGAGATGGATGAGTGGCATCAGTGTCCGGACTTCCTACAACAAGAAAGCAAGAATATGAACACATGTATTTTCCTCTGTATTATTATGCTGCGAGTTGCTCATTCGCCGCGCTTTCAGATCAATTATAATTGTATAGGTTTCACTAAGCATTTTATTTCTCGTTTAGCCTTACGCTCTAAAACATACCCGCAGATATGATTTCCTTCAAAACATTTAGTGGGTCAATCAGTGCGATCTAGAGAGCGCGACCAGCGGATGACGAAGCGTCCCCTTCGAAGCCCCCTTCACTACAACAATGTGTAAAAGCGAAAAATGGTACGCAGCATCAAGCGTTCCCTTTCCATCCAAGAAGTAGTAAAGGAAGAAAATCGGAAGTCAATGAATTACAATATATGTGCCGTACACACGTAAAACAATGCCCAACGTGCCACCGCATTTTCTCTGCTTTTAAAAATGCCCGTGCGTCCACTTCCCTTGAGAATACTCGAGGGGCCGATCAATGCAATCTACGAAGAAAACTGGGCCAATGGAGAAGCTCAAAATATGTTTGACTTAAAAATGAAGTCTGTAACGTGACACTGAGCATGAAGTCAGTACGTGAACCGCCATGCTCAGTGACATCTCTCGCTTCATTCATATGTCTAAACATGCTTTGGCCTTTTTATTCGCCGAGCTCTCTTCGTGGATTGGTGTGATTGGCTTCTCGAGTGTTCTGCGGGAAGTAGATGCACAGAAATTTTAAGCATGTTTCAAGAAACGTTGGTTCTACCCATATTTAATCCTTCTTGCCCTACAGTCAGTAACAGGTTAAGAAAAAATCTACGAGCTGGAGAGGAGGAAGCGGACAGAAGCTTGTAGGGGAGAGGAGAAACCTTCTCTCCATTTCAAGCGTCCATCGGCTTTCTTCTTTTAGATTTTTCTTAACCTGTCATTGACTTTAGTCGCTTATATTTCCTCTATAATATTTTTAGAAAATAAACCAAGGATATGTTTTATATTACTAGCTCGTATATTGAAGATATAACCCTGAGAAGTTCGCATTACCATCTGTGACAATGCACTATACTCGGGGGTGACTTGGGCAACTTTTTTGGCAATGTAGTCGAAGTTAAAAATGCCCGCGCATCTTAAGCGCCAATCAAAGCTATGCACACGCACTCTTCACTTCAGAAACGCCACAGAAAGTTGTTTCTGAGTATAAGTTAACCCTGTCTTAAACGAATGGCCCCGATAAGCGGTCATCAGTTCGTAATGAGGTAGTAAGTTAACCCAGCATATTTATGGTGGACGAAGGTAAACCTCTGCGTCGTCGCAGTCTGAAACTTGTGATAGATTACAAAAACACCATCTAAAGTATACCTTCAAGCAGCTCTTCGAGGTTCAGAGTGACGTTCTTTTCCTTTGAGGAACACCTGTGTAGAAGCTGTAAATGCCTCCATCTTGGCTCCCATGTCCTCCGGATGTCTTTGCCGAACGGCAGTTTAACGTCTTGTAGTAACTGAAAAATAAACAACGAATGGACAGTGTTGCTGGTTTACAAAAGTACATGTATGCGCTATGAATTTGTACACACGGATTGTTTACACACACACACAAACACACATATATATATATATATATATATATATATATATTAACTAAATGACCACTTACTGTCACTATAGTGGAGTAGGGCTTGGCGTCAATTGAAATAATTTCGATTTACGTTTTCTTTTATATTGACTAGTTAATCAATTTATAGGTCGCGCTGATCTCGAGGCAAGATATTGTGTCCAGAAAAGGCCTAGAAAAACCGATTTTTTTTCTTTGACAAGTTTTTACTACGTCTTATAAGGCTTAGTACATAACAACTTGTCATTGTGCCTCATACAGAAGTAAGGCATGGCTAACATTTAAAATAAAATATATGTACATATTTGTACAATAACAAGTTCAAATATCAACTTGCCGTTGTGCTCATACACAAGAAAAGCATGGAAAACATTTAAAATAAAATATTTTTACGTTATTATTTAAACTTCAAAACCACTCTAGATAATAATCTTATAAAACACTTAAGTAGCCACGAGAGACAATTGTGCTATAAACACACAAAAAGAATTAAATGAATATTCTTTTTACTTTTTTGTTTATAAGACTTTTCGTAACTCTAAATCCAACCAATATGCCAGTTAAACTCACTTGATTCAGAGTAAAACAATAGTTAATTAATCGGAATGTTAACTAATTGATTGCCTAGCCTTATTACGAAGTAAAATTATTTAATTTAGCACGTATCAAAAGCCCCTATCTCATTCACAGGCGATAAAACGGGTAGTGAGAAACTTTTGAAGTCCTGATGACCTGTAAAAATCTCGAAACTTTAAGACTAAATATAAAGAAGATAATATTGAGTTACCATTCCGGGAATCGTCATTGCCGGAAATTCCTCAAGGACTGTGAGGGCTCCAGCATCGCTGAGGATCCATTCTTGGCAAGACTGAAACGTCCGCATCATGCGGTCTTGTATCAAGTCGACGTTCAGGGGCGCTTTAGTTATCTCTTCGTTCATGAGCAAAACATGACAGCGAGCACTCACGGCGTCTTCACATTTGTGAGTATCAACGAATCCCTAAAACAAAAACTATTTGTTACGTTGATGCGCCGTTTACGCATGTAAGCTATTTACATAATAGTTGCAGCACTGAATATAGGACCAAGTAAAACAGTTATTTTTATCAAACATACATCCACATTTGTGCAAACACAAAATGCACAAAAAGTTCGCGCCTGTCGATTTCCGCACAACACTCCGAGAGCCAATCGTTGCAACCTGCGCAGTCCTCTCAGCGAATGACGACGCGGAACATACGTTTAGACCAAGAAATGCAATCTGCGCTGTTACATTAAGCAAAGCAAGCGGGACGTTTTGCATTCCCTGATGTCGCAGACAGCATCTTTGGGTCTAACCAAATGTTCGGCATCCTCATTAGTTGAGCGGTGCCGTAAATTGCAGTGATTGGCTCTCAGAGTGCCATGTCCCTGGCCGGTCAAAAAACAAAAACGTTTACAGTACCTATTTGCTCACGTTTATTGGGGCCATAAATACGGATACATTAGCTAATTAAAGCCCGGTGACATACGTTTTTACATTTACGAAGAGATATCATTGCTCATTTCATTCGCGCTGTAAATTCGAAGTTCTGTTCTTGAGATCTTTCTGGCGGAAAGCTTGAACTCAGCATTTTGTCATATTATATATAGTCAGTATGGTAGTATTGAAATCAGTGTTCGCTTCAAAAACGTTTTTTTCTTGTGTAGTTCAACATACAAAACTGTAAAATATTTTTTTTTGTGCAACGTGCTTGTTTGGACAACTCCAAATTAAAATAGCATAAAACAAATTTCAAACGAGAAGTAGCTTAATTAATAAGAAGCCGCCCCCTGTCCTACTTATTCTGCCTATGCATCAAACAATTTCCGGCCATATTGAGCACTACTGCACTTATAGCAATTTTCAAGATAAATTATAAATATTGCCTGATTAGAAGAAGTTTTACCTTGAAATGATGAACAGGCCGATTGCAGTTCGTTTTCAAAAAGCCAACAGCAGACGTCTCCAATCGTCCATGCGCTCACGTCCGCTGACATGTTGCAAGTGATGGCTAAGAGGAAAGGGAGGAAGGTACTTCCTTCTAGAGCTTCAAACCCAAAGGGAGAGGAGGTCAAACATTGTTCCGATCCGCCACTCGTACGAGCGAGTGTGGCACTCCCTCGAGCAACGAAACTAGATCCTGTTGGCTCTATTATAGTGACCTTCAGCGACCCATTCCTGTTCACCGCTAAGCTGACAGCGCGGTGGAAGCTACGTGCTTGCCGGACCAATTAGTCGCCTGGTTTTTATCACCTGACACCTTTCTCTGCGGTTGTGATCACATGGTGCAAGGCAGAAGGTTCACTGGTCAAACGAGCATGACGTTCCCAACGAACTGTCAGCCTAGTGGTGAGCAGATTAGCCCCCGAAACGTCGCTTTTGAACACATTACGGCTTATCTTCTGGGGTGCCGTTGAGCTGCCTGAACCATGGTTCGCTGGCGAAGATAATATGCAGATGTCATCGCTTTTCCGTCCTTGTCTGTCAGGAAACACGGCGATCACGTCACCAAGCCTGTCCGTCAGCCGCCGGTAAAATTGTTGGCAGTTCACTCTCTTGCCAAAAATAAACACAAAATAAACAAGAGCGAAATTCTCGATTCGGCGTGACACCTTCCGGCAACGGAAACAATCAACACACTGGGCGCGTTAAGTCCGCGCTCCGGAGCGCGAGAGTTTGGCGATCCTTTCACTAAACGGACAGGAGTGCCACCAGAGACTGACACTCGAGCGCGCTCTTCGTGCACCGAGAATTTTTCGGAGCGCAAGTGACTTCTTCGCGGTCCGTGACGTCACGTAAACAACCAAGATGTCTGCGCTGCTCTTGCGACCGGCGAGACGAAAAGGCGTAGGCGGACCGCTGCCCCTTTTTAGTTGATTAGTGCTTAATCCAGCAGGTAAAAACGATTTGATTTGAAAGCCAAGACAGCAATTAGCGTTCCGCAAAAGGTTTGTTCGTTCATCTCGCCTGAAAAAGAAATTAATCTATCAAACGGTACCGTGCCGATAGCACTGCGACAGAAAAGTTGTCGAGATGAGGAGATACTCGGACCGCTCTGTCCCTTTTATAATACTTAGCGCAGCGAATAAAGATACTTCGATTTGAAAGCCGAAACATCAGCGAGCGTCGATGAAAAGGTTTGTTCGTGTGTCTTGCCTGAAAACGAATTGATCTATCCAACCAGCGTGCCGATAGCTCGGCGACAGAAAAGTGATGAAAAGACAGTCAGACGGCTGCCCTGCTTCGAATGCTTAGCCCGGCCGCAGCGGATAAAGATACTTAGATTGAAAAGCCGAAACACCAGTTAGCGTTGCGGGAAAGGCTTGTTCATGCATACCGCCTAAAAACGATGTGCTAACGAACGACGGTGTGCCGGTATCGGCGTGGCTTCCGTCTCGCTGCGAGACGGAACCAGAAAATCTTTGACAAATTTGAGGGTTTTCCTGCGTCGACGAGCGGGTTCCAGAATATTGTTTTTAATTTAAATCGGAACAGCATGCATGGTCAATAAATCGATCAACCAAGGTAACCTTCCACATATGTGCACGAAGCGAGTCTTCAAACCTTTCAGGAATATTAAAACGTTCGTAGAAACTTCATGACGTTGCCGTCTCTTTTGCTTTAGACTCTGCCGCTCCACCCGGGCCTAATTATTTATCTTCAAAATATTGTCGGCTTCTGCCACCCGTATCCACAGTTGGAAGGAGCTCGTGTGGGCCGTGGCCCGTCGATAGTTTCTGGCCGTGTTCCAAGCTTACTCGATCTAACTCTAGGGTAAAAGTGGTTATCGAAAACCTACCCGCGTCCAGCGTTTCTCTATTTTTGTTGTCACGTGACATAAAACGCCAGGGTAATTCGGATCCATTTGAGTAGGTTTGGAACGCAGCCTCGGTGTGTCGCGCTCCTGTACGATATGCGCCGTTTAGTTGCTGCGCTCGGAGTATGAAACTCGGAGCGTCGGAGTAGGAGTAAAGGAGCGCCGACTTAACGCGCCCACTGTGTTGAGCAACGCGTGTTGGCCTATTTGGTGGCTGAGCGACTTTTGTGCCGGCAGTACGACAACGCACCTAGATTCGATGATTCAGTGTCCGGTCAGTGACGTGTTTTTTATAGGAATTTATCAAAATAGAGGGCCTGGAAACAAGATTGAATGATAATCGAGCCTATTTTGGAACTCGAAGGAGAAGTGATAGTAAATCAATCAGAGAGAGCGAATTGATGTCGCTGACAAAGAATTTTTCTTCCAATCGGAGCCACCTCCGAACCGTCGATTGCCATTTCTGAACAAATATTAGCTCAGTTAAGCGCCACGTCACGCAAATGCTGGGCGTGCAGGCGGCGCTTATCCCTTTTACACTAGAAATGGGAATCGAAAACATAGAACCAGCCCAAAAACCGGAAAAATGGCCCCGGACAAAATTGTTCGAATAGTAAACTCGGACAAAATGGTTCAAATAAATTTTTTTCGTATTTTTTCTTGCTCCTTATTTTTATTAGCTTTAATTGGTACAATCCCAACATATAAAAAGATAAATATTCGTATAATGCAATACATTTTTTTGTGAAATAAACATTTCATTACACAAAGAAACTAGTTGTAAATGTGTGCTACGTTTGGCTTCACTCAAAACGTCTTCTTGTAGCTCTTTTCAACAGAGCTAGAAGAGGGAACTCCTTTAAAGTAAAACATTAAGTTCACAAAATGTAACTGTACGGCATCAATTTAAAGCTTCGAGCGGGAGATCGGAAAGAGTTGTATCAAGCAGTAAAATAGATTGTTGGGCTAGTTGGTTGATCGGCATAATGAAAAAGAGTGCAAAATAAACGGTACAAAGTCGAAGAAAAACACACACGAGACAGGTGCCTGCCCTGTGTGTGTGTTTCTCCAACATTGTCGCGTCTATATAGAGCTTCTTTTTTTTTTTTATATAGTCTCTACAAAAGTTGCATTATAAGAGCATTGAATGTACTTAATAGAACTTCAAAGTAGCACCTTATTAAAAGATGTGTGTCTAAAAATCACTTGGGACCATTCTCTCCGGGATTGCACTTGGGACCATTTTGTCCGGGGCCGTTTCGTCCAGGGCCATTTCGTCCGAGGCCATTTGTTCTGCATCCTATCATGCCATATTCCTCGCGAAAACTACGAGGACAGCAACGACCACGTTTCTGTGTTGCTTTTTTTTTTCCTCATGCCATCCCATTCTCCTAACTCTTGGTGGGCGACCTCAAAGTAGCGAGCGGGGTTCAACGGCGGACGGAGCACTCATTTCTTACACTGCACATAAATTTGAACGCACAACATATCGAAGTTTAGTTTTGCTTCACTCAAAATGCACTTATAGAATATGCCTATGGGATTATTTCGGAATATCCTTCTAGACACAACTGCTCCTTGAAATCGAAAAACCACCATTTACAGACTGATTTATTTTTGAAGATAAAGATGACTGCAACACATCACTTGAACCTTCCGCGCAGCAGGATTTTTGATGCCCCTCGCGGATGGGTTCCAACTCTATTTTTGCGGCTTGACGCGTGCCGCGAAACAATCAGAGGCGCCGTATTGGGAGACGGGTGGTGTCATGACTCATGACCACAAGCTAGGACAACTGCATTCTATACTAAAACAAAAAAAAACAAAAAAACGTTCCTCTGTTCTATTTTTTTGTTCATTCATACGCGCAGTTATACGTATATTGTTTAAACACGAAAGCAAGTTAAAAAATAGCTTTTGTTACTAAAAAAAACACGACGCCGCTTAATCACCGTATCACTCATTCATCGCAACATGCACTTTTTTGTGTGTGTTGCTCATTCATCGAAGTTTTGCACCTTTGAAAATGTGTATGCATTTTTTGGGGGTTGGGGGGAAATAAACTACACAATCGATTTCCGGAGGTACATATTTCTTCAAATAAACTTTATTTCAATGACCCATTTGGTTTATACAAATGAGTACCTAAGAGTAGCTTTATACTAACATTTCTTACTAAATAAAACACGGCGAGCAGTTACGCTTGCAAACGAACGCCAGTGTTCAAACCGCTGAAGCAGGTGGCCCGGGAGTCAAAGGCATCGAAGCCTGTTTCATCTGTGGTCCGAGGCGAAGATTATCTCGGTTTGGTAAATAACACAACGCGACTTGGTAAATAACTACGACATTCCACCTCTCTAAGCTTTCAAGGACTTGACAGCTCGCACGGGCAGCTTTGTTTCCACAGAATGGCGCACCCAATTTCTCGCGTGCAAAGCCTTTCGAGCCTGGTCATTGTGTCCCTCTATCCGGTAGAAGACTTAAAGGGATACTACAACGAAATTTTGGCGCCTATTTTATGGTCTATATGTGTTCAAAGGAGCAGTATCACATCGAACACACCAATATCTTGTTAAAAAAGTCACGAAAACGAATTTTAGAACGAATTAAACGATTCCCAAACAGCACCTGGTGTTTGTCGCGAACGCCTCGTTTGGAATGTCCGTCTAGGTACATT
This sequence comes from Ixodes scapularis, assembly GCF_016920785.2. NCBI lineage: Eukaryota > Metazoa > Arthropoda > Arachnida > Ixodida > Ixodidae > Ixodes > Ixodes scapularis. The sequence goes on along the minus strand of NW_024609879.1, from coordinate 131,097,178 downwards.
GCCGGGAAGTGACCTAGGTCGTCTCACGGGTTGTCTCCTGGAAGAACGGAGCAGCGCCGCTCTGCGGAAGTACGGCTCACTACGCCTCTTCTCTAGTTCTGAACGCAATTATCAAGCCTTCGCTGCCTGCTCTGCCTTCACCCCTTCGCCATTTTCCCGACGATGGCGACGGTGGACTCGTTGCATTGAGTTGTGGTGGCCCGATCGCCTGCGTACCTCGGTCTCTAGAACGCTTAGATCATCCTGTCGCGTTCTAATGCCGAGATGGTGCGGCACTGTGCGGTAGAGGACTGCGGCAACCTCCTGATTCGGTGCGGAAAACCTATTCACCAGTTCCCAAAGGACGAACAACTTCGTGCGCTTTGGATCCGGCTCGCACGACCGTCCTCCCCGGCGTGGCTTCCAACTACGAGTGATCGCTTGTGTTCCTATCACTTTCGTGATGAGGACTACGTGCGAAGCCCCAGGGTGATGGAGTCCTTGGGCTTCCCGGTGAGGAACGTACAACTCAAACCAGGAGTTTTGCCCCGTTTATTTTCAAAGAAGCGGAGATCTGGCGAGCGCAGCGAACCCCTTGACAAGCGACGCAGAGTGGTAAGGGAGCATGTTGTCTGTCGAGTATTTCCGAGTTCTGCAATGAAAGCCGAACCGCATGTAAGCGATTTAGCGAGTGACGAGACGAGCGACGGCGTCGAGAGTCTGCGACGAGCGACGGAGTCGAGAGTCTGCGACGAGCGACGGAGATTTCTCACTGTCGCCAGTCGCATCGCTCGGTTCTTAGATTACTGGAAAGGGTAAAGCTATACGCACTACGTCGTGCACCTTGACTGGAAATGGCCCTACGCACTACGCGAAGCTCGTATCAGCGGCGAGTTTCCAAAGAGCATGATAGTAAGGTGTCTGCTTTATACGCAGCGGTCCGCGGTTCGATCCCCAATGAGGGCGACGTTTCCTTATTTTTTTTTTTTTTTTTTTTTTTTATCACTATTTTTTTTTTTTGTAGGGCATTTACGATGTTTAAGACATTTCTTTACTACAAATAACACTGAAAAAAAAAAAAAAAAGATAAGGATTGATATTTACGAAATTTTGCAGAACTGAATGGTATGGGACTCGCTTTCCGGAGGTGCAGGAGGGGACAGCGGGGCTTGGGTTGCCGGCTGGACGCCGCGAAGCGGCGTGTACAGGTTAAGTTTTGCAATTAGCAGCCGCACAGTGTCGCCGCGAAGCAGCTTGAACGCAGGCAAGGGGGGTAAGGTTCGGTTAAACACACGCCGTCCGAAAAGGGTGACCCAAATGACATGATGGCATCAGCTCTCTGCGTAGTGTTTATAGCCATTTCCGATCGAGGTGCACGACATAGTGCGTATAGCTTTACTCTTCTAGAAAACGTCGCTCACCGTCCTGGCCACTTGCCCCCGTCGCTTTCATGCGGTTTGCCTCCTCGCGCGACCGACCGAGCAACAGCGAAGCGGGTCGCCGTTGCTTGTCTCGTCACTTGCCAAGTCGCTTTCATGCGGTTTATGCTTGTCTGTTTCATCCAGCATGTGAGCGATTTTCCAGGAGACCTGTTGCTCAGTTTGTCACTCGCCGAGGCAAATCGCATGCAGCGACCTCCAGGCGATGACCAAAGTGTTCAGGGAATTTAGAACCGAACACTGCGACAGGCGACAGCGACCAGCGATAGCCTAGCTCATCGCTCGCCAAATCGCTTTCATGCGGTTCAGCCGTGGCCGATCGTGCTTTCTTTTTCAAGCCGTTCCGCTCATCATCGAAGAGCTTTGGCAAGGTGGGTTAGAGCGCCGGATCGAACGCACGCACTGCAGCAATTCAAGGATCTAGGGTTCGACCCCTACCTTACCAGTCTTAACTTGGATAAACATTGTGCTGGCATGCGGTAGTATATCAGTAGTATGTGACGTCCCTTCAAAACCCCGGGGTAGCGGTAGTACTGCACTGGCTGGATTTCCTACCTACAGTGTAGAGCGTATCTGCAACGACAACCATCCACCTCTCTAAATTTCCATGCACTTTATTTTTCTTAATGGCCAGTAAATCATATGCTATTTTCCCCTGAGCATCAGGCACCTCTGCGTGATTCCACCAACTTCCTGGTCGGAGGTGCAGACACATGTTGGGAGCCTACAAACGAGCTAGAAGAAACAGCCGTTAGAACAGGTAAGGTTATTGACGTAACTTGAATGTCTTTTAACGTAACAATGTGTGGGCTGTGAGTGCTGCACCAGTGGGCCCATACTCCTGGGCCAAAAGCAATAACACCCCCTTAACATTCTTCCGTCTTCTCTCTTGCATCTCTCCAGTGACTCCAAGTGTGTTGGCATGTCGGCTGGTTGCACCTGCGGCCTCCCCCACTGCAATAACGCGGACAGACAGTGCCAGCACCTTTACAGGTATGCAGGCACTCCAATGGGACCTATACTGCGTGGTGTCACCTGCTTCAAGCGGAACTGCCAGACGCATCCACACAGTGCTAATGTTGCTCTAAGGCTTTTTGTGTCTCGATCATGCACTTCTATGCTGATTCATGTCTGTTCATAGGCGCCCCTGGAGCGTTGGGTTGCCCACCTGCGGCCTCGCCGACCGCTCCGACACAAACAGATGGAGCCCGCACCCCGACAGGTATGAAGGCACTCCGATGGGACCTATACTGCGTGGTGTCACCTGCTTCAAGCGGAACTGCCAGACGCATCCACACAGTGCTAATGTTGCTCTAAGGTTTTTTGTGTCTCGATCATGCACTTCTATGCTGATTCATGTCTGTTCATAGGCACCCCTGGAGCGTTGGGTTGCCCACCTGCGGCCTCGCCGACCGCTCCGACACGAACAGATGGAGCCCGCACCCCAACAGGTATGAAGGCACTCCGATGGGACCTATACTGCGTGGTGTCACCTGCTTCAAGCGGAACTGCCAGACGCATCCACACAGTGCTAATGTTGCTCTAAGGTTTTTTGTGTCTCGATCATGCACTTCTATGCTGATTCATGTCTGTTCATAGGCGCCCCTGGAGCGTTGGGTTGCCCACCTGCGGCCTCGCCGATCGCTCCGACACGAACAGATGGAGCCCGCACCCCGACAGGTATGAAGGTACTCCGATGGGACCTATACTGCGTGGTGTCACCTGCTTCAAGCGGAACTGCCAGACGCATCCACACAGTGCTAATGTTGCTCTAAGGTTTTTTGTGTCTCGATCATGCACTTCTATGCTGATTCATGTCTGTTCATAGGCACCCCTGGAGCGTTGGGTTGCCCACCTGCGGCCTCGCCGACCGCTCCGACACGAACAGATGGAGCCCGCACCCCAACAGGTATGAAGGCACTCCGATGGGACCTATACTGCGTGGTGTCACCTGCTTCAAGCGGAACTGCCAGACGCATCCACACAGTGCTAATGTTGCTCTAAGGTTTTTTGTGTCTCGATCATGCACTTCTATGCTGATTCATGTCTGTTCATAGGCGCCCCTGGAGCGTTGGGTTGCCCACCTGCGGCCTCGCCGACTGTTCCGACACGAACAGATGGAGCCCGCACCCCGACAGGTATGAAGGCACTCCGATGGGACCTATACTGCGTGGTGTCACCTGCTTCAAGCGGAACTGCCAGACGCATCCACACAGTGCTAATGTTGCTCTAAGGTTTTTTGTGTCTCGATCATGCACTTCTATGCTGATTCATGTCTGTTCATAGGCGCCCCTCGAGCGTTGGGTTCCAGGCTGCCTCTACCAGCGGCCTCACCCACTGCTTTGACGCGGACGAATGGAGCCTGCACCCCGACAGGTATGCAGGCACTCCGATAGGACCTATACTGCGTGGTGTCACCTGCTTCAAGTGGAACTGCCAGACGCATCTACACAGTGCTAATGTTGCTCTAAGGTTTTTTGTGTCTCGATCATGCACTTCTATGCTGATTCATGTCTGTTCATAGACGCCCCTCGAGCGTTGGGTTCCAGGCTGCCTCTACCAGCGGCCTCACCCACTGCTTTGACGCGGACGAATGGAGCCTGCACCCCGACAGGTATGCAGGCACTCCGATGGGACCTATACTGCGTGGTGTCACCTGCTTCAAGCGGAAATGCCAGACGCATCCACACAGTGCTAATGTTGCTCTAAGGTTTTTTGTGTCTCGATCATGCACTTCTATGCTGATTCATGTCTGTTCATAGGCACCCCTGGAGCGTTGGGTTGCCCACCTGCGGCCTCGCCGACCGCTCTGACACGAACAGATGGAGCCCGCACCCCAACAGGTATGAAGGCACTCCGATGGGACCTATACTGCGTGGTGTCACCTGCTTCAAGCGGAACTGCCAGACGCATCCACACAGTGCTAATGTTGCTCTAAGGTTTTTTGTGTCTCGATCAGGCACTTCTATGCTGATTCATGTCTGTTCATAGGCGCCCCTGGAGCGTTGGGTTGCCCACCTGCGGCCTCGCCGACTGCTCCGACACGAACAGATGGAGCCCGCACCCCGACAGGTATGAAGGCACTCCGATGGGACCTATACTGCGTGGTGTCACCTGCTTCAAGCGGAACTGCCAGACGCATCCACACAGTGCTAATGTTGCTCTAAGGTTTTTTGTGTCTCGATCATGCACTTCTATGCTGATTCATGTCTGTTCATAGGCGCCCTTCGAGCGTTGGGTTCCAGGCTGCCTCTACCAGCGGCCTCACCCACTGCTTTGACGCGGACGAATGGAGCCTGCACCCCGACAGGTATGCAGGCACTCCGATGGGACCTATACTGCGTGGTGTCACCTGCTTCAAGCGGAACTGCCAGACGCATCTACACAGTGCTAATGTTGCTCTAAGGTTTTTTGTGTCTCGATCATGCACTTCTATGCTGATTCATGTCTGTTCATAAAAGCCCCTGGAGCGTTGGGTTCCAGGCTGCCTCTACCAGCGGCCTCACCCACTGCTTTGACGCGGACGAATGGAGCCTGCACCCCGACAGGTATGAAGGCACTCCGATGGGACCTATACTGCGTGGTATCACCTGCTTCAAGCGGAACTGCCAGACGCATCCACACAGTGCTAATGTTGCTCTAAGGTTTTTTGTGTCTCGATCAGGCACTTCTATGCTGATTCATGTCTGTTCATAGGCGCCCCTGGAGCGTTGGGTTGCCCACCTGCGGCCTCGCCGACCGCTCCGACACGAACAGATGGAGCCCGCACCCCGACAGGTATGAAGGCACTCCGATGGGACCTATACTGCGTGGTGTCACCTGCTTCAAGCGGAACTGCCAGACGCATCCACACAGTGCTAATGTTGCTCTAAGGTTTTTTGTGTCTCGATCATGCACTTCTATGCTGATTCATGTCTGTTCATAGGCGCCCCTCGAGCGTTGGGTTCCAGGCTGGCTCTACCAGCGGCCTCACCCACTGCTTTGACGCTGACGAATGGAGCCTGCACCCCGACAGGTATGCAGGTGCTTCAAGAAAAAAAAAAAAATTGGGTTGTGTGTATGTTTATAAAGTCTAGAACTTGGTCTACCTCAACGGGCGACTTGTCTCCCAGCTGTAGATGAGAAATTTACCCAGTGCAGTACAGCCACTAGCCTGGGGTCCTTAACGAACATCACGCAGTAGTGATGCACGACTGCACGCTGGTACGATGCTCATTCAGATCAAAACAGGCAGGGGTGGGGATAAAACCCAGCATCTTGGGTTCTGCAGCGCGAGCTTTCGCTCCACGTGCTCTGAGCTGGTGTGCGCTAGCCCACTCGGCCACCGATCCCCCCTCAGGTGCTCCAAGCGGGACCTATACTTCGTAGTGTCACCTGCTTCAAGCAGAACCACCAGACGCATGTACACAGTGCTTGTGTTGCTTCTAAAGTTTTCTTGTCGCTCAATCATGCACCTTTACGCTGATTGATATATGTCCATAGGTACGTTTGGTGCGTTGGTTTCCATTCTGCGTCCACCTGTGGCCTCCCCCACCTCTCTGATATGGACTGACGACGCCCGCACCCAGACAGGTATGCAAGCACACCGAAGGGGGACTATACTCTTTTGCGTCACCTGTATCGAGCAAAACCGTCAAAGGCCTCTTCATATTGGCAAAGTGATTGTCACGTTTGACATCTACACAGCGCTTTTGTTGCTACAAAGGTTCCTTTGTTTCTCAATCATTGACTATTTCTGCTTTTCGTTTACTTTACAGCAGCCTTGAGAGCAATGACTGCTGCTAGACATCCTGTGTTTTCAGCATCGTCACGTTACGAGACACGGTCCGTGATGACGCAGACAACAGGCTTCGGCAGAAACGCAAGTACGGTCATTCATGTAAACTAAATATACTGACACGAGAATCATTTTAATTCTGTTCGAATTCTACTTGAGCGAGTTAAACTGAGAAGGAGGTGGTGTCAGATATATCTCGATGTTTGAGCTGTGCAGATGTTTGGTATTTGTTAAAGAGAGCTTGGTGTAGTTAGCACACAGAGTTTAAGTCAAAAACCCATTCATTATATTTAAATGGAGCACATTTCTAATGCCTTAGATTTTTTGCTAGGTACACAAGCATGTATACCATCGAGGAACAAGAAAGTGCAGACGGAGCTTTCTGGAATTATGCCGCAGACCTCTTCCTCGTCAAACTGTGGTGATCCAGAACAGAGGTATGCAAAGGTCTTGGGCCTACAATGCCTAGAGCATCTGAACGCCATCTGGCAACAACCTCTCCACCTATTTCTGTGTTAGTTTTAGGAGTTCCCTGAGGCCCTGCAACTCCCAGACATCACTTTGTGACCCCCCTTTTGTGCAGTTCTGATTCAGAAGACCTGGGTGTATCAGGGAAGCAGCCACTGGAAAGAGATGACCCTACGTATTGTCCACCAGAGGACAGCTCTGTTAGGTCCGTATGCAGTCGTGTAAGAATTTATGAGATCATCTATCATGCTTAGACAGTTTGTTGAGATGATGTTGGTTTTTGTGTCGCAGGCTTGAGAGGGAAACACCATCTTTGGTAAAGGAGAGGAAATTCATTGTATTCGAGTCTTGCCTTGACCTTCTCCTGGGGAAGTGCCAAGTATGTGCTGCTCCCCTGATCCACGTGGACAAGAGTGTCGTTGGCTGCAGCCTGCAAGTCTACTCAATTTGTCGGAGTGGACACGTGAATGACTGGTGCAGCCAGCCCATCATCAAGCGGAAGCCGGTGGGGAGTATCCTAATGGCTGCGGCAATCCTGTTCAGTGGCAGCTGCGTAAAGAAGACACTCAGAACACTCACCAGCATGGGGATTGTCTGTTTCTCCTATGGCACCTTCTTCAACATCCAGAAGGCCTTTCTCCTGCCCTCAATCGAAAAGGTACTCTGAAGTTAAAAACTGACAGAAACACCCCCCCCCCCCCCCCCCCCCCCATGTTTTCCCTGTGCTCTTTGCTCCTCGTGACCACAATAAAGTGGGCCTAGAAACTGTTTACTACAGAAACGAGTGGTTTCGTTCCTGGTTTGGAAAGGAGTAACCCATGGCTGAAATTCCTTCTTTCTGCTCGTGTGTTGGTATTGTAGGCCAAATTTGGTCCTCGAACCATTAAAACACATTCATTAAGACATAATAGTAGATTCTGTAAAGAAAATGTGACCTAATTTAAACTCGGTCTCTGTTTCAAGCCCAGTTGCCTATCCTGTATTTTTCGTAACCAGGTCTGGAACAAGCATCAGAACGAGTTGTTCGCAGCTGCTGCAGGCAGGCACCTCACCATCGCTGCTGACGGGAGAGCAGACTCACCTGGCCACTCGGCCAAGTATGGCTCCTACACGATGCTTGATGCCGATGACAACAAGGTCATTCACGTTGAAACCGTCCAGGTATGTACACAAATTCTATAGGTGCTCCAGATTCTATGCTGCCATAAGCATATAATGTTATACTTGCAACTAGGTAAATATCTGCTGAGCATTTTTTCGGCCATGTAGCTTGTAATTTTTTTAATAATTTGTTATCATCATTACAAAGTGTGGAAATGTGAATTACAAAATCGAGAGATGTGAGTTACACTCATTTCCCTTTACTGTGACTTGGACACAGCAATGGAAAGACACGCACCTCAATGTTCAGACATTGAGGTGTACAAACTGGCATATTTTGTTTCGTTTGTGCTGCTTCATGTTGTCCTCGTTTGTTTCTTTTAGTCCAATGAAACTGGGGGCAGCTATCATATGGAGCTGGAAGGCCTCAAGAGGTCCCTCAGCATTTTTGAGGCCCACTCGTTGATTGTGGCCATCCTGGTAACCGACCGGCATCCCCAGCTCAATGCTTGGCTGGGACGAGAACACCCAGATATCTGCCACCTTTTTGATTGCTGGCATGTGGGGAAGGGTAAGATTTAAAAAGGTTCCATCTATCCCAATGAGACTATCACCAGCTTGGGCAGTGGTCCTGAAGGCAGCCTTTGGGAAAATGTAAACTTCCCCAGCCGTGGGAAGTGTTAAGAGTTGCAAAAGATATAAAATTGAGCTATCTAACTAACTAAAATGGGCTATTTAAATTTCTAATTAGCAATTTTTAGGGCCATGTTGCAATTAGGGTTTTGAAGGCTGCCACCATGGTCATCTAAAGCAATTTACAAAAAGTAAAAAGAAGCAACTGGCTTAGAGATATTCACCGACAGACTTTGCGCTGTAATGGGTATGATTTTCGAAATTTGATATCACTATACGCACCTGTCCTACCATACCCATTACGGCGCAAAGTTTGTTGGTGACTATCTTGAAGCTCGTTGCTTCTTTTTACTTTTTACTTTACTTACTACCATGGTGGTAGCCTTCAAAATTCTTTGTTTTTGTTTTGCCTCTTTGCTTTTCAGATAACCTATTTTCAGTAATTTTTAAAAGCTTTCACTGAAAGACCTGGTATATCTAGACATAAAAATATGAACGGCGTTGTGGCAGCTTCCAGAAAAAGAAGGTCTGCCAGCTTTGGCCACGCTTTGTTGCTGCTGCTAGTAAAAAAGAGATTGAAGTATGCGTGACAGGTTCCAGCTGGCACTGGAGTTTCAAAAGAGCCTGTTGGCTTTCCAAAGGTGCCCTGCATGCATCATGTTTACCTTGTTTACAACATTTCACTTCAGGCATCAAGAAAAAGCTGGCTGCAGCTGCCAAGTCACGGCATTTAGAGGAGCTCGGGTCTTGGACAAGGGCAGTGGTGAACCATCTGTACTGGTGTGCTGGGTCAAGTGTCGACAACCAGGACCTCATCCTGCCAAAATGGAAGTCTCTGGTGGCACACGTAGTGGGTGTGCATACCCACGCTGACCCTCTCTTCCCAGAGTGTGAGCATGAGGAGCTAGAGAAAAAGTGGCTAGCAGAAGGTAAGGACAGATTTTTATTTTTGTGAGGCTTGAAATACGCTTTCTGCATTGCACTATGTCCCACGTTCTTGTTGTAGGGTCCCCTGCGCACCAGAAGCTGGAGGAGATCGTGCTCTCCACTCACCTGCTTCGCGACATTCCTCGACTGTCCACATCGGCGCAGACATTTGCAACAGAGTGCTTTCATAGTACTCTGTTGCAGTTTGCGCCGAAGCAGGTCCACTTCAGCTTCCGAAGCATGAAGGCCAGGTGTGTAAGAAATTTGGTTATTTCCTGTTTAGGTGTTTTTTTGTCATGCATATCTTGTACAGGACCTACCTCGCTGCCCTCCATTACAACGAAAATGCGGGAAGGCCCCAAGCGGTGACCAAGAAAGGAGAGAAGATGTGGGTCATCAAGTATCCAAAAGCAAAGAAAGGACCCACTGTTGCTAAGCGCAAGACTGACTGCACCTATGGTATATGCCCGTGCTCATATTTGTACGTGGCTGGTGCAGATTTTTTAATTGCTTTGAATGTCTCATTACAGAGTATGTGGGGGAGCTCATGGCAGTTGTGCTGCACCTCTGCTCAACGCTGCCATCCTACAAGGCTGCAGCTGCCCTCTGCAACCAGGATGCACCTCCATTTCTTTCTAGTGCGTATCAGCATGGAGATAAACAGGCATTGGTGCAACAGCACTGCTCTAGGTTTACTCGGTAGTCTGATGTAGGCCAAGGTTCCACTTGCTTGATGCAGCTTCTTGCGCTACGCTCCAGCTTTTTCACTTCACCGTGTTTGACCGTTCGGAAAACCTCAGCAAGAATGGGATCCACTGCTGTGTTGTCGGCCAGTTCCTTTTCAGTCATGGGAGGTTTCGTCGGGGCTTCTAACATCAGTACGTTGCCTGAAGGATGTTGCTCATTGTCAGTCTCGGGCAATGGTAGTCTGCCTAAAGCATCAGCGTTTTAATTTCGCTTTCCTGGTCTAGAGATTAGGTTATAATCATAGGCTCCCAGCTTAACACACCAGCATGTCCTACTTGGTGAAAGCACAGTCGGTACTGGGGACTCCTGTCCTATGATGCCCAACAGTGGTTGGTGGTCAGTCGTTATGGTCACGTGATGCGCCGCAACGTAGCGATGAAAACGGTCCATGGCGAATATAATAGCCAGCCTTTTACGATCCAATTGGGAGTAATTCTTTTCACGTGACGCCTTGCGACGTAGTGATGAAAACGGTGTATGGCAAAGATAGTAGCCAGCCCCTCACAATCCAGTTAGAAGAAATCCTTTTCGACCTTAATGAGCATTCTTGATGTAAAGACGATCGGTGTTTTGTTTCTATCTGAATCTAGCTGAGCTAATACTGCCTCGATGCCGTAGAGGGTTGCGTCACATGACACGCTCAAGCTTTTGTTTTTATCGTAGTGTGCGAGAACTGCACGCTGTGCAATAACATACTTTAACTGTCTAAAGGCTCGCCAATTTGTTTCCTGCCATTCACCGGGGACGTCTTTCTCTAGAAATATGTAGAGGTCTTTCGTGATTGTTGCCCTGTTTGCCAAAAACCGATCGAAAAACGCTAGAAGACGAAGAAACGACTGCAGCATTGTTTGGCATGTTGGTTCGGGCATCTCTTTGGTCGCTTTCAGTTTCTCCTCTGTCGGGTGTATCCCGGCAGTATCGATGATGTATCCGAGGTATACAACTTGTTCCACTGCAAAACGTAACTTGCACCTCTTGAGTTGAAGTCCAGCCTGAGCAAGTCGCATCAAAACTGTATCCAGTTGAGTCATGTTCTGCTGCGGTCGTACCGCTGATAGCGTCATCGAGGTATACCCCGATCCGCGGGATTTTAGGTAGTACTGCTTTCATGAATCGATAGAAAATCGCTGGTGTTGGCGGCGATGCCAAATGGCATTCTTTTTACCCTGTAGAGGCCTTTTGCAGTGTTAATGGTTAACACGTCGGCTGTTTCTGTTGTTAACTGTAGTTGTTGATACGCTTGAGCAAGGTCCAGTGTAGAAAATACCAACCTGTTTTGCAGATTGGTTAGGATTTCTGGAATCGTCAGCATAGGGTGCACTGCGGCTTTCGCCTCCTTGTTTACCGTACTTCGGTAGTCTCCACATAGCCAAATGGTCCCGCCTTTCTTTCGGACAACTACCACCGGTATAGCCCACTCTAAGTGCTTTGTCGGTTCGAGAATACCTTGGTTCTCGAGAGTTTTCTATTCAACCTCTACTGCGGTACGCAGTGCGAACGGCACGGGCTGTGATTGGAGGGAATTGGCAGTAGCGTCCCCTTTTAAATCAAAGTTTACAGGCGGACCCTTGTGCCCCGTGATCTTCGCATCAGAAACATCCTCATGTACCTTCAAAATGTTCACAATGTTGTTTCTGGTGCCGAGGAGGTGAATTCCACAGACCCTAATCTTCAGCTCTTTGAACCAGTCTCTTCCTGAAGACTGGAACTGGTTCCACGTGTCACTACCAACGACAAGATGTATTGTTTCAATCAATGCCTGACGCAAACATTCGCCTTTCCAAGTACTTGTAAAATTTCTCCTGACCAGGTATGAAGGATTATTCCCTCCTGGTTCAGTGATTGGGGCTTCGTGGGCTACAGAGGACAATACGTGGCTTCATTGATGATTGAGCAAGCATCTGTTGAATTGATCTCAAATTCCAGCTCTCGGTTTTCAATCTCCAGGATGACCTTAGGCAGCATTCAGCTCATGCAGGCTCCATGACTTGTCCGAAAGATCATCATCAGAATCAAGGGTCTCATTGTCCTGTTCCACGTTGTGTGTCATCCACGCTTGGTGCTGCGCCCTTAACTTCTTGAAACAAGCCTTTTTGACATGCCCCTTCTTGGGGCAGAGGTTACATCGTGTATTTTGGAACTTGCACGAGAACGCCGAAGGCTGTTCTTGGCATCGGTAGCACGTCTGGGATTCTGACAGTTTGTTTTGTCTTTCCGTTTCCACAATTTCAGCAGCAATATTGCTTTTTTGACAGCTTAAACCTAAGATTTTTGGGTTTTCAAATCTCGTTGATGTTGTGCAGCACTTTCTGTCCGCACGGCCATGTCGTATGCTTTATGAAACGTTAAGTTGGTCCCTGCAAACAGACTCTGTTGTAGATGCTCGTCTCTTATGCCACGAACAAAACAATCTCAGCCTGACGTCGAGAGGTAGCATGGTTGGGTTGAAAACTGGTTGACTCACCGGAACTGAAGTTCCAGTTGCTCCCAAGTTGACGGAACCAGCTGTCGTTCCAGTTGTAGCCAAACCCATGCCTGCGGTACTGGAAGTTGTTGCAGCCGCCTGTGTCACTAGAATCCCAAAGTTACAATCAGCAGCTAGCTTCTTTAGGGCTGTCGTGTAGCTGGAAATTGACTCCCAGGCTGCTGGTCTCTTCGCTGGAACTTCGTTGTGCCGAAGAGCTCCGACGGCTGCGGGTCAAAGCAGCATCACCATGAGTTCACCGAAATTGACACTTCTGGGTGTTCTCGGTGCAGCCAGTGCTCGCACGACTTTGTACGTCTGTGCTCCACAACGTGTAAGCAGTAGGGCCCTTTTCTTTTAAGGATCTGTTATTCTGTTCGCCTTGCAGTAGAAGCTGTCTGGTCGAATTCTTCCAGCTTGCCTTGGGTGGTCATCCCGCTGTAGTTCTTGGACGTTGACCGACCTCGTCGCTAAAATGTAATGTATCCTGGGTAAAGCCCAAGCACAACACCAAGGAGCGTCCAAACGTGGCTTTTTAATGGTGCCTCGAATCCCAATGCCCGTGCACACGTACCGTGCCCCAGGCCCGTGCTTTTGAAGAGCGCTGGTAAGTGCATTTGCCTGGCAACGCTATCTCTTGGCCACCAGCCGATACATGACAGAAGCCAGTTCTTGGCCGACTTGCATCCGAAGATTTTGTTTAAAGGCTCAAAGTTTCAATCTTTGCATGAGGAAAAAGTTGATCGCCACATGCAGTAGTAGAGTAAAAATGTTTCAGGAGCCAAAAGACAAGAAAGGGGGTTATCGGAGGCTGCTGATATTAGCGAGGACAGGGCAGATGGTATAGGAAGGAGGTTGGGTTAAAAAAAAAAATCCCAACTTGCCTCATGAATATGATCAAGAATGGAACGCAGGAAGTGTTGTTGCTTGTAAGGAGGCCCTCTAGAGGTGGCTCTTTACAGTGCTTGGCTGGTAGTTTGAAGACCATGGCATTCTCAAAGGAGGCATCCGAGACCAATTGGACTTCTGGAATTTTTACGGAATTTGCAGACTGGTAGTTGTCCTTCTCAGCTCTACTTTGCTCTTCTCTCGGGTGTGCACGCCATATCCTCTGCGATTCTTCTCAGTAGTACCCTTGCTTGTCTCCCAAGCCACCTGGGAACGGGCCCATTCATTGGGAATGAGACCATTGGAGACGGAGTTTGCTCTCCGCTTGGTCATTACGATTTTCATCCTCATCTGCTGCTTGGTCATCTGGTGGTGAGCAGTCATAATCCTGCAGATGGTGAAAGCTGTGGTGATACAAAAACTAACTAATTTGCAAAGTGGGTTGGTATTTTTTACACTGGACCTTACTCAAGCATATGAACTACAGTTGCCAGCTGCATTTTTGTGCCTTGCTTGAAGACTTGATCACCACAAGTGTTACAAATCTGGTTTAGACAGTGATTTCCAAGGTGACTACGTATCAGCTGTTTAATAACAAATGTAAATTTTCTTACATTCATTGGCAAAGAACCACCGCCTTTTCCCACCTCTTTGTTTTGTCCTTCCAGCGAGCAACACTTGCAACTTCATTTTGGTCAATCAACCGTTTGAACCCAATGACTGCCTCGGAATTCTCGAGTTTCAGGTGCTACTGTGACACTTTGTTTTATGTTAGTCTGCCTTTTCTGTGGACAAATGCAGCTTTGCTTTGAATGGAAGCTCATATGCAGGATATATGTGCCAATTTTGCTGGAGGCTCAAGTTCTTGCTACAAAGATATACGAGAATTTGGAATTACCATACATGTATTTGTCTACACCTTCGACTTGGTTGCCGGTGTTGCACCATGCACACGGTGCAGTGCGGTTAATGCGAATAAGCTATCGCTAGTTTTTAACTTCTACTTTTGCAAATCAAATGTTTATCACTAAAACCACTTATGCAGTAAATAGGAGCGACTTACCATAATATACCAAGAGACAGCCCACGTAAAACTGAGAGCATATTAGGCGAAAATACAGGGTGGACTAACTTTCAGCGTGCAAAATTGAGTTCAACTAAAGCCATTAGGATAATAAGAAGTTATGCTGAAAATCAGGGTGGGCTATCTTTTGGGGATGGGTCTTCTCTTGAGATATTACGGTAGATGATAAAACTTAGCTTCTCCCTCTTCACTGCCTGAACAGTCTGAAAAAGCACAGGTGAAGTTCCGCTCTGTTGAATGAAAAATGCATTATAATCAGGAAAACTTAACTGTTCACGTTATCGTACCTACTAGTCATTAACGACCTCGCAAGCCATTCTTAGGTTCATAGGTTGCAACCTATTGCTAAACTTACGAGCCTAGAGCTTGGTGACATTTGCTGTCTTTTATTGATGAAGGTGTCTTTGAAGGGCTGGACAAAACATGCCGTAAACGAGTCCTTCAGGTGGCCAATACTTTTTTTATTTTTTGAACCCCCTGTATGTCCCATCTGTGGACGGGAATTCTTGCCGAATCTGACAGACGACGCAGCTGGGCAGCACCACTCGGTTTCCCCGCCCCAGCCTCTTGTGCACCCACCAGGTGAACTGGTGGTATGCCGTGTAGCGGTACTTCCTGTAATGAGATGAGATGGCAGAAACCAGCGTTGAACTCTGAGCAAAGAGGGAAAAGCTAATCACTATTTGCTTCTGACCTTTTCTACTATGCGTTTGTATAGTGTCAACAATCTCCAATGACATCTCGCAGTTTACATCATTACTGTCCTGTAGCATGGGGAACTTCTAACAACATTTTGTATGCAGAAGGATTTTAATTATATTTAATACTGCTTGAACAAGTGTATCTTCACTGTTTGTTGGCATTTAGTTTTTCGGGCTTTTCATTGCAGTATCGATATTTATGTTGTGGTCTATAGACAATTGTGCGGTTTCACGGTAACGAGATTGTCATTGTAGGAAAGAGCAATAAACTTTTTTTGGTGGAATTCTGAAAGCATGGGTACTCTCTCTAATTATTCTGAAATGATGTCTGACCCTGTTTATTTACATGCACAGTGTGGCAGTTAACAGATAAATGATGTCTGACCCTGTTTATTTACATGCACAGTGTGGTAGTTAACAGATAAATGATGTCTGATTCTGTTTATTTACATGCACAGTGTTGCAGTTACCAGATAAGCACACTGCTGTTATTCTTTTTTTTTTCTTGAAAGGTGTGCGAGTACCTAATCGTAGTAGCTAAATCGAATTAAGAACCGGTCATCGAATAGAAGACCATGTGTATGTAACAAGCTCAAATACAAGTTCCTGTGCAGTACCAGCTGCTGAACATTATTGGTGGTCAGTCATGCTAATTGGGCCATAACAATGTGGCCACTGAAATAAAATTGCCTATCACAATTTTTTTCTTGTAACACATGGTGCTTTCCAACTATGTTTTCATTTTAAACGCTCCAGTGCCCCCTAAAATTGGTATCCGTTAGTGGCACAAAAGCTTGCTTTTAATTTATCTTTACCCTGTCGCACTACACCAGGGTGGACCGGTAAAATTAAAATGTATTTTGCATATTTGGAAGTTCAATACAACAGCCTGCTAGAATGGAGGGAAGGAAAAAGTATTTCGCTTGTGCTGCACCAACCACATCTTTCGCAATACCTAATATGAGAAATCAGATTTGCAAATAGAATTATTTGAGAGCTTCATGTTCGATTCATATTCAAATATTTGCACACCATATAAATTTCTTGTTCTTAGGAGAATAATGACATTTATCAATATTACTAGTGTGGTGAAATGACCACATATCAAGATTTTGATTTTAGAGACAGGATTTTTCATAATGCCTGAAAAAAGCATGACACCAACGCTGTGTTTGTAGCTGTAAACACGAATATTTGGAGTGGAAGCCAGCAGTAACAACTAGAATGACTGCAATAAGCTGCAGGGGTGTAATCAACAAGGGGGGGGGGGGTCTACAGCCCCCCCCCCCCCCCCAAATATTTAGCTGACACTATAATATACACATGCATTTTGAACCCCCTCCCCCTCTCCGCACCCCAAGTCGTGGACATCCCGGCCACCTTGGCCCCGACCCCGAAAAAAATTCCTGGCTACACCACTGATAGTTGAATATACATACTCCTCTTGGGTCCGGTTCCCCGCATCCAAAGGGCAGAAGTATTGCATTGTGACATACGCCAGGTCCAGCACTGGCCTGTTCAGGCAGTAGAGCTCGAACCAGGGGTGCTTGGTGATACAGGACACCCCCTGGTCCTGGCAGAGCTCTCTTGCACGGTCAACCTCTCGGCAGCACAGGGACTCGTAGTCCGTCAGCATCGCTCTGCAGCCGTTGCAAGAGCACCTGTTGGGACAAATTTTGCTCAATGAATGAATGCCGGAAATACAAGGGCACTACGAAACTTTACTCGATGTTTTCTAAGGTGTTTGCAACATCTACCTCATCCATAAAACTTTGATAATGGCAGTTTTCGGTGCCGAAAACTGCCATTATTATCGCTCGCGCGTTGGAGCCTGTCGGGCTGAGGCGACCGCACGCCGGCAATCGCCACAGCGTATCTATGTTTTGCAACTGCTAATTCGTAAAGGTAGAGTGCGCATGCATAGCCTTGATCGGCACCAAGAAGATGGAGGCATATCCTGATATCATAGCAACATCCCGCCGTTTCAATACATGCCGCGCCTGCCAATCGCGAAAATATGTACGAAATAAAAATGAAATATTTCTTGATCGCGAATGAAATAGAAAACTTACCAATTCGCGGAGCCCACACGACGGGCTGGTGGTGGCGTGTCCGGCCCGTCCCCGTCGCCTTCAGATGAAGACGACGCAGATGGGTCGTAAATGTACGGCTGTAAGCCGAATCGGCGATCTTTCACCATCGCAGAAGCGATGTCTTCGTCCTCGCTGGTGTCGCTAAGTTTTCTGCTTCCGCGACACGCCATCGCGACACAAAGCACGAACCGACTACCGTGTTTGGCACGGGATTAGTGGGTTCACGGACACTGGGATCACAGGGTGGCCGTGTTTGCCGGGTTGTGACTTGTGAGGCCGTTCAGACCGCAGGCAGGTCAAACGTATAGGTTGTAACATAACTTTACTCGTGAACGCCACCAAGTGACGAAATTCATAATCACGTCAGCCTCGCCGCAGCTTTCCTCCAATCGTTGATTGAGACGTCCTACGTCATGACTGCGCCGGATGTGACGTGGCCTCCGCTGGCTGTTCTCCGACTGCTTGCCAGAGTGGGCCGTTTAGAACGAAAAATACAGCCATCTGCTCAAAATACGGACGTGCGGTTGTCATTTTCGAGTATTGTGGATCATAGTCGACCTATTTCTGTACATGGCGGGTAAAATTCAAATTTCGTTGAAGTATCCCTTTAAGTGACCTCCTTTTTCCAAAGATCGCTTTATCTCTTTCCTGGCTGCAACAAGAACCCTTTTCGCTCTCTCCAGGCCGGAAACTAGCTCTGCATTTCTTTTTTTACTTTGCGAGGGGTGCTTTTGGTTGAGAAAGCACGCTTCTAAAGGATCTTCCCCGAAATCGGTTCTTGTTTAGCGAAAAGAACCCTTTTTTGCTCATTTGGCTCCTTTTTTTCTGAGAGTGTACAGAGACCAAGGCGACCACAGCCACGCAGTGTAGCATTACATAAAATGTGACAAGCAAGCCAGTAACAAAACAAACAAACTTACTAACGCACAAAAATACCGGTAAATCGAACTAGCATCGCACACTCAGTACGGACAATGTTAAAATCAAGAAAATAACACTTGAGTGCTGGTTAGCAAAACAACATTAAAACAATGCCTGGGGCTAATCGTGGAAGTTCGTAGATTGTGTACGATACCGAATCAATCACTTCTATGCCATGTCCTCGGTGGAAAGAGACTGTACGCGGAGCAAGTAAACGTGTCGAGGAGTCTACGTTTACAAGTTCTTCAGAAAATTTGTTCCATTCCGCAGTGCGTGGAAAGTAGTTGTACTTGAAAACATCCTCACGGAAGAGAAACTGTCGTTTGTGTTATTTTCAATTGCCCCTGTCTGTTTGCGCTTTTAAACCTTATACCTACCATGGACCAACTAGCCCCAACCAAAGTTCTAATGCTTTATGGTGTTTATTTTTCTAGTTCGTCGGTGCGCTCCAGGTGAAACAAAACTGATAGGTGTTTCGCTCCTATACCAAGGTTATCTTTTAGAACAACTGTCTCGTGATTCTGCTTCGCGCGGCCAAGCACGGCAAACTAGATAACCAATAAAGTCCTGGGTAGCAAACAGGATACCAATTAAGTAACCTAAACATGGCTTACACATAACTTCAGCGCATCATGCTGATGCTCGTTTCCACGTGTTTTTGCCAAAAAAAAAAAATTCGATGGTGCGGTATACGTGATTCAGAACGTACGGGTTCAGCAGCAAGGGCACCAGCACAATGGCCGCCGTTGTGACCTCAGTGCAAGCCATGTATAATAGACACTGACAGTTGAAGACGGGCCGGGCCTGGCGAGTCCTCAGCGTGCTAGTATATTGCTCCGCAGCCAACGTGATCGCGGAATATACCCTTTTCAAAAGTTCATCGAGCAACATTGGCGTTCGCGACTGCTCGGACACGAAGCACGTGATTGGATCCGATCCGTCACCGAACGATGACGTCACCCTCGTGTCCAACAAGTGCTCACAGTACGTGACATGCATGCAATGGCGGACAGGCAATGGCCCAGACTTTTGAAAAGACGTCGATTATAGCCGATTAGAACACCTAAGAACACCATTAACCGTAGAGATGAATAAAGAAGAAAAAAAAACACAGAGCAAGAAACGCAGAGACTATACAGCGCACAAGCTCGTCTGCTCTTTGCGCACCTCGTGTGTTCCTTCCCCCCCCCCCCCCCCCCCCCCCACCTCCCCCCGACCTCAACCAATGACGGTGTGCGCTTGACTGCCCCGCCATGGAGCTTTTCCTGCGCCCTCTATATGTTGCCCTCCAATTGGTGTGCTCAAGAAGCATTTTGGAACGTCTTGCTCACCGTAATAAAGCGTGAAAATTGAAGGTAGGATTGTAATTTATATATCGTTTTCTTAATGTAATTATTTCTGTTATTTCAAAAAGACGCAGCACAGGAGCTAAATACTTCGTTCTCGCCTTGAGTCGGTCCTGGGATCCTGCGGCTGGTGCGGCGATCTTATCGGTCACTCAGGGCTGCTGAGATGGTCAGGACTCAGGTCCACTTGCTACGAAAGTTTGGAAATTGCATATCGTTATCGGCTCGCTTCCCCTGATAAACACAAATCGTACCGCAATGGCGAAAAGATGGAACTAAAAGAGGCGCTTTGTCCAGCTTGTTCTTTTTGCATGGTTCGGTGTTTACCACAACACTCAGCTTTAATCTGGACACTTGGCAAAAAGTCGCCAAGAAATCAGGCGGTTATGATTGGCCGGCGCCGAGGTCAAGCGCGGCGTGGGCCAATCGCGGCCGTAAGATTCCTCGCCAACTTCTTCGCAAAGTGTCCATATTAGGGCCCCAGGGATGGTGGCTGGATCATCTATCTCGATCGAACGCGGGGCACAGATTGAACACGAGTACTGTGTCAGCACTTGGCCGGGACTAATGTCCACTTGGTGCTCCATTGATTGAACACGAACCAAGCACTGTTCGGCAATATACGTCAGCCTACCACATTCACGCTTCTGAAACACAAACAAGGAATTCGTGTTGTTTTCCTCGTAGCTTTAGTTCTCATCTTTGCCGCTAGCTATTCCCGGTAGTAAACGTTCATCCCTAAATAAATCCCCCCTCACTCTCCTTTTAAACCACGACAAACCCCCCTCGCGATCAGCGCCATCTGGAAGGGGCACAGTTCACTAATTGGAGCCGCGAGACGTAGACGCACAAACAGACAGCCAGCATGCAGTGTCACTCACGACCGGGGCGGCCGAGCGAGCATCGTGGGAGCGCCGTATCGGCCTCAGATTAATGACCGCCCTATTACTGCCCGTCGGTACTCCAAGTGGGTCGTTGCCATTCATGCGTAGTGGCTGCTCGCCCCTTTCCTTTCCCCCTACACTCCGTAATGGAGGGGGTATAGTAGTTCATTGATGGGGGAGCGACGAGACTGGGCCTGCCGGCTTCTCTCGGCATGCACGTTTTGCACAGCTCGCTTGGGGTCGTCGCATATGACGGCCCTTCGGAGACAATGGGTACATTAAAACTCAGCAAACACTTGGACATGTGTGCGTGTGTGTGCGTGTTTGTAGCGAGTACATGTTCATTCTCAAATCTGCATTAAATCTGATTGGATAGCGCTCTCCTCTGCTGTACGGGACAGTACACGCTACGTTCGGATACATGTATAGACACTGCGAGAACAATATTCTAATGAGTCTAATACTTCCGCCACACGGCAAAGGTAATGCCGTTTTCACCTAATTACATTCACTAATAGACCGATCTCATCAAGCGTTCGACGCATGTGTGACGCCGCCATAGCTTTAGTTCACAGGAGGGAGACGGCATTGCACGAGAGGGCTCGTGACGTCTTGTGCTTAACACGCGCAGAGCTCCAGGGAGGTTGTCGCACGAATGAAAGACTAAAGTTCCATTGATGCACTGCGACAGCGGTGGCCTAGTTAAACTGGCTGGTCAGATCGGTCTATTTCCTGGTCGGCGATTGAGATCGCGATCTGCAGCGTCGCACGTGCTCTGCGCTGCGCCAGCAGTGGCACGTGCTCATTGGCCGTTTACAATGTCATTCGATAGAAATGTTATTAGTTTCACCGTGTGGTCTGGTTATATGAAACCCTCCCAAAAGCTTCTCTTTTTTTTTTTCATGTATCCTGTAGTGCGCTGCACTCAAGACACCTATCATCCGTGTTTCTGTAAACCGATTTAGTCAATAAGAAGTGCAATCTGTGTTATTACTCAGTTGATCATGTAGTTTCAGCGGCTAAAGGGTGTTTTCAATTCCTTGGTCATTCAAAAGATGGCACAACTCATGGAGCATGATACAGATCGCTCTTTTCATTGGTTAGCAGATTAAAGAAATGATTGGCCTTCTGATAATTTCTGAAGTGACTGGGTGTTTTCAGTAAATCGTCTGATGCAATACAAACACCTGGGACGTCCGGGAGTGTAGTGCAGTGATCGTTTTAGCGGCAGCTCGGGCCCCGAATCATACCTCTTCCGACAATATTTGCTGCTACGATACTTTCTAGAGACCTCCCCCAATCTTCCGCAATAGTAAGCGCTTCTCTGGCGCTGGCCATCGGCGGCAATGCGGCGGGCGGCGCCATGTGATATAAGTTAACAGAAGTAGGCCAGCTCAGTTGAACTCAATGACAGTTGGCGCCGTTCTGTAACTCCGGCCGATCGCGATTGAATGAACTGTTGTTGGCTTAATGGCAGCTAAGAGCGATAATATGGCTAGGCTGTTAGAGAGTGACAATGTTACATGCTTGGCTGCCCTCCGAGAGTGTGGGGAGAAGTCTGTCGTCTGCTAGCGGACCCGCCATTTTGCTTTCCAATCTACGCAGCTGTTTATAAGCTGTTTTCGCAGTTACTGAGCATCACCACTTGTAAAATGACGTGGAACAAGTTTAACAACACACAACGTCACGCTTTCTGACAGGCCTGCGTTTGCCTTTTTTGCGTCTGTCAGGAGGCAGGAGGCAAAGTACACGTGGCCACGGTCAGAAAAAGACGGCACTTACACTTCCAAGAGATGTCGTTACCATAGCAAGACGCAACCAGCAATCAACGCTAAGGCACTCTACCTAGAATACTCCATCTCATGAGCTTTATGAAGCGATATTTAAGGTTTAGGCGCTAGAAATCCACAGCTCTGGTCAAATCTTTACCTGTGGAAGCATCCACGTACAGAGAGCGCTTGATAAAGTCACGCTCTCACGTTCGTGCGTTTTACACTACGCTGACTTGCGAAGCGCGCGCGCCCCGTTCGAGCGCCGAGAGACGCGCAAATGAGTGATCGGCCACGAATAGGCCCAAAGCCAGTCGAACGAAGATGGCGGCAACAACATCGAAAGAAAAAAAAAGTAAACGGGCGAGGAAACGCGAGGTCCGGGTAAAACCGAGACAGAGCGATTTCTTTCCGATACGTGTGCTGAAACGGCGGGTGTCGTGACCCAAGATGCCATGCCTCTCGAAGAGTTCGGTCACACCGAGCCGCGGACGCCGTGCCGTGACCAATCGGCTTCATACATAGACTCCGAGGGATGTACGCAGGCAGCCCCTTGCCGCGGGACATGGGGGCGTCTTTCTTCCTCGTCAAGAGCACTTCGACGTAGCTCTCTCTCTATGCGTGCTGCGTGCAGATCATGCGCGGTGTGGAAGAGAGCTCGAGCAAGAAACTGAGCCAATTTTCGGAACATTCGAGTGATGTTGAAGAGTTCCGCTGCCGCATCTGCAGCTCTTTGACACCACGGAAACGCAAATTATATTCCGCTTTACCCCAAGTGCAAGACAAAAAATAAAGTGACAAAAAAAAATTATGTTGTGTGTGTGTTTACACGGCGGGAAGTTTGTCAGCCCCATCTGAACGTCTGCGACTACGCTGTGGATGAGAAATTTAGGCAGCGCTGTACCACAGCTGACCTGGGACTTTTTTAACGTGCATCGCGCAAGTATAGTGCCACACTACCGCACACCTGGACGATGCTCATTCATGTTTAAATGGGCAGGGGCGGAGATTGCAGTCCCGTTCTTGGACAGACGGAACAGCAAATTAGTCAGCTCGCTCTTCGCATTTCGAAGATTTTTGGGCGCGAAAGCTAGGGTTCAAATCAACAACGGACTTTTGTCGCGATGCCGAAGATATGGTGGAGCGTAGATCGTTTGAATCGGCCTTCAAGGTGCGTGAGCGTACAGGTACCCACGAGAAAATTGTCCCATATTGTAGGCTGTTGTCACGTAACCGCTATTAAACGTCGCTGTTATATATGTTATATATAAATCAAAGGTTCGTATACCTGGAGCTTCTGACACTCACTTTGACTGAAACCCGTCTCTTCATTACTTTATTTAAATCGCGCACGAGCCCACTGTGGCAGTAAGTATTTTATTACCCTCTGCAAACACGTAAAGGAGTGGGAACATTGAAGCACCCGAATCCTGATGCCCATTTTTTCCTTTTAGCGCGTTACTTTTTTGGCTTCGATTCCTTTCATGGGCCTCGCTCCAAGAAAACCAGCTGGTCGGAAAGAAGAACTAGCAAAGAAACCTACTTTTACTACGCCGCTTATGAAAACCAACTATCCTTCGAAGACCATTAGGAGAAAGAAAGTAGCAGCTCCCCCCCCCCCCCCCCCTCTCTCCATGTTTCCATCCCCACGTAGCTATACCCCTCTTTTTCTCCTTGTAGTGTGTTTCCTACCCCTCTTTTTCTCCCACCGTTCTCCTTCCCCAGAGACGCGAACACACGAGAGTCACGCGTCCCGATGAAAAACAATCGCGCACGCAACTTGAAGAATGAAGTGGGGGGAGGGAGGGGAGGGGGCTTCCCCGCAGTGCCCACCTCCTGTTCAATCGTCTCCGTGATCGGCTTCCATTGGCCACCCAGAGGCAGGGAGGGGAGTGCAAAAGGCCCCCCCGAGAACGGCCTCACCACGACGACTCCCGTCACTTGGCCATGGGCAGCTGCTAACGTCAAGACGTGCCTTACCTTTCCACTAGCCGAAGCGGGGCGGAGACTACCGTGCGCTAAAGCACGCATCACGTTGCAGACTTGCGAGAATCGACGAGTGATGAGGTGTGCTTGAAGAGTGCGGAAGGATCGTTCAAGACATCTGGTGCTCAGGTCAGCCGGGCTTTGCGGAAGAGAAGCATGGTGCAGACGATTGCTGCAAATTGCTGACGAGCTGAGTGGACTCTCAAGCTTCGACAAGTGATGTGGTGTATTTGAAGAGTGCAGAAGGACCATTTAAGAGATCTGGTGTTCAAGACAACCCGGCCTGACGGAAGAGGACCATGATTCAGCCGCTTGCTAATGAGTGCTGACAAGCGTCCTGGAGTCTCAAAGTTCCACAAGTGACGAGCTGTACTTGGAAAAGTGCGGAAGGACCGGCTAAGACGGCTGGTGCTCAGGACTACCAAACTTGACAGAAGATGACCAGGCTGTAGCTGCTTGCTGAAGAATGCTGATGAGCTGCGTAGAGTGTCAAGATTCAGCCAGTGATGAGGTGTACTTGAAGAGTGCAGAAGAATTCTTTACGACGTCGGGTGCGCAGATACAGAAACTAACTATGGTGCATTCGCTCGCAGAAAAGTTCTGACGAGCTGTGCGGGGTCTCAAGCATAAAGGTGCGCGGACGCACATCACGCATGTGTGCAGACGGAGGCCTTGGTGCTCCTTGTGTTATCAAGAAGGCTGAAAATGCGCTAGATTTTACTGAAGAGAACCGTGGAGCCCTGCATGGTGATATTTGCTGAAGAGTTACGTTGATGAAAGCAGCTTTAAGCGGATCGCCGGCGAAGAATTTCGTAAAGTCTGAAGAGCTGGAAGATTATTGCGCTTCAAGTTTCAAATTGTCGTGAAGATATACGCAGTGCCAGTGATGAGTTTTGTTGCAGACTGGAGATGAGTCAAGCATCTGCTTGAGCTCGGAAACCTAAAGAGTCCCGAGACTTCAGAAGCGCTGAAAAGGTTATTACTTTCGAGGAATACGAAGAAAAGAAATTTATAAGTAAAACACAACTGAAAAAGCCAACAATCTCTTGCTTTTCCGGTGACTGGACATCATCACATTCTCGGTGGAACTTTCGTTTGTGAACGACTAAACAAATGTGCACACGTGACGCTTCAGGTTGTTTGGGGTAGCATTACAGGTAACTACGGCGAATGAAAAACTGCTGAGAATCCGAGCCGTCAGAAGTAATTTATATTGTCACAGTAGCCTCCCTTAATCTTTAAGTAAAATTACCTTCGGTGCCGTCATGTGAGAACATCCAGTGCGTGAGACAGTGACCATACAACGTTTTCAGCCTGTGAAAATATCCTTAGACAACTAAGGCTGTTTTTAAGTGAGTAAGAGTTTGTGCCAGGAAAATGAATGTGGCAGAACCCCATTAGCAACCCGGATTTTGCGTCACAAAGACGTCTGTCCTCTTTTATCATCACAAGGACCCTACGCCTACAGTGGTTCTTCATTGGCTGCACCGCGAAGTAAAGTAAGTTTGCAAGATCATGCTTCATAGATTATTCACCTGCTAACTTGTAACTGCTATCTAACAAACAAACAAAAAAGCCATTCATAGCACGGCTCGAGTAGTACTAACAAAAGCTTTTTAACTCTAATTGACTCTTAAGATTCCTGCCACTGGACTGTTGGAAAATTGTTTAAAAAGACAGAGCTCAGTGACCAGAATGAATTCCTACCGGATGCTGAGGACTCCGGCAGGACAACACGTCAAGGGAAGTGATCCGCTGAGGTTCCCACGGCGACAGCGTTACCAGCAACCTCACATCATCGCATCGGGCTACACTCAAGCTGTGGCTCGTCGCAACGAGCGCGAACGCAACAGAGTGAGGCTGGTCAACATGGGCTTTGCTGCTCTGAGGCAACACGTTCCCAACTTCACACAGAACAAGAAGATGAGCAAAGTAGACACGCTGCGATCCGCCGTCGACTACATCAAGTCTCTTCAAGACCTCCTCGATCATGGAAGTCAACGTCAGCGTTCAGAGAGGATGGTCGACCACGACGAGGACGACTCGTCAGCCTTTAACAGCGCTGAAGATCGTCAGCAACTTCTCAAGGAGACAGAGAGTTTCTACCTGGCATGTGACGCAGACAGCTTGCTTTCACCGCCCGATGAACAGCCGACCATGTCTACGCAGGCGTCTGCGAACCAGCTGGACTGTTATTGCGGGACGGACGATTCTCAACTCATGGAGTTCTGCCAGCCGTGGCTTGTGTAGTAGCGGCACTGCCGACGTCTCTCTGCTACGTGCAGCGGCAGAAGGGACGCATGGCATATAAGACTCCACGAAGAGCTCTTCAGAGGTGTGTGCATGTTTGCTGACGACGATGAACTCATCATCTTCAGTTTAAGACACTTAAAAAGGGACGATAGCCATGTTTACGTTGATCAATCACTAGCAAGCGCCGCCGCTGTTTCTTTCTTTTTTTTATAATTTCACACAGCCAATTTGTTAATGGCTGGATGTTAAAATATATATATATTTTTATCTATGTTTAAGCGATTGAATATACGGAAGAGTTGTTTCAAGATTTTATTAAACGAACTTATTATTCCCGACTCTTTACTCCCGGGTCACTTGTATTTGTGCTTTAAATATTCAGATTACAACTATAAAACGTAATATTAGGAAATAAATACAAAACAATCGAGCAGCGTTCTTAATTTTAAAGATTTAGCAAAACCGAAGAACACTAACTACCTTTCGCTGAACTTTTGTATTATCCTAACACTGGTGGTATTGGTTTTCGGGCATCTTGAGCTGCAGGGCTAATATGCATTTTCTATTCAGCTACTCAACATATTTAACAACGATAGGCCCTTTGCTGCTCTGCAAATCGCACCATATATTTCTGCAGCTAATTACTCACAGCAGTTATGCGTAATATATGGAGGGTACCACGTAGACCACCAGCGACCTGATTCAGCTATGTAATTAAACTCTTCGGGCCACAGAAACTCACTCTCGACGTCTAGTTTACAGATTCAATGCCAAAAAAGTTTGGCCTTATGATTTAAGTACAGATAGCGACACAGTTAGTAAAAACAAATAAACCACCGCGTCTCCTATTCTTCTTTGAGAACAAGAAAGCTGACATTAAAATTACAAAGTTATCCGAGTCTGCTCATCCTGGAGCATCCATTTAGGGAGTACAATATGGCGCTCGTCAGTATACCCTCTGCAAAGTGCGAAAACCCGTAACTGTCAAGTTCGCTAACTATGTTGTGCAGCTGTACCATCTTATGTGTTGATCACGTTGAAAATTACCAGAAGCTGTGGTAAAAAGATGGGAAACTTGGACGAAGAAAAAGGCCACAAGAAAGAAGCGTCTCAAGGTGAGACGTTCCTTTCCTGGGTCGGTTTTCTTCGACTAAGTTTCCCATCTTTTACCACAATCTCGGGAATCTTCAACATGACCGACACCCACCAGCTCGCCCTCACGCCCACTGTATTTTTGCTAATATCTGTATTTTTGCTAATCTTGGACGCCTGATACAATTGGGCGTTGGGAAAATAGCCTATTACTTTTGCTAATCTTGCACGCGTGATACAATTAGACGTTGGAAAAGTAGCCTGTTTGTGCAATGCTTTTAGACGGTATTATAAAAGACGTTACATACTGTATACAAACGCGAAAACTTCATCATCGAAACAGAAGCGAATCGAGAAACAAAGAAAGCAGTCCATTATCTGCCGCTGGCGCAGGAAAGTGACAACGGCCGACGAAATATCGCAGCATTTTCATTAACGCCATTAATATGTCAACAGTAAAGGACGATTCGCACATACAGCGCAGCGTTTTCATGAGCCGAATCGGCTCATGAAAACGGCGCTGATGCGGCTCCCCCCCCCCCCCCCCCCCCCCCCATGACTTGCACGTGACTTACCTCCGTTTCGGCGCTCAGTGCTGTATACGTGTGAACAGGCCTTAAAGCCACAGTCTCACTGCTCTTACATAATATAAGAGACGCCGCTCTCCGCGGATATTTGTGACAAAATTTTCCGCGGACAAGCCTGAAACATGTTCAAACATGTCTGCAGAGAGTTCATGTATGAACAATGTCGCAGAATCGCCATGCAAAAAAGAAACACGCCCCATACACTGTCTGCAGAACGCATTTTGTGTGACGCATTACCAGTGTAACCGCGGCATAAACTGGTGTGGTCATTCACAAAACAAGAAGCGCGTGGTATCTTCTTTGAATGCCCTTATAAAGCCTATTAATAAAATTCGTGCTCGCGTTTTTTTACAGCCGTTGGCGGGGTGCGAACGCGCGAGACACTTTCCACGAGCGAGTACTGCGCCGCCATTTGCTGCCAAGGGACGCACGGGACAGGCTTGTTTCTACCTGCGTAAGACAAAGAAAAAGCGCATCTATACTCGCATTTACCTCAACAACCGTAGTAAAAAGTAACCCAATAATCGCGGAGCATTACTGATTTACTCCTCGGTGTCGTGAATCAAGATATATATGAAAGTGAATTTTGGCTTAGCTTATCGTTATTTTACCGAGATGTACACGTTTTGAACGCCATAAGCATTGTTTCTTCTTCCGACAACAAAAGCTTATTGTAAGAACTACTTCGCACTTCGTAAATAATGCGCGGAATTTCCTCTTTTTTATGTGAAAATGAGTTAGTGACCCGCCTTTTGTGATGGATGTTTTGACTGCGCACGCATGCCTGAAGGTATGAGGCAACGAAGTATTTATGAAGGAGAAGCTGACGGAACAACTGAAGGTCCTCACCGCCGTTCTTATCCAGGTAGTGGCCACAGGTAGTGACCATAGTCGGTGACATGCTATCAATGCAGTAAAACAATGTATAGTGCTTGCTCTTCCAGACTTTGATAACACTTCTTCGTCTCGTCAGCTAAAGTACGAAGGAAGGAAAGGAGCACGTGCTGGGAGGGGAGCTTCCACTGCATTTTTAACCTGACACGACACAAGTCGCTGAGTGCTAAGAGCTAACGTCGCTGGATCCTGGGAAAAAAGCGCCAGCTCTCCTTTTGGCCGCCATTTCGGTCCGTGGAATTGAGCAGTTTCTCTTTGACACCTCTCTTCTCGGTGAGCATGTCCAAATTCGCAGTGACACGTCGCATAATAACGACACTTCCTTGTATACTAATATTTCGATGTCCCCAGACCCGAGAAACAAATAGTGCGCCTCTTTGCACCACCATTAAATGCAGCATCGGTGCTTGGTGCGACATCGGAAAATAACTTTCCTGCCTCGAAATATTATGTGAGAACAACATCGATGCGAGAGATTCGTGAAGATAAGCATGTTTGATAAGTTGAACGCATGCACAGTGCCAAAAACCTTTACATCTGCGAGGAAAACTTTCAGTACGATGAAACGCCATAACGATATGGCGCGCCTGGTTTAGAGCAAGTTTTTCGAAGCTTCGAAGATTCGAAAGGATCAAAACGGCGATTGGCCATTGCAATGCGAGACCAACAAGCCAATCGCTGCGCGAGGTTTTGGCTTTAACCTTCTGTATATTGGTATCTGTTTGTGTCCTGCTAGTAGGCAGGGAAGCAAATGTCGCTACTTTCCCAGGATCCAGATACTGCAATGCGGACCGCAAGTTCGTCTGCTTCTTGTACAGGGGTTCAATGTTGTCAGAAGGCCGAACTCTCATTGGCTGATTAAAAAAATAATAGTATAGACCTCAAGAACTACACTGCATTGAGGACTACCCATTACACTTTTAATCAAAGCCAATCAGGGTTCAGCGTCATTCTGACGTCACCGCAACTCCTGTGCAAGAAGCAGCCGACTTGCTCTCCGTATAAGAGCCGCAGGGACGTCTTGCAGTTGTGTTGACTCCAGCGCGAACTTGCTGTCTTCAATAAGACCTCGGCGTCTCGTGAACTGCGAGCGTGCACGATCAGTCGAAGCACGACAGAAGACAACTGTGCTGGTGGCTGGGCATCCGAAAAAAAGGTCCTGCGCTCCTTGCCTTCGCAGTGACTTTATGGCGCTGGAAAAGAGGATAAGTGGACAACTTTATGTCACCCTTACCAAAAGAGTAACATTAAGTTGCTATTTATTTTTTTTTAACATGGCGGTTTCAGTGTGTCTAAGGTATGTGTTTGGTGTGTGTATCTTTTCGGTTTGGGTAAATGCACACTGAGGTTTCAGAGAACGGGTGTGCTATAGATTGTAAATTGCTTTCAATTAATCTTCTTCATTATCAAATCTACAGGATTTCGTCACCTGCCGAGCCAGGTACACAAGCCCTTGAGGCTTATTCCGGCTCGCAATAGTATTTTGAAACATGGTTGTTCTATCAATAAAGACATATGTTCTAAGTTCTATAGATAGCATTGAATTTCGGAACGGGCATTCATCACAAGCCCTTTTCGAAGCTATAACCAGCTCATAGTGCCGTGTCGCTGAGCTCATGTTGCCTCTAAATGTAAGCACTGCAGAAAGATACTCCTAATTCCTATAAGGAGCGCAAGTTCGTCTTCTTCTTTTGCAGAGATTGTGGTGATGTCACAACGCAGAGCTCTGATTGGTTCTGATTGAAGGACAGTGAGTAGACCTCAAGGCATGCTTGAATTGAGGTCTGCCCACTGTCCTTCGGTCATAGCCAATCAGAGCTCTACGTTCTGACGTCACCACAACCCCTGCAAAAGAAGCAGACGAACTTGCGCTCCGCATAGGATACTTTCTGCCGGCGACGGGAAATTGTGAAAATATATTAGGGACCTTCAGCAAACCGTTGCCGTGCTCCGCGTACCGCAGCCTATGAAGCATGCTTTTAAGCGCGCGCCCGGGTGGCACCGTGAGCGCAGGGCGCGCGCTTAAAAGCATGCTTCAAAGGCTCCGGTAGTGCGGTACGCGGAGCACGGCAACGGTTTGC
The DNA here is from genome assembly GCF_016920785.2 of Ixodes scapularis. Classification (NCBI taxonomy): domain Eukaryota; kingdom Metazoa; phylum Arthropoda; class Arachnida; order Ixodida; family Ixodidae; genus Ixodes; species Ixodes scapularis. The sequence continues at coordinate 131,066,064 of NW_024609879.1, read as the reverse complement.
TAAAGGTCCCTATTTTCTCCAAATGCACGCGTGCACCCGCCTCCGTGTCGAGTACAATTCGTTATTGAGAGAGGCTCCTCTTTACGAGACATGAATCACGGCCCTTTCAGTTTCCTCATCTCCTTCCTGTCCCGAGCTTTGCCATGGTCCCAAGCCTGGCTGCATATAGCTACCATGCGATACCTGGGTGGGCTCAGCGCTTCCAACGCGCTTCTTTTGGACACACACTTGGCCTCCGTGCACAGTGCCTCCGTATACCACGGGCTACAAAACATTATGGCAACCCGGAAGCGTACAAAAAAAGACGTCTGCAAGTACGACCTCTGGGCTCCGCCATCTTACTTGCTGCCGGCGTGTGTAGATCGTCTGATAACCAAGTCTTGCCAAGGCGTGCACACTGTTGCCAGACAGGCGCCCAAACAAAGCACCTTTCTTTCACGGTGGCCAGACTAGCTTTCAAAGCGTGGCTGCACGCAAGCGCCTCTATACGGTCCAAACTCATTCGTCTAAATAATATATCGAGTTACACGTCAACTCACTCGGCGCGCTTGCGTTGTGGGTATCTACCTGGCTAACTCCAAAACAGTTTGCAACTCCGGCTCGCGGACGAAGCCAATTGGGCACATCCCCGCAGACTCGCGAGCTGGAAGCATCGTAGGCTATGAGGGAACCCACGACGGGGCGCTCAAAATTAGCATCACGAGCAGGCCATTAGTCCGACAGCGGCAGTTAATTGAAGCGGTTCACTTTTGTGCTCGCGCGCCACCGAAAGGGAGATGTCTCGTGGGACGTATCCATTTATCTTTGACCTGTTAGCAAGCGGCGGCACGGTATATAGGCGCCGAAAACCTTTTATAATCATCACGGCTACTCCAGTTTTAGAAGTCGATTTTGACCGTGGTGTCTACCGGCCTCTAAAAGGAGTCATGAGTAATAGATTTCACCTCGAAAACCAGCAGTTATATTTATAAAGAGGAGCGTGTCGGTAAACGAATATACTTTAACGAAAGAGAGACACAACGGGACTGCTTCCTACTTTCAACCTATCTGTACGCACGTATCCGTATTTCAAAACGTAAAACCCATATCTTTTGGAACCACTTTTGACACGTGAAGTGATATCACTCAGTATTTTTTGCAGTTGATGTAATATCACATGAGCATCACTGGGGATTTCAACTGGTTTAAATAATATCACTTGGAAAGTGTTATGGACTCAATGTGATTTTGTTGACATCCATTTGCGGTTTCCTGACACTCGAAGTGTTCTGGAAGATATCACTTTAGAATTACTTGGCCATTCGAGTGTTCTAATTGATGTCACATTAGAATCACTTGGAACTCTTGAAGTGACATCGCTTCTTATTTTCGTCTGGTTACGTTTACTGACTTTCAACAAACGTAGCTGGTGAAGGAAGTCGAAAGGTGTTTTGTTTTTTGCGTATTTCTAGTTTGCGTGTACTAATTACACGTGCACGCTTATTCTACGGAAAATGAACAACTCATTTACACAATTAATCTCTAAGGTAACTCTGTTATGCGTACCGCGCTATGCTGTAGGTAAACAGGTCGTTATCCAGCGGCCACTATGACCAGACTGTGACAAAAACGGGTGTGACAGTGAGCGGAAACGACTGTATACACACCGGCACGTCGCTTTGTGCACAAGGGCGGAAAGCGTAAGCGCTAACGAACTGCTTCGCCTCTTCCGGCTCAAGCACGTCAGAAAGTGAAAGTTGCTTAACGAGTATGTCGAGCGAGGGCTGGGAATACGGATTTTCTTTCTGGTTTTATCTCTCTATTCCATTTTTTTTTTTTTTTATGTTTTACGCGTCAAGACACGAGTTTATGGGGATCCGAACGCGAGCGATTTGCTTGCGAACAACGGAAGCCAACTGTTTTTTGGGTATTGAGTCTTGACTGACTCGTTCCGGTCGATAGGCGCCGGGAGCAGGCTGGGGTGACGAGAGGAACCAGAGACTAGAAGAAGGAGAAAAAACCCGCAGACAATGACTAGAACAGAGACCCTGGGACTCGCCCTGCTCGAAGTTTTCTAACATACTCTGGTTGTTTCCCGGTAAATTTTGAAAAAAAAAGAAAAAAAGAAGCAACAGATGTGAAGCGAAAGGATTCATTTCTACAAAGATCTGCTCCTCGTCAGCAATCAAGGGTGTCATTCTGTATGTTAGAACTCACTAGACATTTTAGTTTTTTTTTTTGTTTTTTTGTTGGTTTTTTTAAACGACGTAGAACGCGCGCGCGTGTCGCTTTGCTTTTTAATGGAGCAAAGAACAACATACCGTATTTTCCGGACTACAGTCCGCGGACTATACATGTTTAAAAGTTCAAAATTCACCCGATGCACACTATGCAATGATTTGATTTTTTTTTTTTGTAGATTGTTCACTGTGACAAGTCGTGAAGGATTTTATGAGTAACGGACTATGTTGATTTATGTATGATAAAGCTCCTTTGGGAGCTAATACAGTATGCATTTGCCAATGTGGGCTGTGTATGATACTTTTTTTTACGTTCGGACTACGCACTAAGGGCGGACTATGGTATATGCACGGGGTGTGGACTATGTACCGGGTGCAAGTATCTAAGCAATTGCTTTTATTTTTGACCTCAATTTTGCCCCTGCGGGCTATGCACCACGTGCGGACCGGAAAATACGGTATTTTGTTGTAAAAGAAACGTTCAGTTTTTTGTTGTTGTATTTTTTTACGTTGATTTTTGATAATTAAAGTATCTAATACAAAAAAAATAACATGCATTGGTATAGTGCGCGTTTAAAAAAAAAATGCAGTCCGTGTATTCGGCGAAATGCCCTGTTTACCCTAATACGTATACACGAAGATTCGAGGGGGCCAAGGTCAACGCCAATGTAAAGCAGACCATCAACAACAACAACAAATTCAGCAGTCCTGTCTTCATCCGCAGCAGTCACAGCGATAGCAGCAACAAGTCACGATGAAGTCGTTGGGGCATCTGACCGTGCTACGTACAACGGCATTTTGTTGTCGACTATTTTTTTCCGCAGACGGAACTTGCAGTGGGCATAGGGCACTACAGAAACCCTAAGTATGGAGTGGGTCGTTAACGTTGTGGCGTAGGTCAGAGGTAACGCCTCCTGTTCGGACACAGAATACTTAGGTTCGATTCCGGCAGGCGGCGGACAATGTCTTTTTCAAGGATTTGGAAACATCGACGACGGACGTCCTACAGGGCTAACTAGACAACAATGCCAACTATGCAACAACGACCTCCACTACAACATAAACTACAAAGTACGACATCAGCTACAACATTAACAACTACGGCATGGCTAACGCTTCTGGGGCAAAACGCTCCGAAAAAAAACATCGGTTTCTCAACGTTACCCCACTGCGATTTACCACAGAGATGCCAGCGGGTAGTGAATGTTTACAGTGAACAAATAAAAAAAAAAACTTACTTCATTAAAAAAAAAATGAAGAGTAAAAGCGGTTCTTGGCAATCTACGCCGCCAGTTTGCAGACGGCCGCACGCGTAGAGAGAAGTGCTGCCGACAGATGGCGTATTCCGCGTTGAGGGAGCGCCCGCCGATTCGGGTTCTTCTGCAAGACTGTCTATAAACCTGAATCGGTCGGCGCTATCTCGACGTAAATTATGCTGTTTTTCGTCTGCACGTTTCGCTACGCGTGCATCGTATGCGAAGTAATGGCGTAAATTGCGCATAACAGTTTGCTTGTTTTTTTTGTTTTTTTTTAACGAGGTAAATTTTTTTATTATTTTTTTTTTTCACTGTAAACTCCACTACCTGATTGCACCTTTGGAGTAAATTGCAGCGCTATACGTTGAGAAACCGATTTTTTTTTGGGCCATATGAAATGCCTTAGAAACGTTGGTTTGCATGCTGTACAACAACGGAAGTCACTCACAATCGCGGGAAGAGCCAATAAAAGCTATCCCTGTAAAAAGCATAAAAAGAATACCCAGGTTAGAAGCCTCTTCCAATGCAAAAGCTTTCAGTGCGAAACTGAGATGAGTCCATGGTAGCTTGGAGCGCTATTTCACGCAATAAGGTGGCATCGGCATCGAAAATCTTCCTGAACTTGCTATGAACGAAGCTGAGACATTATGAGCTGGGGACTGGGAGTATGGTATCACTTTGTGCATTTCTTCGCAACCGCTCTCACAGATATGACAATTTGTTCACTGATTCCTCCGACGAAAGGATATAATGTTATTGCGTTTTTGTAAATCACAACACGAGGTCATCAAAGTGAAATCAGTGAAATTGACGCGTGCAAGGGGAAGATACGGCTTGCGGTAATTCTGAACATTTTTTCTTCAATATTTTCTACCATTTTTTCTTCAATATTTTCTACCATTAGGCAGCACGCCGTTGTGCGCCGATTACTGCAAGAACGCATTGTGATTTATAAAAAACGTGACACGGCGTTCAGTAAACGCAACAAAAAAAGGAACTTGGATTAATGGTTTGTTAAATCTGCAAAACACAGCCTAACATGCGTTGAAGTTGAATAATTTTCGTTTAGAAAGTTTGCCTTCGAAACGCCTTCAGCATGTTTGCCTATGTTAAAAAAAAAAAACAAAAAAAAAACTGAAGGCATCATTTTTAAATATTGTTTTATCATTTAACTGCATGTTAAAGTACAGAGACGTATTTGTGTATCACAGGAATGCACCAGATATGTGCGACAGAAAAGCAACAAACCACTTTTACCCTCGCCTCTCAGCTAATAACCATGTATTACCATCTTTCCAATATTTTACCACATTGTTTAGCGCCGGTCCTGAGTTTCAATGTCGTTTAATGTACAACATAGCACCGCAGTTTAACCAACATCAGGGCCCGTTTTCTCGAACGCGAACCGTGGTTTAAAGTTAACTATTGTCCCTAGAAGGGGGAATTCCAGGTCACGTGACTGGGAGAGCAGGGGCGCCGAGGGAGGAGCAGTACCTAGAAGCAAAATGGCCGTGGCGTCGCTTAATTTTATTTATTTATTTATTTATTGTACATACCCTCAAGCGCCGAAGCATTGTAGAGGGGAGGGGCAAAGCAAAATAAAACAAACTGACAAAACAATAAAAAACAAACAACAAGAAATTGAAATATCAAAAACACACAGCCATTGGCAAAAGCGGCAAGCAATATATTTTACGGAAAAAAATAAACAAAATAAAATGACTCATGTTGGCTCACCAAACAGAAATGTAGACAAAGATTGGCGAAAAAGAGAATAATCAGGTATAGTTGCGATATCTGCTGGAAGGTGGTTCCAGTCGTTTGATGTATGCGGGATAAATGAATAAAAAAAAGTGTTTGTTTGGCAACGTGTTAATCCAACTTTATTCCGATGGTCCAGACGGGAAGAGTAATAGCTAGGCAATGTAAAGAAATGGTCTCGCAGCGACTGCTAATGAGGGCTAATAGTTCTGCTTGGTTCTGCTGAACATTCATTTCGATCTGGCTGTTATAATAATGACTCAACATCAACCTATTAGCACGTCAAGCAAAGCGATAGTTCAGAGGGACTACTAAACTAACCGACGGCAGCATTCCGCGAACGCATCACTCTTCAGCAGTCCGGGATCCAAGACATATGACGGTACATAAGCCTTGCAAGTGTTTTCATGGTGAGTAAAAAAAATGTTTTGCGAACGAGTGTTGGTACATATTTATACTAAGACGTTTAATTTGTTACACTATGCACGCTAACTCGTGAGCAGCGATTAATTTGCGGAGAAAGGGGGTTATCCTCAATAAAGTCTTCGTTCCGGGTGAACAGCTGAGACATTGTACTGTTTTTTTTTTGTCCACAGTGCGCCGACAGTATGCCGACAGCATTGAGGTTTCTACATATCCCCCGTGGCCCGCAATTCAACGGTGACGAGAAGCTTAGCTTCTCGTCACCGGTGAATCGGTTGGGCAAACGGAAGAGAGGGCAAACAGTTGAGATCAGCAGGAATCGCAGAAACGTGCGTCGCAAGGAACGAAAACGAGACTACAGCACTGGCGTTGCCAGACTGGAAGAAACACGGGAAAGTTATGCCTTGTTTATAGCGAAACATATTGAAGGAAATGTTTCTTACATTTTCGAATATTCGTCGACAAACTCTAAAAAAGTAGCTAAAATTTCCTCGTACCATCGGAAGCAAATAAATTGGTTTTCAAGTACAACATTACTATATTTTGACTTAAAATACCATACTAGATTGATGACAACCAGCGGAAAGGATAAACAAAATGACTGGCTTGTTTCACCGATAGATGACGCATCTTATTGCCCATTCAAAAATAATTATTGTTGTTCTATATCCAGCCGTTTATTACAGTACCTAGGTACTTTTTCCTTCCTAGGCACCGTGGTTTACCAAAAAGGGTTTACCATCGCTTCGAGAAAACCGGCCCAGGTAAAACCAACAAGCATATTTGCAAGCTTTGTTGAAGAGCGAAATATTAATGCGCTTCTAAAGGATGTCGTTTCCTTCTTCGTTGAAAGACTTATCTTTCAAATTAAAATTAAAAGTCTTTATTCTTTTCTGTTTGAAGAGGGGGGGGGGGGGGGGCAGAGAAAAAATCAACTCGGCTGCTTAACAAGCTTCTGTGTCACCCATAGCAACAGATCTAGAAACAACATAAAAATACACAATAGTCAAAAACAAAATGCCAAGATTCCAAGATGGCAGCGCCTGGGCGCTGCCACCTTGGAATCACGTGACTCGGCCGCCATTAGAATGCTTGAACTTGTTGCTCCGCTCTCGTTTCCGTGCTTTGGCGCATACGTTGTATTCGTGATTTTCGTCGCGTTTCACCGCGCTTTCTTAACTTAATGGTGGATGAAGAAAAAATAAACAATTAACACTGGGACAACGCAGCCACATCTTGTGGCTGGTTGGTCCAGTGGTTGCGTTTATTCTTTCTTCATCCATCACTTGAACAAACACGCTCTTCTCCCAAGCATTTCTTAACTCACTACGATAAAATGTAGTCCGATACTTGCGTCTACTACCTAATTGCATTATATGATAATGTGCACACCTTGTGCTATTAACTCTGTAGTATTATTTGGCTATTTTAACCATCGGCGATACCGAATGCGCGTGAAGATGAGGTAGAGAAATCAGCGTTAGCACTGAGCCAGATTGATTCTGTAGATGTCTAAGACATCATGCGTATATTTATTTCACGCATTTAGGATTGGAGGTATCAAGAATAGCCAAGCATAAGGGGACTATGTGTGTTTCCTGAAAGTAACTTCCTTTGTATTCATAATAGATCAAAAGCAGTTTCTGTTGGTTATGCGCGAGAACTCCTGGAGGAGATGGGTAACGAACGTTTAACTTGTACTTTATCTGACTCTAGGAATAACGGTACAATAGGCGGTTTGTTTGCTCATAATATCACACTCACATGTGTATATATGAGATTCTCAATATTTTTTGCGAAGCAAACATTTGGTTTGTCGATTTACTTATCAAGTTTAGGAATTGTATACCGTGCTCGGTCCCGTCTCGGCAGTCTTTCGAGTTCTTTTGTTGATTTTCTCTAGATAACCAGTTCAATCACCTCATTTGTTTTAACACAAAATTTGGGACTTCCCGTGTAAGAAACTGCCACGGACAGATTAAGAGTAGCGAGCTTTCGAATAGCGTGCGCAAAGAAAGGGTGTGATATCTATTATACAATTCAAAACACGGATTGGGCTCGACGTAATGCTGTACATAATGACAACTTTTTTTTTTGCGCATTTAGAAAATTTGCACATGGTGTTTTAACTCTCACCAATATCCGGAATTCGCAATATTTAACGCCATAAAAAAAAAAAAAAAGAACCGTCCGCATAACAATTACCCGAGACTACAGCCGTCGATGGCGATTAGAAATTTACTTGCTGGCAACGCAAAAATTTACAAAGCGCGAATCTGTTCAAACAAATAAAGATTTGTTCACGTAGGCTCATGAAGTGGTGCTATAGCGCGAGATTTCAGCCAAACTTTCCGAGGTAATTCCATTGCTACCCTTTAATTCTAATTGACCAGTTTTACAAAAGCAAATGTAGGACTTAATCTGACGCGTCTGTCAGTTTTGCCGAAGACAAATGGCAGACTTAAAGCCGCCTTGGTGGCTCCGAGGCGAGTGCGCCGGCCTACGCATTCCCATGTGGCGGGTTCGAATCCCGGCCGAGGTGCCCGCAATCTGACGGAGGCTTATTACGGAGAAGGCGCCGTGTAACCGAGCTTTCGGTTGCACGTTAAAAGATCCCCAGGTGGTCCAAATTAATCCTCAGTCCTCCGCTGGGGCGTGCCAGATGCCCGTCGTTGGTTTGGCACGCAAAACCTCCAAATTTAAAATGGCAGAATTAATGTGACGGGCCTGTCACTTATATCATATTTGGAGCAAGCAAATGTCCATATACAATAATTTATTTCCTAGGCAAATATTGGTAAATCCTGCTCATGAGCACTTTAGTAAAGTTGATAATTTAAGGATGTTTCTACTTGGCCTAGGCTGCAGTCAAAATATTCCTCGAGTAATCAATTTAAAAAAAAGAATACAAAAGAGGCCGAGACGATACTATTTTTATATAAATTATCTGCGTCATTATATGATTATTTTCTAGACTGGGAAGTTCACTAAATTTGAGTGCCCACGAAGACCAAACAATGAGTAGCAAACTCGCGAGTTCATCTGGTTTGCCCGATTCAGCGCATTGCTAATCAAGCTGTTAATATGCTTCTTCGCATTCACGCGCTAGTCTCTTTATTAGTTTATTTTTCTAGAAACTAGCGTCATCGGATACGGCCTTAGACGACTGCAATCTTCCCTGTACATCAGTCAGGCGTTTCGCAACCCGACAAGAATCATATACATGAAAACAGTTCCTAAGTAAGCCCGCCATTAAGGCTCAAAAACACCTCATAATCCTCAAACCGGCTTAATACATGGTTGTGTGCTACAAGGAAAATAACTGGATCACAAATTTAAGCAGGAACTACATAAAACAGCAATACAGCCGCGTGCACATTGAAACAGAAACCAACCAAATCGAAGCAACCTAATGGCGCCGAGTGCGTCGGCGCCCTCTCTCCGCCGGTCAGGCAACTACTGAGATGAAAAGGTCTTAACGCAAAAATGTTAGAGAAAAAAAAAGCAATCAATTAATCCAAATTTGTGCTATTCACGACGGTCAAGCATTAAACGCACCTTTTTTCTCTGCGTTTGTTCGAGAAGGATTAATGCAATTCAGCCGGATTATTAAAAAAAAAAAAAAAAAAGACAGGGTTCTATACATCTTAAAATCTGATTACCATAGTTTTGGAGTGCGGCACTAAGCACGTGTCTAGATGGTGAGTGTTATCGACCGTTTTTTCCATATTTAGGCTCAAAATGGATATCACAACATTTTTATTGTTTAATATTTTTTGCAGACGAGAAAAAGTTCATAGTTATAGGGATTTCGTATTTGTCCACTATTGAGTTTATTAAATATTAACTTTGTGTGAGTCTTACATGTAGTTTGGCATATAATAGGAACTGTTTGTTTTTCTTTTCTTTTTTTTTGTCCTTTCTGTAAGCATGTATTCTATTAAGATTTGTAGAAGCCGTAATTCCCCCCACTAAAACAGTAATCATATGTGAATAAAAAAGAAATTGTAGATAAGAAGTATAATAGAAGGTGGGATTATATGGTCCTATTTGAAAATAATGCCTAAACTCTTCAGAATTTCTGACATGCATGTGGTGTTGTTTCGCCCTGATTGTACTGATAAAAAATAATTCCTAGCAGTTTTACGCTTCGTACAATATCAATTTAACGCGTTCCAAGAGAAAGCCTGAACGTTCTCTCCCCACTATTAAAAAGGAGAAAAAATAAATGTATCTAGCTTGCGAAGTTAGCCGCTTCATCGCATTCGATCTCAATTAACTTTCACCCTAATGCGGACCAATACCTTTACATTACTGCTTTTGTTATTTCACGCCATGAGCAGCAGCTGCGTGTCCAGACGCGTCTCAGGGAGAACCCTGTCCAAAAACTGCGCAGCTGGCAATGCAGCAAAATCAAAAGCAAACAAAATGCAAACGAAGTTTTGTACGCGAACCCTCATTTCCAGCGTGTGCATAAATTACCACGTCTGCAGATTGCAAGGTATGCATAATGAAACGCAAGACCGCGCGAAGACTTTTTTGAGCTCGCCCAGCGCAGCCAGTAGCTTCGTCGTTTAAAATAAAACACCAGACCGAAAAGAAAAAAAAAAGTACAGCTCAACTTTAGAAGTTTCTACTTTTTATATAAGAGCGCTCGCTGCCAAGAGGCTAGACCCAAAACCCAATCAAGCATTTGATCGCACATCGTGTTACAGTCAAGCCGGTTTGTATATGGTTACAAGTCGGATTGTATAGTCAGGATTTGTACGGTTATAGTTATAGCCATTTCAAAGTTTGACTGCCACTTCGCTTATTCACAGTAACGCGCTCGCTTCCAAGAGGCTAGACCCAAAACCCAATCAGGCATTTGATCGCACATCGTGTTACAGTCAAGCCGGTTTGTATATGGTTACAAGTCGGATTGTATAGTCAGGATTTGTACGGTTATAGTTATAGCCATTTCAAAGTTTGACTGCCACTTCGCTTATTCACAGTAACGCGCACGCATGCGCACACAAAACACACATTGTAACACGAATGTCCCATTAACCAAAATACTTATGCTCAGGGCAACCTAGCTAATTGTTGTTCAATTAACCGGGTAACTGGCAATTGCACGAACCGGGTTGACAGTGCAGAGGAGCAGTCGGATAAACGACGTTACCATACTTCGTTTCCCTTCACGATAGACCACAGCACACGCTACGAGTCACCCTAGCCAATTATGAGCCCTGAACAGAACACGTGACCACGCACCCCGCGAGTCGTTGGGCCCCTTCCGAATGTCACGCGATGCTCACACGGCGTTGGATTGCATGGCTTCGATGGCTCGTAGCGTCCCCTGTGGTCCATAGTAAAGTGAAGCACAGTATGGAAGTGTACCATGCTGACTACAACAACAGGAGCAAGCACGAAGCCGCAGCCGCCCACAGCATGCACGGCAGCAAACCAGAGACACGCGGCTGCCGCAACAAAAACTTGTTGATTAAAACGAACGGCCGTCTCCGCAATTAGGCCCGAGGGGGTGGTGGCGGTGCGACGCTCGCCTTGCCTCTAACCCCCGACAGCCCCCGATAACCCCCCCCCCCCCCCCCCCCCCGAAGGCGGCTTCTTTTATCCGCGGCACCGATCAAAGGCGGATTGGTCGGGTCACTTCGATCCGGGGTCAGGCTAGAAGCCACGGAGGTCAAGCGCCCCTGTTAAACACGCCGAGGCCGCAGTGGCACACTCCCCCCCCCCCCCTCCCCCCTCTCCCCGAATGTGGCGCTCATGCCCCTGCTCTTTCTCCCCCTCCCCTCCAGAATGCCCCTCGTCAAACCCTCGTTTGCCATCCTTCTCTATTCAAAAAGTATCCTCACGGTTTCAGTCTACCGTTAGGCCTGCCTACCTAACCCCACGGGAGACACCGGTCTTGAGAATCTTGAGAAGGTGTCTGGCTTGCCGAGCACGCCCACTGGAAAATTGAAAATGAGCCACCCTCCTAACCGCTGTTGTTGCTTTTGTTTTGCTTTTGTTTTGGTATGCTAGCAGTTTGCTGTTTGAGATGACTTCCCGGCAGTGCGGACCTCGCGAGTCAAGCAGCAGCTTACCCTTGCAAAACAGGTTATTTGTTCTCGGATTTGACCAAACCTTCAAGAGAATTGTCTGTCAGTGTTTGCGAAGGCTGAGTTAAGATTATTTAGAGTGCAGGACCACGAAAGAAATATATTTTTCACGTTAAAAAACAAAATTTTGAAGTAAAAGCAACAGACGAGTCGTCATTACACAAGGATTTTTTTTTAATACTCGAAAATCCGTTTTCGTACTCCTACCAGCTGTCATAAACCTAGAACAACTTGTTTGTGCCCACCTGTCCTGCTCCTTATATTCATGTTTGTCTTCTCAACGGGCTATAAAGTACACTCCGTATGAGCATTCGAATAATGCGTAATATTTTCTAAGTAAGAAAAGAAAAGAAAAAGAGATTCAATAAATTAACACCTATAAGAGCCTTTTTAGGATGTTCTTTGTGTAGCCCCGTACGCGCGGCATGCATCAATCGCTGAAACACTAAAGTGTTTCAGCGACTGTTTCAGAGAATCACTTATAACTTTCGAATAAGGTATCGGATCAGGCCGAAACTTTGGCATCTGCATGGTTGTGACCTCTAGCGCTAATTTTGGGCGGAGAATCAGGGTTCGGCGATGCCTAGTTTATTTTTGCGGTGAAAAAAAACCTGGAAATTTTATTTTCTTACACCCTGTACAGCACACAAATTTGGCATGACTACTTACTATTTTGCACAATCCTTCAAGTACCGCGTTCTCAAAGTAAACACGACACCCAGCCATCTGAAACCAAACGTCTCTCGTGTGTTCTTTTTTTTTTTCTTTTTTGTTTATAGTTGCCCGTTGCCCGTTTCGCCGTCCCAGCGTAGCAAAGAGAAACACAATTATGCTGTTTTATTTACGGTTTAGTAATCATTTCCGGTCCGATTTATACCTTTCATGGTTATTTAGGCGGAAATTAGACAGTATCCCTAAAAATAGAGAATCAAAACGTGACCGAGGGCACGTCCCTCCTTCCGACCAATCGCTGACGCGTCTCTTGTGACGTCGCGCTTCTTGGCCCCGCATCTGTCACGTGACCTCCGCTTCTCCTGACTTCTCCCGCAACTCTCGGGGCGTCGCCGCAGTCGATCCCGGTACGATTATTACCGCGACTAATTGATTTGCGCGGCACACAAGCGCAGGTTTGGACTAAAATTTGGGCAACGTAGCCTGAGACGTGCCTGAAACCCAGTTCAATCGCCAAAAAAATATCCGAAATTGCCTTCATTGTCCCTTTGAGTCTTATACGTGAGGCCTCACTTTCATGGTCCGGCTTGCACATCTGCATGGAACGCAGGAGCCAATCATGCTATCGTATTTGTGTCACATGCCGTTCCCATGCCGTGGTACATGCTTTATTTTCGAGGAGACCAAGATATAGGGAGCGCTTTGTCCAGCTTGTTTTCCCACAGAGCTCGGTGTTTAGTCAGACCAAGGCCTGTTGATTGAATTTGTCGCGTCTTCTCGACAGAACACTGATTAGACTCGACAGTGCTGCGTGAGCGATAAGCTGAAACTCATCTTCAATAGGTGCTTCACTGATTCGACACGAGATCCACCCGAACACCGCGTCAGAAACATAAACAAATCACTTATGTTCTGGCTGTCCCCATAGGTATAGTCCTCAAATCAGCCGCTAGGTGCGCGATGATTCGATCTGGCTCCTTTTTATGCCTTCCCTGCCAATATTACTGCCCGCCGTCTTTACTTGAATGGAATGTTGTAAGCGTTACCGGAAAAAGAAAGCAAGGAAATAGTTTACTCGTTACATACAAATAAGAGTAACGCGTTACGGACCTACTTTACTTCAACATAAAAATAATGCGTATACAGTTCCCGATAATGAATAATGCACGTTACTTCTTTACTTTTTATTTATGAATTAAAACATTTTGCTCTTTTGACGTTACAGTTACGCATACGCGCCATTTTTAAGAAACATTATGTCCATGCAAAAACTTAATATAGTTATCTTTTCTACCTTGCCACATCAATACTCACCAAAAAAACACAAAAAAGAAAAAAAAACTAAAACGTATATGACCTTGCGCCTAGAAATACGAAAAAAAATTTTAATGTAATATCTTTTAAGTCTTGGGAAGATGTGACGAATAATGTAACTACGTTACCCCTTGCTCAAAATTAGTGACGTAAATACGTTATCCGTTACTGTCTTGAAGATGTAACGAGTACAATATTACGTTACCGCAAGAGTTAGTGCGTTACCGGTAATGTCACTGCTGGTAACGAGGTACCGCCAAAACTGCTTGAGGAGTAGTTTACTCCAGCATTTGTTTTTTAATATATACCTTATATATTTTATAACCTTACCCATTAACCTATAAACTGTAACACTGGCGAGTAAAGTCACTGCATTCAAACAAACTTAAGCCATTTCTTTTTAGCACATCTACGTTCACACACAGTGGTAGCCGCTTTATCAAGCAACAAATAAAATGCGGCCGGCGATTTACTTCACTCGAAATCTGTCCGCAGGCCACTCTCTCCGGGGCCAACATGCAAGGTTATTATACTACGAACAAGCGGCGGTTGAGTCGTTCCCCAAACGCACGTCAATTTGTCTATCAAATTAAGGAAGTGAGTTGCCATCCGTCGTACTTAGATCCGGACAGCCCAAGGACGTCGACCTCGTTCTCGCTCAGACACTTCAATAACAACTTGGACAAGTAATAGCACGCGCACTCTCGACACACGCTCAGTATGCCGAAAACACGCACCGGTCCTTGGGGAACCTCATGGAAGGATTATGACTGGCAGGCGAAGCATCTGCTAAGAGCTTCTTGAGGTGTAGTGCCGTATATAGCGTAAAGTAGACTGCCAGTCTCAGTCTTTCCACGTCCTATTAACGTTTGCAAGCATCGACACTTCAAAAGCTAGTCTGTCCACCATGTAAGAAAAATGCTTTCTTTGGGAAGCCGGTCAGTGCAACCGTGCGAGCGCCTTAGCAAGGCTTCACAGCCGAACGATCTCCTTGAACTCCTTAAAAAGGCACTGACACCCCAAAGGTCGTATTTATTTTTATTGTCTAAAACGATGCAAGTTGCAGTCATAGACACGCAAAAAAAAACGCATCGCGAAAAAAATTTTCCCGCGCGCGCGCGCGCCTTTTTATTTTTGGCGTTTGATTTTCCCGCCTCTCGCCTCCTCGCTTCTTTTGATCGGTGACGTCAAAAATCAGGAAATTTAGAAGCTTTGTAGGCGACATCTCTATAACATTTAATTACGGCAATCGTAAAACATGTTTTTTAACGCAATTGCGAACGCACTACGGCCTTTCTTTTTGAAATACCAAAAATCGGGAGTTCGTTGTGGTGCCGTCTCCTGGATTTGTATCCTCCAACGGAAAACAGGCGACACCGCTCAAAACCGGTCCGCCGTAACGCCGCCCTTCACTCCTTTCCTCCTCGCTTTGGGTCGCCATGGCAACTGCAGGGAGTGGTGAAAGAAAGTCGACCCTCAGGTCTCCGCGATTTTTGACGTCAAGGCACCGGCGCCGATCGCGCGGGAACTTCGATCGAATTCGGCATTTGGAAATTGTTTTTTTACTTCACAAATACTGAACTCCCAAATTTCAAATTTTGAGGGTAATGTCCCGGCATCGTTTTCAATCGTTTCGGATAATAAAAAAAAATATGATTTTGATGTGTCAGTGCCGCTTTAAAAGGCATACCGAGTCGAAACTTCATATTTACTGTGAAAAAATTGTAAGGGTGCAGGCGAGCTGGTGGAAGTTAACCATAGTTTTGTTTAACCCGAGACTGGGGTATTTCGGAAAAGGGACGAGAAGAAAAGAGGCCACAAGGAGGCGACGTCTCAATATTGAGACGTCGCCTCCTTGTGGCCTCTTTTCTTCTCGTCCCTTTTCATATTTACCTCTCACGTTCGGAATTCAGATAAACATGGTCAACTCTTCCTGCTGACGGCAATCGCACGCTTGTATTTTAAACGGAGGGCTATATTTTTCCTTCCAAAGGACCGATTCCAGCGAGCGCTCGAAGGTCAGCCTTTAGAGAGCGCGATGCATCGCGAGGGACGTGACGTCAACTGTCTCAGCATGGGCAAAGCTGCTTGGGGGCTGGCGTGGTTATGAGCTCTGCCACTTGCCGTTGTCAACGCGTTAAAACCTGGCCGTTTAAGTTGTCCCTCGCCGCTCCCCGAGGGAGTTGAATAGACAGGGAGAGAAGGGAAACTCCGGTTCGAAGGGCTCGCGCGCACGCAGCTCGTCGCCGTGCTTCCGCTGGGCGGCGCCACTTTTCAGTTTATAGTTACGTAACGACATTCGGCTTATACCTCTTCAAGGGGCCCTCCAATGATTCTTGAACTGGTTTGAAATTTGCGCGCGAACGAACCTCATCAAACATACACACATAGAGATTTTTGTTTTGTTTTGTTTTTTTTTAGTTTGAGTGATTTTGGGAGTTATAAGCAAATTAAAATTGCAAAAAGAAGCAACAAATTTTCGCACCGTGACACAGCCGGCAAAATTCAATGATTGGAGGGTTGGAGCGAAGCCCTTTCCGGAATTCAGTCTGGCCACTTTGATCACTATCATCATCATCTGAAAAATGGCGCATGCACCATACCAATGGCGGCCTTCTGCTTACTGATGAAGGAATAAGTTGAAGATGCTCCTAAGCAGATATACACGAACTCAACTCTCCTACGTCACGCTGCGGTGGTGGCGCGTCGGTCGCATTTCCGGTCTGGGGCGGTGGGCAGAAGTCGCCATGCGAGACATGCATTCCTGCGTTCCTTTGGGGGAAACCAGACAAAAAACCTGCATTCTCGTCAAAATGCTAGGACGGGGATGTACCAAAAGAGTCTGGAAGGGTTTGAAGATCAGTTTTCATGCGTTTCTGCCCGCTCCGTTCGTCCGAGTACGTGGATGGTAGCCGTGAGAAGGGTAAACCAGACGCTGTCAAACTACGATTGCTTGTGCGGGCAACACTTTGTGGTCGGCAGCTGTATTTGTTTTGTTCCAACATGAACGAGAGAAAACCGCCAAGTTGTCCGGGCCACCCGCGGGTCCAGTGCGTCTTCAAATTCACACGGCCGCATGATCGTTCGAACTTTCGTCTGCTCTTTCGAGCCTGCTTTTTGTCGTCTGCTCGTTCAAACAAAAGCGGCCGTGAACTAAAATCTGACCCGATGATTGCACTAAGAAGTAATTGCAGGCCTCAAAAGACTTATGTAGGCTCGGTGTAAAGAGTAAATACAAGATGTTGACCATTGGTACAAGTGGCCATCACCGACCTGTTACGCTTGGTCTGTTCCCGCTTCCGAATTTCAGTATTGACGTCGATCATCGCCGCTACCTTCTACACTTCTGCAGCACGAGCGACGTCGCGACCGAAAATATCTAGAAGAATCTCATCATGGTTTTGGCGTACATTGTGCGGCATTCACGCGATTGAATCGCCGCAGGTCAAATTATTTACGCAAAGTTTAGCGGTGTAACGAGCCTTGATAATTTCGCTCAGGCGATTAAAGTGGCAAGACATTGCTAGGAGGACGCAGAATAGACATTTCCAACGCGAAAAACAGTATGCAGACTCACACAGACGCCGACAATTTGACATTCCAATGGTTTGTTGACGCGGGACGTGGTGCTTCTTGCCCGCGTTCAAGCGTTCGAACTGTCGTCTGCTCTTTCAAACTTGTCTGCTTTTTGTCGTCAACTCGTTCAAACGACAGCGACCCGTAAACCAGACGTTGACCCGGTAATTGCGATAACAACTAAGTGCAGGCCTCAAAACACTCTTGAAGGTTGGTTGGGGTAAGTAGGCTAAGTGTAAACAGTAGATACAAGAAGATGTTTATCATTGTTACCAGTGGCCATCACCGATTTGTAATGCCCGATTCTACTTGCGGTTTTCAGTATCGACGTCCACCATCTCAGCTACGGTCCATGCTTTTGCAGCACGAGCGACGTCGCGACTGAAAATAGCGAGCAGAATCTCATCGTGAGAGTCGGGCTTTAGCGTTTATTCTGCGGCGTCCACGTGAAATGAATCGCCGCAAGTCACATTATTCACGCAAAGTTTTGCCTCGTTAATTTTGCTGGAGCCGCTCAAGTAGTCAGACATTGTTAGGAGGACGTAGAATCAACAATTCCAACGCGAAAAAGAGCACAGGGACTCCCACCGACGCCGAAAACAACGCAATTCAACGGTTTGTTTATGGGCGACGGCGGGCTTTTTGCCCACCGTCCACCGCGCATGCGCGGCGCCGGTGACATCCGCTAGGGGCGCTCCGGTTTGTTTGTAAACATGAGTTGGTGTATACATTCTAGACGTTAGCGCGAAGTGAAACAGGAATGGGATGCGAGAGCTGCGTAAACGTTCATTTCTAACTCGGGCCCAGTCAAATCTGTTAGTAGCACACGCTCGGCTTCAAAGCCTCAGCTGTATAGAACTTCGTCAAGGCGTCGGGGGTTGGCGCTTCGTTCTGACTGGTTGTAGGGTGCCTACATGTCTGTCCGTCTAAGGGTGAAGACATCCATTGTTGCTTCCAAAAGCGCATTTATCTAAAAAAAAAAAAAGTAAATTATTTTCACTGCTTATTTTATCACACAACAAAAATATCTATAATAATGACCGCTCTCCACGTGGCATGCATTGGTAGCTGCCTCTGCAATGCGCACTTACACGTTGCGACGTAAAAGGAAATATATTGGCTCTAAAAGTTTGAAATTGTTTTGACTATTTCTAGTGGACAAAACAAAAATGTCTATAATGATCACCGCTCTCTACGTGGCATGCATTGGCAGCTTCTGGAACGCGCACTGACAAGTTGTGACGTAAAAAGTAAATATATATTGGCAGCGGCCTTCATTTTTAAAGTGCTATAATGCATGAATGCAATATATTTAAGAAGCGACCGTTTCCATTTGTTTAGAATGAAATAAAAATTCTTTTCGGGAAATTAATAGCCCATATTCTTATCAATTTTCCCACTGAATTTAGCGGGCAAAATGATTTGGTGCATAGGTCAGCTGACGTCGAATTTTCCCGCTAAATTTAGAAGGAAAAATTAATTCGAGTTGCAGGTCACGCGTGACATCGATTTCCGCGCCAAAATTAACGGGGAAACAGATTTTGCGTAAATCACGTGACGTTTATTTACTCGTTAAATTTAGCGGAGAAACTGAAATGGTGCTTAAATCACGAGACGTCAATTTCCCCGCTCAATTTAGCGGGAAACGCATGGACAGACCAACGGGCGGACGGGTGGACGGAAGGACGGGCAATACTTGGGGATTGGAATTTTGCCAAAAATGCAATACTTTAAAATAAAATATCTGCTTCAGTGAAGTCTCCGTTCTGGCGTGTAATGTACCGTATAAAGTAAGGAAACTTCGCAGAAGAAAACAAAAACCGGGAAAAAAGGAAAAAAGAAAGCAAAACAAACTACTCGTTCAAACGAGACTAAAACGTTCCGTTCCTCTCTGGAATTTAATCTTGAAATTGAGCGGATCAATATTACGATCTTTCAGCGGAAAAGCCTCCGACGTCGTCCATGTACCTCGCGAGCACTCAGCCATCCGAGCCATTAGCTATACTACGACTTCCCGGCGCGGGCTTTGAGGGCCACCGAATATACTCCGCCGTAGACTCAGCTCGGCCGTAATTGAAGCCTTCCCGACTTTTGTTTCAACGAGCCGCCTCCACCGGAGCCAAAAATAGACGCTGTAAAAACGTTCTCCGGGCATACAATTCTTTCGAAACAACCAACGTCGAATAACGGCATAACTAAAAAAACGATTTTTTTTTTGTGTTAATTATTGAGGCACCAGGGTCCGTATCCCCGAAATATGTTCTCCAAAGCTGAACAGGTTTATATCGACTGCCGTATACATACCTCTCTGGTAACCGATGACGTCTACATGACGTCATCACTCGCCGGTAGCACGACGAAGGATGAGACACCGGCTACCGCAACGGCCTCCCCCTTCGATTGTGAGGACTTGAAAGCCGCAGTCGCCGATTGCTCGCACATCATACACAAAAGAGACGATGTTAGCTGCGGACATGATGACAGAATTGTCTGAAGACACGCCATAAGAAAGTTCGAAGTAGGGTTTCTTCATGCACGGATGTATCCGTCGAGCATGTCTACAGACAGTTCTTGGATGACTAACGTGACAGAAGTGTCTTCAAAGAAGGAACGCTGCTCAGGCAGTCTTGTCTATATGATATACTGTAAACGACGGAATCTTCGCGGGCTCAAATCTTAGCGAATCGGGCCAAAGTTGAAAAATTAAAATTATTCGCGGAATCTAATATTCGCGAATCCAGACTGACACCAGACCCCCCCCCCCCCCCCCCCCCCCCCCTTCCGGCCCGGTTGTCTTTCCATCTTTCTAGGATTCTGCGGCTTCAGTCAATCAGTCAAAATCTAGGAAAGGGAAGACGGCGATAGGTTGTGTGACCAATGGTCCGGAAGTCACTGCCGTTACCCGCAGCTCCGAGACGCCGACAAAGGCTGGGTTAGTGTTCACATCTGTTTTCTTCGATGTGAACCTTCCTTGAGTTCACTTTTCGAGGTCACACACTCTGCATGAAAGGACAACCGCCAAGGGCAATGGGGTCAAACCAGTGTGTGTAAATAAGTTAAGGGTTCAAACTGACTGGGTCACACACCCCTTAACCTTTCTTGGGTTCACTTTTCGAGGACACACACTCTGCATGGAAGGCCAGCGACAAAGGGCGATGGGGTCCAACGATTGTACATAAACCGACTCAAAGTAGGTTTTATGGGCCAATAAAACTTGGCTGCGTACCGTGGTCGTCGACGCCAGCACGCTCTGTGTCAGTGCGGTACGTTTTCTTGTGCCCGTCAATCTGCTGTCCCGCGATGTCCTTATTACGTTACTTCAAGCCAGTGGTCGAGAATGCAGAAGATCATCATATGCCGGGACTGCCTGACCCACAGGTATGCAAGACCACACGTGATAAGCGTTCTTTTATCTTTTTTTTTTATTAGTGGTGAGAGGGAAGAGAGAAATCCCGGTACATGTTGGCCACACCTTCTGTGGGGGGCGAGTCAGTTCCGGGGTAGGGACGGGTTAGGGATAAGGGATCAAAAGAAGGAAGTAAAAAAGAGAAAGGAGAGGAAGGAGAGATAGGGAGTGGAGGTAGTTTGGACTACCTATGAGAATGGACAGTTCACTGGCTCGGGGCGTATGGCACCATGCTTTGGAGCCGGTCTATTAGATCTGCATCTTCTAAGAACGTTATGAGTAAGGCGAATGTTCTAGTGGCATCTCTTACTGAGCCTGGGGGAGAAAGAATGTCTTCAGTTGTCCCGTGGGCAACCCCTGCGAGCTGTAGTCCATCGAGGAAAGATTTCCTCGCGTCCGCTAGATTTGGACAGACCCAGATGAGGTGCTCTAGGTCCTCGGGAATGTCACAGCTTGAGCAGTTTGGGCTGATTGTGGGGTCCAGACGATGAATGGCCTTTGCTGTAAAGGCACAACCAGTACGAAGCCTATGCAGAATGGAGGCGCTGGCTCGTGAAAGCTTTGGTGGCACACGTGCGGGTGGTCTTCCTCCAGAGACTCGCGGGTCAGGATGTTGTCGCTTTATTTCTTTGTGTATAAGTTGTCTGGCCTCGTGAATTTTCGATACATAGAGTGTTGGCACATTAAGGTGGTGCGCTTCTGCTGCAAGACGATCGGCTGTCTCGTTGCCTGTGATGCCAACATGTGAGCGCAGCCATTGAAATACTAATTGCCAGCCTTTTGTTTCCAAGTTTCTTGCTGTGTGGGCAACGTACCGTGCATATTGGGGGGCATCGTCTAGGTTGCTGAGAAGCACCAGTGCTGCTCTGGAGTCTGTTAGAAGGACGGCCTTTTCGCCGTTGGAGATATCGTCAAGTGCTTCAAGGCCAAGCCAAAGAGCTGCTAGTTCAGCGGTTGTGGAGGAGGTATGAAAACTGAGTTTTCTTGATCTGGTCACATTGAGTTCTGGGATGAAGATTGCTGCAGTAGATGATTCACAGCTGTGAAGCACCGAGCCGTCGGTGTAGACATGTACCCATTCTACAAAAGATTCTCTATTAGCTCTTCAGCGAGGCCTCGGGCGACAACTTGTGCCGTGAGTTGTTTGTTTTTGAGCATGGGAATGGACTCATTGATTTTCAGCGGTTGGGCGTATGGCGGTGGGGCTAGGTAGATCATAGCAGGAGCGTCTATAAGCCCTTCAAACTCTGTTGCGAGGTATCCTAGACGGGAGAGGGGACGGCTGCGCAATCGGTTCAGGAGAGAACCCGTTGACTGGCAGGTCGTTTGCCGTGCAATGTGGCGAAGCGTCAGTTCTTTACCGTGGTTTTGAACAAGGTTCACCCTTCCTTCTACCAGCGTCGGAATGTTGGGTGCGTACCTGGGTAGGCCTAGACATAATTGAACAGCAATTCGTTGGAGTGTTTCAATGGCTAATGACTGCGCGTTGCTGATGTGAACTAATGGCAATGCATACATCAGTCTGGAAAGAATCAGGCCCCTATACAGTTGCATCATCATTGCTTGAGGTGTTCCCCATCTGCTGCCTATGATCATACGGATGGCATTGAGGTGTCGGCGACATTTGATGAGTGTTGACTTGACTGCAGGGCGCCAGGAGATGCGGTCATCTAGTAGGAAGCCTAGGTAGGAGTACGTTCGAACCCGCGTTACTTCTGTCCCGCTGATTTCGTAGATTCTATTAATTGAATCTCGGGCCGTTAGATGGTATTGAAGGACAGCTGTTTTAGATGTGGAGAGAGTAAGTCCCAGCTTTGATATTTCGTCAACAAGTATGGTTAGAGCATCCTGTAGCGCTTGCTGCATCTTGCTGTACACCTTTGTGGGGGCAGAAGCCCAGAGGGCCACGTCATCAGCGTAAATTGCAATGTTTATTACTGGTGTATCGATGTTCATCAGCTGTATGGCCTCTGGCAAAGCGGCCATGGCAACGTTGAACAAAAACGGGCTTATTACGCTACCCTGGGGAACGCCTTGAGCTACTGCACGGTTCGAACTGCAGGCTCGTCCTAGGCGTACGCACATTGTGCGACCAGTCAGGAATGCACGTATAAATGCAAGTGCTCGGCCTTGCACACCAAGTTTGATAAGCTGGGTAATTATGGTACTGTGGGGAATTGAATCAAAGGCCTTTTTGATGTCTAGGAATATGGCTGTGAAAGCTTGCTTTGTGGCCTTGGATTCCTCCATGTCTGATACAAGGCCGCTGATCGCGTCCATCGTGCAGCGTAGTTTTCGGAAGCCAGACAGTTGATTAGGAAGGACACCAGATGACTCAAGCTGCCAGTCTAGACGCCGCAAGACCATTCGTTCCATAATCTTCCCCAGACAGCTGGTGAGGGAGATAGGCCTGTAGGAAGAAGTGTCACCGATCGGTTTTCCTGGCTTATGAATTGGAACCACCACGGACTGTAGCCATTAAGGAGGAAGGACAGACGAGCGCCAAATGTCATTGATGTTGTCTAGGAGGCCAGGGAGGGTTGCGGCAGAGAGGTTTCGAAGAGCTTGAAACGTGATACCGTCCAAACCTGGTGCACTGCGTTTTCCAGAAGAACGCCGAAGAGCATGGTGTAGTTCGCCCATTGTGAAGTCCGAGTCTGCGATAGTTAGCGTTGTTGGTACAGGGCCGGCGGTGCTAATTACAGCAAAGCCTGATGGCGGAGCAGGTATGGAGGTAAATTCATCTGCTAGTTGTTCTACAGCTTGTGCCACGGTTATGTTGTGGATTAGTGCTAGTCCAAGAGCAGGTGAGCAGGGAGTGGCATGTCCGGCGAGAACACGAGCCATATGCCACGCTCGTCTTCCACCTCCCGGAGAGTGAAGAGACTCACATCGCTGTCGCCACTGTCTACGTTGTAAGCGGTGGGTGTGTTTGCGAAATGCAGCGTCGAGTTTACGGTAACGCTGGATGTCTTCTTGCCTAGATGTAATAAAAGAGCGGCGCTGCGCCTTGCGGCGCATTGCTCGCAATTTGAGGTAGGTTAGATCAGGGTTAGGCCGATATATTGGTATTGTCACGCTTCGGGTAGCTCTGGAGAGGGCCTGAGAGATGGCAGTCTTGTGGTCTACATTGCCATGAGATATTATCTCCTCGAAGTATATCCGGTATGCGTCCCAGTTAGTCACTAAGCAATTTTTGTGGGTGATCGGACCCTGTGCCGGGGAAGTGATAATTATGGGGAGGTGATCGCTACCCCAGCTGTCTGGTTCGGGCGACCAAAGTGCTTTTATAGAAGGAGTTGCGAAACTCAGATCCAGAACACTGCGTTCAACGCCGGGCCTTACAAAAGTTGCTGTGCCGTCGTTGAGACATTGGAGACCAATGGCTGTTGCCAGATCCTCGAGCAATCTACCTCGACTAGAAGTTTGCTTATCTCCCCATGTCTCGTTATGCGAGTTTAAGTCACCGAGGAGTAATGTGGCTGGTGAGCATCGTGAGAGTATTGTGCGTAAGACAGATGGGTGCCAGTGAGAATTAGGTCGAACGTAAATAGACACAATGGTGACGTCTGAGTTGCCTTTTCTAATGTTCACAGCCACGTATTCAGCACTGTCGTCACAAAGATCCGAGAGATCCACCTGCACCTGAGTCAATCTTCGATGTACAAACAGGGATGCCTTCGGAGCGTCAGTTGATGACTGAGTTGTCCGAGGGGTGCTGTTATATATGACATAGGGAGCAAGTCGAATCGCTCCTTGTTTTATGTTAGTTTCTTGTAGGGCTAATACCTCAACTGTGTGGAATTGTAAATATTGTCTTAGGTCTTCTATTCGTTTTCGAAGCCCATTAACATTCCACTGAATAACTGAAGGAATTATACTATTTTTTTCCAGTAGGAGTATGTATTTTTGTTTGGTGGTGGCATAGCTCAGCTGTCTGAATGGCTTGCAAGAAGGTAGCTGGCTAGTTGTCCCAGGCGGCGACTAGCGGGGTGATAATGTCAATGATTGTAATCACAGCCTGTGCTACAGGGGACTTGACCGAAGTCAGGAAAGAGCGTAGCAACGAAGCAATTGTACAAAATGCGTTTCCTAGGCTTTGAGGCTTGGGCGTGTCGTTTGATCGTGAGTTTTTCTTAGCTGGGCGATCACGAGCCCATTTGGGGGGACTTTGCTGGTATTTTGAAGCTGCTCCATCAGCGGTTGTTTCCGTGCCCCTTGAAGATCCGGACTGTTGTGGTGATGTAACCGCAGAGCTCGTCGTGGCTCGGGACGTCGGGGCATCCAACGTAGGATAGTTGTTGTCACTCATCGGCGGGACAGGAGGCTGTAAGTTTTCTTTCCAGCCATGTCTGTGTTTGGGCAGGGCGTGGTGTTGTACAACGTCGGTTTCTGGATTGCTCATGATAGCTGATTTCGCTGTTGAGTAATCTACGTTGTTGGAACTTTTGTAGTTCGATATTTGTTTTTCCGCTTTGTATGTTGGACAGTTTCGTGATGTTGCATCATGGCTTTTCTTGCAGTTGATGCATTTAGGTTTTTGTGTTTCGCACTTGCTGGTGTCGTGATCAGCTCCACAACGGCTGCATTTTTTGGCTTTTGTGCAAGTGCTTGCGATATGTCCAAAGCGATTACATTTCAGGCATTGTCGCGGTTTCTCGAGGTATGGGAGTACTTGGTATCTGGTGTGCCCCACATAGACATGGTCAGGCGGTGTTCCTGTGGTAAAGATAAGTTTTACCACCTCTGATTTGCCAAGTCTTCTCGCTTGGGTTCCTGGGGATTTCACTCTTATGGATGCCCACAGGTCATCATCTGCGATCTCTACTGATACTCCCCGGATGACTCCGACAGACGAGGATGCGGGAGTAGGTTCGTAAGTGTGAACCTGGAGTGGACCAATATTTTTCAGCTGGAGTATGGCTTTTGTTGATTCCAGATTTCGGGTGTCAAGAGCAAGGAGGTTCAAACGATAGTTTGGTCGAATCTGGATGATGCCGTCTGGTGCCAGACTGTCAAGCTTTTCTTGCAGAACCAAAGGGTTCAATTTCGTGATGAGTTTTGTAGGGTCCATCGGTTTAACGATGACAGTGAGGTTGTGAGAAACTTGAGTGATTATTGTTGCCTCACTTGAATTAGACCCGTGGCGCCTTTTCTTGGTAGCTTTGACGTTCCACGGCGCTTCGTTGTCCGAGTCTTCCATAGAGCTGTCAGAGGGTTCATCAGGGATGTTCGATGTCTCGGCAGATTCGTTTGCGTTGCCGGCGGGCTGCGATGTTTTCGGTTGGCTCATGTTTAGTGATCCGAGAGGGTGGAGTCCGCGGCTTCTGCCTCAGGTGCCTCGGAAGGCGACTCCTCGTTGAAGCACAGAGTTTTCATCCGTGTTTGAAGCAGGTAACTGAAAATAATTATATAAATTTTCCGGAGCGAACAAATCGAGCGTTGCCTCTATCACGTCGTCGTCTTCTCCAGCGTTCTTTTACGTCGGCCAATCAAAGTGTTATTGCCGCTTCTACAGCCGTGGTGTCCCGAAAGCGGAAACGAGGGCCCTACTCTGCTTACAATAACGAACTTAGATGTAAGATTGGAAAATATGCTGCGGAAAATGGGACAATTGCTGCAGTGAGGAAGTTTTCCGATGGAAGAGAAAAGCTTCTCAACAAGAGCACCGTCAGGGGGATGAAGACCTCCTATATCCAAGCCTGCAGGTCCTGTCATTCAAAAGAGCTGGCTACCTTGCCTGGTAAACTTCGAGGTGTCAAGCCTGTGCTTGGAAACTTGGATGATGACGTACGGGCGTACATTGTGGAGCTCAGAGAAGGGGGCGGGGTTGTAAACTCCAGGATTTGCATCGCTGCTGCACTGGGCATTGTGCGAGGGACCAAGCCCACACTCTTGCCAGAGTTTGGTGGGACTCTCGTTCTCGACAGACCCTGCAGGCAAAATCTTTCCTGAACAGGATTGGATTCGTCAAGCGTAAGGCCACGAAGACTGCGCGAAATTTTCCAAACGATTTCGAGGGTGCCAAGAAGAAGTTCCTGCGGACTATCGACGAGAAGAGAAACCACTTCAGTATTCCCGACGACTTGGTGCTCAACTGGGACCAAACAGGTGTCAAGCTGGTTCCGGCCAGCAAGTGGACGACGGAGGCCCGAGGTTCCAAGCAAGTTGGGGTGGTTGGCTTGGACGAAAAAAGGGAAGTCATCGTTTTGATGACCACGACGCTTTCTGGCAAACTCTTGCCTCCTCAAGTGTTATATGCAGGCAAAACAGATAGGTGCCATGCCAAGGTCATGTTTCCAAATGACTGGGACGTGTGGCACAGTGACAACCATTGGAGTAACGAAGCCACAATGCTGCGATTTGTCGACACTGTTCTCCTTCCGTACGTGGAGACATGCAGGAGTCGTGTGGGCGGTGCCAGTCAACGTGCACTTTGCATTTTTGACATCTTCGTTGCACATCGTACGAAGAGTCTTCTGCAGAAACTAGCTGCAAACAACATTGAGTACGTCTTCGTCCCGGCAAGCTGCACGGGACTCCTGCAACCGAACGACCTAAACATTAAAAATGTGTTCAAAACTGCCATGATGAACCGCTTTACCCAGTGGTATGCCGGATGTGTACAAGAGGTGGTGGAGAAAGTACAAAGTGCAGCTGACGTTAAGATCGACTTGCGAGCAAGTGTTATGAATCCCGTTCACGCAGCATGGCTGATTGAAGTGTATGCGGATCTCGAGAACAGCAGAGACACGATCCGAATCGGCTATACTCTGTCAGGAATTGTCTGAAGGTACTAAATAAACTTATTGAGGTGAGCTGAATTCCGACTTATGGACGTTATTTACTTTAGGACGTTCCGACGTTATTTACTTTAGGATACTTTCCATATCATATTCACATATCGAGTATAATGACATCGTTATGCTTTTTGGACGCGTGTTTCCCCGGTGTCTCAATGCCGCTTTCAAGGTGATGAAATTTTTCCCGAATTGTTCGCGAATCGGAGGCGGTTCGCGGAATTCGCGAAAATTAGGTCCACGCGAAAATTCCGTCGTTTAGAGTGTTAGCAGCGTGTAGCTGCCGCCAGGTGCTACACATCAGCGAAGTAGTAAGCAAGGTCAGGAGAATGCTGAAGTCTGTCACTCGGGTCTTCGAGGACACAAATACTGACGCCCTCGTACGCTTTTTTATTCTTTTTTTTTTTTACTGCAGTTTTTTTCTTTCAGCTTGAAGACTGCTTTTTAATATGAGGCCTTCCCCAGGCCAACCTCACCGCGGCATTGGAGAAGGTGCAGCGCCGTGCAGCGTGTTCTATCTTATGCAAAGGTCCCACCTCACCAAGAACCACATGCCCTGGCCTTTCGACAAGAGGTGGTCTCCCTCCGGCTGCTTGCCAGTGTTTCTCGCCCTTATCATTGTCCCGGCCATCTTTTTAAAAGGGAAGATGGGGCGGTTCTGCATTTGAGAAAAAACACTTGAATTGCGTTCATTTGGCCGTTAGAATAACAGATATCACAATTATATTTCAATGAGACTCACCGGAGAGCCATAACAGCAATCTCAAAATAGGGCTGAATCCCCGCCTCCTTAGCCTTGGGCAGCCAAAAGATCCGTCGATGACGTCACGGACAGCGACTGTCTTTCGCGTTTTCTCGCGTTTAACAATTCTTGCGCAGCAAATGGTTTGGGTATTCGGGTTCATAAGGTAAAAAACCACTAGAATTCACTTCTAAGTCATTTTTTTCAAGAAGCTCCGTAGCTTCCCTTTAACTGAGAAACACCGGTAGGCTAATGCATTCCAGCCCGTTTGTCAGGGCTGAACGCCACCGGCAGTCATTCTTAATCTGAACTGTCCGTGCTCTGGCGCTCGCAGCCACACGAACCGACGTCTCCTCGGAAGTGACACAGAACTGTGAAAGAGTTCTGGAGCGACGCGTTTCATTCACAGATGTTAAACTGTACCCACGCCTCCGTCTATCTTCTTTATTCTTTCTTCCTGGCATATATGTATCTATTAGACGAGTGCAAGTGATCACACACCTTCAGGGCCTGCAACCTTACGTTACAGAGGGAAGTAACGAATTCAATTAAACACATACAAATTTGACTTTGGCTCATGGTATATGAGAAACCTAATGGTGAGTGGTAAGCGTTGGTTACAGGAAAAACCATAACGTTCAGTTGCGAACAATAGTTCACTTATGTCAAAATCTCGGCTGTCCAAAAAAATAAACAGCCGCAAAATTGCGTTTGGGAAAGGGCGGGGGGGGGGGGGGGCGCTTACTACGTGGGTGCTGTCGTTCTTGCAATCGGTCTTTCGTTTACTACGCCTTGACTGGTCCCTCTGGTACACGTGCACGTACGCTCACGTCACGTGAGCATTCACCATCACGCATCCAGCCCATTGAACAAGAGGCCCCGGAATGCCCCATGAGACGATAACTGCGCGCCGATTATGTCGGACTATTTAACGTCCGTATCTACACGACGCATCAGGAATCGGGGCAAACAAAAACCGCCGCTGCCACCACATTCATTCATTTATTACAAACTGCAGGGAAGGACTAAGAATAAAAGAGCGAGTCTTCTACAAGATATACAATGCAAGTTACTCACGGATAGTTAGAAAAAAATGAACGCTCAAAAGTAGCAAAAGCCTGTTGCACAAATCCACACAGTGACTACGTCCCCACCATATGGCGCCGCAGAATTAAACAAACCTCACCAAACAAAAAAACAAAACGGGAAAAAAACGCTACATTTTACTCTTCACTGTGTAAGAGAAGACCGCACCCAACTCTATAGCTACAGCCAATGAGACACAAGAGAACTTCCCAGTGACCACGCGCCACGCATACTCTAGCGCGCAACAGGAAGATCACGTGGGACGGTTCGGGCCCCTGATTGGCTGGCGGTAACGCTCCGCCGTCCACTTTACAAGATGAACGGAGTATCGAAGATTGCCGCGGTCCACAGCTATTGAAAGACACACCCGAAAAGCGCACGGTGGGAGACAAGCACCAGCGCCATCTGTGGGTACAAACGGAGAAACAATTGATTTAAATGGAGAATCGTGAGCATCTATCGAACGGAAATGGGGGGGGGGGGGGGGGGGGGGGAACCGCGAAGCTAAAAAGAAAATAGAAGAACAGACAAAACGAGAAGTAGATCCGAAGAGGAACATAAAGGAGGAACCATCTTTCATGTTCGAGCGAAGGAGATGCGGTAAAGAGGGGGGTGGACGTATATTTCATACCGTCTCTCCAGTCAGTTAAGAGGGGCTCTTAGATTTGTAAAGAGCACCCCAATCGATATAATTGATCCGGCTTTACAGAGCGTGGGCTTTGAAGAATGAGGTCAAGTGCGCTTCATACATGACCCTCCGTTGCACAGACGATCTTGAGGATTCCGGTTCGTTTGGAAATTGGAGCGGGCGGGGAACACCCGCGAAAGCGAATCGAACGGATTTATTGAACGCTATTGGGCGACGTCGAGAGTTTTTTTTTTTTTTTTAGCTACGTTGATCCGGGCGGTAGAAAAAAGCTCACCGGAGAAAGGTTCACCGGAAAAAGGCTCACTGCAAGACCATCGAATACGAATAAAAGCTTAAAATCTTTTGATAGGTGCGTAGAAAAGCTCACTTATAAACGATGAATCTTTTCTTCTTCTGGTATATGTCACACGCGTCAGGAATTGAGCGGCAACAATGCGATAAACATTTTCTATAAGGATCATTAAAAATTATATAAAGAGGAAATATAACCTGCGTAGTATGCTGCAGCTTGCGTAGTACCCGGCCTGTATATATTGAATTAACATTCACGCAGTAGCCGACAAGCTGTACAAAATCTTCACACTTTCGCGATTTGTTGATGAAGGTATGCTTTCGATTCTAAGTGCTTCCAATCGGGTCAATAAATAATAATGATTATACTTCCTCCATCACCGCCAAGCGAGAATTAAATATGGTGCGACACTCGTATGAAAACGGTCGCCATGAAAGAGAACGAGAGCTGCAGCAGATCGCCCTGTTCCTATGGGAACCGTGCATGAGAAGGGGCGCATGTACTTTTGGTCGCTTTACTGCTCTAAAGATGATAACGACCACCTTGCATGCGAATTGAATTCAAGGTGAGCTTTTCTCCGGTTCGTTCGAAAGACTGATGAACTTCTCTCCGGATCCGCACAAAAGTGAGTGATCTTTTTTCTCCGGGATTCCGCAGATTTTCGCCCTTCGGACCAACCTCGTTAAAGGAATGCTGAACCGAAATCTGGATTCCAGAAAGCACGGCGGCAAAAGCGTGCAACGGGATGCTACAAACATCAGAACATCAGTCATACGACGATATATCGAACAAATGACCGTATTTTCAAAAAAAAAAAAAAGGAGGCGCATTTATAGATATGTTTGCGTCTTATTTCTCCGAGAAGGAGAGGGAAGGGCCTTGCGTCTTCTCCGCCTCGTCGCCTTGACAAGGCGAAACGAAGAGAGGAGGAAACGAGATATCTTGACGTCACGCGCCTCGTCGGCCTCGTTCAATCTCAACCTTTTTTCTTCCGGAAATACGGCCGTCGATTCGAGATATCGCCTTACAGGTAGTGTTGTAGGGACTGTAGCGTCCCGCCTACATCTCCTGCATTGTTTTCTGAAATCCAAATTTCGGTTCACCATCCCTTTAAAGCCAACTGCAAACTTGAAGACGTACGCGGCGATACCTAATTAGAGTTATCGGCGAAGTGCGCGCAGGATGGAACGTCTCTGAAACATCCCGTGTACCAGAAGTATTCCAATTAACTTTAGACATTTGCGCAGCACAAAAGGACACCAAAGTTATGGCGGATAAAAATTAAGTCACATAGCTAACTGACGGTAATTAGCCACACTCATGCATTCATATGATAAAATCACTAGCAGCTCAAAAAACACAAAGCTTGGTACGTGCTCACGCCTCTTACATCGTGATTGGTTCGTTGGCATTAATTCTGAGCGGCAAATACCGCAATCCCACGGGCTGTGGAGCAATCAGAAGATGGCAAGGGCTCGACACGATTATAATACGAATGATTTTTTTTTCACTTACCATTGGCCACCTGAGAGTAAAATGCATGTGGGCATTACAATAACAAAATTAATAGAACACAAGCTAACACCATAGTCTACGTACTTATGGAAAAAAAAAAAGAAGCGCATAAAAAGACTGGGGCGCAAGGTTTTCCCGTCTGATGTTTCGCGAATTGTAGGTCGATCGCGACATTTGCGAACAGCCGCCACTCTTCGGATATCTTCCGTAACGGAAACATGTCCACCTTCGAGAAACTTGCGCGCGTCCAAAAACGAAAAAGAGGAAAAAAAAGATAAACTTTAGCGAACTAGCGTTTTGAGAAGCCATTTTCTAAGGTCTGAGCCAAGACTTCGGGTGACCCTTCCGCCATTGGGAAGAAGTCACCATTTTTTGTTCAGGTAAGTATACAATATGAGTACCAACTGCTAGCTGACATTCACTTGACGACACTCGCTAGGTTCCCTGGCATCGGCCCCCACGGTCGCCATCTTCGAAATCTCTTTCTATCCCACGTATAGGTGTCAGGTGTCGTCTGGCCGGACCTTTCAGCGTGGTTTAGCAGCATTTTACAAGTTTAAAGCGTCTTTTTGGCCGAAACGAGGGGTTATTATTATACTTTGGTGCTTTTAAAGCGCCGTAGGAATATTTTGGGTGCGTGTTTTAGTTCGTTTTTGTCGCTCTCGGACTTGTCCGCCGCGGCCGCGTTGCTCCCTCGGCTCCATGCTGCGTTCCGTGTCGCGCGCCGTGCCCACGGCGGTAGCTCTTTTGCAAGAACTGTGATTTTTCTACTTTGGTGCTTTTGTAACACGGCTTGATTACTAATTGTTTTGCTAGTTTCTTTATTGTTCTTCTCTACCGGATTTTCTGCACTACGGCCGTGTAACCGCGTTGCTCCATTGCCTCGGTGTCGTATACGTCGTGCCTTCGGTGTTCGTTCCTGTGCAGAAACATACCGTGCGTGTCAACGAGTGTGCAGCTAATGAAATATGCGGCGCATTTTTCATTAGCCCAAGCGATTTAAAAACCGCATGTAAGCGATTTGGCCGCGACGAGACAAGCGACGGCGACCCGCTTCGCTATCGCTCGATCACTCGCGCGACGAGGCAAGCCGCATGAAAGCGACGGGAGCAAACGACCAAGGCGATAAGCGCTAAGTTTTTTAGAAATCCAAAAACCAAGCTGCGCGACAAGCGACAGTGAAGGGTGAACCGTATGTAAGCGATTTAGCGAGCGAGTGAGACAGCGGCGGGAGTCAGCGACGAGCGACGGAGATTTCTCACGGTCGCTCGTCGCGTCGCTCGGTTTCTGGATTTCTAGAAAACGTCGCTCATCGCCTTGGTCGCTTGCTCCCGTCGCTTTCGTGCGGTTTGCCTCGTTGCGCGAGTGACCGAGCGACAGCGAAGCGGATCGTCGTCGCTTGTCTCGTCTCGCCGCTCCTTAAATTGCTTACATGTGGTTCAGCCTTTACACACGGTACTCAGCGGCAACAAGGAGATTAAAACGGCCCGCCCCGAGATAAACTTTTTTCTCTCTTCTGTTCAACGAAACTTCTTCAACGATATCAAATTAGCACACACTACCAACGGACGACCGCATACCCAAGCCAGACAAACCACGACCTCGAAGATGGCGGATCGACGGTGAACTCCCTGGCAAAATCGAACCTGCAGGCTCAGTGAATACCACCTATTAAGAGAGCATTCCACTGAGAGTTTCGTGGAAGTATCGCTACACTCCTTTTAATAGGCCGTGAAACGATATTCGCTTGGAATGTTTTTCACTTCTACACGAGCTGGCACAGGTATACTCGCACGCAACGACACTGACCAAGAAATTCAGGAACAAAAACGATTGTTTACTTTCTTTCTCCCCTTCGCAAAACTTGGTGACGTATAAGTGTCTTTCGTGTGTATGTTTGTACAGCCTGAAGTTAGTCTGCCTCAACTGGTGACTTGTCTCCCAGCTGTAGATGTGCAAATCAGCCTGTATAGTACAACCGCTAGACTGGGGGTCACATCCGCCATGCGTATTTGAATGCCGCTCATAGATTGAACCCGAGCATTGCATGAGCACTCGATTGATATCAATAGCTCGACCAACATTCGCGTAGTGGCCCGTGGCCAATTGTCACAATGGTGGCGCCGAACCGTAACAATGTCTGAAACTCGGCGCGTGTCCTGTGCTTTGCCAGCCCCAGCGCGTGGATATATGTTCACCATTGGCGGAATAAAATAGGCTCCAGATCACGTGGTCGCTTGTTCGGGCAGCGAGTTGGGAAGGTGAACGCAGCTAGTTTTTCTTTCATTTTTGTAGCGTGAGCTAGACTGGCCGAGGTTAGCAGTTTTGCGGGACTCGCATAATGAGCCGTGCTCCATGCTGATCATGAGCGAGGAGCAGTGACGTCACACGGCGCACACCTGGCGCGCCAAAGCCGCCGCCGCCGCGCGCTTCGCCGCCGCCGCGCCCGCCTCGCCGGTCTGCGCATTCCAGAGGAGTGACGTCATAGCCGCGGCAGACGCACTAGCGTCGCCGCGTGCCCAGCTGTGCACCTCTGTGGCGCAGTAGCCAAGTCTGACGCTGCACCGGACCCGCTTGATAGCGCCTGTCTTTTTGTGCACATAAGCTCACGCTACGTATATCCTGGCATAGCCGAGCTAAGCCACTGCAATTTTTTCCCCGACTTTTATTGCGTGTGGTGGAAAACGAACGGTTTAATATTAACGTCAGGGAATCGTACTAAGCGGTAGTTGCATGAAGTACAAAAATCGTCGCGTCGTTCCTTTTATACCTGAAAAACTGAACAAGTTTGAACTATGGCCTTCCGACTTATTACACTCACCTTCATCAATCGACTCCGGGGCTGCTAGGCGAGACTATATCAGGTGATTTTCTTTACATATAAATCTGTTTTATTTTAGCTCATATGATGGACGACACAAATGATGCTATACCGTGTTGGGTGTCTGTATACCGTGCACGTTACTACTTAAAATAATTCGATTGAAAACAAGAAAAGACAAAACCTCTCTTGGTCGATTCATTGCTCCGTCCAGGGTCGAAAACAAAAAAAAAAAGAAAGAAGAGCGTAGACGGCTCAGAACTCTATGCCAACAACCTCGACCCATATAACAAGTCGGTAGGAGGTGTTTGTTCAACGCCGTGTGTGTAACCGTGTTTTTCAATCTGGCTAATCTGGCCATCCGAGACCCCCGGTGAACTTTACACGTTCGTGCCGAGTCACTTAGCCGAGCGGGAGGTCATCCCGCGTGGGCGGCGCTCGCCCTTCGCGCCGCAAGGGAAAAGCCAACTGGCCGAGACCCGCCGAACCGGAATTCGGCACGTTACAAGTGTTACGTACGCTGTTACAGCAAACGACTGGCGGTTGTCGATGGCACTCGTCCCCGATTGCAATGAAAAAGTATAAATTAACCGGATAAAAGGCCGTACTGTCAACCCAGCATCAATAATTCTTTATTATCGTCGGAAACGCTCCAGGGCCAGTTGGCTGCTGCTGCTGATAATATTAATATTAATAAAAATTATAATAATAATAATGTTCGGTCAATAAACCACTCAATCACTTTATTTGAGTGTCTAGGAACAACCTCTAGAGACTTAGTGCTGGCACACTTGTGAGGAGAAAAAAAATGATTAAAACGGAAACACCAGGGCAGTGGTGGAACGCAGTCCACCCAATTGACACTAGAACAGTCACACATTTGAAGACAGTTCGAGCGGTAGAAACAAGCAGAAGAACAACGTAGATTAGAAGTTACACCAAAGCTTGCATATTCTAAACAAAGACAAGTACATAATAGCGTATCGACACACAAGTACTTGTCAACCCTTTTTAAGCATCAACTGCTTGCAAACAACCACGAACCAAAAATGTCGAGTGCACATCAAAGTCCGCTGATCTAAGAATAGGGCTTAATCGATTAAAATTCCGAGAGGTATAAACGATGAGTGATGAGACACATTTAACTTTAAGGCTCACTTGTAACAAGAGGCTGGGAGAGTTAATAAAACCGTGAAGAACTTTAAATAAAAACAACAAATCCGCCTTAGCCCGACATTGATGCAGGCTCAGCAAGTTCACAAGGTCGGAATCAGTTTCTTAGTTAAAGCGATGTACAGAACTCCTAACGTAGCGATGTTTAATAATGGAAATAAACTTATTCTGAACTCTGTCGAGTGCCAAGGAGTTAGTTTTAGAAATGTTGTTCCACACAACTGAGGCGTACTCAAGTTCCGATCTCACTAACGAGAGGCACAGTGTCACAAAAGTAAAAGGATTTTTTTAATTCCTATTTTATGCGACATGTGGCGCCCAACGTGCGGAGAGACGAGTTTACAACCCTTGTAATGTGATCATCAAACGTCAAGCTTGAATCAACCGTAACCCCCAGGTCCTTTATCTCAGACGCACGCGGTAACAACTGACTGCAGATGCTACGAGCGAAAATGATATTCGATGTCTTCCATGAAAATGTCATAACTTTGGTTTTCGATCGGTTAAGGAAAAAAACCATTACCCGAGCATCAATTGTAAACGCAACATGTGTTCTCTTGAAGCCTAATGCAATCATCAATGCTGACTATTTGTTTGAAGAGTTTTATGTCATCTGCATACTGCAGAAATGACGACTTGGACAAAACGGAGGAAACGTCGTTTACGAAAATAGAAAACAGGAGGGGACCTAAAACAGCTTCCTGAGGGACGCAAGAAGCAGCCCTGTAAAATGAAGAGGCGATATTGTTAACCCGGGGGAATGCGAATCTGTTTGTCAGATAGTAGCTTTTAATGCAGTCGAGAAGTGAGCTACACACTGCGGAAAGCTTTGTTAAGAGAATAGTGTGGTTAACAACGTAGAAAACCTTGCTCAAGTCAAAGTAGATAACGTCCAGCTGACCTTTACTACAAACGACCTGAGAAGCGGCGGACATAAAAGCCACAAGATTTGCAGCTGCAGTGACCTGCCAGAAAGCCGTGTTGGTTAAGGATGGCTATGTTACGAAACTTATAAGAATTGGTGTATGACAATTTCAAAGAGCTTGGAAAACGAAGGGAGAACAGAGATAGGTCCATAGTTAAGAACATCAGTCCTATTTCCTGTCTTCAACATCGGAACTACAACGGCTATTTTCCACGTTTCTGGAAATATCCCTGACCTCAAAGGAGTTATTAGATACAGCGCACAAAATGGGCGTGAATATTTTATGATACAATTTAA
This sequence comes from Ixodes scapularis, assembly GCF_016920785.2. NCBI lineage: Eukaryota > Metazoa > Arthropoda > Arachnida > Ixodida > Ixodidae > Ixodes > Ixodes scapularis. The sequence continues at coordinate 131,029,033 of NW_024609879.1, read as the reverse complement.
CAATTGCTGAATGTATTCTGTCATTTCCCGCAGATAATGTGGCTCTCATTTGTTTAATACATAACCCAACATATTCTCCATACAACATTAATGTTCTTTAATTAGCAGGTCGCCGAACCCAGTCAAGTGAAGCAACGTAGGCGACGCGCCTTCGGAGCCGTTTTTATAAACTGAACTAGAGTGAGCTGCAAACAACTCAGGTACACTCCCTGCATCGCCTCCGTGAAAATCTGGAGCTATCTCTAGTAAAGTGGTTAGTTGGGCGAGTTGGTAATGATTGAACATGGTTAAAATTGCGCACAAATAGAAAGGTACAGAGAAGAGGGAAGAGAGAAGAGACAAGCGCAAACTCACAACTCGATGTATTGATGGAAGAAAAAAGAACAGCCCTCGGTATCTCCTACCTCCTATCTCCTACCTCACGTTCTTCCCAGGGCGAGAACTAACGTACAGTGCACTCCACTGTTGAAATATAACGCGGAAGAGGTGGCCGGAGAGACTGCATGCGTCATCTACCGGCTCACTCTCGCAGCTTATGCCGCTGTTGTTTTCTGGAGGTACACTCCCAGCTGCGAAACAAATCACCAGTTTGCCAATTCGTCAACGCTACCCATCACCAGCAAATGTAGACGGGCTCAACAAGAACGGAGTTGTCAAGGAGGGATTGCTCATATCATGAGCCGGAATGGCGACCGTATACGGGGAGCTTGGCGCTACTTTCCCACGATCCAGTGACTTCAGGTGGCAGAAGAAATGAGAGGGGTTAACGCGAATACTTTGTTAACTCATCAGCGATGTCGTGCGAGAGCATGCCGCAGAGCATTCGAGATCGATTGGCCGCTGTCCACAGCGATGAGCGGAGATTGTTGAATCAAGGCTGCCGGAGCGGCGTCTATCGCCGTTTCAATCAGACAGGAACGCGTTGAACGCGTCGCGTTGAAGCGAGCAAGCCAACGAACGTTACTATATAGAACCCCTCAGTTGGAAAACTGCCATAGAGACTGCGTCTTTTGTACAAACCCGTCGCCATGTGTCCCTTTCTTTCCAACTGTGACACATCGTTTTGCTTACTTCTACTTGTCATTTTTGTTTTTCCGTCCTTTCCGCGCGTGTTTGGTCGCAGAACAGGAGGATCGGGTTATTTTTCTGAACAAGCTGCCTAGGCCTGCAGATTGATCGAACTAATAATAGCAGCAAAAAAATATGCTTACAGTATTTACTATTGGGTATCGTAATCAACTTATGTGTAGCAGTTGCAAGCGAGCTGCCATGCCGCGCAATTTGTCAGCTACTCATACTGGGCTAAAATAAAGCGCACCCGGCCCGTGAAAATGAGCTTCGGGTCGGGCTGCGTCGGCTGTCGGAAATGGATAGTGGATAAACCAGAGTTCTTTTTCTTGAGATCCCATTGTTTATTTGCATATCAATTAAGTTACATCACAAAGTGCATTACGGGATACGGTGGTTTGTGCTACATGTGCCAAAGACTAGACGTTGACAAGTTAACGCCCCACCTTTGCAATGAGTACCTACAATTATCACGAAGTTTATAAAAAAAAAACGGCGAAATCTTTGCGAGGTGGTTGTACCTCACCACCAAAGGTTGTTCCCCAAACCCGGGGTCACGCTGCTTATACATCATACAAAAGAAAGTCTGCGAACAGATTCAAACTCGAGTCAAATCGAGATCTGAGCTTTGAATGCCGCAAGGCAACGACTTCAGTTAGACACTTGGCACGCAGCATTTGAACCACGGATATATCGTGGTGACTGGTATCTGCAGCTGCCTTTTGTATAATGTATAAGCAGTGTGACACCGCCTTGGAGGTACTTCTAGTAGTAGCAAACACCGCAATACGACCCGCAAAACTTGCGTAATAAATATTAAAAATATTAAAAGAAGGACAACACGGACTTCACTATGTAGTATCAAACCTCGTAAGGCTCAAAAAGCTACGCCAAACAACGTGAAAAAAAAATTGCAGCATGAATATTTTTATTTAGGGAAGTACTATTTTTTTTTCGTATACGAAGCTTTTTTTTTTTTTTGTTTTATATGTGCTACAGATTGCAATCAAATATATCAAAAGGCGCGCTTGTAGTGCTAGCCGCAACCTGTCCAGATGAATATCTCAAATTAAATAATTAAATAAGCATCACAAATTTTCTATCTACGTCCCCAGAGCAGCCGTTCACCGTTCTACCACAATACACAAAAATGTGTAAGTATAAGTTGCAGTAACTCGACGTAACAAGACTTTTTCTTGAACTCTTCAGCCTCGCGCCATGCTGTGGATGACTTAACGTCCCTGGACTCAGTGAAAAAACATCGAGGGACTTTAGGATGACTTAGAGTTCCTGTATATAGCTACCTACGGTAGCAGAGTTGCGCATTCAGCCTCGGCGAGTGGCCGTAGCGGCGGCTTTCCCGCTCGCACTGGATGCTTTGCTCCTCACGTGACTAAATTTGGCGAATAGCGGCGCCGCGCGCGCCGCCGCGCATGGAAAACAGGAGAGGAGGAGAAGGAGGGCGAAAGCAGGGGAGCATACGCCGGGGCGCGAGAAACGTCGGCGGAGCGACCGTAAAGGTGGCTTTCTTGCACGGCGGCGGATGCTTTGCTCCTCACGTGATGGATCTGGGCGAATAGCCGCGTGGCGGCGCGGGGAAAACAAATGCGCAACTCTGCTCCCCCTTCGGGGGAGCATATCGAGGAACTCTAGGATGACTCTCTGGGATGACTTAGAGTTCCTGTATACACTCCGTGCGACGCGACTGGCGCGCCGCCGCGCGGCCGATACCGAAGGTAGGCAGTGATAACCCCAGAGAAAACGAAACCGAAACCACGCCGCGTTCGTTGGTACGCATTCAAGTTGGAGCGGTGCGGTTGCGCTGGGTTCACCGCATGAAGTGCTGCCTTTGCTGCGTCACTAAGTGCTTCAATAGTTATGCGTCGTACCTCGTTTGAACAAAGTTTCACAGTTTTTCAACCCTCGCCGATGTTTTGTGGGACAGCGACAACGATGGATCCGTGCCGTACGACGCCGAAAATTTGGTCTCCCGATCAAGTCTGCCACTGTGTCGGCACGGCTGACATATTCTACGCTACCGTTTTGCGCTCTGCGTTTGTTTTCGTGGCAGTAACGCCTACATCTGTTAGCGCCGATGGGACGAACTGAAATGCCATCCCACACTCGCGGGTATGCAGTGCCAATTTCGTTGGAGGAATGCTCTCCAAAGAAGTTTCGTCTCCATCGTTCGTGTCGATGATATTTCCGGACAAGTATGGCACGCAATTTGTACTTTATGAAGAAAGATTCGAATGGTAAAAAAAAGTGACAAATATGAGTCTAAAGAAAACAACAATGAAACTCGGAATCACTGGAGAATCGATGTTTCAGTATGAAACTTTATGTGGTGTGCTTTCTTTCTTGATCAGCCTCCTTTTGGATGTGGAAACGCTGACACCCCGAGTTCTGTAGACAACAATTTTTTTCTCGGCTTTAGAGCCACCTATCGCAAAGTGCTTCAAACTGGAAGTACCGTCCACTGGTTCCTTCCTACCTGTAAAGTGTGCACCTCTCACGATGAGTGGTATTATCTTGACAGCCTTTGACGGTCAAAACCACTTCCCATTTAGTTACGCCGCCTTAACTAAATTTCCACCTGGTTTTGCTATGCCCACTCTTTTTGGTATAATAAGTGTTGAGTCTAATTACGGTCATGTCAAAGTACTTGTGCGCCGAAAATGAGCACCTCGCACTACACGTTATTACACAACAGCTGACCGCAAAAGTCCTTGTCGGCCAAACCGTGTGTTGGCCGGCAACTTTGTTTTCTCGGCTTTGGAACCACCTTTCGTAAAGTTGTTGCAATCGGAAGTACAGTCCACTAGTCCCTTCCTACCTGTAAAGTCTCCACCTCCCACGACAGTGGTATTCTCTTGACAGCCCTTTCATGGTCAAAACCGGTTTCTATTGAGTTACGCCGCCCAAACCAAATTTCCACGTGGTTTCCCTATGCCACCTCTTTTTGGTATAATAAGTGCCGTGTCATGTCACTGTCAGGTCCAAGCACCTGTGTGCCCAAATCTGCACTTTGTACAGCCCGCTATAACACAACATTTTGGGTCCAATATTTGATATCCCGTACAGCTTTTTTTATTTATTTGTTAGAAGCATAACCTTCACACCTGCTGTTTTAATGAAACTTGGCACACTTCGTGCACAAACTTAGTGAACATCTCACTCGCCTCCAAATAGCATCGTTCCAGCAGTCCTACGTTTACAGCGACGAGCGAAATAAATTTCCCACTCAGAGAAATTATGGTGGCGGCCGTCTTGCTTTTCGGAAACTTGCTCCAACTCCTTTTTCGGCCGCAACTAGAGAAATTACCCCTAATAATTAACGAATCAAATCTCAATATATAAGAAGTGGAGAACAGCTAAATGCCCTTCTGCCCCAGCACTCATGCAACGTCACCCTCAACGTATCGGATCAAAAAGCAAAAGTTTCGTCCGTGCACGCTTCCGCCGCCACAGCTTGGCACGCGAAAAGGCGCCGCAGGCTGCTGAACGCGCCTCACTGTCGAACGCCAGCTCCTCCGCTAGCGGCGCTGCGCGCGTTTTTCAAAGCGCCCCCTATAGTTCCCGCACGGAGCGTTATATCCCTACGGGAGCCAGAGTTGCGCATTTGTTTTCCCCGCGCCGCCACGCCGCTATTCGCCGAGATCCATCACGTGAGGAGCAAAGCATCCGTTGGCATGCAAGAAAGCCACCTTTACGGTCGCTCCGCCGACGTTTCTCTTCCCCCGGCCGTATGTTTCTCTGCTTTCCGCCTCCTTTTCCTCCTCTCCTGTTTTCCATGCGCGGCGGCACGCGCCGCGCCGCTATTCGCCAAATTTAGTCACGTGAGGAGCAAAGCATCCACCTCGTGCGGGAAAGCCGGCGCTACGGCCACGCGCCGAGGCTGAATGCGCAACTCTGCTACCGTAGGTAGCTATACAGGAACTCTAGGATGACTGGGTTGGGAGCGCCTCCCCGCGGAGACACGCCGCCTCCTTCTCTTTTTTCGATTACGCCCTCTTCGCACGAATGGGACGGCCGGAGAAGCGTTCGCGCGCTTCGGGATATCGGAGGCCATGCTCGGTTTTGGACTTTACACACGCGCCAGCTTACAGCCGCCATTACTGACCTTCTTTTATCTTATGGAGATACCGAGCCACTGAAACGGGTGTTGACGAGTTTCCAGAAAGGCGAATGCTGGGTAGAAGGACGCAATAGAATTTAAGATGGCCATAACCTGGCCTGCTATGGTAATGATGAAGTGAAGAAAATTCAATAAGAGGAAACAAAAACTGAAGGTCAGTTATGGCGGCGCCCATGCACAGCTGCTGCAAAGCGTCTATAGTGTGAAGCTGCCGACCCATTGCACTTTGGCTCGGCATCTGGATGCGCTTGGCGCTGGTGTGCTTGGTGCAATACTTGGGTAACTCTGATACCGCTTGCCCGCCGAAACTTCCCGGTGCACTCAACATGGGATACTGTGCTTGTGCGTGCTGTGTGTGTGTTCCGTGCACATGTGTTTGGTGACGACGCCTGGACGACCGTGTGCGCCGCCGGGATTACCGCTGCGCTCACCACTCGACTACAAAAGTATTTCGCGCGCTGCCCTTAGCCGTTACAAGCGAGAGATCGTCGCGATTTCAGACCCAGTCCGCCTGAATCTGAAATCACGACGATCTCACGGTTGTAACGGCTAAGGGCATCGCGCGAAATACTTATGCAGAGTGTAGTGGTAAATGCAGCGGGAATTTTGGGCGAGGCGCACCGGCCGGAGTCTAAAATTGGGGCACCAGTTTCTATCCCGTCTGGAACTGTGCATTTCTAGGCTGGATACAAACTGGTGCCCCAATTTTGGGTCCAGGCGGAACCGGCATTTTTCATTCCGGCCTGTATCCGACACTTTCGTACGGGATGGCCTTAGTTTTGTCTGCTTGCGGGGTTAGTGCCACAAAATCTTCCTTGGGGGTTGGCTTTTCCATAGGGGTCTTAGGTTTATGAATAGCTTTATACCTTTGCTTGCAGTCTCTGCTTCCCGTGTAATGTTGTTCATTACAGATGAGGCAGCGCGGGGTGCACGTTACATGTGACATCACACTAAATTTTGCGAAAATTTTTCCGCTAAATTTAGCGGGGAAATTGATGTCACGTGACCTCAACACCAATTAAATTTCCCCGCTAAATTTAGCGGCAAATTTTTCGCTAAATAGTAGTCGTATTCTGTACGTACCCCTTTGACCCTGGCGGGGTGGCTGTGAATCTCGCCGCAGTTCGGACACATACCAGTATTGGGGGTCGGACAGGCGTCCGATCTATGCCCTAGTTTCTAACAGCTTGTGCATGCTTGTTTGGTTTCCAGATAATCGTGGAAAGGGAAAAGCCCACAGAGAAACTTGATATAGCCGGGAGACTCTTGTGTTCCTAGCGTGATCAAGACGGAGGGGGACCTTCCCATACGTTTCGCATCTATGATGGTCGTATGTGGGTTAGACCTGATGAGGTGCTCCAGCATTTCGGCTTCGTTAACGTCCCCTGTAGGGTCAAGAAATCTCGGGACGACGATGCGGCGAAATCTGCCGGGGGTAGTTCCGTGCCCGTACAGCTCGACTTTCTTGCCGTGGATGGTGAAGTCTTTAATTCCCACATACTTGCATGCTCTTTCCGAGTTGTCCGTAAGTATGAATACCGTATTGCTTCTGCTATTGATCCGGAAGCTATCTTCGAGGTGCGCCGTAGTGACATGCACTCCAGCAGCCTTGATGAGAGAGCCGAGAGCCTGCGACACTCTTCGCGTCAAGGTTTCGCATCCTAATTACAACCGTGTGAGTCTTGTTCTCGTTCCTTACCGCCGCGGTGACCTCCCTCGCTAGCTTAGGGTTCCGTCGCTTGCCGCTGGCGGTTTGCCATTCATTTCGCGTAGTCCAAGAATTTCCTCCTCAGTCATCATTCCCTTGCTCTTGTGTGCAAGATCTTCCAAGTATCTACGGATGTTCTCGTCGTGCATGCGAGCATGCTCGTCGCCTCTCGAATCTCCCATGCCGTTCGGCAACGGCATGGCCGTGTTAGGCCAAGCCATTAGGCCTAGCGCTTCGTCCTCTTCTCGGCTCAAAAAATGGGCCACGGGGGGGAAAATCCAGAAAAGGACGTCTTCCGAGTTAGTGGAGTAGGTAGAGAGGTCAAGGCTTGCAACGCTCACCCAATAACTCCGGTTCTTAGGGCGAAAACTCGGCAACCTTTCTCGCGCCGCACGCTGCCGGTCCGTCACGGACAGCCCTGCGGACGTAATATTTTGCGTCTCACGGACGTAATATTTTGGCTGGGGTCGTACTTTGTGTCATTACAGGATTCCATTTCCCATGTATTTTGTCAATAAAGGCAACGTGGCCGTTATTTTGTTTACATGCCATGCTCGTTACATGGCACGTAAACAGCGTCTCGGTAAGGATCAAGGCCCGGGCCCGGGGAAACACGAGCCCCGATGCCTCCCCCCCCCCCCCCCCCCCCCCTCCCCCGAAGTCTACGCCTATGCCTGTGGGTGCTTTGAAAACAAATGAATGGTGAATGCTGTATCTCTACCGGCATTAGAATAGCTGGAAGCCACGTCACATCACATGATCCATTTTGTCCCACAGTCGGAGAGGGGAAAGCTGCTTTTGTACCAATTTTAAGTGACGGGTTATCTTCTAGAGGGAGGATAGCAAATTCTGGGGAAGTCTGAGACACGCAAAGGAGAATCCCGGTGAGAAGAGTCCTCTTTCTTCTCTTGTCGTCGCGGGAGATCTGACGGGATGACGTCAGGTGCAAGGCAAAATAGCTGTCGCAAGTCCGTCCTCGCTTCGATTATTCAAGTCCGACATTTGGCGAGTATGATAAGTGCATTTTAATAACGAAGAGACTAGAAGACGGGTGGAAATTATATAGGGCATCTAACATAGCTGGGTACAGGCAGGACAGAGGAAAGTAGCGACTGCCTCCCCCTCCTGCATGGCTCCGGCCCAAAGTCTCAACCCTGTCTCCCAGTGGGCCTGGTGCTGGATTAACGCCGACTAGGTTTGACCGGAGGAAAATTAGCAACTCCCTTGCCAGGGGGAAGAGGCGAGGAGCGATGTTTTTAGTTTTAGAGCGCAGCTCTTAGGGGCCCGTTTCCGGCTTGAGCGGCGTCGCCGTCGGCGTAACCGCGCGGTGCATCATGGGAAATGTCCCATAATGCACCGCGCGTGCCCCCCACCGGGGTCACGTGACCTCGTGGGGGGGGCACGTGACCCCCCCGAGGTCACGTGACCGCGCGGTGCATCATGGGAAATGTCCCAGAATGCACCGCGCGAGCCCCCCACCGGGGTCACGTGACCTTTTGGGGGCACGTGACCCCCCGAAGTCACGTGACTCCCCTTAGGTCACGTGACCCCCGCCGATGTCGCGTGACCCCCGATGACGTCATCGTCACTGATGACGTCACCGGCATCCACATCGTCACTGATGACGTCATCATCACTGACGTCACCGGCATCCACATCGTCATCATCACTGATGACGTCACCGGCACCCACATCGTCATCATCACTGATGACGTCACCGGAATCCGCATCGCCATCGTCATCATCACTGATGACGTTACCGACATCCGCATCGTCATCATCACTGATGACGTCATCAGTGACGTCACTGATGTCGTCACCGGCATCCGCATCGTCATAGTCATCATCACTGAGGACGTCATCAGCGACGTCACTGATGACGTCACCAACATTTGCATCGTCATCACTGGTGAAGTCATCAGTGACGTCACTAATGACGTCATCGGTACCCGCATCGTCATTGATGACGTCATCAGTGACGTCAGTGATGACATCATCGGCATTGGGGGTCACGTGACCCCCCCCCCCCGGTTAATTTACCCCCCCCCCAGTGCCCTTCCCTCCTCCTCCTCAAGAGCTGCGCTCTAATTCGGCGTTACAGGGAATTGTAAGTGGCTGCCACTTTTTTTTGCCTGATGTCCCCAAAGGTCATAATGGCGATATCCCACACCGCCTGGTGATAGTTACAAAAGTGCAGAGGGGAAGCGAATTTGCTTAGATGGGTAAAGGGAGGAGTCATACTTTTGGTATTTAGTTTTCAGGCTAGATGGCATAGGCTACTGCCCGATATTAAGGGCACAGCCGTTTGCATCCATCCATCCATCCATCCATTCATTGGAGCTCGGGCCGCTCGGAGAAGTTGCCGAGCATTCGGCTGGCGTGCCGTTCCTGTAGCTCGGATTCGGAGGCATTCCTGGATCTCGTAGATACGATTCAGAGGATTGGAGAGCACAAAAACTACCAGTCGGATATGCCATGAAAAGTTCAATAATCTCAACTCTCTGTCCGGGTTCCAGAAGCGAAGGAACATCCAACGAGGTTGGGAACATCACTGTTGAAGTTACTTCAGTTTCCCAGACATTCTTGCACAACACTTTTGTGGCTTGGTTTGCACCGCTCTATGTGCTGCCTAATGACGCCTTGGAGAACTGTCACTCAATGTGGAGGCCATCCACGCCACCACACACTTTGTGAACCAACTTTATTTTCAGATCCCTCGAAATTCCCCGGCAATCCCAGGTTTGTAGGCACCCCGACGACGCAAGCACAAAAACGCTGACCACGACGAAATGGAACTCACAGCAGCAAGGTTTTCGTTGCATGGCTAGAAACTTTTTTAATTTTCTTCCGTTACAAAGAGGTCCATCCTTGCACGATCCCAACTGGAATCTGCAGCATCCGCTTTGTGCTTTTGACCAACATGCCAGGTAATTAAAAAAAAAACGAAAAAAACCTCCTTGGTAAACATCAACTTATGAAATACAATCTCGAAGTACCAAAAATGATCCCGCCAATGGCGATCCAGCGAGTAGGTTTTTGATACGAGACATCGGAGCTTTGTCACCGTAATTCAGTTTCACCTTTATTTTCAAGCGCCTCCGCGGTCAGGTCCGCTCGATCACTCTTGAAAACGAGCCAGAACCCTAGAGTAGTAGTGCTCTGGCAGCGTTCCATCACTTCCGCGACAGCAGCAAATGCTTCGCTCGTTGCGCAGTACTCAAAAAAATCGTACAAGACACATTTCAAAGTTGGGGAACGAACGCAGCGCATCTGCCATACTCCACGTGATGGAATTTGCGCATCACATCCCTTACAACTTCTAGATTGCGGCAGGGTCTCAAGTGTATTACCTCGACATCCAAAAAAAAACAAAAAAACACAGCGAACTTTAGAAAAAAACAAAAACAGGACAAAAAAGAAATTGCTGCATCATCGTACCAGAAGACTTGAGCAGCTTCCAAGAAATGTAGACAATATAACCTCATACAAGTGCCGTCTGCTACACACTTAAGCGACCCACTCACTGTACTTCTCTCTTGCGAGACAAAAAAAAATATATAAAAGGAACAAAGAATTGTCTGGGTTAATTAAAGGCGATAACATGCAAAACCTCCACAGAAGGGCAATACATACAAGCATTTTTTTGTATATTTTTGTATCTGCATTACACATTCACACGTACACACACATGCATGCCGACAAACAGAAGAGTGGTCATACTGGCAACACGCATCCATTGGGCGATTTGATTGTGTCGCACCAGGAAGATTATCTTGCCCGCAATCGACAAAACGAAAAATGTGACAAGTTCTATGGCCTGCACGACGTTTTGAACCAACTAGTGCCATTTATGTCCTATCACGCACACCGTCCCGTAATCAAAACGACCCAAGTGGCGTGCAGGTCCCAAAAGGGGCAAATTTAACTCTGTCCATGGAACATAGGCGGCAATAGTTAATCTCAAAGGCAGACTTTTTTTTTTCTCTTTCCTCGAACAAATCACACAGAAAACTCTAGGGCATTAGGATACTTAACAACTAGTACTGTTATTCATTCTAAGGCTAAAAAAAAAAAACAATACCCCACCATTGGGAAGAAATGTCCACAAATTTGTAGCATGCCATCTAACACAACGTAACAAGCACACACACACACAAAAAAAAGATTTCCCTTACGAAACTGTTAAGACCATGTATGAACAAATTCCACCAAGATCCAAATAAAAAAAATGCAGAATTTTAGTGAACTCCAATTAAGTTCTTTTCCTCCACATTTTATTGTTTATAAAACTACTCCATCTAACCCCTTTTCAAACCGTGTCAAATGAACCTCTCACATTAGTGGCCCCATTTAGGTTACGAAAGCCCCCGAAATGTGCGCAGGTCTTTTCGCAGTTCCTCTAATGGCCACCTCGAAATCAAACCCCCGTTTTCCGAAAGAGCCGCTAGTCCACAAAACTCTATGGAACTATGGGAGACTGAAAAAGTTAGACGCAGGCTGCAAAAAGGCAGCCGTCATTTGTGTAAAGCTGAGAAAAGACATTTTTGATCCAAGGTGCGGGAAACAAGTGCGACGGTTTCCCAGACTTTGAAACCTCCCCCGTTAATGCAGGCAGATATCAGTAGGCTGCCATTTTGGTTTGGAGAGCTGATGCAAGACAAACGAATAACATCAATTTTCTTTTTCTTTTTAAAGCATCGACATCTGTGCAGAAAAATTAATACTGTTACTCAGTACTTCCTGTCCTCTAATCACAGAGTATTCTTTAAGTCCGCTCGTAAACGGCTTGGCCTATGCGGTCCCCGGTTCTCCCAACGAGGCTAAACCGAAGCAGCCGAAAAAAATCAGATGAAGCCCAGATTAACTGCGATCGACAAGATTTCTTGCCAATTTCTTGCTTCTCTTTTTGATGCCAACAAAACCGGTGAAAAAAAATATTTGTGTGGCGTTAACAACCACTCTTAATTCCTGTCAGTTGAAAACGCTGATAAAAAAACAAGAACAAGAACACATCATTGAACACGTGACAAATCCTCGAAACAAAGAGAACGAAAAAACCAGCGGGCCTGTCAAATCTTTTTTTTTGCATTTTTATCACTTTATAGCTTTCTCACTCTTCTTCTTCACCACCATCATCATCACCCTTCTCCTACATCCTTTTCATTTAGGACAAAAAAAAAAAAAAAAAAATTTACACGAGGTAAACGCGGCACGGCTGGCACGCACGGGCGAGAAAAGAAACGCCCGCCGCACTTCCCAACGTTGAACCAGTTGCTTTTAACCCCTTCCCTTATTCCCATTCGTTTCGTTTTATCAAGGAAAGAAAAAAAAAAACCGGGAGAAACTTCGTTTTTTTTTTTCTAAGCCTCCGTTTCGACCGCGGCAGCAGCCGCCGGGCAGTTCGATGCAGCTTCCTGGGCTTCCATCACACCCTCGCCCTCTTCCTCCCCTTCCCCACAGCCCTTCTCCCCCTCATCCTCTTCTTCTTCCTCCCCCTCCTCGAGCATGTTGGGGTTGGCTTCGGCCGGATTGGCTGCTGCCCCGTTGCGGCTCGCAAAGCCGTTGGTGCCGTCGGGGCCCCGGGGTTGCCGGACGACGATGATGCGCGGACCGGAGTCTTCGGTTGACAGCGTCCGCAGCCGGCTCACGAGACGCTCGGGACGTTGGCTTGGCTGCGACTCCCTGGGAAAGAGACGCGTCACGGAGCAAGCTCGGGTCAGGTACGAGGATTTCTCGACTTTCGGACTTAACTAGAGCATTTGCAATTGCTCACAATGATCTGAAAAACGTGCAATACAGCTACGACAGCTCTTTCCTCGGTTGCGGGAATATGGGCTCGTTGTTAACGCGATGAAATGCGAGTTAGACGTCAAAGAACTACACGTCCTTGGATATTTATCTTATTAAAGGATACTGTGGCTCACACATTTGGGCCATACCAGGTATGGGAACATAAAAAAAAACATCTTATAAAATTGGCAGCCACCTTCACCTCCAAAGTCCTTTAATGAATGGAATGTGGTGCATAAATTTGTTTAGAAGACAGAAAAAATCGTGGTGTCACATGAAAACAAGACATCACGGCTGAGAAGTGATGTAACGCTGCGTGGCAATTGAAGTGCCGGCGCTTGGCCATTTCGATTCTCTTTTGACACTTCTCAGAATTAAATTCAGTGGACAGGAGCTTACCATCTGACAGACAAGCTCTGTAAAGTTTGGTGTGCAATCCGAAACTGCCGCAATGCGGCGGAACAATTAAGAAAAAAACCTGAGCATTGAACCCTTCTTTTTACTATTGCACCATACTCCGTTCCACCTTCAGTCCGAGCGCAGTGGACGCCACGAGCTATCCCAGTCGATCCAGTGCCGGGAGAAAATCGCGTGACCTGCTGGTTGGGCAGAGCGACGCAGGGAGCTCAAGGTCGCATGACACTCTCTCCACACTGGATTGGCTGGGATGGCTGCTAGCGTCCGCTGCGCTCGGACTGAAGGTAAAACGGAGTATAGAAAAAGCTCAATTATCGAAAATTTAAGGGGGTCCGTATCACATGAGCGAATTATGTTTTAGTGAACAGCAGTCATTTGAGCGACTCAATGCTTTAGCAAATAAACTGGGGCACGTGTTAACCCACCCTCCACGCTGTGTTTACCCCACTTCGCGGCGGCAGTCTGCGGCAGCTCATTGCGAAAATGTTAATTTACGTTGGCCACCCGTAAATGCCGCTTAGCGGCAGCCGACCATTCGCTAAAGTGTGTTTTGATGAAAAGTTGGCGTTTGCTAAAACGTCGTTCGACACACTGAGTGCCACCAGGGTTATAGGGGTACTCCACCGATTTTTCGAGCTATCTCAACTAACTATATTTTCTGACTCCCCGGCCTTTAGCCTTTCCGGTATGCTATTTAGCATCGTGAAATTCATAATAGGTATTGTGAAATCGGCAAATGAAAATGGTGCAAAAACCAATATTCAAATATTCGCGCACTTTTCAGTGCCGCGACGTCAGTGGCAGGCAGGCTTGCCAGTCGAGCAAGTAGTCTAAAAATAGAATATGCCAATCATTTGTTCCGTGCTGGAGCGCGGATACTGGAGCTAGCTTCCAAAGCACTCATTTGACACCAAGAAACTGCTTCAAATCCGTTGGGAACAAGTTCTGTAGTCCAAAAAGTTAACCCCTGCCTTCCACTGCCGTCACTTTGTTGTTGTTGCCAGTAGAGACTTTCAGTTTGAAAAACATGGTGAAGACCAAAACTGTAAATTCAATAACTTCGCAAAAAAACAATATTTTGACCTAATATTTGGGATACTATTTTAGCAATGTTTGTTGGTTAGTTTAGCAAAATTTAAAGCAAATCGGAGACAATGAAAAAAACGGTGGAGTACCCCTTTAAGGGAAGACCCTGGTCTGGAAAATATTTCTGCAATTTATGATCTACAGTAATTTATATTAAATTTTCACCTCCAAGTTCTTTTGCTAAGCACACACGTACGGTGACACCGTATTTACTCGCATAATAAACGCACCCCCCATTTGGACATTTTTTTCCCCTCACATAATGAACGCAGCTCCAATTTTCGGCTCCACGAGTCTCGAATTGATCAATCACAAGTCCAGTGTAGTCCTCCACAATGCAGCCAACACCGATATGGGATGTGTAACCCCGCTTCTTCCAGGTGCCGTCATACATCACGTCAATGTTGTTGGCCGGGTTGAGGAAGTCCGCATAGAGCTCCCTCACAACTGCCACACACACTGCTTCACAGGCAACTGCTGTCAGCTCACAGGCTTTCATCACAGTTGGCGGATGGCGTTGAAAGGTCTTGTGATGGAGGACTCTATGTGAAATGTTCAAGGCTGCACAGAAGTCAGTGAGGGCAGCTGACCCCTTGCCGATAAACTGGATGCCCTTTCACGGCTCTCGTGTTCACTTCAAAGGGCGCAATTCTTGCCTCTTCTTGAGGCAAGAAATGAAATTGCACGCGGGACACGACAACTCAATGAAATCGCACGGGGGACACGACAACTCCAACTTCGCAGCCAGGCCATACTGTTGTCCCTTGGATTTCTCCAGCGTCGGAGCAACCGATCCGCACTAGCCACATTTCGTGGACGCGAAAAATGTGTTCAGCACCTTTAGGTCAACAATGATAAACTGAGTAACGGAATCGACCTCTTCATTTCTGCGGGTGACATTCAGAAGCTCAAACTTTCGTTCTGTCCCGGACTTTGCCGCCAACTCCTGCTTGCACTTGTCCACCCACGCCGCGCGTTCCATGCATTCGTCCGGCAAATAAAAATGCCTGTCGACTCGTAGCGTACTACCACCGATGGTGCTGTCCATGTCAGTGTTCGGTTCAGGAGCTGGGAAAAACGATGCAGCCACTGGAAGCAAACCTTCCTGGGAGTCCGCCGTGGGCAACCTGACTGGCGATGCGGGTGAGCTCTTGTCCCACGCGCGTCGCTTCTGTTTTTTGTATGCACGCTGCATAAACCCCTTCAAACAAGGGTCGCTAGGCATTGCAAACAATCGCGATGGCCTCGGAAAGACGCAAAGCTAAACCAAGCAGGCGAACGCCGAAAAACGTGCTTGTTGACTGAAGTCAATACGAAACAATGTGGCCATGGTAGCAGACGACAGCTGCATACGCCGTGCGCGGTAGCGAAGGAGGGAGATTAGGCCACAAAGTTTTGGAGAGGAGGTACTTGCTCTGGCCACCAGTGGTTCTCTCCATGGCCCGCGCTCGGTAACCAATCAGGAGCGCGGTATCTTCGCCGGGGAAAACTGCGATATCTGCTTTCCTAGGCCGACGACATTTTAGATGGTGACAAAACGTAAACAAAGAAAACAGCTTTCCAACGAGACCAACATGGCGGCTATCGGCCACGCAATGCTGGAATGCAAAGGGCACCAGCTTCGACGCCCATTTTCTCTTTCGGGCAGTTTCTTGGTGCATTTCTTGCGCAGAAATGATTGCATATTTTATATTCTGGGATTATATTATGAAGCGAGATTTTGCAATAAGGTGCTCAGATGTACTGTAAAACCCTTTATTTCCGCGGCCCCTACTTTTCGCGAATCGGTCAGAGGTGACATAATCGCGACCACTAAATTTCGCGAATTCCAGACGCCTCCATTGAAAATCTTAAGGACCGAAGTTTTCGCGCGCCCTTAAATTTCGCGAATTCTTCAATTCGCGAAATTCGCGAAAATTAAGGGCTCGCGAACATAAAGGGTTTTACAGTATGTGGCACCCAAATATCAGGCTTTTAAAAAATTACCTTTTTCACAATTTTTCGTGACTATGTGCCGCGACCCCCCTTAATTCGCCAAAAGTCTGATAATTGTTGGGAGGCCCCCTTTAACCCTTCGCCGTCAAATACTCTGACCAACTTAATGGTCGTTCCGGTCAGGAACTATTCTGGACGCATGGGCCCCGGAAAAGTAAAATTATTTCGACGAACAAAGGTAACGTCTCACACTGAACGTAAGGACAGGAAAGTCCAGGAGATTCTTTGTCTACAAACTCCGGAACAATGTTTGTGGTGAAGCGGCCCTGCGGCCGCTGTCTTGCGCAGTCGTTTCATATTCATCGCTACTTTCACTCACGTCAGAGGTCGCCCCTCCATCATCTGAAGGAGGGATATAGTCGCCCTCTTCACTGAAATCGCCGTCACTTTCAATTAAATCACAGAGAGTTACATAGAACGAGCGTGGCTATAACCGCCGTGCCAGCGGAATTGAAATTTGCGCTCTTCTCCAGTGCGCGAAAAAACATACGACATAGAACATGTCTTTTTTTTTTATGAGTAGTCTTGCCCTCCATGAGAAGAAACTCGAACCCTTTCTAGAGTGATGTGATTGAAGTGTTCTTCGAGAGATGGCGCCACCAATCCAGCACAAAGAGCGAAGGAGCATGTTTAAAAGGACTCTGGAACGCGTGTCGGGCGTCGCCCGACTCCTGACCGGAAGTGCGTTTCTCCGATGTCGGGCTTGGCCCGACACATGCAAAGGGTTGATGTGCTGGACCAATTTTTGGGGCAAGTCAGTGACCACCAAAATTTCACAATCCCTTTTGTTGCGCCGTTTCGTGAGGCGCCAGGCTTCATTCCTAGCCTTAGAAACATGCCGTGCGTTAAGAATCCAACCCGCGACTACTCACCCCACTTTGACGACGCTGCAGGCGGCATACTTCTTGGTGCGCTGGTGGTGCACCACCACAAACTCCACACGGTCCCCGACCTGGAGGTGGGCTGAGTTGCCACCCTTCACCTCGGACATGTGGAAGAACAGCTTCTTGCCCTCCTCGGCCTCGTGCGACAGGAACCCAAACTGGCCCTTGATGGCCTCCACGGTGGCCTGGAGGGCAAAGAAGCTGTGAGCGTCGGCCGCTCAGCCTGCCGGCCACGGCAGTCCGCGAGATTGGCGTGTCCACCGGGACGACGTTTTCAAACTCCCCCACTTTTGCGTGCTTTCCCCGACTATTCCACACAAGTTTTCTGAAAACCTTCGGAGATCAAGGTCCGAAGGTCAATTTTCGGGTGGAAAGTGTGTGTATATCCAACGGCCGAAGAAGCAGTGGTCGAGCACCACACCCTACTGCCTTCTCGGTGTATTCTTGATACGAGATAATACTGCGATTTGTTATATAAAAGGCTACACATATGAAGCAGATATTTGGTGATTTCCTCTACACAGGCGTACTAATCATAAGCAGGTATGCCACACATAAAACACTGGCAGATGTATGAAACACCATGAAGTGTTTTGGACAAACAAAATTAAGTTTGTTCATCCAGCAAAAAAAATGGACTATTTGCCCTGTTAAACGTGCTTCTTACCGAGCACCGGCGCATTGTGGAGAAGCAACACCCACGAAAGTGAGCTGTGACGACGGTGTTGCTTCTCCGCGGTGCGCCAATGCTCTGTAAGAAGCGCACTCAACGGAGCCGCGAGAACAGAAAGATGACTTACACGAAAACGCCGCTCAAATTAAGCGGCTAAAAATATACATTGAAAACATAGTGGGACAACCAAAACTTTCGAAGTTGTCTGAATTAACCAGAAATTTTTTTAAATATCCGAGTTTGAATTATTGTGGGCCCACCGTAAACCCCCCGGGAAATGTACTAGTGCGAGCACAAGGAGGGAATTTCGTCCCGATGTAGGCATTTCGGGTTCCGCCGAGACTTCAGTTTCCAAACAGAAATTTATGCCGGCACACCTACCGCACTGCGTACAATGTCCGAATCCCCCCGACAATTCCGTTGAAAGGCACCCCGGAGACACTCAACTAGAAGTATATTTAGCTCTTTTTATGCTAGGACAAGTTTCAAGCAGGGGCTAACAAACTTTTCAATCCTCTGCTGCCTCGAACGGTGGCAAGTGAATTCCTCCCACGGCCTCTTAAAAGCAGTGGAACAGTGCAGAAGCTCCCAGGTATTGTAAACAACGACGCGGCATAATGGGGAGTGTTGGACCCACAGCTACACATCAATGAATGGTTTGGATTTACTAAAATAGCAGTTAAACCGGCAGAATACTTTAGTATTCTTTAAATTTTGTTTTTTTGGGGCTTATTATTTTTTTTTTTTCATTTTGTCCATGTTGTCGTATTTTCAACTTACTGTCAAACAACTTTATTTTCACAGGTCGATGCTTTGCAAATATTGCAAAACGTGGGTTTAGAGAAATATTTCGCAGGCACAAATTGTCACAGTTGGGAGCGGTGTGCCACGCGTTCGTTACGTTCAATTTTGTGTTCAATTTTTTCAATACCAAAATTTCAATGTTCAATTTTTCCCAATGTTATTAGGTTGCAAAATTTGGAAGAAAAGGGTCCTTGCGAAAACTAGATGGTTTATGGTGCATTGCGGAAAAGAGGTGATGGAGGTGGGATTCCTCTACCTCCAGGGAGCGTGTGCGAAAGCCAAACACCTAGAAAGCATTCTGCCACTAATATGAGAAGGAAAAAAGTTAAGGGGTCCCAAAGAAAAATTGTACGGCTGAGACATTTCATAAAAACAGTCTTGTACACATTACTAAAAAAATAAAAGTAATCGATTAGATTAATTATTGCTCCTGGTTAAAAAGTATTCGATTAGTAAATTACTCGGGAGGAAAAGTGATTGAACGTAACTTGGAATACTAACCGTTACTTTTCCGATTACTCCAGATTTTCGAAACAGCACGTCTTTCTGCCGGTTTGAAAACGGGCCTCTCGTTACTGCCCAGTGTCGGATTAGAATCGCCGGATTACAAACTCTTCTACATCCACCACTTTATCTAGACAGTCCCCTTGTCGAAAATTTGGTTCGAGAATTCCTTGGAAGGAAGGTTGTGAAAGCAAAGGGCACCATTGAGAAGGAAAAGGGAAATTAGCGACGGTTAAAAGTAATTTTATTATATTTGTAAGTAGTTGGATTACTCTTACGATTACTACCTCATGAATGCAATCAAACGACCACAAAATCACTCCAAAAAGGTAATCGATTACGAGTAATTTCGGATCCGAGTTACTCTGGCAAGTCGTGTCACGTGACAACACAGATTGAAAAACGTTGGATGCGGGTAGGTTTTCGAACGCCAAGGTTTAAAACCTTTACCCCAGAGCAAGATCGAGGAAATCTTGGAACACGGCCAACGCGGCACCGTGATGTTGAGCTTTACTAAGGGCCCACACTCAGTGGCCAGATCGGTTGTATTAGTGCAGTTGCTCGTAAACGTGCGCGGAGAGGTTGTTAAGAAGCCTAGCGGGAAGAGTCTGACCTGGACGCGAGCGCGCACGGCCGAGATGTTGACGGCTCGCTCTACGCCGGCCCCGGTGACGGCCACCTGGAACTGGACCACGTCCCCCTTCTGTAGCAGGTCGTGCTTGTCCGCCAGGCTCGTGATGCCGAACTCGTAGGTTGGGGCGGTCTCCCCTTCGTCTGCACGCAGAACCGAGCACAGGCATTGGGCCTCGCGCGTTCCCCCATCTAGCGGTATGTTGGGGACTGCCAAGGGGCAGATCAGTTTTTAATTACTGTAAACGGCACAAGGCATCTATTGGCAAACGACTAAGACCCTCAAGACAGCTCGTGTCGTCTGCGTTGGCTCCTTTATTTTGCGAGGTACAATCCACCACAAAAACTCACCTGCGATGAAAATGATGTGCTTTGAGCAGGCAGCTACTGTTTTTGTCAATCGCCTCTTCTCAAATATTTTTAACCGACTAAAAAAAATGCCCTGTAAAATGAATCATACTTTTGACTTGTACCCTATTTAAATGAATTTCTGATCAATTAAGGCGGAGCGAGAGCTTATGGGTTCCGAAAATTCCACAACTAAAGTAAGGCTCACGAAATTTAATTTGTTATCAACAGTACATTGTAATTACACAAAAAAATTAAATAAATATTTTTTTTTTTTTTTTTTTGGTTTGCTCTTTTGCATATGGAACCTTGTTTATGAATGGTGTAGTCCTTTCTACCAAATGTTTTGCAATTTTGCGTTTATCCCTAGAGCTGGAACGAAACCAGAGTCGATTGTTTATCTTTTTTCCAATTGTTTTAATAAATACTAAATGGTAGAAGGTAATTTTATTTTGTCGAATGTAAAAGAATTTTGTCTTATCCATTCTTCTTTGAAAGCTCTCTTTTTGTACCAGGCATGTTGGAACACAAGAGCTCTCAGGCTACTCATTTTGATAACACTGCAATGAGTAGTTTCGTGTAAAACAGTATAAACAAAAATAACACAAAAAATAAAAAAGTCAAATACAAATTTTAGTTTGCTTCTATTGTTTTATGCATATTACCATTTATTGATAACAATTATATTAAACCTAATCAGCCTCACTTCAGGTACAAAAATTTGAGAACCCACTTCATTATTTACACTTTCAGACTCTCACCCCACCAGGGGCACTCAAGTGTTTTTTGTAAAAACTTGTTTTTGATAACATATCCTTTGTTGGGCTTCAGTCAACAAAAAGTACCAGTTCTAGGATGGAAAAACTACCTAATAAACTCGCAACAATAAAAATACATGGGCATCCTCAACACCCCCCTCCATAAATGTAGACGAATGAAAATAGTTCATTGCGTGGAGATCCTGAACGTTACTATTATTGCACTTTTAGGCACGTTGTGCATTATATTATGACAGAAACCTCAAATCTTTCTGTGTAGGAGGCATAATACCGGAACTGTTTTGTTAAAACGCCGTCCGATGCCTCACCCCGGTGCCTGCTCCAGGGCACACAGAGTGGTGCGTCATGACCTTTGATTTGATTTTTAATAGGAAAATCATCATCCTTAAAAGTACACTGAACCCGAGAAAACAAAATTTTTCATTTTCTACCTACAGGGGTGGAACTCATGAAATGTACTTGGGAGCAGCCACGGGAGCAGCTGAAACAGCTGTTTTAGAGCAGGTTGGGAGCAGCTAAAACTACATTCTGGAGCAGGCTAGGAGCAGCTCAGATCAGTTTGCATTGCACTTCAGCTTGTGTCTTAGACAAGCACGGGAGCAATTTCAATTGTGCTTAGGAGCAGAGATGAACATTGGTGGTTAGGGACCCAGGTAGATCGGATATAACAGTGTAATAGATGCGAAAACTTGAAACTTTGTGAGCCTTAATGTGAATCAAAAAGCTAGTACCTGATGTTTCTGAAGATAGCGTCCTTAATATTTTCTTAGTGGCTTTCGGCTGCTCAAAATGCAAACCAGCACTACTTATCGCACAACCCGCACGTGATTGACATAGTAATTACATGTGCGAACCATGTAACGAGCGTAAACAACGGACATGCAGTTGCACGGAGGAGCAGGGCAACAAATTTCGAGTTTATCCTATTGCGCAACTCGATATCGAAGCAGCAGGCTACGATTAACGAAGTTATCGTATTTGAAGCGATAAGCAGGAGCAAGGTTAAAGTACGCCGAGCAGATAAGTAGAGCTGCTGGCCGGCAAGGTAAGAGCTGCTGGCCGGAGAGGTTTCGGATCGGACCGCGTTTCAGTTCTATCGAATCACGATTTATCTTGCGAGAATGCGGTTCCAACTCCTAAGGATGAAGTACTAAAAGGAATCTTTTGCTCATTTGCTTTCGACTGGATGACGTCCGGATCCCGGGCCGCAGAGCCTCATGCAATCTGACGCTTAACGACTCGACCTCACCTCGGCCGACTTGCCCTACCGCTTATGGTTGAAGAATAACAATCCAGTCGCAGGTGGTGTAGCGCTTAGAATCCGAGTTTTTTTTCGCGCGCTTCCGACTCGGGATAGACAGGGGGAATAAACACAACAAAGGATTGCAAGGCCGATCAGGCTAAACGCCCTCATTGTTGCCAATTGAGTCGATAGAAACCGAAACTAAGACGAAATAAAAAGTTTTTTGGCGCACGTCTTGCGATTTGGCGTATAATGGCGCGAGGTATTGGCTGTGGCGCAGTTTCTGCAACATGGCGCAGGATGGTGCAGACACATGCGTCTGGCGCAAAATGGCGCAAATGGCGCAGCCGTTCCACCCCTGTACCTAGTTCGGAGGGGCATGTCTCGAAATAAATGTCAGTCAAAAAAAAAATATATATATATATATATATATAATACTTTTTTTTAAATATTTATATTAAATACAAACTTTCTTATTTGCAGGCGAGACCGAAACTGTATTTATGTGGGATGATGATGGCAACGTTTGTACCCAAGTAGTGTGCACTCCGAGGCCCGGCAAACTCTGAGCGCAGACTAGGAGGGTACAAACGCAATAATCGTCCTCCCACAGAAGTACAATTTCATTTTTTGTCCACAAATAAAAAACATTTGTATTGTACCGTAAATATTGGACCAAAAATTTCCGTTTTCCAACATGTATATTGAGACTTGCCTCTCCTTAAAGGAGCTGTGCAACGATTTTAACGTTGAAAGAATTGGCATTTTCTGCTTTTGATATTGTTCACTGTGTCACAAATGGTAGAAAACACACCTCCTTTCATCGCAATGTTGCAATTCCGCCGCGTAATAGCGAGGCAAAACTTGGAATATTTCCCGACCTGCAGCCACGAGCGGCGGCCATGAGAAACAAGCGGCGTGACGTCACTTGGGTCGTTGTAAGAAAGATAGCAAGTTGTGCGAATACCTGCTCGATAAAAGGTAACTTTTTTTATAAATCTTGTCGTTCCAACATATATATAAATGCGTCAACACCCTGGTATCATCGACAAAACTTTTATTATACGGAGTTTTAGTGGCGCCATCTATCCTAGGTCCACAAAACCGCGAACAGCCGCCAGAAGCCGGAGGGGGGAGGGACAGCGCCGGACGGGCAAGGACGGGTGGTCACGCGGTCGGGAGCGGATGAGTTCTCGCTGCTCGCTGATGGCTCTAAAGAGAGAACTTTTCCGGAACTCCGCGCCTACTCTAGTGACGTCACTGTGCACGTGACCCGGAAGACGATGCACGAGTTGAGAGGTGGCAAAAACCTGGATCTTTTTCATTTTTTAAAGTAAAAACTAGGGTATCCAGGCAAAATCTGTTTTCTGGAGTTCACTGCAGAAGTGTCAGGCATCAACTTCCACAATTATTTAAGCAAAGCCCTGAAGTTGTTGCACAGCTCCTTTAACCAGGTAGAAAAAAATAAACCATTTTCCCCCTAGGTTCATGAAAGAGTCCAAATTAAAGAGGATCCACCGTCACGCAGTACGCAGAGACTGCAGGGGGAAAAGAGGCGCCGCACAACAGCGCCCCCACTCACCGGTGGTGGCCAGGCGCACCACGCCTGCGTATTGCTCCTGGTCTGGGTTGAAGCAGCGCACGGGGCGCTCCACCGTGCCGCTCAGCAGCTCCGGCCGCACCGTGTCCTGGCCGCCCAGGGTGCCCGAGGCCAGCTTGCGCACGCACTCGGCGCTGCGCTTGGGCCCCTTGTGGCTCAGGGCGTACTCAACCTCCTGGCCGGGCTCCAGCAGGGTCGGGTTGCCCTCAAACACGCTGCACGAGCAAAGAGGGCCCAGAAAATCACGAGTCGAAAATGTAGAGCCCTTCATTTCACATGAAGATGGGGGACCAGCAGAGCTGTTATCTTTACGACGTCTAGGACGACGTTTAGAGGACAACGTCCTAACATGACCTCAACGACGACTTCTTGGACGACCTCAACGGTGACGCCTAGACGACGACGTCTAGGACAACCTCAAGGACGACGCCTAGGACGACCTCAGGGACGACATCAAGGACAACCTCAAGGACGTCTTCTAGGACGACCTCTAAGACAGCCTCAAGAAGGACTCCTAGGACAACCTTGAGGACAATTTCTAGGACGACCTCAAGGACAATGTCTCGTATGACCTCAAGAACAACTTCTAGGACAACCTCAAGGACAACTTCTAGGACGGTGCCTAGAGAAATTCAGCCTTTCCACTCTGGTGAAAACCCGTGAAACGTATTTGGTGTACGTCGGGTATTGCGAGGATACGAATTTTGTTTTAATTATCACATTAGAAATTCATGTAAATATGATGCAAGATAAAATTATGAAATGTCATATGTCACAAAGCAGATATTTAGTGATTTCCTCTCATAGGCCTACTGATCATAAGCAGGTATGCTAACCATAAAACATTGGTGAAATATATGGCATAAGTTCATTTATCCCTCAAAAATGCTGTTTACCGTGGACTGTTTAGACAGCAGATCACAACTCAAAACAAAATTAACTTTGTTCATCAGGCCAAGAGGTTGTCTAATGTGGACTATTAAGCAGGGAACACATGAGCAATGAAAACTGGCACCGCGCAGCAGTTATCATAGCAACTTGCGCCGACGCTGTGACGTGGACCTATGCCATTCCGCCACGTCACAGTGTCCGTGCAAGTTACTATGGAAATGTTTGCGTGGTGCTTGTTTTCAGAGCTCATGTGCGCCAGCTTGAGCCCCGTTGAGTGCGCTTCTCACCGAGCACCGGTGCACTGCGGAGAAGCAACACCCGAGGAAGCACGCCCCGCGGTTGTTGCTTCTCTGCAGCGCACCAGTGCTTGGAAAGAAGCGCACTCAACGGGGCTGCGAGAACGAAAAGTATGAACTAAGCGAAAACGCCGTTCGGATTGAGCGGCTTATAAATACATTAAAAACATAGCGGGACAACCAAAATTTTCAAATCTGTTTGAACTAACCGGAAGTTCGAATTCTCGCAAGCCTACTGCAATTTAAAAAAAAAACAGCCACGTGGTCACGCATTGTAATATTCGGATAGCTCACCTAAAATCGAAAGCCAATCGAGTGAAAATAAGAAGCAAGCTAACCTTTGGTGTGCAATAAAAGAGTTGAAAAAACACTAGTTTTAGGATTTGTAACCTGCGAGACTTGCAATCGCAGCCTAAAATCCGACACAAAATCAAAGACAACTGTCCTTCCCAGTGGGCAATGTTGTTTATCTCCCGCCGTGGCTAAGTGACACCATTTCAGTTGAGGTCACCATTGGACTAGGCCCTGCAATTACTAGAAGTGGACTATCTTTTGGCGTTTTTGGAAAATTAGCAAATCCTGCCAAAAAAAAAAAGAGGGCGGGATCTCGGGATATTACGGTAACTTTATGTTGCTGTTCCGTGATTATATGATTTGACGTCCCGTGACCACATACCTTGACACCAATGCCATTTGACATCCCTCGGGGTCACATGACAGTCGCGACATTGGTGACACATAACACTACAGGGGCGGTGTCACGTAGCCATTGTCCGCTAAATTTAGTGGGAAAGATGGAGTGCCAAAATAGAAACCCCTCAGGTTCGCATCTTGCGCAATTCAAGCCGAATATATAGGATAGAGGTGATCATCTTTTACTGTTTTTCTCTTAGAACAGAAAAGGTATTGTCGGAACCAACGTTGCGACGCCGTTGCAATGAGGAATGCCCATTCGGGGCTCCAACCTGAGCTGTAAAATTGCGTGCCGGTCAACAGCTCGCTTCGGTAAAATGCAAAGAAGCATCGATGTCTTATTGAAATTCCGTCGCACAACGTGCCATTCTCGATTCGACCCAGTCGCAATGGTCTCGGTATTCCAGACAGGAATTACTTGTCTACACGCAAAGGAACGACTCCGGCTACGAAGCAGCTGGAAAAGGAACCGGCGCGGTCCTGCTCACCCACCTGAAGTGGAAAAAGACGTCCTGGTTGTGCTCTTCGTTCTCAATGAAGCCGAAGCTTTCCTTGAGGGCGGCAATGTAGCCGCGGTGCGTGTAGCGGAAGCCGTTGCGGCCCCCGGCACGACCCTTGCCCGCCTCACCCTGCGTCGAGGAATCTTTCTGCAACCGTCGTCCCGCAAGGAAGTTGCAGGCGATCCCACAAAACGAGGCGAATTCGGGGGTTTACGTGCCAAACCCGCAGAGGGCGTCTGACACGCCCCACCGGGGGACTGAGAGTGGTTTAACGACCCGACAAGAAACCAAAATCTTGGTTACCTTCTCTGCAACAAGCCTACGCCCCGTTGCGGCCACCTTGGCCGGCGTTCAAACCTGCCAACTGGGGATCCTCGGACCAGACAAAAGAATGGCCACTGCCTTTTGGCAGACTTCATTGTAGTTATGTAGTCGTAGTCCCAAAAACCCGGAGAATTAGGTAACAGTCTTAAGACTCGTTCAAAAACTAATTCTTGACTAGGTTGCAAGGACTTACGAGTTAGGACCCAAGTCGCCGGGTAGACTGTGCTTCGCGAGTCGTGCGAGAACCAATGAAAAAAGTAGCGTCACAACGACACCCAAGCGACTCGTGGTCTTAAAGGAGTACTCCACCGTTTTTTTTCATTGTCTCCGATTTGCTTGAAATTTTGCTAATCGAACCAACAAACATTGCTAAAATAGTGTCCCAAATATTAGGTCAAAATATTGTTTTTTCGCGAAGTTATTGAATTTACAGTTTTGGTCTTCACCATGTTCTTCAAACTGAAAGTCTCTACTGGCAACAACGAAAAAGTGACGTCAGTGGAAGGCAGGGGTTAACTTTTTGGACTACAGAAAATGTTCCCAACGGATTTGAAGCAGTTTCTTGGTGTCAAATGAGTGCTTTGGAAGCTCGCTCTCGTATCCGCGCTCCAGCACGGAACAAATGATTGGCATACAGTATTCTATTTTTTAGACTGTTTGCCCGACTGACAAGCCTGCCTTCCACTGACGTCACGGCACTGAAAAGTGTGCGAATATTTGAATATTGGTTTTTGCACTATTTTCATTTGCCGATTTCACAATACCTATTATGAATTTCGCGATGCTAAATAGCATACCGGAAAGGCTAAAGGCCGGGGAGTCAGAAAATATAGTTAGTTGAGGTAGCTCAAAAAATCGGTGGAGTACCCCTTTAACTCACCGTAATTTAATCAAAGGCAAGCAGCACTTCAAAGCCCATTTTACGGCACACCAGAGACAGGTACAACCACCTTTCTAAAAACTGGCGTCTACTTTGAAATTATTTCAAAATATCGGCGAGTTAAAAAGAAAAAAAAAAAGAAAAAAAAAAGGGAAATAGTTTGGCACGTTTGACACTGCTCCACCCAACACCATCAATCAACCACCAGTAACGGAGAAAGAGACGTACCCGTGCGTTGCGCGACCCTTTGCCGTCCGCCTCTGACCCGTTCAGGGCTGAGGAGCCGTCGCCGTTGGAGAGCGAGCGACGGATGCGCTGTCCGCCGCCGTCGCTGTCTCCGTCGCACGACAGACGCCGGATGCGAGTCGCCAGGAAGCGGCTTGGGGAAGACGGGTCCTGCGCACCCCACACCCCACCCTTGGAACCCGTGCCCCAAACGGCACGTGCAGCCCCGTAAAAATGGGGGGACGTTCCGTAGGCTACGTAAAACGGGACGACAAAGCGAACGTCGCACTCTTCGTTCGAAGGTTTAGAAACGGAGGCCAATGATTCCATTTTTGGAAACCGTGCGTGCATTGTGCAGTGAAATGCAGAGCATCAGCCCCCGTCACGCTAAATGCTCGAACCCCTTGCTTAAAAAAAAAAAATAATAATTTAGAGTTTTCTATTTTGACTTTTTTTTTTTTTTTCAAATTCCATATACTTTTTTCAGTTTTTATTTTGTAAGAAAATATTTAGCTTCTTTCGGTAAAAATGTATATACATATGAAAGTTTACCGGTCTTTTGCAGATAAGTGCGACATTGCCTTTCAAACCCAAGAATGTACACATTCTCTTTTATTTGTCTATTCGCAAACTTGCAACGCAGTGCTCGATCACAAAAGAGAGGAAAGCTTTAAACCTCCCCCCACCAAGGAACCGTTTACTGTTGGACCCTCCCAACGGTAACATAGGGCAATCCCAAAGGTAGCTGACAACTCAATAAAAAAGCGAGACACAAGGTCACACGATGATAATGCCACCCCCCCCTTCCCCAATGCCCCTCACTTGTGCCATATTAGCCTAAAATACTAACCATTTTCAGTTAAAAACGAATACCGAAAAAATTAAATAGTTTATTGGTTTAAATAGAGAACACCAAACATTAAACATAAGCGAAGCTCGTATCAATCACTCCCCCCGGACTTCTGAGTCCACTTGGCAATACTTCATCTCAGCCCAAGTCCAGACGCAGCCAATGCTACAAGTGCGACCTCCGGCCTTTCAGTGTCCCTGCCAAGCACGCGTGCTCGTGCAGTCCAAGCACTGTTCGAGGACACATGCTCGTGCTCGGAGCATCGGCTGCGTCTGCACTTAGCTGAAACGAAGTATAATCTAAATGCTCCTACACGTTAACCACTTCTACGAGCATGCCAGTGCCAAGCGGCGGAGCCCCCCTATCATGCGGCCCCCTTCTGCAGGTTCTAAGAAGCACCCATGCCCCAGTCTTTCCGGATAACCTCCAAATTTTGGGTGGGCACTTGCTCTGTATATTACGGTAGTTTCCCAAGAAACTTTGGGATGTCTAACACAATTGTGTCTCCAGCTTCAATGACTTTCCCACACTTTTCCTGTCAACGAACACTCCGCCTCAATCTAGTATTGAAGCCAACGTCAGTCTGAGATGCTAAGAATGCAACGCTAGCCATTTCTCTAACCCGTGCATACTTTACCCAAGTATAGTGACATTCTAAGCAGCCACGTAGCATTCCGACACATTCTGACGACCCATCAGTCAATGCCAAAGACCATGTCACTTTTACCCTTTGCACTGTACTCCAGCAATAACATCAGTCAAAAGGTAAAGCAAACGTGTGATATCAATTGGTTGATGCAAAGCAGTAGTAAAAAATAAGATTAGCTTGTTTAAACTGTTGTAACCACCACCATGCGAAGAGCAAGCAAGTAATGACTGCATGCCAGCAATTAGCTACAAAGGGGTCAAACAAAATATTCATACTGCTTTTTGGAGAGAAAAAAAGAAAGGGAGCTCAGTTGCAGCCAAAACACTGTTCCTTTCTGACGAAAAAGAAGAGCACCTCAAGAAATGATGGGGAAATGGGGAAGGAACATGCCTCGACCAACAAAGGACTAAAAGGAAGAATATGTTTTCAACTGAGACCAAGTTATGTTCCGAGCCTTCAGCTAAGACAAGTACAAGTCAAGCCAAATCAAGCCATAAAAGCACAAGCCCAAAGCCTAGCAGCAGTGTTGCTACCACTGCACCTATGCCGGCTCAGACTTAGTTCAAAAGTCCTGCAGCAATCCACAGCCATGCGCAAGCCAGCAACAAATACATTCGCAAGATCAGGCTAAGCCACTTTGGGCCCAGCCAGATAGACGAAGCCGAGATGATCAAAGTCGATGGGAGGGCACTTGGAAGCCTGCAGGAGATTCGATTCCTTACTTGGGCCACTGTAAATTCCACCTCATCGCTGGCGTGTAGCTGGACTTCGGGATCCAAAAGTTCGCAAGTCTTGAAGTAGATCTGGCTGTCCCGAGCAGGGCAGCTGATGAAGCCAAAGGTCTCTTTCACCGTCGCAACAACGCCCTGGTGGCAGACACGGGAGTGGGGAAGACAACCACATTGCAGACAAACCCAAATTACCCTGTCTCCTGGGTTCATCTAGTTACAAAGTTGCCCCATACCAAAGCTGACTACATAGCAAAAAGAATAACTAAAAGGATAAAGGAAAGAAAGAAGAACAGCAAAAGTAACAAGTCTCTAAAATCACCTTAGTCGAAAATTCCTGTGGTACATAAAGTGTAGCCGCGGTACAAAGTCTTCAATTGTGTAGCTCTCACTACGAGCATGACCCTCACCACACTTCCGAAAAGCAAATTGTTTTCTTTCACAGCTTTGACATATTTACTTTTTTTTAATTCGAATTTCTACCATTGCGGGGTCGAGAGGAGAATTATAAATTCACCAAGTTACGTCACTCAATATTGCCATCCCTGCTGTATTTTGCTTTTGAGACAAGTTCAAAATAAATTTTGCAAAAATGCCAAAGAATGCCCATTGAATGAAGGCACTTAGGGCACTTCAAATTAAGAACTAGTCGTAGAACCAAGTTCAAGAAGCCGAGGTAAACCATGAAACCAATCAACAACACAAATCGAGAGAAGAATCCAAACCAGAAAATGAAATCCCCCATCGAGGCCACTACTTCATACCAGCACCATTTCATAACACTCTTCCATAGAAAATACCGACGCACAAAAGTACTGTCTCCGAGACACTAAAGCAGTAAGAGCACACTTATGCTGCGATGACGCAAAAAAAGTACTGTCTGTAAAATACTATAGGGGTACTATCGTGGACACAGCGACCTACGCGCTAGCACTGGCTGTCCCGCATTCTTAGTGTCACGCTCTCGGAGAGGAATCAAACTGCCATTTCTCTCGGAGATTGATTGTTTTTCCAGTTAGTGGTCGTATCCACAATTGGTCGTCTGCTAGACGCGAAGCAGACAAGGCCACAGCACTACCTAGGTTATAGCCGGCCGTGTCTGCGATAGTTTATTTGTACCGCCATACTCCACAGCCCCATTTTTACCGGCAAAACAAATGCCATTCCCAGACGAAAAGAAGATCGCCGAGGAATCTAAATGTTGGCGGCCGACCGGGAGACAAAACGTCTTCCGAACGACCCCCTCAAAAAGAAGCGGAAGAGAGCAGAACCGTCCCAAGGGGTGGAGCCACTCACCACCTGGCGCGTCTCGTTGGCAAAGGACTGGTCGACCAGCTCTATGTTGGTGGCGCGCTGTAGGCCGTCCCTCCGGTCGGTGGCGATGCAGAACTGCACCCGGTCCCCCACTTGCAGGGAGTAGTCGCATTTGGGGTCACGCTCTCCGTACGAGATGTCCAGCTCCCTGCATGCATCAGCACACCTTTCGCTTCAATTCCGTGCAAGCACCGAAGCAGACTGACACCAAAAGAAGACACACGGGGTTCTTTGATGGTACCAAAAGGTACCGACTAGCCCATCTACTTATCTTATTGCTCCTGAATTCACTTACAACAAGTCTCTTTTACTGGCCATGAATGTGGCCTTTGCTTGGTTCTGCAGGAGACGCCGTTAAGCCGCAAGAACGGTCCAAACAGACTGAGAGTTTTCAAATAAAAGCGTGAATGAAACTTCCTCAAAGCTGAGTTTACAGCTGTGAGAGTATGTTCGCCCAAAGCTGTGCCTAGAGACAAGTTTCTTTGAAAGGTGATGTGGCTTGGAGCATTCTTTCATATCACCGCGGGGTCATGTAGTGGCCTCCTGTCACATAGCTAACTACCGCAATATTTGTGGCAACCCTACCATAAGTACTGGCTATTGCCACTCTTCCGCGCGATGCCATAGGGGCTGCACAGCCTTACGGCACACTGAGGAAAGAATGCGACACAGTCCTAAGGCACCTTGTCAGGCTCGACCGACTGCAACTAAACGGCAACGTAAGACCGCATCTGGTAGAATGAATGAGGGGATGACTTGGTCGGTGCTATCCACACCAAGGTCGGCTCTCTGACTCGCCTTGCAAGTTCTAGATATAGTTTGCTTGCATCCGAACCCGCCTGACCTTTGGCCGCAAGATATACACAGAACGCAGGGTCTCGTGCGAAAGTGTAAGCACTTTACCCATGGTGAGAAGGTGAGCCAATTGGTTGTGGCATTTTGGTTAGTGGGGAACGCCTGTCTGACGATGCGTCAAGGATTTGCCAGTCCACTTAGAGGGGATGGACCAACGAGTGATTTTGGGTGGAAACGCAACAAGTGAGTTTAGTTTGTGCTGGAGCTCCAGAGCTGACACTTAGGAATCGGGTCAGGTTGCGGGATACTGAGGGACTTTTGTCCCCGTATTCAGAACGTAATCCCACGAGCCAGCCAACTCCCGAGCACCTCCTTCCCAACCCCATGCAAGGGAAGTCACCTTCTTGCAGTATTGGTGTTCTCTTATTCATTTTGTTCGCCACAAAAATTTTAAATTGTTCATTGAAAGGTAACTCCCCAGTCCAACTGACTGAGTTAGTCGTCGACCGCCAAGGGAAGCTACTTTGTTGTCGACAAAAACTACCCAGCTCCCCCACAACGAAGTTCGTCACCCCATCCGGACCTGGCAACCCGGACGGTGCAAAGTGACCCTGTGAACCTTTACTCCTACCATATCTAAAAAAGCAGAAAGGTAAAAAATGCATAGCAAAACAGCTAAAAATAAAGATTAATGCAACGTAAGCACCTTTTTCCTTTCAGTGCGCACACGTTCCGTCCAACGGGTCGACAGGACAAGACCAGGACAATATTTATTCTTCGCTCGAGTCATGCTGCCAACCAGATAACCTCCTCTCGGTTACCCCCAGCTCCGCAAAGTCCATTTTTCCTTCACCGCCTTTAAACCTACCGTAACATCCTGAGACAGCCATACTAAAATCAATAGAAAATCGGGTGAAAATATAGAGTGCGCTAACTTTTAATGTGCAATTGTGAAAAGTTGAAAAAAAAAATGCTATTTCAGGTTTTGTTAGGGGCGAAGCTCCTTAGGCACTAGCCTTGTCCGTCCGTCCGGCATCCATGCTCACATAAAAAGAAAAAATGTTTGCGCAGTCGACAGGATTCGAGCCTGTGCGGGGAGACCCCAATGGATTTCTAGTCCATCGCCTTAACCACTCGGCCACGACTGCGGGATGAGTAGGGGACTCTGAGACGTGGTAGTAACTCAAGAGCTGGGGTTTCCGTCATGGATGAAACGATGCATGTAGCCGCTCAACGTATATATAGGAGAGCGCGCTGCGGTCAAATGCGTATATAATCGCGTTAAACTTTGCATGCATTGGCTTAACGTTTATAGACGATAGGGCGCTGCAGTCAAATGCTCTAATGCATATATAACCACGTTCCATACCACACATTCTCTTTCTGACATGGACCATTGACTTAAGCGGTGGAGGTGCGTTCCAACAGCTTCTAGCGGATCCAAGCTGATCCGCTAGAAGAACCACGGGCTCTGCATTTCACTGACCATAAAGCAGTAATAATGAAGTGAAAATGCAACCCGGAACTCAGCACTACCTATGAGCAATAAAAAAAAATCAGCACCATCAGCACTACCTATGAAAAATAAAATCAGTATCATCAGTACTACCAGAGCTTTGCACCAATCAACATCATTCACCACCTGGAGATGCGGTCATTTTTCTCCTTCCAAGATCGTTATTGTTGCGAGGGGCAACGAAGCAAGGACGACTGCACTTCCCAGTCAGCAACGTTCGCTCGTATCCCACTCCAGCTAACAAGCCACATTTACACCGAGGCCATCGTTAATCCCAACACCACTATTACTAGGAGTGGACAAGCTATCATTCGGGGGTGGGACATCTCCTGGGATATTACGGCATATGCCTTTTCTAAATCCGTTTTGACCCAAGGTGCAGAGAGCGAGGCCCCGGTGGCTCAGTTTGTCATGGGAGAAAGCTGCCGCAACGAGCAACGGAGTTTCCTTCCGACCGGGGGCTTGCAGGGACAGTACTACGGACTACATAGGGGGCAGCCTCACCTGTCTCCGAGGGTGTAGACGATCCTTCCCGGGAGTGGGTCCGAGGAGGCCGAGGCCTGGGCGCCGCCCTGCCTGGACCGGTCCGCGAGGGCGGTCACCGTGCCTTCCAGCAGCTCCGTGCCGGTGTCCTCGAAGACCACCGTGCCCGTGGGCAGGCGCACGATGCCGCACGCCACCTCCTTGCCGTTGCGCAGCTGCACCGAGAACTCCACGTCCTCTCCCAGCGACAGCGAACGGAAGTCCCGGCACTCGCTCGAGTGGAAGAAGATCTGGGGGAGGGCAAGGACGGGACTCGTGCAGACGTCCACGACGCGGGTTCTCGATCTGGGTTCCCACGAACGTCGTATTCTCCGAACTACAGACCATTCGGCTAGGCCTCCACGTTTAAAGGTTCTGGCGGTACGGCCAAATACGATATAGCTTCGCCAATACTGGAAACTCCTCCGAAAACACATAGGAGCGGCGGCGAACGTGACAGTGGCGCCTCTAGCGGACTCGGAGTCTACGGAAGCAGTCGACGCAATGGAAAAGTATAGGCTCCGCGACGTCCTCGAGCTTTACGAGCCCCGTTTCGTCACCCTAACAGCAAAAACAATTTATTACAGTCAGTCCGCTTGCAAAGCGGAATCCACTGATCGCAACTGCAACGACAATCGAATAACAACGCGCGCATAAACAAAGATAGAGCAGTTTATTTAGCGGTCTCAAACGCCTCCACTGATCTCTATGTGAACACCTCCCTGGGGATCACACGCGTTTGAAACGCGTCTGGGAAGAGGAAAAAAGGCGTTTAGCTACTTGAACTACGTCGTAATCATTAAAACATGCAAAAACGGCATGTTAATATTACCAGAGCAAGCGCACGAGCTGCTGGAGCATAAAAACAAAACAAAAAGTAAGGATAAAAATGACTGTGCAAACACTTACCGAACTTTACAGAAAAAATGGTGTCGCCATTCCCAACGAAAATAAAAAGAAACGGGAAAGAGAAGCGAACAACGGCGAATAAAACAAAGAAGCTATAGTCAGTTACAAGTCAAGAAGGTAGGAGAAGCTCCTACCTTCTTGACTTGACGTCGCGTTGTCCGCGACGTCACGGAAACGGTGGGACGGTATTGGATGCAAAGGTGGCGGAGGGATATCTGATTCCCTTTGAGGGGCATTTGATGCTACCTTCTTAACCTGTAACTGACTATAGCAAAAAAACTATTTCAACGACAACGATCGTTGCGGCGCTTATAAAAAAAAAAAGAAAGAAAAATGGAAAGCAGCAAATGAATAGCTGGTGGTCGCCACCGGTGTTGAGTTCACGACAAACAAAGCGGAAGCAACAGACGAAACTAATGAAAAAAGAAGAAAGCGTCCTTTTTTTTTTTTCAGCTGCTTGTTGTACATTTTTTCATTTGCTTTCGCGG
Source organism: Ixodes scapularis (assembly GCF_016920785.2). Classification (NCBI taxonomy): domain Eukaryota; kingdom Metazoa; phylum Arthropoda; class Arachnida; order Ixodida; family Ixodidae; genus Ixodes; species Ixodes scapularis. The sequence continues at coordinate 130,993,786 of NW_024609879.1, read as the reverse complement.
CGTAGGTACGAACTAAAAACAAAGCAGGGGAAATAAATAGCGTAGTGCACCCCCAGCTCACAATGCCCGGTAAAAAGTCGCAGAAATGTTTTGGTCGCAGGCAGCAATCTTCTATACGTGCTAGCAGTGAGTAACCTTTTTTTTTTGCTTTCGAATTTCTTTTTCCAGTGACTTTGGCGGGTTGTTCGTTCGCTCGCTTGAAGAGCAGTTTAAAAGTGCATTCAAGTACTTGTTGATGTAGGTGTCCGTAGGTTGACGTAGGAAGCAGAAGAAAGATTTTCCACCACATCGCACAACTTGTTCTTGCAATGGTAGGCAGCACATAGCATGCCTGCCATCTCTAAGTATGCTCTGGTGTGTGCTCGAATGCGGCCGGTTGATCAACAAACGATGACCCGTAGCAGACGTGCCGGCCGGAGTACACAAATAAAATTCGAATAAAAATGGATACCGAGCTTACACTTCTTAATATATTTAATAAATATCAAAAAGCACGTATGACGATTTTGGATTAGAAACTCAATCGAAGGCGAAAATAGGAGGTTATCGCAGACGACAGTGGAAGAAAACAACAACAGCAAAGTTGCAGACGGCCCTCAGAATGCCCGGGCCTAGCGCAGACGAACCGGGGGTAGTAAGCGCCGAAGCGAAGGAACGGGAGTAAAAACTAAGCCAAACAAAGCAAGGATACGCGATGATTTACACGTCGGGCAAAAAAAAAAAATAACGCGGCAGAGTGGCGTCGCCTCAAAAATGTAAAAGAAAGAAGACTCAAAAATGGAAAGAGTGGAGACGGTTCAACGGGCGTCGGCCTTTATCGTAAAAGTAAAGAAGCAGCGAAGTAGAAGATGTTGGTCGTCCCCGCGCTAACAATCGGAATTTGTGCACTGTAAATAACGTGACTGCAATCACCTTTTTTCGCGGGGCTACGACGCTCTCCCCGTCTTTCTATGCAAGCGCGAGAAGTCTGCTTTTTTCGTAACTCCGCTTTTGTTAATCTATAATCGCGTTAGATTTGCATATGCATAACGACTTCTTTCGGAGCATACTGACATCGCCGTAACGTACGTGGTTCGAAATTGACTTCTGCTTCTTCATCCGGAGACGATCTTAACGGGATTAGCCAGCTCGCCTGTTCGACGAGACGGTTATAAACAAGACATTCATGAGAAATGGGAATTGCAACAACAAAACGAATTGACTGATAAGAACAATAAAGTTGAAACGAAGCTATGTTCTGAAATGTTTGTACATTTCCCTTTTTCACGAAACAGCGCGAAGGCATACATTCGTGTTTTGCTTAGCTTACATAAGTTGTGACAGAATGTTTTCTTCGGGAGAACTCCAAAATTGCACACAGAAAGCTGTAACATCTTTCCCACGCGAAGAGAATGTCCTTCACTCATGAGCTGGCATCCATTTTTTAACTTTCAAAGCAGCGAATGTCCGTGACAATTTTTTTTCGTTGGTCACCTCGCACGGAGATAGGCAAAATTAATGCATTTTGGAGAATTTGTCTGCCAGCGGAGACTCCGAGCTCGCCAGGGGCGCTGCAATCACTTTTCGTCCGTTTTCCGCGGGAGTTGCCAGTATTGGCTTCCACGGTATTTGGTACGGCACACCGGAACTGCCCAGACAACGAAAACGGCTGGTGCCCTTTCCCTCTTTTACACCGCCCAGTTGGCCGAGATGCCCAGGGAGGACCGCCGTTCGACGTCTGCTGTTGGGATTGGGGCACGTGCGCGTTTCTTCTTTTACCCCACGATTCCGTTGTAGTGTACGGACGTATGTGGATGGCACTGCAGTCAAACAAAGTGGCGCCGCCCAGAGAGCCCTCACTGGAATGGTCTACGGTCAGTGGACTGCACGTGTTGAAGTTTATGTGATGCGCGCTATCCACAGGTGTAGACTGCACGAGGATTTATTTCCAGAACATTCATTATGACAAGACACAACAAAATTTTGTGAATGACACAATGTGTTAATGGTGATTTTGTGCTACAAGCTTCCTTGTTACCTACTAAACAAGCACTTGTCAAGATGAACATGCAGGAACGCCTCGGGTGCAAATTATGCACTGAGTGCCAACTATGAACTGGGTGCAGACTATAAAACAATCAACTTTTTTGGTAACCAAAATTTGCCCCTACAGACCATACACCAGCCATGGTCTATATAGTAAAAAAAAAATATGGTAAGTGTTCTAGTATAAGCACCATTTTAGAAGATCCCGGTCGTCCCAACAAAGCACCACTGTGATCCAAGCACTCCGTTGTTAAGAGCCTTACTGTTGGCAAAGTCTGTAGGCATCTGTACTGCTTCACTGCATCAAAGCCAATATCAGAAGGTGCTCTTCGCCTCAATCAAAAAAGATAGGGCCACCTCAAAAAAAAAAAAAAAAAAAAAAAAGATATTTTAATGCAAAAGCATTAACTGTCCCATGGAGAGAGCCGACATCATCAGTCTGAAGCGCGAAAACTGATCCCAGAGGTCCCATTGACTGGTGCGCGGCGACGAGGCTCCCATTGGCCGCTACACGCGTCAGTTTCAACGACCACCGCCAGACGGCGCTGAGTGTCAGTGCCGCCAGCATGCTGATAATACTAACCACCCGAACCCCATGCCACCACGGGCACCACGGCGGTTAAAACGGACACGTTGATGCGCGCTCGGAGGCTTCTGCTCGTCTTGCCACCGACCAACATGCCGTTGCCTTCATCACCCCCTCGCCGACGACGAACATGGCGCCGCCTCCATCATCTACATCGTCGCCAGTGCTTCTGCCACAACTCGAAAACATTACTCGCTCCACAAAACTCCGCGGATCACACTGCAGCGTTCCATTGGACCTTCATGCTTTCGCATTCAAAACTCAGAAGTGCACTTTTTAAAATTCATGGTGTTTAAAAAAAACATCTTTTTTAAAGTATTTGTGGTTTTAACAGGGTATTTATGCTCGCTGAGGATTTTGTCTGAACATGACCTATAAGACCACAAGTATCCAAACACAATTCGAGGTTGGAAATTCATTTACTTTCTGCCCGAAAACAGCCGGTTGAGAATTGGCCGGTTTCAGTCGCGCTCACTCTCGTTTCCATGGTCACGTGGTGTTCAAAGTATGAGCACCAAATATATTAAAAGTCATGGGCTATCTAAGACGCGCATTCAATATTAGAAATAGAAAAGAACATGAACCACATTTTCCCCTGTGGCCCTCAAAAAACTGCAAAAACATTGATAAAAAAAAATGTTGCACAAATTGTTGGAAGTACACGTACACGTCATTCCGAATACCTGCCAATCGATCATCAAGCGCATCAGAACATCGAGCGGAAGGGATACCAGTGTGAAACAATTGGCCAACAAACAGTTCACGCAAGTTCGTCCTTGCATCTGCTTTGGAGTCTGGAGAAGTGGAGGAAAAAAAAAAATGCAGGCGGGTGTAGCCACGTAACTTCCGGCCATGAGCTACTACCTCGTGTTTCAGTTTTCAGCAGTTGATTTTTTTGGCTTTATTAAAAATGTATGCGACTCTGCAGCAAAATATTGATTGGGTAGTCTCCCAACATCCTATCAAATTGCCTAACAAGAAATAATTTTTAAAATATTGGGGGGGGGGGGGGGGGGGGTGTCAGTGTGTCCTTAAAAACCCACCCCTGCCTGTTTTAATCTAGACAGGCATCATACGAGCGCGCGGCCATGTATTACCGGTATGTGATGCACATTAAAGACCCCAGGCCTGCGGTGATACCGCACTGGCTAAATGTCTCTCCTACAACAGAGACCAGATGCCCACAGGGACTGACCAACTTCACCCTGCCTAAATACACGCACACAACACGATGTCAACAGCCGAGGCTCACCTCCTTGACGATGTCGGCCCTCTCGATGAACCCGAAGGTGTCCTTGAGCGCGCACACCACTCCCTGCTTGCGCTGCGACGACCCCTTCTTGCCAGCGCCCCCTGGGGAAGAGCAGACGTCGTCCGTGCCCCTTGTTGCCGCGGCGACCGGCGCCTGGTGTTCGGGGCGCACCCTGCGGGCGCACAGCGCACCGGTGTCTTCGCACGTCGCGAGAACAAAGCGCACATCGTCGCCTTGGTGCAGCGTCGCCCCCTCTTCCACGTCGGATTCGGTGTAGGGGAGGAAGAAGCATTCGCCACGGCGCTCGTAAGCCACGCGTCCCTGGAGAGGGGACAAGTGAGTGAGCACGAGAGCGTGCAAGAGCAAGTGGATGCGAGAGAATAAGAGCAGGCGACCGTGAGTAAGCGGTCAATACTTCAGATTGGGTGAGTTGGTGGTTCGTGCTTACACTTCCCAGCACAGAAGGACACACTTCAAAAGCTCACTCCCACAAAGAAAGAACACCCACACTGCAATGAAACAAGGTCATAACTTCTAGAGGTAGCAGATGGACTCTGATGTGTGCTGTAAGGTACTATAAGTGTGAGTAAGTGATTGTGAGGGGTGAGTGAGCATGATAGTGTGCAAGAATGAGAGTGTGAAAGTGAGTGAGAATGAATGTGGGAATGCAGAGTTAATTTTTCGACACGCGTGTCCCAACTAAACTGTTAAAAAAAAGTTTTTTTTCTTTTCAGGGGCTCTTTAAGGTGCAATGGTGGGTTCACACTTGACTCAACTTGTTTTGACATTATCTCAGCTTCACTTTATACAAGAAACTTTGAACTTTCCAGCTTGTTTCTATTGTGTTCCCGCTGGCCGCTTAACAAGTTTCATTTTAAAATGCTAAAGCATGCTCCAATTATTACAAAAAATATTTATGCTTCTTTTCAACAAGATGCTTAGTTGGGCTAGTTGGTTCTTGCCTGGATAGAAGCGCCGAAGGTCAATAAAACAGACAATATTTTATCGATTCTGCACACACAAAAAGAAAAGTTTTGTACCATTTTTTATGTTTCGAGAGTGAAAAGAGCGATGCAAATAATGTGTCCGTAAAGTTTTTGGAAAAAGACACAGAAAGGGTGGGAGCGCCTTCAAGGTGACACCTCCTTCATCGAAGCCCTTTATGTTTCGTTGCCTGCCAGACTGGAATGCGTTCTCCAAGCTAGCGGTGCTATGATGCACTACTAAATCATGCTGTGTGCGAAAGTGTTTGAGCGGACAGCCGTTAAGACACAATGGTCTCAATGGCTGGTTTCCAAGCGCCGTCAATAAATTAAATTTAGTGCGCATAGTTTTGTTCCACAATCTCATGGATGAACAAAGAACTCTAGTTTCGGTTTCAACGTAAATTTAAGCTTCGGCACAAGCTGGTGAGATGACAAAAATAGTCGTGGGAACAGTGGCTGCACTTGACTAACATGCCTACCTGCTTGCATCAGTCTTTGTAACAAGGATGGCATTACAGTCTAAGCTCGTTATAACAGACCTTCATTTTTACCAAGATTTCGGTCTGTTGTAAGAGGAGTATGTTGTATGCAGATATGAAATTGAGTCAATGGTGCATAGAGGGAAGCCAACCAAACTTCACAGATCGGTATGTTATATCCAAATGTCTGTTGTAACCAGGTCTGTTATAATGAGCGTAGACTGTATTTACACAACTGTATTGAGGCATATTTTTTAGACCACAAGAGCCCTGGGGACGCTTCAAACAATGTTATTGGCATTGCTTAACAGATGGTTGTCGGTGAGCACCACAATAATTTCCAAGGCCGTCCTAAGCCGGCGTGCACGTTTTATGTTCCCAACAAGGTGCACAAAAATTCTAAATATGCGAGAACTGCAATCAAGGCCATGACAAATCCAAGGTAGGGCACAAAGAAAGCATTCTACTGGGAGTGTGAGGTACCCTATCTGTGTTTCACCAATATAGCATTCCTTCGTTGAAAAGCACACGTGTTACGGAGGCTCGCTTTCCGACGAGACGAAAATAGACAACGCCAGTTAGAGTACACAAACTTTCAGAAGTAATAACTGTGGGATTTTCTATATTCAGAATTTTTCTCATTAGCCGTTTAATTTGACATAGCTATAGAAGTTTCAGCGCTTATATGCACGCCTTCTGCACACACTGCATTTTTAAGAAATTAAATTTGAAAATATTTTTGCCCACATTATACTAACCTCTGTTCCTTTTAAAAGCAGTCTTGGGTAGTAATGCGTTACTGCAATTTCGTTACTTTTTTGGTAACTTGTAACTGTAACGAGTTACTTTTTTAAAATGTAACTTGTAACTGTAGTTCTATTACTTTTTATGAGGTAACGATGAAAGTAACGACGTTACTTTTCAGTATCTTATGAATAATTTCACTGAACGAGTACAATTTAGATATTCCTTGCACTTTTCAAATCGTCTATTCGGACATTTCGAGCGTCAAGTTGGCCTTGCACAAACTTGTGAATACGTTCTTTCTCACGAGTTACGACCCAAATATAGCCACGTGTAGATTTCATGAAAAAATATCTAGTTATCTTTACGCACGCACTTGTACTTTGTGACTGAACACTTACATTTTAGTGTCTTGAAGCACCATCTATGTTGTGGTTTTTCTTTTTTCTGTGAAAACACTTTTTAATCGGGCGAATCAACCGTGAAACAAAAATACACGCAGAAGGGCACTACGCATGTTTCGTATTTTGATTAGCACCAGTACTCTCACTGCGCATGTTTCGTAATTTTATTTGTACCACTACTCTGGCGTGGAAATTTTCAAACACTAATTTTGAGAAGCAACTTCTACTAAGATAGAATATGAAGTAAAAAGCATACTTTTTAATTTTATGCAATAAAACTTCAAGAGGGACGTTTTCTAGTTTTTCCTATTTTTTTTTGTTATAGAAAAGTAACTGTAACGAGTTACTTTTGTTGCGGTAACTGTAACGGTAACTTCGCTACTTTTTTCTGAGAGTAACTGTAACGAATTACTTTTTAAAAGTAACTTACCCAAGACTGTTCAAAAAAACAACTAAGTGACTACATTTTGATGTGTCATATTGCTCCATACGCTAGTTTGAAAAATAAAAGCGTGTGCATAAACGGATAAAAGCGCCTCACAATGTTTGTCATTGTCAGGTGCCGCGCAACGCACTATATTCAGAAGGCAGTCGGTGATGAGGGAGGGGGTGGGGGGGGGGGGGTGCCAGCAGTGGAAGGGGATGCCCCATTCTCTCCACCTTGTTTCTAAAAGTCACAACAATGTGTCGCCACAAGTGTGGTTCGAGGATATTCGCTATGCACTCTTGTGTTCTCTTTCACATTGCTCACGATAGTATATTAGCCATTCTCTCCCTCCGTCCCCCTTTTCAATGGGACTGATCAAATAAGCTTTGTACATTTGCTTTTATGCGCAAAGAAGCTGTCCGAAACAAGGACAGCCAGGCAGACAAGCGCACAGCTTCACGTCTTTGCCACACTTCTGGTGCTTGACAGGGGCCTGGTGTCTTTGAAAATAATCTCCACGACAATAAGGCGACACGAAGGATACAGTATTATGAGGTCGGGGGGGGGGGGGGGTAAGCCACACTGAGAAGTTGATTCCAGTGCAGTGTGACACAATGTGACACTGTGACAAAAAAAAAAAATGCGTTCAGTGCAATCATGCACTACCATGATCTATGCACGCCCTAGTTAGAACAGCTTAAAAACTCTGACAAACTCAAAACAGCGAACACTACAGCAACAGACGTCACTTGCAAACCTCTTGACGAACGGCTTCGCGAGGTCTTGGCAGCGGGAAGCGTTTATATCCGTTTAAATTGTGTTAGCAAGTGTGAAGACAGTGGCAGCACCGTCCTCACACTTGCTTCACTTTAGAGAGCGAGTGAGAGGTGGCGATTGGGCAGACCTCAGTGCCGTCCTTGGCCTCGGTGGTGATGAAGCCGGACGCCACCTCCTCGCTCATCACCTCGCCGGACATTGCTTCCGACGAGATCTTCACCACGCAGCTTGCAATGGGCTTGCCCGACTTGCGGTCGTACGTCATCTCAAACTCCACTGGGTCTGCAACGGACGCGGGACGGTCGTTGGAGGCCACACACCTCGCCTCAACTTCTCCACAGTTCACCCAAAACTAGTAAACAAGGAGACGACGGTAGAGGGTGACTTACCTCCTAGTCTGAGATGTTCGATGTTGCCTGAAAACTGGCTGTAGTGGAAAAAAAGTCTTGCCTGCCGATCACAGCACCGAATGAATCCGTATGAATGCTAGAAAAATAAAAAAAGCAAAAAAAAAAAAAAAAAAACAGATGTAATGCAAGTGGATAATTGTAATTAAATTTTAAAAAAGTTAGCTGATGACTATTCGTATGTCTGTCCACTTTTCTATGTGTTCTCGGTCTCGGGCTTTCATATTTACAAAGGCCTGAGCATTAATTGTTATGCACCTGAATCTCACCTAACAAAGTAAATAATTAGGACTTCAACGGCGTCGCAAAGTACTTTCTTAAGAAAAAAAATACAAAAAATTCCTTAGTAATACTTTTTCATGCACATAAAAAAAAAAGAAGCAAACTAACAATGCAAGCAATAGGTGGGCCATTTCTCAGGATATTACGTAACTAGCTACAGTCACCTCGAATATGTTAATTGAAAGTACATATATTACAATTGCTCACAGTTTATACAAATACACAAATTTCTATTCAATCTTTACTACAAGCTTGTGCAGTAACAAAACAATACAAAAGTGCCCATAGTTAAATACAAAGGTGCCAATCACGAAGGGGCGGAATATCAACTCTTGCGTTTAGAAGGAAGCTGATGAAGACGGTGCACATTTTTTTTAAACGATAAGATACTAAAATGTATCATACTACAATACACAATAAAGACAAGTACATTACAAATGGTTGTTCGACAAAAAAATGTGCAGCGCACAAAACTGCTAAATGTAACGGGTGAGTGGTGGTCAAAGCAAGTCTGAGACGTCCGGCGGCGAAACTTGAAACTGTGCTTCCGTAAAAAATAATGCCCTGCCATTGCCAGACAGGGCCAACACACGATGCAAGTGGTGTCTTTGGCCGCCTCTAGCGCATTACATTTAACCGTCATCCACACTGTATACACGTAGCCTAAGCACAGCAAAGCCATCACTACCAAAAAGAATGACAGTAATGTTTAAGGAATTACAAAATTTCTTTTTACCACAGCAGCACAAAAACGGGCATAGAACAGTTGTATGCTTTAGCAGCCGCTGGATTTCAAAACCGGTAAAATCTTCGAAGCTACCGCAGTCGACGCTCATTCCACCCTCTGCTGTCACGCGACAACCAACACCCGACTATCGTTCGAAACAACTGCTACTGCATAACCTATCCTAGCGCTTTTTAGAAACTTGATAAGAAAAAATAATTAAGCGGCTTGTTTTGGAGTGCAGCGAGCGGCAATCTACAAACCCTCGCTCCTTGAGTGCGCAACTTCTGGAGTCGAACCGAGCCGCTCAAAAACGGAGTGCAACTGACGAGACAAAGCCGCGAGCGAGTAGCATCGTACGTCTTCGTGCAGCCAGATCCAGGAAAACTCCTTAGGGTTTATTTCCTTCTTGTTCGGAGAGGAAGAAAGATGGAAGAGGTGCAGGCCACCACAACAAGACAGGTCCCCACCTCACCCCTAAGCTGCAGCATAACTGTGAATACGTCACGCAAAAGACGGCCTGCAGACTCTGCCCGAGCTGTGCTCCTTCCTTGTACTACGACGGCCCTGAAATATTGGACGTGCAAGAACCGTCTGCAGACTTGTTCGAAACTAGGCGTGTTTGTAGACGACTGTCATCGTGTCTACAGCGAACACTGCGTTTCGCACGATGCACGAGCATATCTGCGGCTCAAGAGATGGCCACTCACCAGCAGTTTCTCGACAATACCGGCCTCCCGTGAGGCGTTGCTAGATTTTCCATTTTGACCTTGGGACGCAGAGGAACGGTCAGGTTCCTCCTCTCCCGATGCAGAGCTTGTCTGCAAGGAAAAAGAAAACTTTTCGGCTCTCGTAGCACCAACACAGCCAGACCAGATTTGGCGCTTTCAAACCAACTCCTTTTTTTCGGCTTAACAGCCCCAACCATTTAGCAAGTTTAAGAGTAATCCCCACTCTGAGAGCCTGTTAAAACGAATCAAACATGTTACGAAACAGAGTGCAGGAAGAACGGAAACAAAAGAACACTTGTGACAAACGAGTGCTCGTCTGTCATGTGTCTTGTGTCACCATCCTTTGTGCACTGTTTTATAATGAATCGGTACAAATGGGGCCCAGTCTTCGACACTTCTGAAATCAAATTTGGCGTGGCACATTTTGCGCATAGATGTCCCTCGCTTAATAAATAGCTTTCGCAACAGAGCAGTTTATCAGAAGCCAGTCCAACTGCATTTCAGCTGAGAAGCTTAATGGGAAAAAGAAATGTTCAATTGGGCTAGCTGGCACACTAGTACAAGGAATGCGGCAGAACCAACCCAAAACAAGGACACAGAAATGGGGACGTGGAAACAAGGACACCGAATTGAGGACAATGCATTCCTCTGTCTTACTTCGATTAAAAAAGAGGACAGTACTTCCCTGTCTACAAGTCAGTGTGACTTATGCACCACTTCATAAATGGACGTTTTCACAAAAAAATTTGGTATAAAAGTCGCACCTTTGTACGAGACAGATATATTTTTAGGGTACATGCGGCAAAAAAGTGCACTGCTAAACCTACATGTGCGTATTGGAATCTCGATGTATGCACAAGCGGGAGCTAGTTTTAACATTCTCGTCAACAAATTGAACGAGAAAACTATAACCCTCGCAACAAAGTTGCAGTTACGGTTCATACGTGAAGTAAACGATGCACACGAGTTGCACCGTTGTATAAAAGGCACTGTCGGAAATTTTGCGAAAACAATACGACTTGTGCATTGGAAAATATGATACATAGTCCGTCTCTCTTTACCCCCCACCCTTCGAAGAAACTCACCTGCCACTTTGAGCTTGCCATTTTGCTAAGATAGCTTGAAACTTCCTGAGGACAAGATGACGGCGTTCACTTTTGCGATTCCCTTGATTCGACTTTGCTTGCACTGTTTCTCTGGGGAGGGGACTTCCTGTGTTTGGAGCACTTGGTATCCTTTTTCTTTTTTTTTATTGACGTCTTCTGATGGACGGTTGCTTCTTTCGAATTCGTAGATGGCGCAGTCTCTCTTTTCGTTTTTTGGAATGTAGATCAAACCAGATTTGTCATGTGAGTGCCTCTTGGTGGTGGAGTTTGCAATTTTAGAGTTACTTTAGTGGTGAGATGTGCTGCACAAAGACAAGCAGAAAAAAAAAAAAAAAGCAATTTAGGCAATGCCAAGTACGTCAGTTTGAAGATGTTCTCATGTATCAACTCAACGTTTAAGCGAACAAAGGCATGCCTTCGACTTTTCTTACCTACAGCGTATCCCGGAAAAAAAAAAGATTTGCAGTTTATTTCGCCACAAAAATAAACTATGTGTCGCCAAACAGTTACTTTCCGTCCAAATGTCGCGCCAGTAGCCCAGACCAGATGCCAAAGTTTTAAAACTAACCGTTATCTTAAAAACACCAGGAACTTGTTTTTTTCGGGGGACACTGTAGATTTGTTTTAGTCACCTAAACAATGAAGAGTAGTTGAAACTCTGCCACCAGGGAATAAACCACTGCACTATATTTTTTGTTCCTGATCATAACTCCCATTCAAAACGAGACACTATGGCATACAGCGGTTGCCTCAGTTAGATGTAGGCAATCCACTTGACACTTGTTTCTAGGCACAGCTCTAGTTTTAAGTTAATGACAAATGCATCTATGCCTACAACATGTTGTAAGGAAACACATACAGGAAACAAAAAGACGACACTGTATTCGAGTCCTACTAAAACATGCCAACTGATCCATCCTTTTCTGGCACATTGATGCTTTGTCTAGATGTGAGCAAACTCGCGACTGGTAAGGTCAGAATACAACAAACGTCGGGAACTCTTTAAAGTTTCCATAGCTTTTGAATGATTATACACAAGCAAAATAAGTCAGTTTCGAGAAAAACAACCGCTGAAATCAAGCGGTTCATTGCTTCATTGCAGGGAGCAGCTTTTGCACATTTGCAACTGGCAGATAGCAGCTGTGGGCGAACAGGATGAGGCATCCCCAGAGCTACTTTGTGCTATGAAACAAATATCGCAATAAAGGTCCCAAGTTTCGCACGCGGTACTATTAATCAACTTGCCACACAACCCATACAAGTACTAGCTTTTAAAATGCGTCCCTCACAGCTTAACATCGAACCTACAAAAGCTGAACGTTTTTGTTTTTTTAATAAATTGAACAGCTACAAAACATGTTTCAACGGTTCGCGGCACATTTAAGACAACTATAACTGAACAGCACGCGTGAACTCCAGAAAGAGCACATCGTATCCCAACGAAAACATCGTATCTCGATCAAACCACGTGAGCGAAATACGCCATCGCCAACATCGTCCGTCTACGAATTCTTCGCTTCCCAAAAGGCACACAAGTTCACTTGATAAAATACTAATGCAACCATTCAACGCGTCGAGCTGACTGACCTACCAAACCGTGGCGATGTTTTCTAGCGCTAGCATTACTCATCACTTTCGTCCAGAGGTCCCAATACACACACCCGACATTCCGCGACACAAAAAGAAAAAAAAAAAAAAGAAAAAAAAAGTGGACACTTTAGGGGTGACATGCAGCGCGAGCTGTAAAGTACCGTCTATTCTGCTAAAAGCGAATACCGACACCCTAGAAGTAGCACGTCGTGCGTAGACGATGAGATATGCAACGCCCGACACACGCCGACGAACCCCAACACACGAGACGGTAAAGGAAGAAAAAATAAATAAAAAAAACAAGAGTGCCAGAACCAATTTTGTAAAGTCCGTTTCTCGGCAAGCTTAAGACAAAACACCTTACAAATTAAAACCCTAACAACTCCTACACATATAGTTCCTAGGTTAAACCAACACGCAATGTATCAAGTGCGGAGTCAGAAGGAAGCAACAAATGATGAGCGCTTCAACGTTTGGGCTGCTCGTCGATGCGAGTTTTACCGGCAAAAAGGCTAAAGACATTTAATTTGCCCGTTCTTTTCTTCGCGCGGACAAGCCTGATCATCGAACTAGGATCGTGCACGCCGACGGCGAGGGCTCGGATCCTGTTAAAATGTTCCGTTCAGAAAAAAAAATACCCGACGAGGAACGTAGGCCTACCGGTACGCCGCATGATAGCTGGTCGTTTTGTCGTCTTGCGCAACACACGACAACGGGCAGGAAGACGCGGTCTCTACGAAAGCACGCGCTTCACGAAAAGCGGTAAAGAAAAACGTAGCCCGGCTCTTTCTCTCACCTACTTATTTTCACAAAAGAAACCGACAATGACTAGGCATCTTTTGCTGTGCTTTTTTTTTTTTTTTTTGTCCGTACCTCGGGCTAGACAACAATTTCCAAAAGAAAGGCGCTCGGTAGATAGGGTTTACCGACGCATGGCTGGACTAATTAAAGCAACTAACTACATATTACTGCAACTGGGTTCGTCCTGCCGCAGAGTGAATTAACATACTCGCGATTGGCGGCTCGAAATACAGGAAAGGAACGAAAAATTTACCTCTCCACGGCACACCACAGACGACATGCCGCCATGTTGGCTCCTGAAGTTTACTTTTCAACCACTAGGTGTCTCGGTTTGTACTTCCAGTTTCTTTTTCTTTTTTTGTCATGGAGAGATATTCAACTAAGCTGTGAAGCCAGCAGGGCCAGCACGGCCAGCACTCAGCGGTGCTTTTCGCTACCTCGTTGGCTTTTCTACTGACAAAAAAAAAAATGGTTGGTTGTGCCGAACCCCAAATATAAAATAATTTTAATTTTGGCCAACTACTTTACGTTTAACTGTTCATATGAATGACAGTTTTAATTACAGAAAATAAACGTCCTTTCATCCAGTACAAGGGGGGTGCAGGGGGTGCTTCAATGTGGATTTTGCAAAATTTTGTAACCTTATTCGTGCATCCACCGGTGCATTTGGGACACCAGCAAGATGGCGGCGCTGTTGGGTCGTTCAGGGCAAATTGCGATCAGAACATTTAATTTTCCACTAGCTGCAGCCACCCGTACTGCGCATTGTGAGTATTCTATTCTGTTATTTTAATTGTGTGCTTTTAATTGAAATGCACGGCATTTAATTCAGCTTTTGCCGCAGTACGGTCATAACGCAGTTGCCTCAGTGGTGCCTTGCCTCGAATCCCCTAAGGTCGAATTCTAATCGTTACGTATGATGAGTAGCGAACGTAAAAATAAAAATCTCAATCTTCTTGACCTTCAAGCAGCGACTTCTACTTCCAATTTTTGCTTTTCCTTTTGAGTTTGGACGCTCTTTGCAATCCCGCAGATGTTACCGGGTATCGAAAGACCGCACTTTGATTTCTAACCGGATTTCACCCCACCGACACGCATTCCAAGTGTTATTTCTAAAGTTGCAATGACGAGAGGAATCAAACAGCAAATCTAAAAGTAATTAATAAACAAAAAGAAAAAAACACAAAAAAACGCTGAATTTTTTTTAGCTATTCTTTCCCTCAAACTTTTGTCACACCATGTTTCACAACCTTCCTAGCCCAGTAAGCCGCCACTTGAAAGGGCCAATGAAACGAATTTTGGGCTGGGATAAATCAGTTTAGATTGGAATTTTCCTAATAGTACATCGTTCAGTGGGCCAAAAGAAAAAAAGTAGAAAGTCGAAAGCCTGACTTTCGGTACGAAAATGTGAAAACACAGCAGACTATTTCGTACCTCCTTCCCTTCCAGAGCCCTCTGCCTTTTCACTGTGATACATCCGCGGTCCCCAAAGCGCGTCACATGGCACCGGACCTCACTTATTCCCTTCACCCCTAAGCTGACATTGCGGTGGAAGCTGCATGCTTGCCGGACCAATCAGCCATCTTCCTTTTATCACCTGACCTTATTCTCTGTGCGTGGGTATGCACAAGAGAGCGCGATCACGTGGCAGAAGTGTGGCCGGCCCAGCAAGCATGTAGCTTCCACAGCACTTTCAGCTTCGGGGTGAAGGAGGTGGGGAAAGCAACTTTTGTCTGAATTTTGAGCAACGGGCTAATCTTCTAGGGGGAGAATGGCTGTGTCAGGGTACACAAATGAGGGTCCGAGCAAGAGGGGACTCTCCCCTTTCCGTCTTGTTAAACTGTTTGGTAGAATGTGCGATTTATGAGTTGAGGAAAGCTAAACAGGAAAAAGTTGTAAAATTGTTTCTTGGCCCCTTTAAAATATCCCTCCTTGCAACATTGTGCGCGTCACACCCTGGGAACCAGTTGGATACGGAGCAGAGTGACATGGTTTCGGTTTCGATTAGATAGCTGCTGTCTGTACTCCTGCAGCCAAGCACGTGAACTTCCAAGCCTGCATAACTTTTCTTCATGCGCATGCGGGCGCTCTTGCGCGACGGGGCACCAGCAAGGACATTGCAATGCATCATTCTACATTTGCCTACCTTTGCCCGAAATCCGGCACATTGGAAACCACGAAAACAGTGCCAAGGTGTTTTTTTTTCGGTATCTCTCGGCAACGCCTACAGTACACCTATAGGAAGTCGCAGCAATAAAAACGCAAGCAGCGTATTCCGTCACGACATAATGATCATGACAAAATCTGAAACTGAGATCAAAACTAAGTGGCTGACGGTATCCAGAATTCCTTTCGTGCCACCGTGTCACCAGGGGCGCTTCGATTCGGGGAAGAGGTCTGTTAATGACATGCAAAATGCACTGCATTCTCCAATATTAATTCACATTTCCTCATCAATTGTCACAAATGCCAATTGATGAGGCGATGAATGACTGAAGGAAACTTTTAATGGGGCAAACGGGTGCCCAAAACAAAATATAAGAAGGCTAGCGTCGATAGCGGCGTAACAGCAGGATTGGTCGCTGGGGCCAAACTCACTCCGGCGCGTGGGCTTCTGGAACCATCGGCGTAGAAGGTTTGGCACGTAGAACGTTCAGACCTTGAACAAGCAACAGGGTTTTTGGATTTACCAGAACACAACATTTGGAGAAACAACAAAAAGGTGCATTTGCGGTTAGGCACCAAATGTTGCCCCTTTGTGTGGAAGCCAAGCACGACAACCGTTCAGCCATAGGCGCGCTTGCTCTGAGACGCGCGTTGCAATATTAATAGTACAAAATACATTAGGACGATTAAAATAAATCAACTATGTAAATTTCATTTTCTTTGGAAAAGCAGGATGCCACGAGTACCCGATGCATTTTGTAGTGTCCTGCTTTTCGCGCTTCGACTACACTCTGTTTCGCCATACGAAGGACCGTAGGGCTCATCAGTAGTTTAGCCCCGTGTTGCAGTACAAGAAAATTTGTCCAAATGGACTAATCTCACTCGGCGTTCGGCGCATGCGTGACGCCGGCATAACTTTAGTCCACAGGGGGCAGATGGCTGTGCATGCAAGAACTTGTGCCGTCTCGTGCTCTACACGCGTAGAACTCCAGCAGGATCCACGCACGTGCAGAAAGACTAAAGTTCCTGTGATTGATTGCGGCAGCGGTGGCGTAGTCAAACTGGCCGGTGAGACCGGTCTATTGCGAGCTAAAAACATACTTTTTGTGTAAGGCTCGTCAGAATATTAGGTGCTGAAAGAAAGCACGTCTGTGTTAAGTCCTTTGTCAGACTCTTTTTCAGTTCACGTTCCTCACATTGTAGAACACGACAAAAGAGCCCAAGTATGCACCTTGACTCGTCGTTATGGCGTCAAAGCATCTCTGTTATGGAGGTATGCACAAATATGTTGTTTAAAGCCAGCAACCCCACACGCCATCTTCGGAATGTCATCTGCCAACACTATACTAGCCAAAGTCTGATGCGCCGTTGTGGAGGTCAACACTGAGGGCGGAAAGTGGTCGCCTACGAACCCTTGGCAGTATGGACAAGGTTTGGTGCGTGCTCGGGCCCGAGATTATAATAAGGATTCCGCGAGCGAAGCGAAGGGTGATTGTGCACAGGAAAGTCTGTTTGAAAGCCTAGCATGGAGCCTACACTAGTGTGGCCGCATTGGTAGCAGCTGGCATTTGGAAGATGGCGTGGCTGAAGCTGGCTTCGGACGCTGCATTCGCGTGTATGTCTATTGACATTCGGTAACCACAGTAGACGGACTTTGTTGTGCGAAAAAGATGGTGGTGTAGCGAGGTCAGGTGCGTACTTGAGCTCTTTCACAGTGCCTTTCGATGGGTGGAACGTGACAACAAGAGTTCAATACAAGGACTTAGCCTAGACGATTGATTTGCTCCAGTGCCCGATATTTCGACAGGCCTTGTTTTTTTATCCCCTTAAACACGGGACTAAAGTATCAAACTGGCGACTGCAGAAGACGCTACAAGTCGCTGAGGACAATTTCAAGCCTTGTGCGTGTCACGTGACCATCAAAAAAAGTGCAGTGACACACGAGGCACATAGTCACGCGATAGGTTCACAGTGCTGGATTGACTGGGACGGCTCGTGGCGTCTGCCGCGATTCGCCGTAAGGTGACACGGACTATTTGCCAACTCGACTCTTCAACGTCACGCTACTGTGGTAACGCTGCCGTCGGCTCAGCACATGCGCAGATGGTTCACATCGCATAAATCTGTTGTCCGCGCACGCTCAGTGCCGACACCTGGTATGGGCAAATATTGGCTCGTTCGTAAACAGCACGCTGGTACATTGTTACTGCTTTGCCTAAGCTCGTGCCACTAGCGGATGGAATAACCCTATCGATGCTCGATTACACATGCTAGTTCCTGTCAAACTTCGCAGATGAGACACCGGTGGTTTTTTTTCCCTCTTATCGACCGATTCCGCGGAACCTCAGCAGCACCAAAATAGAAAGGGGAGGAATCCACACTCGCAGCACTGCACGCATCGCCACAAGATCACAAGGACACCACAGTGACGCAATGCTGCGAGGCGGAGAAGAACCAGTCAGTCTCCCCAGCTTCCGTTTCCCCACCAAATGCACTAAATTCGGCAGAGCGTCGCGACTCCACACGGAACACACAGGGAATCCGCCGTGAAACCCAATGGTGACTGCCACCGTAAAAATATTTTCTGGGAATGGACCTCTGTCTGGTTCCAGACTGGAACAAGGACTGGAAGCCCGGCCCGTACCCGCAGACCCCGGAGGAGAAGGCGGCCGCCGCCAAGAAGTATGGCCTGCTCCCAGAGGACTACGAGCCATTCCCGGACAACCACGACAGCTCCCGGGGGGACTACCCCAACCTGCCCGACATCGGCGCCACAGAGAGGGACCCCGAAGAGAGCTACGACTTCCCCTACCTCCGGAGGAACTACGGGGAACCGGTGAGGGCGCCGCTTTCCTTGGCCTCGGTCCTCCCCCTGTTAAGGTGTGGTGCCCGTAACTAGAGATCAGATCAGGCTGGAATTTTAAGGCCCAACCCAGACTATGATTCGTGAACGTCAACCCGAACCTGGCTCGACCAACGAGCATTTTGGTCCGAACCCGGCAAGGTTGTTATTTTTAACGTGAGCTCAGTCCGAGCCCCTTTTCTTTTAACAAAATGTGTTTGTGGTTGATAAATGGCATTTGCTGGAACAGAAGTGAGGTATGTCGTTCTTGGGGTCGAAAGTGCCCGTCATAATTGTGAGGTTTTGAGCTTGTTGAAAATGGTCACTTCGGCAATATTTTTTAGGTATCCCAACTAACTGTATTTTCAGGATCACCAACATTTACTCTTTCCGGAATGCTATTTTGTATCTCAAAATTCAGAATAGTTATTGTGAAATCAGCGAGAGGCAAATTATGCCAAAACCAACATTCAAATATACCCACTCTTTTCAGTGACGTGACGTCGGGGGAAGGCAGGCTTGCAGGTCGAGCGGGCAGTCTAAAAATGGGCTATGCCGAGCATCTGTTCCGTGCTGCTGCGTGGGTGCTGGAGCCAGCGTCCATGGCATTCATTTGACACCACTAAATTGCTAGTAGTCAGTTGGGAACAAAGTCTACAGTCCGAAGAGTGAACCCGTGCCTTTCCCCGACGTCACTTTTTCATTGTTGCCAGTAGAGACTTTCACAGAAAAACACGGGGACCAAAATAAAAAATTCAATAACTTTGTGAAAAAAAAAAAATTATTTTGGCCCAATATATGGGTTATTATTTCAATGATGTTAGTTTAGCAAATTTTCAGGCAAATCAGGGACTATGAAGAAAATGCCAGAGTACCCACTTTAAAATATTAACCTTTTCAACTAAAACCCAATCCTAAAAAATGAATGCAACACGCGTTTATTAGTTTTTATCGGTTTAAATCGAAAACACACCTGGTTGGGTTAGGTGACAAAGAATAAAAAGCAAGAAAAATAACTATAGCCTGTAAATGAACCGAACTAGTGGTACAAACCCCTTGAATTGTAGCGCGTTCCAGCCGGCAAATAAGGTGGTTTGCTAATTTTTCCCAACCCAGCTATGTCAGAACTGAACATAGAAGTTAGTCTCTGTTGGCTCCTGGAGGGGTTCGTAAAATGCTATTCAGGGCACAAACTAGTTCCTAATGATCTATTTAAATGGTGAACTTTTTATCTTTATTTTTGGTATGTTTTTGTATAAAGGTTCTGGCTCGTTTCTGATGCTTGGAATGTGGCAACTCTGCAATCTTTCTAGATGCACCTGTACGCCGAAGCCATGACTCTCGAGCGAATGGACACATCGAGGATGAAAGTCCCATTGTAAGTCTGCGGCGCTCTCTCAAATTGTCGACGAAGGCAATGACAAATTGTTTGAGCAGAATTGACCCTCAACGTTCACAACCTACCAAACATGCATCAGTGTTCTCTATAGGCAGTGGCAGTCGCAGAAAAAAAGATCGCGAAAAAACAAACTGCGTTCACCCCGTAAAGTTGCAGCCAGAAGAAGCGACCCCCTAATCTGGCGCCGATCCCATGCCACAAATGTCCGTCGTGGCCACGTGCTGGGGTCGGCCAAGCACAGATCGCGTGCCGAGCTGCAGACGTTAGAGTTGGGCTACTTCGTCGTTGCAGTGATCCGAGACGAGTCACTATTAGCAACTCCAGCCTGCCGCTCGCTCTCTCGCGGACGAGCGAAGGACCAGAAGAGCGGAGATGGTGGCGCAGGCGGGGGCTGGGACTACCAGCCTTGGTGGTTTTACCGCACGGTTTTGGTCGTCACGTCGATGTCTCCGTAACCCGTGATTTTCCCCTGCTCCGACCGCTTCGTATTTGTGGCCAGATAGATTAATTATAGCACACTGACCAGCTTGGGCGAGCAGGCGCGCGGGAAATCCCGGAGAAGACATTCCCGTCCCTTCCGCTGTCTCGGTGCCTCCGCCCCACCATCCGTAGGGCGTCAAAGTTGCCGGTACCCGAACGCTCGCCGAGGCATAGTTTGGCATGAGCCCTCTTCCGAGGGCTCAAGTACAGTGGTCGTGTCCAATCCACGAGCCGCACTCAACTATTGCAGCGAGAGGTTACCCCTGCGACCACGTCGTCGAGTTTTGCATTGTTCGTGGCACTGTTACACGTGCAGAACCCGAATTCACAAAAAACTGCCTTTAATCGGCTATTTTTTTTTTCTTTTTTTTTTTTGTCCACTTGGCACAATAATCGGGCAACGTTTGACCCCGTCCTTGAACACGAACGCAGGGTGGGTGCTTTTGGTGTTAATTTATTCTATTTATTTATTTATGCGGGTACCTGCATTGCCCAGGGGGCATTATTGTAGGGGGGTTACATGAACAAAAAACACGATACAAAACAGACGTGAAATAACAGACACCTATTGCCAACAAAAGTCTTGTAAAACTCGGAAGAACATGTTTTGTGGAGAACTGACAATAGCGCTGTCCAGGCTATTCCCCTCATTGATAGCAACGGGGATAAAAGAGTGGGCGAAAACATCCGTCCGGTTTCATCATTATGAATAGTGTGAAAGAGCTTTAACCGTAAACATTTTGTACATTGGCAAAGAAGACTCCGACCAAGTTATCTTTTTAAGTATTTACGTTTGAGATGCTCGAACGAAAATCATAGCTACTTGTTACAAGACGAGCTGCACGGTTTTGATTTCGTTCCACGTTATAAATAAGATATTGAGAATGAGGATCCCATATTGTACAGGCATATTCCAGAATTGGTCGCACGTTTGTTGTATAGAGCACATTCTTCAGGGACACTGGCGCAGTTTTGAAGTTGCGTTTAATAAAGTTAGTACCTTGCTTGCTTTATTAGTCACGTAATCTATGTGCTTGTTCCACGTCAGATCAGGTGAGAACAGGGATGGGCAGTATTTCAAATACAAGTATTTGAAATACGTATTTGAAATACTTTGTGTATTTTTCATTTTTATTTAATTACAAGTTGGGTAATGTATTTGACGTGTGTATTTAAATACTAAAACGTGGGTATTTTAAATACAATTGTAATTAAATACAATTTTGTGGGCGAAAATACATCCCTCAAATTTATTGTCACTGTCCAGAGCAGGAAGAAAACTCTGTTCTGAACCGAATGCAGTGTCTCTCAATCAAGCACAAGCCTTTAGTGACTTTGTGATTACGGTGCTAGTCCAGGGCAAGAATAGTGACGAAATCAACGTTCACAGGCAGACTGGCTTATTAAGTGAATGTGACAACTTGTGATTTCGGAATTAAAAACAGCGCGGAAAGACGAAGACCAGACAAAGAAGTGACACGGACGTAGCGCTACGTCCGTGTCACTTCTTTGTCTGGTCCTCGTCTTTCCGCGCTGTTTTTAATTCCGAAGTATGTACCAACTCGCCCAAGCCTCAACTTTAGCAACTTGTGATCCTTTCCAGCCGGATTTCCATCCATACTTTTGCCAAATACCGTTGAGAATAATACAGGAAACTCCGGGCTAAAATGGGAGACGGAAGTAGAAAGCGATCCTGGCGGTGTGGAGTGGACAACTCGCCACTTTCCCCGGAAATGAATCAAGTGGGGCTGACTCATTAGAGAAATTGATAGTCTATGAAATATTCCCATTTTTTGACGGAGCATAGGCAGCATAAGCTCGTGATATTGGACCTCTTGGTATTTTGATGTCAAAATACAGTGTGTTGTATAGACCAGTCCGGATTTGTATAGCCCGATTTTGTACAATCTAAATAATTATTAACCTTTTCTGAGCTTGTTGATTTATTTGTTTTATTCCTACCGAAACATGTCTTATTAGATGCCCTTGGCTCCAAGTGACCAAAATTGGCAATAGGCATAACTTTTTTATGAGACCGACTTGAAATGACTCCAAGTGACTAGAATTGATAATTATGTGATTTTCTTGTGTGCTTACTCTTATGAACGGCTTCAAGTAGCTTTTGTTGGCTATTAGCATCTTCTTTGACCAGATTGACCTTAAATGGCTGCCAATAGCTATTGATGAGATAATTGACAATTACCCATTTCGGCATTGGTGAATGCACATGGTTTCAACTGGCTATTATTGCCTATCAGTCTCTACTCATATATATTTGATAGATATTGGCTACATATATTAATGAGTAATGAAAACTGAGCTATTTCTGTTTATAAACTGGAATGACTTCAGGTGGCTATTGTTGGCGATTAGAATATATTTCTGACCAGATTGGCTCAATGGCTACTAATGGCTGTTAGTCAGTATAATAGCAATTATCTGCTGTCTGAGTGTTTACGAATGAGAATGGCTTCAAGTGGCTATGCTATTATTGGCTATAAGCACCTATTTTCGAATAGATTGGCTGCAAATGGCTACAAACCGCTATTAGTAGATAACTATTGCTTCAGCTATTTTTTTTTTATTTAAGAAATGGAATGGCTTGAAGTGGATAATGTTGGCTATTTGTAATTATTTTTGACCAGATTGAATTGAAATGGCTCCTGATGGATATTGATGAGATTATTAAACAATTACGTGCTATTTCAGTACTTAAAAATGAATATGGCTTCGAGCGGCTATTATTGGCTTATGCATCAAATTTTGGATAAATTTGATTGAAATGGCTACAAATGGCTATTAGTGACTAATGTTGATATTTATGGGTGTTTTAGTGTTTGCTAACTGGATTGACTTTAAGGGGCTATTGTTGGCTATTAGGATATATTTCTGACCAGATTGGCTTCAAATGGCTAGCAATGGCTATTTGTAAGTATAATTGACAATAATGGGCTATTTCAGTGTTTATGGATGGAAATGGCCACAAGTGGCTATTACTGGCTATAAACATTTAGTTTTATTGCAATGGCTTAATTTGGCTACAAGTGGCTATTAATGACTACTGTTGATAGTTATGAGTGATTTTTGTGTTCACCAACTGGACTGGCTTTAAGTGGCTATTGTTGGCTTCTATCATCTATTTCTGACCAGAGTGGCTTCAATTGGCTAGCAATGGCTATTAGTGAGAATAATTGACAATTATGTGCTATTTCAGTATTTTTGGATGAAATTGGCTACAATTGGCTATTACTGGCTGTATGCATTTAAATTGGCTTAAAATTGCTACAAATGGGTAGTAGTGACTAGTGTTGATATTTATCAGCAGGTTTTATGTTTACTAACTGGGATGGCTTTTAGTGGCTATTGTTGGCTATTAGCATCTATTTCTGGCCAGATTCGCCCCAAATGGCTTGCAATGGCTATTAGTGAGTATAATTGACAATTATGTGCTATTTCAGTGGTTTTGGATAAAACTGGCTACAAGTGGCTATTACTGGCTATAAGCATTTAGATTGGCCTAAAATTGCTACAAATGGCTAGTAGTGACTAGTGTTCATATTTATAAGCAGGTTTTATGTTTACTAACTGGAATGGCTTTTAGTGGCTATTGTTGGCTACTAGCATCCATTTCTGGCCAGATTTGCCTCAGATGGCTTGCAATGGCTATTAGTGAGTATAATTGACAAGTATGTGCTATTTCAGTGTTTTTGAATGAAACTGGCTACAAGTGGCTATTACTGGCTATAAGCATCTAGATTGGCTTAAAATTGCTACAAATGGCTTGTAGTGACTAGTGTTGACATTTATAAGCAGGTTTAATGTTTACTAACTGGAACGGCTTTTATTGGCTATTGTTGGCTATTAGCATCTATTTCTGGCCAGATTTGCCTCAAATGGCTTGCAATGGCTATTAGTAAGTATAATTGACAATTCTGTGGTATTTCACTGTTTATGGACGAAACTGGCTTCACGTGGCTATTATTGACTATAAGCATTTATTCTTTATCGAATTGGCTTGAAATAGCTACAAATGGCTATTAGTGGCTAGTCTTGATAGTTATGAGCAATTTTAGTGTTTACTAACTGGACTTGCTTTTAGTAGCTGTTGTTGTCTATTATCATTCCTTTTTAATCAGATTTGCTTTAATAGGGTAGCAATGGCTATAGCAAGTATAATTGTGGATATTCATGAATAGCCATTCATAGCCATTCAATGGATATTCATGAATAGCCATGCATAGCCATTCGAAAGAGATTCACGAATAGCCATTCATAGCCATTTGAAGTCATTCCAGTAAAAATTAGATGGTAAAAGCCAAAACTAGCCACATGAAGCCATTTCAGTTTGTAGACAAAGAAATAGCTGCTAATTATAAATACCAGTCACTTTAAGCCATTTGTAGCCAATTCAAGCCGTCCAGGTTAGGAACAGATGATCGTAGCCAATAATAGCCAATCCAAGCCAATCAAGTCAAGAATAGATGCCTATAGCCAATAATACCCAGTTGAAGTCATTCGAATCTATATAGACTCCAATTGCATAAATTCTAAATAATAGTTGCTGATAGCCATTTTAAGCCAATCTAACAAAAATACAAGCTAATAGCCAATAATAGCCATTTTAAGCCAATCTAACAAAAATACAAGCTAATAGCCAATAATAGCCATTTGAAGTCATTTTCATTCATAATCACTGAAATAGCATAGAATTGTCAACTATATCCACGAATAGCCATTCATAGCCATTTGAAGCCAGTCTGGTAAAAAGTATATGGTAATAGCCAAAACTAGCCACATGAAGCCATTTCAGTTTGTGGACAAAAAAATAGCAGCTAATTATAAATACTAGTCACTTTAAGCCATTTGTAGCCAATTCAAGCCACCCAAGTCAGAAACTGATGATTATAGCCAATAATAGCCAATCCAAGCCAACCAAGTCAAGAACAGATGCCTATAGCCAATACTATCCAGTTGAAGTTATTCAAATCTATACACACTCCAATTGCATAAATTGCCAATAATAGTCGCTGATAGACATATATAGCCATTTCAAGCCGATTTAGCTAAGAACTGCCCATAGCCAATAATAGTAGACACTTGAATCCATTCATATTCAAAACATCATGAATACCATGTCACTAAATGTCACCAATGTTCATTCTGAAGCGATTTAAGGTGATATTGTTAAGATGATATGCAATTGCTAACAATAGCCACTTGAAGCCATTTTCATTCATAAGTATAGAATAGCAGAATATTGCAACCAATAAGCACTAATAGCCATTTTTTGGCAATTCTTGCCAACCAGGTCAATAGCAGATGCATATAGCCAATAATAGCCATTGGAAGCCAACTCAGCCTGCAAAAAATCAAATAAGTCGAAATAGTGACTGATCATCATTGATAGTCACTAGAAGTCATTTCGACCCCAAATCCGCCATATAATTTATAAGCATGATAATATAGCCAATAATAGCCATATAAAGCCAAATCAGTCTGCACACAATTAGGTAAGTCGAAATAGTGACTAATAGCCATTGAAAGTATCTAGAAGTCATTTGGACCCTCCGAATCTGCCATATAAATAAAAAAATATGATTGTATAGCCAATAGCAGCCATTGGAAGCCAACTGAGCCTGCATAAAATCAAATAAGTCGAATTAGTGACTCATAGTGATGGATAGTCACTACAAGTCATTTGGACCCCAAGCCCACCTTATAAATTTATAAACATAATCATATAGCCAATAATAGCCATATTAGGCCAACTCAGTCTGCACACAATCAGGTAAGTCGAAATAGTGACTAATAGCCAATGATAGTCACTAGAAGTTATATGAACCACGAATCTGCCATATAAATTATTGTATAGCCAATAATAGCCATTAGAAGCCAACTCAGCCCGCACACAATTAAATAACTCAAAATTGTGACCAATAGTCATTAATAGTCAGTATAAGTCATTTGAACTCCGAATCTGCCATATAATTTATAAATATAATCGTATAGTCAATAATAGCCGTATGAAGCCAATCAGTCTTCACACAATCAAATAACTCAAAATAGGGACTGATAATCATGGACAATCACTAGAAGTCATTTGGACCCTAAATCTGCCATATAATTATAAATATGATTGTATAGCCAATAGTAGCCATTGGAAGCCAACTCAGTCTGCACACAACAAATAAGTTGAAAAAATGATCTATAGTGATTGATAGTCACGGAAGTAATTTGGACCCCAAATCTGCCATATAATTTATAAACATGATCACATAGCCAATAATAGCCATATGAAGCCAGCTCAGTCTGCACACAATCAAATAACTCAAAATAGTGGCCAAAAGTCATTAAAAGTAACTAGAAGTCATTTGAACTACATATCTATCATGTCAAATTTTGATCAAAAAGCCAAAATTAGCCATTGAAAGCCATCTCAGGCCACGTACAATCAAATAACTCAAAATAGTTACAAATAGTCATTGATTGTCATTAAAAGTCATTTGGAACGGAAATCCGCCAAAAATTAGGAAATAAAATCAAATATCAAATAATAGTCATTCAAATCCAATCTGAGACATAGCATTACAAATATCACGAAATGGTCACTAATCGTCATTAAAGTCTATCACAAATGGAACTACCTAATAAACAGCTGCTTGATCTATATGCCCCGAAATAGCTTAGGATATTGGCCCAGAGCCATTAATAGCCCTTGGAAGGCAATCTAGTTTATACTCGTTCAAATAACTCAGAAATATAATCCAATAGTAATTGCAGTCATTAGAGGCTAACCAGGCCCCCAAAACGACAGGTAAAACTGAACCGGACACTATTTCTACTTCCTTATAAATACTGACTCTTCGTTAAACAGCCAGTGTAGCATTTACTGGCTGTAATTACTACGTCGTGTAGCATTTCCAGACTCATTGGAAGTGACTCTCATGCAATTTAAAATAATGAACCGTGGAGCAATTACATATCTGAATTGCTGTGCTTTATTTCTAACTGCAAAGAGCCAGTCATTACAGCTAGTAACAGCCATAGCCTTTAGAGTGGTCCATAAACTTTCAATTTACTAGAAAGTCACTAATTGCCAGTAGGTCATTTGTACCAGGTGTAATACATAGGTCTATATAATCTAAATACTTAGTACTAATATGAAGCGCACCTCATTATAAGAAATATCATGTATCAGCTCTTGCCCAACTGAAATCGGCACACCGATTTGCCATATATTCACAATTCCTGATAGTGTGAAGAGAAGAAATAGTGTACTGAATGACGGTTTTCCTTTTAATTTCGAGCGCATAGTTTACCATCCCACACCGAGAGATGGCAGCACTTCTGTGTCTCCCGACAACCCCATGTATTTTGGCTCGAGTTTCCAGTATTGTTAGTCAATGGTATTTGCTTTTGCCTTGGACATTCTAAATGCGCGGGTCATCCAGATTTTCGTAACTGGTGCGAGTTGCAACAATAAAAAATTCTCTAGCTAGTGCTGCGCGTCTTGGTCGTCTCGGTTCTTTGTGGGCCTATATCAAAATGTAATCGACAAAAAAAGCTGCTTGAAGCTCTGTACTTTTTTCACCTATTGCGTTTAAGCTGGGTACATTTTCTTGTGATTATATTTCTATTACGTTACTAAAGCCTCGCACGCTCACTCCCAAATGTGCGATTCAAAATGAAAATGAGATACCCAGAAACCCGTTGCAGGTGCCCTGAAGTCGCTGACGCAAATTTTGAGGAATGTATTTGGAAAAGTATTTAAGGGAGAACCAAATACATTTGGTTGTATTTGTATTTTGTAATTAAATGCTTTTTTCGAAATGTAACTAGATTTGTAATTAAATACATTTTTGACGAAGTATTTTGTATTTGTATTTCGATACATATTTGCATGTATTTTGCCCATCCCTGGGTGAGAAGTATATACCTTAATACTAGAAATTGTCAACGTGATCAAACAAGTGGCTGCCCAGATGATAGTTTGATAGGAGAGGCTTACTTTTTCTGGTAAATTGAATTAAACAACACTTTTTGTTTCATTTAAACTCATTTTCCACCTGTCACACCATGCTAAGACAAGATTTAAGTCATGCCGGAGGGCTACGACATCTGATGCATTTTGAGCAGTATGGCAAATGACACAATCATCTGCATAAAGCTTCATATTAGATGATATTCCGTCTGAGATATCGTTAATATAAATGAGAAAGAGCAAACGCCCCAAGACCGGACCTTGAGGGACTCCTAAGGTTACTTCGACGTAAGATGACGTCACACCCTTAACATTGACACTGTTTTCTACCGGACAAGTAGTTTTCCAGCCATCCAAGAACATTTGCAGGTAATCCCAGAAACAACAATTTATGCACAAAAAGGGAATGTGGAATGGCATCAACAGCCTTCTGAAAATCTAAAAATAACGAATCATCCTGAAAACCTTATCACATGAAGCCAAAACGGGGAGTTTTAGAATAGCGCACGCTCAAGCTTTGCGTGCGCAAAGAATAGCGTCGTCGCCACTGCGCATGCTTCAAATGCAAATCAGATTTTGCGCTTTGCGTGCACAATTTTAGCGTGCGCTATTTCTCGGAAATAGCGTGCGTACGCAAGGAGTCTTTGCGCTTCTCCAAGGAGGATTCGTGATGACAAGTTGGTTAAAGCCAAGAGGAGCAGAGTTAAAAAAAATGGCGGCTTCCAGGATTATGTTGGCGGCCACTTTGGCGGCGTCGGGAGTGGACGTCGGCGGCATCCTCGCGACTGCAATTTTCAATACGGGGCGACATTGTACTCGGTTTGGCAACGATCACCGGCAACTTGCAACAAGCTTGTTGGCAACGTGATGCTTGCGACGCGCGAACATTTCTCGGCGAAGGTGCGATGGCCTGTACACAAGACCTCTCTTGCCGAGGCGAGGCAAGCGGACACGACCGGGGAACCGCTCGTGTCGCATTCTCATGTTTAAACAAATCTAAAATGCTACTCTGGACCAAAAAACTTTTTTTTTCTAAACTTGCAGCATTTCGTCTGTGAAATAAAAATTGTTACTGTATCTTGGTGGCGTCGCAAGTGCGAGATGCTTGGGCTTTTGCGTCGCGACGGAGAAACGCTTTTCTAAAACTCTCTTGCGTCGCGTGCGCTAATACAAGAGCTAAATTTAGCGTTTGCGTGCGCTAAAATTGCGTACGTTATTCTAAAAGTCCCTAATGTCGTGGGTGACCTCACTCAACTGGGTAACACAGGAGAAGCCCGATCTAAAGCCATGTTGGTAAGCTTCTAGATGTTTCATGTTAAAATAAACAATATATTCCAAGGTTTTACAGCACACACTCATGAGTGAGACAGTCCTATATAGTTCATGGCACAGTTTTTAGAACCTGATCTGTGTATTGGAACAACATTGGCAGTCTTCCATTCGCAGGGAGTTAATTGTTTTATAATGATTTATGAAACAGCATAACCAGAAAGGGTGTCAATGCACGGGCACAAATCTTTAAGACATGATTCGAAACACCGTCTGTTCCGGGCGCAGCACTCGGAACTAAGCCCTGTAGTAAGGAAAACTCACCGTCCTCTGAAATAACGTCGGACATAGCCTCAGAATCGAACCCCGATGCAGATGGCATTACACCGTTATACACTTGATTCAATCACCAACATTTCATTCAATCCCCGGCATTTGATTCAATCCCCTTTGCAGCTGGAAGCAGCTTGTCTCCTTCCTGGGCGTGGTCATTGGCTACTTTGTGGCCGTGAAGGTCTTTGACCACGAGAAACTCCAGTGTGGCATGAACCCTCCAGTGGTGAGTGGCGCCGGCGTGCACTTGGGAGTGCCGCTCAGAGATTTGCACGAGCGGGAAGCACACATATCTATCTCTGCGAGAAAGCACGAGGGCATTTGCACTTGGGGCAGACCATACTGATTAGAACGCCTGTTCAGATGTGTGTTTGTCTATGTGGAGTGCGTTGTGATTTCTCGTCGCAGCCGGCACACTGGCGCCGTCCGTCGGGTAGACCTGAAACCACCCCGAACTCGTATCCAACTATACTATACACGCCGCGTCGAGAAAGAAAAGGAAGTTTTGCGTGCAATTTGTGTGCCGCACAAAGTAGCTCTTACGAGATTCGATTGCCGAAGAAAGAGACTACGCTTTTGGCATTGTATGTCTCAATAAAACAATGTAAAGCGAATGCAAGATGTACCTGCCGACATCTTAATTCGGCACACGAAGGAGTGAATTGGCAACGTTCTGCGAGGAGGCGGTCTTGTTTTTCCTACGGTTTTCGAGGCGAATACGGGAATAGTCCGAGGGATTTGCAGTGTTCGCGAGGTGATGTCTATGCATCATTTATGAGAAACAGTTGCATAAAGCGTTGACATTGCCGGAATGATTTTGAGGCCACGGCGAAAGATGTGCGCGTGAAAAATTGTAAAGACGTATATGCAGGTCTGAAGCGTTCCCGCCCTACCGGATAGGTGGCGCCAGTTTTTGCAGGAGATCAGGAGTCAAACACAAATGTGTGCATCTGCCTTTACACCTCTATTTTCTGCGGATGCCGGCCGCTTAGAAGTTGGTAGACACGTTCTCAATATATTCCCTCTGGAACTGAATGCACTAAACTCTTTTCGGCGACTATGGAAAAAAACAAATGTCTTGCGCGACTTTTCGTTAATTTTTTTTCTCACGAAACTGCATTAGGTTTACAATATGATGCGATACATGACAATGAAGCTAAATAAGTGGCTTTTCGAACGATGCAAACGCCAAAGCACGGATTTATATTCAAACACAAAATTTAAGTCATCAGACGCAATTTTTTTCTAAAATAAATGGTCCGAATTGGGTATGTATGGCTATCTCGCGAAAGAAAAAAAAAAAAATGCCTAAGAAAATTAAAAATATACGAAAGGTTCCCCATTTTGACAACGAAAAGCTCCGCAAAACCCAATTCTAGCTCAAAAGGATTTTGAGCTACCGAAAAACTAATGTCTCGATGTGGTGAAGCACAGGTGGGTCGTCGGAACTGAAATATGATGCCGGAGTCTTATCCATGACGACGACTCGCGGTAGGTTTCATGCACGGCTTAAAAATCGCCGTCCCACTGAAATAGAAAGAGGAGCACAGAAACGAAAACTGTAGTCTTTAAACCATTGAGTTATTATAATATACGCTAGAGGTTCAACTGGCGCTAGTGTGCTTTTGCAAATTGAAGCAGACAGCAAACAGTTCGAAATTGACTTCCGGTAATGCATTTCTACGGAAAAAAGCGAGTGCAATTCCTCTCTGCGCTCGATCATAAGAGCAAATATCGCGTATAATTCATACCCACTAGGCACATTAGAACATTTCCCAGTCACGCAGATGAAATAATTGGTCAGTTACGGCGTTTTTATTTTAAAATCGTGGCATGAAAAACGGTGCTAAAACCGCTTCGTACATGTATTTATGTGCACTGTCGGACACTGTTAGCGCGAACACGGCGCCGGCGCTTTCCAGCATGGGGGTATACGTGCCAAACGAACGAAGGACATGTGGAAAACCAAGAGAGACTGCAAGAACTACGCAGTAACACTGGATAAGCAACTCCTTGTGCTTGCAGACGATCAAAATAAATTGAAAGTCACGTAATATAGTCCGATTTGCAATAAATAAGTACTGCTTTATTCTTTCTGCTCATGAATATATGCGAATATGCTTGTTCTGTGTTCAAATCATCACCCGCACGCTCCAAATCTTTGCAAATAGGGGGAAGCCAGAGGACAGGTGCGCGATAAAAACTGCCCTACGTAGGAAATAATAAGAAAACATACCTTTCGTAGCCCACATGCTTTATTCTTTACGTTTCAAATGTTTTTTTTAACCACTCGTTAAGATGCACAACGGGGTCATTCTCATATAGTGAGAGGACAGGCGTATTAGCAATATATAAGCACCAACTGAACGCTGGCGAACTTTGAACACAGTCTAGATTCCTTTCGATCGTTATTTTCATTAGAATCGTCGCTCGTTTCTACATACCTGCCATAGAACAGAGGTTTGGGCCTGAAATATAGCGAAGTTTAACATCGTTCAGTGGTAAAGGAAAAATGCTGTAACTAAAGCACTTACAGTTTCACATATTAATAAAGGTACGCACTATCCGGTACAACCGAAATAAAAGTTATTCATGTTATTTTCCAGCAACGAGACAAAATTCACGCGAGTTTTCCCATAGGAATACACAGGAAGACTGGAAAAGTAGACTGCATGCTGTCTGCTTCAATTTGCAACCTGAAGTCCCGTAGACACTAGCGCCAGCTGAGCTTCTAGCGTTTCTTATAATAACTCTATGCTTTAAACTACCTATGAGGAACCGCAGCAAGCATGGGAGCTCCGCAGCAGTTTTGAAGTGGGCCTCCGTCCTATGTACAATCCGTTGGAAGTCATGTCATGAATGAGTACAGCCCGACCTGACCAACCCACTGATAATCACCCATTCAGGGACACGAAAAAAAAAAAAACACCTTGTGGGATGCCGCTTCGCAGTAATTGACGAGCTGGAAGCAGTTATCCAGGTGGGGTTGTGATGCACTACCAAAAAGTGGTTCCAACAGGGCATGAAAAGGCTGCCATGCTGGCGGCGCGAGTGCCTTCAGCTTCGGGGGAATATATAGAGAATGTCGTAGACACATCTACCGACCTCTAAATTACCAATATCTGAAGCAAGAAAAAAAAAAAAAAAAAGAATGCGTGATATAGGTTTGCGTGGGCGGAGTACCGAGTATTAATTTGGACCATCTAGGGATCTTTTTGATGTGCAGTCAAAATCTTGGCTACACAGGCATCATCTCCGCATTAAGCCTCCGTCAGATTATGGGAAAAATAAAAAGTAAATCAGTATGGTACGCCCCTTTGTAGGTTCAGCCACCCAGAGTAACAGAGGTCCGAGGATCAATAGACCGATCTCACCAGCGAGTTTGACTATGCCGCCGCTGTCACAATGCATCGAGGGAACTTTAGTCTTTATGCACGGGCAACAACTTCGCTGGAGCTCTGCTCGTGCGAGCACGGAATGACACGAGCCTTCTCGTGCACTCCTGCCTGCCTCCTCCGAACTAAACTTATGGCTGCCTCACGCATGCGCCGAAAGCTTAGTGAGATCAGTCTATTACATCCATAGACCAGTGTCCAAAATCCTAGCCCCCAGCGATAAACATGGGAAATACTAATAATCTCAAATGCAGGCTCCTGTGAAGAGAGGTGCTGTGCATAAAACAAGATTTTTGCTTCTCACAGCACTCTTGGCATCGGTGTTATTCTTCAAGCTTCGTGGCTATGCATTTTTGACGTTCCTGCCCTGTGATACGTGCAAAGGTTTAAAAAAAAAAAAAAAGTGTTACAAAAAGCACAGCCCCCTGCTGTGTCATGCCATTGGCATAAACAAACATGGCGGCACCCATGGCGGCACCAGAGCATGGCGGCACCAGAGCAGACACTGGTCTATACATCATTTAACCTAGTCTAGATACAGCCAACACAGCAAGCTGATGGGACCAATCAAACAAGATCAAAAGTGCACCAACATGGTGTTCCGTCATGTTTCTGTATGTGTACTACCATTGCTGAACCAATTGTGTGCAGGGAAGAGCAAGTGATTTGCGCTTTTGATGCCGTTCGATGGGTACCATAAGCTTGTAGCATCGGCTGTATTCGAACTTGAGGTAAAAGGAAGTATAGCCTGATTGCATACTACCATTATTTTGGAATTTGAGATCCCCATATGCCAGCATTACAAGTGTACTTTGTCTCGCTAAATCTATATCCTCCCTATGTCATTTGTGAATTGCAGTATCCTTTCTGAAATTGGAGTTTAACGAAAACTTTTAATGAAAATTGTTCATTATAGCATACCTCAGATGCTGGTACCATTATTACAAGCGTACCTTGCTTCACTAAGTTCATATTCTCAGTGATCGGTTCTACTTGATTGCAGTTTACTTTTTTTGCATTTGGGAAATGTAAATGTGGTTGATGTTTCCTCTAAACAGCCATCCTTTTTATATTTTCAGCCCCGATGGGAATTGCCAATGGGCGGAAGTGTCGTACACTACACCTTTGAGCCGGAAGATTGAGGTGCCATCAGGGAGGTTGACTTGTCTAATCTAGAACTTGTGAATAAATATAGAACACCAATGCAAAATTCTAAAATGGTCAGTGTCTTAGTTTGGAAGAAGAGAGACAATGGAGGTGTGAAACAAGTTATTCCATGAAGTTTTTGTCGAGAGTTCCTGAAATGACACTTTGATGACGGTGAACTTTGGCAATGTTTAAACTGGAGGCACCCTTCCATAAGTTTCCCATTTAAGCCATTCAATGTATGCAAGCTGCTAGGGCTGTGTCAGCATAAGCTTAATAGTTCCAACAAAACATTGTCCATATTCCACATATTTTCCGCGCAAGCTTTTGAGAGAAAAATTATCTCGGCTCGTTTTGGTCGTCGCTAACGTGTATATGTATCTTGCACATAGGATGATATAGCGTCGCGCAGCATGGTCACAATGTCCTATACCGCCAAATTTAACGGTATAAAACTTCCATGTTGCTTTTCTTTAAAGGGGCCCCGCAATCTTATTTGTCTACCTTTTTTGCGGTTTCCACATCTCTTGCGGTTTGGGCAACCCAGCGGGCACGGAGGGAGTAAATAAATATTGGTGCGTCATTTTTAACCTAACGATGCGGAAACCTTCTCCTTGTGACTAGTCCGAACTGCTAAAAGCTTTTTCTTTTTAATTAGAAATACAAAATATAAGTGGCGCAAACCATTTCAATTATTTATGAAAGTAGTTTTCGTTCAGTATTTTAGATGACAAAAGAAACAATTGCAGTTTAGAAAGTATGGAAACAAGAAACAACGTGCAATGACCCATCGAGCTACCTGCCACCAAGCAGTGGAAAAGGTGGCGCAGGCGTCCCCCGCATGGTTCCGAAGCGCGCTTGCTTCGGCATCTTGGAGGCCATGCTGCGCTGATCCTAGCAGAAGATGCACGACGCCGGCGGCACAATTTGCAAAAAGCGAAAGTACAAATGTCTTCTTGCAAAAAGCGAAAGTACAAATGTCTCCTTGCAAGAGCACAGGAAACGTGCCCGAAACTTGAGCGCCGTCGAGTTGGGGCAGAGATGCTTCGCCAGCGCGCTCCAGACGCTTACGAGTCTGTTGAGACGCGGCAGAGGTGAAAACTTATTCATGCGAGCATCCCAAATTCAACAGTTCTGCCCCACTCCCAGACAGCACTCTCTCCTCGGCCTCACCTCCTTTCCCCGTCTTCCCCTCCGCTCCCCACATTCCTCAGTCACCGCGGTCTGCGGGCGACTGGAATTCCCCGATGCGGGAAAAGGGGGGAAAGATTCGGTTAGGCTGGCTAGGCCAGGTCCGTCAAGCAGTCGCGCGTATGTGTGGCGCGATATGATCACATGTCCTCGTACGGTAATACTACTGAGCTCTGCACTTCTATCGAGGATTTGGAACTCCAACTCCGACAGACCTGGTAAGTTCATGCCGGTGAGCGCAGTGGAGGGCTGAAGCAAACAACGAGTCGTTGACGTGCACGTGGCTCAGGGAAGCAGCCATCAAAGTAAGCTGCAGCCGACTGGCCAGTTGCTTCGCTTCTACAATTGGCCACCCAAGCTAGGACGAGGGATGTCATGGAGGTTATTTTTGTGCTTGTTTTTGTAATTTTAATGTGCCTATAACTTCTAATATAAAGCCAATTTTGAGGAAAGTTTTACCAAGTTACTACGTTCAGTGCGCTCAGGTTCAGTGAAAATTAAAAACCAGTAAAAAAAGTCGTTGCAGGTCCCCTTTAAAGAGCAATTTGTTAAATAAAGCACCAATGAAAATCTTCCTCGCTGTACTAGTGTCTATATGGTAAAGCCTGAATCTTTAAATTAAATTTCAAGATGCACTAGCAAAGGAAGTAATTAAAGAGCTTCCAATGCAAGCACCCTCTCTCTCTTAATGACTCCGTGTCACTGTACCTTACGAGTTTCCAAACAGTTTTTAGGAACCAAGATGTTCCCCAGGGTACACACAGGAGTCCTCAGAGCCCCTGAATTTCTTCAACCACCCCTGTCCCTAAGTAAAGTGTTTTTACAGTTTACACACTATTTTAGCAAAGCTGAGCCCCCGTTCAGGCACAATAACGAGTCAAATACACTCTGTGCGGAGCGCAAGTTCGTCTGCTTCTTTTTTGCAGGGGTTGTGGTGTGTCAGAACACAGAACTCCGATTGGTTCTGATCAAAGGATAGTAGGTAGACCTCAAAGCAAGCCGCCTTGGGGTCTACCCACTATCCTTCAATCAGAGCCAATCGGAGTTTGGTGTCCTGGCGTCACCACAACCCCTGCAAAAAAGAAGCAGACAAACTTGCACCTCGCCAGCTGCACGCTGTGCAGTGGAAGCCACGGGCAGGAGGTAGAGGAAAGTCGCTTCTGTACGAATTTTGAGGAATGGGCTAATCTCCGAGAGGGACAAAAGCGACCTCTGGGATACACAAGAGGATCTGGGTATCTGGGTGAGAGGGAAGTTCCCCTTTTCCCTTCTACTGATTGGGTTACAATCTCGCTCCAGTATGCTCGGTTAATGGTGCAAGCAACCAGCGAGATAGGGTGTGATGGGTGCATCATTGGCTGGAACATCCGTAGGCCACTGCACTCTTTCCTTACATCCACACAAAAACCACGAGAGATTACTTGATATAGAAGATTTTGAAAATTCTTGCTCTACCCTACGATCTTTCCAAAAGACCCTAGCGAAAGTGCCGAACCAGTCGGCGCGCGAAACTCGCGAAAAATCAAAAGCACTTCCTTTCTCGCTGCAGGAAACGGATCAACCCCCTCGTTTTAATTACTTAGAAAGAAAGAAATGAATTCGAAGGAACCAGGAAGTAGATAACCTTCGTTCTCCGACCCAGCGGACTTTTTTTTTCCGTCGTCGTGCTTTCTTTCAAGAAATCCTTTTCCGTCCGGGCTCGTTCGCGGTGGGAGAGACGCTTCGGCGTCCAGAGGCATTTCAAAGCGTCGCAGCGCGATAGACTGTGAGCTTCCGCGATGACGACAGATGCCAATCGGGTTGCAGACGACCGAGAACGATGCCTTCCGAGTAGTTTTCGTGTTGCTTTGGTTTTGGGTTTCAGGGTCACGCCTCCGCCTTCACCGCGGCGTTGACGGCGGCGGCTTCAGGGGGCGAGGGAATGTCGTTGGTCGCATTGATCTGGTTCGAGCAGGCCTCTCCGGCGGCCCCCTCCGACGGCTGCATGCACTTCCACAGGCCGTACGTCTTGCCCACTGTTGTCTGCCAGAGCCTCAGTGTCCCGTCCTCGCTTCCGCTCGCGTAGAGCTCGCCGTCGGGCGAGAAGCGCACGCAGTGCACCGGCCCAAAGTGCCCCTTGAACGATTCTGAAATGAAAAAACGACCAATCAACGCTAGCCACGTCTGTTTCCCTCGTGCAGCAGAATGTCTCTATACGGTGACCAAGTTGACCCAAACATGTCCCTTTGCACAAAAGGGAGAAGTTAAAACAAAAAAAAAAATCTTAATTTGTTAGGCGTTAATGTGAACAAATGCTTGGAACAAACCAGACATCTGACCATTTTGTTTTGACCGCTTCCTTTTTTTTTTTTGTTCCAAAGCACATGAAAGTGCATCTCCCAGCACGAGCTCCTGACATTGTAATCAACTATTTTTGTTTGTTATCATTTTGTAATCAATTACTATTTTTTTTTTCTCCCGAGAGAGCACATGCAGTGGGCATTGAATGCTAAAAAAATCTCTCGGTATAGAGTGGCTGATTAACACCTTGGCGCAGCTCCGTGATAATGCCTCCGAGCACAGTGAACCCAGGTTCGATTCCCGTGCGGGCAACGGGCAATCTTTTCTAAGGATTTGGCAACATCGACGACGGATACCCCACTATGTCAACCACAACTACAGCATCAACAACTACAATGTCAACAATGGACATCGTTTCCAGCAGTGGGAAAAGTCTAGAACGGCTGTCACTGTAAAAAGTTGGGAGGTCCCCTCCAGAGAAGGCAATGCAGCCATTGCTACGTCTAAAACGAGGACGGCAGGGATATTCTCCAGTTGTCATTCCTCTGGTGCGAGCTTCCTGCCTTCGCTAGTGCTTTGCCGTCTGGTGAACCTCGAGCGTGGGTGTGCAGTCAAGGCATGATGGAAGGCACTGGAAAGAGACGTCCCGCTGTTCTCATTGTATCGGTGACTACAGCTGCATCTGTCTTTTGCACTCAAAAAGCTTTTTCTCAAAAAGCTTTTTTTTTTCTCTTCATTTTACCATTTTATTAAATTTTTGTACGTGTTTCAATGTTTTGAGAAATTAGCCGTCCAGATAGGACACGTCACAACAAGCACTCTGCCCCCCCCCCCCCCCCCCCCCCTTCTTTCTCCCCAAAATAATTTAATATTTATTTATTGTTGGCAAAGCACGAGAAAAGGAGTCCACGTGATGCAACAAGAAAAGGTGTGTACCATTTTGCCAGGCACATGGACTCTTGCATGAAACTCAAATTTCTAGAATACATTTTCTTTAATATGCAGTTCCCTCTCTTCAATCTTTGAGGGCGACATCTGGGGATAATTTCCCATTATTTGGTTGGGAATCCTCGTGGGCAGAGGCAGCGTTCCTGACAACGGCCAGGTGAAGCTCGGGTAATACCTTCAAATACATTCCCAAGAAATTCCCAAGGTAATTCTAGTCGAGAGTTTTGAACGTTCACTGCAGCACTGTATGAGGCACGCACGGGCACTATGGTCAAGCAAAACCTACGCAGAAGGCTCTGGATAAAAAGCACACGGAATCGGTGGCGCAAATTATCGGCAACCGCGCACTGGAGCCATTCACTGTCGCACCCCTCGTGAGCACAGGAGGTGAGCAAACCCATAGCCTCATTTTTCAATTATTTTCTCCCGAAATGAAAAAGGAAACCGAAGGCAATGGGCACGCTCCACCCTCACAGGATACATTTTTCTTTGTGTTCACCAAGTCTGTTCCGTAGCCTCTTACCCAGTTCCGCTCCAGTCTCGTATTCAAACTTGTACATCTTGAAGTCTTCTCCACCACACACAAAGACGGACTTGTCTGGGAGCAGGGAGGCAGAGTTCACCTGGTTGGGCACCTTGAACTCCTTCACCTTCTCGAATCTGCCAGCAGGGCCATCAGTCACAGTAAACCATCAGTCACAGTTCTGAGGTTATGCCTAGTTTCTCTCCATTGCACACGCTGCATGAAAATACTAAAACCATAATGTAAAGAATCGGGCGACTCCACAAATGTACAGACGAGTCTAGTCAAACCAAGTTTGGATGTTTTACAACCTTTAAAGGGGCCCTGTAATCATATTTAAGCGTCTACCTTTTTTGCGGTTTCCACGTCTCTTGGGGTTTGGGCAAGCCAGCGGGCACGGAGACAGTAACTAAATGTCAGTGCTTCATATTTTAACCGGACGACGCGGAAACCTCCTCCACCGACGAGGGCGACCCGCGGTACCGAAAGCGCGCAAAATTTGACGTCTTTGGTCTTGGGCTTACTACTGGTCAGAGCCGCAAGAAGCTTCTTTTTAGTCGAAATACAAAATACAAGTGGCGCGAACCGTTTCAATTATTTATACAAGTAGTTTTTGTTCAGTATTTTAGATCAAAAAAGAAACGAACGCAGTTTATAAAGTACAAAAAGAAGATATGACCCGTCGACATACCCGCCACCAAGCGGTGGAAAAGGCGGCGCATACTAGAAAGGAGTAGTAAGATTAGGGGCCGACACGAAAAGGTCCCGGATGTACGCGGCGGCACTGCGGTCGTACGGGCAGGAGGATCCAACCGGCTCCGAGCGTTCCGGAGGCCTTCGGAGAGAAGCTTTGTCTTGCGGTTTGGCCGTTTCGCGGTATGGCGGCGCGAAGTAACTCCCATTCTGAATTGATCTTTACTCCGTGTTTGCTGTCGTTTGTGGCCAATGAAGTGTCATGCCGAATTAGTGTTTAATCGCGCAGCAAATACAATGAGAGCCGCTCTGGCTGCCCGCTGCATACAGCCTATCCACAACACGCTTTAGTGGCGCCCTCTCGCGCCCTCGACAGGGAGTGCGGCAGCCGTGAGCGCTCGATGAGCTCACTACTTCTCCTCTAGTTCACGGCAGCTCTCAAGCAACCAAGGACGTCATGAGGGAGGTTATTTTTTGCTTGTTTTTGTAATTTTAATTTGCCTATAACTTTTAAAATAAAGGGAATTTCGAGAAAAGAATATTTTCACTAAGTTACTACGCTGAGTGCGCTCAGGTTCGCTGCAAAATAAAAATTGTAAAAAAGTCATTGCAGGGCCCCTTTAAGGTGCCTTTCCTCACAACCACCACAATGGCTCGATTGACGGTCCTATTGTCATAGCTACCCAATGAATTAATTCGGAAGAGACGGAGTCTGCAACGATTCATCAGTTCTCATACACAGAAGTCCAACTGCACTGAGATTATGTCAGATTTTCCGGTTAACACGCAGCTCTGTCATTAACCCCCCCCCCCCCCCCCCCCTCCCTCTTTTGTTCCTTCCTCAATTTAC
This sequence comes from Ixodes scapularis, assembly GCF_016920785.2. NCBI lineage: Eukaryota > Metazoa > Arthropoda > Arachnida > Ixodida > Ixodidae > Ixodes > Ixodes scapularis. Next base: position 130,952,969 of record NW_024609879.1, on the reverse strand, counting down.
ACAGGAAAAGGTAAAAGCCCGAAAAAGTGCAACCCTGACGGCTCTACCGAACCCACTTCCTCGGGGAAGTGGGTTTGCGCGCTCTGCCATCGGCAGAGCGCGCAAAGGGAGAGTGTCACGAGATGAGAGTGCGTGTCATTAGAGCGTGCATCATGAGTGCTGAACAATAGCTGCAGTCACTAAGGCCTTTCCCAGTGGCAGAACATTCAAGTATCGAATCCCTTTCTGTAGTAACTGGGTTGTTATAGAAAATTAACTGTTACGCGACAGCCAGCACTGCACAATATGAGAGTACAGCTTCATATTTCGTCATCAATCATAGGAACGAACAATGATTTCCAGCGCGTTCCAAATTTAACGTTTTCCCAACATTTGCCAGAAGTAAATGTGATGATGATGTAACACCTGCACGCACGGTATACTCCTGTAGACCGCATTTTTGTTTCTGGGGGACAAAAGTGAGAAGCAGAATTATCTCAAGGACGAAAGTAGTGACCAATTTCAAAAAGAGCACTCTACGAGCGGCAGTGATGACGGCTGCGCAGCAACATATTGAGTAAGGGTAGATAACCTGAACAAAATAAATGATATTAACTGGTGTTATTGCAGACCGCTGCGTTCAATATGCTTGTGCCACTTTGCCCAGCTTAATTCATCGCACAAGGGTGCTTTCATCTCGATTCACAGCACTTTTAATTCAATCGAATTATTATTTTATCTATGAGTTAGTCGTCACTTGAACAATAAATCAATTATATCTTGATCAATTGTATACGTTACTGCGCTCTACGGTAGCTTTACTGCATCGTTGTGTCAACGTCTTCATGTATTTTGCCGTCAATTTAACGAGACAAACACTTTGAATTCTAGCGCGTTCCAAAGCTGTCTGTGTGCCTTTCTCTGCTTCTGTCAAAAGGGGTGGCGAGCTTTTTCCTCGCTAGCTAGTTTTGCAGCGAGTATTACTCAAGGGAGCTTTCCTCCGTTGAGCTTCTTTCGTGCCTTTTGAACACACAGTGTCATTTTTTTGGCTTCCATTAGCCCGCAGTATCGATCATTCCCAAGGCGCGCATATGCGCACTCGTGACGCACACTCTCATGTCGCGGCGTTCCTCTGTCGTGCGCTCTGGTGTCGTGGCGCTCTCCCGTCGGCGCTCTAGTGTTTTGCGCTCTTGTGTTATACAGCCTTGAGACTGACGCTCCATCTCGAAAATTTTGTGTAAACAGACATGCAGGAGCGACCGCATAGTTTCAGGAAGTGCCGTCCTTGCCTGGAAGTCGGATTACGCATTTGCATTTGAGTGTGTCACTGGTGCATAACATTCCCTCATAGCCCCTTATTACGAGTGACCACAATTGGCACAATCTATGGGGCCCGATCGAGAAAATTAAATGCATTTTTCTGGTCGCAATAATAAACTATGCGTCGCAGAAAGCTGAAACTCTGTGAAAATGTGGGCCAAAAGACGAGATAACAAAAATTCTCAGTGAGCAACACCTATCTAAAGCCTGATATTCATTGAGCCAAGAAAAAAAAAATGATATTGTGGGCACCTGCAGCATTAATTGCAATGAAAAATACTTGTCAGCGAGAAAGACAATTTTGTTTTCTTTTGCCTGACAAGTCTTTTTCACACACACAAAAAAAGAAAATGCTACAAACACCCACAATGTCATTTCTTGGTTTAATAAACATCAGGTTTTGTGGACCCCAGCACACAGAGACATTTTGTTTTCCTCTCGTGTGTTTTGATCCAGGTAGTAATGTCATGTTCTCAAGCTTACGCATTTTGTCACCACCTCCAAGCGTCGCATTCTCGCAGAGTTTCGACTTTCTGCTATGCATAGTTTACTTTTATGGGCCGAAAAACTGTGTCTCATTTTCTCTGTCGAACTCCGTATATCAGTTAGCCCTAAAACTCTCCGTGTATGTTTATAACGAGACCGAAGGTTTTGCAGCATTGGCGAAATCAAATCTATACACTGTCATCTAGGAGAAATGGTCTCTTACGGCATTGTCAAATGCCGTAAGAGACCGTGAAACGTGCTCAAGCACACTCATATGCAAACGTGTGAACCAGCCCTAGGCTCTTGTACGCCCCGCGACACCGTAAGTGCGAACAAGCTACAACCAATTTTTCCTCGTTTTCTTTCAAAATTGAAACGCCGTCATCAAAACTCTTGGCGTATGTTGAAAGAGCTCATAGGGGGCACCGAGTTGAGCGGTGAAAGTTTGATTTTCGTCGACGCTTTAACCGAGCAACGTGCGAAAAAGCAATGTTGCCTCGTTCCCGCAGTCCGTTCCCACGCCCACAGCTTGGGCGATGCTTCCTGAGGAATTCGCGAGTTTGAGGCGTGGGAAGGGTGAGGATCTGCACTCACGTCTCCGTGCTCCAGGTGCTGACGGTGTGTCCGTGGGTGACGAGCAGCATGCTCCCGTCAACGGTGATCTCCAGGTCGCTCGGCGCGCTCGACAGTTCCAGCTTTGCCACTTCCGAGCCACTCACATAGTCCCAGAACCTTGAACAAAAAAAAGATTGCCTATTTCAAACGTTCCGTCGAACGCGATGAGGGTGCGATGGCACTAACACGCGGTTCGTAGCCACACCGCCGCGGTGCACGAAACGCATCTCGGACTGGAGCGTTTGCCGCATCTAAAGAAGTGGTCCCCCTATTTTTGGCAGACGACGTGACAAAAGTGTCGTGCCGTCGCCCCACCAGGACTTGCCACTGGAAATGGAGAGCTCCCTGGTTCGATACCAGGACCAGGCGGATTTTTTCGGTCGCGCACCAGTCACTTAGCTGTGTTTGGAGATTTCTGTTCGTCCTTCGTCCCCCTTGTTCTTTTTCTCCAGGGATTATCATAGTCATATGTATAGTTGCTTTTGTCTTTGGAACGCAAGCAGAACAGACACACACCGGACAGTCTTGTCATCCGACGCCGAGACAATGCGCTTGTCGTCAAAAAGGAACAGCACTTTCTTGATGGCAGACGTGTGACCCTTGAGCATCGTCGGAGCTGCAACAATACATGGTGAGCGAGTTAAGTCTGGTCCCATGCCCAAATTAAGTCAAGCGGAGCATATCATATAACCAATAGTGTACATTCAACTAACATGCAGTTCTGAAGCGATGTTCTGGATGAAAACGACCGATAAGTCTAGAACACTTGGCAAGCACAGAGTGTGGTAGGTCGTGCGAAAACACATTGTTTTCAGCTGAGGGCTTTAGGGAACAACTTCAATCAGACAAGACATTTGAACTCCTCTCTGACACTGGAGTTCTGCACGAAGCAAAGTAATCACTCGGTGTGCCAAGGCAGCACAGGCGTAGGCAGTCGTCCTAGCAAGACTGAAGATCTTGCCAGCACGAACTGTCGCCTTACTTCGACGCAAGCGTCGGTCCACGACCACATCAAACAATTTCAGACAAATCAATCATTTCACTCGCAAAAATATTTCAGCGTTTCCATGGGAATGATGCAAACTACGCGGATTTAAGCCTCACCTGCATCTTCTTTGTTGATGTCGAAGACCCTGATTGTCTTGTCATTGCTGCCGGTCAAGAGCCTAACGCCCTCGGCATCGAAGTCAACGCATCGCACGATGTGGGGGTGGGTGAAGGTGTGCAGCTCTTCGCCAGCCACGGCATTCCACAGCTGTGAGACATTCGGCCGAGTCAAGATCGAGCGAGCCACTTGCTTCCGGTGTTGAAAGCGAACAAAAAATTGCTCGGCTCAAACATGCCGTCAAATGCAAACGAAGGAATGATAGCACTTGATGAAGGTGTTTAACAAGCAGCACTTTCTATCGGAATTTAGCACTACAGTGTCACGTCACACTGTTATATCACGTAACACTGGGATGCCATCTGACACTGTGACATCAGTAACACAGTGACATCACTAACACTGTGACGTCATCTGACACCATCTGACCCCTCTCCTATGGCCTCGCTACATTGCAATTAACGCCAACAGGAGCAAGCACGGTCCATGCGAAGTTTTTACAAAAAGAGTTTGCCTTAAAAAGGAACGTCCGACCTTTGCAGTGAAGTCGGCGGCGCCGGTGGCGGCCCTGGAAGCGTCCTTGTTGAGTGCCACGCCCCACACCGCCCCCTTGTGACCGACAAAAGTGCCGATCCAGTCCCCGGTGTCGCCCTGCCTGAGCATAGGCTTGCCATCTGGAAACACGACCACCAGATTCGCTCTTGTCACACAGACGGCGCATAGCATTGCTCCCTCTTACGATGCGACCACAACCTGTAACCGCATTGGCTGTCCGTATACCTCCCAGACGTATGCGAAACGACAATCAACCGTCTTGACATGCTAAAAAGTAGGAGCTGACATTTATAACGACATCAGCTGTGTTCACTCGAGAAACATGAACAAAGCAGATTGCACTGCATCATGGCAACTGTCAATAGGATTCCAGCGAGAGGAAGTAGGCATAAAGTGGCCACGACGTCTTAAAGCCTGTCACGGTTGCACATTTTCTCTCGCATTTGACACAACAGTCTCTGCAGATATAAAAGATCGCCTTGGAGCGCGTAGCCGTGACAACGGCTCGAAGATGCTTCATCAGTGCACACAAAACTTGTTTGGCTGCACCGTCGATTTTTGCTCCCCTCGGAGCGATGTAGAACTGTCTGCAATATGCGCTGCACCTTCCACCAGCCACTGTTTCAGCCGCGCACCACTGAGACCTCCGAGAAACGATTGTCTGGGGACGCTTCGAAAGTATGAGCTGCCATTTGTAAGGATATCAGCCGAGTTCACTCTCAAATCACCAAGAAAATGTGGGCTCTCATCCGTGAACAAGGTCATGACGGTTACCATGAGGTGGCGCGACTGGCAAAGGAGCTTGCACTGTGCTATGCTAAATGTACAGGGGTCTCCAGCAAAAGGAAGCAGGTGGAAAGCTTTAGGACACTGCCTTGACACCACACTAATGTGAAGCCTGTTATAGTTAGCAATTTTTCTTTTCGTAATCGCAAATTACTGCGACCTTACCATACGGCGACAGCCTTAATAGAATGAGCTCTACGCCTTGTGTCCAAGCTCATTTGGTTCAATGAAGCCCTGGGACCTGAAACCCCTCGGGCAAATGTTTTCTGGACCAAAATTTGCTGCGAACTGATTTCTGTCCACAAGCATTCATGATGGAGAACTGAGGAAAAACAAAATGGACGGTCCTCCCAGTGTTTGCACAAAACCTGGGGGGGCTTTGTTCAACAAATGTTTAGTTTCTCCTATAAAGAAACGGAAGTGATGGAACTGACAATATCGCATCTGATTGGTTAGAGGCTCAAATGACGAAAGTTAACATTTGTCGAACATAGCACCCCCTCCCGTTTTTAAATTGAGGTAGTGAGTAACAATTCATTCAATTAAGATGCCCACTAGCCGTTTTATTTATTTGCCCACTCGTGAGAGGCAAAGCTCGGCTGATACTCCATTTGTTGCTTATCCACTATTGATTGATTGCTCGATAATACCTAAAAAGGTTGATTTGCTGAGCCTTGGCAGTGACACAAGGTTGGAGAACATGTAAAATAATTTTGAAACCAGCTAATCCACAGAATTTTTATACGGTTACGTGATAAGAGCTCCTATAATACTACTTATAATAGTGACATTTCTTGGCACCAAGCAAGCGCCCAAGTTATCTGAAAACGCTAGTTTTCAAGAAGCACGTAACGCAGACACCCTTGTTCTGAGAAAAACCTGGATTTTCATAATTTTTTTATATATACACACACACGCACAAAAAAGAACACACACAAAAAAAAAAGAAAATGAAGTTGCAGTTGTGCGACAAACGATGCCGCAGAAAGAGCATAGGGGCGCTACCAAAGACGAAATGCGCCGGTACCTACACTTCACGGACTAAGGAACGTCGACTTCCTCAATAACCAAAATAAACAAAACAGTCGGGAGAATATGTTCATGCGCCGTACCGGCGATATGACACGAAGACTAAAACCAAGAGCCGCTGCGCCATCCCCGATTCGAGTGACGAAAGCACATGGGAAGGCCGGCGGCAGCCCCGCTACTGCGTGGTTGGGGGCGAACTACAGTGAAATGTAGTGAACGGTACGCGAAGAAGCGTTCACCTTTGCAGGCCGATATTGAGTAGTAAGATCCCGTCGGCGATAACTTGGAGAAACAGACGTCTACGACGGGTCGAGTGTGGCCGGAGCAAGTCAGCGGCGTTTGCCTCAGACCAGCCATTTTTCGAATACGACCGGAAGTGAGTCGATGGCAGTCGGCTTCCGGCGAGCGACGCACGCCGCTGACGTCTCTGACGCCGGTCGTCCCTAGATGGCGGGACGGTCGCTTGGGGTATTTTGCGTTGCGTGTGTTCTCGCGCGAATCTTTAAATCTAGTGTTGCATAGTTGCACTGCTCGAACCCATTTCAATAAAATGACCGAGCAAAAAAAAAAAAAAAAAAAAATTGCTGCCGGATTTTGCAGTCGCATTTTCATCTCCTGTCCGCCTGAGGACTTACGAGCTGGCGCTTATGATATTCTCGTGATACCTAGATAGAGTATGTCACGTACGCGCTCAAAATTATGAATACTGGCGCTTTTAAAGGGATACTTCAACGAAATGCGAAATGTACCCGTCGTGTTTAGAAATAAGCTGAATATGATCCACAATATCTGTAATTGACAATCACACGTTTGTATTTTGAGCCTGATGGCTGTATTTTTGGTTATAAACAGGCCACTCAGTTAAGCGCTTGGAGAGCAGCCAGCGGAGAGCATGTGATATCCGCCACAATCGTGACGTAGATTGTCTCGAGACCAGCAAAGCTGCGACGAAGATGATGTCGAGAAGATGTCCTAGCCGTTCCAGCCTCCGAAGCGGCCGAAGCACGCCAGCGATCGGGCCACCGCATCTAACCCCAAAGCTGTTTTTGTACGAATTTTGAATGACGGGTTAATCTTCTGTTCTTGTAGAGAGACAATAGCGACTTCTGGAACACACGAAAGAGAGCCCTGGCCCGCAGGGTGGCTCGTTCCGCTTATTATAAGCGGATTCGCGCTTTCCAGTCGCTTGTCGCGTTTTTGTTTGGGCTTATTCGCGTTTTTCCGGTAAATATTGTTATTTTAGTGCTCGTCGTGCTCACTGGCAGCGCGTTTGTCGTCAAAAACGCGAAAAAAAGCATGACCGTTTGGCGCCGCGGTTAAGTGGCGCACGCTATCGTCCGTCACAAAGTACAAAACTATTACTATCCATTCACGGCTCTGAGTCGCGGTCGTTGTCGACTTTCCTAGGTTGGGGTGCCCACAACAGCTGTGAAATGAGCGACCATCGAGTCCAGGCTCCCAGGCAGAAAAAAGCGTCTTTATGTCGTGAGCCCTCCGCACGTGTCTCCTGCCAGCCACGTCGCACGTGGGTCACTCAACAATCACCACAGTCGTCGCGTCTAGTTGCCATTGTATTTTGCGCAAAGTGGCTTCGAAGTCGTCAAAGTATGGCAAAAGATATTGTAAAGAGTGGGAAAAGGAAACACAGCTGAAGGACTGGCTACGACCAGTCACCGGAGACGATAAAAAAGCAACGAGCAAGTACTGCAAGTGCGAGATCCGCGCTCATCATGCCGACCTAGTTCAGTACATTGCAACAGAAAAACACGTGAGGAACTCTCGGCTACTTTCCAGTGCACGTTTGACTACCATGGGCTTCACCAAGTCGTCGCCTCCAGGAACGATACCAGAACTGGAGCTCAAGCTGGCATGTTACTCAGCGTGCCATGCCACTATCCGCTCTGTGGATCATCTCGGCGAGCTGATACAGCCGTCCACTGCGTGCGAGGTAAAGCTGCACCGAACAAAATGCGGAGCACTTAATAAAGTTATTGCCCCTTGCCTGTTTGAGGACCTCGTCAAGGACATAGGTGTCTCGCAGTACTCATTGTTGATTGATAAAAGCACGGACGTATCAACACAAAAACCGGTCGCTGTCGTAGCTTGATACTTCAGCACATCACTAAAGAAAGTGGTGTCCACGTTCCTGGGACTATTCACGCTCGAGGGTCAAAGCGCCCAACAGATTGCACAAGGCCTTCTGGACTTCTTGACCAGTGTCGGTCAGGATTTCATGAGGTGCATTGGAATTGGAACGGACGGCTGCAATGTTATGGTTGGGAAAAACAATTCTGTGTACACGCATTTGCGCCGAAAGAACGAGAACCTCGTGCTTGCCAAGGGCGTATGTCACTCATTTCAGCAATAGAGAGTTTTAGAACACGGGGCCCCGAAGCTTGGGGCCTCCAAAGAAATAGGGGCTCACCACTGCGCATGCGCAGAACCCAAACTCTGTTAGGGGCTTTGGGTTGGCGCTTGGGCCCCTGGGCCGGTTTGCTCATCTTGCGGCTGCGGTCGCGGCTGCGGCCAAGAGGGATTTTTACGTCACGTGACCAGCTCCATGGGGACGGCGGGGAGATCCACATCGCTTCATGCAGAAAAGCCTAATTTCGCCCGGAGAAACTGATTGCAGGGACTTTCAACTGGAGTCCAATTGACCGCCCCTTTATACTGTAGGAGCGGCATTTAAAGTTACGGCTAGGGAGAGTAAATAGGAGCCAAAATAAAGAAAAAAACCACATGAGATAAAAGCAGTAGCAGTATATTTATATACCTCCGCCGGCGCCCGCGTTTCGCGCCTTCTGCTATGGTCCAGAGGTTAAAACGCCGATACTTGTCGATGAAAATAATCCCTGGAGAAGGGGAACAAGAGGGACAAAGGACAAACACAAATCTCCAAACACAGCTAACACTTGTCGTCGCGGCGTGAAAGTTTCTGGTTCAAATCGCGCTAGGGACTTTTTTTTTTTTTTGTCTATTTTGCGCGTGTCTTACTTTTTAACTGTGGTGCTTTTTAGGAAATTATCCACTTGCACTACTGCGCCTTACACGGTTTTTACTGTTAGTCCCACCTGTTCAATCGAAACACCGGGAAGAAAAAAAAGATCAACGCAAGTTAACGCGCTAATACAATCATTTCATAATGTTCATTAAAAGGAAACCAAGGTAAGAGCATCGGTATGGCTTTCACACAAACGGAGCCGAAACAAGCATCCTTTCCCCAGCAACTAAAATTTTATCTGTTTTTAAATAACGCTCTTGCTACGATTCCTTTTAATAACAAGAGACGCCTATTTAGGACTAAAAAACTGCAGTTGTGACAATAAAAAAAAATAATAAAAAAACAAGCAAAAAGAAAAAGAAAAAAAAAAAGACTAGCAGCTGTGGATACATTGATTGAGCGAAATCCTACAGGCAAGGCAACAAATCAAACGTCTCAGAAAGTAGTAAAACCGAAATAAAAGAGATCATACTTTTACTTGCATGAAATGTGATAAAAAGTATATTTATACTCTTTACATTTTGTTGTGGCAATCGTTTTGTAATATTAACACATTACTTGTTAAATTTTAGTTAGAATCGCAGACGATCACGACCGAACGCAAAAATGAATCAGGCGTCGACATCGCAGACCCTCTTTCTAATGCAAACACCTAAAATGACTTTGGATCAAGAAATGGAATTAACTAGACCTTGAACTATGCAGAGAAGGCTGGCGGCGCGCATGCACAGCTGTGGCGTTTTCTTCGGGGATACCGTAGCGGAGGAGAAAAACGATCAACTACAACTCCACCTGCAACAAAACTAGTTTCGAGGATTTCGCGGATCAAACATTGCGCGCATCCGGAAGGAGATGGAAGAAACGCTTTTGAACGAAGCAACAATAGACACACAAGCAGATTTGGGGAAGGCCAATCTAGGTCACTGCAGCTCAATAAAGCCGTCAAAATCTAGATCCTTTGGCCGAAGGAGTGCCGGTGCTCGCCTAAAAACGTGTTCGCGCATTTTCACACAGGAACCTCCTAAACCAGCGATTTCCGAAAATGGCTCATTGCGATCGTATACCAAGCATTGGCGTTACAATCTTCCGCTGACGGAACCACTTTAGCTCCAGAAAAATGACGGGCTCTGCGTCTAGAATCAAGATGACGTCACCGACACTCTTCTAGCACCAAACGTGACATGCCATATATATATATATATATATATATATATATATATATATATATATATATATATATATATATATATATATATATATATATATATAGAAAGAGAGAGAGAGAGAGAGCTTGTGCCTTGTATTTTCTTTGGCGTTCGGTAGCTCGTCTGCAAGTTTGCAATCGGTTCAGCTTTGCCCTGGGGTCTGATGATCTTCCGTGGATTGTTCCGGCGGAAATGTTTTTCTAAGGTGGAAAAATGTATTTCAGATACTAAGCACAACATAGTAAGAAATGTAATTAAGATAGTGTAGCATTATGGTGCGTTTTCCGGGTGCTCCAATTTTTCTTCTCGGCGACTTCAATTTCCCATCTATATCATGGTCAAACGACGTTCCTTGTGTAAATGTACATTCTGAGGAATGTATTTCGTTTATTAACCTATGTCTAGATTTTAGCCTTTCACAACTTGTTCTCCATCCCACCAGAGTTACCCAGTCGACAGCCAATGTATTAGACCTCATTTTGACCAATCATCCTGAGTATGCAACTCCCATAACATATCTGCCCGAGATTAGTGATCACAAAGTGCTGCATTTTTCTCTAAAAGCGTCGGCAACGAGACCCACTTTTCAGCCAAAACAAATTCGTGATTACGGAAAGGCCAACTTTGAGCAAATTAATAATGACCTTGCCATTTTCTTGAACCAGTATCTAACAACTTCTTCGGGGCGTTCTGTCGAAGATAACTGGAATATCATAAAGTTGAAATTTATCTCTCTTATCAACAAGCATGTCCCACTAAGAAATATATTCGAAAATACCCAGTCACCATGGTTTACGAAAGCCCTAAAACGGTTATCAAATAAAAAAAAACGCTTATATCGTGCTGCGAAGTTTTCAACGTGTGGGCATCGCTGGGCTGCGTATCAGTTGTCTGCAGAAGTATATAAAAAGGCGATTGCAGATGCGAAATCAATTTTTTTTTCAAATACTCTCCCAAATATGTTAATAAATGACCCCAAAAGGTTTTGGAACACTGTCAGCAAGAAAGACACTTTTTCAATTTTACTCAAAACGTCAAGTAGTGATAGTGCCTCTAGTGATGACTGCGCTAATATACTAAATAATGTGTTTATTGAATCATTTTCCAATATTAGTAACATAAGCTACCCTTCAATTGTGTGTGCCGGTTATTTACCAATGGATGCTATTCTTGTTGACCCTATTGGTATAGTTAAGATTATAGATGGGCTGAAATTGTCTTCTTCTTCAGGAGTGGACGGCATTAATTCAAAATTTCTTAAAAGCACCAAGTTATATTCTTCAATTATTCTTGCTAAATTATTCGAACAGTCACTCCAAGAGGGTGACCTACCCTCCGACTGGAAGGTGGGGAAGGTGGTCCCTATTCCAAAAGCTGGTGACAAACATTCTCCTCATAACTATCGTCCCATTTCGTTAACCAGCATCCCATGTAAACTTCTCGAGCACATCATATTTTCCCATCTTGTAAACTTCCTAGAAATGAATAATTTTTTCACCACAGCTCAGCACGGATTTCGTAAATCATTGTCATGTGAAACTCAGCTTCTATCTTTCACTCACGACATTCATTCTCTCATTGACCAAGGCTCCCAGGTGGACTGCATCTTCTTGGATTTTGCAAAAGCTTTTGATAAAGTGTGTCATAAACTATTACTATTGAAACTTGCTAAACTTAACATTGACCCTAACGTTCTTGCATGGATTCATTCTTTTCTTACTAATCGTTCGCAATTTGTAACAGTCAATAATGAAAACTCTCCACTTGCGTCAGTAAACTCTGGTGTTCCCCAGGGGTCTGTTCTAGGCCCCTTACTATTCTTAATTTACATTAACGACCTACCAGTTAATATGTCATCATCCGTCTGTCTCTATGCCGATGATTGCGTAATATACCGTGAAATCCGAAGTAACCAAGACACGCTCACACTTCAGTCTGATATTAACTCTGTGTCTCGTTGGTGTGAGTTGTGGCTAATGAAACTAAACACTAGTAAATGTAAACACATGAGAGTAACCCGTCAGTTTAGTGAGAGTCCTTCTTACTACCTTGATGGCGACTCCTTGGAACAAGTGTCGTCATACAAGTATCTTGGTGTTAACTTAACTTCTAACCTTTCATGGAAACCCCATATAGAATATGTCACTAATCGTACTAACTGCATGCTGGGTTATTTAAAACGGAATTTTTCTTTAGCACCTGTTTCACTTAAATTGGTCCTCTATAAAACATTAATAAGACCTAAGCTTGAGTATGCAGCATCCATCTGGGATCCCGATCATATTACCCTCATCACTGCTTTAGAATCCATTCAAAATAGATCAGCTCGTTTCATTCTATCGAACTATCACCGCACCGCCAGTGTCTCGTCAATGAAGAATAATTTATCTTTACCATCTCTTTCACTTCGCCGTAAAATTTCACGCTTATGCCTTTTTCATAAAATTTATTTTCATAATCCCCTATTACGCGACCATTTCATAACTCCCCCCTATTACATCTCGCCTCGTGTAGATCACCAGCACAAAGTTGGAGTCCCAAGCTCATTAACCAACACATTTCATTCATCTTTTCTACCACGCACAGCTCAAGAATGGAACCACCTTCCCGGTTTAATTGCTGCCATAACAGACTCTAATCTTTTTCGAAGTGCCATAAATAACCATTTTTGCGCTGATTTCTGACCTGTTTGTTCACTTTTTATTTGTTTTAGTATTGCTGAATTGTTATATTTTCCCTGCCTACGCTCTCCCCCTCTGTAATGCCTTCGGGCCCTGAGGGTACAATAAATAAATAAATAAATAAATACTCCAGACGAAATGTATCACAAGATACCAAAATTCAGCCAAACGTATTTGAAATACATTATCTTGAGTAGACCTTTTAGGATAGGCACAAGTCTGTATACAAAGAATACTTGCTTACCCGTAGTGCCCCAGGCATTTGCCCAGAAGAAAACTTTTCAGTCACCAGTACTGGACTCAAGCGCATATCCGCTAAATAGGTGCGTCTCCTTGTCCTGACGCAACACATTGACCTGACGGAGCGCATTGCCCTTTTTGAGACATTGACAGTGTCCTTCATTGCGCAGCAGATATTCACCTCGACGTTGGTGGTACCAAGTGATTCTGGAATATGAGCGCTTATAATCAATGTGAGAGTGAGAATGACAGGGTGTTTCTTTCGAACGGCTGCAGCCTCCAGCACGCGCCCGCTGCCTTCCATTGTGCTTTTGCTGCAGGAGCTCGTTTGAGGTGCATTAGACGCCGAAGCAATGTTGAACGTAAGAAGCTCTCGCAAGAGACGCTGAGGGACTTTTCTGCCGTACACACCCCATCGTAGACTATTTGTGACGAGCGCCACCGAAGGCGTCCCTGTGTGTGTGCTATGTATGTGGGGCAGACTATACGGTTAACCGAGGCACAATATTTTTAGTAGTCTGTTTAGTTAGGTGCGCCCGCGTGCAGACACAATATACCCTTTTTAAAATTCCATCAATTAAGCTACAATGGCGGTCGCCATTTCTTGGTCACGAAGCGTGTGATTCGATCCGAGACGACCCCGAACGCTGACGCAACATTCGTTTTGAGTGCAAGCTGAACCGAGTGGACGCCGAACTCAGATGGCTGACTCATATTGGCTATGCCCTTTGTAACGGGTGGTAGCTTGCGCCACCTAGCCTCGTATCCAATACTAGGTCAGGGTCGGTGACCGAACAATGGCTGACTCGGTAAAATGGCGCGCTTACCTCAGTCTGTTAAGAGTCGGCTTTCCCAGAGTTTGATACCAACAAACGCCGTGGACACGTATACAATACGCTGGTATACTTTGTCTTCCTTGATTGACAACTGTGCGGTGCGTATACGTCTATGCATAAAGCGCTCGCGATCCACCAAATATTTGATTTCAGCGAAGCAGTCATTTTTGAGAGCCGCTTTATTTTCCCTACCAGGGCGCCGGGTCGTCGTCGACCGTGCGTGTTCTCATAGTTGCCAGCGCATGCCCTGGGTTACTCTTGGACATCTCCGCAATTCTTTTCGCAGTCCTCGATGGTCGCGAACTTCTGGCAGTTGTGGGGTCCTGTCTCCGACGGGATGGTCTCACATTCCATGGTGGTCGGGTTGTACTGCGCAGTCGCTGTCACGATGTGGTTCGGGTCGTTCTCACCCGGATCGGTGCAAGCTGTTGGACAGGAAAATAATAAAAAAAATTAATATTCGAAGTTTGTTTGTTCTTTTTCCGTTTCCGGGGTATTTGATGAAATTTTCACGGCTATAGGATACGACGGGGAATAATCTTTTGACTTACTCTCGAAACACAACATATATTTCCTCTTTCCCTCTCTCTGTCTCTTTCGTTTGGCTAATCAGTATGGACCATAATTACTGGCGAATATTTTTAATTGAAGTAGTTTTATGTGCCGTCAATGCTAAATTCTAACTTGCTGCTTGGAAGTTGGAAGTTTCCGTTGTGAATAAGTAATTTAAAGAGAGCAGTGTTTTTGTTAACATAAAGATCAAACTAGAAATGCAAAAAAAAAAAAAAAAATTCTACTTATTTGAAAAGGCCACGCGACTGATCGAACTGAATTTTTCACCAATTGTCGCCACTAATCATATTGTCTCGTCTCAGACCATGAAAAGAAGATTTCATGTACAGTTTACTATCATTAAGCAGCTAGCAAGTTTTTTCTTCTTTGAACACCGATCGGTTGTCTGTTTTTGCGCACGGCTTTACAAATTATTAATCAAATCTGAGTATCCGTGAATTTAAGTAGGTTTTATATAGCATAGAAAGCAAGTAAAACGGATGATGCAAGCGAAAAAATACAAAAGTACACAAAAACAAAAACAGACAAGATGAAAAGAAACAACAAAAGAACACAATAAAAAGACAATACAACAGCACGTGACCTTTTTTTGTCTCTCTCAGTGTGAATTTGTATTTAGAGTACTGAATGATGTCGATTCTAAATAAGCAAACAAAGAAATAGAAGGTGTCGGGCCCGCCGAAAGACGGCGAGCTTTTACTAGGCGAGCGTTACGAACATTGAGAGATCGCCGATTTGGTGCGAGACGTTGCATGGAAAATTACAGTATACGCGGACGCTCCGCTCATGCTAGCAAGCAGGCAAACAGAAATGCAACGCCGAGAATCGCAGAAGGGGGATCCCAACAGCTCAGGTTTTTGGAGGATTTTCTGCGATCAACAAGCATGCTCTATATTTCTCAGAAAAGCCTGGACCAAACATATAAATCGACATTAGCGACGCCAATGTACCCCAGCCTTATGGTACACACATCTGTCTATGAGCAAAGTAATACCAGCGGCTTTTAAAGGCGGCTTTTAAAGGCGGAACAAAACATTTGGCTACAGCATAATCTGATAAGACCATTGTCCAGCAAGACCTGCGTCACTCACTAAAAAAAAAAAATTGATTAAGGGGCCGAAGAAACCTAAAGTGGATAAAATATATAACCATTCGCAGATTATAAAGCACGGCAAATGGCGTGTCCCGAACTTTTATTATCGATCCTCTACCAATAAGTTTGAGAAATTGGCGTACAAGAACGCATTAAAAAATTTGAAGCAAGAAGCGTGATTTTATTAAGAGATGTCCCGCGTTTCTATAATGTTCTGTTGCCATAGAATGATGAAGACCATCTACTTACTTTGAGGATAGGCGCAAACATGCTGAGGACCGGCGGTCACAGTTTCTGAAACCAAGTAGAACAAGCGGGTTTTATAATGAAATTGACTACCACAATTTTCACAATATAAAATTCACATTCGCATGCCTGATATGTTGCACCTTCATTCCGTGGTTTGTACCATCTTTCTGGAGGCTCTTACTTAAATGGCAATTCGCGCAGTTGAGTTTGACTTCGTTTAACTACCATGCACATTGTGAAAAGATACGACGGCGAGTTAACGAATGCAACCAAGTGATGCAACGATTAGCTGCCATGCTAAACCCAAGTCGTATCCTGACTGAAGCACGAACAATGTGGTTAAATTCAGTTAAAATCAGCTGTGAGAATAGGCGTAGAAACGACATTCTTCTGAGCCACACCAAAACACCCTTCTTTTATTCATCAGATATATTGCAAGAAGTCTCGGTATAGTCAGGAGCTTTATTAAAGACGCATACAAATATAAACCTTCAAGGAAGAACATGGCGTCCTCCAGTTGATTCAATGCCGTATGCTACCATTGCGTTCCTAAGAAACCTGCAGCATCACAGTAGTCGGTATAGTATTCGTCTGAAATTTAAATACCCGAGCTCCACTGACCAACACTCAGTAGATTCTGCATCCAAGAAATCGCACTATCAAGTTGATGAGTATAGGCGGCATAACAAATGTTCCATGGGAAACTTTACAAGGCAGTGAAACTGCAGAACAATCTAAAGCAATGTGTACATCATAGGACTCGAAAATACTCACTGCAAATCAGGACGAAGCAGATTGCCAGCAGGACTACCACCTTGGAAGCGCTCACAAAGTTAGCTGCCATTATTTCTGCTTGTTGTACGACTGTTGAAGAAGACCACAGATGACGATGACTACGGAGGTAAGCCGTGTCCTTTTATACGGTTTTCCTACCGTGCAATCTCTACTCCGCGTGATGTTGAGCAGGAAACGAGAGATTGATCGTGTTAATAAAAATAAGTTTGACTGGAACGTTCGAACTCTGTCATGCACATGGTTCATAGTAACAGTAGGAACCATGCACGATTCCTGGAAGAGTAGGAACAGTTTTCTCGGTAAACGCTTCTTATGTTCGGAAACATGTAATGAAGTGGATAATTATAAAAAAAAAATGATATTCTCAGAATCAACGATGAAAAGTTTAATCAGCGTGTACGATGGCTTTTTCCTAGAAAGATTTCTACGAAAAAAAAAAAAAACCTGCCATATGTCAAACATATATGTCACGCCGGAAAACGGGGACAGCGCCTGTTGATGCAACTTTTGTGTACCATTCAGTATTTTGCCGTTCTACCACCAACGTACGATGAGTGATTTGAAAGGTTGCGTCTATGGAGCCATTAAATGAGCATCGCCTAGAGTATCGGGACTCCGTTTCCCGACATTGTTGCGGGCGCCGCCATTTTGGCTCGTATGCAGAGCAGACGCAACTGCCGATCGTCATGGTTCAAAAGTGCGACTTCCCCAGCACTATATTCGGCGTTAGGAAGGTCATGTAATATTGCTTTGCTCTGTCGCGAACTGTTTTAACATTTGTGGAGGGCGGAAAAGCGTTTCCTGTGATTTCAGATAGAGCTTCAAATAACTGGCAACCATGATTTTAAGACACAATATGGCCAAGCGTCGTTACTCTGAAGCGTAGCTTATTTAGTGGCACTAGTTGCGTCCGGATTACACATGGCCACCGATGGAGGAAAAACCTGGGACTTACGGTCCCTGACATCTTAAGAAACGCTGGGCTACCTATGTTCACAGTTCTTTGCTTCGTGATTGGTTCTCCGTCGTTTTCATTGACAACGTGGTGCGGTCTCATTGGCTGGGGGGCGATAATGAGATGCTCGGGACTCACGTACCCAGCGCCACCTACAGGGTGCGGCCGTAATTGGACCAACGCACATTTCACATGCAAAATTCGAATAACAACCGTCCGTCCTAACATTCGGCCATTTGGGTTCCAGAAGCGAAAAGTCAACAGAACTCACTTTATTAAAAAAAAAAAAAAGCTAATCTTAATTAACATGTCAAAAAAAAAAAATTATTACCTTGAGGGTCTCTCGATCTTTGAAAATTTTTCGACCGTCGAAGCCAGGGGCCGCTCCAAAATGTTTGGCTAAGGGACCGGTTTTGGGGATCTGTCGCAGTGTTGAGGGCCGTAAAATAAATAAGTAAATACAGATGAGGAACTGGTAAATAAATAACACTAGATAAGCTTATCAATACAAAATTAAAAGTAGAGCAAATATTTAAAAGAAGGCTGCATGTGTGCATATACTGACCGAGCATAAATCAAAGCTCAATGAAACTTTGGCATATACTCACACAAGGTACAAGACTAACGAAAATGGCAGAACTGATGGTAAGAATATGCAATAGTTAGGACACAGGACACCAAGCACAATATGCTGATAACGTGGTTATCAGCATATTGTGCTTGGTGTACAGTTAGATACGTTGTTAGATATCAAAAGGGACTGCGAATGGTGATGGTGGTGACGACAATATTCAAAGGTTAACATGGCGAAGGGACCCCCGTTAAGATAGGCCATGGACCGATCCGAAGACCTCTGTGGGCTGCATTCGGCCCACGGGCCGGGGTTCGCAGACCCCTGGCTAAACCGTAAGACTGCTTCTTAAATTAAATGCATACGGTGTGCGAGGTGTCGCCTCGACGATGATCGAGAATTTTCTCAAAAATCGTTATCAATGCGTCGTAATAGACAGACAGCGCCCCAACCTGAAGAAATGGACGTCAGATGAGTGTCGCAGGGAAGCATCCTTGGACCCCTTCGTTTTAAAGGGACCATGAAATGATTTTAAAATCGAGTTTCATCCACCGCACGTCGTAAAAGGTGTGAAAAGAAACACAAAAACACAAAAATAGGGAGCCCAAAAAAATCATTTGCTATAGAACTTTTAAAAGAAAACTGGACTCTTTTGCGCCTTCCTTCCTTCGCCTGTTCACTACGATGCATACGCAGAATCGGTGCACGTCAGCCGAATCCACATCGCCTATTGGGTAAGAGCCTACCTCACCAGCACCGCGATCGTAAACAATAAATAGCCGGCGAATGTTTCCTAAAAGTTTTGTTAAATAATATTCAGATCCACATTTTGTAGCATAATTAGAGATGTGTGGCGAAAATTGCCAAATTTGATAATGCTGAGAGCCAAGCGCCATCTATCGTGTGGTAAACGAAGCAACTACTGCGCGTGCGCAGTAGGGCAGGGCCGCCAGTTACTTGGGTGACGGCGACCGACGAACATTTATTTTCTTTGTTTTCCTTCCCCTCAAAACTCTGACTGACTGAACGTTTATTTTTCTACGTGTTCTTCCCGCGCGTGCCGACTTCAAGCAGCAAAAAAACAGTACTTAAAACAGACCACGACGAACAAGAACGCTGGATTCACCGACTCCGACGAAGCGTATAGGCCTAGCAGGCATTCCGACTCGGCGCTGCGTTGCTTCGTCGCAAGACCGTCTGCTATACGACCGGCTGGCGTGCTAAATGGAATATGCCCGCGCGACCCTTGTGGACCCTTCCCGTATTATAGTTTGATCACTGACCTCAATTCTAGATTAAGAGGTGAGGAGGTCAATCTCTTCCCCTTGTTTTCCGAGGCAGTGTTGACGAACACTCGTCGAAAAGGGACTCTCGTCGATTCTATCTTCTTGTTTTGTGTGATATAGAGCTGAAATAAACGCCGTATGGATTGCCTTCGTAACACGGTATGTACACTTTGTTATTGGTATGCCATTTTTATTCTGACAGACTGCACGTGTCGACCCCGGTCCAACCTTTCTTTGCCGAGTGTCGCGTCAGTATCGAGTTGCAATCGTAAAAGAACGGTCCCGAAGCGCTTACCAACAGCGCGAATACAATACTTCCATCAAGCGCGCGCGTCCGCTCCGAGTGTAAGCAGGTATTTACGTGGCTCTTGCTGACACTCGTAGTTCAAACGTATCTTTTTTAACGTCGGCTCGCTCCTGCATCTCCGAGGCCGCGAAAAACGCCATCTACGTCGCTTTGCAAACGACTGACACGGGCCGGCCCTTCTGCCAACAATGACGGGGTGGTGACAAGACTCGCTGCACTTCCCAACAGGCATACCGGCGTATGGGACTAGTCCCATGCTGTCGCTGTAGCGCAACATATCTCATTGAATTTCGCTCAGCTGCGATGCGGCGATGAGAGGCGCCGATTCAGGAAATACGTCGGTGACATCAGCGCAGTAAAACCTACCGGCGCACCCCAACTCGTTGCCGCTAACACTCCCATTCTCCTACTGCCGAGAGAACTTCCGGTTCCGGAAACGGTCTACGTCACGGCTTCTTTTGCGGTCAGTTGGAGAGAATGAAAAAGTCGATATTTCAATAATTTTTTGTGTAAAAGTTAATAAACCGAGACGAAAACGGATGCCTGTTCGGCATTCAGTGAACATTGACGGTTTAATGTAAAAGTTATCTGGAAAAAGTAAAAAGGTCATTTCATGGTCCCTTTAACTTATCCGTAAATGATATAGTAAATATAGACGTCCGCGCCGATTTTATAATATACGCAGACGACACCAGTTTGTTATTTTTTGGGGGAAGTTGTTGAAGAGATTGTGTGCACGGCGAATAACTTGCCACAGAAGATAAACGGTTGAATCATTTCAGACTTTTTAGTAATTAATGCCGATAAGACGAAGGCGGTTGGATTTCGTTCAAGAAATACACTTTGTTCATTTACAAATGCATTCTCTCGGAGGGTGCAATATTGATCTTGTGCCAAATGTGAAGGTTCTTGGTGTTATATTTAACAGCTGGGACGCGGAAGTGTAATGTACAATTATAGTGGTAAACGTGGGCATTGTGTATAAATGTCAACCTATATTTACCGATCTCAGTCATAATCCTTCCTTATAACTCCCCGTTTTACTCGGGCTATAATTACTGTTTTTGTTTTATAGGGAAACACGACGCCTACAAATATGTATGCACCCCTTACATGTTTTGCAAAAAAATAAAAAAAAATAAAAAAAGAAAAGTCATACGAATTATGTTTAAGCAGAATTCAATACTCAGACGCTATCATGATTCGAAAATCTTGGCATAGTGGCCGTTACGGACCATTTTAATTAAAACCCATTTTAATTAAAAACCATTTTAATTAAACCATTAAACCAAATTTAATTAAACCATTAATTAAAAAAACCAAACAGATCATTTTAGTTAAAAAGTGCCCCGTGTTGTCCACATCTTCACTTGTCCCCGTTTCTTTGGCGCTCATTACCAGTCATGAACCAACAAGCCCAGCTAAACATTTTGTTGTAATTAAAAACCTTTTACGTATCAGATGTCTGCAAGTCAAAATCCGCTTGTTTTTGTTTTTATCGCGAATATGAAGCAAAGAGTGTCTGCATATGCAAACAGTTGTGTCGACATTGCGTCAACGCCTCGATCAAGGAAAGACTATGGCTTCCAGGTGCTGCAGTTTTTGCTACCAAATGTATTATTAAACAGTTTGCAGATATATGGAATAGACCTCATAAGTTTTAGCAGAAAAGACATTAGATATTTCTTACTCTAGTGTTTGACCTTGTCTGTATAAGTCCATTCTCGTGTAGGAAAATGGTTTGTGTCTTTATTTTTTTTGTATAATGATGCCGTAAAATTTATTACTATGTATACTCTTTGTTTTCCTTGGTGCTAGTGGAGAGGAATCTATGTCAAGACACAACTATCTGCTTTTCTTTTTCAGTCCCCGTATCCACTGGAGACATACAATAAAGTTGAAAGTTGAAAGTCGTATCGCAAGCAGTTTTTGTCTATATTTTTCTCGGAGCTCAACACGGAAGTACAAAAATGTATATAAAAAAAGCAAAATCGGAGGCTTCGTATTTCCTATGTCCTATACAAGGAATTGCAGTGAAAGTGCAAGCGAGCTGGTCAACTTTAAACATTTTAAAACCTGAGGTGCACCGAAGGAGTTCTAAGAAGTTTTGAGGCCATAAAACAAATTACTGTATACTTCTCGTCAGGGATGGGCAGTATTTCAAATACAAGTATTTGAAATACGTATTTCAAATACTTTGTGTATTTTGCATTTGTATTTAATTACCATTTGAGTAATATATTTGACGCGTGTATCTAAATACTAAAACGTGGGTATTTCAAATACAATTGTAATTAAATACAATTTGGCGGGCGAAAATACATCTCTCAAATTTATTGTCACGACAATTCTTGTTTTTATGCATGTGGTTGTAAGATATAGTCTCCATCCTTTATTCGGCCATGGGGTTTTTTTCTTTTCCTCTTCCGGCTTTATTTTAAAGGCACTGTCCAGAGCAGGAAGAAAACTACGTTCTGCACCGAATGCAGTGTCCCTCAATAAAGCACAAGCGTTTAGTGACTTTGTGATTACGGTGCTAGTCCAGGGCAAGAATAGTGACGAAATCGACATTCACAGGCAGACTGGCTAAACAAGTGCCTGTGACAACTTGTGATGCTTTCCAGCCTGATTTCCATCCATATTTTTTCCTGGAACATTCTAGGTGCGCGGGTCGTCCAGAATTTGGTAACTGGTGCGAGTTGCAACAATAAAGAAAATTCTCTAGCTAGAGCTGCGCGTCTTGGTCCTCTCGGTTCTTTGTTGGTCTATTCGCCCCGAGATCGAACCGTGTCGCCACCGTGCGGCCGAAATTGGAAACGCGCGAAAGCGGGGATACCGCCGTGCGTCGTCTGCTACGGGCACGCTCAGAAGCATGGATCTCGACGACGCAAGCCAGTTTCAGGCTGAGCTTGACATTCCTTATTAAATGTTTTATGTTTTTGTTGCCGTTTCTTCTCACTAAAGGTTGTGTTGTATCGTTTCCCATGGATAAAAATTCAGCAAAGCGATTATTATTAAGTCGGAAGCTTCCATAATCTTAGTGTGTTGGTTTGTATACAATCGCTGGTCCCACATATTTTTGTTATCTCGCACAAACCGTAGCTTTCATAAAGCACTGAATCTTGAGTGGGTCTGTGGTTTGAGTAGAAAATTAACCAGGCTGATCGCTATCCTTTAATAGACTAATCAATCAATAAGTCCGTATGTTGATTTTTCGCCGGTCATAATGCGTGAAAGAGGTTAAAACTACACATTTTTTTACTGGTTTTACTATGCCATAAATGGCATATTGCATTCCCATTCTAAACTTTACGTTGTGAGTCCTACATAAATATGAACGCGGGAATTAAGCCTTTTAAAATGAAGTATTTTTTTAGTTATTATTTATATTTAAACAGTGTAATCACCCTCGGCGAAATGACAAGCACGCTGAAGTGGTTCACCGTGCAAGCCTGTTCTACAAAAGAAATAAAGATGTGAAACATATTAAATCAGGCATTTTTTACTCCTTGTTGACTTTCTCCAGCACAAGATTCCAATTATCTGGCAAAAAAAAAATTGCAATTAAAGCATTACTTGAATAATCTGAAAGTAAATCGATGAACTGCCCAGTCCCGATATACGTTAGGTGAGGGCGGAGGGTGATCGGAAAGTCTCGTAAAGGTCGCTAGCCATCATCAGTAAAAGAGTATCGCTGCGGCCGATGCTGTCTCTGTCATGGTGCGCGTCGTTTGTTGGGGTTGCAGTGTCTACTGTGTTTGAATACAAGATTATGTAGGAGCAGAGGCTCGGTAAATCACACTCTACATATTTATTTACAATATTTACACTGTCCTTTTTGACTACCTCATCGAGGGGCCCTTCGCCGTTCAAGCGCTAGATCGCTGCCGAGAGCTGCCGCTACAATTATATAGCCAGAAATTTATAGTAGTAGCCTCTTGACATCCGCAACCCTCACCAGGAAAATTGAAGCGGGTGAACCCACACTACCGAGAAAAGTTTTTAATAGCAGGAACATTGCTGCGTTGCTCGGTCACACCCGTTTATTACAGTCACGGCAGATATATTAGAAGAGTTTGTTTCACTTGTTTCAGTTGTCCTGTCAACCGTGCAGTTTGCTGAATTTAACTGGAAGAGACTCTCTCTCCTCATCGCAACGCAGTAGATTTGTTCAGACTCCAAAAAAACTTACACACACTATCGCACAGTAAAAGGGCAGAGGAACTAAATAGCATGGTAATTTCCAATACAGCGCTAACTTATCTTTATTCTAAATATGTATATTGCTGCAAAAGCTATAGAAGTTAAAAAATCATAGAAGCTGCGATTTCACAGCTTCTATGATTATGTTATCTGGGTTGGAATTTATTATTGTTTTTAATTCGCACGTTGATGAACCGATACATTCATTTTAAAAGAAACAAATATTTAACATAAATATTACAGTTCAGCTGGAGACAGGCATCAGTTGTGGTGATCCATGCTTTCCAACGTCTGCGTAGAGCAGACGACGCACCCACAGAAGCGACTATATAAATTTAGGCCGCACGCTGGCAACACGATTCGATTTTCACTGAAGCACCGAACAGTACTGCATCCTTTTCCGCAAGAATTGTTTTCCCTCCGATAGTATGCGACAAAATAAACGGAAGAATCTACTCCGTCTCGCGCGCGAACGTGGAGAGCCTATGGGGCGGCCGTTCTCGTATCCCCGCTTTGATGATGATGATAGCGCGACGGTAGCGCCACCTCTAGGTCGATCTCGAGGCCAATAACAAAATGTAATTGACAAAAAAAGCCGCTTAAGCTCTGTACTTTTTTCACCTATTACGTCCAAGCTGATTACATTTTTTTTGTGATTATATTTCTATTACGTTACTAGAGCCTCGCACACTAACTCCTGAGTGTGCGATGCAAAATTAAAATGAGATACCCAGAAACCCGTTGCAGGTGCCCTGAAGTCGCTGACGCAAATTTTGAGGAATGTATTTGGAAAAGTATTTGGAGGAGACCAAATACATTTGGTTGTATTTGTATATTGTATTTAAATTCTTTTTTGGAAATGTAATTAAATTTGTAATTAAATACATTTTTGACGAAGTATTTTGTATTTGTATTTCAATACATATTTGCATGTATTTTGCCCATCCCTGCTTCTCGTTAACGCCGTTTGTTGCGAACTGCGCATTTTTTTTCTATTTAAACGATTCAGCATATAGCGAATGAATGATAATGAAAAAAGTATGATCAGGTGAGCGACGTCAAACTCTTTTATGCCCTTGTCACTTCCAGGAAAAGGCAGGATGCGGAATCCGAGCAAATATTTCGTTGTAGGTTGCAATATAAAATTATAACAAAACAATTTCAATTTGTTCTTTCGACTTTAATATGACAGTGTCTTTATTGTTTTCTGCGTAGACTAGAACACGAAAATTAAATTTTGGAAAATCAAGCCCCGGTCGATACAATTACTGAAGCATTAACAATTACATGTTGGAGTAAAATTTGACAAAAAAAAAAAAAAGATACAAATGGTGTACACCCAGGCAGCACAAAATGAACGGCCGGGCAATGGCTGAAGCATTTTGGCCAGTCACATTTCCTCCGGCCTAAGGCTGGTCAAACTACTATGCCCGAACATGGCTGTGGGCCTTGGCCAAAGACTTGAGGGGACTGGCTGTTGGAGGCTGGCCGATGACCTGTAGCAGGACACAAGCCGAAGGCTAGCAAATAAAGACCGGCCAAAGACTTTGGTATGGACAGAGGCCAAAGGTTAGCATACGTGCACTGGCCAATGCCATGTAGCCGAAAGCAAGCCGAAGTTGCGCAACAGGACATTGGCCAATCACCTGCGATTGGAAGCTGGCCGGAGTTTAGCAAATGGAGGCCGGCCGAACACTTGTGTCAGGACACAGGCTGAAGGTTAGCATCTGGGCACTGGCCAATGCCGTGTGGCCGAAAGCAAGCCGAAGTTTAGCAACAGGGCATCGGCCGGTGTCCTGTGATCAGAGGCAGGCCGGAGTTAAGCAACTGGGCATTAGCCGTACATTAGATGTCAGGTGCTAGGCGAAGAAGTTTGACCGGGCACAGGCCGATGACATGCAGCTGGACACAGGCCGATCCCTCGCAACTAATCATAGGCCGTACCTTTGCGATTGGGTGCTGGCCCTACAGCCGAGGTCGCACATTAGTGAGCGACCTGCAGTTAGGTGTTAGCCTTGCAATTAACTCATGGACGCACTGCAGAACAAGAGCCTGTGCCTGACATTTTGCCTGCACACTTTGCAGTAGCTGTGGATGCTGTATCAGTTAAGATCAACCACTTGAGATCAAATGTCGGGATGCACAAACTCACTGAGAACTGGTTTGTATTGTTAAAACAAAAAAGGCTGAGGATTTTCTGGGACTATTTTTATTTAACCTTTTCCATTTCTTCATCCTGCTTCTTGCTTCGCCCACCATCACGGTCGACAAATGACCACAGCCATCTCTTTGCGATATCTTGAACCGTCGCCTCGCTCAAGTCCGTATACTTCGCCTTGCTGGCAGCTGAGAAAATAAAAAGCATTGAGTTTAGACATCAAATTACAGTCAACAACGTTTATTGAACTCGCAAAAACTCTCTACCAGTCTGACATACTCAGTAATTCGGTATAGACCGACACAATGTTTACTAACAAACCCGCGTTTGCCCACACCAGGTGTGGGCACTGCGCACGCGCAGCAACCGAATTCGAGTGAACTGAGGCTTCTGCGCATGCGCAGTGCCGTCGACAGCACCACCGCAGCTGCGTGACGTCAGGGAGGCGTGTGTGTCTATAAAAGTTCTAATGATTTTGACAACAAACAAGAACGCCACATTTAGGAAAGTTGTTTGCTCTCAAAGGAGCGTCTGTATGTTACGAGGGACGCGTCACGCGGATAGTCAGTGGCCGTTTCTTCATTTTTTAAGGTCTCACTTGCTCACCCTCTCCCCACACCCTTTACAGAAGAGAATTTTTTCTTCTCTTCCGGGTGGTCGACACGGCCTCTTGAAAGAGAAAAGCCAGCTTGCTCTACAAGCTGGCTTTTTTATTTCAAGCGGCCTCATTGCCAGCAGGCGCACTGGGGGAAAGCCAGCTCTGCAAGCTGGCTTTCCCTCAAGGGCTTGTCTGCATTGAGTGAAAGCCAGCTTGCAGAGCAAAACGGCGCTCTTGGTAGTTCAATCTACACATGGGTAGCACGCGACGTCATTCAAAAAGCGCTACGATGACCACCAGGGAGGAGGGCAAGAAGAAGCTCGCCTCTTATCAGGGCCCCCTTTTGTGCCTCCCAAATCCGGTTCTACTCTACCACACACCAATTAGTCTTAGCTTCTCACTTGTGGGAATAAGATGCAGAAAATTGGTTACTAAGTAGTTGCCAGGTCATTACTCACTCAGAAATTCTAGTTTTGCAGGCACCTCCTCTCTTCTTCGCCCCCCCCCCCCCCCTAAAGCATTTTGACCTGCTTCAAATATGCTGACACATAGGCCAGCACAAAGCAGACAGACCACGAGTGCTGCATCAGCATTCGGCTGGGGCTCGTGTTCTCACTGATCAGACCAAGAACTAGAGATGAAGCAAACATTTTCCAAACCTGAGGTCTGAAGAATTCAAAGATGTTAAACCTTTCTAACTTTGGCACTAACAAATATAACACTGAACCTATCATGTCAAAAAATTCGACTATTTTAGTCATTATTTCTCTACAGATTTGTCGAACTTCGAACCCGTGAAGTCCAAAAGTTTGACGAAGCTTAAACTTTTGATCTGAGGAACTTCTAACGAAACAGGATTCAATCGGTACCTACATGTTCAGAACACATAGCAACTGCTTCAACGCTTGAACCACGCTTGAACTGTGCAGATAACAATTGCTGTCGTAGGAGACTCCCTAGCAAAAATTCCGATAGAGATTTGTATCGGACCAATAGAGATTTCTATCGGTCCGATAGGAATTTCTATTGGTCCCATAGAAATTTGTATCGGTCCCATAAAAATCTGTATCGGTCCCATAGGAAGTTCAATAGGTCCCATAGGAAATGTGTATCGGTCCCATAGGAGTGCGTATCGGTCCCATAGGAGTGCGCATCGGTCCCATAGGAGTGCGTATCGGTTCCATAGGAAGTTTTATTGGTCCCATAAGAGTGTGTATCGGTCCCATAGGAGTGTGTATCGGTCCCATAGGAGTGTGTATCAATCCCATAGGAGTGTGTATCGGTCCCATAAGAGTGTGTATCGGTCCCATAGTTCCTAACAAACGAGAACAGTGTTTTTAGGCTCGGGTGAACAAACATCACAGAAAGTTCAAGCTTCGTAAGAATGTGACGCTGGTGGCTAAGATAGAGCGCGAACGTTTGAGGGCATGATGCCACATAGATAAAAAGATAATTGAAAGAAATATACTTTAGGAAACAAAAAGTTACACTGTGGGCGCTTGTAATATCTATTTCAGTGAAAAGCAAGACACAAATTTTGTCAGCAAGAAATGAAGCAGTATCATTGTCCCTCTTTTTTTTGTCCTACGTCTTGGGCTTTAAAATTTTGTCCTATACAAGCCTGCTTGTCTTCTGCATACTGGTTTGTGAGCTCGCTGCCATGTGGTCACTGTTTATATATTTGGTTAGAAATATTAATTATCGGGATAATTCTGTTCATTGCGAGCCGCTACTATTAGCTCCTAATAAATTTGTTTTCGTTTTTTCGTGTTTTTTTTTTGTTTGTTTAGCAAGCTATTTTTGAGGGAGCTCACAAACCAGGTTGGTAGGTAAAAACTTTATTGCTCACAAACCAAGGTGCATATGACAAAAGGGGCCGGTATAGGGCGCAGGAAAGACATGACTTCCAATTTCGATTTATTTTTTATATTTATATTAAAGGAGCTTTGCAACAATTTTAGTGCTTTGCTTAAATAATTTGGGAGTTGGTGTCTCGACCATTCTGAAGTAAAGAACAAAAAACCGCTATTGCCTGCATGGCCGAGTTTTTATTTCAGAAATGGACAAAGATTGAGGTTTTTGGCACCTCTCAACTCTTTTACCATCTTCCGAGTCACGTGCGCTGTGACGTGAATGGGGGACGCGCCGGGTTCCGGTGAAGCTCTCCCAGTTAGCAGCGAGAACTCACCCGGTCGCGACCACGTGACCACGTGCTTGCGTGGCGCGTTGAGCATGGCGAAAGAAGGAAAGTGCCAACGTCCGGGTCTGTCCATCCCCGTCCGGTTCTGCCCCCGTCCCCCTCCAGCTTCTGGCGGCTGTTCGCGGTAGCAGATAGAGCTGACGGTTTTGTTGATCTCGGATAGATGGCGCCACTAAACCTTTGTATAGTAAAAGTTTTGTCGAGGATACCAGGTTTTTGACGAATTTATGTTTATTTATTTATTTATTTATTTACCCTAAAGGGCCTAAACGGGCATTACATTAGGGGGGGGGAGGAGGGGGGGGGGAGCGTAAACAATGTTAAAGAAGCAATCAACAATATAAATAACAAGAACACTGGATGGAAACGTGACACAAAGCAGCACTTTATAAGTTGGTACATATCACTTAAAGAAGTAATGAACACATCAGGTGAAGTGATTAGCGCGATTTTTCTGGGCAAGCTGTTCCATTCGGAGATGGCAAGAACCAGAGTGGAATTCTCGAACAAGTTAGTGCGGGCAAAGATGGGGGATACTTTAAAGTGATGATCTACGCGAGATGAAATACGATCTGCAAGCTGAATGAATGAGGTCCTAAAGGGAGATGATCCATGATAGAGCTTGCGGAAAAATGAAATGCGAGCAATACATCGTCTGTACTGCAGTTGGGTTAGGTTGAGGTTACGTTTTATGTTAGACACACTGGAAGTACAGGAGAAGACGCGAGTTTTAAATCTTGCAGCTTTATGTTGAAGTGCCTCAATAGGGTTGTTTAAGTAAAGCTGGTGAGGGTGCCGTATGATGGATGCATATTCCAACTGAGACCTGACGAAGGTAGTATAGGCGAGGTGTTTAGTTTCTTTGTTAGCTTGTAATAAAGAGCGTTTAAGAAAACTAAGAGTTCTGGAAGCTTTGCAGGTTACACGTTCAATATGAAGGTTCCATGATAAGTTAACTGCTAGGTGGACGCCGACGTATTAAATTGACGCAACGTTTTCAATGCGGTCCTCTCCAATCATGTATGCGTTATGAGTGATTTGTGATTTCGTTGTAGAAGTGTCAGCTTTAGTTTTGTTAGTGTTTATTTGCATTGACCGCGCGGTGCACCATTGCTGGACAATGTCTAGGTCACGTTGAAGTATGCGAAAATCCAAGGGGTTAGAAATGACCCTATAAATGACGCAATCGTCCGCGAAGAGACGTATGGTAGATTGAATGTTAGAGGGAAGGTCATTTATGTATAAAAGAAACAATACCGGACCGAGAACAGAGCCCTGAGGGACGCCAGACTTCATCGGCATAAGGGAGGAGACACATTTGTTAATTAGAACAAATTGAGAGTGGTTTGTTAAAAAAACAGTTATCCACTTTGTAACAGAAGCGTTTATATTCATAGTTGCTAATTTGTATATTAGTCTGTTATGGGGAACCCGATCAAAAGCTTTAGCAAAATCAATAAAAATAGCATCGGTAGGACAAGAGGAGTGAACAGAAAGGTGAAGGTCAGTACTCAATTCAAATAGTTGTGTTTCGCAGGAATGACCAGGTTGAAACCCATGCTGATTAGAGAAAATAAGGCTGTTAAAGATAAGTAGGTCATAATCTGCGATGAAAGTGTATGTTCCAAGGTTTTACATGAAACGGAAGTGAGCGATATGGGCCTGTAGTTATTGAAATTATTTTTATATTCGGCTTTGAAAATTGCAATGACATGAGCAAGTTTCCAGTCATCAGGTAGTTGACAACTGGAGAGGGATTGTGTGAACAGCCTGCACAGTAGAACTCCAGATGTGTGTTTGTTTAATTTAAAAAAAAAGCTTAGTAGATATTCCGTCGGGACATGGGCTAGAGTTAGTTTGCAAACGATCAATGGCAAACTCAACTCCGTAACTAGAAATGACAATATCAATCATTATATTTTCGGTAAGTGAGGAAATAGAAGTAAGATGGGGGGTGAAAACACGTCCTTCTCAGTAAAAACACTGCTAAAAAAAGTATTCAAACCAACAGCCAATCGATGTGAAGTTTGTACTGATCCGTCGTCACAAATAATACAAGGTAACACTGGAGTTAGCTTTGGATTTATTACTTTCGAAAACTCTTTTTCACCGGATCGAAGCATGTTTGAGACATTATTATAAAGAAAAAAAGTTGCTTGGGATTTTTTATTTTGTTTCTGAGGAATACTGAGTGAGCATGATAATTGGTCCACTCATGCTCACTGTGCGAAAGCACGGCACAACTGTACAGGTGTTTCTTTTTTTTTTTTTTTTTTGTAGGTAGCATTTGATTCACGTCGTAAACCACGATTTGTGCAGGCTGGGGGCGATTTTTATAGTGGGTATACACATACAGCCTGAGCCTCCAATAACTTATCTCGAAAGAGGATCCAATTGTCGTTAAAAAATCGTTCATCAAACCCCACTCAGGAATGTACTAGACAGTTCACTTAATACAAAATACAAAGTTTCCGTATCAACTCTTTTATAATCAGATTTCTTTGCTAATTTGGTCCCGTTCGTTTACAGTCAGGGCAAAATTCCCAATTTTGTCACTAATTTTGTCGAGGACGCGTACAGATGCATGCTCAG
The DNA here is from genome assembly GCF_016920785.2 of Ixodes scapularis. Taxonomy (NCBI): domain Eukaryota; kingdom Metazoa; phylum Arthropoda; class Arachnida; order Ixodida; family Ixodidae; genus Ixodes; species Ixodes scapularis. Next base: position 130,921,551 of record NW_024609879.1, on the reverse strand, counting down.
TATGGGTGGTGAAAATTAAATCTAAAACTGTATCTTCACGTGTAGGCGTGCTAATCATTTGCTGCACATGAAAGTATAGTCGGCCATTTCCAACAATTTCCGGCACTCATTTTTTGGGGGGCATTCATCGGACACTGTACATGCAGCTCAATCAATACCGGGGTAGTTAAAATCGGTAGCTAATATGAGAGGGCTGTGAGGGAATTTAAAATGAACTTCGTCGATAACTGTAGTTATATTTTCAATAAAGTAGGCTGAGGAGCTGGGGAGCCTGTAACACATCCCGATTGAACACGACTGAAAAGATAGTTTAAAGGTAATCCTAAAAATTTCGAGAGATCTATGGAGGGAAAGCAAAGAGGATGGAATGGTGTTTCTGACAGCTGCATAACTCCGCCTCTACTGGTACTAGTTCGATCTTTGCGACAAATAGTAAACGAGTTAGCAAGAGACAGTTTTGAATTCGCAATATTCGAAGTAAGCCAGGTTTTCGTTCCCAAAACATCAGCAGAACAAGGGTCAATACAAGCCATCAAGTCATCTAGGAAAGAGAGCGGGCCAATCTGCGTAGTGGGGCAAGAATTGGTTTTATATTTATTTTGAGGTAATGGGCGGTGGTCTATGGTCTATGGTATTTATTTCCTTGGGGAACTGAGATAACCTGATCACTCTTTGCATCGTAAGAGTAAACAACATTGTTCAATGTAAGCTTATCGTATGATAGTCGGAATCTATTTGTACCTCGATATTCTTTCGCATAGTCCCGAAGTTTTTTGCGGGCAAGCTGCACACTGGGCGAAAAATCCTCTTCTATATCCAGACTTAAGGGGATATCAGGTTCTTCAACCTGGGAGCATTGCTTAAGGCCTCGCGCTTGCTCTTGTATCTGAGAAATTTCATAACTATCGGTCTATGTGTCCCAGCCCTAGGCCGCCCAATCCGGTGCGAGCGCTGGATTTCACCGGAGGTGATGTTTAGATGGGTTGAGAAGAACGCGTGAACGTTTTTCTTTGTGTCTTTCCAGGTTTCACGTTCTTGTTCCGGTAGGCCTTTCACTATTAGGTTATTTCTACGAAGACGATCGTTTAAGTCGTCAACGACACGAATCACATCTTTCATTCTGTGTTGCCTCGTGGTAACGCCTTCCATCTCTGTTTTAAGATTAGAAATCGTCAGATTCAGAGATTTTACTTCCTCTTTTAAGTGAGTAACCTCGCGAAGAGATTCCTCAAGATGCGACACACGCCTTGATATGTATACGCTAGTGTAGCCGTAGTTTCTCTCTGGTTCTTTTCGTCCGAAGCAATGACCGACACTCTGAAGGGACTCCAGGACCAGATCCATCTTGTCAGGTCCCGGATTAGCCTCAACATCTCCCGCGCAAAGCAACAGTTGTGCAATGCATAACGACAGCAGCAGGAGTTTCGCGCTGGGACACATCGATTTGACGTTCAAAACATGGCGATGCGAAGTAAAAGCACGCAATACGAACTCTGTACGTGCCCAAATCAACCCCCATGACAGTACAAAGGAATCACAGAGATTCACACGGATTTGCAGGGATTTGCAGGGATTTGCGGCCACAAAAACTCGAAGAATATTCCGAAGCAAAAGGAAGATTCAAGTTCTGTTCACCCACCTATAACGAGAGAACAAGCCAACTTAGTAGTGTGCACACTTGGCCGCAAATCCCGCGTCTGTGATGGACGGCAGTCCTTTAGAGCACTGCGACGTCTTGTCCACCAGATGTTACTTCTTGGGTGATTTTGAAGTCGACCAACCGGAGTCAGGCACGAGCCGCGCTTGACGAGTGGTGGAAAGGGCGACGGCACGAAACATATAAAGATGAGTTAATGATATAACAAGGGAACAAGCCAACTTAGTGGTGTGTACACTTGGCCGCAAATTCCGCGTCTCAAATTCCGCGTTATGTTTGAACGGTATGATTTATAGAAAGATTACCTTTTATCGAGCAGGTATTTGCGCAACTTCCTATCTTTTTACAAGTCCCCCATTGAGGTCATGCCGCGTGATTTTTATGGCCGCCGCTCGTGGCTGCAGGTCGGGAAACATTATAATTTTTGCCTGGCGATTACGCGGCGGAATCGCAACATTTCGAAGGAAGAAGTGTTTTCTGTCATTTGTGACAAGACAAACAATGTCAAAAGTAGAAGATGCAAATTCGTTCAACGTTAAAATCGCTGCACAGCTCATTTAAGTATAGAATGATTGGTTCATTTAGTAAAGAAGCATAGAAACAAAACAAAAAATACATTTTTTGTACTACGATCGCGTGCACACAGCAAATGATTTTTAGGTCACTACCGCGTTTATTTTGACATACTGAAGAGGATATCTAAGTAAATTTTGCTTACTTGCTATTACACATTTCTTTAATTTTTTATAAACACCACAATGGCCCAATATGCCAAGTGATGATTTCGCACAAAAAAGCCCAGAGTAAGTTCATTCATAAATAAGAAAATCTTCGTTTTTTTTTTGTTTCTTCTTTTTATTTGAGGGAGTTTATATTTTTATTTAATGAATTCAGCCTGCTATACAATATTTTCACTGCGATCGTGAGATCTTTTTTTTTCCTACCTTGCATTTCGGACTAGGTGTTCCGGCGCCATTTTCTTTTACACCCGCGTTCAGTGCTATAGAACAAAGTACTACGAATGTATGCTGATCAGCCATGACAAATGTCCAAACATAGCCTCCTCTATACTCAGAAAGCCTGGCAGTTCGATGTCGGAGCCATAGAGTGCCCGGTCGCAGATTTGGAGCGCGAGAATCTGCAGTAGCACACAGCATTTCTCGGGGAGTTCGGTATTCAGCGCACAGCTTGTGCAGCGGCTAGGACCCGAAACATGATTTTCCAACCCGACGAGAAACGAAGCGGTAGCCTGAGCACCGCGACAAGCACGGGCGGACATTCCATCGCTCAAGACAAGTGTGTTTCGGCGTCTCGCCGCAGCAGGGCGCCCTTTACATGACTTTTGTAAAGCCCTTCTATCCTGGGAAAAGTGGCGCCATTCATTGTTGTAGAAATGCTCGAGGCACGTGCCGCGCCCCAATTCTGGGATATTCATGGCGTCTGAAATCCAGCTCAGTGTAGAAATGCTCGAGGCACGTGCCGCGCCCCAATTCTGGGATATTCATGGCGTCTGAAATCCAGCTCAGTGCTAGAGTGTACTAGAAGGTACGAGTGGGACGAAATTTCAGTTGCACCTCAAAATATGGAAAGCGATCAGGTGGAACCAAGTCACTTTGATCGCAGCGCCACCTTCCCTGCGATCAAGCAGCGACACAAGTCAAGGTCATATGGGCAATATAGCCCCTTAGGGGCCACATTGTATTTTTTATGATTTTGACGTCAGAGGTAACGTCAAAGCACCACGACACGATGACGTTACGCGACGCCAAAATGCTGTCATAACGCCATCGTGATATCGCGTCGCGTCCAGGACGACGCCGACTGGCGACATCAAGTCGCCGTTGTAACGATGCCGTGACGTCGCGTTGAGGACGGCGCCGTCTCGCGACATCAAGTCGCCATTGTAACGCAATCATGACGTCGTGCACCACATCGAGGACGACGTCGATGTGGTCGATGGCGACGTTGAAGTCGACGCCCCACGCAACGTCAAACATCGCTATGACGTCACGTTAACATCGTCCTGACGTCATCGTCAACGTCAATGTCACGGTGAAGCCTTGACGGCGTGTAACGTCGTCGCCTTTGCCAGCATCAACGTCGACGCGCAGTCACGACGAAGTCTTCACGTCGTGTAACGTCGTCGACGATGACGTCGACGTCGTGAAGCTGTAAAGACGTCTTCGTGACGTCGAGTTGCGTCATGTCGACAACGACGTCAACGAACTGACACCAAGCGTCCTTCAAGCGTCATCTTGACGTCCCGTGACGTTCTCGTCGTCGTCATCAACAACAGCGTTGACATCGTCGTCGTTGTCAACGCAATATGACGTCAGAACGCAGCCTTGATGTCGTGTAACGCACGTTGTCAACGTCGATAACGACGTTGACGTCAAGCCGTCGTCCTGATGTCGCATGGCGTTGTGACGACAAGCCAGGTCGCGGTGACTTTATGTACGTGACGCCTGACGTCTAGGTTGTATAAAAAATATAGTCCGGCGTTCTATCATTTCTATGACCTTGACTAGTGTGCCAGTCGAGCATGGCGTTGGAACGAAACGCGTTTTTTCATAAAAAGCGGCTAATCCGAACCACTTCGCTCGTAGCGCCCGAGGGCGCTACGAGCGAAGTGGCTTGGATTAGCCGTTTTTTCCCACATGCGGAGGTACCTAAATAGCACTCCGGTGGCCCCACTCGTCCCTTCCAGAGCCGTGTATATAGACGCTTTACACCCGCGCCAAATTACAGCCGCCATTGCTGACCTTCTCTTGTCTTACCGAAATGCCGATCAACTGAAACGGTAGTTGACGATCCTCTCTCTACAAAGGCCGATGCTTTAGAAAAGGAAACAGTTGAATTTAATGTGGCAATAACCTGGCCTGCTATGGTAATGATGAAGTGAAAAAAACGAAATAAGAGGAAACAAAAACTGAAAGTCAGTTATGGCGGCGTCCATGCACAGCTGCTGCAAAGCGTCTATAGAGAGTTCGGTCAATGGGAGGCGCGGGCAGAGCCAGGGCGTGCACGAGAGTCGGGAAGAAGGCTTGGCACGCTCTCTTGACCAACCAGAAGCCGAAAAGAATCCTCTAGCGGTGGTAGCGAGAAACAGTTCTGACCAAAGGTTTATGTTCGTATATGGTTTTAAGAAGCGCGTAAGAGTGAAGTGTAGTAACTCTTTGTGGTTGAAAATAGGGTGCACGTGAAGTTTCGATCATGATCATGCAAAAAGATGTAAGAAACGAATGCGCCGCTCAACTCTGTTTTGCTCGGACAGAGTGTGACGGCTCGGACGGCAGATTTTCGGCCCTCGGCGTTGGCGTACGGATTATGTCGATCATTCCGCTAGTCGCACTCTTCCACCACCATTTTGGATGAGCGCGCTTGAAATATCACGTGTACCATATTTTCAGTCACTGAGAGTTACTCCGATGAACTTATCAGCTTTGTTTCTCGCGACCACCACCAAGGTATTATTTCCGGCTTCTGGTTGGTCACATTCGAATTTCTGAAGACGCCCTGGAACACGTCCAGCCCGCTTTCGGCCAATGGCGCCTCCTCATTTGTCTCCTATACTTCCCAACGAATGGCCAAAGGCTCTATACATATACGGCTCTGGTCCATTCTAGTACATTCTCTCACTGCTGCGCTCTGCCGCCATGATCTTCCTAAGGGCTGCACGTTGCACGTGCCTCGTGCATCGACGCACCTTGCGCTACTTTTGAAACATGGAGGGGCTTTATATTCTTGTCTACCGCTCTGCCTTTTTCACTTTCGGCGGCCGCGTCACATGACGATCTGCCAGGCTTTGTCAGTATAGAGCAGGCTATGGTCTAACACTCCGATAATGATTGCGAGGGGAGTGAGCAGACTGAAGTTTGGAAATGTACCAACCAGTCAGTCAGAAAAGTATTTTTTTTTTCTCCAACCTACCAACCTTCGACGTCAAGTAAAAAATCTCCCCGTCGGTGCGCTGCTGCGTCGACCGCGTTCGAATGCGAACGACAAACGCCAGACGCCGGCGTTCCGCACTTGACCGCTTTCGACTAGTGCCGTAAAGACAAAGGCAGAGCTAGGTTTACGTCCACCGGACTAATCATTTCAAGCAGTGTTCGGTGTTCTGACTCCCCGTGCGTTCTTGTGTCCTCTTCTCCCCTGCTTCCTTGGCGCAGATTGAAGTATACACGCTGGCTCATTTGAGACTCATGCAAGGAAAATGTTTCAACAGCAAGATCGACCGGACAAGGTTCGATTCCCTCTCTCTCCGTATTTTTCTCGATATGAAGACTCGATTACCGAATCAGTAAGGGCTGCTGTTGCTTTCGTCGTCTTTAACGATATAACATTTTTTGACACCGTAAACAAGCGATCAGCGTCAACGGAAGTAGTATATGGCGACCTGCGAATACCACCGATAGTCACCCAGAAAAATCAGTTTTGGCAGCTTTGCAAGGAATATAACACTGCTTCAGTATTTGAAGCCACCATTTTGCGAGGTTTTTCGGTGCACCGAAGCAGTTCTAAGAAGTTGAGAGGCCATAATCACATAACGGTATATTTCTGGTTAACACCACCTGTTGCGAACTGCGGATATATGTTCTTTTTAAACGATTCAGCATGTAGCGAAGGAAAGATAATGAACAAAAAAAAAAAAAGATCAGGTGAGTGACGTCAAACTCTTTTATGTCCTTGTCACTTCCAGGAAGCGGCATGATGCGCAATCCGAGCGAACATTTCGTTGTAGGTTGCAATACAAAATTAGAACAAAACAGTTACAATCTGTTCTTTCCGGTTTAATATGAAACGTGTCTTTGTGGTTTTTCTGCGTAGATTAGAACACGAAAATTAAATGTTCGAAAAATCAAGCCCCTGTCGATACAATTACTGAACCATTAACAATTGCATGTTGGGGCGAAGTTTGACAGGACGGAACATTTTGTGTACAGGAAGTTCCCCAGAAACGAGAACTAAGCATCGCGGTAAGCTCAAACTTCGTGAGAATGTGGCGCTGACGGCTGGGATAGAATTCGAACGTTTTAGAACGTGACGCCCCATAGATCAAAAGATAATTAAAACAGTATATCTATTTTACTGACAAAAGCAAAAATCTTGTCAGCAAGAAATGAAGCAACATCTTCTTTCTTACACGAAAATAGATGCTCTTTTACTAAAATAGAGGGTACATAGGCTCCCACTCTGTCATTTCGTCTTTTAACAATACTAGGCTTAGGTAAACGTCGTCTCACAGAGAAATTTTGTTTTTCTCAGTCATCTTTTGATCAAGATAACGTTATATGTTCTAAAACTTTCGCTTTCTATCGATCCCCACCGCCAGCGTCACACCCTCACGAAGCTTGAGCTTTCTGCGACGCATAGTTTATTTACCCGCACCGAAAAACACGGCTCTCGTTTTTTTGAAACTCCCCTGTAAAAGTTAATTAAACATACAAAATAGCGCAAAAAAGACAAGAACAAGAAGTAAACAGGACTTCACTTTGGGCGTCCCGTCTCGAAATTATTGTGTAATGCGCTGGTGCCAAACACACACACACACAAAAGTTTTTTAGACAAACTGTTTCTTTTTTTTTGGTTGGGCCATTTTGTTTATTATGATTAAAAGTGTTTTTTTTAATATTTTTAGACAATAGTTTAATCACGCGTTAGACATGATTAAACTGTTAGACAACAGTTTAATCATGTTCAGCAATATAATTCACGATTGCTTTTTGCCTTTTTGGAACGACATGCTTTCGAATGAATTCAAGCCCGATTAATCGTTCTGCTAAAGTACTCTTTTGTCTTAGTAGCATCGCGACAGACTTGACATGGCATCCGTACAATGATTCCCGCTACTGGTTCTGAAAGGATGAAAGGCAAAATCAAATAACAAATGAACACCGAACCTCCGCTAAACCACGGTTCTCACGTCATTGTCCGACGAGGCAAGCCTGTTTTGCCGAGAATTAACGCGGCACGTGGTTTCTCATTTCCTCAAAAAACACTGCAGCCAGTCGAAGCTATAAGTTCACATTTGCTATCGGTTAGTGTATACATTCCAAGCAGGCGTCCTTTTTTTATCTATGCATATTGTGCGCCATTGAAAACTCCTTGAATTCCAGAGAAACTGGCGACGTTTCAAAAAACGTCTGCGAGTTTATTTTCCTGCAGAACACGAAGAGAGCCAATCCCGTCAAGAAATGGAAGGATGGTAGGGAATGAAGTACGAGGGGGGGAACCAAAAGTAAGCGGAATGAATTTCTGGAGGGCGGGCCGTTCGTAATACCAGCTTCCGCCGCTAGCAGCCTTAGGGGCGCCACTTTCGAGTGAGTTTACCGTCCGGCGTCGTTTGCTAAAGTTGTAGCGGCATGTTGAAAATTATTCCCCCAAAAAATTCAAAATTATTTTTCGTTTTTTTTTTTTTTTTTGCGATGTTTAATTTAAATTAACAGCGGGTGGCCGTGATATTCTGTTTTCTTTTATGAAAGACGGCGGCGGAAACACTTGTAATGAATTAGACACCTTACAAAGAAGATTCTACGAAGACAACGCAGGTCTACGAGTGGTTTTCTCGCTCCAAGCCGGTGAATTATTGATCGACGACCAACCTCATTCAAGTTGAACGTTTCATCTCCTCAACTGATGAAAACATTGAGAAAGGCCATTGTTCGCTCGGAGTTTGTTCCTCCTGGCGAAACTGTTAATAAGGTGTTTTACTTGGAAGATTCGCGACGCTTGCGGAACTCGGTGAGGCAGAAACGCCCCCATTTGTAAGAGTAGTGGATTAATCACAACAATACCCCAGCACACACTGCCCTGTCAATGGAACAATTTTTGAACAAAATTGGCATGGAACAGGGGGCTTCTCCAGCCCCCCTATTCACCGGACCTCGCGCCGCGTGAGTTTTTTCTGTTCACCCATATAGAAAACAAAAGACCAGAAAAAAATTGTGAATGTATATAAAAGTCCCTAAAATTGAACATAAAAAAAGAGGAATGATTTTGAAGCAGTTGGAGAACAAATTCAAAACATGCAGCTAGAACTTCAGCAGACAACGCTGGTCGTGAAACTGAACAGTGGAATGGGTGCCGCAAAATGCCGCTAGTCTCGGAAACTGGTATTCCCAACGGCCCGCCCTCCAGAAATTATTTTTGGTTACTTTTAAGCCCATCCTAATATGGCTCATAAAAAAAAAGAAAAGAAAAAAATTCTGTTCGCAGGGAAAACGAGCAAACGAAACTTCATGCTCATGGTACACCTCGGGCATCGTCAATTTTCGGTCTAGTCGTGCTTTGAGCTTCGTCAATCCTTATGATCCTGATATTGACCGCCGTGATTCGTTGTTTCATGTTCCCTAGAAAAGTGAACTCAGACCTTTCTTGGGGAGTGTAATAGTGGTGAATAAACGAACGGATAATAGGCCTGCCGAAAGGCCTCAAGATAAAATACAAAAGTACTATTACGGAGAGAGGACGAGGCATCTTTCAACTTTAAAGTGGAGCATCGGAGGTTCTTTGAGCTATTAAGCTAAAGGCGTTTTCGGAATAGTCATGGTTTACTTTTCCGGGTGTGTTATTCATATAATCGCTTAATTTAAAAAAATCGACTGAAAAAAAAACGACGAAATAATGTTTTTGTGATTTAATATGTTGTATCATCTGCAAGTCGATCAGGCCGTCTAAAAGATACAGGATTTTTGCGGGTTTTTTTTTTCGACTTTGCCGATGCGAGCTTTCCCAGCCTTCATTTCAGATCATCAAACTCCTTGGAACCCGTTGGAAGCAAGCTGTATGTGGAGCGCCAATTCGTCTGCTTCTTTTTCAGGGGTTGTAGTGACGTCAGAAAGCCTAGCTCTGATTAGCTCTGATTGGAAGGATAGTGGGTAGACCTCCAAGCAAGCTGCCTTGCAGTCTACCCACTATCCTTCAATCAGAGCCAATCAGAGCTCGGCGTTCTATTGTCACCACAACCACTGCAAAGGAAGCAGGCGAACTCCGCGTTGTTAAAATTTGGGCCAGATTACAATATTTGGCCGCACGTTTCCAGTAGTGCCGTACAGTCCCTGCCTCTCAGACCAAATTTGAAACTGTAATAAATTTGCGAAGACAAATTATTGTGAGTTTCAATTTCTAGTTAAGATTCGAATATTAATGCGCTGAGCCAATTCTTAAGACAAATCGGTGACCATCAAAATTTTGCTGCAGAGCCGTTTATGTAGAGAGTTTGGCCATTTGTTAGGAAGTATAGGAGACAAATGAGGAGGCGCCATTCGCCGAAAGCGGGCTGTGCGTGTTCCAGGGCGTCTTCAGAATTTCGAATGTCACCAACCAGAAGCCGGAAATAATACCCTGGCGGTGGTCGCGAGCAACAAACCTGATAAGTGCGTCGGAGTAACTCTCGGTGACTGAAAATATAGTGGACGTGATGCTTCAATCATGGTCATCCAAAATCATGCTGGAAGAGTTTGACTAGCGAAACGATCGACGTAATTCGTACGCCAAGATCCGAGGGCCAGGAATCTGCCGTCCGAGCGGTCACAATCTATCCGAGCAAAACAGAGTTGAGCGGCGCGTTCGTTTCTCATCTTTCTGCATGATCTTGATCGAAACATCATGTGCACCCTATTTTTAACCATAAAGAGTTACTACACTTGACGCTTACGCGCTTAATAAAACCATATACCAACATATACCTTCGACCATAACTGTTTCTCGCTGCCACCGCTAGGGGATTCTTTTCGGCTTCTAGTTGGCCAAGAGAGCATTTCAAGCCAACTTTCTGCATCTGGTACACACCCTGGCTCTGCCCGCGCCTCCCATTGACCAAACTCTCTGCATACACGGCTCTGTTTTGCCGGAGCACCCCTTTAAATGGATTAGGTTCGAGTGGACGTTTTCACACCAATAAAGAGAAACAAACTTTACAGACGAAGGTCTACTTGAATTTGATTTAAAGGTGAGACATGTAGCGCCGGTTCCGGTCGGTCTTAAAGTGAAACGGAGCGAATATATTTTTTTTCCCCAAGAAGTCCAACATCTGTTAAGGTAAACAGATTCCACAAGGTTGTAAATTTTACGCGGTTACCTATATTGTTTTTAAGGAGAAGAATGCTCTACTTATTTAAATGGTATCACACACGGTTTTACTGGCAGTTTGACAATTCCCCTAAATAGTAGTACTTTTTTACTCCACTCGTATATTTCACATTTTACTAAATAAATGTTTGCCGTTTATTTTATTGCACTTTAACGATTCCATGAAACAGTAACACGCACAATTTTATTGGCAATTTTACGTGTTGACTTTATAAGAATACACATTTCACTGCTTTTCAACTCCACTTTTAAAATTTCATATTTCACTGCTTTTTTGCCACTTATTTTACGAGAGTTTTGATAGCTTTACGCACAATTTTGCGACGGAACGGGATATCGGGAGGCACGCGCTTCTACAACCGTCTCACGTTGCTCGTCAATGAACATTCACTCGCTCCATGAATGAACAGATCGATGGAGCGATTCTACTCTGTTTCATACTCAGCGTGCAACGCTGTCCAAACTACTGGCGCGAGCGCGTGGCTTCAACTATGGTTTTGTTTGCGCGAGAACGCGTGCAAATGATCAACGAGGTCAAGTCCCATTCTCGCGCCAGAAGCTTTGACAGCGTTGCATACTAATCATGAAACAGAGTATACACACTGAGCAGTAGTGTACTTTTCGGACAATAGACATTTAAAAGAATAAATTTTACGCGTTGCTGACTCTATGCAGGTGCGGACAATATAAGTTTTTTTTTCTACATCATTCATTATTCAGTACTAAGGATGTTATGAGTTGCAGATGACGTTAATTAGAATGCACGTTTGTTACAAGCTTCTTTGGGAGCTTAATAATAATAATAATAATAATCTTTACTTTCCGGGTGCGCTAAAACGGCCGAGCGGCCTTCTCTTAGGTACTATCGGGGAAAAATGAAATGCGAACAGAGGAGCGCGTGGCTCGCGGTACAGGCTGCGCCGCCTGGAAGTGAACCTAGGGGCGAGGGTGCGTGGCCTACTTCGATGTGTTCACGCCCCTCGATTAGCGCTCCCCCAGCTTCGGCAGTGCGCCTCTCAGTGCGCTGAAAGCTGTCACCGCTATCTTTGCCTGCTCGGCGAGTGCGGCGAGTTTCTTTCCACCGCACGCGCTGAGCCAGCAAAGACAGCGGTGATAGCTTTCAGCGCACTAAGAGGCGCACTGCTGAAGCTTGGGGAGCGCAGAGGGAGGGGCGTGAACACGTCGGAGTAGGCCACGCACCCTCACTCCTTGGCTCACTTCCAGGCGGCGCAGCTTGTACCGCGAGCCACGCGCTCCTCTGTTCGCATTTCATTTTCCCCCGATAGTACACCAACTCGTACATTAGAAACTCTTAAACAAAAATCCTACTCATTAAAAAAAAATAGATATGCATATACACTGACGCGCTATGAAGTGACCAAAAGTTCATCCAACTGACAGCGAAATGTAGGCAGGGGTGTGGTGATGTCAACTTGAGGTGGCACAATGCCGTTATATAATGTCTGTAAACGAGAAAGAGCTGACACACGGCATGGTGAGCAAATATCAAAACAGGTGAGCTGTCTCGTCGCACGGAAAGGAACATGGAAATTTATTTTACTAATAAGCCATGAAGAATCAAAGGCACCATTAATGATCTAATGCAAAAATACCAAGTCAAGGACTGTTCTTCTGTGTGATAAAAGCTTCAGCGAAACTCCGTTCAGTAAGCATTCATAGTCATAACACACGCGTCGTCCAATCCATCTATCATAAACAATTCGAACAAATCTTTTTTGCACACGTTCTATGATCAAAGCCTGTGTTACAGATATTGAATTCCAAATCACAGAAGCAAACTCAAACCTTGAAACCACTAAGGAATGAAAAAGATGTATTGAACAATTGGGCTTTTTAAAATGCTTGGTCAAACGCGATATAACTCTTAGAACGTTCATTGCAGAGCTGACAGCAAAAGAGACATGATTTATATAAGTTAATCCGCAGTCAATGAACACACCAAGATCCCTTACAATTGACACTCGTTTAATCGGATTTCCCTCAAGATGATAAGTGTTATTCATGATCGCACGGCGTCTGCACAAATATATCACTTTTGTTTTTAAAGGATTAAGAAATAACTGATTTTGTTTAGACCACTGTGCTATATTAGACACATCATGTTGTATCAGATCACAATCTAAAGGACCGTGAACACTCTTGAACAACTTGATGTCATCGGCAAATAAAAGCAGTTCAACGTTCTTTACACATGACGCTATATCATTTATCAAAATTGAAAACAATAGAGGACCCAAATTGATCCCTGGGATACGCCTAATATTGAAAAAAAAATCTTTGGAATAACTGTCAGCGACCCGAACACTATTTGATCGAAAAGACAAAAAACTCTTAAACCAGTTGCACAATTCTGGACAGACACCATACAGATGTAACTTGGACAGAAGCAACACGTGACTCACTTTATCGAAGGCTTTGACAAATCAAAGTATATTACATCTATTTGTTTTCTATTTAAAACAAACGGTACACAGTAATCTAAAAAAGGTACACAAATTTGTTTCCACAGTCCTACCTTTTAAAAAACCGAGCTGCAAGGGCGTTAACTTTTGACGGAAATAAAAAGTCATCCTGCTATGCACAGCAATCTCAAAAACCTTGAAAAAACCACAAAGCAGGGGAAACTGGGCGGTAGTTTGCAACTATAGATGCGTCACCGCCTTTTAAGATAGGAACAACAACTGCTTTTTTCCAGAGTGAAGGGAAAACGCCTGACCTGAGTGACATTATAAAAATGTGTTTCAAAATAGGAATGAACAGCTGACCGCAACCTTTGATAACAAAGCCTGGTACACCACCCACGCCAGAAAAAAACTTGGGTTTTAATTTTCTTATCGTCTCGGCAATATAAAGAGAGTCCACTCTTATGGAACTAAAAAAATCGTGACAAATCAGCTCCTTATCCTCCGATTAAACTGAGTGCTGATTGTCAGAGAAACATTTGGCAAAATAATCAACGAAAACATCTGCAACTTCATGAGGTGATGAAACATAACCCGGGGCGTTATCTAAACAGGCACGTAAGCAGATGATAGGAGTAACGTCACGTGTATGTTGCTTCGTAAACTTCCAGAAAGTCTTCGGGCTGAGAAACAAGCTATTTTCTACGCTGTCAAGATGCATGCGTTTATCGCGCTTGAACAGTTTCTTCGCCAAGGCCCGATATAAACTGAATTTAATGTACATAGTTGAAGAGCCGCATTTTTTACAAAGACGGTGGAAATGTTATTTCTTTACCAAATAACATTTTAAATCCCTGGAAAACCATTCACGATATTTGGATGGCTTTGTTGAACGATCCGGAACAAAATTGTCGATAGCATCTTTTTCAATTGTTGTTAGAGTCTCGGTAGCACGATCGACATCAGACATGGCGAGAACGTTAGACCAGTCGAAAGTTTCCATATATTTATACAAGCCCAGGTAATCTCCTTTTAAAAAAAACTGTAAGCTAATGGCTTTGACGATATCCGCGAATTTCACGGAAGAGATAACTGGACTATTAAAGGTGGATGAAACTTATCAACTTGTACCAAAGGATCGGAAGCCAGGCTTAAGCTTAGAATGTGGACATTTGAAAGATCGAGATCTAAGATATTACCTGCGCAATTCGGTATTGAATTTAGTTGTTCTAGACCACTCAAGTTAATAAATAAAGTGAGCATTTGTCAAGGTGTGGTGTCATGAAATAATACTTTTCCGCGTGATCTAAATACTAATTGAATTGAATTGAATTGAATTGGTTTTATTTAGACACTAGGTCAAGGGTAACAGGACAAAAGGCAGATTATCTCTGCCTGACGTGGTCCTATCACCCGTTTACAATGCTCAGCAGGCGAAAACAAGAACAATAAACATTAAAGAAGTACAATAAGATACAATATCACATCAAAATCAATCAACACAGCAGATTTTGTACAGAGCCCATACAATCGTTAGTGCACTTAACACTTTGGAAGTAAATGAAACAGGTAATACAACTCTTACGCAATGAAAATACAATCTAAAAGTATTTACTCAACGTGACATGACAGAAGGTACCGCTTTATACTAATTTTAAAGCTGTGTTTTGATACACAATCTGATATTATTTCCCTAACAGCGGGATGTTTATTTAAAAAATCAGGTATTAAGTATGCTAATTGGTGATGTCCATAATTTGTCCTAGACCAAGGTATTCTATAGGAGCCATGACGAAGATTGTATCGTGTGTTACTAGGAAGAAGTGCGTCAAAAAAGCGGGTGGGGTCACTGATTGTTTCGTTATAGATATACATTGAAAGTTTAAGAAGGAATAGCTGACTAATGGTAAGAAAACCGCATTTAAAAAATATCTGTGCGGTGTGTTCAGTACGCTGAAGGTTTTGTATACAACGTATCGCTTTCTTTTGCAAAAGAAACAACCTATCAATACTTGCTTTAGTTGTTGAACCCCAAACTAATAAACAGTAATGGAGATGAGAGTACACTAAAGTATAGTACAACTGACGTTTTAACTAGCATGGAACCAGCGATCTAATTTTGTATAAAATACCAATAGATCTTGAGATGCTTGCATGCATTTTATTTATATGAGGCGTGCAGCTTAGATTTTCTTTAAAAACAACTCCCAAAAATTTATAAACGTTGACATGACAGAGTCTTGGAATTTCAAAAGAATTTCACAATCGTCAGGTTTACTTCGTGGCTTAAAAATTACATATTTCGTTTACGTAACATTTAACTGAAGTTGATTAGAGTCAAGCCAATCCGATAACTCGTTGAGCCACGTGTTAGCAGTAACTTCTAGATCACGTAAAGATGGACCAGAAAAAAATAAGCTTGTATCGTCAGCATACAAAGCTATTTCGGGAGTGTTTGGTATACGCACAATATCATTAATATAAATAATGAAAAACAAAGGACCTAAAATCGACCCCTGTGGAACCCCATGCGAAATTTGTTCTGACTTGGACCGGTATCCATTAAAACACGTATATTGTGACCGACAAGATAAGTAACTACGTACCAAATCTAAAGCGACACCTCGAATTCCATAACACGGTAGTTTATAAAACAATATGTCATGTTTAATGGAATTGAACGCTTTTCTAAAGTCTAAAAATATTCCAGTGGTAAATAGTTTATTTTCAAAATTACTGATTAATTTTTCTTTGATATTAAGTAGCGCCATTTCTGATGACCTTTCTCTTGAAAACCGTATTGCTGCATCACAAAAACATATCTATCATTCAAAAACTTACTGAAGCGTTTTTTTATCAGATTTTCCAATACTTTTAAAAACAAAGGAATAGTAATAGTAATAGTAATAGTAATCTTTAATAACTAATTCTTAGAGTCAGGATCAAGTTCCAGGTCTTGTCAAAGCCTCAAGGGCTTGTGTGACTAGACCCAGCAGTTGGAGCAAGCTTATTGAAAATGTTCACATTGAAGTGCGGATATGGGCCTATAGTTATTAATGTTGTCAAAAGAACCTCTTTTGTGCAAAACAGCAACTCTTGAAATCTTCATGCCATCCGGAAAAGTACCAGTTGCTAATGCAATATTACATATATGCAGCAGAGGAGAACACAAAAGGTGGGCGACAGCTATGATTGGTATGGCCTTAATATCATCTGCCCCGGGTGCTGTATTTTTATTTAAAGATTTAAGAATTAGGTATATTTCTTGTTTATCAGTTGGGGTCAAGAAAATAGAGTCTTTGACTGCGGATGAAATATACTCGTTTAGGCTATCTTTTTACCCACGTTGTTGCGGTGACGAACCCGCACTTATAAAATATGAATTAAATTTTTCCGCCAAAAAGGCATCACTGTACTGAATACCATCAAACGTTAGTTTACAAGGTATCTTACTTTTTGGATTTCCAAATAGGCTTCTGACTGTACTTCAAAGTTTCCTAGCTTCATTCGATACAGCTGCGAACTTGCTTTTATGGTATTCTTCTCTTGCTTTCTTAAGGTCCTTACTTAATTTGTTTCTTTTTTGTTTATATTCCAGTAATATTGCCTGGTCCCTTAGACGGATAAACTTGTCGTATAGTTTGTTACGTTCGTTAATCATTTTATACAATTCTCGTGTAACCCACGGTTTCCAAGATATTTTGTATTTTAATATCGGTCGTAGAGGAAATGCTTCATTGTAAATTTGCTTTATCTTCTGCAAAAAAAATTCATAACTCAAATTTGGGTTGTTTTCATTATAGACGTCATCCCAGCTCGTATCTTCTATCATGTCACGGAAAGCAGCGACGGCATTTATACCAAAATTTCGTCGTAATACAGGAGGATCACGATAACGACAGTTTGGCTTCTTAATTAGTGGTAAAAACGGTATATTGGCAAATGATCACTTAAATCAAAAGTAAGAATACCCGCAATAACATCATTTGGATCATGACTAGTAACACAGATCGATCAGGGTTTCACTTTCCGACGTTGCTCTCGTGGGTGAATGAATAACGTTTGAGCAACCAAACGATTCAACAACGTCAAGGAAACGCCGAAAGGAACGACTTGATATTAGCAAATCAATATTAAAGTCACCAATTAAAACAAATGGTAAATTGAGACATGACATGTATTCTAGGATTTCAATTACGTATTTAAGAAATTCATCGATATCACCCGACGGGGGGCGATAAACTGAAGCAATCAGTGACCCAAGGCATTTTACAACAATGGACTCATAATGGTCATTAACATGTGTTAACTCCGACAGGACTGAATAGTCAAGGTCATCTTTAAAATAAATTGAAGTACCCCCTCCTCTACGGTCTTTTCTGTAAACAGCTTCAGACTTATACCCTGAAAAATTAACGACATCATCTTCATTTGAAAACCACGTTTCAGTGAATGCCAGTAGATCAAATCTGTGATCTAACGAACCTAAGGCTGTTTCTACGTCGAGCCATTTATTTTGTAAGCTTCTTATATTTACATGGAAAATTGACATCCTATGACATTCACGCAAAAAAGTATCCTGTAAAAAAATATTAAAAGATGTGTTGTCATAATAATCAGTTACATTTGGTTCTGCCACCGCAAAAGAAAAGAAAAATATATATATCTACATACAAAGCATTTACCGTGCTCTGATTCAGCAGATCTTATCTAGATCAGCTTCACACTGAATACTGATTGCGCGCTCTCCCGGTGCTTTACGCACAAACATCTGACCGTTCTTTTGCCAGGCAAACTGGTAGTGTTTTTGTTCGGCTTTAACCCTCATCATCCAAAGTAACTTCTTGTTTTGTGGTGTCAGATTGTCAAGCAGATACACGTTGGAATCTATGTTCTTCAGTAATCCCTTTTTTGCCATCCATTGGTCACGTGTAATGCGGGACACGAAGCGAATAAGCACAGCCGGAGTTTTACCTGGATTAAGAAACAGCCTATGAAGACTTTCAACTTTGTTTTGGGACAGTTCCGGTAGCTCCAGTTCAGTTGCTAGCTCGTTTATTTTCCTAAGTAGGTTTTCATTAGCGCTTTGTGGCAGTCCGTGTATTTCTAGGTTTTGTCGCCTACTGTATTGCTCCAGGCTGTTCATCTGTTGTTTTAATTTTTGCACCTCCTGCAATTCCGAAATAAGCCTTTTTTTAAACCAAAATTTGCTTTTGCGGGCTCTACACCGATGCTTGCGGTCTGTTCGGGGTTCCAGCAAAATAAACAACACCAAGCGTAAAAAAAAAAAATGATTTGAACGGGACGGTTTTTTTACCGCGATTTCTGCTCGTCCCTTTCGGTTTCCGTGATTCCCTGTTGTCAGAAGTTGGCGCAATGGAACAGTTTTCTTCGGTGACTGTGTCGTTAGAGTCGTATCAGAGTGTCGGCCAGGTCGCTCTGAATGCGACGTGTACGCCATCGCGTGAACTAGACATTGCGCGTTTATCAACGGTCATCACCTTCCGTCACTTCCACGAAAAAGGTCGAGCCTCGGGGGGAGGTCGCTTACGCCGAAAAATCGCCGCAGCTTTGAAATGTAGTGAATAAAGGTTAGGGCAAGCAATATTGAGCCCCATGATTGCCTGCTGAAACACGAACGTTGTGCGTTGAGCTGCATGGTATGCGTGGCACGGGACGGACCTGTTTTAGACCGCCATATTCGCCCGATCGTGGCGGCCTCTGTAGGTCGCTGGAACTGCGAATGGTCCCGAATATAAGACATATTTTACTAGAAGATGGCAACTGGCAGACCAAAACTGACGGTGGGCGGAGCTTCGCCTGATGTGGCAGGAGCCTCTCCTGCCAGATCTCATGCTGCAACGGACTATGGTTAGCCGAAGTAATTTAGTTTCATAGTATTTTTAACATTACGAGAGTTGTCTGTTGCTTCCCGTTTTCGCCCTCCCCCGGCTGCACCAGCCCGCGCCGACTGTCGTCACGTGAGTTATAGAGCCAACGAGGTTGACTCGTTTTAAAATGTTGTCAAAAGTGGAGGGTGACGTGGCCAACGAGGGCGCAGCGTACAAAAGGGGACCGAGCTAACAACGAGGGCAAGATTCCGGCACCAGGTCTCTTGGCAGGACCCCCGAACTTGAACGACCTGACTGCTGGCGCGGCCCCTCCAAGACCTCGTCGCTGGGCCGTCTTCGTGGGTGCCGGCACTGCCCGCCTTTTAAACGTCCCCGCCAAGGCACCCGAGGACGAGGGGCAAAGGACCCCCATGCGACGACCGAGCTTCGATGAGCTACCGCGACCCGAGCCCCCGCAGGACCATACCGTGATCGAATAAACGGATCCACGAAAGCACTGTTTGTATGTGATATATGATTCCATTTGGAGGCGATGGGTTGGGAGCGTGGAAAACACCATAGCATGCGCTAGCGCGCAGACAACAAAATGTTGTTTTTTAAAGACCGTGAAGCATCAATGGCGGACGCCATTCCTTGGGCCCAAAGCGCGTGAGTGGACCCGAGCCCTCGCCGAACACCGACGTCACATTCGTGTACAATAGATAATCGGAGTATGCGATCAAACAGTGACTTACTCGGATAATTGGCGCAGCGGCTAGTAGATGGCGCCCATTTCTATAAGAAAGTAGAGTGCCTCAATGTTGTTGGCCGCTGCCAGCGGTCAACAACATTGAGGCACTCTATAAAGGAGTCTATGCGGAACGCGAGTCTATGCCAGACTTGTACACGTTACTGAAAAATAGTAAGGAATTACATTTACAATTACTCAAGGCTAAATTGTAATTTATTACAATTACAATTACCCTCCCATAAAAGTAACTGACCGTTACCCCAAAAAGTAATCCGTTACTTTCGTGGCGTTACTTTCAACATTATTTTCCTAAAGGGAAATAAAGGGAAGAGTGTCATTCAAGTTCTTATCGTTGCAACCTGTTCTATTTAATGACCTTGAGTATTTTGAGCAACAGTGGCTCTCGAAAGTCTCGTCAGACATTTTGCGTTTTTTCTTACTCAATATTTCGACTGCTACGCTGAACACCATTTGAACTGAGGCGCTCGATGGGAGTGCTATATTGTTCCTCACGAATGCTTCATGCTCTGCATTGAGCTTTTCCAGCGAAGCAAGGGAAGTACTATTTACTTCGAATGTAGAGAAAAGCTTCGTCGTTGCAGCCGTTGCCTGCTATTCGAGAGATTTAGTAGATCCTTCAGATACCTCCCATACCCGCGATAACGGTACCCGATAACGATATGATGCATGCGCAAAGACGGCGGCGAAGTGTCGGATATCGTTATCGGAGTCATCGGATCGATCTACTAAAATTCTCCATTGTCTAAATCGCGAAGCTGTGGAAGTGATCATGCATCTAGCCAAGAGTAGAATAAGAATTGATTTATGTCAATCTTACTATACCGACATTTATTGGCTGACATAGCAAAACATAGTTGTAACAGTAAGGTGATAATTAAATAATAAATAAGGTTTGGCTCGATATTCTTGTTCCTTTGGGTCTGAACAGTTCGAGCCTCGGTTGAGACATTGGTGAATAAAAAACGTTTCCAGTATACAAATAAAATGAATAAAAGAAAAATAAGGACACTCATAACAATTAATTAGAACTTCGGTTAAAACAAGGTAATGTAAATGTACGTTTGCCGTGTGTACTTTTCATTGGTGCCGTTCAAAAACGCAAGGCGCACGGCGCACGAACCGACCGCACTTTACTCCGGTGTTCTCCAGATAGACGTCCGCTGATGCCGCGGGCAGCGAAGGGCAGAGTACTAAGTAAGCCGTGCTACGTCCCCACTCACGAGTTTTATTTATTTATTTATTTATTTGATACCCACAGCGCCTTTCGGCATTACAGTGGGGGGGTTATACAAAAAAAATCAAGTATGAAGTCACAGGTACTACATTGGAAACATTCATAAAAAGACAACCAATCGAACAAAAAGGATTTCGCGAACATGAAACAACAAAGTCACAACTATCGCGACACACGGAGCAGATTGCAACAAGTTTTACAAAAACATTATTAGAATCATGCTATGAACCTTTTCAATCGAATGACGTGACTGTTTCTAGGGCAGCATAAAAAGCATCAAGCATCAAGCTCAAAAAAGAGCTACTGCATGCTACAGTTTTGCATCTAAGCTCACGCACTTTGTGGGCATGATCCACACGAGCAGATACATAATGTGGTGAAGAAATATAGGTTTCGCATGGAATTCCAGATTGTGAATGATATATGCTATGAAAAAGCTTTAAACGAAGCTTTGCTCGATGGTGCTCGAGTGTGTCCCATTTGAATGTTTTGTCTTGCACGCGTCGCGCTAAAATCACCACCCCGTTTTGGTTTTCCTAACACATACCGAGCGGCTAGGTTTTGCACTCTCTCTATTTTCTCTTTGTCAGTGTTTGTCGGAAAGTCCCATACCGTGCAGGCATATTCTAGTATGGAGCGCACATTAGTTTTATACAAGAGTTCTCGGATGTCATGCGGAAACTGTCTAGTGTTGCGCTTTATGAACCGTAAAGATCTGCTAGCTTTTGCAATAGTGAAATCCACATGTCGATGCCAACTCAGCGAGGTTGTGAAGTAGACGCATAAATACTTATATTCAGACACTGTTTGTAAAATAATATTGTTGACTACATAACGAAAATTAGTTTTCACCTGCTTTCTCGAAAACGTCATGGACACAGTTTTATCTAGATTAAGTTTCATCCCCCATTTTTCGCACCAGGTGTATATTGCATCTAAATCATTCTGTACTATCTGATTATCACTTTCACAGGTTATTTTTTTATACAGTACGCAATCATCGGCAAACATTCTCATACACGACGTAACGTTTTCATTAATATCATTTATATAAATTAAGAAAAGTAAAGGTCCTAAGACTGATCCCTGGGGATCAGTCTTAGGACCTTTACTCTCTCCTCAAGCCCAGAATATCAAGTCTACGTCAGCCACCATTATGTTTTATTTGTAAAAATATCTGCTTGAGATAAGATGCGGGGCAAAACAGGAAGAAGAAGGAAGGAAGACTATTAGCATTTTCCAAGTGCTCGCAAAAAGCTGACTCACAAAAAGGGTGACTGAGATGCACCTGGCTGGTATTCACAAATAAAGTAATTTAATCACACATGTAGGCTCCCTAGATCCAACCACAGAAGTTGGACCGCGCAAAAGTAAGTAGCTTTTAAAACAGGGTCAAATATGTGAAAGATGTAGAAAAATAAACATCCTGTTTCCTAAGAGAAGATGATAAGTGCGCAGCAACGAACAAAGATGCTTGTGGCAATAACACCATCACATATTATCACATCTCTTTTAGTGGATTTAAGGGTAGACGGAACGTTGTCTGGTGTTGTGACATTATGAAAATGATCGTAGCCACTATAACCGAGAAGGACATTGTTAATTATTTTCAGTGCACTTACCGCCCGAGCTTCTCGAAGAGGCGGACAATCACTTGGTGTCCTCCTCTCCCCGTCTTCGATCGCAAAGAAAAACAAAGACTAAAAAAAGCGGATATAACTTGCCCCCTCCCCCCTTTTTTTTTGTAGAAATGTTTCTTTTTATTTTTTAACATTGTTGTTAGGGTCTAAAAAAAGAATCAGAGGCTTGCTGTTGCAAAGAAAGGCTTTGTGGAACTGAAGAGTGCCAAGAAGAGTGCTTTGCGCTGGTCGATTCGCGGGGCAGGGTCACTGGGCTCGACTTTACCAAAAAATAAAACAAAAAAACTTTATTTAGAAAGGTGGGGGGGGGGGGGGGGGGGGGAAGGGAACTGGGGGGTTGGTTCTGGAAAAAAAATATAACAGATTACAAGGAATCTGTTTCGTCAAAAATGTAAGGGAATTACTTTAAAATTACTCTAGAAAATATGTAATTATTCCGTTCCTAAGTCACTGAAAAATGTAAGGGATTACAAGTAATTTCGTTACTTGTAACGGATTACGTACAAGTCTGGTCTATGCCGAGCACAAGTTCGTCTGCTTCTTTCGCAGGGGTTGTGGTGACGTCAGAACGCCGAGCTCTGATTGGCTCTGAATGAAGGACAGTGGGCAGACCTCGGAGCGCGCTGCCTCGATGTCTACCCAGTATCGTCCAATCAATGCCAATCAGAGCTCGGCGTTCTGACGTCACCACAACCCCTGCGAAAGAAGCAGACGAACTTGCGCTCGGCATCACTCTGACTTTATTGCCTGGGTGGGTTGCCCCGGTGTATTACCGAATTTCATCACGTGCTTAGAAACCTACCTTCACGGCTTCGTGTTTAGATCGCCAGGAGCGTCGAATATAGGATTCGCTCCTGAAGGCTGGCGAGCGAACCTGCCGCCACAATCAGCTCTCTGTTTTAGCCGCTAAGTGCCGCCAACTTTGCTGGAGAAAAATTGTAAAACAAATGGTAAAACAAAATGGCTAGGTGGCGTAAGCTACCGCCCGATCCAAAGGGCTCAGCCGGATT
Source organism: Ixodes scapularis (assembly GCF_016920785.2). NCBI lineage: Eukaryota > Metazoa > Arthropoda > Arachnida > Ixodida > Ixodidae > Ixodes > Ixodes scapularis. The sequence continues at coordinate 130,897,894 of NW_024609879.1, read as the reverse complement.
CATCCATCCACCCATTCAACGCCAGAGAAACCAACGAGCGCCGTGGACAAGTATACATTACGCTCGTACACTCTGCCCTTATCGATTGACAACTGTGAGTTACTAACGTCTATGCTTGAGGCACGTGTTGCACCAATTATTTGAGTGCAATCGACAAAAAGTCACTTTTGAGAACCGCTTTATTTTCACCATAACAGCACGGGGTCAACGACCATGCGTATTCTCAGGGTTGCCAGAGCATGCCTCAGTTTACACTCCAACATCTACGCAGTTCTTCTCGCAGTCTTCGATGGTCGGGAACTTCTGGCAGTTGTGAGGTCCTGTCTCCGACGGGATGGTCTCGCATTGCTTAGTGGTCGGGTCGTACTGTGCAGTCGCTGTCACGACGTGGCTGGGATCGTTTTGACCCGGATCGGTGCAAGCTGTAGGGTAAAATAAATAAATAAATTTGGTGTTTTCTTGTTACAAGCGCATTTGTAATCGCTACAGTTATAGTTACTAAGTGGTAACGAGGGGCGTGGTTAAATATTTTTCCGCCTCTTACTTGGTGATACGTTCTTCGGTCTTCTTGTCTTCTAATGCGGCGCCGTACGTCGTTTTCTAGGCAAGAATTTACCATGTTTTGATTGTCTCGTCTTAGTCGATTGAAGCATTATTTATATATCATTTAATATTGATCAGCACCAAAAACATATTTAGAGCAAATTTTATTTTACGTTTATTTTTGCTCGCGCGCATAATTTTGCAGATTTATATTTCAAATTGAGTTTGCATTGGCCGAACAAGGTTTTATTAAGCATCGAAAATGACAAAAAAGTACTGACAATACAGAACATACGAAACACACAAGAAACACACACACACAAAGGGGATATAAACGGCCGATACAACAGCACGCGGCAGTCTTCATTTCGTTTTTTTCTTTCCTGCGTCTTCCTAATTTATAACCTGAATACTAACCGTTATTAAACGTAGATATAGCAAACACAGACATATCGCTGATGTTGGGTTCACTGGAAGAACATTTTCTTGGGAAGTGTTGCAGAAATATAAGGTAACTATAGAGCTTGGGGCGAACGTGTTACAGTTACTAAACGACAGTGGCGACATATTCGGCACCTACTAGCATAACGGGCATACATAACTTCAACAGCTAGAAGTGCGCGAAGGGGACTATAACAGCCTTTTTTTTGTTTTTTACCATATTTTTCTCAGTAAGCGTGCTGTATATTATAATTGCGGAAAGCCAAGTTTGAAGGCTGAACCGCATCAAACTTGTACAGTACCGATAGCAAGTAACTAAATTACTCTTCATACATTAGTTTTTAGAGTAAGTTTTCAACCATTTACTTACATTTATTAGAAAGTAGTCACAACAATAATCTGATTATTTTTAAAGTTCTAAAATTATTCATAACTTGCTTCTTTTCCTTCTTATTTCTAATGTCGCGTTTTGTTCGTACGAGATTCCTACAAAGGAATGTTAGAACCAAATCTCCGCCAGGGGGATGGTTCACCAAAATTGGTGGATTAAAGATATAAATACTTCATAATTCGTTCATTCTGAGCCGATAACGTGTGATACCAAAATGCCCGTTTTCACTTCAGGCAGAAAACTCTGTCAATTAGAAAATCTGAAATCATCGGAAAAGTAACAGTTACTTTTTCAAGTAACGGTCAATTACTTTTTGTTTCGAGAAATCAAAATATCTAATTGAATACTTTTTAAGGCAGAGTAATTGTAATTGTAACCGGTTACTTCATTTTTCTTTCGACTAACGTGTACAAGGAGGGACCGTATATATACACAACGACCGTAGCGGCGAGAATGCAATCCGATTTTGCATAGTATAGTCTTGCTTTTTCTTCTACGGTCCACTGATACCATGCGGTTCTGGTTCTGGTTGTGAAGCACAGCATTTCTTTAGAACATTATCTGATAATACCATTGTTCAATCAGACCTTCACCATTCCCTGATCAACATATTCGATCTAAGGGGCTGAAGACACCCAAAAGGGGATAACATACATGCGTCGGCGACCAAGGAGGTTGATGGCATTGACCAACAAGAACAAAAAAGAACAAAAGTTTGAAAAAGAAGCTTGATTTTAATAAGACACGCCCCGCGTTTCTTAAGGTCTCAGTGAGCGTAGAAGAACGAAGACCTCATACTTACTTTGAGGATAGGCGCAAACATGGCGAGGGCCGGCAGCCACAGTTTCTGAAATCAAGTAAAAAACATATCGGTCGCACGATAAAGTAAACTAAGATACCAAATTCAGATTCGCGAGTCTCATGTCGGGCGTTTATTTCGTGGGTTGCCACATTTTACTGGAGACTCTTATTTGAAATGACCATACTAACAACAATGTTTGACTGCGTTTAACTACCTTGTACCTTGTGAGGAGATACGACACCGAGTTAACGAACGCAAAGTACCAAGCGTTGCAAAGCATGGTTGTCATGGTAACCACAAGTCGTACATGGACTTATGCAGAATCAATGCAGTTAAAAGCAGTCAAAGAGCGCTGTGAGAATAGGCGTGGAAACGGTCTCCCTTTTATGCCCCCCCCCCCCCCCCCCCCCCCCTCCCGCTTCATTTATTTCTAGATGAAATATATTGTCATAAAATTTCGCATCGCGTAATCAGGAGCTGTATCAGGCGTAGATAATAACACACACACAAAAAAAAAGCGCATAGAGAAGTCGATTTTGTCTTGGAAACGAAAAAGAAGACGCATAGAGAAGTCAATTTTGCATAAAGAGGTAAAATAACCTGCCGTCAGTTTGTATAGTACTCGTTCAAAGGTTAATATAGCAAAGCTCCCCAGACTAACATTCAGTCGACTCTTCATCCAAAAAATAGCACAATCAAGTTGTTAAGAATCGCCCGTATAAAAGATATTCCCTGGAAAGCTTTCCAAAGCACTGAAACTCCAGAACAATCTAGAGCAATGCGTACATCATATGAGTCCAAGATACTCACTGCACACCAGGACGAAGCAGACTGCCAGCAGGACTACCAGCTTTGAAGCGCTCAGAAAGTTAGCTGCCATTATTTCTGCTTGTTGTACGACTGTTGAAGAAGACGACAGATAATGATTACTACGGAGTAAGATGCTTCCTTTTATACAGATTACATTCCATGTAATCTCTGCTCCGCGTGATGTTGAGCAGGAAGCAAGATATTGATCCCATTATTAAAAATAAATGCAGCTACAACGTTCGGCCGCAAGTCATGGACGTGGATTCCTAGTAAGAGTAAGCAGTCACAAACCTGTTTTTCTGATAAACCTTCATTTTACCTTCCCGAGCATAATGAAATTAATAAAATACAGACATCCTCAATATTAATCGTAAAGTGTCCAATCCACAAAGCACATGTCACTCTCACAAACAGGTTTACGCCAATAGGCTTGCGATGTCAAGCAATAAGTCACACCTGCAACAATGACAGCACCTTTTTAGAAAGTGATGGTCATTCTCCATTTCGTAAATTTCCTTCACTCATGTACAACGGCTGATTATTACAATATAAATTCTCCACCTGTTAACCGAGGGAGACCGGAGAAGGACAAACCGGGGACAAAGTTCACATTGCGAAGATACGAACAAAATAATTTTAAACAATCGCAATTAAAAGCAACAACAACAACAACGAAACACCGCTAGACGACGAGGACAAAGTAAAGTATAACCCAAAGGATACAGCGCTGTGTACCGTCAGTTACCTTTTACTTTGTCCTCGTCTTCGGGTTCGTTTTTGTTTTTGGTTATGCCTGTTTATCAGCTTGCCCCAAACTTCTACGTCCCCTTTGTACGACCAGCAAGTGTTCCAAAATGTGTCTCTGGCGCATCGAAGACAACACAGAAGAAGACAATCAGAAGACAACACAGAGACCACGCAGGAATTTCGCGACGACGAGGCAGCCAAGCGCGCGCCGTGATGGGGGGAGGGGGGGGGGGGGGGGAGGGAGGGGGGCAGCAAAAGCACGTGGGCCAAGGCCAGAACTTGCACGCCGTACAGCCACTGTCAATTAAAGAATATTATGTTTCTGGCATTGCGATTCCTTCTTCGATGCTCTTATCGGCGAAGGTCGTAATCTCCTTCGACGCAGAGCGATAAAAATTATGCCCGGATCACGCCATGCCCCGCGTTTCTTTAACTGTCAGTTACCATGCTCGTATTTCAAGGAATGAAGTAGAAACAATATTGTATCTTGGTTTGTTCGTTTTCGTATACACATGCTTCTATCTGGAGAGGCGGTGGTGTTACCTGATATAAGTAGGAGTGTGGAAAATACTAGCTTCGGATTAAGTAGCGAAGTGCCATCCTTATCGATTGAACACAGCAAAGAGAACGGACATGTCTTGGCTTTAGCTCGCCCTCAGATGGTCATGAATGACGCAGTGCTATTTAATGGTTCGAATCATTGTTTATATCCCGTCATAAATACTGTTGTTATCACCTTCTCTAATGATCGCATTTAATTACACCGTAAACAAGCGGTTAGGAAGAGTGGGCTCGTATATGACCCCTTGTGAATACCACCTATTGACAAGAAATAGAATATTGGTAACTTTGTAAGAAATACTGCTCGATGACTTTTGGAGCGGCCAATTGAGAGTTCATTCGATGCGCTTAGACATTTGTAAGTACTCCCAAGTCCAGCAACGAATTGCGGTGTATAGTTTCCGTTTACGGCGTCCGTACGCGCCGTGCCAGCTTCTACGAATTCAACGGAACCCCAACGTCTGATAATGAACAAAAAATAATCAGGTACGTGACATCAAACTGTTTTTCAACCTTGCTTGTTCCGGGAAGGGACATGATTCACAACCCGAGCATTGATTTCGTAGTATGGCAAAACCAAATTATAAAAAAAATTCAATTACGTTTTGCCATTTCCGTTTTGAAATGAAACGGAAATTTATTTTGCCGTTTCTTTTGTATAAGTATTTTATTGAATATGTTAAATTTCTGTCCTTAAACAAACTGCCCTCAATCGTATGCACATTATTGTTAGCAATGGCAAGGTAGCGTAAAAATAAGCAACCCGCTTATTTGAGAATAAAGTTTACTGATGAAATCTCTACTGAAGGTAGATGCTAGAGATAACAAAGTTAACAAAAACGTTTTTATCCGTATTTTTAACGCTTGGCCCATTTGTTTTGCAAACATTTCAAAGTGCCATTCAGAAAGAAAAAAAAAAGACCTAAATGACGCGTTTTATTTTCCAGTGGGTGATAATGGACCCATTCCGAAATTCAGTCTGGCCACCTCGAAAACTATCATCACCTAAGTGTATATCATCACTACTGCTAATGGATAGCTTTTGATGACTGGTGAAGGAAGAAATCGAAGACTGGGGGGGGGGGGGGGGGGGGGCACTGATGCGGAGCCTAAAAATTTCGGTCGTTAAATCGCTGGGTTGTTGTTCGATGTCAGCGTGACGAGACTTGCACATTAAAAAAGGAAAAAGAGAAGGGTGTAGCCATTACACCCCTTATCACATATACGACGCCAAATACTTCAGATCGACGTAGAGCTCACTTACAGTACCGACTTTTACGAGAGACTTGATGCCGGTGGGATATAACAAATTAAACAACTGAAGTACGTAACGAAAACTACAAAAAACAAAAGAAAAAAAACCGCTGAGGTTTTGCAGTAAGGTCAAGAAAACCCCGATTACTTTTTTTGTTGCAGTCAGTCACATGTACATCAGCTATTTGAATAAGTTGTACTGCTCGGCTATCAAGACACTCGTGAAAGTTTGTACCGTCGGATTTAACGTCAGTGCTGTACGTCCAACTGAACTTTTGGGCTATCTTATATGTAACAAGGCGTTTAAGAATATACCTTTTTTTTTATGTGCGTCTAAGTTTCTGTAAGCTACACATTTGAGGGTGTCATGTGCATCCTTGGAATGCTCTGTTTCGGCACGCCGCAGGCAGCTCATGACACAACATGTGGTGAACATTATCGACATATTTACTCAAGTAAGTGATACGTGCAGACTTATTCTTGACACCATTAATACTGAAACGAATAGAGAGAAAAAATCTCTACTGCAAAGAGCCCCACAACTTTCGTACTTCTGCTGTTGACGCAGAGACAGTAGGTCTTCACCGCCATTAGCATAAAAAAACTTACACTGATATTTGAGCCACTAGATGACACTAAATTTCTGAAAGGGTTTATACTTTCATATACTCGACAGTTCTATTGTGCCTTTGTATAGAGCGTAACAAGCAGTCTTAACAGTCTTAAAATATGACAGGTGGCTATCCGGTTTGTCAGTGGTCTCAAAAATAACATTTCTCATCGTCCTTTTTTTACATTTGTTCTAGTTGTTTCGATCATTGTTTATTTCCCCTTGGGAACGGCATGCGCCTGTGAGATAATCAAGAATAATTGTCGCTCGGCAGCACTGGTGGTTGGTCGCAGTAGCATAATGACAGGCCTGATTTGTCATCCGTACAATGATGGAACTGCATCTGTTCCACAGAAAGGTTTAATGCAAAAGGTCGAATAACGAGTGAACCCAGAACCCGCGATATGCCGCTGTTCTCACTTCATTGTTTGGCACGACAAGCCAGTTTTTGTCCCGATGAATGAACGCTGCTTTCATTTCCTTCGGAAATGTTTCAGCCAGTCAGATTAAAACTATTTACATTAGCTCAGAAGAAACCATAACATAAACAATCAAGGCGTGCTTTGTTATTGCATGCACTCAAAACTAGCGCTTTCTTTTTTTTAAATTTTAAGCTATGCGTAATGTGTACGATTGAAAACTACCCTCCATTCTTCTGATCTCTACGTAAAACCCAGAGAAAGTACACTCCAAAAAAAGCCCGTGAGTCTGCTTTCCCGCACAACCCTCGGAGAGCCAATCAGCGCAACTTAGGGAGGCAGCTCAGCGAATGACGATGCCGAAACATATGTTTAGACCAAAAAGCGCAGTCTGAGTTGTGACAATGGGGAGTTTTAGTAGATCGTTTTCGTGCAGCCGCTCTGCAGAGCGGAGCGCGGAACCGCCACTGCGCCTGCGCGCCGATGGCCTTGGCTGTAGAGTTCCGGGTAGCGGAGGGGCTCAGCGGAGCGGGAAACACGGTCTACTAAAACTCGCTATTAAGCAATGCAAGCGTGACGTTTTGCATTGCTTAATGTCACAACTCAGACTGCGTTTTTCGGTGTAAACATATGTTTCGGCATTGTCATTCGCTGAGCTGCCTCCCTAAGTTGCGCTGATTGGCTCTCCGAGTGGTGTGCGGAAAAGCAGACGCACAAACATTTTTTAGCTTGTAGCGCTAAAAAAAGTATCCGAGTTCGTTTTCCTGCTGTACATAAAGAGAACCTATTCTCGAAAAAAAATATTTCATTTAAAAATGAGGTAGTTTAGGAAACAATTAGGTACGAATATAATGCTTTGTTCACAGGGACAAGGAGCAAATAAAGCGTCACGCGGGTATTGTATACCTACGAGAATCGCAATTTATTTGGTCTAATTCATACTTGAACGGTACTCCTATTGCAGGTAACCAAATGACTTGTAATTGATTACTTTTTGCAATAAGGTTTTAATAATTTCAATCAATTTCTTAGAAATAATTCACAAGAGTATTTGGACTTCTTTTAGGGAGTACTAAAATTACTTGTACTATTACTAACGTGCCCTTTCCTTCCCATAATATGGCGCCTTTTGTTTGCTCAAGTTTCCTACCCAGGTATTCTCGAACCAAGTTTCCGACATGATGGGTGGTTAACCGAAATGGGCCTTTTCCGCTAGAGTTCCTGTATATGCTACCTACGGTAGCAGAGTTGCGCATTCAGCCTCGGCGCGTGGCCGTAGCGCCGGCTTTCCCGCACGAGCTGGATGCTTTGCTCCTCACGTGACTAAATTTGGCGACTAGCGGCGCCGCGCGCGCCGGCGCGCATGGAAAAAAGGAGAGGAGGAAAAGGAGGCGGAAAGCAGGGGAACATACGCCGGGGCAAGAGAAACGTCGGCGGAGCGACCGTAAAGGTGGTTTTCTTGCACGCCAACGGATGCTTTGCTCCTCGCGTGATGGATCTCGGCGAATAGCGGCGTGGCGGCGCGGGGAAAACAAATGCGCAACTCTGGCTCCCGTAGGGAGCCTATACAAGAACTCTACTTTCCGCAAATGTTGGGCGCCATCTATCGGCAAGCAGGAGAGGCGTTTTTGACGGCCTGCCTTGCTTCCGGTTCTGCCCTCTCCAAGCTATGTTGGCTGCCTGAACGCGGTCGGGAAATGCGCTCACTGCTCAGCATTTGTTTTTCCTCTCTCCAACACAATCGACGAGCAGATTTCTTTTCAATTACTGCGTTAACTACGGACGACTCCGTCCGTTTGTACATTTTTTTTTTCTAATGAATGGACGAGTGACTTCGCCGTGGCACCCGTTGTAACTGACAACACAGCTGAAGCTCTCTTCGACCTATGAGAAAGTGCAAACGGTTACATTAAACTAGGATTCATGTCATATATGCAGTACCGGCATTGATTTCAGAAAATATTTGAGACCAAGTTAGAGTTAAGGAAAGCCCCTTTTTTTTTTTTTTTGCAAGCTATTTGTTTAATTTGCTCGAAAAATTTCAATGGGCAAGATGTATCCTCATAAATGTGAAAGCTTACTCTAAACCGTCCGAAAAACACCGGCGCCTGAACGTACCAATGTAATTCTCATCGAAGGTGTATTTTAGTGATGGATTTCACCTTGGGAAATTTCAACGCGTAGCTCCATTTCTATTAGAAAATGAGACCAACAAACTTGGCCAGGTCAACGGCGGACTTGTTCAGCGACTATACTAAATGTCATTTGCGAGCGCCCCTGACCCTGGCGAGTTTGTTGGTCTCGTTTTTACTGGAAAAAAGAAACACTTTGAAATTTCACAAGGTCAAATTCACCACAAAAATACATCTTTAATAAATCTCTAAGATTAATACGTGCAGCCACCGATATCTGAGCGAGCCTCGTCATTGACGTCACCCCACTTCAGTCTACAGCTGTGTGTGACTGTAGGTCCGGAAGAAAAAACACAAAATCGGCCACACCTGTTTTCTTTTTTTTTCTCTCTTTTTTTACTTTAGCGCCTGTAGGCAATGTTGAAAACTTATTTTTTGTTTACTCGATACATACACGAGGACAACACACCAAGATGATTGTTTCCTCTTTCTTATATAACCACAAGACAGGCAGATGCGGTTGAGGTAGCGATAGATCTGCTTCCATTTCACTTTCTGAGTGTGCACCTAGCAACAAACTGTGCAGCATAGCTACTTTACCTCAATAATTTATAAATATTTAAGAACTGTGGGTTATTCCAATGTTTACAACAACCAAAAAGCAGACAGGCAGTTCGCGTAGCAACGCGAGACCGTCACATTGGTAAACAAAAAAGTGTGCCAGTGAAACGCACCATCACAGAAACGCCAACTCCGAGGCGCTCGCTCTGCGTGGCACATAAGCGACACGACAGCATACCCAACCAATCTGCTGACTTGTATTCACACACAAATAAAAAATGAAGGAACAAAAACATGAACCTTCCTTGAAGTGGCAACTGCAAACGCGGGAGTGCTTTGAAGGCTGCCTTTACGAGCCGTCCGCATTGTTTCGCTGGATCGCCCGAAACCAGACCTGCGCTTCGTCGAGTGCAGGCTAGTAGAAAGAAACCCAAAAAACCGCGACAACGCTTGCTGTCGTTGCTGCAGTCAACAACGAAACAGCGTTAGGGCCTGTCGTAGAGCTTCCAAACGTGCGACCACCGCTGCCTCCTGCAGCCCCGAGCCGGACGTTCCACGCCACCAAAAATGGCGGACTCCTGTCTGCTGCTGCCGCGCATGCGCCGTGGAAACCCCGGAAAAGGCCCGTTGGCGGATTAAGAACATAAGTACTTTACGAACTCGGGGATTGTAATCCCGTAATAGGGAGTTTTAGGGAATCGTTTTGGCACATCGGATACAGTGCGATGGGCTTTAAGGTACGAACTGAGCATGTGCGAGTCTCCTGCTGTAGCACGTGCGCAGTTCGTACCGGGGGGCCCATCGTGTACCGTATCGGATGTGCCAGACACGTTTCCCTAAAACTCCCTATTGAACAGTACGAAAGACTCGGTTTTCAAGCCGGAAGAAAAACGCATCGTTTTGAAAGTCTGAAGCAGACTTGTATACGTTAGTAAAAAAAAAGTATGGGACTACATTTACCATTTCTCAAGTCTATATAAATTGTAATTAATTATAATTACAATTACTTTTCTATACAAGTAAGCGACCGTTACCCCTTAAAGTTATCCGTTACTTTCGTGGCTTTACTTTCAGCGTTATACTGTCCTCACAATTGAAAGAGGGTTATTCAGGCGTTTATTGTTGCCACCAGTCCCGATGATTGAACTTGAGCGTTTTTAGCAACAGCTGGCTCTCAAAGTCTTGTTAGACATCTTGCCTCATTTCTTCGTAAAGATGTTGACTGCAAAGCTGAGCACCCTTTCAACTGAGGCATTAGATGGGAGTATTACAATAGTTTTCCTCGCGAATGCTTGATGCAGTGCATTCCGCTTCTACCGCAAAGCGATGGTAGTGCTTTTTACCCTAAAGAAAGACCAGAGCTTCGTCGTTGCAGCGGTGCCTCTTATTGTCAAAATCGCGAAACTATAGAAGTTTCGCGATCTTGGTACAACTGGCCAAACCTAGAATAAGAATTGATTTATGTACATCTAACTATCCTGGCAAATATTGCCAAATGGTAGAATGCAGAGTTAGTAAAAGAGGGTATAGTTACACGTAAAAAGTAAATGATAAAGGGGGTTTCGATGTATATTCTTCTTCCTTTGACTAGGAACAGGCCGAGCGAGCCTTTGTTGAGACGTTGGTGAACAAGAGAATGAAACGTTTTTTCGATATAAATATAGGTTTCAAGAAAATAAAAACACCAAGTACACTCCTAAAAATGATTAATTAAAACGTCGGTTAAAACGAGGTAATGTTAACGCACGTTTGCGTACGCGTACCTTTCTTGAGGCCGTTGAAGATGCAGAGCACGAGCCGGTAGTAGTGTACTCCAGTTTCTTCTCTAGAAAGACGTCCACTGAGGCCACGCACTCTTTCCTCAAATCCGGAATCTCTACCTAAGTCATCTACTCTTTTTGTACTTCTTTTTTGGGTAAAGATTTGTGTTTAGATACGATGTGCCCTGCTAAAGTGAAAACAGGAAAACGAAAAAAGAAAAAAAAAAACATTCCCATTTCCGAAGTGCTCGCAAAAAGCTGACGCACTAACAGGGTGAATAAGATACAGATAGCCTGGCTAGAATTCACACATAAAGTGGGCAAACTCTAAGATTTGGATCGGAAAAAAGAAAGAAAAAAAGTAGCTTCTACAACTTAGTTTAGTAAGATGTAAATAAGCTAAAAAAAATACATCCTGTTCTCTAGGAGATGTCGAGAAGCGTTCTAATACCCTTTGTGCAGAAACGAACAAGGATGCTTGTTGCTATAATACTTTCACTTATTATCACACTGCTTTAGGGGATTTTAGGGTAGCCGAAGCGCCCTCCCCTGTTGTGACATTATGAAAATGGTCATGTCTACTATAACCGAGGAAGACATTGATAATTCTTGTCTGTGTACTTATGCCTCGAGCTTCTCAAAGAGGCGCACAATCACTTCGTGTCCTTTTCTCCCCGTCTTTGAATGCAAAGTAAAAAAAAGGGAGAAAAAAACGGATATAGCTTAACCCCACTTTTTTTTTTTTTTTAGGATTATCTATATAAATTTTTTCACTATGTTGTGGGGGTATGCCAAAAATACAAAAAAAAAAAACAAGTTCAGGGGCTTAGTGTTGTCACGAAATGCACTGTGGAACTGAAGCGTGTCAAGCCTCCTTTGCGCTGGTCATCAATCCGCGTGACATCCTGACTGCAGTCGACTTTGCCAAGAAACAATATATTTTTTCTCTCCAAGGGGGGGGGGGGGGGGGGGTCGTTGATTGAAAATTTAATGATATACGGGATACGGTCTATTCGTCACATGCGCACTCGTCATAGGACGATTGGTCACAGGACTATTCGTCACACAGGAACATTCGTCATAGGACGACTCGTCACGTGGCCAACCGGTCCTACAATAGTTCGTCCCCCCAAAAATGTATTGTTCAATTTGGTTCGGGCGGACAAAGTGGCTCACCTCATATCTTAGTATGTCTTTGGCTTCTGAAAGGCGAAGAATTTTTTAACAAACGTTTTAGCTTCTGGTTTGGTCCCGAACGTTAAATGTTGGTTCGGCCTGACAAAGTGGGTCACCTTTCGCTTCTCAAGGTCGAAGAATTTGTAACAGACTTTTTAGCTTCTGGGTTCGTCCTGAATGGTGAATGGGGAGGTCATAAAAAAGCGACTATTTTTGAACTTAAACTACATTCAAAAGGTGGAGGTGATCGCAACAGAGAGTGGTTGAGCCAGGCTGCTGCACGAGGGGTACTCATACACATGTTCCGATACTTATTGGTTTTCTCGAAGAGGTGTACGCAAGGCAAAATAAAAACTGATTTGGCTGCCAGTCGGATTATTGCTCGTTCAAGCCAGCAACTTACATCGACCTGCTGAAGCTTTTGTGTGACCTAAAAATCAAGTAGGCAGTCTAAATAAAAAAATAAAAAAACTGTATTTTTGAGTTTTTTTGTTTAGTCTTATTTTGTTAGCTTTCCCAGCATTAATTTCACACCGTCAAACTATAATTCTTACCCGTCAGGAGCATATTGCTCAGATTTTGACCAAATTACAACATTTTACGTCGTCTGTTATTACCTCAATCTCGGGTTTTCACTAAATTGTTCATTTTACGTCTTGTTCTTTAGTGATAATGATCTCTGGAGAAGGGGGAGCAACGGGGACAAAGGACCAGTCCAAGCACGGCTAGGTGACTGGTGCGTGACCGAGAAAATCCGCCTGGTCCTGGTATCGAACCAGGGACCTTTACATTTCCAGTAGAGCGCTCTACCAACTGAACTAACCAGGAGTTAGACGTGAGTAGAGGGAGCGATTTTACCAGCTGCCACCGGTCTAACACCAGAACCAGACAGATTTTTTCGGTCGCGCACCTGTCATTTAGCGGTGTTTGCAGATTTTTGTTCGTCCTTTGTCTCTCTTGTTCCCCTTCTCCAGTTGCTGTTTTGTTTTCACTGCTATTGTGAGCGTCTCGCTATATTTTGATTTTAATCAGGTTTCTCACTGCTCGGGCGAGGGAAAAACCATACGATTTTCTATTTTGACGCCTCGCTCACCGACCATGGCCGCAAAGGGCCTTCCTTCCGGCCAAGCCGCCACGCCAAGCGAAATGGAACAGGATTCAACGGGTATGTCAAGCTCCCTCAAGCACCATATTCTACAACAAAAGTATCTCTGATGATCAAGATATGAACTCAGAGCCATATCAAATGGTCCTGGGCCGAAAGAGACGCAAACCATCTACTAGCCCAGACTGCAGCATCAAGTCAGTCAAAACCATGAACCAGGCTCACCCCCCCCCCCCCCCCCCCCCCTTACAGTGATATCATGCCCAAAGATCCAGCAAGCATGATTGCAACAATTAACCCGATGAAGATTACAAAGAAACTTGAAATGTCTGCTCCAGATCTTGGTTAGGCCCAATCGAAGACTCAACGTGCTGGCGATTGACACAAGAAACACTGGAGCCACGAAAGCAATTCCTGGACTCGGGTGGTGCACGAAAGCCCACGATGTCAAAAGCCCCGTGTCATTAGCCCCGCGGCAAGCGCCCCGTTCTTTCTGCCCCGTTTGCAAAAGCCCCTGTTTCAGAAGCCCATGACTCAATTCCCCCGTAATAACAGCCCCGTGTCTTCAACATCCCAGGTTGTTCCCGTGTTTTTTTTTTCTTGCCCTCGAAGTTCTTCAACTCTTTTTACCAGTCTTTGTAACGTAGTTCTATATTGGCCTATATAGCGTAAACGTAACCGGATCCCTGGCCGGCTCCTTGATGCACTTTGCTTAATCCTATATCTAATAGCGCTTCAAAATGGCTGTTAGCCTTTCATGAAACTTATTTATTCACAAAACATATTTACAACATTTGCATAGCAACAGAGTTGGTACGCTTAAATGCCGCAGTAGCGTTGGATCTTCTGAAGAAACTCGTTCAAGTTTAGGGCGCCGTCCCGCAAGTCGTCCTACAGCTCCTTGATGGCGTCGTCCTTCTCGTTCCACTTCTTTAGCCGCTTAAGAGCTTGTCCGCCATTGGACAGCTGCAGCAGGGATACGCGACTCGTGGCCTACTCCTTCTTTAGAAGATCCACGAAGGCGAGCAGGTTTGGATGAGCTTTTCCAACCATGTTGTTTATTTTCCTGCAATTATTAAATGATTTCTTCGGTTATATTTATACAGGCAGCAATAAAATTGGTTTTAGAACAAATACTGGGGGCTCACTTGTGCCAGACCTCCTTCAGGTTGTTTGCACGGGCACCACGGTTCTGATGCTGGTTCCATTGCTGAATGTCGAAGTTACCCATCATCAAAATGTCCTCAAAATAAAGAATCAAAAGTGGAATTTGCGCGTCCGTAGGTGCCGTAAGTTTCAGGTTGCCCCAAGCTACTCGCACGAAAATCCTGAAGACAAAAGCGAGACTGATCATCTTTCTCACGAAGCCGGCCACGCAGGTGTCCAAGCGATAGGCCTTCGAGAGTCCAAGCTCCTGAACTTTCAGCCAGATTGCCTGGGAAAAGTGGAAGTGGCTGCCTCGGTGACGGGCACCAGGAAAAAGGAAGAGGATGGCCTGAATCAGCGCCAGTTCGAAGTCCGTTCGGACAAGGTCGAACGAAACGGAAAGGCTAAGGTCAGTTCGAGCTGTCCTAAAATGTTCGAAGGCCTGTACAGAAACGTCGCGGGATTTGCCGGTAGCAAAAAATAAGTGACATTAAAGCTACACCGCTCTTTCACGACGCTTATGGTCAACAACTGATAAAACAAAGATGGACACGCGAAGGAGGTTCCATCGACAAAAACCTCGCTCGCCTCAGAAAACTCTGTGAGTGCGTCGCTTGTGCTAAAACAGATGATGCGACCAGCACTGGTTGACAGGTCGAAAAGAAGAAACTTTCTTCCGTCCAAGGTTTCAGTGTATGTTCCAGCTAAATTTACGTCAGCCGTAGTCTTGGGCAGTGTAGGTTGGTTCTGTCTTTTAGCTCGGTAGATCGTACGGCGCACACTCTCAAAGGTCGGAAGCTGAGCTAAGACGTCTTCCTCGACCTAATAAAAAACAGAGAGAGAGAGAGAGAGAAAAGATAGGTTCAGAAATATTGCACTTCACTATGAACTCTCTTTCGCTGTATGATTCTTAGATCGATATCACTTGCCTTTCCCACCAAGCTCCTCATATGCTGGGAATACATCTCTGGGGAAGCAGCGTCGGGTTCAGCGATGGACCTTTCCTTCAAGGTACACTTCAGACGTGCGCTGTTAACACTCACGTCGTTAGGCGCATGTGTGTGCTCCCCTTCAAATTAAAAGAGCCATAAAATATCATCATGTGCACTGGTTACAACGTCATACTACGCAGCTATTATCGAAAAGCACGCGGTGAAGTGAGCAAAAGCTTACCTGGATTCTGAAGCACGCGTCCTTCTTCGGTCAGCATTGTCAATCCGCAGTTCATGGCACGATACCTGTCACAGCGCCAGACAACAGTCCCATTCTTGTTACGACGTTGAAAACAGTGCTTTCCCTTCTGCTTCTTAACCACTTCCATCTTGGCAAGTGAGTCCACTGCTGGCCAATGTGGCCTTAAAGGGGCGGTGCAACGATATTCAATTGAAATGTTTTTCACTTTACACGAGCTTACTGGCACTAATGGGACTCAAGGATACTCGCACGCAACGGCACTGACCAAGAAACTCCTTTGTTGCGCTGTAATTTCGAGGACAAAACCGAGCGTTTTCATTCAATCTCTCCTTCGCAAAACCTGATGACGTAGCTCGGCGGTAGCAGTACCGCCCAGTGACGATATTTGAATGCGGCTTATAGATTGGACCCGAGCATTGCGTGGGCACTCAATTTGGGCTCGTGATAATCGACAGCTCGAGAAGCACTCGGGTAGTGTCCTGTGTCCAATCGCTGCAATGACGACAACAGCCGAACCATAACAATGTCTGGAACGCAGCGCGTGTCCTATGCCTTGCCAACCCAGCGCATGGCTATGATCAACATTGGAGGCATATAATCGGCTCCAGATCACGTGGCCGCTTGTTCTGGCTGCGAGTTGAGGGGATGACCTCTGCTCGTTTTTCTTTATTTTTTTCTGTGACTTCGATTGCGTGTGGTGAAAAACAAACGGGTATTTCACAGGTCATGAACGTCAGGGATCCGTTCTAAGCGGTATTTGCGCAAAATACAAAAATCGTTGCATCGCCCCTTTAAATACCATCAGCCTCGAAAGAACTGCAAACTCCTGCAATTGTCTACTTCGTCATTCCCCCAGGGGTTTTCCTGGTCTGTTATCCTAATCTTATTGTTCCTTTCTGTTCCTTTCACTTCATGCACCCTCTGCTGTAGCCTCGGAAGAGTCGAGGTCAAGGATCGGAACAACGGCAGTCGTAGCACAGAGGGAACGGGGACAGTGAAGACGAGGCTTTCCACACCGAGGGAAAATGAAACGGGGTCACTGTGGACGGTGTGAAGACGCGCAACAATAGAGAGTTTTAGGGAACCGTTTTTGCACATCCGATACGGTACGATGGGCCCTCCGGTACGAACTGCGCATGCGCCTGTGTTCTGCGATTTTACCGTAATGCGCTGGCCGAACCGTAAGGCACGACCGGCACGGCCAATGGCCGACATGGACAGTCTCGCTTGGTGAGCAAAACGGCTCTTTCGCTGGCGGAGGGAGCGTGCCGTGGCTCCAAACATGAAGAAAATAACTCGTGGCAGTGCCTGGCAGGAGCGCCATCTGTGACAGCAAATCAATAAAGTTTGAGTCAGCAAATAAGAAGAAAAATAAAAACCAAAACGCAATTCGACTTCTTTAATTGAAATAAATTAGTGTTTAGTGTGGCCGAAAGTCGTCTGCTCGGTAGCTCAGTGGATTGGAGCGCCGATATGTTGAACTCGTAGTGGAGCGACAGTGGAGAGTTCGAATCCCACTGGCCCAAACAGCTTTTTTTTTTTTTTTTTTTTTTTTTTTTTTTTTTTTTTTTTTTTACAAACATTGGATGTGCATTTCGAGCACTTATCACCCGTTTTTTACAGCTGCTGTTATGACTGAGGATTTTCTGTAGTGGCAAGAGTGAGCAACAGCCTTCTGCATCATGGCTCTGGATACCTTTTAGTTTAAACATGCTGCATGAATTAAAAATTTCTGTACAAATGCTAATCACATATATCCTATAAAACGAGCCCTTTGAATATTGGGTGATAGTTTTAATAGGTGCACAGCAGTAAAGTTACAGGTTTTGCTTTATATTTTCTTCGTGGTCGTACCGTACACGGCGCAACGATCGGTACGCGGGCGTACGACCGTGATCGTTTGCTATCTGTACCGTAAGAGAGCAACATGAGCGCCGCATCTATCTCCGTCCCTCCGCCTCCTCCTCGCAGGCGGTTTACAGCAGAATACATCTTTCTACTTCGGGAGCTGCTAGGCGCTACTCCTTTTTCACTCCAGCCCTTTGGAATGACGCAGCGTTGAAAAAGAACTTCTCGTTGCGAGGAGCGAAGGAACGGATTGACCTCCTCGTAAATAAAAATAGAGATTTGAGACGTACTGTAAGATACGTCATTCCAAAAATATACACACTGTATGGAAAGAAAAACAGAAATCATTACATTCCTTCCTTAGTTAACGAACTCCCAGAGTACCTCATGAATATAGAATCCACTAGGGTACTAAAAAGGAAACTAAGGAATTGGTGTCAAGCATCTGAGCTGTAGATATCGTAGCCTAACCGTTGGAGATATTTCGTACTTTTATTTCATGGTTGCGTGAATAGACTTGGCTATAAACACCTATATTTATGCCCTAAAGTTTTCCTTTTTGTATTTATTTGTGCTGCTAATTTTAGGTTTCTTTCCTTTCTTTTTTTTGGGCTGCAGAGTGTTTTCTTTTTTTTTTTTTTTTTGTAACAACATGTATTCTAGCTGGTCGCCTGGCCCACATAAAAGCAAAATGCTGCTTTTGTGGGCCAGCTCTTTATTTTGTATGACTTGATCTGAAAATAAAAATTGAATTAACTTGAAAATTGAATTGAATTATCTTTGTACAAGAAGACTGACCGCATCAACTTGCGAAAGTGTGTATATATTTTGGTTATTTTTGTTTTTTGTTTTTCGAGATTTAATATTTCTAGTTTTATTTGTCCGTAGCTTTCTTAGTACTCGATCCTGCATTGGGCCTCGAGGGAAAGAGACAGGATCGCTAGCAGACGACTTCGAATGTCGATGATAAGCGCGCGCGAGCGTGTTCTTGAGCCAAATCGAGTTTGCTTTCGGCACCGTTTCAGCATATCAGGACGTGGTTGGTGTAAACATCATATTTGGCTGATGTAAAACAGCAAAGCTTGCCCGCTGAGAACGCAGGATTTATTAAAAAACAAGCTACCATGTACGGTCGAGGCATTATTTTATTCCCCAAGTATATAAATCTGGTAAACTGAAAACAAAAAAAAAAAAATACGCTGGCACATCATCCCTGGTATCACAACTTTTTTGTATATTCAAAAGCAACGCCAGGTTGAACGTCCTATGCCTTGCCGCCAACAAGCGCCTTCTCTTATTGTATCGGTGCTCGGTGGCACCCGAAAGAAATGCGACTAACTCCGTGTCACGGCAAACCAAAAATAATGTTTATTCCCTCGTGCCCCTGCACAAGTCACGGGCCCCACGGCACGCGCGTTCATGCCTCGCTTATATAAAGCGGGAAGTTCAAAAGAGACTCACGCCACACTTACCCCCCATTCACACTGGAAACGGATCCGCGTTCGCGAAGCGGTTGCGAAAGCGGTTGTATAAAGATCCAGTGCAATTGCACGCGCATTTGATGTCATCGTGTGCGCGTGCAATTGTACTGGATCCTTATACAACCGCGTTCGCAACCGCTTTGCGAACGCGGATCCGCTTCCAGTGTGAATGAGCCCTTAGTGCGCAGACAGTCGTACAAAATCACTTTTTCTAAATTGCTTTCGCTGTATAGAGCCAACTCCAAGTCATGGTCAAAAAGATCGAGCGCCATTGTTGTCGGAAAGCTCGTCTGCTTCTTTAGCAGACGAACATTTTAGAACTTCGCTCTGCTAGGGGCGACACGCCGTGGTGCGCCAGGTTTTGTATTACGGAAGCGCATTCATTCCAGTAAAAAGACGAGACGAACTATAAGTAGGTATACAATATTTTAGGTTCTCTATATATTTAGGGTGCTATCTTTATTTACTTGAGTTTCTGCGATTTGTACAAACACACGCAAATTTGTCTTTTCTCGATGAGGCGGATGCAGGTTTCCGTTGCCAGGGGGCGCGACCTGTACCGATCGTCTGCTATCGTCTGCAAATACGGTTCCCCCAAAGCCGTTTTAGGGCACACGATCGGTCCACACGCCCGATCCAAGGTATCGATCGTTTTTGTTTATCGATCGTATTTTGTTCCGGTTCCCTAAAACTCTCTAATGACGGACGAAACACCGTCATTGTTCCGACCTGATTCGGGCAGAAAGTTGTGCGAGGATAGTGAAGACGTGGCTTTCCACACCGAGGGAAAATGAAACGGCGTCACTGTGCACGGTGTGAAGGAGCTCAACAATAGCGAGTTTTAGTAGACCGTGTTTCCCGCTCCGCCCAGCCGCTCCGCTACCCGGAACTCTACAGCCAAGGCCATCGGCGCGCAGGCGCAGTGGCGGTTTCTTCGTAGCGGAGGGCTAGCGGAACGGGAAACAAGGTCTACTAAAACTCCCTAATGACGGACGAAACACCGTCATTGTTCCGACCTGATACGGGCAGAAAGTTGTGCGAGAATAGTGAAGACGCGGCTTTTGTCACGTTTACGCTATGTAGGCAAATATGACTGTGCGCGGGGTGAAGACACAGAACAATGACAGTCGAAGCGCGAAGGGAAATATGGGACGGGGCTTTTGGCACGTGGGGATTATGAAACGGGTCCACTGAGCGTGGGGCTTTTGAGACGCGGGGCTAATGACACGGGGCTTTTGCGACAGGGGTTCTGCACGCGGGGCAATCGTGCTACACCCCTGGACTCACCTCATTAGGTGGAATTCCTGTCATCGCTTACGAACCACTTCCACGGGAATTGGCGGCCGGAGTCATCTACCAGGCACCAGTAGACATTACCGAAGCCGAGCTACAATCGGCAGTCCGTGCAACTGCACCCGTTATCTCCATTTCTCGACTGGGTAAATCTGAGTCTGGCAAAGTCGTCTTCAGCGCGGTCACACTACCAGAATATGTCACCATTGGATACACAAGGTTCAAGTTGCAGCTGTACATAGAGAAACCACGTCAGTGCTGGAAATGCGGTCGTTTTGGACATGCCTAAACCGCCTGCACAAACGACGTGCGCTGCACTCGCTGTGGAGGAGCACACGACCGTATGAAGTGTGAAGCGGCTGACCTGCTCTGCACGAATCGCGGTAAAGCACATGACTCGACATCGCATCTGTGCTCTGTGTACCAAAGGGAAAGAAAATATATCAATACAAGAGCGAAGCTAATGTTGGGTACACAACAGCAAAAGCGGCCCTACTGTCATCGAAGGAGAAAGTGTCCCAAGGTCGCTCTAAAACAGATGGCACAAAAGCGAAACAGGACCTGGGAGCTCAACAACTTCTACAGAATGGGATTCAAGATCCAAAACCCTCCTCGTCAACACAGCTGTCAAACATTAGACAAATTCAAACACATGTGAAGCCAAGAGACGGCCAAGTCTCCACCCTGGAGTTGAAAAATGAAAACGAATTTCCCAGACTTTCAAGTCCAGCTTCGAAACCTGATGTAGAAGTAAAAGGAAACAGGCAACCCAGGCAGGACAAATCCAAGGCACCAGCCAAAGATCAACCGTCTATTACTGGGAACAAGCTTCAAACAATCGTCAATGTCATCCGTGGTATCCTTTGTACATGGGAGTCTCCCCTATCCCAAGCACTACTAACTGTGATCGATGCAATACTTCCACTTATCAAGCTATGGTGTCGTTAGGGAAGCTTCGTGGTGAAGCCACCATCCTGCAATGGAACGCAAGAGGTCTTCGAAACCGACTGTCGGACTTTCGTCAATTTGTGCTTAAATATCGATTTCTTGTTATTGCGATATCAGAGTCGCGAGTGTCTCACAATACCAGGTTATCAGGATATGAACTGTATCATTCTCACGGAGGAAATGAGCTCAGCAGAGTTTTACTCGGCGTTCGGAAGGATCTGACATTTGTTTAACAGAACATCCCGCCACACCCTAGAAATGAGTATATCGGGGCAACTATTAGAAAAGCAGAAGTTTCCTTCACATTTATTACTGGCTACATATCCCCTCGAGCACCCTTCGACGTTCAAAGGCTCGATACTATTCTACAGCAAACCCCATCCCCTCATAATCTGACGGGCGATTTCAACAGTCACCACGCATCATGGGGAAGTAAAAAGAATAACACTCGAGGACACGCATTATTTAACCTCACTCTAAACATGATCTTTTAGTACTCAAGGACGGAAGTCCGACGTATTTTATAGGGGCATCTATGAGTAGTCCTATAGATGTTTTGTTCGCATCTTCAACCCTCTGTGGAGAAACAACTTTGCTGATACTGAAACACACGTCGGAGCGATCATGTTCCTACATTCACTACGATTCAAGGAATGCACTGCACGAAGCGTTGTACCACAATGTGTTATACTGACTGGGATCTCTTTAAAACTAAAATGGAATCCGCATGTATCGCGGTAACCGAGCCAAAAGGTCTTGCTAAGGCTATAACTTCTTCAACTTCTCATGCGACAAGGAATGTCAACATGACCAAACCTCATACTGCAGTCGATGGTGAATATGAGCGTCTTCGGGCCATTCGTCGACGAGCAGAACGCCGGGCAAGGATGACTAAAAATGTTGAGGAAGTTCGGGCTCCTAGGCGAGCGCAAAAACGTGTTCAACGCCACCTGGACAAACTTTCCAAAAGACTCTGGAGGTCACTTAGTTCGAAACCTTGACCCGAGAAAACCACTCGATCGAACATGGCAGATAACGCGAAGCCTACGTGCAAGGCCAGAGCAAATTCACCCGTTCTGCGCCATCAGTCTGAGTCGCCAAGTATCAGAAACAGTCGTAGCTGAAGAGTTCTGAATCAAGATCACTTCCAGCTCTTCAAGGCCCCATGAAAAAGTCAGTGCACAGGAGGGACATGTGTCCGTAAGTGTATGCAAGGCTATTGATGCATGTTTTACCTTAAAGTGGCAGTGCAACCATTTTGAGACTTTGGCCAACTAACTGCGGAAATTAATCTGCGTCACCTATGGAACGAAAAAACCGAAAGCCGCATTTTCTTGCGAGTGCTAGTTTTTATTTAAAAAAAAAATGAAACAAATCTAAGGTCGAAGTGCCTCTCAACTCTCCACGCCGACTTTCGAGTGACGTCTCTGGGGGTTCACGTGGTTTCCCCTTGGGCCCTCTCTCCAGAGACCTCAGCCGCTTCCTCCGCGATTGTCGACTTTCAAAGGATTAGCCTCGTCGAACGTCGCGGCGAGCGATGGACACAAAGGACGGTTCGCCACGGGGCTGATGGCGAGTGTAGCAGCGGAGGGGGACAGGGTTTGTTGACTTCCGCGTATCCCCCAGAGACGCCGTCATTTTAGTTCCCGTAGCCGCCCCGGCGGCTGCAGATCGGCAAGTAATTCGTTTTTTGCCTAGTGATTACGCAGCAGAATAGCCGTTTTCTGGGGAAAGGTGACGCGTTTTTGGTCACTTGGGCTAACAATATAAAAAATGGAAACTGGCAATTCTTTCAACATTAAAACCGTTGCACTGCCCCTTTAAAGGAACTTGATATGGCGCTCGAGATGTCTAACGTTAGGTCATCTGCAGGCACGGATGGTGTACGGTATCCAGCCTTACACCACTTGGCGGAGGGGGCGAGGACCGCACTGCTACAAATTTTGAACTCCTCCGGGGAAACAGGTTCTGTACCGAAGGAATGGAAAATTGCTCGGGTTCTACCAATCTTAAAACCTGGAAAATCTCCTTCAGACATTAACTCTTACCGTCCGATAGCATCAACAAGGTGCATAGGCAAAGTATTAAAGCGAATGCTGCTTACCCGTATGGAATGGGATCTAGAAAATAGAGATCTATATCCTTCGTCCATGAATGGGTTTCAAAGCGAAAGAATCACCATTGACAACGTTATTGGCTTAGCAACTAGTATTGAACAAATGAAGGTAGTAAATAAAAAAAAACAGCTGTATTTGTGGGCATAAAATCGGCTTTTGATTGCGTAGAACACAACGCTATTCTTCAAGATATGAAGGCCATTGGATTTGGAGGACGTGTATACAAATGGATAGCGAATTACCTAAGAGAAAGAGAAGTCTACATATCGACACAGGACGGCAACACCGGTCTTCATCATATTACTAGGGGAGTACCACAAGGAGGCGTCCTCAGCCCGATGCTTTTTAGCATGTCTCTCATAGGTCTCTTGAAAATTCTCGCGAAAAACGTTCACATGTCTATATACGCGGATGATACCTGCTTCTGCACTTGCAGTAGATCTCTGTACATCAACAAAGCAAGACTACGAAAAGCCATTAACATTACCGCACGGAACCTATACACCTCCAAGGTCTGCACATATCGCCGGACAAGTCAGCGGCGATGGCATTCACAAAAAAAAAAAAAAAAAACACACGGACAAATACCCAATTGAAATAGACGGAAAGGAAATTCCATATGTCACGGAACATACTTTCCTGGGTGTCACCCTCGATAGGCAGCTGACCTGGAGCCCCCAGTGTAAACGAATTAAAAGAAGCTCTCCTCTTTCATCAATATAATCTGGGTGATTAGTGGAACCAAATGGGGATGCTCTGTCTTCGCACTCCTTGCCCTTTATAATGCCTTATTTCTCGGACTTCTGCGCTACAGCCTGCCTGCTATGCATAACATCTCACGTCAGGGCCGTAACCAGGGGGGGGGGGGGGGGGGGGTTAGGGGGTTCCGACCCCCCACCCGAAATTTTTTTCTGGGTACGGCCCTGGTCGGTGCACTTGCAGCCAGCCGATTTTAATCTCCACCTCTGCGCACGCGCAGTGGCACCGGTCGGCTACCGGATACCAAACCGGGACCGGTTCTTCGGTTTGCTATAACTCTCCAATATATGCCACCGATGCACATGATTCATAGGCGAAAATAAGACAAAATGGCCGCCGTTGTCCCCGAACCCCCCCCCCCCCCCCCACCCCCCCCCCCCCCGAAATTTTTTTCTGAGTACGGCCCTGTCTCACGTACATTTCTAAAAGAACTCGAGAGTATTCAAGCACAAGCTCTTCGCACATGTTTAGGGCTTCCTAAAGGCACTTCTAATTTGGGATCTCTTGCGGAAGCACAAGCGATTTCACCAACCGTTTTAAGAACGCAAGAAACGTTAAGAGCCCATCTTCGTCACAAATCTCGTACATATAAGCATCACCTCACAAATATTGTAACAGAGAGACCACCATCTGGCTTTGCACGAGTTATAACACTCTTGGAGGATTACATCCCAACTTCTTTTGAAGCTGCGGTAATTCCAAGCTATCCACCATGGAGGTACCCTCACTTAGAAATAAGAACGAGTTTTCCGGGAATCGCTTCAAAGAAAACAATGCCCGCCCCCGTGATTACGCAGACAGTGCTGGAAGACATAAACCGAACTTATGCCTCATTTAGACATGTCTTCACCGAAGGATCTACAATGTCAGCATCATCAACCCTGGGAGCCTATATTCCGTGTCTGGACGCATGCATACAAGCAAGGTTGAGCCAGGTTACGTCGTCAACAGCGTCGGAACTCGCAGCAATTCGAGCAGCTGTTGCTCACGTGGGAGCCGAGAGTCCTAGTTTTTGGGCCATTTTTGTGGACTCTAAAACTGCTCTACACACCCTCTCTACAATGAAGAAATGTAGCAGGAACTTGCAACTCGCTCAGGATATTCTGGAAGCAGCTCGCCAAGCTTCATGCAAAGGGCACCAGTTTATTATTCAGTGGATTCCTGGTCACTCTGGTATAACCGGAAATGTTATCGCTGACAGAGCCGCTCGAAACGCTCATGAGAGCGCTATTACTGTGTCAATCCGATTATCTAAATCAGATGCAAATAACTTAATTAGTGATATTGGCCAAGAAATAGCATCTTCCCTTTGGAGAAATTCTCAATATCATTATTCCTATCTTTACAATATCGATCCCAAACTTACATTTCGGACACCTCGAGGACTACCAAGGGCAGCCGAGACGGTCCTACATCGCTTGAGACTGAATGTGGCGTACACCAACAGCTACCTTTATAAAATCGGTAGAGCTGAGTCTTCTGTTTGTGCTTCGTGCGGAGTCACCCATCACATCGAACATGTATTGTGTGAATGCAAGGACTGCAGCCTTGAAAGGGAGCTTATGAAGACAGACCTGAGGCTACAAAATGAACAAGACGTAAGCACTCGTACTCTGCTTGGTCCATGGATTTCTGCTGCTGAGGGGTATAAAGCTACGAAAGCTCTGCTGAAGTTTCTAACAGCTACTCGCTTACAGAAGAAACTATAGGGGAGTCGATGAGCAGCAATGGCCAATGACAAGTTCCAGTGAAATATTTTCGTTAGCTTTTTTTTTTTAGTTTTTAGTACTTTGGTTTTGTGTGTTTTCTCCCTCTATCTTTCTCTGTTTACCTTTCTCTCTTCTATTTTTATGCTTTTCGCTTCCGTTCATTTCACAATGTAGCAAACCAGCACCAGGCGCTGGTTGACTTCATTGTTTAATAAACGCCAACCTCTCTGCCTTCTCCAGTTATCATTATTGTCATTCTTGTCCAGCTCGCAGGCACCTTTGCATTAATTGCATAACCATCGTTTTTGGTGTAGCCAGTAGAGCCTTTCAGCTTCTGAGACGAAGTTCGAAAATCGGGTAACTTTGCGAAAACAAAACATTTTTAGGTTACTAGGTCAGACGTTGGGTCCGGACATTTCGTCGAACGCCGTTTCATCGAAGCCGTTTCATCGAACGCCTTTCCATCGAACGCCGTTATAGCCTGTAACATTTTTGTAATTTATTTTAATTTTTATATACATCATTTAATTCTTTCTTTTTTCTTTTTAAACCGCAGGGTGCAGTGACGAGATAAGTTCCATCGTGAATATATCCTGCTCCGAGAAGAAAGCCTCCATGAAACAATGACCCCTCTCCATGCCACATGAAACAATTAAAAATGAGACAAAAACATAAAGCACGATGTGTTTTCTGGGAAGCGGGTAGTGTTTTATTGTCTGACAGCGTATACGTGTAACCTTAGGTGATGTGAGGATCCGGAAGGGTTCTGCTTCTTGGGTGACAGAGTATACCCAGGGCTTTACTATTGTCTGGTGCGGGTTGGCCTTCTTAAGAAAGTGTCCTGAAGATTATTCATAGGCAAAAGGGTCGGTGATAATGATGACAGTGAAAGGGAGGTGTTTCCAGTCCGGGTGTAGCCCGAAACAATGTTGGCAGACACTTTGTGCAGCTTTTGGCTCTATAAAGTTTGAAAACTAAAAAAAAAAAAAGCAGAAACTTTTAATCTGAGCATAAAGTTGATAATCAGAGTATCGTTATATTTTATATCGTGTGCTTTGCTGCAGAGTATCCTTATATCATAAGCGTCCTGGCAGTTAAATGCTTTCCGTGAATAAACCTTCAACTAAGCGTAAGGGTGCCAACGAGCTGGTGTGAATTGCATATTACTGAAACCCTCAGACAACGGGTAAAAAACGACACAGACACTTAAAAGTGTTTTAAGTGTCGGTCTTTATCTGCTGCAGTAACATGGTTTCAGTCGTGTACATGAGTAAAGCTTTTCAGTAAGTCGCATACCTATTTTTTTAATTTTTTTATACCAATTGTTTTTATTTCTAGTAATTTGACTCCAGCTTCAAAACAGTTACGCAAGTGACTACCTTAGTCTTAATAAATGCAAGGTAAAACATCTATAAAGCACTGTTATGCCCCACATCTCGACACAGAGAAATTCGATGAAACGGCCCTTAGCGATTCGATGAAACTGCGTTCGATGAAATGTCCACTAATTCAATAAAACGGCGTTCGATGGAACAGCGTTCGATGAAATGTCCACTACCCGTCAGACGTGTATATTAATGTGTTTAGTCAACATTGAGGTAAATAGCAGACAAGCAAAAGTTTGCCGGATCTTTCCTTTAAAGGGGTACTTTTGGGTCTTCATTTATAGTCCCCGATTTGTCTGAAAAATGTGATAACAACACTAACAAACATCGCTGAAAGAGTAACCGAAATATTTGGCCACAAATAATTTGTTTCGCAAGTTACCAAATTTACAATTTTGATCCTCACTATGTTTTTTAAAGCGAAGTCTCCACCAACATCAATGAAGCAGTGACGTTAGCGGAAGGCAGGGGTTCACCCTTTTTGTAGACTTCGTTCCCAGCTGACTATTTTATGGTGTCATATGAATGCTTTGAAAGCTCGTTCCAGCACCTGAGCAGCAGCACGAAACAAATGCTCGGCATATAATCTATTCTTACACTGCCCGCCCGACCTAATGCCGGAAAGGGTGAAGGCCGGTGATTCCGAAATTATGGTTAGTTGGGGTAGTCGAAAAGGAAACGCCGGAGTACCCATTTAAATGACATTTGGATCGACGTTTTTATTTTGACAAAAAGAGTAGATCTTTGACAAAGGTCCTTGCGAAGTTGAATTAAAGTTGACAGGTGCCTCGTCCTAGCTCTGTCCTTTCTACTCCTTTCATAGTATTTGTTTATATATATTTTTGCATTCCTAACATACGTTTGTTTATCCATCGCTATTCTTGCGCCTCTTTCTTCTCGAGCGTTTGGGCAGAGACAATGTAAGGTGAGGTAAATAAGACGCGAGGCCAAATTCAACAGCTTGTATTCAGCGCAATCCATTTCCTAGACAAGCAATTAGTGTACGTTCAAACACCACGAGGACCTGCCGTGATCTGTACACTTCGCATGTGTGAAAATAGCAATCGGCACGAGTGTTCCAAAGCAAAAAAATGCGGAGCTGAGGGTCATGTGTTAATGCCCCGCCAAAAAGGCGCAAAATTCAGCGCAAGGTTTTTCCTTCGAGACGTGCACCTCCGTTAGCATCTACAATTTTGCCAAAGTAAGCTTTCATTTTATGGGTACGCTTTATTACTTCGATGCAGACCAAATTTGAGCAATCTGTGGTGGCGTTTTTAACGAAATAGTTATTTTCGTAACAGGATACGCGCGGGGCAAAACACGACAATCTGACAATTTATGACGCTCATGTCATTCACACGGGACGCGCATCCTGCGACGAAAACGTCAAGCTTTGCGATGTGCGAAAGCCTTGCGTTTTCGTCTCGTGATGCGCGCGTGTCGGGGAGAAATCTTGGGATTTCTCCCTCGTGTTTAATACCCCTTTCGCACGAGTCTCCTGGCACCTCCTGAGCCATATCCTTTTTCTCCCGGTGTTTAGAATCGTCCGAACATATATAGAAAAATAAGAGCTTTATAGCGCAGAAGTGAGATGAACAATGCTCTTGAAAGTGTCAAGCAATAGCGTCCCTCCCTTCGCACTGCCGCCACACTTTTTGGCACACCAAAGGATACGCTTCAAAGGCGAGCCAAATGGCTCGGTGAATGTGAGGAGCAGTGGCTCTACAAGAAACGGCTGGGCTACAGAAAGCGCGTTCTGTCCGACGTTTCGGGTTTCAATAACATTTCTCCTGTACCTAACGTAGGACATAAAACGGGAACAAGCAGGTCGGAGAGCAGCACTCTTCTAACGTCCTGTTCCCACGAGGCAAAACTGATGTTGGCGAAAGCAACCAAAAACCGGCGTTCCACTGCGCCCCTCCCTCCCCCCCCCCCCCCACCCACACACACACATACATACAAAAAAAGAAAGTTCAGCTTTTCCCCTCTCGTGAAGAAAGAAGACCAGCGGAGCTGTACTCGATACACTGTGTGCTTCTCCTTCGTCGTCATCTGTTTTTCGTGCTGTTTCCTACGATGAATTCCCACCAACGCGCCCAAGTATCCACTCTTCTATAAAAGTTGGTTCCATCTACGAGCGACGGTGGAAACCATACTAGTTGTGTGCTTGCCGCCGTCGCTTATAGATGGCGGTAGCTGTCCAGTTAGGTTTTGTGTCGACATACCGGACACAATCCTGGGGAACCTAGCCCTTAACAGCTCCGCTGTAAAAAAGACATCAAATCGAAGGGAAAGATCGTTAGTGGTCCCCTGGAGATGGCGCGCAGTGTCCGGCTATTCTGCAGACCGTGCGGTGCATATCACAAGGGACCAGCAGTGTCTGGTATGCAAAGAAATTTGGAGCCAAGCAGCGTCGTATTCAGTATGGATCGAGGGCACGGAATGCAAGGAGTGGGCTCGTGAAGAGTGCGTTGATACTCACACAGTGCCTTTCAAGTGTATTATTTTGCAAAAACTGAACGCAGATTTGGTGTTTTAAGCGTGTCACATTGTACGCCACTACACTGTTTGATTTTGCCCCACAGGATCGGGGCAAAATGAGACATTCTGTAACTTTCAGATATTGTAGTTTTGTTTAATGGTTCGCTTGTTCCAGTTAAGTAATATGTACTGAGCACGGAGTCAAGACATCTAAGAATACCGTTATGGCGTTTTTTAATTCTTTAATAATTGGGCAAAAATAAAGATTGCTATGAAAATAATTTTTTTTTGTCTCATTTTGCTCTACCTTACCCCGCTCAGTTTCGCTTCGAGTCCGACATCAGCCGACAGTATACGACCCGATAGAATGAAATGAGTAGTTCTTAACTGCCGTGTTACAAACTTTACTCGATCTTTCTCCAGGGTAAGTTTTGTACCTTTGCGTCCTAAAACCCACCCGAGCCCAGCGCTTTTCAATTTTTGTTGTCACGTGACACGACCCGCCGGAGTAACTCGGATCTGTCTGGGTAAGATTGGGAACACAGCCAACAACGCTGAACACGCGTAGCTGAAAAAAAAAGACCGCCAGTTGTGGAGGCATATAATAAGAGACCGCAAATTTATTGTGTACATTTTTACGGTTCTCACTTAAAGTAAAATTCTTGCTCTGACTGGCTGCAAAAGTTGCAGGAAAATGAGAACACAGCTGCGCTGAAACACAAATAGAAAAAATTAATAAAACTTGCTTGCCACTCGAAACAGTTGACTAGATGGCAGTAATTCATCCCGCGTTGTCGTTTCCCATGTTATTCTACCCTTGCTTTTCACCCTTGCGGAAGGGACGTCGTTCCATCATTGCACGTGGGCCACATCAGGCCTGTCGTGATGAGCTAGGCGCCGACAAACCTCCGGCGTAGAACGACAATATTAAGCTTGGTAATCTCACGAGCGCACGTGGTTCCAAATAAAGATCACTAGATCCTGGGAAAGTAGTGCCATGATGCCTTGCCTGCCTGCTAGACCGACACAAACAGATGCAAACATACAGAACACCGAACCCTGCAAGGTGATTGTCAGATCGATCTCAGTTGCCATGGCAATCGACATTTCCGTCGATTCAAGTCTTCAAAGCTTTGAAAGGGTCGTTCTGAACAAGTCGCGCCAAGATCCCTATGGAGCATCATGGAAAGTGTTCCTCGCCAATACAAGTCTCTTTGACAGTGTGCGTGCAATCAACTTATTAATCATGCTGACCTACACATATATTCTACAATGGTATGCTTGTTATTTTGTGCTTCAAGAAAGGAACATTATTTTTCAATGCCGCCACGCAGCGTCGCCGCATGTGGTGGCGGCGCCGGCATGTGGAGAACAAAATCGGTTTTCAAGAAATACCCTTATAAAGCAACCTGTCATTAGGAAGTTAGATCGGCTCACCAAGAATGAATAGGTCATGAAGGAACTGCTCATTTCACGAACCAAAATGACGACCATACGGGGAGTTTAACGCTACTTTCCCAAAATTAGGTGTCTTTAGCTTTAAAAGAGTGAAATCAATGATAAAATATAATTCTTAGCAGAAGCAAAGGATAAGAAGTCCGGCTGAAAACTGTACTCATTTAGAGCTTTAAAAAAAGATAGTCACCTGTCATACGTTAGAGTGTTTAGAATGCATAACATAGTCTTCATAGAAACAAGTACGAAAAAAACAACAGCACTTTCATTATTTTATGAAAATAAATAACCACCTTTTGCGAATTTATACTTTCGTGGAAAGACGAGCAAACAAGAAAATAAACTAGCTGCTTTACATGATTGAAAATATTTTATTTGTCCCTAAAACACATAAGATGTTCAGCGGATAAATTTGTTAGGTGTAAAGAGAACCATATTTTTTAGCCTAATAATGGTTCTTGCACAAAACCTTAATTTTGCCCTCTACTTCATAAAACATTTTTCAGAAGAGATTTCATAGGTCTCTACATCGAATAAGGCGGGTTATCATTCTTCGCCGCACTTTGCAATTGTTCATCTTCCAGTGATTGTATTCCTTAGGGCACGGGTGTAAAACACGTGACCCGTGATTCGCTGGGACGCGGCCCGCCGGCTACCTCCTCCGAGCCCCCGTTCTCATGTCTCGAGTGCTAGAAATGGCGTGCGACAGGCTCTAAACGCCGATTCATTTCGGCTCAAAAAGTACCTTTGCTATGAAAACATATCCACATAGTTTATGCTATTCTGTTTTCATTTATCTGCCTTGTGTATTCTGAGCTTTTAGGGGCGAAGCTCCTTAGGGTCTAGCCTATTCCGGCGTCCGTGCTCACATCGATTGCCATCCCATCTGTCTTCTTAAAAAAAGAAAAAAATGTTTGCGCAGTCGACAGGGTTCGAACCTCTGCGGGGAGACCCCAATGGATTTCTAGTCCATCGCTTTAAAGGAGTGGTGCAACGATATTCAATTTGAATGTTTTTCACTTTACACGAGCTATACTGGCACAAGAGGGACTCGAAGGTACTCGCACGCAACGTCACTGACCAAGAAACTTCTTTGTTGCGGTGTAATTTCAAGGACAAAAGCAATCATTTTCAATCAATCTCTCCATTTGCAAATAGTGATGACGTCACGTGGGGATCGCAGTACACCCCAATGACGATATTTGAGTGCGGTTAATAGATTGGACCCGAGCATTGCGTGGCCACTCGATTTGGGGATCGTGATAATAGATAGCTCGAGAAGCATTCGGGTAGTGGCCCGTGTCCAATCGCTGCAACGACGACAATAACCGAGCCATAACAATGTCTGGAACTCAGCGCGTGCCTTGTGCCTTGCCAACCCCAGCGCGTGGCTATGATCAACATTGGCGGCATAGAATAGGCTCCAGATCACGTGGCCCCTTGTTCTGGCTGCGAGTTGAGGGGTAGAACACTGCTCGTTTTTCTTTATTTTTTTTCCGGGGACTTCTATTGCGTGGGGTGAAAAACGAACACGTGTTTTATAGGTCATTAACGTCAGGGATCTGATCTTATCGGTATTTGTGCAAAGTACAAAAATTGTTGCACCACCGCTTTAACCACTAGTCGGCCACGACTGCGGGACGTGTAGGGGGCTCTGAGATGTGGTAGTAACTCAAGAGCTGGGGTTTCTGTCAGGGATGAAGCGTTGCATGTAGCCGCTCAACGTCTATACAGGAGAGTGCACTGCGGTCAAATGCGTATAATGCGTTAAACTTTGCATGCATTGGCTCAACGTTTAGACGAGAGGGCGCTGCGGTCAAATGCTCAAAAAATCACTATCATCAGTACCACCAGAGCTTCTCCCCAATCATCATCATTCACCGCGTGGAGATGCGGTCATTTTTTTGCTAAGTCGGTCATCTGCACGACAATTCCCCTACTAGGCTGCAAATCCGAGCTCTTCGCTCAAGGGCGCCTCTCGGCTGCACGAACTCTTGTTCTGCAGGAACAACTGCCCAAAAATAAAGCCACGAGCTCAGGATTCTCGCCTTCAAAACAATAACATCATTAAAATACAGTTATCTTTTTCTGACTGCTGCTATAAACATCTCATGGAAAGGAAGAGCTGTCATATGAAAATATTTAATTTTTTCGAGACATGTTGGACTCGATTAATTCCCGAGTGAATTGAGGAACGGGAACGACGGCGCGCTAAAAATTCTAGCACATTGGCGGGGAGGAGTCTTTTTTATTCGTGTTATCACATCAGGTAAGTGCTCAAAGTAATCCTGGAAATAGATCAAAGCTAAAGATGCCACTGGAAGAACTATCCGTAAGAAGTTCAGACTTTCTTTTAGGCGCCAATGGCGTGGCAATGCAGCTTTCAGCAACTAAATGGCGGCGGACGGCAACTCAATCTACTAAACGACGCCATATTTTCACCGCCAAGTGCTCTCTGTAATGCGTGTTGCTTATCGTGTCGTCGTTAGTGGTAACAGAAAATATTAATTTTTACCGGCAACTACAGGATACAAGCACATTCCTCGCGTGTTTCCTTTTTTCTTTTCCCGGTGTGCTTGTTTAATGTAATCCAAAAGATCTGCAGACCAGGAAATCACCTCTCTGGTTTAGCAGAATTGTGACTATGGGAATGATGCGAGCAAAATAATATTTTTTTTATATCCTTCTACATTAATCAGCCCAAACGGCGTGGAAGCTTTCTTTGTACCTGTTGCTTTGCAATGTAAACTAAGTCCCAGTTTTTTTTTTCTTCCTTGGTAACCCTGTATCACAGATGCTGACTTCATCCTTCGGAAGTCAGCCTCCGCACTGCAGCCTCTAAATTTCGGCCTTCACTTTCCATATTCCAATTTTTAGACTTCAACCATGAAGGCTTCAAGCTTCAGTCTTCGACCATTATACATCAGTGAGGCAGGGCGCCAAACTCGAGAATGAATATTAAAGAAGCGCTCGCTATACACCTGCTGCCACTGTTTCCCGTTGTGACACGTGTTTGATATGTCAGAAAGATACGTGCGGAAACCTGTTTGAGAAATGACCGTGCCTCGTGGATTGAGCATTTTCTGATTTACGTTGACAATTTCCTTTTTTTTTTTTCACTGACTTCATTCCATTTTTTTAGCGAAATAAGCGTTTGCCAGGAAAAGAGTTTCATGCCTGCTTACTGATACAAGCAGCAACATGTCTGACAGGGGCCGGATATTGTATAGTCATTTCTATCTTTTAATAATCACATACACTTTTTGTTTCCTCCTCAACGGCACGTGGAGCAGAAATTTAATAATAGGTAAACTATAAAAAAGGCGAAGCTCACCATGGTAAAATCATATCATCTGTCCTCTTCCCCAACAGTTGTACCAGAAGCTGAAATAATGGCCGCTAACTTTGTGAGCGCTTCCAAGGCGATTGTCCTGCTAGCACTTTGCTTCATCGTGATATGCAGTGAGTGTCTTCGCCCCATATTCTGCACGCTCTACTTAAGATTGGTCTGCAGGTTCACTGCAGTGTTGAGTTTTCAAAGTGTACATTTTCGATGCGGATTACCTGATAACTGTATTTTTTTTTGTGGATTCAGAAAACTCCGTATTTGCTCTGTGGAGTTAGCTATTAACATTTGAGACGAGTACTATACCAATTAACGTAATGCTGCTGGGGTTTGGGAATACAATGGTGACATATGGCATAGAATCAACTCCAAACTGCTGAATTCATTGTTTTACGCGCGTTCCTTTAAAAAAAAAAAAAAAATATGCAGCACCTGTAGTGACGCTCTCGAATGCGCTATACGACAATTTATTGCATCATAACTGACGTAGTAAATAAGTAAAGGTGCCTTGCAATGGCTCAAAAAAAGGCCGTTTTTAGGCCTCTTCTCACAGGCGAGTTTGATTATTTTCAACTGCATTCGCCTTTGCTTGATCGTTGAGATGCGGCTTGGAGTTACCACGCCAACCAAGCTCGCGTGTCTTGGTAGTAACCTTACCTCGCAGTCGTATCTCGACTATATTGTATGAGGTATTTAAGCGGAATCGAAAGCTACTGTGTGTATAGACGTACAGGTAAGAGCCTCCAATGAAACGAGAAAACTCACAAAGTTAACTTACGACAATGGATACACGGATATAAATTTTTAAAGGTGAAAATCATAGTAGCAAGTTTTATTAATTGTTTGTTCTATCTTCGTAGCTTCTTTCTTGGGTTTTGGAAGTGCTTATTAACTCGATTTGTTATACTTAATTTCAGAAACTGTGTCTGCCGGGCCTCAGCATACCTGCGCCTACCCTCAAGGTAGGAATAAGGTCTTCCTCTGTTTAGTTTAAGCATTTCATGTTTCGTCGGCGTTTAACCGAATGGCTTGTTTAGCGAACGGTGAAGGTATTTTACAACATTGACCTCTGTGACAAAGAGCTGTGCTCTATATGCAAGACCTTTACCACTGGTATCAGTGGGCTATTTAAAGTAGAGTCATCGACAAGGTTCGGGTAAATTAGCGTTGACATTGTCTATTTGTACGTTGGGTTCAGGCTTCAGACTTTACTCTGCTTGATTATGTTTTAAATGTAAAACATGATTTTAATAAAAGAAAATGCACAAAACAAATCAGCTGTTAGAGTCCTTCTGAAGCGCCGCGTGCTATTGAGTTTGTGTTTACATTCTATCTAGCAGCGGTGGAAGGTGTCTCCGCGGTCAATTTGTACATAAAGCGCCGGCACCAAGCGCCTCGAAGGGTCTACCAGTCTTAGTAACACTTGTCAATCAAAAGCTCATCGTCTTTTGGTGGATGCGACATCCGCGATACCTTTGTTTGCTTATCTAGATTCAACTACGCTTAGTACTCTAACCACAGATTAAAAGTCATGAGACAGATAGGGGAACAAAAGTGAAAAGGGTCGTGTACTGTTGCACCGTCTGTTCTTATCCTCACTAATCCCTTTTGTCGGTTTTTTCCTGTCTGATTTGTGTCATTCGTTTTTCTTTTAGATTCTGGTTAAAGATGCTTCTTAAATCAACGAATCTCCAAATTTATTAAGTAGTATGAATCGTGCAATGTTACTTGCAAGGTGCTGACCGATATTAAACGGTCCATAAAAGTATCTTTCAATAATCTGAGACGAGATAATCGATTTAGTGACGACGATATCCCTCTGAAAAGATATATGTTCGTAAAAAGCTCTTAGAGGTTTTTCAGTTTGTCGAAGTTTTGCACCCCAAAACGTTGTTTTAAGCCCACCCTAAAAGGGGTTCGTCGTGAGAAACCTATAGACTGACACGCTGTTTACAAACAAGCTTGTGTTTGCCCACACAAGGTGTGGGTACTGCGCGTGCGCGGAAACCGAATTCGTGTGAAGCGAAGCGTCTGCGCATGCGCAGTGCCGTTGACACTGCCGCCGCAGCTGCGTGACGTCAGCTCTGCGTGTTGGTCTATAAGGCGTTCAAGAGTTCTTCATGGCCCAGTTGCCTTTCTAGTGCGCCAGGGGGCGGTAGTGCTTGAGGCGAAACAGGTTTTCACGCGCTGAAAGTGTTTTTGGGACGTCGAAAAACCTTTCAAGAACTGACAATTTTTTTTTAGAGTGGTGATAAATTCAATTTGATGGATGAACCACGTGGCGCTTATGAAATGGTAGTTTTCAAATGTTTAGGAAAGCTGGCTTCTTTGTGCAACATAAGTCCGTTTCATTGCCCCTTCTCTTACCCTCCAGGCTAACAGGAAAACTGCACTGACTAAATTGTCCATTTACAAAACGGAAGCCTCTTTGAGGTTTAAGAAAAAATAACTTATAAAAAAAAAAAAAAAGCTCTGATGCCAAAAATGGCTGCAATTTGTTTAATCAATCCGCCAAACAAATATTCAGTGTACAATTTGTGTGTGTTTTTATTGGCAAATACCACAAAGAAAAAAAAAAGACAACAACAACAACATTAAGTCCATTTGTTTACTCGCAGCTTGCACCAATCCGGGTGCAAATGACCCCAGCCACGTCGTGACCTCTACCGCGCGGTACAACCCGACCACTAAGAAGTGCGAGACCATCCCGTCGGAGACCGGACCTCACAACTGCCAGAAGTTCGCGACCCTCGCAGACTGCCAGAAGAATTGCGCGAATGCAAAGTAAACCAAGATACGCGCTGGAAACCCCGAAAACACGGATGGCCGACGACGACCCCGTACTGTGATAGGGAAAATAAAGCAGTTCTAAATAATAATTGCCTCGTTTGAATCAGTCTATACTCTGTTTCATACTTAGCGTGCAACGCTGTCAAAGCTATACTGGCGCGAGCGCGTGGCTTCATCTATGGTATTGTTGGCGCGAGACCACGTGCGAATGATCAACGAGATCAAGCCCCACGCTCGCGCCAGTAGCTTTGACTGCGTTGCACGCTAAGTATGAAACAGAGTATATTGGCATAGGAGGCCCATATTCAATGATAAATAAGGGACCATAATGAACAAAATGCCAGGACTAGCATAGCGAGCGTGTCCACTGCTTTTTGGGGGCACAATATTCGGACGCAACTATACTCGGCGACAACTTTTCTTGGCAATGCAGTGGAAGGTACGTCCCGCGTCCCCTCTCCCATTTTGAGTGTACGCAGGCTCTCCTCCTCTCCCCGGGGGAGGAGGAGAGCCTGCGTACACTCAAAATGGGAGAGGGGACGCGGGACCTACCTTCCACTGCATTGCCAAGAAAAGTTGTCGCGGAGTATAGTTGTGGCGATGCAATCGGAGCAATAAACACTCTTTAGAACTCCATGAAAGAGCACTGGTGGTCAACCTGGAAGCAGCTCGCAAAAAATGCACAAAGGGAAGAATGGACAGGACAAACGTCGACGCTCGTCCTGTCCATTGTTCGGCGCTCGTCCTGTCCATTCCTCCCTTTGTGCATTTTGTTTTGCGCCGCTACGAGTTTGTAATCATGAACCGACTCGCCTGCATCGCTACATGGATTGGGGATCAACATTTTTTCTGCACGAAGTGCGTGTTTAGATTTGCGTACTGTCCGCGCGCGTTAAGGAGAGTATTAGGCGATCTTATGTTTGGTAACTTTAATCTGTGATAGCGTAAAATCAACAAGAGAGGCCCCACCCACATTAAGCAAAGCTCCGTCTATACAGAAGAGGGCTGCTGTGCTCAGTGTTGCTAATTTGACCATTTTTAGAGCGCATCTCTTAGGCGCGCGTTTCCGGATTGAGCGGTGTCGCCGTCGCCGTCGGCGTCGGCGTAACTGCTCGTTGCATGCAACCCACACGTTGCATGCAACAGGTTGCATGCAAGCGGCGTAACCGCGCGTTTGCATGCAACGGCTAACCGCGCATTGCATTATGTGCAGTTTCCCATCATGACGTCACGAGGCTACTCTCGAGAGGGTTACGAGGGTTACGACGGTTACCCTCACAAGGGTCACGAGCGTTACCCTCACGAGGGTTGCGAGGGTTAGCTACCCAAAAAAGGGTTACCCTCACGAGGGTCACGAGGGTTATGAAAGTTACCCTCACGTATCCCCCCCCCCCCCCCCCCCCCCCCCCCCCTTCCCTGAGGTAACGTGAACTCAGGAAGTGACCTATCCCTCAGTACCCTTCCATCCTCCTCCTGGGTGATTTCAGATAAGATCGACCAAAGGATGGCTAGTCGACATTTTCAAATCAACTGATGTTTTTATATGTTATTGTCTAGTGTCTGGTATGAACGAATCCAAACTTAGTTTTGACTAGAAAAAATACTTGGGGACAGGAAAAATCGTAATGCATGAGGTGGTGGACAGTTGCATTAACGCGCACTGATGGAGGGGGCCCGTTTGAGAGTGAATAACTAAAGCAATAACATTAGGAGAACTCTAATACGTTTTAGGCGCAAACTATGGGTATAGCTTGCTTGTAATATAAAGTAATCATATTTATTTAAAATTTATTTATTTTTCTAAAAATTGACAAACATGCCTGCTCGAACGACAAATGGCAAACTTTGGAGGTCTGTATCTCATGAAATAATTTAATCATTATGATATAATTTGCAGATATTATTCTACTAATATATAGCTAATATTTAAAAAATAACTAAGGTATCTGTGTGATACAATAGTTAGGATATATTTAGTCAAACATGGAAAAAAAATCAAACAAAGAAAAATTCCGATGCGAATAAAAAAAAAAAAACACCACCCTCGATTTTTTTAAAATTTAGGTAACCTGTTATACTCTATTTCGGCATTCATTTCCATTAAAAACATGTTGCATCATTTTATTGAGAAAGAAGATACAACTCCCCAAAGTAGGGTCCTTTTTCAAAGCCTACACTTAGCAGTGTTTCATACAAGAACTGACTCTGAGTTCCAGTTTCATGAAACCAACACACATCTTTTATATATTTTTATTCAGATGAGGCCAATGATAACTAAAGAAATCGTTCACACACTTAAATTAAGGAGAAACTACTGTGTACAAAGAGGTATCATATTACGGACTAGTGATCCGAGAAAAGATCATGCAGCCATCGGCCACTAGGAACTTTGTTTACTTTATTCTCCTGCGACACTATATGCTATTCCCTCTTCCGCTCTACCTTCATCTCTCTCTCTCTCTCTCTCATATATATCCCTGATATATATCCAGAACAAAAACATGTTCAAGCATTCCCTTTCTGCGTGGTAGTGTTCTGTGGCTAGCAAAAATCATTTCCTCGCTAAGCTCACGATTATGGCAAAATAGTTGCCGGAAACCGCAGACGACACTCATCGCTAGTTCTGGCAAAACGGCCGATACAATCTTTTTTTCGCATTTCCCCGCTCGCTGTCAAGGACAAGGGGGTTCGCTTCAACCAGCAAAACATGGCCGCCGACGCCTGTTTACTGAGCAGACATGCCTGTCGCCATCTCACTCGCTGGCGTCACGGGCGATAATATCAGGCACAAAGGGGCACACCGACCGGCAGCATTATCCCCAAATACTCGAGCCTCGCGTAAATACATAGAGTGTAAACGCTGTCGCCATGTTATCGTAGTAAGACCGCCCCCCCCCCCTCCC
The DNA here is from genome assembly GCF_016920785.2 of Ixodes scapularis. Taxonomy (NCBI): domain Eukaryota; kingdom Metazoa; phylum Arthropoda; class Arachnida; order Ixodida; family Ixodidae; genus Ixodes; species Ixodes scapularis. Next base: position 130,857,727 of record NW_024609879.1, on the reverse strand, counting down.
CCAACGGGGGACTGCAGTACGCGACGGCGTACTAACACAACGGCGACGATATCGACATCGCGGGCTCCGAATTTTCCCATAGTTCTACTCCACGAGTATTTCTCGAAACGCTTGATATTGTGTACACCCGCCTGGAAGGATTTCAGGCGCGTAGTTAGGATAAGGCGGTTCTCCGCGGCAAAAGAAAGCAACTTCACAAAAGCTTAAAAGCGGCGGCGACGCGTGTGCGGTGAACGCTTGTAGTTTTGGTGTAGACAGGGTGTGTGTGTTCTCGTTGTTGACACCAGCCGGCGATAAGGCACTGCAGGCGGTAGCTCAGTACAGCAAGGGCTAATCCGAGTGACCATCAACGTAACCCCACCGCCAACCCCTCGCGAACCGGTCGCCGACATGGCTCAGGCTGTGTCATGAACCACGTGGTAGAAGCTCGGGTGCTTTCATATCAGCGCGTGGAGGGACGACAGTGCGATTCCGGAAAGTCTTTTTCGAAGGCCGCTGACCAGAATTTTTTGTCTGGAGACTTTCCCTCTTTCTTCCTTTGACGTGGATCAAGCTTTGCCGACAGCCTCAGTTGTGACCTCTCTTTTCAAATGTACATTTGCAGTGAGTGAGCTCCTCAGCCTCGGACTTGTCACTTGTGCACCCAGTAGTTTTTCACTTGGCAATTATATGCCATCAGTTGGGGTTTAATTTCTATTATTTATGTAAACATTATGAAGACGTCCTGGAGCTCCGAACGAGTGTTTTGTGCAGATTACTTTTGCAAACACAAAAAGACTATACCAAAGCAGCGGAATTTTCGAAGTGTTGGCGAGTTGGACCTAAACTCGTTGAAGCAAATTCTTCCGCCTGACTGTTCCACCAAAGTGAGTGCGACGGACTACCTGTGCTACCATTGCTTCATGCACATCACTAAGGAGATCTCGATGCGAAGCTCAGAGCAGTGCCCTGACATATTTGTGCCAGCTGAAGAAGCAATTGAAGATCTAAATCGCAGCATACTACCTACAGATGTGTCGCCGCTGAGACAACCAAGCGTCGTAAGAAGTCGGGACAGGCCTGCCTATGTCAAGAGAGAGCAGACAGAACTGGAGCAGGTTGCTGTCAAGAATATACGCTCAAGGCTACGTATTGCGTACGACAGGGACGCACCATCGGGGTCGTCCGAACCAACATGCTCCACATGCACTGAGTGGGTGGACAACTTTCGGCAGGCCTTTGAAACCGCCACCTCTCTCCGGGAACGTTGTCAACTGCTTACACTCCTGCCGTCAACACTGACGAAGAATGAGGTTCAAAAGAGGATTCCACAGGCCTCAATGTACCTCATCAGTAAATCCCGAAAACTCAAGGAAAAGCATGGCGTGTGGTATGAGCCGGATCCTTACACGAGGTGCAAGGTGAGCCCTGAGAACCTGTCTGCTGCCCTAGAGTACTTCACGAAAGACGAGCTACAATGTTCGCGCCAAAGTCCCAACCAGAAGGACGTCATCTCTGTCATGCTCAACGGAGAGAAAACGTTCGTGCCAAAGCGCTTCATGACACGCTCAATACGAGAGGCCTTCCGTATATACAAAGACAAGCATCCCGATTCCGGCGTTGGGCTAACGAAATTTTATTCGTTGCGCCCTAGATGGGTCCAATGTATTCCACACCAGGAAGTGTGCGTTTGTGTGCTCTGCGCCAATTATTATCTTTCTATTGCCGCTCTAGAGAACGTTACAGGCTCAACATTCAACACTGGTGAAATGAACTCGGCATTTCTGTGCGACCCAGCAACAGAACTGTGCCTTCAAAGAGACTGTGATCACTGCCCAAAAGGCCAGTTTCTTACACTCGAGGAACTTGATATCCCGGAGGATGAAGAGATTGTGCTTGCAACATGGGAGTCCGGCGACCTTGTGAAAAAAACTTTGGAACCTGAGACTTTCCTAAAAGTCATCCAAGTGACGGTTGGAAGTTGGGTACTTCACAACCATATCCGGCAAATGCAAGGTAAAGCGATCTACGATGAAAAACAGTGCATGCAACGCGGGAGCATTGTCTTTCATTTTGACTTTGCTGAAAACTGGACCATCGTGCTTCCTGACGAAGTGCAAGCATATCACTGGAAAAAAAAAACAAGTTTCGATATTTACATCTGTAGTGACGACAAGAAAATCTACAAACAGCTTTGCCATCATCAGTGAGGACCTGTGTCACGACGCCGCTCACGCTTGCTTGGCTCTAGAAAAAGTGAAGGAGTGGGTTGAAGACAACGTTGCGGTATACTCGTACGTGACGTACGTAAGTGACGGCGCCGCCAGTCATTTCAAGAATCGCTACCAGCTTCACCAATTCGCAAAGGACGATTGCCCACAAGCCCAGTGGTTATTTTCTGCATCTGGACATGGGAAAAATGCATGTGACGGAGTTGGCGGACTCGTGAAGCACCAGGCCACGCTGAACAACCTGAGAGAACGTTCAGTAAGCGCAATTCAGACGGCCAGGACAATGGTGAGCGTTCTATCAAAGAAACTGAAAGGCGTGCATCTTGTATATCTGGACGAAAATGAGGTTGTTCGGTATCGTGAACAAAAAAAAAGAAGAGTGGCTGACGGTGCGCGCCTTCCCTGGCATTCAGTCTTGGCACGCGTGGCGGCTCAGCAAGTCATCAACAGAAGGGATCTGTGAGGTATATGTAGCGCGGACAGTCGGATCTGCTTGGAAGCAACTTTATTAAATGGGTACAGCGAAAAAAACCTTAGCGTAAAGTGCCGAATTTGATTTCCCAAGGACTGCTCATTTTGAATGCAGGGACATCTTATTTATCACATTTGTCTTCACGGGGTATTTAACCTACTGTTTTTGTTGGTGGTTACTAATAACTTTTATCTGATCACTATAAAAAAAATCCCAAAATGTTATCCTCGAGCAGGATAAACTATATCGGCTTGCCACGATTCATTCATACACCGAGAGCATCGAAGCTGCTCCAGTTAGGCACTATGGCATCCGTCACCTGAAATTGTTTGTAATCGTAAATACACAGCCAACCTAAATATCTTACTATTATATCTTTGTTTTTGTGTGTGGAAGTAAAGTTATTTATTTTACTCTAAATGTAAAATATACCGGAAGGTGCAACTTCACACTGCATCATCTTTTCTCAAATCATTAGTCTCTAATATGATACCACTTTGTACGCTTATGTAAAATGCTGTATATAGTTTCTCCTCCCTTTTACTGTGTGACCGATCGCTCTTTTTATCAATGACCTCATCTGAATAAATGTATATAAAAGATTTGTGCAAGTTTCATGAAACTGGAACTCAGAGTCACTTCTTGTATAGGACACTGCTAAGTGTAGGCTTTGAAAAAGGACCCTACTTTGGGGAGTTGTTTCTTCTTTTACAGTGCAATGATGCAACATGTTTTTAATAGAAATGAATGCCGAAATAGAGTATAAGAGGGTACCCAAATTTAAAAAAAATCGAAGGTGGTGTTTTTTTTTTATTCGCATTGGAATTTTTCTTTGTTTGATTTTTTTCCCATGTTTGCCTAAATATATTGTAACTATTGTGTCACTCAGATACCTTATTTATTTTTTCAATAATAGCCATATATTAGTAAAATAATGTCTGCAAGGTATGTAATAATGATTAAATTATTTCATGAGATACAGATTTCCAAAGTTCGCCATTTGTCGTTCGAGCAGGCATGTTTGGCAATTTTTAGAAAACTAAATAAATTTTTAATAAATATTATTACTTTATATTACAAGCAAGTTGTACCCATAGTTTGTTTGTAAAATGTTTTAAAATTCTCCTAATTTTATTGTTTTAATTATTCACTTTCAAACTTGCCCCCTCCATCAGTGCGCGTTATTGCAACTGTCCACCTCTCCCTGCCTTACGATTTTTCTTGTCTCCAAATTTTTTTTCTGGTCAAAACTAAGTGTGGATTCGTTTATACCAGACACTAGACAATGTCATATAAAAACATCAGTTGATTTAAAAATGTCGACCAGCCACCCTTTGGTCGATCTTATCTGAAATCACCCTCCTCAAGAGCTGCGCTCTAATCCGGCGTTAGAGGGAGTTGTAAACCGCTTTCCTTTTTTTAGCTCAATTTAGCGGTTTTCTCGGTTCGTCGCACGGCGGGATTTTTAGTGGCTTTCAAGTCTTGCTAGAGTTTTTACTGCCGGTCTACAATATTCTAAGGTTTACATTTATCAATCATTTTTAGATTAATTTTTGAGGAAAGTTAGGGTCGTGAGGGTTGTCATTTTTGCTTTGTCTCAGGAAAATTGCCGTCAGAGACAGCAAAGCTTGTGACGCCATTGAGATATTACAGTGACACACCTTGAAACTTGTTTTGCAATGTTTTCCGAGGGATTATATATGAATAAATTCATTTTACAAGTCTGCCAGGTGAAATGGGCCAAGTTAAAGGGGGATTTCAGTTAAAGACGAAATCGAAATAAATGACTGGCATTGCTTTAGTGGCACGAAATATGATCACAGCCGGAATATTACGTCAATGTGAAGCTGCGTATTCCATTAAAGCCAGTTTTAAATATGGAAGCAGCTGATATTACGCTGATGGCAAGCGAGTTAGCTTTTAGTCAAGGCACACTGGCCGCAGCACCCTCAGTGACTTCACGTTGCGGCCATACACCTGCTCGTCAGTTTGGCCGTCTCTCTAGCAGGTAGTTTCGGTTTTGCCGTAGACGCCCAAAACCAAGATTTGAGCCGTGATATTAATACAACTATACAGAACATCGATAAAATGTTATACCTTGTAATTCAGGGAAACTGACTGAGCTGAGGAGAGTCGTAATCCCAAATTCGAAAGTATTGTCCGGAGTTGCCCATTAATTATACATACGAATTCAGAGAACTTTGGGACTACAGGATTCCAAACTTCAAGATTGGTTAGCGGAAGTTCCATGGCAACATTAGTTCTGTCAGAGAGCTGTACTGTAAAAAGGAAGTCTTGCAAAGCCTGTGAATTCGCTCACTGAACCTTTGAAGTGTCACCGAATATTGCACTAGCAATTGTTGGGATATGGAGTGTACGTCGGCAGGTATGGTATGACAACACGCTTGCACCTTGAAGCAGTATGATCATGCAGTGGACATCATTCTGTGCATACGGAAGCGATCCGAGTCAAACAACATATACCTGCGTTCTACGGGTTCTTTTTTTTTTTACTATACTGTCTTTAGAAGAAAAAAAAAAAGGCAACAACAATTACAGCAGTAATTCTAAGGTTAATAAGCCATTCCTGCCCTCCTCTTGAAAGTTAGGGGTTTCCAGTGGTTTCGGAAGATTTCTATTGCGATCTTTCTTAAATTTAAAGTTGGCGACACCGGTTGAGCCAGTGTCCCTCTTCTGGGGGCCCCATCTGGGCACTTGGCAAAAAAGTTGCCCAGAAATCGGGCGGCCGCGATTGGCTGGCGCCACGCTTGACCTTGGCGCCGGCCAATCACAGCCGCCAGATTTCGCTTACTTTTTCGCCAAGTGTCCGGATTAGGGCCCCTGATGAGTTATATATAGGGTTCGGAGTTTTAAACCGATAAAAACCGATAAAAGTACGCCGAATCCATTTTCGGAAATTCGGTTTTAACCGAAAAAGGTCAGTTCTTAGGTTCGGCATTTTTTTATTAAAACCGATAAAAGTATGTCGAATCAATTTTCTAAAATTCAGTTCTAACAGGAAAATGTCACTTTGACCTTCCAGTCGTACCGCAGAGCCGTGGCGAAAACGTGGAACAACAGTGTCTTTCGAAACGTGTCCGAATGTATGGGATACACGGATGCCATCACGACGTTTTGGTTTAATGTGCGCATCATCGATCGAAACTTGAAGTCCGAAATGCCCCATAACTTTGCCATGTACGAGCGTGTTTTCAAATTCGTTGTAAGGAAGACTGACTTGATGCAAGCTCTGCATTCTGTGTTGAGCTTCACAAAGTCGCACCGTGTCTCTTTTGGCGGTCACAATTGGTTGATTAACCAAGTTTGGCTCAGGCAGCGCTTCCTCTCAGCCTGCCAGCGTCCAGTATTAGTGTTGAGAGGGCATTCTCGAAGCTCAGGGCCATAGCAACAGGAAAGAAAGACTGCGGATCAACGAGGAGAACCTGGGAACGTACATCTGGGTGTACTATTATAAGATAACGTAATCCTGATGTACAGAAGGTGAAGTTCTATGTTTTTCGGGCATAGGCTTTATATCTGACTTGTTCTTGCTTCTCAGGTTTTTCCTTGTTTCTTTTAGAGCTGCACACATTTGCCAAATAAAGTGTCCATTTTTTTTTCAATGTACCTATGCCGTTATTCTTTGAGATCACAAGTATCAGAGCTACAAGGATCATCCGATCCGGTGTCCGTTGGTGTTTATTTTATATTCACCGAAAAAAGCCGATAAACTTTTGTGGGCATAAATATACGCCGAAAAACACCGAAAATTGAATTTTAAAATAAACACCGAAAAAAGTACGCCGAATTTCGGAAAAATAGAAACCGAAAACGCAGAACCCTAGATATAGTGCTCATGGGTAGGTGCTATATGCCCCGTTTCACACAAGGTCCCACTGCAGCCGACACCATGATCCGGTGAAGTAAATCAAGCGGCGCCAGGAGCGCATGCATCGTCAAGGAGCCCGTCGTCTTTTCGCGTTCGCCGTCACCGGCAAAACCGATCACGCAAAAAAAAAAAAAAAAAAAGCGCCGGATCAGGAGTCATTTACTCTGTGTGATTGGCTTAGCGTGTTGGTGAGCAAACGCACAAGTACCCGACGAGTACCATGACGACGCACTTTTTGGCGCTGCGTGGTTGGCCCTATGGGATTGTGTAGCGACGGCCGCGTTCAGACTTGGAGTCAAACGGAGTAGAATGTTCGACGATCCGACTATTCCTAGATTGCGTAATCTTCATAAGCGATCGACCCTTTCGGGCATGTTTCGCAACCTCTATTTCTGCGGCGCGTAAAAAAAAAAAGAAAAAAGAAAAAGATTTGTATGTATTGGAGAGTTTTATGTAAGCGTTTTTGTACGGTTGTATTCGTGAAGCGGTGCATGCTGGGACCAGCGCCATCTTGCCGTCCTCGGGAGCAGACAGTCGCACAGTCGCGTACGGACAACCGCATCCTACCTTTTCAAACTTCAGGCGAAGCCGCAGCCGCGCTTTCTGCCTCGGGTATGGTGTCGTGTGTGGTGGTAGGTTGCCACAACAAGACGCAATCGTCAAAGAAGAAAGAGTGCAAGGTCGCAGACGCTCGGTTCTTTAAAATACCGAAGGTGCGGACTCGTGAATGCGACACGACGCGAACACTGTCCGCGAGGAGACAGCGAGAATGGTTGAAACGCATCAACAGAAAAGACCTGGACGCTGACCTCGACAAGTACAAGGTGTGCTCACGCCACTTCGTCTCGGGTGAGTGTCGGCATAGTTTGTTTTTCTCTGACATTAACTTCCTGGAGCTTTTCGAATCAGTGGGCTAGGCCTACTTGCAGCGCAAGTTCGATCGAAGTTAGTTGGTTCAGTCATTCTAAAGGATCTTAAAAACACTCGAATGCGAGCTTTCTGTCGCAGGAGCGGGAGAAACAGGATTTAGATAACTATTTTACATTCATGAGCACGATTTTCTGTTTTTATTTTTGCCTTGCAGCAATCTTTAAGGGGTGCCACTGCTCCGGCGGAAAATCGGACAGCTGTTCCGTGTTCTCCCCTTTAGACGTCTTTTGATCGATTCTTTACATTGTGCAGGGGCAGCGGCCGATCTTTTTGACGACTGCAACCCTGACTGGGCACCTAGCCAACATTTGGGTTATGCATCCACGCTCGACGGCCCGCACTCGGGTCGCTACGTACGGCTGAGTCGTCGTCGGCATACGCGTCCGCAAAAACATGAAAAGTTAGGCTCACCTTCGAGACGATGATCACGCTGTCCGCGTTCGCTGCTTTCATTGCCGGCTCCTGGACCCATCCGCTCGTAAGGTAATTATGGGCGTCTAATGATTTGTACGCTTTTAGCTGCTTGCGCGTCACGAAACTTGTCTTGAGGATCAGGTAGTTGTGTATGTCGCCCATTTCTACCTGCGGCCATAGGTTGCTGTTCCGGACTAGGTCCATCGGCGGCAGCGCGAACGGATCCGCGCCACACATTTTAACCTTTTCCTCGTAACGTGTGCGTTCCCGTCCGCTTAAACTTAGGCCGTATAAACCCAGCGGTGGACAACCACTTGAAGAAGACATCTTCACGTTAGCGGGCGAGCAAACACCATAAATACGTCGCACTGCAACGGTGCGTGCGTAACGCCTCCGTCACCTGTCGCTGGGCGCTACGGGAGTGCGCGCGCGGCTGTCTGCTCTCGAGGACGGCAAGATGGCGCTGGTCCCAGCATGCACCGCTTCACGAATACAACCTATACCATGGGCCCTCCAGTATGAACTGCGCATGTGCCACTGTGGAAGACTGGCGCATGCGCAGTTCGTACCGGAGGGCTCATCGCACCATATCGGACGTGCAAATACGGTTCCCTAAAACTCTCTAGCGTCTGATGGTACGTTTACACCTGAGAAGAAATCCGCTGCCGCGGGAGCGGATCCGCTCCCGGCGGCGGCGGCGACGAGCGGGTTGCGTTTACATCTGTTTCCTTCGAGCAGTGGCGGCAGCGCCGGCTGCGGCAGCGCTTCCCGTAACGTCTCGACAAATATGACGAGAAGGCGCGAGAGTTCCCGCCTCGGCTCTCTCTCTCCCGGGCGTTGCGGCTCCCGGAAGAACGCGTACTCGTGACGTAGGCAGCGTCGCGCCGCGCAAGAATGCCACTTCCGGTCAGCGAAACGCCTCGTTCGGCGGCAGAAATAGATCCCGGACCTAAACGGCTCGCCGCCGCGTTTTCCGCCCAGCGTTTCGCCCCAGCGGCAAAAGCTGGGCGGATTCGCTGGCGGATCCGCAAGTGTAAACGTACCATGAGGCGTGTTTCTTGATCGAACGACGGTCCTACCACATTGGCCGTGCAAAAACTATTTGCAGATATACTCGAAGTATACATATATGTATAAACCAAACATGCTTCAAACATGTTTGAGGTGTGGCCCTCAATAATTATATATCAACACCGTGTCTTCTGTACGATTACACTTCGTCTTATCTCAACTCCAGACGCAGACGATGCTACGAGCCCATGGGACCAATCCGACTGCGTTAAAAGTGCACCATCATGGAGTTCGCCATGTTTATGTACACGTGTTTTATCGTCGCTGAACCAATCCTAAATCGAAAAAAAAAGGCCCAGTGATTTGTGCTTTTGAAGCTGCTGGACTGCTTCAATCATCAGTTTGTAGTGCCGACTTCGTAGGGACTAAAAGGCTGACGACCAGACTCAAGATTCTGCAAGGCAGAAGATCCTCCTCACCATGGGGGAGGAGGAAACAGGCGACGGTGAATAGAAGGGGAGAGAGAAGGAAGCGGGGGAAAAGCGGAAAGCGTGAACTGGTCGTTGATCTTTTAGCTGAAACGGATTATATACATACTACCTTCACACTTAACCAGAGACTACGGTGGAAGCTACGTACCCGCCGCACCCATCAGCGGCCTCCCTCTTGTCACCTGAAACGGCTCTCGGCGCGTGGGTATGGCTGGGAGCCTGATGACGTGGCGAAAGAGAGGCGTATGACTGGTCCAACGAAGACATAGCTTCCACCGCAGTCTTAGTTTATAGGGGTGAGCGGAGTATTGCACTGTGACTTAAGGGTGCTGACGAGAACGCTAGAGATAGGATACTGGTGCTCTTAGAGGCATCCCAGGGATACTGTTTAAGAGCAACATGTTTACAGAGAGCCCGAACCTCGCCGGACACATTTGCTATGCACAGAGACCCTAAGTGGAGATGCAATAAAGCACGAATCACGCACGAGACCAGCATTCTGACTTTGTTAACTGACATGCTGTCTAGTAACAAGTGTGAAGCGGCTACGCAGACGCCGTGGTGACCTTAGCGCCACCGCAGCCGCATGACGCCAGAGCCGTATATCGGTACATGTGTATATACTCGATAATTAAAAGGTAAAAGCTTTATGACGAGCGCCTTAGCAATTAAGAGAGTTGCAAGTGTGTTGCTCTGTTCGCGTCAAGATTTCAGAGAAAAATTAACATGATCTTGTATTTTTAAGTCCAAATCAATACGTATTATATATAAAAAAATGTATGGCACATTGCTGGGTTATAATTGTGTCAGATACGTGAAACGCTTAGCATCACGTGACATCACGTCACGTGACGTCGATTTCCCCGCAACATTTAGTGGGGAAATTGTATTGGCGCCTAGGTTATACGGGACATTTATTTTCCCCCTAAATTTAGCGGGGAATTGATGTCAGGTGTCCTGATGTCACGTGATTATGCACCAATTCAACTTCCCCAGTAAATTTAGCGGAGAAAATGAATTGGTGCGTAGGTCTGTGACGTCACATAAATAGGGTTCCGCGTTTTCGGATAAATGCGCTAAAATCCGAAAAAAAAAAAAAAAATAAACTCTCGCCGGTAAATATATTTCGAATTCGGATTTATCCGAAAAACTCAGAATTCAGAAGCTCAGTCTTTGGGACGCAGAAGCTTCCGAAACCCAAAGACACTTTCTTCGTTCACTTTTTATTGTTTTCAAATTCGTTCGTTCGAATTTGCCCTTTCCACAGGTGTACAAAAAGTTATGCACTCTGAACCCTGATCAGAAGAAGCAGGCCTCTTCCCTCCGAACCGAAGCCGAATACGTAGCCAAGTCAAACGGAGCCTTCCTCTCGGATACGTGGCTTTCGAAGACCGTCTCTCGCCCTCCTGTGACCTCCATTTATTGCAGACGGAATTTTTGCAGACGTTCCCCTGTCATCCTCGTTGACGACAGAAATTCGAGATTCAGCCAGTTGCATTAATGCGGGGATTTGGGACAGTTAGTTAATGATCGTAAACAAGCTCCTAAAAAAAAATAGACCAGGACAAAAAGTTGACGTAAACACTGGCGCACTCGCAACGAACATTCATTAAAAAAAGAATCCTTTATATAGTCGTGAAAAACATCAGACCCGACTACAACCGATCTTGCCTTCCATCAAGTTTTTGCCAAAAATGTTCCAAATATTGACTGAATAAAATTGTAACTGCAGTTACACTCCGAATTAAATAAAAGAAAAAAATTAGCTTAAAAAACATTCTTTTATTTTCTTCAAAAATTATCGCCGAAAACGCAGAATGCTATCCATAATGCAACACTGCGCGCGTTGCATTATGGGACGTAACAGACCTACACACCAACTGTACTTCCCCGCCAAATTTAGTGGAAAGAATGAATTGGTATGTTAAAAGTCGGAGCCACACCAGCGGTCTATTTATATTTTATTGAAGTCTAGACGTACATTTTCAAACTCGTCATTTGCCGAGATCACTAGGTAGATAGCATCAATTGGCTCTTTCAAGTACTTTGTGACGAAGAACAGAAGAAGTTCCAGGGTTCTTAGGGTGACAACAGAACCCTGTTTGACAACTAAAAAAAAAGTTTGTATTACACAAAATAAGGCTGCTCAACGGGTGTAGCCATGGGTGTAACTCCCTGGAGCACATTTTGTTCACTCATGCAGTGTACATTTTTTTAGTGTCTAGATTCATCCGGAGTCGTCCTGACAACGTAATCGCACGAGCAAGAGTAGTAGAGGCTTACAAAATTACTCACCTCCAACTTCCATTCGACGGTCACTTGCGCGACCTTTTGCAAGGAATAGCTTTTTCCTGAGAAATAGTGTCAGTCGCTGCGCTTTCGTCCACAGCTCAGTGACTCGGCAGTTTTCGGCAGGGTGATAAGTGCTGGAATGGTGTGCGCAGTGACTCTACACGTTCGTTTATCCGCCATTAATTTATATGCCGCTGCAAAAAAAATTAATTTTTTTTTCGACGTAAAGACTATTTAAGCGTTTTTAAATGTTCATTTTGTGCCTAAATGTAGCACTAGCGGTTCGAACTTAAGTCCCTAGATAAGAGCATCCTACAAGTAGCGACATTTTTTGAAGCCCCGACTTCGTGACGGTGGGGGCGAATGGCGGCGCACAGCAGACGACTCAACTCCATTTTGTTCCAGCGGAATGTGCTTTGTCAATTATATTGGTTGTCGTTACTTGTAAAAGAAGTATCCCGAAACTCTAGTCCGAACCGGATGCTAAAGTTGTAGCACTAACCAGTATTTTCTTCAAAAGTTATGATTTTCTAAAAAAATTTTAAATTGTAAATTGGCGACCGGCGGAGCTATTGAATGCGTGAAACTGTTTTCCCATTGAAATAATAAAAAAAAAATCCTTTGTAACTTATGATTTTTTATACTTTGTCTGATGCTACGATGTACTAAAGGGCAAAGCTACGGTCCGCCAGGTCCAATCACGTTCCACGTTGAACTATGACATGGTTAACACTGATTATAGGTGGACGAATAGTGCTCCGAATCAAAAAGCGCTGCCTCATGCTTATAGCTCCGACAGTGCAAATAGCTTGTATGTCGTTACCTTCTTTGCAACGTAAAATTGATGAGTCACTTAGTGCAATTCGATTCGAACTACTGTCCGCCCATCCCTATTAGTGATCCGAGACGCGGGCACCGATATATATGCGCATCGAAGCGCAATACCATGCAATTTTTAAGCGACTCGTGATTGGACCTGGCGGTTCGCAGCTTTTGCCTTTAGGTCATCGTAAAGTTAGACGAAGTATACTCAACTCGGTCGGCGAAACATTGGGCTGTGCCACTGCGTCACAACAACTATTCAATACAATCATTCAAGTACACATTTCCTACTATATTGAGCACCCTAATAAAAATTACATTGATATTATTACAATTGCAATTCAGGAATTATGAACTGAACTAATGTGAGCCGAAAACGAATAAATCGATTTATGAGACCCGTTTGATTTCTCTTAGTATTTTGCTTTGTTATTTCGTTGTTTTTTTTTTCAGTGTTCTTCGCTGTTCCTTTGTCTTGACTTCTGTATATGGAGTCAAAACAAAGCTGTTCTTACAGCTTTTTTCCCTTGTTTCTTTTATCAAAATGGCAAAAAAAGTTATTGAATCCTAATAATAATAATATAACGAATTGCGTGGAAATGTCTGTATCTGGTTTGAAGCGCATGTACTACATTTGAGCGGAGAAAGAGCGTTTGGTAATACGTAGTTTATTTTTGCGGTGAATAAACTTTTTTGTTCCAACTGACTTACACGCTGTAATCTTTTTCACAGCGCAACGTACGTGTGGTTTAAAATTATAATAGGAAAACGATTACAGTTGTATTCCGATGTATATCGATCAAATAGTCACTTGTAGAATTGCGTGTTTATGAGGAACCACTGCATGGCGTAAGATACGCAGGATGTGTTTTCTAAAAGTGACACTAAATAAAGAAAAAGAAAATGCCGTGAAAGCTACACTTATGCGGTTTGTGCGAGTTAGTTATACAGCCAGGGGGACATAGGATATGGGGCTAACCATAACGATCAGTCGGCTAATTAACTAAAATTTTAGTTAGCTTTTTCATTAGTGAAAATGAACATATGGTTCCTATTTAAAACTTGCTGAGCGTCATCAAAAATGACTAAATCAATCATATTTAGAAATAATGTGAACGCGTGGGAAGCGGAGTGGTGCGCTAAATGTACCACTCGTCCAACAGGTACAAGGCTGGGGCTATCGTACCAGACGGAAAAATCGTGCGGGCGCCTTACCGCACCGGTCGCGTTGCTCCTGCAGGAGACCCGATGCACGAGTGTAAGCATAGCGCACTACTGCGCGTCTCACGCCCTGAAAGTCTTTCCTAAAATTACTGATTTAGTGGTTTTCGATGACGCTAATTATGTTTGTAACTGGAACTATATATGTCTAATTTCACTAATCAAAAAGTTTTATTAAACATTTTACTTAATTAGCCCGCTGATCGTTACGATTAGCCCCTTTCTACTTGTCCCCCTCATCATATAACTCATCTTCACAAAAACAAAACAAAAAACACATAAATGTAGCTTTTATGGCTTAAAAAACCAATAGTGTCACTTTTAGAAAGAACACCCTACAGCTTTTCACAAGGTGCTCAACGATCTTGAATGTCGTCGGTTCTGGTACGAGTTAACCCATCGTTTTGATCTTTTCACGCCGCTGAAAGGTGTTCCTGAAAAAATGCGTGATTGTCTAACATTCTGGTTTTGCTTCACCCATGTTGTTTCGCATATTTCAGGTTGAAATGTTTTATAGTTTCGTCATCCTGCGTACCCGATATGGAAAGCACTTGATTAAAAACGAGATGAAACCAAAAACGTCGATAGACCTGGACACCGCACGCGTCGCCGCTGCCAGAAAACGTCCTCTGCTCGAATTGGTTGCAAGCGACGGCACCGAATGACCCTTCGTTACGCGGCTAGTTGCAGTCCGTCGCGGGCACGGTTTGCTACTATGCTTCTCTATCGAATTCACGTGGCTCTTTCTGCGCGCTCTCGAGCGCTCTTTCCAGAGCGCGCGAAATCGGTTGGTTGAAAGAGAGTGATGTGAACTGATCGGGATGGTTCATTCCGGGGGCGCCCTCAGAGCGCTCTCTGGCACTCCGTCTGTAGCCGTCAGAGTGCGGAGCGGCGCAGGCGTCACGTGGTAGCTGGACGGTGATCTCGTGGTTTTGTTGACGATGGCCGGCAGTGGTCTGTCGTGGTGTGCGGGGTCCGGCATGACGGTGATTGATGTGTGCTTCTACAAAGTGCTTGTGCATTCGACGGTGCGAGGATTACAGCGGACGGGACGACATTCGTTTGCGACCGTAACGGGAAAAGCCGACGTGTGAAGTGTTCCCAGTGCTTTCACGAGATCGTTCATATCACGGCGGTGAATCCGCTAAGCCTAACCGACGACGAAACAGCTCTCAGAGCTCGCCACTGTTTTACCGGATTTTGTAGTCGCTTCAAGAAATTTTTGAGGTTTGGTAAAAGTGCGTTCAAAGGTTTGTGTTGTAAAATAAAGGGAGAGCCGAATATAATGCACTGTGATTTGTTTCACACTGCGATGCTTGCACGATATTTCGCCGTGAGAAAAATGCGGTTTATTAACCATTTTATATTCGTCTGCTCAGTCGTACGCATGATCCGCTATCGCAGCGCGTTTACCGTCGAAAACGCGATGAGTTGACAACTGTTTCCAAGCGTTGGCTTTCGTTCCGTTCTGCATGCTGTTGTTTTCTTTTTTTTACATGCTGATGAGTAAAACAATTTACGTCAACACCGTTATTTCATCACGTTGCGAGCGCAAATTTTGCTCAATCGTTCACCGTACGCTGTAAGATCGTGTTGTTTTTAATGCATTACCAATGTCCAGAAAATTTAATTCCGTGACTGGTCTGAGAATGTCAGAGCGCTCTGAAGTCAGGAGTTGTGATCGGCTGAAAAGGATCCCGAGTAGCTCTGGCGGCGAGGAGGGGGCGCTCTGCTGAATCGAGGTCAGACGGGAGAGGCGACCACCCGAATTCACCATATGGGAGACACGCTTGTTTCAAAGGGAGTTTTCGTAGACCGCGTTTCCCCATCCGCTAAGCCCTCCGCAACGATGAAGTCGCAACTGCGTCTGCGTGCCGATGGCCTTGGCTGTAGAATTCCCAGTATCGTAGCGGGATGCGGAGGGCGTTGTGGGACGCCGAAAACCATCTACGAAAACTCCATAAAGTTGTTTTCTGGGTGCGATACGTCAAGCAGAACTTGGCACATACTACGCGGACTGGTTAGATACTGCATCGTCATATTAGGGAGTTGTAGTAGACCGTTTCCCCAGCCCGCTAAGCACCCGGATAGCGCTCCGTGATTCCCCACAAGACCTTGAACTATGCAGACAAGGCGGGCGGCGCGCATGCGCAGCTGCGGCGTTTTCTTTACGGGCACCGTAACGGAGGAAAACAACGATCTACTACAACTCCCTGTTGTCTCTAGTTTCGTGCCTGAACGGCGGCAGTAACAGTTTTGTGAAAGCGTTGAAGCGGAGAGACATCTGCCGCTGTGTTCAAAGCAGCATGCGCCAAGGTCAGAGCCGACAATCAAAGAAGAAAGAACGCGTTTTCTTTTTTTTTTTTTTTTTTTTTTATTCTTCAGTTGCATTATGTGGACGACGGAGGCGCTGTCGGCTGAGGAATCTCAGGCGCGCACGAGGACATTATCTAGTGGATCGCGTCACAGAATTCGCCGTGCTGTGTGTCCTCACCTACGAGCCTCCATCACTAAAGTTTCCTGAGACTGGTGGCGCCGCGCTACGGCGACTTCTAGAACCATGCATTGGGACGGTAGGGTTCCGGCCAAGTGGTGATGTGATCATAGCCGCATTTACATGAATGCGACTTCAGCGCATCGACTCCAATCGTCTTCCGAAGGAAGCCGACGCGGCAACGTTTACATGGATGCGCACCAAGCCCTACGCGAAGGTGGCGCCACGCCGTGTCAAAGCTCGAAGTTAAAGCTGCGTTTCCGGCACCGGCCGCACCACGAGACCACATTTTCAGGTGCATCGCACGTGAAGGCATTCCGATGCTTTCGGCAAGCGTAAACTAAAGATTGTGCCCGCTGTCTTCGATGCTGTGCAAGGAGTTACGAGACGGAAGAAACATCAAAACCCCAACGTTTCGGGCTCCGGGTCGGGCCGCTGGACCACTCTGGATCAGAGGCGACGTGCGTGCGCACGGAATGGCGAGCGAGATCGTTTCCAACCACTATGAGGACGCCACCGCGTTTCGCCTCGCCATACCTTGCAAACTGCGAGCGGACCCCGAGGCCGAAAGGCTCCGGCGCAGCCAGGAACGGCACCGAGATAGGAGCAGCTCGTTTTGCGCTACCATGCAGTGCTTGGAGCTTTCGGCGTCATTCCTGCTTGCGCCGAAGCCTCTAGGCACTCCTTTGAACACGCTAGTCGTATTTCGCAAGGCTAGGACGGGGCCGCCCTCTCCGAGCAGCTCAGTGATATTCTCCTCATTTAGGTTGGCAATAAAAACTCGCGTTTTTTCCCGGGAGATCCTGCGGGTGACCACACAGAACCGCTCTCCGCCGCCTTCGCCGAAGTTAGCCGCCGCCATGTTCTCAGCTGTTCACTCGCTCCCGCCGCGAGCGCCTTCCCATAATTAAATGACATTTGAACGATCGGCCAATCAGCGCGCGACACTCCGAGCGTGGGGCGCTCCACGCGCGACACATCGCGAGCCGATTCGTCAACCACACGAATGTCATTCGTTGTAAATGGCATTCGAGTTGCCCGTGTGGCACGGGTATTAAATGGGTTCGCAAAAGGAGGCGGCGCTGGAAGGGGCGTTGGCAGTGCTCTGTTGCTTTTGGAGCTGCGTATTGCAAGGAAAACAAAACCATACTTTTTTTTTCTGTTTTAAAGGACTCGAAGGCCGCTTCAGACAGGTTGGATTTCCTTTTCGGAGATAACTTATTATAACTTTGGAGTTACTTCCAAAATATTACAGGAGCATTTAGGCAGAGTAGAAAAGCCAAACGATGTTTCCATTTTTAATATGGGTATATACATGAACTCGGGTCTTCAATTTTTTTTTTTGAGTCTGTTTAATTATTTACAATACTTACAATAAACATAACACTCACGATAATGAGCTGGTTTCGCGAAGAATTTTTTTCCATGGCAATGAATACATGGCATGCATAGCATACCCGTCACGATCGCGAAAATTCGTGGACGCGAACTATCAGCAAAACGGGCCCTTTGAGACATTAAAGAAATACCAAGATCGGGAAAATAAAGTCGTTTATAGTACTTGTTTTGCAGATGCATGGCTATTATAAGCGCACCGTCTCGAGTTTTAGATGTAGCTAACTAAGATACGAAATAAGCGTTCACAGTCGCTACGATTCTCACTGCTTTCCGCAGGTATGCTGGAAATTCCGGAAACAGAGTTGGAATGCTACCCGCGCGAAGACTTCTCGTTTGACCGCTTATGTCGAAGCAGACATCTTCGAAGTGCACCGAACACAGAACGACAGTATTCTTAGGCGACCATCCCCCCGTCGGATAGCACCTGCGACGTGCAAACATGTTTATGGCTCGTCTGCTTTGCCGTTCAAACGTACACATACGACTGATGTGATCTTTGCCTTGAATTGTTGTGAAGTGCAGCGTTCCATTGAATGCAAGTCTTTGTGAAACAACTACAACCGTTCCGGGAAGCAATGGTGGGCTCCTTCGTCGCTTTCGGCTGCGTAAATTGAGTGAAAACGGCTGGAAATACTTTTCATGTATAAGTATGCAGCAAGCACGTTGCAACGAATGTTGCTCGCTCGCTATAGCTTACTACTGCATGTGAGCAGACTTACGGAAGAAAGCTCGATGAGTGCACTCATCGAGCTTTCTTCCGTAAGTCTGCTCACATGCAGTAGTAAGCTATAGCGAGCGAGCAACATTCGTTGCAACGTGCTTGCTGCATACTTATACATGAAAAGTATTTCCAGCCGTTTTCACTCAATTTACGCAGCCGAAAGCGACGAAGGAGCCCACCATTGCTTCCCGGAACGGTTGTAGTTGTTTCACAAAGACTTGCATTCAATGGAACGCTGCACTTCACAACAATTCAAGGCAAAGATCACATCAGTCGTACGCCGCAGACCGCGTCGATCCGTTTTCTGCCCCGAGCAAGATGGCGACGGTTGGTGTTTTTAAATGCGTAAATTAATTTTAAAATAAAAAAAGTAACGCCGAACGCTTTTTGCTGTGACACGTTGCACATTAGGTTACGCCGGTGCTGTGCTTTGGCTTGGAGCGGTGAGTTACCCAACTTTGTGTTGTTTTGCGTAATTTTCTTTTACATGTAGCTGTATATCTTTTCAATCTGTCACAAGTTCTGCGAATAAATTTTTCCTTTTTGTATAATGCTGTTAGAAGTTGTATGCATGAAGTGATTACTCAGCGTATTTTTGCATGCAATATCCTTTTGTGTTCTGAATGGATGTCCTGCTGACAAATTTGAGACGGGCCCCAGACCTCGTCAAGCTGCCATTAGCAGCTTTTTGTCTAGGGTTTCCGTTGGCTTAAAGGCCATAAATAAAGCGATTGATTGATTGTGTAAAGTGTCAGTTGTTTCAATTACATAATATCGATGAGGCAGACATTTTTTTTTTTTTTTTCAGAACCGCTTTATTTTTATTATCACAGCACGGGGTCAACGACCATGCGTGTTCTCGGGGTTGTTAGATCATGCCTAGCAGTATACGCAGTTTGCGCTTGCGCAGTTCTTCTCGCAGTCTGCTAGGGTTGCGAACTTCTGGCAGTTGTGAGGTCCGGTCTCCGACGGGATGGTCTCGCATTGCTTGGTGGTCGGGTTGTACTGTGCAGTCGCTGTCACGACGTGGCTGGGGTCATTTGCACCCGGATTGGTGCAAGCTGCGGGAAAGGAAAATGAAAGGTTATTGAAGGTTCTCATGTCCGTCAAATAAACTTTACTAAAAAAAAACAAACAAAAAAAAACAACACCGCTAGCCGTCCGACTGGTTAGCGCCTATAACGCGTCTCCGGCTTTTGTATTTAACGCACTCTAAAGGCCCGTTCACGCTCTCGCAACCGAGTACGAACAGGAGAGACGAGAACTGTTAAAACCTTCTAGAATTTCTTAGGACGAGAGAAGACACTGGCACTCTGGCGCCATCTATGCGGTGACCCTGGAACTGCATTTCATAAGAGCGGAGGTTTCGCGGGATTTCCGAGGTCGAATGTGCGTAATACCTATAAGAAAGGCTCGTTTATAACGTTAAAAAATGTTTTTCGAGCCAAAAAAAGAAGGATAATGCGCGAGAGAAATAGAAAATATGCCGGACCGCCATGTTCACACTGCTACCCAACAGATGGCGCCAGTGTGTCCCTTCGTTGTAAGAGGTATTAAGAGGTTCCAAGGCACCCGGTTCTAAGAGGTTGCAAGTGCGTGAACGGGCCTCAAAAACGGGTTCTTGATCTAAGTGGGACGCTTTGCGATAACGTAGGAGATAACTACAACTGCCGCGATTGGCCAGGCCCGCTCTGCGACTGCAGGCAGTGCCTAGGTCAACCGCGACGACGTTCAATCGCCGCAGCGGGCGATTTTGCCGAATTTCCGGCCGAGTGTGGAATTGTCACGCTGTTGATGGCCGCGATCCTGGCGGATGTCACAGCGGCGGTGATATATGCTGCAGACGCCTGTTCTGCTGCAGGTCGCTCTCCAGCTTCGCAGTTCACGGAAGCTCCAGAAGCCAGGAGTGTGAACGTGGCGACGACAGCGACGCTCGCGTTCGCTGCTCGAATTTTTAAATTTTTTTTTTTTGCCAGTACATGTAATAACAGTCGCTAGAATCGCGACATTCGAGTACATACGACATGCCAGCTTTCATATGAAAAAAAAAAATCGTGAGAAACGAGAGCACTAGCGAGCGTCATAGCAGGAAGGAGTAACACGCTGAAGCGGTTGAAGATCTTGTAAGGTTGCATATAAAGTTTGTATATGAAAATGGAGCAGCAGCGAGGCTCGAACCAGGGTCGCTACGGTGGCAGTCGGACACCATACAAATAGGACCAGAGGTAGAGGCAAATATCACGCGGAAAGAATAAAAACACAGAAAATACACGAGGGACAAACACACAGTTCTTTCAACCAACAGCCTTAGAGTGTCTGTCTGTCCCTCGTGTATTTTCTGTGTTTTTATTCTTTCCGTGTGATCCGTACTCTATCCAACGCGCTCTGCTATGTGTAGAGGCAAAGATACCTATATTTTTGCCTCTTCTCGCCATAGAAAGTAGGTAGCAAGACCAGCTAGCTTAGCGTCTGCGCACTAATTATTCCGAACCAGAGCTGGGCGCTCTGACCTTGCGTGCGAGCTCTAGTTTCCTCCTCTCCCTCAGTTTCGACCCTTAGAGCCATTGAGCTAAAAGTACAGCTTGTCTGTAGAGGGGTAAATGATTTTAGTTGCACGCAAAGTGTGCCAGCGAGAACGGCAGTTTTTGGATAAAAATATTCGAATGCAACGATAAACACAAATGACGGACAAATAAATATAATTAATAAATATATAAAATCATTTAAAAGATGAAAATAATATAAAAATACGATTAAAATAAAAAGTAAAATAGAAAAAAAAATTAATAGTAGAAAATGAACTATCTATACTCGTTTGCGCCCGAAGAATAAATGAAGTTTTGAGCACACTTCATGCGCAGCGCGAACTAGTTCTTACATCGTTTGGTTGTGGAAGAAAGAAGCGATATGCTTTTGGCGCTTGAAACGTGTGCGACTTGATAAGCTAACATATATCTAAACGAAAGTGCACTTTATATATCTCAATTCTCTACATAAAAGAGGAAAATAGTGATGCCCCGCAAAAACCGGGACCTCTTTTTTTTTTTTTACTGCGCTCTTCAAGGTGTAAACGGGGTGTGTGTGTGTGTGTGTGTGTGTGTGTGTGTGTGTGTGTGTGTGTGTGTTTGTGTGTGTTTCGGGAGACATTCAGTGTTTTTCGGTCTGTGCCAGCATGATGAAAACCTGCTTATGTATGGGCGGCGTACTAAACTCTGTTTCACCTTGTGTCAGGGGCGGATCCAGACCTCCATTTTGGGGGGGGGGCGGTTCCTCGGCGTAAAACGGGGGGGAGTGTTTATACTTTTTCTGGAGTCATCGTTTTTACTAAACTCTGATAACATAATATAGATCTTGAGAGCTTTTGTATCGGTTTACCTGTAGGGGATGAACTCTGAACTTTCTGTGGCTATGCACACCAAGGCACACGCTCCCGTACTTTTGACTGCATAGCCTCAGAAAGCTGGGCATCTGGCCAACGCAATGTCTCTGCTCGTGCGGAAAATCACGTGCAATTGCAAGCCTACCAAAGCTATATTCACGTGCACGCCACACGTGCCTGCTCGTATGGGGCACCAGTCAGGACGCTACACTGTAGCGTCCTGACTGTAAATTTGACCGTAAAATTTACGGTCAAATACCAGGCAGCTGATGCTGCCAAACTTGTACAGTAAAAATAACGGTGCACTGTAAATCTGGTTTACGATAAATTTAAACGGGGACCGTAGAAATCTACGGTCGGCCTTCAAATTTGCGGTAAAAAAAAAAATTTACGGCGCGCCGTTATTTTTACGGTGCAATTTAAACGGCGAGAAAGGTGGTAGTATTCAGGTTCATAACATCATTGTATAGTGATGTTATGAACTCAATGATGTTATGAACCTCGACTGAACCAAGCACGTTTTGAAGGCTTTCAGCAAGTTGGCCGAACATGTATTGTTTGTACAAGAAATGCCGACGTTGAAATTCATAAATGGTTTTTTGAACTGTTGATACCGGCATAAGAAGCGTTCCCTTGAACTTCAGGTACAAAAAAAAAAAAAAAAAAAAAAAAACAAGGTCGTATTTTACGGCCTTCCTTTTTTCTCCCGCAGACAGAGACATTAACACGTCGTAGTTATCATTAGGTGATTGCATCACGTTAACAGCACCGTCTTCATTAGAATCCGCACTAGTCGACCAAGTCGAAGAGTCCTCAACCTGAAGCGGGCCTGCAGGCGATGCGCCGTCGCCCAAGAAACCCGTCACTCGTAAATGCGCCCAGTTCAAATGTGCCGTGATCGAACTATGATTTCACACCTTCTGACAGTTGGAGCACGAACACAAAAACAAAATACTGTCGGTGATGTGGCCTTTTAGATGTTTTAGCAAAGCCTCCCTTGTGTGGCACTCCTCTAGGCATGGTGGCAAAGTGCACTGAAAGCTTTCGAAACTCCTCGAAACAAACCAAACTTCCCTTAGGCGTACCAATGGGGAGGCACTCACTTGATCGAATGACGCTTTAGCGAACGCCCACGTTTCATCGAACGACACTTTAGCGAATAGTCGGACGCCGCGAAGCGGCGTTTTCGGGTGGGCCAAGTGAGTTTATATTTTTTGTAATGAGTTGCCGCAGACTGTCGCCGCGAAGCGGCGTAAAGCGCAGCGCGACGGATGGGTTAACGCGCGCCCCCGTTATTCGCTAAAACGACCATTCGCTCAAATGTCGCCGTTCGCTCAAATGTCATTCGCTCTTGTGATATGGACCCCCTTCGTCCACACACTGAAGAATTCGAGAGCTGAAAACGTGCTCATCGAATTGCACAACCATCAAGCGTGCTTGAACAGAAACTACAAATTCTGCAAGTAAACATCTTTTAGAGTGTTGTATTTATGCCGCCGTTACACTATCCTTGCCAATCAAGCAGCAGATTGATAGTGAAATACCTGTCTCGAGTATCCAGTTGCCTTCCGCTCCAAATTTTCAGGTGCACAAAAATCCGGGAATGCCACAAACGAACGAGGACAAAATGGCGCGGAGACGGGTGGGAAGGCGGGAAAATGAACTGAACGTCAGCTTTTTCCACTTCTTTCCGCGTTGTCCCAACCAACGTTCCTTTCTTTTGTTTATGCTTCTAGCTCGTCGCATTGTTGCTCTACTGTTTGCTCTTAGTTCTCTTTTTTTTTTCTTTTTTCAGTTAAGGCAGTTACGTGGTTACGTTCTGCGTTGGCGCGGCTGGCGCGGACAAAGAAAGGAGGTGAAGGGGCGAGAGGAGACTCTCTGGGTTCCCGCAGCTTCCGAAAGGTCAAGCGTAATGACCAATTAGCGAAGCGCGTCTTTTCTTTCTGTTTTCTTGCTACATAAAGTTTTGCGTTTCCCTCTTGGTTTTTTTGCTCGTTTACGGTGCATTTCAGATAATTCCTCTTCACGGCGTACTTCTAGTTTTTATTAGCGTATAGCGCCGTAAATTTGACGGTTACTTCTTACAGTGTATGCTTTCGAAGCTAAGCGCTTGTGAGCCCGAGCATGCTGGGCGCCGATAAAAGCTGCGCACAATGCCTGGTTACTACTACTGATATGTCAAAAAACACCTCGACCGCACGAACACTCGTGTGGGGGAAGCTCCAAAACTAATAGATTGCGTTTGTCCAAAATGAAGTAGGGTAAGATGGGCCAAATGAGCCGCGGGGCAAAATGCGACAGTTGGAGTGAAGGCACCCAACGAAAGTTTTTGTTTAGTGCCAGCTATCACATAGACACAAGTTTCAAGCTTCACTGAGGCGTGCCTTAGCCTGTTCACTTTGCGTGAGCCATAAATGACTGCCTCTGGCAAGTCCTTTCCGGAGAAAAAGAAATGCCGATTTGAGATTGCCGAGTTTACCGCCCGTCAAAGAGGTGCATAATTCCGCGCGAGATTTCGCTTCGAGAAGTACGCCCCGGTTGGCACAGACTTTCTACCAAGGTATAATTTAATTTCATTCCTAAGTTGTATTAGCTTCATGCAGACCAAATTTGAGTGTTCAGCGCGCTTTTTTTTTACGGAAATAATTATTCACGTAACGGGATACGCGCGAGACAAAACGCGACAATGTGGCATTGTATGACGCGTGTGTCAATAATGTACCAGTTTCCTGGTTGTTCCTGAGTCATATTTTCCTCTCGGTGTCTAGGAGGATCAAAACGTACAAAAGAAAGACAACAGGGGCTTCATGGCGCATAAGTAACACTACGAATGCTCTTGAAAGTGAAGCAACAGCGTCACTCCCTTCGCGTTGCCGCCACACTTTTTGGCGTACCAAGGGATGTGCTTCAAAAGAGCAAAAAGACAAAAAAATAAAAAAAGCAATGGCTCCACAAAAAAAAAAAGAAAAAAAAATGGCGAGGCGTTTGGGGGGGGCGATCGCCCCCACCGCCCCCCCCCTTGGATCCGCCACTGCCTTGTGTTGTACAGCAGGAAAAACTACAAGCGCGAGCTCCTTGCTCTAGGGCACATCTCGGCGACACAAGCTCTCGTGCACCAAGGCCAGCTGCCAACGCTATCAGCTCGCGTTTGTAGCCTTCGCTGCGGTACAACATAAGGTGAAACGGAGTACAGGACGCTAAACACACAACTCGAAGATGCATTGCAGGTACAGCGTAATACGAATGCTAAAGTCGAGCTATTGAATCAACACCACATAGAAAACAAGGCTTGCGCCATCCCCCTCCCACGGAGTGTTGTACGCGTTAAAGTAACGAAATACGTTACTCGTTACTTGCAAACCCAAGGAACGCGTTACCGTCCTACGTTACTTCAAAATAGAGGAACGCCTTACTGTTACCGTTACCGATAAAAAGTAACGCACGTTACTTTTGCGTTACCTTTTTGAAGTTCTGAATTAACGCGTTTTACTGTTGTGACGTTACAGGTACGCATAAACGCCATATTTCAATAAGCATTATCTCCATGCTGAAGCTGAACGTAATTATTTTATCTTTTTTTTTTCTTAAAATTTGGCCTAAGCATTTGCAAGAAAGGACGCAAAGAAAAGCACGAAAATTCGAAAATTCACGTGGCTTGGCGCCTAGAAACACACACAAAAAATAAAGTGTAACTTTTTTTTAGGTCTTAAGAGGTAAATGTGTCGAGTAATGTAACCCTTTTACCCGATACTCCAATTACGTAACGGAAGCACGTTACCCGTTACTGTTTTGAAAACAAAAAAAAACAAAAAAAACAAAAAATACTTACGAGTACGTTACACGTTGGCGGAAAAAGTAACGCGTGTCACCGGTAGCACCATTAATGTAACGCGCTACCACCAACACTGCCCCGTTACTGTTTTGAAAAAAACAAAAAAAAAACAAAAAAACTTACGAGTACGTTACACGTTGGCGGAAAAAGTAACGCGTCACCGGTAGCACCGTTACTTGTAACGCTCTACAACCAACACTGCTCCCACATCATCACTAGGCGATCTAGGCAGTGCCGTCTAGTTGGCGTCCTCATCGCCATCAGCGCGTCTCGCAAAGCCTCACAACGAGCGCGACGCTATGGGGAGAGCAAGTTCGTCTGCTTCAAGCGCAGGAGGTACGGTGACGTCAGAACGACGCCGATCTCTGATTGGCCCTGATTGAAGGACAGTAGGTAGACCTCAAAGCAGGCTGCCTTGAGGTCTACCCACTATCCTTCATTCAGAACCGAACCAACCAGAGCTCAGCGTCTTTACACAATATCACCTACCTTGAGGATATGCGCAGGTGTGCTGAGGTCCGGTGGCGCCCGTTGTTCCTGAAATCAGGTAGAACACAGAGAGGAAGCGTATCAATAAAAGGACGAGTCGAGCTACGAGTAACCGTAAAACCGGGGTCACATTGCGCATGCATCGCGCAAAATGCAGTCTGCAAACACGAGTCATCGCAATATCCGTGGTTCGAATGCCGCGTGCCAAGTTTCCCCTTGAACTCGTTGCCATGCGGCATTCGAAGCACGGATCTCAAGGTGACTCGCGTTCGAATCTGTATGCAGACTGTCTTTTGTAAGATGTATAAGAAGTGTGGCTTTGGTTTATCTGTCAACATTTAGAAATTATTTTCGCGCATGTTAATGTCTAGCTCATATTCGAGGGTGGTCCTATTTTATTGGAGGGGCATTTCGAAAACACCGTTTACGCAGTGACATCCGCTTGACCGTTTTCAGTTGGATGCATTAGATAGCAGACTTCGGATATTCAGATTGCAGACAAAAAAGCCAATGCGCACACAAAGTGTGTCGAAAACAATACTCACTGCCTATCACGGCAAAGCAGAAGGACAGTACGAAGACCACCTTGACAGGGCTCACAATTGTAGCTGCCATTATTTCTGCTTCTTCGACTGTTGTTGTAAGAGAAGAGAGATGATGGCTAGGATGGTATTCCTCGTCTTTTATACATGCGCTTCACCCACAAGGAACGTACTGGTTCGCGTGGCTGTGTGCGGGAAAACAAGTCATTGATCCCGTTATAAATAATAAAAAAAAGTTATATAACTACCACGTCCGGTATGTTCCACGCGCGTATCCCCAGTAACTGTAATAGGTCATCAACCGCTATTCCTGCCGATCTTGCGCAGGGGGGAGTCTGGAAAAGAGACCTCACCTTCATTGATGGGAGTTCACATCTACGACGCGTGGCAGTCTGGTAAACAGTTTTACGGACATGACCCTTGCTATTTCCAGCAAGTTTTACGCCGGAAACTGTGAAAGCACTTGTTTTCAGAGTACGGCGGAAGACTGCTTTCAATCTTTATTTTTTCGGTTCGTTTTACTATGGTACGTGGTGGCTGATTTTGAAAATCTAAAGTCTGCACCGGGTAGCACGGGGTCGCCGAAGAAGAGAGAATAACTGCGAACTCAAGTTTCTTCTTGTATAGGTAAAGTGGGGCAAAATAAGACAAAACATTTTAAGTTCAATGGTAATTTTTATGTATGCCTCAATTAAAAGAAAAAAAAACACAGCATGGGGATCTTCTTAGACGTTTTGACTCTATGCTCAGTAAATATTGGATACATTAGGCAAAACTACAATATCTGAAGGTAGCATAATATTTCATTACGCCCTGCCCTGTGGGGCAAAATGAGGCTATGTAGTGGAGTAATCAGCCGCACTTCAAAAACTTGCTATGCGTTCAGTGTTTGCAATAAAAACACATAAAACACACTGTATGGGCTCCAACGCCCATGCACTCAATCCATACCGAATACGGAACTGCTTGACTCCAAATGTCTTTGCATACTAGGCACTGCCACTCTCTTATGGCGTGCATCGCGCGGTCTGCAGAACGCTGGGACAATCCGCATTTCTTTGAGCGATTACTAATGATCTTTCCTTTCACTTTCAAGACCTTTTATTTATTTTTTTAGAGGGGGGGGGGGGGGGCAGTGGAATACCGGTCCTTGGTTGCTTTTTGCAACTTCAGTTTTGCCTTGTGGGAAGATGATGTTAGAACAGTGCTGCTTTCCGACTTGCTCGTTCTCTTTTTCTGTCCTATGTTAGGTAGAGAAGAAACGTTCTTGAAACTCGAAACGTAGGAAAGAACGCGCCTTCTGTAGCCCAGCAATTTCTTTGCAGAGCCGCTGTCTGCACACTTCCCCGTTGTTTGGCTCACCTTTGCAGCGCTTCCTTTTGTACGTCTAAAAATGTGACAGCAGTGAGAAGGAAGGGACGTTGTTGTTTGACGGTTTTACGAGCTTTCTTTGTGTGATTTTTGCGCCATAAAGCCCTCGTTCTTTTTATTTTTTACGTTCGCATCATCTTAGACACCGGGAGAAAAAGAATATTATGGCTGAGGATCAGCCAGGAGATTGTGCATTATTCACATGCGCGACATAAAATTCCAGATTGCCGGCCGCCTTTTGCCCCGCACATATCCTGCTACGTAAATAACTATTTCGCTAGAGAAAGAGACCACAGCTCGCTAAAATTTTGTCCGTATGGAGCTAATAAAGCATAATAATAAAATTAGATCTTAGCACCCCGGTAGAGTAGTCGGTGTCAGACTGCACCCCTCGGAACGAAACCTCGCCCTGAAATTTGTGCCTTTTTGGTAAAGGGTAAACGCGTCAACCTTAACGCCGCCTTTTTTTTTTCTTTCTCCAGAACACTCTTTACGACAGCTCTCATTTTTTACATATGCAAAGAAACAGGTCATGACAGTTCTTGGTGAGGTTTGACACGACCCCGAAAGATTGCTTAGGAGATGGATGGCTATAAACAGAAAGTGTGGCATCTTGCCCCGCGTCTCATTTTAGCATGTGTTGTACGGAACGGCGTTCTTGGAACTCATTCCTTTTAGGAGTAAGGAAGGAACACCGCCATTCTATTTGCTTCGGTAGAACTGAAACTGGAACTAGTTACATTTTTACTGAAACGAAAAAAGGAACAGCGTTCCTCCTTTTTTTCGTCTAGTGGGTTAAGTTTTATTTTATTTCCAAGAGGAAAATTCTAAAAGTATAAAAGCAATACTTAAACGAAGAGCAGGATCTTGTTAACTTTTCGGTTATTTATCTTAGGGTTTATTTTGTGTTGTCCTCTCTTTTTAACGGTCGGGTGCATGAAAGCTAGTGGTCATCAAGTTTTTTTTTTTTTTTTTTCACTACCGAAGATAGCGGCACAAAAAGCAAAACTTTTAGTCGAAGGAAAGGACACCGAGAGGGACGTTTCAAACTCGGTTACGTTTTTTGCTTCCACAAATCCGCATACATCTCAAGCTGACAACAGCCATCAATGAACTTCCACAAAGAGACCTGCAGTTGCAACAAAGGAACAGGTTACCAGACATCGAAAACACCTTTGTACCCGAACATTGGGCGCTCAAAAGACACACACAAATGAACCTCTATTCCTTCAACCCTTATCCCCCACCTTCAAACTGAACAACAAATCCAATCTTCACGAAGGACTTGTAGTCTTCAAGTCTGACCTCCCAAAAACCCTATTTTCTGCTTCACTTGCTCGTCTTGTGGACATCAACATCGAGAAACAACGTTGTTAATTTCGAACACGGGAATTTGTTCGATTGAAACGTATGAGGTTGTTGTTAAACGCTCGTGCAATGTGGAGGAGCAGTACATTCGGCTCTTCGGAACCGCGCACAACAAAGATTATATGGTTAAAAGCTGAGATTCTTTAAGGAGAATATTTCAACAAATAAAACACTGCTTCCGCTTGTTTTCTTCTCCTAGTGCTTCCCCATCACAACAATGTTATTCGTATGTTCCCATTTAATGCGATAAGAAAACGTTTCTAGATGTAATTAATAATGGTCATCAGCGAAATACAAATGTAACGTATATGTAGCGATACGTTCCATTTTTTTGGGGGTACAGCGGGAATGAGTTCCTTTTTCATATATTGCCACGCTCGTCAGCGAGCGACCGCGCGCGTGGCCGAGTGGTTACCGTGCTTGACTTTCGTGCAAAAAGTCTGGGTTCGATTCCAGTCAGTGGAGTGCTCCTTTATTTGTTCTTTCATTGCGTTCTCGTGAGTTCGAGAACATTTTTCGTCAGATCGAGTTCTGAATGTTCCAGTCGCCGGACAATCTAGGCCGATTGTTCCAGAACCCAACGCACGTACATAAGGGACTCCGCGTGCTGATCTGCAGTCAGTTTTCGCCCAGCGTTCGACTCTGCTGCTACGCCGATTTCGACGCCCGCGACGCTCCGTTATTATCTTTTGTAACCTTTTATTTTTGGCACAAGTTCGACACATTAAACGTTTATTTCTTTCTGTTTATTTATTGTTTATTGGCCACCACCCGTGACGATATCAAACTTTTAACGGGAACGCGTTCCAAAATCACAAAGAACGAGGTGCGATCTTACGTTCCTTTTTTTTTTTTTTTTTTGAAGAACGTGTACAACACCAATTTTACCCCACCTTACCTATAGTATCTGACAGCTTAAGCAAGGTATGGAGTGCCAAATTACGTTAAGAGTCATTTTTTGATGTTCTTGTCGACTAATTCTGAAATTATTATGATTGCAGAACGCAAATAAGATGAACAGGACTCGTATAACGCCTTAAGTTTCAGTGACTTATGGTTTACGTTTCAAAGACCCTAACACAAAAAAGAAAACAAAAAGCACGAATGAACATAAATTGTTATATAATAATTTATAAAGACATACAATTTCTGTATTTGTTCCGATATGCTGAGTGGACAAATCACACGAGAAAACGTCTCTCGTCGACTGAGCTACAAAAAAGGTTCAGGTCCAACTAAATTGGCTTATTTTTCTACCCGGCGACAATAGAGATCGTGGGGCTTTGGAAAAAGAAAAAAGTTGCAGCTAGACAGCTTGACGAGTCCGCAGGTTCCGTTTCAACATTAGCTAAACAACATCATAGCGAAATAAACAAAAGAAAGACAGAACTCACCAAAATTGACTTAAGCACAGCTCAGTACCACGGAAATTAACTTTAAAAACTTGTTCCCATGATTGGCGTGCAATAAGCGAAGTTGGCTCTACTGGAATGCGTTTATGCACAAAAAAAGAAAAACAAAACAAAAAACATGCTGATTAACGTTTAATCAAGATGTCAATGAACAATCTAGGTCCTTTTTAAGTTTAAAATATGTACTATCTAATTCGCTCCGTGTGTTGAGAGTGGCTAAAATGGTTTATTTATAATTTGGCCAGGTTACAGACATTACTTAAACGCCTTTGGGTTTTTGTCCTACTGCGGGCACCCAGCCTATATCTATGGGGGGGGGGGGGGGGGGGGGGGGGGGAGGGAGTGGCTACACGTTATAGATTGGATACATAAATAATATATAAACTGAATTTTTTGCTCGCTCCATTAGCACACAAACCAAATTCTTTTAATCTGAAGAGACAATTCGTTGTCTCACAAGTGGCTTATTGGCTTCAAATGTGATCACATTTTTTTTTGTCTTCGTGATCCCCTCTTCGGCGTTATTATCGACGAATGGCGAAATCTAGTTGGCTCTCGTGCGATAACTTAATAAACTCGTGACTCCCCACGCGCTGCGCTTCTTAAGTTTTCGCAAACTATAAATGCCAGCGCTTTTGGGAGGTGAAACTTGAAAGTGATGTCACATATATTTTTGTTTTGTCGATTTCCCGGGAGACGCCTTTGTTTCGGTTCCAGTGACTTTTGCGGATGATTCATTCGCTGTAGATTTTCTGACAAATTATTCGACTTTAATTAAAAAAATGCACACATAGACGGTTTTCTAATGAGTCATGGAGGCAGGTCGACACACAGGTCTTTATGTCGTTCACTGTAAGTGTTCACCGTTCAGTGTTCAGTGCAATAATATATATATATTCGGATATATTTCTAGACCTACTCTACGTTTTGAGAGCCAACCGCGAGACACGCCAAAAGTGTATAATCCTGGCGCTCATCTTCTTTTTGCCGTTTGGCTATCATCAGCTAATTCAACCACGCAAAAAAACAAAAATCGCCGTATCACGGGGCATTTATTTACGCGTGATTTTAGCAGAGTTACCAAACGCGCAAAGACAATGAGTGCGATGACGAAGCACTTTTGGCGATACTTGATTGGTTTCATTGGGTCGTGACATCGGATGGGGTCGAACTAGAGCGTGATACAGAGGATATAGTTTGGCATTTCACGCCGCTATCAGCAACGACGCCAGCGCGATAAATTTTGATGCTGCCACTGCTGAACTTTTTTTTATCAAAAGGATGGCACGAAGGCCTAATTTCGGGTAAGAGGTGAAAGGGTACATAAAAATTTTGCACAAACTGCAAAAGAAAAAAAAAAGGGGGAAAAAATGTTTGCGAGATTTTTAGCGGATCGCGAAGTCCTAAAAAATAACAACAAAACGCAAAGTTTCGCGTGACTTTTCTTTTATGTTACCAGTTTCAGGGAACGATGAGGTAGACATGTGCGACATCCGAGCCAGAATGACATTGTCGGTTGCAATAATAATAATTAAATAAATATTCCGAAGGAATTAACGGCTGTTATTCCTTCGGAATAACAGCCGTTCGAGCGCGCATTTTAGCACGCTCGAACCTTGGAAATGGCGGCGGGGCGGCCAGAAGCTCGGGTTGCGCCCGAGCGAAGAAAGCACTCAGCGCGAGCTCGTAGTTTGACTGTTGCAACGGCGGCCGTGCTATCGCAATGCTCGATGTTCTTGCAGCCGCGTGTACGCGTGCTACCTTCGCTGCGTCTTGAATTAAAGTGAAACGGAGTCTAGAGGTACATTCTTTCACGCGGTCGCGTCTTCTGCGAGAGAGATTCGAGCTGAATAAGTAAATTGAGGCAACAAAGATGGACAAAGTCTCAAAGTTCTGTCAAAAATATCGGCTTACCAACGTCGCGCGTTTACGTAAAACAACAACAAAAAAAGGTGTTAGTTTTAGTTGCAGTATAAGCGAACATCAGCGCAATTGAAATATAAATATAATTACTTGCATTACGCGGACGATCTGAAATCGATGAACCGGCGCTCCCAGCCTTCCGGAAACATTGGCTGCCACGGATGAAACGCTAGGCGTGCCCACGCCGCCGATTTGTACGTTCAGTATCAAACGGGCTCCGGAGAGCCGTTTGATTAAACCGGTGCAGTTTGCAACGTCGTCACCGGTTTGAGCAAACGTGCGACAACTTTGCCCAAACGAGTCACCCATTTGCCCGAACGAGCGACCCATCTGCCCAGACGAGCGACCCGTTTGCCAAAGGAGTGACCTGTTTGTCCAAATAGGTGACCGTTATGGCTCATACGGGGGACCCCTTTGAACCGCACGGGCGACCCCTTTGACAAACTGGTGACCGGTATGGTTAAACTGTTACCGGTATGAACCCGTTTGTTTTCATATAGGCGCCAAATTGTTTTTTTTAGTAGGGCATATGCAGTTTTTATGATACTTTTTAGAGCGCAGCTCTTAGGGGCCCGTTCCCGGCTTGAGCGGCGTCGGCGTAACCAAGGTCACCCCAAGGTCACGTGACCCCCAAGGTCACCCCAAGGTCACGTGACCCCCCTTCCGAGGTCACGTGACCCCTCTCCCCGAGGTCACGTGACCCCCGAAGGTCACGTGACCTCCCCAATGACGTCGTCGTCACTGATGACGTCACCGGCATCCGCATCGTCATCGTCATCAGCACTGCTGACGTCACTGATGACGTCACCGGCATCCGCATCGTCATCGTCATCAACACTGATGACGTCATCAGTGACGTCACTAATGACGTCCCCGGCATCCGCATCGTCATCGCCATCATCACTGATGACGTCATCGGTGACGTCACTGATTACGTCACCGACATCCGCATCGTCATCGTCATCATCACGGATGCACTGATGACGTCACTGACATCCGCATCGTCATCGTCATCATCGCTGATGACGTCATCCGTGACGTCACTGATGACGTCATCGGAATCCGCATCGTCATCGTCACTGATGACGTCATCAGTGACGTCACTGATGGCATCATCGGCATCGTCACGTGACCCCTCAAAGTCACGTGACCCCCCCCCCCAGGTCACCTGACCCCCCAGTACCCTTCCCTCCTCCTCCTCAAGAGCTGCGCTCTAATTCGGTGTTACAGGAAGTTGTAAACGGCTTTCACTTTTTAGAGCGCAGCTCTTAGGGGCCCGTTTTCAGCCTGAGCGGCGTCGGCGTCGGCGTCGGCGTAACCGGGGGGGGTCACGTGACCCCCCGAGGACACGTGACCCCTCCCCCAGGTCACGTGACCCCCCCCCGCGGTCACGTGACCCCCTGAGGTCACGTGACCCCCGAGGTCACGTGACCCCCCCTCCCCTGAGATCACGTGACCCCCCCGGGGTCACGTGACTACCCGCAGTTGACGTGCCCCCGTCAGTACCCTTCCCTACTCCTCCTCAAGAGCTGCGCTCCAATTCGGCGTTACAGGGATTTGTAAACGGCTTTCATTTTTTGGGTAACTTCTCAGAATGCTCTGTTGAATCCAACTGGACGCGCTTTAAGGAAAAGGTGATTTCGCTCACTGAGAAATACATACCTTTGAAAACCATAATCGTAAACTCTAATTATCCGTGGTTTAAGAAGGTGCTCCCGATATTGTCAAACAAAAAGAAGCGTCTATTTAAAGCAGCGAGACTCGCATCCTGCCCAGTTCGCTGGCAAAATTATTTCAGTGCTGCTCAGTGCTACAAGAATGCTGTTCAGTCTGCTAAGTTCAACTTCTTCTTCACCTTACTACCTTCCATGTTAAAAAATAACCCGCGTCAGTTCTGGAATGTGTTGTCCCATCGAGATAAGCCTTCGTCTATTTTATTGAAAGCACCCGGCGAAACTTAGATTGATGAATCCTTATGTGCCACAATGTTCCAGGAAGTGTTTATTAAATACTTTTCTAGCACCCTAAGCAATGTGAACCCAAGCTATAATGTTGATCCTTTCTCACTGATGGACCCTATCATAATCAGCCCCGATGGTGTTCTGAGCATTCTAAACGGCCTAAAGCTGTCATCGGCAACTGGTGTTGACGAAATCAACTCGAAATTTCTTAAAGCTACAGATCAGTACTCCTCTGTTATTCTCGCCCATCTTTTTCAGCAATCACTTGACACATCATTGGTACCTTGCGACTGTAAAATTGGTAAAGTTATTCCTCTACATAAATCTGGTGATAAGCACTTTCCTATCAACTATAGGCCCATCTCGCTAGCCAGTGTTCCCTGTAAAGTTCTAGAACATATAATTTATACACAACTTGTTAACCTCCTAGAGTCCAATTCATTTTTTCCCAAAATCACCATGGCTTTAGGAAATCCTTGTCCTGTGAGACACAGCTACTGTCTATCACTAACGATTTTCATTCAGCATTTGATCAGGGATCTCAGGTGGACTGCATATTCTTAGATTTTGCCAAGGCGTTCGACATGGTATCGCATAGACTTTTATTACATAAATTAAGTAAACTCAACATTGATTCTAACGTGTTTAACTGGTTGGTATCTTTTTTAATAAATCGCTCGCAATTCGTAACATGTAACGGCATGAACTCCTCCTTCGCACCCGTCACTTCCGGCGTACCCCAAGGATCAGTTTTGGGGCCTCTACTTTTCTTGATCTATATTAATGACTTGCATGAGATGGTTTATTCTTCAATTAAATTCTTTGCTGATGATTGTGCTATTTATTGTGTAATAACTAATGACTCGGACTCGCAAAAACTACAACATGACCTCGACTCCATATTTAGATGGTGCAAATTCTGGTCAATGGAGCTTAACATTAACAAATGTAAAATCATGCGCATAGCCCGCAAAGTCAAATTTACTACCGCTTATAACATTCACAACACACCCCTGGAACTTGTGACCTCCTACAAGTACCTAGGTGTGATCTTAGGTGACGACCTTGCCTGGAAACTTCATATTAACTCTGTGATTAACAACGCTAACCGAATGCTTGGCTTTCTCAAACGTAACTTTCCTTTAGGTCCATCGTCATTAAAACTGACTCTTTATAAAACACTAGTTAGGCCTAAGCTCGAATATGCAGCTTCCATCTGGGATCCCTCAACCATCTACCTCATCAACTCACTCGAAGGTGTTCAGAACAGAGCTACACGTTTTATACTGGCCAACTATAACCGCACCGCAAGCGTAACGTCAATGAAAAGCACATCATTACTTCTAACCCTCGCACATCGTCGCATGGTTTTTCGAATCTCCCTTTTTCATAAAATCTATCACCATGTTCCTTACCTCAAAGCCCAAACGATAATCCCCCCATACTTTGTTTCAGCACGTCTTGATCATCATCAAAAAGTTGGTGTACCATTTCGTCACTCTAACGTTTATTACGCTTCTTTTATTCCAAGAACTTCTAACGATTGGAACCGCTTACCTGCATCTCTCACATCAATGACTGACCACGCTCTTTTTTGTACTTCTATTGCCAACCTCATGTTCCCTATTGTTTGAGTTTTTTCTTCATTGTTCCTTGTGTATTCTTATTGATATTATTTCCCACTCCCCTCTGTAATGCCTTTGTGCCCTGACGGTAAAATAAATAAATAAATAAATAAATAAATAAATATACATCAAGAGTAGCCCCGAATCAGCAACTTATGACGTCACAGAAGCTGACCTGTCACGCTGTCGGATGTCGCGACCCTGGCGGTCGATACTAGAAGTTCCGGCAAAAAAGGCTCGAGGTACACCTAAGCACTTATGAGTTGTGAATGCCAAAGCATGCACGCTGCTCCCCCGCTTCCTTCTTTAGTCTGCGGCGTACTTGCGTCGACGGTCGAGCGCGCGCGCTGTCCTCGGCGCGCTGACCTCGGGGATGAAGCGGTGGAGCCGCTGTCCCGCGGACACGCAGCGCCATGGGGTGGCGGTAGTGGATACTGACGCGCAGCGGCCAATGGGAGCCTCGTTGACGCGCGCCAGCCAATGGGACCGAAGCCGAAATCCATCAGCCTTAATCAGCTCCTTTGGGATCGGAAAAACTAGGTGCCCATTGGCTAGGCTTTTCGTGTGGTTTCATAGCTAGGAGCTGGCTTCACTTGGAGGAAAGATATAAGATGCCGTTTGGCGCGGCTTCAAAGCTGATGACGTCGGCTCGCTCCATAACACAGTTAATGCTTTCGCATTAAAAGTAAGAGGGAACGCGGGCGTCACTGCCGTCGGGGAGTACCAAGTCCAGACTGACTTCTGTCGACAGACTGCAGCAGAACAGGTGTGTGCCACGTTCATTACCGCTGCTGCCACACTGCCAGGATCGTCATCGGCGGCAGCATAAAACTTTTATGACGTCATCAGGCGATAATTGAGAAACTACTTTTTTGGACGCGGTAAACACACCAGTCGAATCCATGGCGTTCCAAATACCATGGCGTTATGCTTCGTTTCACGTACCTTAAGGCCGGACGCAGCCGACGCTTTGAGCTGATGGGACCAGTCAGAGAGCGTGAAAAGCGCGTCATCATGATGAAGTGACGCCACCCGCGCAGCTGGCCAAGAAGGCAGCGGGGCCGTGGCCTAACGGTTACCCTGTTTGCTTCTCTCGTAAAGAGCCAGGGTTCGATTCCTGGGAGGGACGCGTCTTTTATTTCTTCTTTCAATATAGTGTTCTGGTACATTGGAGAACTCTGTTGCTTGTACGAGGTACAAATGTTCTAGTCGTCGAACCTTCTAGGTCGATTATTCCAGAAGGTTAAGCGACGAGACAGCTCCGCCCTTCGGACTATGCACGACACCAGCAACGTTCCAGCGTGTCATGGACACCGTACTGGCAGGGCTGTCTCGTCTACCTTGACGACGTCGTAGTGTTTTCAATTGTCTTCGACCAGCAGTTGCAACGACTCCGGGCTGTTCTCCAAGCCATACAGGCCACCGGGCTCACCCTCAAGGTATAAAGTGTCGGTTCGCCTATCACGAACGGAGGTTCCTAGGTCACGTGGTTAGTTACGAACAACGTTACTAAAACACTCAGTTGGGAAACTGCCGTAGAGACTTATCTGAAAGAGTGGCCCCGATCTGTCCGCGAGAACCGAGCTAATGACGAACACAACGCCGCCATTTCTTCCGCAGCGGCCACTCGAGGAACTGTACGCTACTTCTATTTTGGCTTTAATCGGCCATTTTGGAGCCGAAACAGATACAGCGGAAGAGGCTACAGGGGTGCCACCCCCGTCTCCCCAGCAGACGCGCCGCGACTTACTACCGAAGTTAAAATGCAGCTAAGTCGGGACGCGCTACCTGAAAGCACCACTGAGGCATGGTTCTCTAAAAACAATATTAATTGTGCCGCAAAACCCTGCAACCTAAAGATTATAAAAACACCACGCGCCCTTCATTTTGTACTAAACTCCAAAAAATTTCAAACAAAAAAGTCTTTTCCGTTTGTTTTTACGCAAACAAATGCTTTCTAAAAGCTCAAGGTGACCACACCACAGACAAATGATAAAGGGTGGCGCTGTTGTCGTATTTAGCTCGGTCTCGGTGGACGCCAGCGGCCCAAGTTTCGAGGGCGAGTTTCCCAAGTGAGTGTTCTTGTAACGTTGGTTATGAAGGCGTCACACCGAGAAGACTCGCGCCGTCGCAGCATTTCCAGCGCCGAAAGACAAGAAGGCCGTGCGAAGATTCCTTGAACTTTGTGCCTAGTATCGACCCTTCGTTCGGGATTTCGCAAGGATTTGCGCACAGCTCACAAACCGCACGAATGACGAGGTGACAAACAAGAAATAACTTAGAAAACTGAAACGTTTACCGGGACGGACTTGTGCCCAATACAAAACGGAAACAGAAGATAACAACAGGGCGTCGAAGTCGGCGTAACAGCAGGATCGAACGCTGGGGCGAGACTGACTGCGGATCGCCACGCGGAGCCCCTTATGTACACGCGTTGGCTTCTGGAACAATCGACCTGGAAGGTTCGGGGACTAGAACATTCGTACCTCGAACACGCCAACAGAGTTCTCGAACGTACCAGAAAACTTAGCTGCAAGAATAAATAAAACACGCGTCGCTCCCAGGAATCGAACCCTGGCTCTTCGCGTGGGAAGCAAGCACGATAACCGTTAGGCCACGGCCGTATAAGGGCGCAAACGGCAATATAAGGGCGCGACCGAGCTGGTTTAAATTGGGCATGACATAAACTCCGGGTCTGCAGGAAAAAAACGACACAAACGCGTAAACGTCTCGAACACAGCTGAAATTTTTAGCTTCGAAAAGTGCCTAAATAGGCACCTTGACAAAAGGAAACCGAGAGGGAGAAGCCAAAACAACATTCTTTCCACAAGTAACCAACTAAACGTAGCGCTCCATCGATGTCACGAAAAGTCGTTGCCACGTTCAGAGGTCCAGAGTAAGAGACGGGACGTCTCTTCTTCTGAACTTTTGTTGACCGAAAACAATCAACCCTTCTCTACTCGTACTACTACTATGTCCTGTAACAAAAAAGTGGATCACAAAAATACACGTCACACAGGCGTCCCGTAACGAAACCCACACTTGACATAAATGGTTTATACTACTCACTTGAGCAGTAAAAATCGCCGTCTGTCCGTGCGCTCCGTGTGTCGTACTTGTTTCTGCCTCTATCCTCGTCCTTATCACATTTTATTTATTTTCCTTGACATGAACCAACTAGCCCGCGAAAAGGTTTGACTTAAATCACTTGAACCCAAGATCCTACTTGCTGCGGTTAGCAGCTTCTGTTTAAGAACATTTGGTAAGATTTCAACCTCAGTCGGGTATATTGGTACCTGATTTCCCTAGGATCTTTGAGGTGTACCTAAACTCAAAGATTGTGCAGTATGAGGGTCGGAATTTAATTCAACAACAAGGTGTGCGTTTTGGGTCAGCGGTAGTTCCAGCTCTTTCTAAGATTTTCAGTTCTCTGGATTTGAAACCTTTTATATCTGTTAAGGATGGGTCCCCTTACAAAGCATTGGCGAAGAGATACGCAGACGATACTTTTGTGTTTACTACATACGTCTCTCTTGAAGAATGTCTAGAGAAATCGGTTTTAGAGGTGTCTTTCGAGCTAAAGTTTTCCTTATGAAGGCCGGAAGACGGTTACTTACAGTACCTTGATCTTCAACTCCAAACTGGTTCAGGTCTTTGCTGGGAGTTTGGAATGTCCAAACAAAACCACTCCTTCCATTGAATAGTTGCCACTCAAAGCACATGAAAGTGTGCTTAATTCATAATCTAGTGAACGCAGCAGTAAAAAAAGTATTGTTCATTCGGTGAGTTTATCTCTTCATCGTCTTATGGAAAGCTTCAAAAGGGCAGGATATCCTCGGGAAGATATTTTAAGACAGTTGTTGTAGCTGATATTTTCGAAAAAAGGCAGATAAAAACGGTAACAATCCTTATAAGCGGGTACTCATTCACTACTTTCACAAAATCTCCAACAACATAAAAGTGTTATAGCCAACAGGTTTAATGTTGGGACTGCCTTTTGCACAGATTTTGGGATGAGCCGCGTGACCCCCTTCGTGTCAATAAGCACAGTTTGTCAAAAGAAACACAAAGAAAAAGTCGTGGAGTGTGTGTCAGGGATGTACTCTATGAGATACCTTGAGTGTAAACTATGTTATACAGACACGTAGCCAGGATTTTGATTGGGTGGGGGGCGCCCATGAGAAAATGAGGTATGTTCTTATATATCGTGTATGATTCATATGTGTCTACTGGACACAAGAAATTTCTCAAACAAAGGGCTTTTTCACTCTAGGACCGTGTTCCAGTGTCAGCCTTTCAGGCACGCGACGTCATGTCTAGAATCGCCACGTGCCATAATTTCTGGACTATAATCCGCAAAGGCAAATTTGAGGTCAAAAATAAAGGTTGTGCTTCGATAATCCGCACCCCTGTGTGTAATCCGCACGCCGTGCCTAATACAAACACAAAAATGATCATACACTGGACTTCTCGACAAATTTATGCTTTCTTAGCTCATAAAGAAGCTTGTTTTAAACATAGATCACCATTTATATACTCTGTTTTCCATAACATTTCCTACGTCTTAACAGTGAACGATCTAGGAAAAGGAAGTATCATTGAAAAACGGGTAAAATGTCAACTTTTCATCATGTTGAACACACGGACTATTATCTGAAAAGTACGGTACTCCTTTCATGCTTGTTCTTTTTTCTTTCCTGTTGCTTTCTGAGCCTTCGTAGCTGACGAGGTGTTCTCGAAACGTCTTGAACTCCTCTGTCCTCCCTTTCCTGTTTTCTTTGTTTTTGTCTTTGTTTTTCATCTTTTCCTCACACTTGCGTTGCGTGGCAAACGAAGCTTTCGGCAAAGGTACCTGGCAGACGGCAACCCGTGTAGAAAACAAAAATCAAGCTGATTTAAATCAAACCTTTTCCCCAAAATAACCAAAAATATATTTTTTTATTACCGTTTGTCCATCATTTGGTGATCTGCACGTGAATTTGCTTTGTATTTAAAAGAAGAAATCACCAAGCAAGGAAGATTCATATCAGGTAGACACGATTTCCAAATAGTGATCTTCTGAGCAAATCGGAACGCTGAGCTTCCTTTCTATTATTCCCTTCGTTCGTAAGATACGTAAGGTCTTATTTCAAGTAAATAAGAACAAAAATACTTACAATGGAAATGTAATGCCCAATTGCTAGAAAATCAAAAGGCAAACTAAAAAGCATACAAAGCTTTTTTCACACTCTAGATATATCGAGCCGTCTTCTTTGCTATTGGGGGTCTACGTAGTAAAAAAGACTTTAATGAAATTGTACTTTAAATGTACCGTAATTCTTTCTTCCTGTGTCGTTTTCAATGAACCGACGGTTGGTCGACCAATCTGTTGTGTTTCGAAATGCATCTAGTGATAAAAGGCGCCATATTATGGCTAGAATTATTTAAATCAAATTAATCTTATTTAAATCAAATAAATCTGCCATAAATAAAGTAAAACTGATTTACTTGATGTTATGAATACGTCATGGTTTCTTTTCCACCCTGCGACCAAGTTCCTTTGTCCGTGGCACGCTTCACTAAATCATAGCTCGCTTTTGTAAGAACGGAATCCTGCATTAAAGGGACACTCAAGCGGTTTTTGGAGAAGCTACTTTTTGGTGCGATGGTGTTAAGGAAGTGTCAGTGAACGAGTATCTTCAGTTTTAGAAGGCAGAAACGCCTATTAATCACGCAGGAATAAAATACGTGCGGACTCTTTTCTGTACTTGCGAGGACCAATGAAATTATCGTATGTTTGAAAATTTTGGCGGTCTTTTTAAAGTTTCGCTGAAAAAACAATTTTCAGTACATTTAAATATGTTGTGCATGATAATTTCACAAGACGTAAAATATTTCTAGTTTAAAATACGCGAGAGCGCAATTATCGTTTCACAAACAAGGGACTACGTTTTCTATTTGCCTTCCTCCGCGGGGGGTGAATTTCCCGTTCCCCATGGATGCGCGGAAGCGCACGTATCTCCGCGCGTTGCAGGCCGGTCGTGCCGGTCGCGGGCCGGCCGGCTCCTTCTATCCGCAAACGTGGCGTCGGTGGTGATCGTCGGAGTGGACGGCCTGGTGAAAGCTCATCGTTCCGCGTAAAAGCGCTATCCTTGACTGTGAATTTTCGTCGTGTTTCGCTATGATAACCCAGCACGTACTAGAAGGGAACATCCACCTACTCGTGCGGCGATGTCGTGGCGGCACTCTCAAGATAGCAGAAACGCCCGTGCCATCGTGTTTGTTTACTTCGACTACAGTGGTGCTTTCTAAGCATTTGTGTCCTCGAACATCGCCCGGATTTCTGATTTGGCGCATTTCATGCGTGTGCTCAAGTTCAAGGTATTACTGGCGCGTACCGTATAAAGGATACAAATTTTCACGCGTTTTCATCACCGGAGAAAAGTGATTAGTGTTAGCAATCCTGAACGCTCGCAACGTCTATCTGATCACGAAATCATATTTCTACGTTGCTATATCGCTGCTAAGATTACATTGTCTTTTATAATCGTAGAAAAGGCGTGTGGCGATATTTGTACTATTGCAATGTCGTGTATTAGAGTCGTGATCGTCCAAGACGGCGCTGCATCTTTTTATTTTATTTTTTTTCATTCGCTGTACCCTGCAAGCCTATCAAGAAAAAATAATAAAGCTTTAGACTAGAAAACTGTCTGTCTATATTCTGTTACGGCGTCCCCTTTTTTAGAGGGGCCGCTGACACAGCTGACGGCGGCGTACAGAAGCGGTCGCCGTGCTGACGACCCGCTGCGCTTGTTGTAGTGGTTACAGGTGTGTGTACGCGCGGCGCAGTGCGGTCGTTCCGGTCGCTCCGGTTGCAACGGACGCAGTCGTAGGTACGCGCTCGTTGCACATGTCTGAACCAGCCTTCCCCCCGTTCTCCGGAGGCGAAAGTCAACGTGGCGACATCGTTTGACATCACGCACCAGAGATAACGCTGCGATGTCAAACGTTGGTTTGGTTACGACTTGCCCCAACCGCAAATCGAGCAACGCCCGAAAAGGTCTGCGTTTCGTCGTCCTCGGAACCCGAACATGACTCCGAAGCGCTGCCATCGTCCACATCGCACGTCGGAGTGGCGTCATACGAAATCATCCTCAGGTCGGCTGTCCGCCGAAGAACTTCAACCTCTAACGGCGTCAGGTCCTCGAGCGTAGAGAACTCCGCCATGATCGAAGCTTGAATGACAAAGAGGTTCGGCCGATGCGGCTACCTCGGGATCACTGCGCGACGGAACGTCGTCCAACGCCATTGGCCCGAGATCCTTTTGATAAGCGTGCGACGACCAATGAGAGTGGTTTCGTTTTCGGATGGATCCGAGGTTTGGCGGCCTTCAATTACATTTTTATTAAAGAAATAATCACCGTATGACTATACTTTTTGGTTTTTAGGGATACTTAAGGCGTCTAAATTCAGCTGTCATTATCAAAACACGAACTCAAAAACCACTTGACTGCCCCTTTAATGGAAAACAAGAAAAAAAATGTGTGTGTGTGTGTGGGGAAGGGGGGGGAGGGGTTACAGTTACTAAATCAGTCATGTGTAGAAAGAATTGAAGAACGTGGGAAGCATTGGGGGGGGGGGGGGGGGGTGCGACAAAGTTACTTTTCGTGCAACAAGCGCAAGGTAATCGGTGAGGAAACAATTGGGATAAGATTTTTTCATCGCTTTCGGTCAACCATCTTTGTCCCTGTTGCTCGAGGGGCTAAATTCAGCGCACACCCACGTGCTTCAGGAGTCCCTAGTATTTACCGATTTAGTGGTATTAAATAGAGCTCAGCAAGTTTTTAACTAAAATCATGTTTCTTTAAGAAATTTAAAAAAAAAAACTTTTTTTTAAAACTTA
This sequence comes from Ixodes scapularis, assembly GCF_016920785.2. Classification (NCBI taxonomy): domain Eukaryota; kingdom Metazoa; phylum Arthropoda; class Arachnida; order Ixodida; family Ixodidae; genus Ixodes; species Ixodes scapularis. Next base: position 130,813,578 of record NW_024609879.1, on the reverse strand, counting down.
GTATAACGATTTGCACTTCTTGATTAGGTCCCCCTGGCGTTATAACTCACCTGCAGAGACAGCATTTGTTAACGTTATACAATATTTTGTTATCTGTTTGAATTAAAACTAAACGCGCTGTATAATAAAAACCCAAACAATAAGTACCTAAACATCTAAAAAGAAAAAAAGTACGCATTGCCGAACAACTATTCGTTGAAATACGGCACCAGCGGTCTGGACAATAGATGCCAAGTTTCAATGCTTGTAGTATTTTGCTTTAAAGGTTAGAATCGATTTCCGAAAATTTTGAATGGGGAAATCACAGCCGACGGGACCCAAAATGACACGAAGCTGAATGACTCCGGCTAAGCTAAACATGGCCTCATTTTCCTCAAAAGATTTCCGTAAAAACGGTTAGTCCTGAAACGGTTCGACGGTTGGTTCTGAAACTTTGGCACCTAGTCTGGACCGTTGGTGCTACCTTTTACGTGGAGACTGAGAGTTGGGCGATGCGTAAATTAATTTTTGTGGTAAAAAAAAAAAAAAAAGAGAAAAATGCCGACCGCTTTTTGCCGTGACACGTCGCACACTACATTACGCTGGTGAGCACTATGCTTTGACTTTCAGCGGTGAATTGGCCAACTTTGTGAAAAGTGTCAGTTGTTTCAATTACACGATGTCAGTCAGGCAGACAATTTTGAGAACCGCTTTATTTTCACCATCACAGCACGGGGTCAACGACCATGCGTGTTCTCGGCGTTGTTAGATCATGCCCCAGTTTACTGTCCGGCATTCCCGCAGTTCGTCTCGCAGTCCGCGAGGGTCGCGAACTTCTGGCAGTTGTGAGGTCCGGTCTCCGACGGGATGGTCTCGCACTGCCCGGTGGTCGGGTTGTATTGGGCGGTGGAAGTCACGATGTGGTTGGGGTCATTCTCGCCCGGATCGGTGCAAGCTACGGGAAAGGAAAATGAAAGCTTATTGAAGGTTTTCGCAACCGTCGAAACCACTTCACTGAGAAAAAGATAGAAAAGAATAAAGAAAGGAAACATTGCTAGCCGCCCGACTATGAATGCCTTTAACGAGTCTCCCCAGCTCTCGTGTTTGTCTCGCTCTAAGAAGAGGTTCCTCGATCTCCGTCTGATGACGTCATACGAGGGCTCCAAAAAGGGACGCTGGGAGAGTAAGTAGGAGATAACTACAACCGCCATGAGTGGCCAGCCCCGCGCTACGACTGAGACCAGCGCCATGTTCAAGCGCGGCGCCGTTCAATCGCGGCAGTGGGTGGCAGTGCACGGGCCGGCGATTTAAGGGGGTCAGAGCAGCAGTGGTGTGTGTTGTAGACGCCTGTTCTGCTGCAGGTCGCTCTCCAGCTTCACAGTTCCCGGAAGCTCCAGCAGCCGAGAGCAATAGCGAGCGTCATAGCATCAAGGAGTGAAGCGCTGTGAGCATTGAAGACCCTATAAGCTTGCATATAACGTTTATACATGAAAATGGAGCCCCGGCGGGGCTCGAACCAGGGTCGCTGCGGTGGCAGTCCAAAACTATACAAATAGGAACGGAGGTAGAGGCGAATCTGTCTATATTGTTGCCTCTTCTCACCGTTTGAACCCCACCGCTGCCGCACTCCATGATGCCGGCGTTCAAAGAGTGACTATATAGGTGGCAAGCGCAGCTAGACTAGAGTCTACGCGCTAATTATTCCGACCAAAGCTGGCTGCTCTGACCTCGCCTGCGCGCTCTCGTCTTCTGCTCTCCCTCAGCTTCTATCCGTATATATCCACTGAGCCACTAGAACGACTCGTCTGGAAGTGTAAAGGATTTTATTTGCATGCAAAATGTGCCGCCGAGAAAGGTGGGCTTGAAATCAACATATAAAAAAAACTTTAAAAAACTAAAATAAAATAAATAAACTATCTTTATACTGGTTTTAACCAAAAGAATCAATGAAGTTTTGCGCATTGTTGATACGCCGCTCGAATTAGTTCTTTCACGATTTGGTTGTCGTAGAAAGAGGCGATGCTTTCGGCGTGCGAATGATGTATGGCTGGATTAACTGATATGTATCAAATCGAAAGTGCACTTACATATATCTGAAGTCACCAGGCTCAATCTAAAATGGACCGTAAAAATCAACACCTTCACGAGGCAATCGAAACATCTCGTCAAAGGTGTATTTTACAGGTCCGTTTTGTCTTGAAAAATTGAAATGCGTAGCGCCCATTCTCTTAAAAAAATAGGGTAGAAGAAACTTGCCAGGGTCATTGGCGAGCGGCGACGCAGACGTCTGAGTTGAGTGGCGGGGCGCGTATTGATAAATGGCGCCACCTCCTTATCGAAGCTGCTCGTCACGACCGTGATTTACTAAAACAATGATAATCTTCTTGTAGTGTACCTCCGGGTTGAAAATAAATGCGGACAATTAAAGCAAAACTTGAAGGTAAAAAACACAAAAAAAAACGCGGTTGCACAACGATGACGTTCTTAATGCCGACGGATTTCGTGCGCGTGTCGTCTGCTATCTTTCGCTGGTCGGCTACACCTGCAGACGCTGCTCCCGACGCCATCTATCAGTACGTGCGCCAAACGCGCCCCACCGCTCGACTCAGAATTCTGCGTCACCGCCCACCGTTGATCCTGGCAAGTTTTTTGGCCCTATAATTTTACAGAAAGGAAGCTACGCTTGACGAAAAGTTTAGATCGCTTCGCGCAGGCGCCGATTTTTTACGGTCCATCTTAGAACGAGCCTGGTGACTTCAGACACCCCCTTTTATATCTCAATTCTCGACACATAAAATGAGAAATCGGGGATGCTCTGCGAGGAACCGGACTTTTTTTTTACTACACCCCTTGAGGTGAAAACGAGTATCGGACAAGCTACACACGGAGTGTTTCTTCTTGGGGGGGGGGGGGGGGGGGGGGGGGGGGGGTGACATTCAGTGCTTTTTGGTCTATGCCAGCATGACGAAGCCTGTTTATGTATGGTCGGCGTAGGACGCTAAACACACCACTCAAAGAAGCGTTGCAGTCACCGCGTAATACGACTTCTAAAGTCGAGCTACACTCTAAAAAAAGGGTATCCCCTTACACCCTTTTGTCCCATACAATACACCCCAAAACTTCATTTCGACGTACACGTACCGCGCCCTATAGTCGAACAGACGGCCCCATATTACTTGATAGCGGTGCGACATACCTTTTTAAATAGCTAAAGTACGTATCAAAGGCCACGTAAAGAAAATACCGAGTTTTTGCAGTAGGACCGAGAAAACACCGATTATTTTTTCTGTAATCAGTAACACGTACATTAGCTATTTTAACAAGTTGTACCACACGGCTATCAAGCCCCTCGTAAAATATGGGGCCATCTGTTCGAGTATAGGGCGCTGTACGTCGAATTGGATTTTTGGGGTGTAATATATGGGACAAAGGGTGTGAGAATACACCTCATTTTCTCAGAGTGTATTACATCAACACCACCTAGAAGAAAAGGCTCGCGCCATCCCTCCCCCCTTCTCCCCCCCTCCCCCCTCCCTTTTCCCACGTCATCACGAAAGAATCCAGGGAGTTCCGGCTAGTTGGCGTCAGCATCGCCATCAGTACATCTTGCAGCGCCTCACAACGAGCGCGACGCTATGCTGAGAACATGTCGTCTGCTTGTTGCGCAGAAGTTGCGGTGACGTCAGAAAGACGCCGAGCTCTGATTGGCTCTGATAGTAGGACAGAGGGTAGACCTCCAACCAAGTTGCTTTGACGTCTACCCACTATCATTCACTCAGAACCAGTCAGATATCCCCGTTCTGACGTCAACACATTTCTACAAAAGAAGCAGACGAAATTGTGCTCTGCATAGCAAGTGAAGATGCCAAGGAGGACGCGTTTTCCGGTTTGTGGGGTCTCTCGTCCGGGTTCCGCGTGTTGGCCGCTTATAGAGCGGCTGGCAAACGACTCAAACAGTATCACCTACTTTGAGGATATGCGCAAGTGTGCTGAGGTCCGGTGGCTCCATTTGTTCCTGAAATCAGGTTGAACACAAAGAGCAAGCGTATCAATAAAAGCACGAGTCGACCTGCGAATAACCGTAGAGCGGGGGTGAGACTGCGCATGCGTCATACAAAGTACAGTCTGCAAACACGAGTCACCGCAATATCCGTGGTTCGAATGCCGCGTGCCAAGTTTCTCCTTGAACTCGTTGCCATGCGGCATTCGAAGTATGGATCTCGTGGTGACTCGAGTATAAATCTGTATACAGACTGTCTTTTGTATGATGTATAAGCAGCGTGACTCCGGCTTATCTGTCACAATTTAAAAATTATTTTCGCTCGTATTAATGTCTAGTGCTGAATTTTGAGAGCCTTCGTACATTCAGACGGCATACCAACCTATGACAATGCGCAGAAAAAACTGTGTCGAAGACAATACTCACTGCGTATCACGGCAAAACAGAAGGCCAGCAGGAAGACCACCTTGATAGAGCTCACAAAGGTAGCTGCCATTATTTCTGCTTCTTCGACTGTTGTTGAAAGAGAGGGCGGGTGATGACCACGGTGATACTCCTCGTCTTTTATACACTTTTCCCACAAGGCAATCGCTGGTTCGCGTGACTGTATGCGGGGAAACAGGTCATTGAATCTACGTCATTAAATGAAACATTTATATACCTATATTTATAACTACAACGTCCGGTGTGTGCCACGCGCGTGTTCCCAGTAACAGTAATAGGTCATCAACCGCTTTTCCTGCCGACCTTGCGCAGGGGGGAGGCTGAAAAAGAGGCCTCACCATCGTTAATGGGAGTTCGCATTCACGATGCATGGGCAGTTTGGCAAACAGTTTTACGGTCAGACCTCCTGCTATTCCCAGCAAGGTTTACGCCGGAAACTGCGAAAGCACCTGTTTTCAGAGGACGGCAGAAGACTACTTTCAACCTTTATTTTGTCGGTCCGTTTCGCCACGGCACGTGATGACTGATTTTGAAAATTTTAAGTCTGCACCGGGTAACACGGGGCCACCGAAGAAGAGAAATTAAATGGGGACTCAAGTTTCTGAGAGTAGTATCAGACAGCTTAAGCAAGGTAGGGCGTGTCATGTGATGTTAATTGAAGCTTCTTGCTTCGTGAGTCATTTCTCGACGTTTTGTCGACTAATTCTGAGGATATCTTTGATTGCTGAACGACAATAAGAGGAATGAGGACCCGGAACGCTTTGGGTTTCAATAACTTACATAGACTAATACAATTTCTGTATACGTTTTGATACGCTGAGTAGACAAATGGCATGAGAAAACGTCTCTTTTCAGCTGATCTGCAGGAAAGCTTAAAATACAATCATATCGGCTATTTTTCTACCCGGCGATAGTAGACGTAGAGGGGTTGTGGAATGAAACAACAACAAAGCTGCAGCTAGACAGCTTTCCGAGTCTACAGGCTCCGTTTCAACATTAACTAAACAACACCATCGCGAAATAAACAAAAGAAAGATAGAATTCACCAAAATTGAGTTAGGCACAACTCGGTACCACAGGTTTGGAACGAAGGGGTCCGCCCAGACACCGAGAAGACTCGCGCCATCGTGGCATTTCCAGCGCCGACATAGAAAGGAGGCCGTACTAAGATTCCTTGGAGTTTGTGCCTAATATCGACGCTTCGTTCGGGATTTCGCAAGGATTTTCGCACCGCTCACAAACCTCACGAAGGACGTCGAGAAGCTCGAATGGACTGAGGAACAGCACCAGGCAATCGACGAGCTGAAGCGAAGACTCCAGGATTTTCCTGTTTTTGGACACATCGATCAGGATGTGGAAACGGAGATTCACATGGACGCTAGTAACGCAGGACTTGGAGCGGTACTGGTTCAAGTGCAAGAAGGCACCTAGCGAGTCATCGCCTACGCAAGTCGGACGCTATTCGGGGCTAATTCGAGGTTAGAATGTTCTACGCCCTCTACGCCGAACCTTCTACGCCGAATGTTCCAGAAACACACGCGGGTACAAAAGGTGCTCCGGATGGCGAGCAGGAGTCAGTCTCGCCCCAGCGTTCGATCCTGCTGTTTCGGCGACATCGACGCCTGCGACGCTAGCCTTTATCTATTTTGTTTTGGGCACAAGTTCGCCCCATTAAACGTTTAGTTTTCTTCAGTTTTCGTCGCCTCATCAATTGTCATTGGTGACTATATATATATATACATATTTTTTTTTTCACATCTTTGAGAATGATTTTACGTTTTGGGAGGTAACCAGGACACGCCAAAAGTGGATCGTCGCTCATTTTCTTTGTGCGTTTGGTTATCATCGACTAAATCAATCCCGTATAGAAAAGAAAGAAAGTCGCAGTATAACGGGGCATACATTTACGGCGTGATTTTAGCCGAGTTGCCGAACGCGAAAAGACGATGAGTGCCATGACGAAGCACTTTTGCCGAAACTTGATCTGCGTCATTGAATCGTATCGACAGCTGCATGCGCTCCGACTAAAGCGTGAGACTGAGGATAGTTTTTATTTCACGCCGTCCACCACCAACCACGCAAGCGCAATAAATTCTGTTGCTGCTGAACCTTATGCGGAGGGCAAGTTCGTCTGCTTCTTGCGCAGGGGGTAGCGGTGACGTCAGAACGGCGAGCCCTGATTGGCTGATCGCGACCCCCTATCTGAGCGTCGTCTGCTCCTTTGCAACGTCGTCTGCTCGCAACGTTGCGAGCAGACGCTACTTCCTTTCTCATGCGTAAATGACGAAAATGAGCCCACTTGCGAGGCGTATTGATCTATGGGATGGCACGAAGACCTAATTTGGGGTAAAAAGAGAAGGGTTACATAAAGATTCTGCGCAAGCTGAAAAAAAAAATAGGAAAAAAATTATTTACGAGACTTTTAGCGGATTGCGAAATAGTAAGAAATAACAACAAAACGCACCCTTTCGCGTGACTTTTTATTATGTCGTTGCCAGCTTCAGGGAATGAGATGTACGCACGTACGAAATTCGAGCCAGGATGTTCAGCCGGGAACACATTTGCAAAAAAAAAAGCCGAATTTTTGTGCGAAAACCGCACACGAAAATCGCACGGCAGCTAGACTTCCTTTGCTCCTCCCCTTTTCCGAAAATCGGGAGCGGTTCAAAAGATCTGCAGCGCCAGATAATTTCACAGGCGCCTTCGGATTCGGGGCGGAGGAGCTTGGTGAGCGAAAGCCCGGAACAGGACGGAACGAAAATATACGATCGGCTCGCAACATGGCGGCTCACGCAGCTTCGGAAGCAGCGCAGGCAACGTCCGTCGTATGCCATTCCTGCGTTCTCATCTCAACCTTCGTAGGAAACTCCTTCCGTCTCTTTCAAAGGGTGTTGATACAAAGGCTCGCGTGGCATTCAACGAGGTTTTAATAGCTGAAGCTTTTAAGAGGCGCGAAATATGGGACGCCAGTTCGCCAGACTACCGAACAGCCTCCTGAAGTCGGAGCACGGAAACCGCAGTGCATTGCGATTTCCACGCCGCGCATTCCACCTCATGTGGCTCGTCTTCCGAAAATCGCAAGGTACGATTTTCGCAGTCTCCGATTCCTCTCCGATTTTCGGTTCGTTTTTTCGCAAATGTCTTCCCCGCTTTATTGTCGGTTGGCATAATAAGAAAAAGAATATGCCGAAGGAATTAACGGTTGCTATATCCGTTCAGAAATTACAGGTAGCTTTATTTCACTGTCATTATATTTTTTGATTGGTATTTTAATATTGGATATCTGTTACCGAGCACTTAAACGGCTGCTGAACCGAAATCTGGATTCCACAAAACACGGCGGCAAAAGCGTGCAACGAGATGGTATACGAACACCCAAACGTCACTCATACAGCGATATCTCGAACGGATGACCGTGTTTTTTAAAAAAAAGGAGGCTCATTTGACAGATATGTTTACGTCTTGTTTTTCTGAGAAGGAGAGATGACGGCCTCGCGTCTTCTCGGCCTCGCCGCCTTGAGGAAGCGAAGCAAAGAGAAAAGGAAACAAGATATATTGACGTCACGCGCCTCGTCGGCCTCGTTGAACCTCGACCTCTTTTTCCGAAAATACGGCCGTCCATTCGAGATATCGCCTTACGAGTAGTGTTGTAGGGATTGCAGGCGTCCCGCCTACATCTCCTGCATTTTTTTTTCTTTTTTTGAAATCCAAATTTCGGTTTACCATTTACAGTAAGGCATTACATTACTGTAGTATTAGCACGTAAAATACGTAGCGAAGGCTTAAAACATCGTCGATGTCTTTACGGGACTTTTTGAGCCTCGAGCATTCTAGCGAGAGATGAGTTTCGTATTGGACTGAGAGACCTCAGGCACGTTCTGGAACATCCACCCGACGGACATGGGGTACGAAACTAGCGCTGAGTGAGCGAAGTTGAGACAACGCCTATTTAGTAGTGTTTCTGCCGCGTGCGATAGAAGCACGCTGAATTTTATATGAGGGTCGACCTCCTAAAAGATGAACTGTTGAGAATGTACACTCAAGCCATACATGTGTAAATTGCTTCCGAAATGTAATTTAATTAAAATTAAAATTACTTTGCTCCAGACTACAATTGAAATTACTACTACATGAAAGGAATCTATTACAATTACAAATTACTTTCTCAAAGTAATGCAATTATTTCACAATTAGTGATTTTTGAGAGCGGCCAGACTTCGATCATATAACTTTAAACGAGTTGTATAGAAGGCAACACATTCGTTCTTTCCTTGCCCCAATGTTCGAGGACCCTTAAGCATCGCTGCATAAATGTCACGTATCGGACTTTGCATTTATGAATTTTGTTGAACACATGATAGAGCTTGGCAGTTTGGGGCATTGAACTATACTACGTTCTTATACCTTTATTAAATAATAATCAATTAGTTCATATTCTGGAAGACGTCATATGGCTACAGAATAAATTGGGTTGAGAGGCTTTTGTTAGCCAGGCAAATAAAAATGCGACAATCAGTTATGTATGAATATTTTACAAGTGTTAATATGAAACTAAAATCCACACGCGCTAATACGACCAAATTCACATACAAACATCATGAAAGGGATCTCGGCATCCTATACCGATCGTTCTATTTTGTTTCCAAAGGTTAACGCATTGTTGGTTCAGTTGTTGACTGCACTCGCTTTTGAGGCACTTGGTGACTGGATTCGATTTTGAGGCGAAATGAAGAGAGTTTCGTAAAATGGAAGCTGCCGATAATATTTTTGTTAGCTTTACCGTTGTGCAGTGTTCTCATTGTATACATGTGGCGTGAATTCTAAAAAGAACATGGGTGATCGCTCATTTGAGAGCGATTTGCATAAGAAGCTTCAAAAATATTACAAAAAAAGGACAAATTACGTGGAAGTTACCACTCGTGAAGCAGGCGCAAAGCCAGCAGTGGCAGAACAAGAGAATTATCTAATCATCCGCGTTCCGCCACTGCTAGCTTTGCGCCTGCTTCACGAGGGGTAACTTCGGTGCGCCCCTGAGTTTCCCGCGAGCTTCAAGTTGTTCTAAAAAGAGTTGATATAGTGGTTCTCTATGACGCTTTGTAAGTTTCTAACGTGAACTATATGTATACTTTTACTAATTGAAAAGCTATTTAACAAAGTTTAACTAATAAGCACACTTATTGTAAAGATTCGCCACCCACAAAATGTCCCCCTGGCCGTATAACTCACGTGCACAAACCGCATAGGTGTGACTTTCACCGATTTTTTAAAACAAATTTGTAAATGTTAAAAAAAAAAACAAAAAAAACGAAAATTGAAACTAAAAAAGCGAAACGAAACCGTTACCAAGAGGAAGCGGTAACCGTAGCCGTAACCGAAATGTTATATTTTTCGGTTTAGGTCCCTAATATATATAAATATATCAGGGACCTAAACCGAAAAATATAACATTTCGGTTATATATATATATCAGGGTGTCGAACCGAACCGAACCGAACCGAAAACCGGAACCGAACCGGTATTTTTTCCGGAACTGAACCCGAACCCGAACCGTTATATTGTTATCGCGATGAACCCGAACCGGAACTGAACCGGAAAAAAAAATAACGGTTACCGGCTCATGTCAAAACGGTTCGGCCACGCGCTGTTGACGATGAATGTGCTGTCAATACCATTTGTTTTTTAAGTGCCGTCAACTGACAAACACCTCGCTTACATATTTTTCTTCTCCACTCAGTCTTAGGAATATAAACGCTGCATCCATGAATCTTGACAAACGCTGCCTCCATGAATCTTGACATAGGAACCAGTATTGCGCTGGTCGCGGCTTGCACGGAAGAAAGAAAATTAAAAAGCTGTGCAAAAAAAAAAATCGCGTCACGGGATTTTATTTTTCTACAATCTCGTAAATCCTAAATGCTGCTGTGTGCTCATTTCATAACACGTTTCTAGAACGCGCGAGTTCTTGAAGCTTGCTTCCATCGGAATGAGAAAAGAAAAGGCTGTGGAGTTTGATAATGTTTGAGGGAGAGAAAGAAATTTTATTTACAGTTGAAATGAGCATTCATGAATTATATCTGCTCTTCGCTGCCCCAACCACCGGTCAGAGTATATCGATCTATGAAGTGTCAAGATTTACATGCCGTATTTTTTCGTACCGGAAACTCGATAAATGCGGGGGAAAAAACAGGGATACAAACCCTAGTCGCTCACGGAGAAGCGAAGCTGCGCGCACTTTCGAATTTGACAAAGGATCTGCCGAGCTTCTGTTGCTTCTTTAAGGGTCTAATTTGAGTTACCGAGGGCTAGTTCAAATAAAGAAAGCTGTATTTTCTCCCCACTGTTCCTTCAATTGCTTACACGCCTAGGTGGCGGGATAGTTAGCGAGTTCTACTTGTAAGTGGGCTTGTAAGGAGGTCGCGGATTTTACAGCTACTACGTCGGACCCAATTAGATGAAGTCCGAATGCGACGGTGAGGTAACCTTTGAGTGCACATAAAGAAACCATTCCTGGTAGAAATCCCTGAGCCTTACACTACGATGTATCATGTTTCGTATGTGCTGATTTCAGATGTTTTATTTGTAATTTATTTTGATGTTGCAGTTTGTCATTTATAATTTCCGAACCGGTTCGCGAATCGGTTCAGCGCCCCGAACCGGTTCGCGAACCGGTTCGTGGATCGAATTAATCGAACCGGAACAAAATAAATTTACCTGAACCTGAACCGTAACCGAACCCGTATTTTTTTCGGTTCGACACACTGATATATATATATATATATATATATATATAACTGAGAAAAAAAAATATATATATATACCCACGCCTTCGGCCTCCCGCCATCATGCCCGTTGTATATATATATATATATATTCCCTAAAATTCTTAATTTTTGTAATTTCGCAAATTAAACAATTCGCGAAATTCGCGATACTGTAAAACCCTTCATTTTCGCGGCCCCTATTTTTCGCGAATCGGTCACAGATGACATAATCGCGACCACTAAATTTCGCGAACTCCAGACGCCTGCATTGAAAATCTTAAGGACCGAAATTTTCGCGCGCCCTTAAATTTCTCGAATTCTTCAATTCGCGAAATTCGCGAAAATTGAGGGCTCGCGAACATTAAGGGTTTTACAGTATTTTTTTTTATTGGGTGCAACTTTTTTTTTTTTAACGTAATTACGCGGATTAGAAATTTCGTGACGGTTAAACTGCATAAAAGGCGCAGCTTACCATCATAGGCACCTTCTGTACGCATCTTCGAGTTGTATTGAAAACAATAACAATGGAAGCTAAATTTGTGAGCGCGTTCAACGCGGTATTCCGGCTGGACGCAGCACCAGGGCAATTGGGGGGAAAGGGGGGGATTGATAATTTTGGGGTTGTGGCCCATAGGACTCGATGCAAAGAAATTTGTAGAGGCGTGAAATATAAATCATACGCGTCTAAAATTGTTATTACTGCTTAGTGATGTTTCATGATTGTCGTCTAAAATATTCCGGGGGAACATTACGATGTTTGTTGTTGTTCAGTCGAAATTCTCATTTTAGTGCATCCACCAAGGCGTCCCGAGAAAGTTGGGGATGATTGCACTAAAAATTGCTAGAATGGAGAAATGCGTCGGTAGGTACGTCACGATCAGGGTGTACCTAGATTACGTTGGTGCAATGCCTTGGCTTGCAACGGTGCTTTACCATCTTTGTACGTAGTGTAAGTTGCTTTAATTACATATTGTCGATGAGGCAGCCATTTTTGAGAACCGCTTTATTTTCACCATCACAGCACGGGGTCAACAACCATGCGTGTTCTCGGGGTTGTTAGATCATGCCTAGCAGACTACGCAGTTCTTTGCACTCGCGCAGTTCTTCTCGCAGTCTGCTAGGGTCGCGAACTTCTGGCAGTTGTGAGGTCCGGTCTCCGACGGGATGGTCTCGCATTTCTTAGTGGTCGGGTTGTACTGTGCAGTCGCTGTAACGACGTGGCTAGGGTCATTTGTGCCCGGATTAGTGCAAGCTGCAGGGAAGAAAAATGAAAGGTTATTGAAGGTCCTCGCACTCCTTTATAGGTTTTTGCTGAAAAAAAAAAAACACAGGAAGGACCATTAAGCGCACGACTATAATGTCTCTGACAACACGTCTCCGGGTGGTATACTTACCGATTTATAAGAAGTGGTCCCTCGATTTCCGCCTGATGACGTCATGCTAGGGTTCTAGACACTCGCCAAGAAAGTCAGTGATATTGGTGACCACCGCGATTGATCAGGCCCCGAGCTGAGATTGGCCAGCGCCAAGGTCAAGCACGGCGATGTCCAATCCCTGTGATCGGCGATCTCGTACTCTTTCTTTCCGAGGGACCAAACTGAAGCCAAAAGTGTAGGCTGTCGCCAGCCGCGAACCTGGCGGTGTCACAGACGCAGTGGTGGGTTTGGCAAACGCTTGTTTTGTTGCAGGTCAGTTCACTGAAGCTTCATCAGACAGGGGTTGTGACGTGGCGAGGACAGCGACACTCGCGTTCGCTGTTCGTACTTTTTGTTGTCACTTCTAGTTGCGGCCGCCAGGATTGTAACATCCGACAGCATGCCCCTCCGGCTTCTGTGACGTCATTTGATGCCAGTTAGCGACCACTTTTGATGTGTGGGCGAGTCAGGACGCTAACCACATCATTTGAAGGCGCGTTGAAGGTACCATAATGTGACTACTAGCCTCGGGGTAATGAATACACAACCTAATATGCGGTGCTACGCTCATCCGAATAGAGACGGACATCTGCGTGGATCAAAAATGGTTTGGACAAAGTACCCAACCTAGCATAAGAATTTAGACACTGCAGTGGTTCGAGACAAAAGAGCCTAGAGGTTCACCTTAATTTGCCGCGATGTCACTGATTTGGTTCATAATCTTTCAGTCTGTTCAACCGAAAGTTTATGTTGGAGAGCTTCATACTTTAAAACCTTTTTGAACTTTACTTTTCTGAGTTGTTTTGGAGACATCACACCATCTTTAGCATAAACATATATATATATTTTTTTTAATTTGCGGGAAAGGTGAAAGTCTAGTATTTTAAAAAAATGTCATGCGAAATACGACATTTAGCATGACATTTTTTTTAAATACTAGACTCAAGGACAATTCTAAGTAAAGTATTTAAATGAATTTCTATGTTAATCTATATACTAATATTTTGTACTACATTCAGCGCTCATGGTAATAAAGAGTCTGCATTAGTATACACCCTCAAATAAAAGCAGAAAAAACAAACGATCTATAAAGACCCAGACAAGTACTTTTTTTATTAAAGTGATGAGTGAAAGGCAGAGAGCTAAGCCTGGAGTTCTGTCCTAGCTGGCTACTCTGCACAGGGGAAAGGATTACGGGATGAAAAGGTAAGAAGAGGTGCGTAATGAATATGAGAAGAGAGAGCTGAAAGGATGATGGGTTGAATAGTTAAAAATATCAGTCTCTGCCTACAGGGATTGCATCACCCGGGTGTCCTCGAGAAATCGTACCAGGGCTTTTGTGGCTTTCATTGAATGTTCCGTGGACTGCCACGAGCCCAACACTTTGTCACTGGAGACAGGTCGGTCGTCTAGCCTCTGAATTGTTCTGTGAAGGTCTTCTCTTTCCACGGCGTAGATGGCATATCCACAGATAAGGTGATTTGCAGTTTCCTGGACACCGCAGACTGGGCAGTTAGGGCTGTCTCTTCTTTTTAGTCGATGTAGGAAGTGTCGGGTAAACGCCACCCCCAGTCGAAGTCTGTGTAGTACTGCCTGGGACCTGCGTGGAAGTCCAGACGGATATCTAAATGTCACATGTGGATCGAGGGCGTATAATCGGGAGTGGTGGTATTCGGGATCAGCCCATAGATGTGATGTCAGGAGTTTGGCTACGTTACGCACTGGTGAGTTAGCTTCTGACTTGAAGTAAGGAATTTTCAGGGTGCACACATTTTTATGGGCAGATTTAGCCGCTGCATCTGCTGCCTCGTTGCCAGAAATCCCACTATGGCTTGGAATCCATTGGAGGCGCAGATCATGTCCTTTAACTCGGCAGCGGTTTAAAAGTAGCATGATGTTCAAACCAAGTTCTTGGTATCCGCTAGGTACCATAGCCGATTGTAGAATTTTCAAGGACACTTTGGAGTCGGTGAAGATTGTCCATGTTTGAGGTTGTTGTTTCTCGATACACTTCACCGCTTCTTGAATGTCAATCAGTTCGCTTGTTGTTGAAGATGTTTTGTGACTTGGTTTGTGCTTAATAGTTATATCTCTGGTAGGAAACACAGCAGCGGCTGTTGAGCTCATTATACTTGTAGAACCATCGGTGAAAACGTGTATACGAGATATATGAGATCCATAGAGTTCGATCATTGTATGTTGGTACAGCACCGCCTGAGGAGTGTTGCGTTTTGTATGGTTCCCAGGAATTTCGAAGGATATTAGCAGCGCAGGTATGGTCCAAGGTGGAGTAGCCGCAATTTCTGGTGTTAGAAACCTTGATGGAAATTCTTGTTGGTACAGTGCTCAAACACGAGCATAGTTGGACGATGGTCTAGATGACATAATGTCGGCTAGATAATGTCTTTTATGTCTGGTTAGATGCCGTAAATGTATTCTTAAGGTTTCTTGAATTTGAAGAACACATGCTGGGAAGTGTCGGGATTCGGCTATAATGCCTGGCGTGGACGCTGACCGAGGGAAGCCAAGACAGCAGCGCAGGGCTCGAGCCTGTAGGCTCTGTAGCATCTTCATATTTGTTTTGCACGTGCCGTTGAAAGCGGGGAGGCTGTAGCGCAAGATGCCCCCAAACATAACTTGGTAAAGACGCAGCAGGGCAGGAACTGTCGCTCCCCATGTTGTGCCGCTGATGAACCGGGCTAGTAGGACAAACGCTGAGAGCTTCTTCTTAAGATGTTGAATATGGGGCGTCCATATCAGACCCCGATCAACGACGACGCCTTTACGGAAGGTACGAAAAAATACCTTTACGAATGGTATTTTTTCTTTGCAGATAGCTAGAGGGTATTTGTCCATGCTTCGGCGTGTGAACGCGATTGCAGCGGACTTTGATGTTGATATATGTAGTCCCCTGTATTTTAAGTAATGATGCAGGATATTGAATGTTCTCTGAAGTCTTGCTTTTATATGCAATCGCGTAATTCCGGACGCCCAAATACAAATATCATCCGGATAAATCGAAGCATGAACTGTGTTAGGAAGTGTCTTAACAAGGCTTATGAGCGGTTGTCTGAAAAGTGTTGGGCTCAGCACTCCTCCTTGTGGTACTCCCTCGGTTACGCGGAAGAGTCGTGTATTTCCAGATTGTGTGGAGATGTAAATAAATCTGTTGTCGAGATAGCTGGATATCCAGCGGTATATATGACCACCCAGTCCAAGTTCTTCTAAGATTTAGAATGGCCCTATGAGTGATAGAATCGAATGCGCTCTTGATATCTAAGAATACAGCGGCACACATGCGCCCCTCCGACTTAGATTGTTCCACTGAAGTCACGAGATCAATTACGCTGTCAATAGAGCTTCGGCCTCTCCGAAATCCGGACATTATATTTGGGTAATACCCGTTTTGCTCTAGATACCATTCGATACGAAAGAGGATCATTTTCTCCATCAGTTTACCAATACACCTCGCAAGAGCTATAGGGTGGTAAGACGATATATCAAGCATTGACTTGCCTGGTTTAAGTAGAGGAACTATTCTACTTTTTTTCCACGTCAGAGGTACAATACCGGTTTCCCATGAGATGTTGAAAAACGCTAGAAGCCGCGCCTTCGCCTCTGATCCCAGGTGGATTAGGTCTGAGTACCTCACACCGTCAGGGCCGGGTGACGATTTCGCATTTGTAGAACCAAGTGCAGCTTCCATTTCTTGCATACTAAACGGGTCATTCATTTTCCCGTTCGTTGTGGAAGGAATGGCAACATTAGCCTTGGATTTCTGCTGTTGGCTATTTGATGAGCTGGTGAGCATAGTGCAGTATTCTTCGGCTATACGTTTTTCAGAGCATTGCTTATGCAAAGCTAATGCCTTAAATGGACGCAGTTGATGGGGGGTGGGGGGTGTTTTTAGTCCACGCGCAATTTTCCATACGTCGGTGTATGGCTTTTTGGGGTCCATTAAAGCGCATATAGATTTTCAGCGTCGCCAACCAAGTTTTTGTAGGTGCCGCCTCGTGTGCCTTTGGGCCTTCCGGGCATCTCGCAAATCATTCGGGTCTTTTGTTCGTCTTACTTTGCGCTCTGCTCGACGGCGAATTGCGCGCAAGCGTTCATATTCTGAATCAATGGTGGATTGGTTACTTGAAAGGTTGTAAGTTTTGGTAGCAGCTTTCCTCGATTTCGGAATGTCGCTCTCGAACGTAGACAAGCTTGCAGTGTTCTTGCAAGCCTGCTCCATTGAGGTTTTATAAGTATCCCAGTGTGCTTGTTGAACTGTATTTCTATTTGGTGTGCCTTGAAACGACTCGATTATTATGTAGGTAGGAATATGGTCGCTTCCGCGCGTCTCGATATCAGTGAACCAGTCCGCAGAAGTGAGAATGGTGTTTGTCATAAATGACACGTCCAGACAGCTGCTGCAGGTTGTACCGCATAGATAAGTTTGGCTCCCGCCGTTTAATACTGATAGGTGGTGTGCAGCAGCGAGGTCAACCAGGCGTCTTCCTCGTGTATTCATGTGCAGACTTCCCCCTACTGGATGATGTGCGTTAAAATCGCCGGTTAATATATGCGGAGGGGGACAGTTGTTCAGAATGTCTTCGAGTCTTTTTTATTCAAATCTGACCCCGGGTGGAATGTATGCTGCAATTACAGAAACCTTACACTTTCCATGTTGGATGGTTACACACACATATTCATTATCCGGATGGTGTTGAACGTCGTAAGAAACATATGTGAGTTCTTTGCGCACAGCAATCATCACTCTTGCTGGTCCTGATATTCGTGCGGAGTGAAATACTTCATACCCCGAAAGGCGGAAGTCACTACACAGTTTAGATTCACATATGGCTAATATAGGAAAACGGTACTTCTGAATAAATTGACGAAAGTCCGAAAGACGTGCTTTCAATCCCCTGGCATTCCAATGGAAAATGGTAGCTCGTTGAATTTGATCCTCAATGAGAGAACCATCCTTGGATAAATGGGATGGCTGTGTCGATAATTTTAGTTAGTGTGCTGGCAAATGGTGATGAGAGTTGTTGAAATAAGACTCGGAGAGCATTGATTGCAGCCAGTAAAAGGCCACCGATATTCAGCGATGAAGAAGGTCTCGATGAGGTTTCCGGCAACGCTTGCCTATTTGGCTCAGGAGACCTCTCCACGTTCGACGTGTCCATCGCTTGTTCCTTGTCGGCATCGACTTGATGGAGGTCAAGTCCAGTATTTTATTTTCTGACGGACTCAGTCGAATGATGTTTTTGCCAATTATGCAGCGATTCCTCGACAGTGGGAGCTGGTGCCGTGGGATTAGTTGGTGTTTCTGCGACCTTGTCTGTATTGGCAGCCCTGTTAGGGAGGGGAGGAAACATCGCCGTGTCGTTAAGTGGAACTTCATTGTCCGTGGCTGGTTGTTTGGGGTTTAACTTGCGCTGGGCAACAACCAACTGTCTATGGCTGTCTTCTTGTGGATGTTGACTGTGGCATCACGTTTTGTAGTTTTCTAGATATTATTTCCCGAGGTGCTTCAGGAGCAGTAGACGATGACACTTTTTTGACAGCGGCCTTCGCCGTGCGGTAGTCTGCATGATTGGAGCGACGATATTCAGTAACGGCCTTTTCTTCGTGCCATTTAGGACATTGGCGTGAGGTAGAGGGATGTTCAAGTCCACAATTGACGCAATGTGGTGTCTCGTCACAATCGGTACCCTCGTGCTTGGTGCCGCATTGTATGCACAAAGGTGATATGCACGCTGCTGCGACGTGCCCTAGTCGTCCACATAGCTTGCATTGTGTTGGCTTCTCTAAGTACTGGTTTACCTTGTGGCGTACAAAGTCAATGTGAATAGCATCTGGGGCACGTGAAGTTGAACATGTAAGTGCTACAGACTGTGATATTCCCAGCCTGCATGCGTACCCTTATGACGGAGGGTTCTGATTTTGCGCATTCGAGAATTTCCTTCTCGGTGATATCAACCGATACACCATGAATCACACCAACTGCCATACTGCTCGTGCGTGGTTCATATGCTCTTACTTGAATGCCACACAATGTGGTGATGCGCAGAAGTGTTCTGGTTGTGTCAAAGTTACGTGTCTCCACGGCGAGGACCTTGCTTTAGTCTTAGTCTTGCGTTAGGACGAATGCTTATGATTCCTTCTGGGCAGTTGGCTTTTAGAGCACTGGTTAGCTTGACAGGATTAAGGGTTTTTATTTTGATCTGTGGATCTTGCGGTGTAAATATGACAACGTTTCCTAGTGCTGTGCCGTTAGGAATGGTCGTGTTCGCACTAGATCCAGAGCTTTTCCGGATTCGTTTCTTTTTTTTAGGGAGCAGAAATTCGCCTTCATCATCAGTTGAAGCTTCGCAACTTGATATTTCAGTTTCTGTCTCATAAGTTGTATTTTTCTCGATAGCTTGTTGTAGGTCATCTTGCCTTTGGGATGTAGTAGCCGGTGGAAGTGGTGAGGTCATTATCAGTCCTTGCGTCTCGTTAGAAAGGTGCTCACTCATGGATGTTGAGGGCGGTAGGTCAGGCTTTGAGCCTGGGTTGCTCTTGAAATGGGAAATTTGGCGTTGTGGCAATCTAGACGTTGCAGATGATCGGGTCCATGGGGCCGATGATGTCTGGAAGCCAAATATTTAGAACTGGGATCTTGTGACAGCTCCGTGGTCTGTAGAGGAGGCTTCTAAGATGTCATTTTCGTTGGTAAATGTTTTCAGAAACCCAAAAACGCAAAATTATTTGCAAAATTGCCGAGCACTAACAAAAAAAAAGCGTTCGTAGAGCACGGCAGCTTCTTCTTCTTTCCAAAACAAGTACTAACACCGCAATAAACTCTTTAGTAATAAGCCTTTAGTAGAATGATCGTCTAATTAGCTAATGTTACAGAGAACGGCGGCAACAATCTCCAGAAGGAAAAACTACAGGCGATGGTGTATACCTTTGCAAAAATCGCCTTCTGTGCGTCACCCTTTTTCTCTGCTGGGCTGTGGAACGCCTACTGCAGGAGCATGCGCTGTTACTCCGCTGTGCGGTAGATAAGACGCTGCGCATGCTTCCACAGCTCAGTGACTCAGCCTTTTTCGCTCGAATGATAAGCGATGGAAAGGTCTATACTGGGTTATAGAAACTCTAACTTCCATAGCCTACTGTACCCGCAGTGGTAGTTTTTCCTTCTTGAGATTATTGCCGCCGCTCGCGGTAACATTAGGTGATTATACGATCATCCTACCAAAAGTTAACCACTTGTTTAAAGAATGCTCATGCTAACGGTATTCGATAACATGTTAAGTTGCCCACTAAAACGACTAAAACAGTTTACCTACCCTGTGGATAGGCGCAAGTGTGCTGAGGTCCAGAGGCGGCCTCCGTCTCTGCAACCGAGTAGAACAATGTTACTAAAATGCAAGTGAGGCTATAAATGAACTGCCAACATTTAAAAATCCTCCTCGCGTATCGCACGACTATAGGGGTAATTTTTGTGAGCGGTCCCATTTTATTGAAGGCCCGTACAGAAAGCATCATTCACACCCAGGCGGCACGATAGAGAAACGCTTAAATCGGTCTAACTTTGGCAATCATATAGGATCTTACTTTACCGAATAAGTTTATGCACCAAAACGTTAGTTAGTGCTAAAGTAGTTTTCTCTGCCTTTCCTATGACTTTTTTTCTAGTTCGCCACACAAGCGACAGAGAGCCAAACATGAGCCAAGTTTGCCAAGTATCAACCGAAGAACCACCAGCATTAAAGTCTAATTTTGGCACAGGCTTGGAAATATTGGCCCGAAGTTGCCAGGTGAAAACCGAACAACCGGAAGTTAAGCCTAATTCTGGCACTTCCGCGGGAACTGAGGTCCAAAGGAGCCAGGTGACAAACGAACAAGCAGAACTCGATGAAGCCTATATCCTGCACTTGTTTGGCCATTTAAGAAAGGAAATACCTAGACTTAAGAGTATCAAGTTTGGTTACCTGCCCTTATATGGCTTTCAAATTCCTAAATCGCAAGCGGAAAAAAAGAAGTTTCCCTGTCAAGAATCGTGCAATTTGGACAAACTGGTGTTCGACTGCGCTTGGCTTTGCAATTACTTGTGTTGAGGCATATACACCAGGGTGAACCACCCCTGCACCTAAGCGACGCCACGTTTGGCTTGTAAAAGGTAACTCCAAGTTGCGTCTCGAATCAAATCTTCGCAAAGCAGGCTCGAATACGACTGGCGACTGTCTTCCACGAGTGATACACTAATTTAATTCCCACATCAGGATTACAGCGATTATTTAACTTGCATTATATCTAGATGCTTCGTCTGCGGTTGGCACCACACTAGCAAGGACCGCATATACCAGACCGTTCAAATAATTTTCTTCCGCGCGCTGTCTTTGTTGCCAACTGGACAATGGAACCAATACTGAACGTGTGCAGTAGCCCTTTTCTGTGAAATATAAAAACGACACGCGTGATGACTCCGCATTTTTCACCTGAGCCATGGCGCTGGAAACGTGTGCACAAAATGGGGAGGAAGAATACGGTGTCGTCCAGTTCATCTTGCTGTCACGAGTCTCTTACTTCCCGTTACGACGCTCACGATCATCGTCTTTGTGCGTGTCTGGTTTAGCCACTGATAGCAAACGAACCAATGACATGGAGCCATGACGACGCACTTTTAGCGGCGCTTCATTGGCTTCGTCGGATCGTATACGTCTGCGCTCAGAGTTCAGTGGAGTATAAAAATCCTGCAACATCGCGTCAGTTTGGTATTAATACTCCGAGAGACCGCAAGGCTAACTCCGCAAGTTGGTACCTAACACTCCGCATCCAGACTCCGCAAGACCAACGTTTAGTCGACCCTGAATCCACTAAATGAACACGATCAAGCTGTGTTAATTGGCCGGTATCGTAAAAAAATTATTAGCCCCAAAAACTCCCTCACACTTATCCTCATGTAGTACGTCATACGAACGAAAGACACGGAGTTAGCTGCAGAGGTGCTGACGAAATTATCTGCGTACCCGATATGTTTAAACGCTCCGAAAACATGTCTGAAGATAGTCTTGAGACATGTCTGAAGACAGAGAAACACGCGCCTCAGACCGTGTCTCCAGACTCGTCTTTGGTTCAATGTGTATTTGCGGTGTGACATCGGCTCGACACGTTCCGACTGCAGACCAACGTAAAGCAATGAGCATGGAACGTGGGTCGAAATATACTCACTACAGGTTACGGCGAAAAGAAACGCCAGCACGAAGACCACCTTGACGGCGCTCGCAAAGGTGACTGCCATTATTTCTGCGTCTGGTACGACTGCTGTTGTCGAAGAAGAGGACAGGTGATGACTACGGTGAGACGCTGAGCCTCATATATCGCTTACTCGCTAGGCAATATTTTGATCCGCGTGGCGATGTGCTGAAAAAAAAGAACTAGATTTTATTGTTACGAAAAAAGAATATAAGTAAAACGTCAGGTGTGCCACGTGCGTGTTCCCAAACCCTGCCAGTCTTTTTCAAAAAAATATTTCTGCTGAGCTTCTGCGGGTTAAACTGGAAAGCGAGGACAAAATCGTTAATTAAA
Organism: Ixodes scapularis; assembly: GCF_016920785.2. Taxonomy (NCBI): domain Eukaryota; kingdom Metazoa; phylum Arthropoda; class Arachnida; order Ixodida; family Ixodidae; genus Ixodes; species Ixodes scapularis. The sequence continues at coordinate 130,791,409 of NW_024609879.1, read as the reverse complement.
TTTCTCATCTACGAAGCGTTCCATTTTAGAAAACAGTTTTACGACCAGAACTATGCATTATTTTTAAAGAAAGGTCACACCGGGAATTGTAACCGCACGTGTTTAAGGAGCACGGGTATAGACTGATTTAGTATACTTTTTTCCCTTCGGTTTTGTCGGTCTCTTTCACCAAGCTGTTGTGGCTGATTATTGAAAAGCCTGAAATGCTTTTTTATCGGAACCTGCCCAGTCCCAAAATGTTGACCGTCCGTCCGTCAGTCCTTCACTGCAATTCACGCTAAATTTAGCGGGAAACTTGACGTCGGGTGACTCGACGTCACGTGACCTATAAACATTTGCAAGCAGCCGCGCTTCGAGAGCTAGTCTGGCCACCATTCACGGAAAACGCTTTGTTTAGGCGGCAGTCTGGAAACCAGGGGTATGCATCAGCAACGCTTGACGATCAGACGATCTACTGACACCAGTAGGAAGATGGCGGTGCCCAGGGGCCGTACCTGCTAACGTCTATGGAAGGATACAATTAGCCTTCTAAATTTGGTTGGAACGTGAGCTTACCGGACCTTGCCTCGCTTGACCATCCCACCAATTCTGTTTCCCAGCTAAATTTAGCCTGAAAATTGTTGTCGCGTGACCTGACGTCAGTTGACATGTACACCTACTCGGTTCCCTCACTAAATTTGGCGGGAAAATTTACGTATGGTGACCTGACGTGCGTTGACCTATATACACCAATTCAGGTTCCACGTAAAATTTGGCGGGAAATTCATGTCACCTGACCTATGAATAAAGTCTGCTTCCTTGCTAAATCGATAAAATCTAGGGTCTTCTTCGCTCCTCGAAAAGGCTTTTAATGCCTCCTAAAAATGTAAGCGAAAGATCCTTTAATAGCCGCATTTCGTGCATTATATGCCACTTGGTAGACAAAGGTCGCTGTCAGTTTTAATAAACATCTAAAGTATACATGGGGTTACATATATTGTCATAGAAGAAGCAAAAACGACAACAACAACAGCAATCACAACTGGAGATTTAGCTTAGGTATAGTCACTAGAAAGTTTAAGAATCGCAGGGCGCGGTTAACTCTTTTCGCCCTTCCTGCTTCGTGATTGGATCTTCGATTTCCGTATCGGCTAATACAGCAATCTGATTGGTTCCAGAGCGATAATGAGATGCACCGCACTCGTCCCGCCTTACGTTTCTTAAATGGATGCTGAACCGAAGAATTTAGTGCCCATAATAAATGGCGCACGTTCTTTCCACGAGCCAGCAGCCGCCGGTGTGCACGAGCACACGCAACAAAAATGACGTCAAAGACCTCCATTCGCGGTTAAAGGGGCGATGCAACGACTTTTGTATTTTGCGCAAAAACCGCTTAGAACGGATCCCTGACGTTAATGACCTGTGAAATACCCGTTCGTTTTTCACCACACGCAATTGAAGTCGAAGAAAAAAAATTAAGAAAAACGGGCAGAGCTCGCCCCCTCAACTCGCAGTCGGAACAAGCGGCCACGTGATCTGGAGCCGATTATATGCCGCCAATGTTGATCATAGCCACGCGCTGGGGTTGGCAAAGCACAGGACACGCGCTGAGTTCCGGACATTGTAATGGCTCGGCTATTGTCGTCGTTGCAGCGATTGGACACAGGACACTACCCGAATGCTTCTCGAGATATCGATTATCACGAGCCACAATCGAGTATTCATGCCATGCTCGGGTCCAATCTATGAGCCGCATTCAAATATCGTCACTGGGCGGTACTGCTACCGCCGAGCTACGTCATCAGGTTTTGCGAAGGAGAGATTGAATGAAAACACTCGGTTTTGTCCTCAAAATTACAGCGCAACAAAGAAGTTTCTTGGTCAGTGGCGTTGCTTGCGAGTATCCTTGAGTCCCACTACTGCCAGTAAACTCGTGTGAAGTGAAAAATATTCCCGTTGAATATCGTTGCACCGCCCCTTTAAGATGACAGTGAAATGTATAGGCTTCGGGCTAAAGGAGAATAAAGACAGGCTTTCCAACTCTACAAGTGAAAGCTAGGTGCTTGTTAGACCAATTAATCGCTTACCTTTTACACCAGACACCACTGTGTAAATGAAAAACTTGTCTTTATTCTCCTTTGGCCCGAAGCCCATACATTTCACTGTCATCTTAACCGCGAATGGAGGTCTTCGACGTAGCTTTTGTTGCGCGTGCTCGCGCACACCGGTCGCTGCTGGCTCGTGGAAAGAACATGCGCCACTTATTATGGACACTAAATTCCTTGGTTCAATATCCCTTGAAAAAAAAAAAAAGAGAAAAATGAATGTGTTTAACACACATAAAACACCATGTAATAACTTATTTGCGACTTACTTATCATATGCAAGTCCTGCAAAGTTGAGTGAACAAACCGGGTGAGAATAATTTGAACGCGAAAGCATTAACTGTCCCATGGGGCGAACCGGCGTTATCAGCTTTTGAAGCCGTGCGCCAAACGTCACTTAAATTCCCCTGTCCCATTGGAGCGAAGCCTGTAGTCTCTTGCAGCGAATTTATGGATAGGATCCCATTGGCTGGCGCGCGTCATAGTTTCAAGGAGCAAGGCTCCCATTGGCTGGCACGCGCCATAGTCTCAAGAAACGCCACCCCACGGCGCTGCGAGCCCCGTGGCGGCTCGCAGCGCCGTGGTTGCGGCTGAGTTGCGGTGAGCGGACGTGTTTCCTGGTTCTCCTCGAGCATCCGAAGCTAAGTGCCAGTTTTTCTTCTTTTCTCTCTCTTTTTTTGAGAGTTGATTGGAAGTGACTATGGGTAGCAGTATTAGGTTTGAACAGCAGCAGTTAACGTTAGTTTCGCAAAGTAGGCTCTGTTTGAATTTTTGGCGGGAAGGGACGGTTTGTTCCCGGTCTAGACATGGGTCTAGATTTGGGTCGGCATGACAAGGGTGGGGACGAGTTGGTGCAGTGCGAGGGGTGTGGGAGGTGGTGTTACCTGGAGTAGACGGGTTTCGGGAGCCTGGAGGAGGCGGCGGGGGTGAGTTTCGAGTGTCGGCTTTGTGTGAAGCTTCAGCAGGTAACTGGGGAATGGGAGGGTAGAGTTCGGGAGATTGAGGCCCAGCTTAAGGCAGAAGGAGAGAAGCGGGTGGGTCTCGAGGCCCAGGTAGAGGAGCTGACTAGGCAGCTTAATCACGAGAGGGAGCAGCGGGTCGGCCTCGAGAAGCAGGCGGAAGAGCTGGGGGAAGTATGGAAGGCGGGTTTAGAGGAGCGTAAGAGGGAGTGTGACAGTAGGGTAGAGCGCCTGGAAGGGGTAATTCGAGCGAGTGAGAGTAGCGAGGGAAGAAAGGAGGAAGTGTCTGTTCTAGCGGGACGAACCACCAGTCTGCAGGCTGGGGTCCCTGGTGGTCGGGAGTCCGGCCTGTTGGCAGGCGGGCTCGACGACGCTGGAGAGCTGATTGAACCTCAGCTCAATGGCGCCTTCGAGCAGCAGGCGTCGGGCAGTCAGGTGACAGGAGATAAGTCGCAGGACAAAGGCGCGCAGGCACCAGGGGGATCTAGGGTACTGGTAGTGGGGAACTCTAACGTAGCACGGGTTAGGAGGGGTGTACATAACAGGGTGAAGGGAGACCAGAGGGTAACCGTAGAGGTCCAGCCAGGGAAGTGTATGGTGGATGCTATGACCGCAGCACGTGAGGGGGTGTGGGATAACCGGGAGGGAAGGAACCTAGTAATAGTTCATGCGGGGCTTAATGATGTGCTGAAGGGCAGGAGCCAGAACCTCGGAAAGCAGCTAAACGTGGGAATACGTAAGCTGAGGGACGTGTCTGAGAATATGCATGTGGTTGTGTGCACCATTCCAGAAGTTCGGGGGCAGTCCGGGTTAACGGAGAGGAGGGTTGTCGAAGCCAACGGAGTAATTAAGGGTATGAGTCGACAGCTTCGGTACGACGTAATGGAAGTAAACAGAGAAGTGTACGAGGCTGGCTCCCGCCCTTTTGCAGATGGCATTCACTACAGTGAGGCCACGGGTTACAGGCTGGGGGATAGGATGGGCCGCACGGTGACTGCTTTTTTGGGGGGACCGAGGGCCCTGGGGGCACTGAAGTAACTGAAAACCCAACGAAGTCAGGAGAGGCACCCAGGGTTAAAAAGAGGAGAAAACGTAAGAACAGGTATAAAAAACAGCACAATCAGACATTGGATATATTAACATGCAGGGTGGTAGAAATAGGTTAAAATGGGAAGAGGTAGAGGAGCAACTAAGAAAGGAGGATTTAATGGTGTATGGGTTTGTGGAAACACATCTCAGAGACATGGAGCAGCCACCTTGCAACCCTGACTATGTGTGGGAAGAATGCAACAGAATGGAGGGAACGAGGAAGGGAGGTGGAATTGGAGCATTTATTAAGAAGAATATGAACTTTCAAAGGATCAGAAAGGAGTGCGCCGAACATTTGTGGCTGAAAGGAAAAGTCGCTGGGGAATCTACAGTCCTTGGAGTGGTTTACTTATGGACAGGGACAGGTGCTAAAGAGGAAAACAGAAAAATGATTGATTGCATATCAAGAGACATTAGTGAACTAGGGGAAGGCTCCGAAATAATTATTATGGGAGACATGAATGCCCATATTGAGGGTCTGGATGGGCATACGGACTCAACTGGAAGCATATTACTAGAACTGGTGGAAAAACATGACTTAGTTTTATGTAATACCAGTCAGAAGTGTGACGGGCACATAACTTGGGAAACTGGCAATCTGCATTCAAATATAGATTACGTACTCATGTCACACAAAATATAGGGTAAGTTACAAGTAATGAAAATAGATGAAGAAGGTTCCAAAAGTCTTGGTAGTGATCACAAACGTATTAAGCTCCATTTTGCCAGAGAAGTAAATGCTGAAACTAGACAACATAATTCAAAGCAAACTTTCTGCAGCGACAAAGAGTTGGAAATAGTTGTTGAAAGAATAGAGGCAGCAGTTTCAGGGCAACGGCATACAGATTGGACCTATGAGAGCCTAACTAGGCTTTTTGCTCTAGAACTAGACAAAGTTAAGAGTAAACGAAAGGGGAAGCAAGGACATAGACCAAAAAGTTGGTGGGACAAAGAAGTGAAGCAAGCGATACAAAAACGTCAGGAAGCCTCTAGAGAACACAGGTATTCCAAGCGTAGTGGGGAGTCCGAAACGGAAGTAAAAAGAAAATGGGACAATTTTATAACATGTCGCCGAGAGGCATCCAGTTTGATCAATGCGAAAATTCAGAGAAAGGGTGAGGAATGGATGAGTAATGTAAGTAAGAAAGATAGAAACGCTGCCAAGAAGTTTTGGGAGCACTTGAACTCACTCGGTGAAACAACGCAAGCTAGACAGAGGTTCATACTCTCGCATCAGGGAGATCAATTAGAGGGAGATGATGCGATACAATATATAGGAGCAGTGATGGAGGAGAAATTTCGGGAATGGTTACATGTGGAAGATAGGAGAACCGAAGGAAGTAGCAGTCCAGTTTGTGACATCGCGGATTTTGGACAAAGAGAATGGGAAAAGGCGGAACGAAGAGTCCCTAGTGGCACATCGACAGGCACAGATGGTATCCCTATCAAGCTGGTGAAGAATTTGGGTCCTAAATCTAAGGCAAAACTAAGGGAGGTAGTGAGTACCATGATAACAAAAGGAAATATTCCAGATGAATGGAGGCTTAGTAGGATGAGTATGATATATAAGGGAAAGGGAGATAAGTCTGATATTAGGAATTATCGTCCTATAACCGTGACACCGGTTATTTACCGGTTGGTAATGCGGATTATAAAGAACAGACTGGAGGAATGGGTAGATTGCGAGGGCATACTGGGCGAGTTACAGAACGGGTTTCGAAAACAAAGAAGGTTGGAGGACAATTTATTTTCTCTTACACAGTGTATAGAAATAGCGCAAAAAGAAAACAGACAGCTCTGGCTGGCATTTCTGGATATCAAGGGTGCCTATGACAATGTGAACCAAAGAAACCTGTGGGACATAATGGAGAACTTAAACCTAGATGAAGGACTAACAGCACTATTAAGGAACATTTACAAAGATAACAAGGTGATTATAACTTGGGAAGGAAAGGCGACAGGGAAAATAGAGATAAGACGAGGCCTTAGGCAGGGGTGCCCGTTATCGCCTTTGCTGTTTATGTTGTATCTGAGAGGATTGGAGGATAGACTAAAGAGTGGGCTTGGGTTCAACCTTTCTTACAGTAAGCTAGGCCAAAAAATTCAGCAATCCTTACCGAGATTGATGTATGCGGATGATATTGTACTAATGGCTGACAATAGGACAGAGTTGCAGGAATTAATGAGCATCTGTGGTAGGGAAGGAGAGGAATTACGTTTAGAATTCAGTAGCGAAAAATCGGCAGTCATGATTATTAACGAGGATGAAGTTGAGAGGCTGAAGATACAGAATATTACAGTTGAGAGAGCTAGTAAATACAAGTATCTAGGAGTATGGATATGTGATGGTGCAGAATATCTCAGAGACCATGAAAAGTATATAGTAGGTAAGGGCAGCAGAAATGCAGCTGTAATGAAAAATAGAGCACTTTGGAATTACAACAGGTATGAGGTGGTGAGAGAGATTTGGAAAGGGGTCATGGTGCCTGGCTTGACTTTTGGAAACGCAGTGCTATGCATGAAATCCGAAGTGCATGCGAGACTAGAAATAAAACAGCGCGGAGTAGGTAGACTGGCTTTGGGGGCACATTGCAAAACGCCAAACCAGGGAGTACATGGAGACATGGGATGGGCATCATTTGAGAGCAGGGAAGCGGTGAGCAAGGTAGAATTTGAGGATAGGTTGAGGCAAATGGACGTGGAGCAATGGGCACGAAAGGTTTTCAGCTATTTATACATGAGGAGTGTAGACACAAAGTGGAGACAGCGCGCTAGGAAATTAAGAGGAAAGTTTTTGGGCTATAGCGAAGATACGGAAGAGCAAGTCTCAGTTAAGAAGAAAGTTAAGGCCACAGAAAGAGATCGGTGGCTAGAGGGAATGCAGACAAAGACGGCTCTGGAAAGCTATAGATTAAACAAAAGAGTTATTGCCAAAGAAAGCATTTATGACAATTCTAGGGGAAGCTCATTGCTGTTTGAGGCAAGAACGGGTGTTCTGCGCACCAGAACGTACAGAGTGAAGTACCAGGAAATGGATACAGTGTGCACTGCTTCTGGAGAGGAGGACGAGACGGCTGAGCACTTGATACTCTACTGTAAAGGGCTTCACCCTATGCCTACCGAAGACAACATAGATTTAATAAAGTCATTGGGTTTTAGAGACAGCGAAGGGAGAGTGGATTTCAAGACTGTAGAGATTACCAAGCAAAGATTAAGTGAATGATGGCAGAAATCGAGAGAAAACTAGGTATTTTCTTATTCACTGATGGCAAGGGGGTTTCATAGCCTCACATTCTTTGCACTGCGGAGTGAATATAGATTTCACATTTAAATTATCTAAGCTTAAATGGTAAAACAAAATGGCTAGGTGGCGTAAGCTACCGCCCGATCCAAAGGGCTCAGCCGTATTCATTCATCCATCCATCCATCCATCCATCCGGCAGAGCCGTTTATTGGAAGAGTTTGGCCATTCATTGATTTGAATGGGCAAGTCATTTCAGCGCCAACCACAGGCCGCGAAACAGCCCCTATCGTGGGCTTTAAATATGCGACACGACTGGTTTAACCCGTTTAAGCGACGCTAGAATGAAAAGGTTTAACTCTCTGTGACTGAAAACTTGGGGCGTGTGAGGTTGTCGTCACGGCCATATTCAACGGCAGAATAAACCAACGTGCGCTTCAAACCAGGGTCGACTTGCTAAAAACAGCGTCTCGATCAGCTGAGACTGGGGCAAAGAAAGCGCTGCAAAAGCCAGCGCACGAGCTGAGCGGACTGAAGCCGCGTCTCGAGACGCTCACGCGCTCCAGCCCTTGCACTGTTTTCTTTCAGCCGGTATCAGCAGAGACGCTGTCTTCGTTTCAGCTTCCGTCCGAGCGCAGCCAAAGGCTGAGGGACGGTTCCCAACCTCGAGAAGAGCCACAAAGTAGTTCGCAAAAGTAATTTATTTTAAGTAACTGTTCTGTTCGTAAACATTGCACAATATTCCAGATGGGTACTGTTGAGAATGATCTGCACCTCAAGAAATTAAATATCTGAAGTTTATGTTTTTATATATATATGTAAATGCATGTGGTTCGGTGAAAACACGTACATCATCTGGCAACACGGCTGCAGCGCTCGGTTTTTCTGTGTGATTTAGATCCCGTAATTATGGGGTATACCGTAATGACCGAATCGTGTGCTTCGCTGTCTTCCTCACCGAGTCGCTTCACAACGTCCTTCCGCAAAGGCACGTTTGGGCGTCAGGCGCGAGAGGTCGTGATGGATGTCTACTTTCAAATTCGGCAGGAGACTCCGGCCACGTCGTACCGCGAATGCGTTGTAAACAAGAAAAGCGTCCTGGCCATGGAGTACAATTCACTGATACGCGGCGAAATCAGGGCATCCCTTTAAAGGGGTCATGAAACGATTTTCCTACTTCTTCCTCCTTAGCTTTAATCCAGCACTCAAATGCGAATTGTGAAATCACGTGGTCGTGACATTCCTTCGGCACCGGTGCGATGACTTCTTGCTTCCACCGTGCTTTTTATGCACACCATAGAACTTGTCATTCTCCAATGACAATAAGTTCCGTCAAGGCACTCATTGGCCACGAACGCGAATCCAAATATTCGTCGACGGATTGATTGTTGACGAGCGCATACGTCCGAGTGACGCAGTTCTCGTGCCCAATGCGTGAGCTGGGCTCTGCTGACGTCAGTTTGGCATGTTAAAACAAAATGTTACGGGTGCGCTGTGTCCTCGTGCGTCAGTTTGGCGCCGATGACGCGCTTTTGGAACCGCGGATGTATCATAGTGAAAAGGCGGCGAGCTTTCGAAGGCAAGAAGGTACAAAATAGTCCGCTATTTTTTCAAATGTTCGTACCGAAAACCTGGTTGTTGACTTTCTACCCTCTTTTTTTTTGGCCAACCAAACGATATGCGATTAGTAAAGTCCCAATTTAAAATCATTCATCCCAATCCAAAATTCGTTTCATGGGCCCTTTAACCTGCCGATCACATTGAACGCCGAGAAGCTGGTGAAAAGGACCGCGCCTCGAGCCCTGGTATATCCAGACAATACAAGGAGACATAAAAGGGCCGGGTCATCGGGCACCTTGCAATGTGTACTTACTTCTGGAAACTATGCCGAAATGCCGAACCGGTGGAAAGCTCGGACACAGACGCCAGCGGCCAGCCTGCGTACTAATATCCCCCGTGACTAAATTTCAGAACTTGAAAGGGCACTTTTTAAACCTGTAGCAGACGGTATACCGTTGATATACCCGTAGCAGACGAAATACTCGGCAAGCGCGGGCGGCGCGGACGACCACCGCGGCGCAGCGGAGTGAGACAAGAGTGCAGGCGAGATCGCGTGACCGATTGCCGGCGTGTGATTGACTCCGGCCACACGTAGCTTTGGCTGCGCTCGGACGGAAGTTGAAACCCAGCCAAAGCAAACTGTCACCGAGACGCCGAGATTGGACGCTTCTATTTCGCGCTTTAAGGCTGCGGTCCCACGGCAGCCATCTTGAACAAGGCGTTAGTTCAACCAATAGATGGCGACACGCACCCGTGGGGTGGCCGAAACATTGGTTCACAGTGGGATGGCTCGAGCACCATCACGTTCCCCTCGTGGCCTTGCTCGCGCCGCTGCCAGCTGTGCTCAGCTAGCTCAAGTAGCGTGGCCCAGCAAACGGATGTATGCGAGAATGTCAGGCTGGGTATAAATTGTGTCTGATATAGGGAGATGCGGTCGGCGGTTGTAACGTGCTTTCGCAATAAATCTTACCAAGAAGGAATCAAATGTTGATAGACGTGTCAATATTCTATCAATGAAAATTTCCTCTGCAGGAATGCACGCTTAGTAGACTCAACCAGTGGAAGCGGACGTCGAGTAAACTGCTTCGCGATTTACGGTACTTACCTCACCATTTTAATGACGACTAAAATAACGTCACGAAATATTGTGTTTCACGGGGTCCGGAAGATGTTGTAAAGGTTGTTACATTATAGTTCGCGGAAAACAAACGCCGTTGCAATATTTTCGGAAGTACCGACACACATTATGTTGTAAGTACAGCTTAGGGAAACCATCAGAAGAAATAGGAAGACGTTTATTTGCAATGAAGACGCTATGAATGAACGGCGTTCAGCGACGGCAAGCTATGAGCGTTCGGGAATTTATAAGTTGACGTGATTGCTAACCATGGACATGCGGACAATGAAGACCAGTTTTGTCGGGAGATGGTGTTGTGGTGATGAACGGATATCGGACGACTCGTGGCAGACGAACAAGCAAGTTTCTTCTCAGCGATTGGTAAGTGTCCAGTTTCAAGCACAACACGTGGCTACCGACGTTGTCGACGTTTCGAACACTTACCGCTTTCGACAAAAGCCCTGGCACCTGGGCTAACTTTGTGGAAATACTCGAACAGTAACTGAAAACGATCCACTATTCAGTCGGTGGGTGGCGAAACGTATCCACATCTGCGGAGTCATGTACGATGCGTACTCTAAGTGGCTGGAAGTTTACTCGATGTCTGCCACGACGTCCAAACACGTCATTGACGTTCTACGGTCTATTTTACCTACTTTTGCCCTACCGAAAATACTTTTCTCTGATAACGCGCCACATCTTGCTTCAAATAAAATAAACAAGTTTTTGAAGAAAAAAAAAAAAAGGCATCAGGCATCACATTAGTGTACCATACCATTCTGCAACTAACGGGCAAGCAGAACAGATGGTGTGCGAAACGAAAACAAAATCCCTTTTGAAGCTTACGGAAGAAGCAGTTTAGTGAAGAATCGCCAGGTTCTTGTTCTGGCAGCACGCGTCGGTCTCATCTTACACGGAAAAAAACCCGCCGAAGCAATATTCGGCGGAAGAATAGCCACACCGCTCGATCTCATGATACTATCGCTTACGAACAAAGATCGAGAGATACCCACATCGGGAGTAATGGCAGTTTATTCGGTCGGACAACTCGCCTACGTGAGGAATTTCAGCGGAAGTCCGGCCTTCCATGTAAAACTTGAGTAGAAAAGGCTCTATGTTGGTTGACCAGGAGGTGTCATCTCTCGGAATAGGTTGGATATCAATGCCCTTAAGTGTAAATATAATTAAATCACAAACCTTTCTTTGTGTATTGTGTAACTGCCCTTGTACTTGATAGTAGAAGCTACGGTGGTGATCTGGACCTTTCACACCAAACTCCTTTTTCTTATTTTTCGCCTCATACTCCTTTGCGGTTTAAGTATGCTTCAAGAATCTTTTGGAACGGGGACACTTTACGTCAACGAGGCCATTTGTTCCAAGTAGTCAATCAGGGAATGCTGCTAGAAATCCGTCCCTCATATTAACGAATAAGCCGCGCTTCTGCGCAGTGCAGTTTTCCTGTTCCCCGTACAGTTGTAAAGCAACATCCTCATTGATTCTACCATATACTGTTGCGGGTGAAGAAAGTCTTTGGGTACACGATACTTGAAACAAGTCTAGCACTGTACGTTGTGGTTCAACACCCATTAATGTCGTCGTCCTTATAGAGCCTCATCATTTAATCATTACCTCGTCACCTCATATTGCTCTTCATCAACAGAAAGTAAAATAGGCTACCCTCACATTACAATCCAAGAATTGAAAAATTAAGTCGTTCAGTCCTTCAACCAGTTTATAATTTATATAATGTTATTACGTTACATTACCTCGAGACGATCGACGTCCATTGTCGATCTTCAAATACGTATACCTGTATATAAATTAGACGCACAAGGGGGGGTTGGTTGCCGAGTGCATCGTCTAGCGCACACTGAAGTCACTGGGTCCTGGGAAAGTAGCGCCATTGCCTTCCCTACGTGCTAGCCGGGCACAAACAGATACTAACATACACACGACCCAAACCTCGCAAGGCGATTGGCTAATTGTTCTAGGCTGCCATGGAAATCGCCATCTTGGTCCATTTAAATCTTCGAAGCCTCCAGGGGGTTGTTCTAAACCAGTCGCGCCAAGATCACCATGGAGCATCATCGTACTGGAAGCGTTCCCCACCAATTTAAGAGTCTTTGGCACTTCGTATGCGATCAACTTATTAATCATGCATATCTCCATGGATCTCTTACTATTTTATTGTTCATCTGGCGTATTTCAAGACAGTAAACTTATTTTTCAGTGCCTCCAAGCACCGGCCCAGCATGTGGTGGTGGTACAAATATGTGCGCTTGTTTCGCCGGTGTGTGGATAGCAAACTCTCGGTATACAATAAACGCCTCCATAAAGCTACCCGTCACCAGCGAATTTAGATAGGCTCACCAAGAACGAAGTGGTCAAGGAGAAATTGCTCATTTCACGGACCAAGATGGCGACCACACGGGCAGCTTGGCGTTACTTTCCCAGGATCCATTGACTTTAGCGCACACCAGCTCGGAGCACTGTGAGCGAAAGCTCGCGCTGCAGAACCCACCCCGCCTCTGCCCGTTTCGATCTGGAAGAGCATCGTACCGGCGTGCGGTCGTGCATCACTACTGCGTGGCGCACGTTGAAGACCCCCAGGTTTTCGGTTTTACCGCACTGGCTAAATTGCTCATCTACAGCTGAGACACCAGACGCCCACTAAGGCAGACTAACTTACGGCTGAATAAACATACAAACAACAATTTGCAATTAGACGCATAATAACAAAAAACACAGTGTGCCGCCTCTTTTCTTTGGATGCCTTTTTTTCTAAACCAGCGCAAGCTCGTGCGTTCTCTCTTTTGAGACGGTTAGAACGGTCGCACATAAAACCCGCGTTTCTCCTACCCGCCCGCGTCCTCCTCTCATTATGTGTATTTGGTTATAACTAAATAAGCTATAATAATGGTGTATTATTCATATTTACTTTCAGTTTCAATCAGGGAAAAGGAGTTTCGCGGCAACTACAGCCAATAAATGAGCTGCGCTTAGAGTATCGGCACTCTCTTCCCCGACAGTGTTGTGAACGCCGCCATTTTGGTGCTTGTGCAGAGCAGGCGCAACTGCCGATCGTCATGATTCAAAAGTGCGACTCGTCAGCATTAGATTCGGTGTTAGGAAGCTCATGTAATGTTGCTTTGCTTTGTCGCAAACTGTTTAAAGTGGGGGACGGAAAAGCGTTTCTTGTGATTTCAGATAAAGCTTCAAATAACTGGCAACCATAATTTTAAGCCATACTAAGGCCAAGCGTGGCTACTCTGAAGCGTAGCTTATTTAATAACACTATTCATGCTCTTGTTCAAGACGCTTGTAATACCTAGGGTGCCTCAATGTCCTTCTGTTTAGGGTGATGCCACCCTCTGTAGTACCCGATGCCGACAGCACGCGCTCACGGGGAAAATACAAAAAAATCGACGAAAACAAAATGTCGCCATAGCACAATCAGCACCACGAGCGCGTGCAGGGACACGCTCTTTCACGCGCTTCTGATCAAAAAATAAAAATAAAAGAGGGGGACAAAATGGCCAGATGTCGTGCTCCACCCTAAGCAAAGGGCACATGAAGTGCTCCACCTAGTAATACCTGGAGGGGCCATATCGTAAGCCCCGTGGATTCCACAAGCCACTACCTTTTGACACCTGCCTCTTCTTCATTGTTCCCGCTTGTGCCAGTAAATTAGCTACGGTTCAGAGTAACGACACTTGGCCATATTGTGGCTTAAAATCATGGTTGCCAGTTATATGAAGCTTTATCTAAAATCACAGGAAACGCTTTTCCCTCCCTCACAAATGTTTAAACAACCCGCGACAGAGCATTGTAATATTGCATCAGCTTCCTGGCACCGCATCTAATGCGGTGGAAGTCGTACTTTTAGATCACGATGATCGGCAGTTGCGTTTGCTCTGAGCAAGACCCGAAATGGCGGCGCCCAAAACAATTTTGGGGAACGGAGTGCCGATACTTTAAAGCTCATTTAGTGACTCTAGGCATAAAGTGAACTCGGGTGTATTCTTTTCCTCTTCGTCTTCATTGTTTATTGATTTCAATCATATCGAATAATGAACACATTATATCACGCTACGCTTCTGTAAATATTGGTCTTCGATTTATTAGCCTGACCCAGTACTTAAACCATTCAGTTATCGATAGTAAATCTTCCAATATATTTTTTAAATGTGAGGGTAAAAAGACACGGAGATTGATGATGATACAGACGCCAACGCCGCCCTCGGAAATTTTTTGAACATTAGAAATCAGCAGTTTGTCTGCCATCCGCCAGGTAGCGCAACAAAACACCCAAACAGTTTTTAATTGTTTTTAAAATTAGTTAAGCTCTACACCTATTAAGAAACCAAAGCAATATCATTGTGAAAATTTAATACATCGCAATGTATATCTATTCCAAACTATAAATGTTATTAAATGCCAATAAATCTGTTTGATGTGCAAAACAGATATGCGTCAAAAACAGGTAAGTTTGAAGGGCTCCTGGAGCGTTATGACTTTGAAAATGAAAAAAAGCCATCGTCCACCTCTTGGGCAACCATTGTAGCTCTAAATTTTATAAAAGATATTATCATAGTTTAATTATTTCTTCAGCGGCATTTGAACTACCATGACACGAAGCACAAAAAAGTGCTACGTTTGATATAAAATATCTAAACAAAAAAAATTTACACAACATTAAATTTTTTTCTGCATATTACCAATTATAAGCACTACATCTGTAGCCAATTTCATTGCCCTAGCTCTTGTCATTAAAAACATATTTGTGCGGAAAAATGTCAATTTTAGGGCAATATTTGGAGGGAGGAAAAAAACAAAGTAGTGCAAATATCAAAAAAGTGGATCGTTAGATTCTGCTCCGACATCATCTTAACAAAACTGCTATATTGGAACCGTGCTATCTTTAATGGATCGTTCATAAAACATGAACTAGCCGAGCAAGTGAGGGTCCGCGCCATCATATTCGCAACGCTACAAATGCGCATGAACAGTAAAAACCAACACATACATAATATCAAATGAAAGAGGATTGCATTGCCTTTCAAATGACATCAATCCCAAAAAGCAGTATTTAAAAGGAGATGAGTAATGGCCTGCCGAAAAGTACCTAAATTGCCACATTCAGTGGGACCGTGGCCTTAAGGGTCGTTTTTACCGAGATTGGACGCTTCAATTTCACGCTTTAAGTGTCGTTTTCAATATTGTGACGTCGCGGTCTGCTGATTGCTCGACGCTGTGTCGTCCTTTTAGTTTACGCTCCAACCGCGGGTGCAGTATTCGGCGCTGGTGGCGGCCTTTGCTCCTCCGCCCATTGGCCATAAACTCTCCCAATATACGGCTCTGCACAGCAGCAGGGCGCCGGTAAAAGGAACACGGGGGCACGCGTTCGGCTACATCTGCTCCTCTCGACGCCGACGAACATGGCTGCGCCCTCAGCATCTACATCGTCGGCGGCCACAACCTCGGCAGTAGTGAAACCTGCCCATCCTTGCAAGTACACCACAGACACTGGAAGCGGATCCGCGTTCGCAAAGCGGTTGCGAACGCGGTTGTATAAAGATCCAGTACAATCGCACTCGCACTCGATGACATCAAGTGCGCGTGCAATTCTACGCCGCTTTGGGAACGCGGATCCGCTTCCGCAGGCAGCGAAATCCACCATCGTTGTCAAGTCTCAGAAGACACGAGGGGCGAAACGAGCAGTGGCGGAACGCGCTAGGAAACAGAAAAAGCATTTCGAAAGCGTGAGGCCCAAGCGGGTCGCGATTTAAAGCGTCTCAGGCGGGAAGAGGACGAGGCCCTTCGACAACGCTAGGCGGAAGCAATACGCGGGCGGCTTGCTTTAGCATTCACAACTCACAAGAAGTGTTTGGGTGTCCTCGAACTTTTTTTTTTTTATTGATTTTTAGAAAAAAAAATTAAAATCAAAACACATCAGCTTTCTTTTTTTTTTTTTTTTCCACTCTGCAGCAATACAGAGGGAGGGACTGTGGGGGTAAAACAAGCTGCCTTTAGACAGCTTGGCAACTCCACGGCTTTAGGTTCGACATTAGCTAATCCGAAGGAGGCATCCACACAGAATCCTATAGCATCAGATATTGTAGGAAAGGGCATGCTTAGGGCTGAAGCGGACTTTATAATGATCGCAGCCCCTGCTCCAGCACGTCGTAGAAGCCAGAGATCCCACAAGCGCAGCCATCGCGCATGCATTGGTCATGCGGCTTCAAGCGCATTCTGATAAGTGCTTTGGTACTTTAGATGTTTTTCTAATTTTTCGATCTGCTACTGATTTAGGTGTTTCAACTAATTTCCTTGGCTCTTTCACGATCGAAGACAGCACCTGTACATTTCAGAAATTAGTTCTTAGTCCCTTTTTGCGCTCAGGGGTGTATGCTTAAACAAGAGACGCTTGGCAACATTGTACGACAAACAGCGAACGTCCTGGCCGGAGAAAAGACCGCCTCACCTCGGCGCGCGGTTCGAGGTTAAGCCGGAATCCCACCTGCGAAGGTCTATAGATACCGTCGGTTTCTTTGGTGTCGTCAATAAAAGGCTTGCGTGACGTCCTAGCACCGTGCCCGTGGTCATTTCTACTTGTTCTTACGGAGAACAACAAATTCGGAGGTGCATAATGTACGTGGGAAAAGGTAGGCACTCAGAATCAAAGCCACTGTAATGGCCGATGGTGTGACGTCATTGAAAAAAAAAAAAAACCGGCAAGAGCAGTGAACAGGACACCTGCATTTTACGCTGATGCTTTGATTGGATGACAAGAGGTACGTCACCTATCTTTGCACAATGCGCCTGTTGATCCAATTATACGACTCAATGATAGGTGCGTCTTGGAAAAACAAAACAAAACACGCTTTATTTTTACTTTTACAGCACGGGGTCGTCAATGACAATGCGTGTTTCAGGGTGGCCAGCACTGGTTTCCTGTCCGGCATTCCCGCAGTTCGTCTCGCAGTCTGCGATGGTAGGGAACTTCTGACAGTTGTGAGGTCCAGTCTCCGACGGGATGTTCTCGCACTGCCCAGATGTCGCGTTGTACTGGGCTGTGGAAGTCACGATGTGGTTGGGGTCATTTTCACCCGGATTGGTGCAAGCTGTGGGGGAGCAAATTGAATGACAGAAAAGGTTATTTTCATGGCATTTACTCAAAATAAAGAACGCACACATACACTGCTATACTCCGTTTGGCCAAGGCCGACAGCATGCAACCGAGGTTACGACTCGTTGGAGCGAATCGAGCAACGCCAAAAGTGCCTCGTCATGGCGCTATCACCGGCTATAGGCAACACCACCTAGACAGAAGGCCTCCGCATGGTCTCCTCTTTCTCTATGAAACGTCATCAGAGTCGGATCGCGCTAACTCGGCTATTGGGCCCGAGCCCGACCTTCAACGCGCTGATTGGCCACGAGCCGCAGCCGAACACTGACGCAGCACTCGTGCCCAATCTCTCGCCTCGATCGATCTGACTATGATGACGCGTGTGGAGGCCTTCTGTCCAGGTGGTGTTGCTATAGGCAACCTGCAATGCTGTTTGGTTTGGCGCCATCTGGCGACTGAAGCAAGAAATATTGGGTACCCCAGGGAGTGGCGGCTGCATTGTTCAAACGTGAGCTTTTACTCTGGTGGCGCTGCTTAGCCTGGTGTCTAAAGCAAGAAATACTGGGTATCCCAGGACGCCGTGATCGCGTAACATGCCAGTATACAGCGGAAGCTACTGCCCTGGCGGGCCAATGGGAACGTGACTGCGTATCACCTAATCCGAAGAAGCATCAGGCTTTTCGCTGCGTCACGCTCCAATATTTGTGCGTTGCGCTCGTATACGTCGCGCATTTCAAAGCCTTCGGCACGCAATGTCGGGCTTATCGTTCACACTTTGCCAATTAAGCTACAACGAGACAGGGTTAACCGTGGGGTCTCCCTCTGCCGGCGCCGCCTGGCCATTGCCGGCTGCCTATAAACCTGCCACGCAAAGTAAATTCCCCGTAGACGGATAAATGGATGGATGTTAATGGCTACACCCTTTGTAACAGGTGGTAGCTTGAGCCAACTAGCCTAAGTCTGAAAAGACAAACGGACCGGCGCTTCTCCTTTCTTTCTTCCTCTGCGTGATTGGTTTTACCGGTAAAACACGCAAAAACGACGAGCACCTTGAGGATGCGCTTTTGGTGCGACTTGAGTGGCTCCATTAGATTTGTTTGATCGATAAAAAGGAACGAAATTGTAGCGAAAACGTTATTTTGGCGTTCACTACAATTATATTTATTGCACGCTGTATTAACGTGAAGGTAAAATCCTATTGTAAGCAGGTTTAGATTGGAGTTATAGGTTGTTCCGATTATGCAATATTTCACTTAGCGGTCGTGGCAGTAACGCGCCTGCATAAGGATACACGTCAGTTGAAAGTGGAGGAACGAACTGATCTATAAAAAAATATAAAAAAAGACACCTAAGCACTTCTTATGAGTTGTGAATGAGAAAGCATGTCGTTCTTCCGCACTCTCAACCACCGCACGTTTCGCTAGTGCGGTGGTTGCGGCCGATGGCCGAGCGCGCCCTCTCGTGCAAGTGGCCGCGCGGCGCATAGCTCGGCCGTGCAGCCTCTCCGGAGTCTGCCCGTGCGGGCTCTGCCAACACCACCTAGACAGAAGGCCTCCGCACGCGGCATCGCAGTCGGATCGATCGAGGTGTGAGATTGGGTACGAGTGCTGTGTCAGTGTTCGGCTGGGGCTCGTGTCCAATCAGCGCGTCGAAGGTCAGGCTCGGGCGCAATAGCCGAGTTAGCGCGATCCGACTCTGATCACGTTTCATAGAGGGAGAGGAGACCATGCGGAGGCCTTCTGTCTAGGTGGTGTTGCTCTGACCAAGGGGCTCTGGCCAAGGAACTCTGACCAAGGAACCCTGACCGAGGGACTCTGACCAACACTATACATATACCTATAGGCTTCCGCACGCGTCATCACAGTCGGATCGATTGAGGTGTGAGATTGGGTACGAGTGCTGCGTCAGTGTTCGGCTGGGACTCGTGTCCAATCAGCGTGTCGAAGGTCAGGCTCGGGCGCAATAGCCGAGTTAGCGCGATCCGACTCTGATGACGTTTCATAGAGGGAGAGGAGACCATGCGGAGGCCTATTCTGTCTAGGTGGTGTTGCTCTGACCAAGGGACTCTGGCCAAGGAACTCTGACCAAGGAACCCTGACCGAGGGACTCTGACCAACACTACCTATACAGAAGGCTTCCGCACGCGTCATCACAGTCGGATCGATCGAGGTGTAAGATTGGGTACGAGTACTGTGTCAGTGTTCGGCTGGGGCTCGTGTCCAATCAGCACGTCGAAGGTCAGGCTTGGGCCCAATAGCCGAGTTAGCGCGATCCGACTCTGATGACGTTTCATAGAGGGAGAGGAGAGCATACGGAGGCCTTCTGTCTAGGTGGTGTTGGCTCTGCTGGCTCTGCGGCCAGCGGCTCCCTCTGACCGGCGGCCGCGCCACCGTACCGCCATGGTGAGGGCTTCTCTGGTGGCGGTCCTTGGAACTGCGCCGCGCGGCTGCCAATGGGAGCCTATCCATCAGAGCGCCGCTACGGACAACAGGCTTGGCTCCATTGGAACAGGGGAGTTTATGTGCTGTTCGGCTTGGCTTCAAGAGCTGATGACCTCCATGGGACAGTTAATGCTTTTGCATTAAAAAGCAGAACAAAAACGATGACTTCTAATTTATGCAGTGCATTCTAACCTCCGTAGCCTGGGTGCTCTGGCACAGATCCGGGGTGCTCTGCCAGAGATCCCCATTGCATGAGTGATGAGACGTTCACCATAGCAAACGTTCACCCTTCGCTGAATTAGACATTCGATCAAACGGTCCGCAATGAAATGTAGAATGGGGTACACTTATACGTCTGAAACCGTTCACCTACTTTCAGGGTAGGCGCAAGTGTGCTGTGGTCCGGCGGCGTCGGACCCCGAAATCGAGTAGAACAAAAGAACCGCATTAACCAAATGCAAGTCGGGTAAAGAGCTGCCCTAGATGTCACACTTTCGAATTCAGGTTTGCGTACAATATGGGTAGAGCTCATTGAGAGGGCGGTCCCTTATACTGAAAGCTCCTATCCGAAAGTACCATTCACATAGTGGCGTTTTACTAGGTTTGTCATTGTGTATTGCGTCGAGCTACGAAGGCCATTTATCAGCTTAACAAAGCGAACAAACGATGAGACACCTGGCTGCCACAGTAACTTCCAGTCGTATCGTGACTCAGGTCTATGCAACGTTCTAATACACAAAGTAAAACGCCGTATGCGAATCGACCTATGAAAACAATTATCCTCTAGGCAATACTAAAACACTCATTTCAATCACAATACCAGAAATATTCCACTATAATTTTGTTCTAGTGTATTTAGGAGATTTTTGTTTTCAGCGATGTCTGCGAATAACGACAGCAAGAGAGGACGCTGAGGCGCTATCACGTCACGCTATATAATACTTAACTTGAATTTTTAAGCCTTATGGCCAAACTCCACGAGGCCAATAACTTACAGTCAAATCTGAATTCAAGGTAGACATCGCAATCAAGTTGCTGAGTAGCCGGCATCGGAAATGTGCCTTAGATTACATTCTAAGGAAGTAAGGTTGCAGACCAGTCAAAAAACAATGTGTACAGGTTGCGGGTCAAAATACACTCACTGCACATTACGACGAAAATGAGCGCCAGCTGGACGATCGTCTTGAAAGTGCTCACAAAGTTAGTTGCCATTCTTTCGGCTCCTGGTGCGTCTGTCAAAGAAACAGGACAGACGATGGCTCTACGGTGATGCGCTTTGCCTTTCATACAGTTTACGAACTATGCAGTCTCCAGTCCGCGTGACGATATGATGGAAAGAAACTATTGAACTTCTTATTAGGAAAACTAGTGTAAGAATGTTGTCCGGACTGCGGTCATGCCAACTATGACTGTCAACTTCAAGGAGTCATTGACCGTTTACCTCCTGTTACTCTTACGCCCTCAATAATACCATACCTTTGACCTAAGCAGTTTCTCGCTACCACCGCTAGGGGATACTTTTAGTCTTCTGGGTGGCCAAGGGAGCATGTCAAGCCCACTTTCTGCGTCTGGTGCCCGCCCTGGCTCTGCCCGCGCCTCCCATTGACCAAACTCTCTGTATACACGGCTCTGCCCGGAGCTTGCTTTCCGCTCACCATCAGAATTGCCGAGGCCACAGGAAACACTCCTGCATTGTTAAATAGCTTTGGTTGATATACATACCCAAACTTTCTTCATCTCATTGGCAGCAGGAACTAATGGGACGGCATAAGTTGCTCAGTGGAGGGCTCAAAGAACACACCCTGAACGACTGCCCCGACTATACCATGACGAACGGCAGGGTCTACAAGACACAAAGAGCAAAATAAATGCTCGTCCCTTCTGTTTCCTTTGTGTTTAGCGCCTGGAATACATTTAACCGATCTACAAAGACATCCCAGTATCTGACACAGCTTCTTGCTAGAACTAGACTGTCAACTATCATAAGGTGTCTTTATTTGTTTGTGTGCGTGTGTGTGTATGCGGTGTGTGGGTGAGTTCTGGCATCATCCTCGTTGTGATTTTTATCTTCACAATCGTTTCATTCTGCTCTCTAATTTATATACTGTATAGACGCTTTACACACGCGCCAGAATACAGCCGCCATTGCTGGCCTTCTCTTGTTTTACCGAGATACCGAGCCACTGAAATTGGTGTGGACGAGCCTCCATAAAGGCCAATGCTGGGGAGAAAGACAGAGTAAAATCTAGGATGGCAATGACCTAGCCTGCTATGGTAATAATGAAGTGAAGTAAACGTAATAAGGGGAAACAAAAATTGAAGGTCAGTTATGGCGGCGCCCATGCACAGCTGCTGCAAAGCGTCTATATATACAGTTTTCCTATTTCCCTAACCGAAGTCGAGGGTAGCAACTCATAAGAAACCGCTCTGGCAAAGCCCACTGTCCCCCTATCATCAACACCAACCAATAAAGCGCTGCAAGGTTGCCAATACGATAATCTCCACACCTTAAAAGCGAACACTTTTAGTACAATACACACACCTTGCAGCACGTTTTAAACACGATAAGAATGAATAGCGTTTCTACTAGAAGGCGAATTGTTTGTGTTGATCCTCGTAAAAATCCACCTTCTTTCAATATTCGTTCGCCATCTCACAAAACCGGAGAAGTCAACTAACAAGCTCTTCGCAGCGCGGGAATTGGTCACGCTCACGTTACAAGGGTGCTTGTCGAAAACCAGACTCATACGTAACGTGTTACATGTAACGCGTTGCTTGTATCGAGTTACTTTTTTGTTAGAACGAAGTAACGATTTTAATACTTTTAAACAGAAAAACGAGTACCGTATTTGCTTACTTTTTAATGGAGTAACGACTGAAGGTATCTAGTTCCTTCTGGAGAAGAATACGGGCAACACAAGTTGTCAACCCAGTTCTATCACCCCAGGTCGCACCTGTGATTTTCAGGGAGAAAAAACATGTTATAAACAATAAAAGCCGCTCACAAGGTACTTTACTAATGCCACAGTTCCATAATTCACCGTGGTGACGTGCGCGTCACCGAGGTTCATTATGGGATGTTTCTCATAATGCACCGCGCGGTTACGCCGACGGCGACAGCGACGCCGGCGCCGCTCAAGCCGGAAACAAACACCTAAAAGCTGAACTCTAAAAAAAAAAAAAAAAAAAAAAAGAATACGCAATCTTGAACATTGCGATTGATCACTCCTGGCTGTTGCATGACTGCTCGGCAAGAACATTTTCTGGTGTGGATCAACGCCCGCCAAACGCTCGTTTTCGCGGAATCGTTGCCGCCTGGTAGGGCAAGGATATGATACAAGTTAAGGAAAAACAGGAAACCTACAAAATTAAATTTAATCTGTTTTTGAGTCCCCTCGTTTTTTCTTTTTTTTTACTCTCTGGCACATCCGGTTAGGTGAAAATAAGTCTATTTTTGATACCGGTACTTGCGCAAACTATGGAAATAGCTGCGACGCAAAACATGCGAGGAAATAGTCTGTAGGGTTAGTGAAAAAAATATCTGAATGTATAGGCTTCTGCGCCGTAGCTTTGGTCTCCCTGCAGTCAGGATTTGAAAGGAACAACTTCGTCGTGGATACTTCATGCATCGGTTCATGATACTGTTGCTATGCAAGGCATCCGTTGTTGATTAAAGTTATTTTCTAGACTTGTATGTGACGCGATTTATGTAACGCGCTGTTCGTATTTAGTTATTTTTTCCTTTAACGAATAAACAAAGTAGGTACTTATGAAGCATAGAATTCTTTCTAACGCTACCCCCGTTCCCAAAATTGTGTTCATCGGTCCGTCCGCCCACCCATGCGTCTGTCCGTGCATTTTACGCTAAATTTAGCGGGGAAATTGGCGTCACGTGACGACTTCTGACGTACTGTGAGCTATACACCTTGGGGAAACTGAAAGTATGTGACCTCTACGTCAACGCAGTTTCCCCGGTAAATTTAGAGGGAAAATTCGCGTCTTGAGGCCAAAACATCAATTCAGTTTCCCCGCTAAATTTAGTGAAAAATCGACGTCACGTTATCTATACACCAATTCAGTTTCCCGCTAATTTTAGCGGGGGCAAATTCACGTTTTGCAATCTGGACACCAATCCAGTTTCCCCGCTAAATCCAGAGGGAGAAATTGACGTCACGTGACCTGACATCACGTGACGTTTATACCTGCTCACTTTCTCAGCTATGTTTAGCGCGGAAATATGCATCACGTGGCCGGCCAATTCCCCAACCAACTCCCTATAATGCACTTCATGCATTCATGTGACTTTGAGTGTGAAGGTCGCTGGCAATACTTTAAAGTGAAGCTGAAGTTCCTAAAATCTGATCGGAGTTTTTTTTTTTTTTGTATCTCATAAATCGGAATATCATGTTCGTCTTTCCCCAAGATGTAACTGAACGCGAAAGAACACGAAAAAAAAAATTCCGATCAGTCGTTACGTCTAACTGGGATCTTTCAGCCGCCAAGCGCGTGTCGCTCGTGTGAGCAGCGCGTACGTACAATTGCAGGTTTGACAGGTTTACCCTATTTGTATGTTTAGAAGTCCTCAGCCCAGCTTGCGATAACCTCAGCACAGCACGCAAATGTTCGCCGCTTCGAAAAGCGAGCCAATCTCCCGCCATAAGCACGGACACTGAAAATGGAACCGGCTAGGAGCCCCTTTTTCTGAAAGGTCTATACTCCCCCGCAGTGACACCAGTAGTTACGTATTTTGTTTTTACCTTTTTTTAAAAACAGCAAGAGTACGGACATTCTGAAAACTCCTAATATGACGTCACGCTCAACGGAATTTTGAAACTAATTTTCTGCAGCATCAGTGCACCGAATAGAAACATAATCTTGATATTCAAGATCCTGGAAGCCGAATGAAAACAATTCAAGTGTATTTCCTGAAATACAATACCGCTTCAGTTTCCTATTAAGAGAAGTACGAGTAGCGTAGTTTTGTTACATTTTGATAAACTAAGAAGTAGCGGTAGTCATTTAGTTCTGCTTGGGAACGTGTACAAAACGAGTACACAAATTTTAGCTCCCATTCCAGCTCGCTCTCGCAATTCGCATTACCTGAAAACGCTATACTCCGTTTGAGACTTGAAGTTCCACTTTCAACGCGAGCTTCCTGCCCTTGCTAACTCAAGTGCGAACGCGCAGGCACGCGCAACCAAAGGACTGCGGACGCCATCGATCTCGCACTGAAGGCAGAGATTCTTGTCTCAGCTTAAGGATGAATGGAGAATAGATAGACCACAAAAATGTGCACAAGGTACGTCAGTATATAGAGAGTATTCAGTGGCTGCCATAGCTGTGTGCGCGACTGTCCAGCACGTGAGGACGGCGAGCCTCCACAGCTCTTTTGCAACGTGCATTCTACACCATGAATATTCCCGATTTCTGCAGCCTAGTAATGTGAGGTCGTTCTGAGCATATGCTGTGAAAAGCGCCCTAAAATATTCCGTCCGGTGAATACCACCCTATACCCAGTCATTCACACATGTACGCGTTAAATGACAAAAAAAATACTAACGAAAAAATGTGGGAAGCGGCTACTGCTTTAAATAATCGACACGCTCACGGTCACGAGGAAATGACGGGTTACTTTCAACCTGACGTAAGGTGTTACTTTTGAATCGCAGTGACCAGCAACGTACCAAATTACTTTTACTTTTCGTGCGTAACGAGTGACGGTAATTACCTACTTACTTTCAGCAAGGTGCGCATGTCTGGCGCACACAAAGAGCGTTGCCGTGGCCAAGCATTGCACTTAGATTTTCTGGGGGCACTTTGGACGGGAAGCTATAACTTTTCAGTGATTTCTAGGCCCACGTAAGCCGGCAAAAATATATAGTATAAACTTACGGTTGATACCCGAGGATTTATTCCAGTTGTGAGCTGAATTCTGGTTATGACATGAAAGATTCTTGTGGGAGTCTTCATTATTAATTTTTTTTTTAAATATAATTGTCTTGCGATTGATATTAAAATAAGCAGGAATAACGTGTAGCGCTTTAGAAGGCCAGGGAAAGTGTGGAATGATTTTGTTAGTTTCGGCTTCAACCAGACACGTAGCTTGTTTCGCGGGGGGGGGGGGGGGGGGGGGGGCCTGCCCATGACAAAATGCTGTATGAGGTGGAGGGGGGAGAGGAGGTCCCAGCAAAATGGAAGATTTCGGGGGGGGGGGGGGGGGGGCCAGGCCCCATGGGCCTCTCCCCTGGCTAGTCAGCCCCAAAGCAGACAACACCACTTGTAAATGGCATTTTGTCCGCTGTGTGGCAGCCGCTGCTTTAGGAGGATGGTCTTCACCTAGCAACCTTCAGTTGCTAGGTGTTACGGCACGGCGTCGCTCCCCAGCCAATCCTGAGCGGCCTCCGTTGCCATGCACCCTACCGGATGGTCTCTTGAAAAATGCACCCCGTCGCCATCTGTCGGCGCTTGCAGAAAGTGTTTTCTAGCCATTTTCTATAGCCAGTGGGACTGTGGCGCCATCCCGTGGTGACGTTGCGAACGTGGGATTCGTGTGCTCCAAACCAGTCCAAGGTCAGAGCATGTGTTAGGGAAGTAATGCTAACGTAATAATAAAAAGAAAGGAAACACTTATCGAGACGTTTGCCTCCGAACGGCCGTGGTGGCGAGACCAGCGAACCGGTTTGAATCTGCTGCTCTGGCCGTGTGTCCTGTGCTAACTCTTATCACCGGTCAGTTTGGTATTCCCGTGTTTATTTGTGTTGGTTCCCACATTACACGCGCTCGATTGGACGAGCCCGTGCGTGCTTTGCAAGCCTAACGAGCCGAAGGCGCTTTCCCGGAATGCCGGGAAAAGCTTGAAGCCAGTTGTGAGTTAGCGCTTGTCCTGTCTGCATGTTCTGTC
Source organism: Ixodes scapularis (assembly GCF_016920785.2). Lineage (NCBI taxonomy): Eukaryota > Metazoa > Arthropoda > Arachnida > Ixodida > Ixodidae > Ixodes > Ixodes scapularis. Next base: position 130,764,888 of record NW_024609879.1, on the reverse strand, counting down.
CTTTGTCTAACCTTTGCGCTTTCATGCATATCCAACTAGGCCACCTCAATATCTTAGTTGTCGAGTTAATTATAAGTCAACATGACCTCATGTATAATCTATGTAGGATCATGTGCTAGTCGTGCGCGTTGGCAGCCGTTCTCTCTCAAGAAAACAAATGCCAAGTGTCGATTCATCAAAAAAAAAAAAAAATCGGCCGGTGGATTTGTGCCGGGCGACTTCGACGGGCGCGGCATTGTGATCGTTGTCTGCCAACATTCGTGGGACATTCCAGAAAAAAAAAAAAAAACACGCTTATTTGATCCTGTTGCCTCCATTGTTTGCTTCTCTCTTAAACCTATCACGGTGCAGCTAACCCATGACCCGAATCGCTACTTTGATTAGACTGATAGCATTTGTACCGATCAGCGGAAGCGGCAAAAATGTGGAGCAAAGCGCGCCCGAGCGCTCTGTACTCAGTTTAGTTGGGCTTTTCTCAGGGTGACGGGGCCAGCGGTGCGCGGCGTAGTGGACGACGTCGGCACGATCAGGTTCGGAGCCTGAATCTGGGACGATGCAAAGGGCTATAACCACTATGGCGATGATGCGTGCCCGTGGTCAGCGTGGCAGCCATGTATCTGAACCGCTGCCGATTGGCCTGCCGCTTCTCTCCAACCCTCTAATCAATCAATTGTCCATAATACGTCACTGAGCTTAAATGCATGGCTTGTTTTTGTTACCTAAATTTGATAATAACTCCCAAAATAAATCGCCTTTTAAAGGCCCTGTCACACTGAGGCGACAGTTGGACAACTCTATCCGGCAACACGGAAAAATCGTGTTGCCGGCGACCCTGTCACATCGAGGCAACAACAACAGTCGGGCAACATGTTGCTGCCGCCCGGCAACCGTGTTGCCCGATTTGTTGTCCGACAACCGTGTCACACCGCGCTGACGGCGAGGAGAACACGGGGAACACTCCGCCATCTTGAATGTTTACCTTCGTTCGTGTGCAGCATGGAATCATTGGAAATGTGACTCTACAAAGTGCTAGTGCGTTCGAAGGGCCGGAAATTACCACGGTACGACATCAACCAGCGACTGTGATTAGAACGCTTGACGCGGGGAGTATCTTGCGCTCTTTATTTTATCAAAATGTTCCTCATTCGCTGACAAAGCAGATAACCTTAACCGAGGAAAGTGACATTGCTGATATATGTTTGGGATTTACGCCACCGTATGAAGCGTTTCTGTCCGGTTCTTTCCTTCATGCAATTCCTTTTTCTACTGTAAAGTTGAGTTAGCACCGGCAGTACCCCAAAGCGCCTTTTGTAGCGCGGTGTTGAGCAGAACTGACAGTGCTTCAAAACTCCGACACCGACATGATCGGCCTTCGTAACAATCGGTGGAATAAATATTTTTCAACACTATCTATTTGCCTACCGCTTGCTATGTGATCGCTTCATTCGCCAAAACGTCCAGGGTATGTTTAAAACAAATCAGGTGTTTGATGGCGCCTGTTCCAGGTTCCAAGCACCAACAATCATGATCAGAGTAGTTGTTTTAATGCTTCGACTTTTCATCTTTGGTTTTCTGGATTACTTTTATTATACTTTATCAGCGGGTGAGTAGGCATGCAATTTTATTTCACTATCAGTAATGTGAGCTGGTCTCTCGGCAGTTCTAATTTCAAAACCAGTCTGAACGTTCTCGACCGTGGCTGTGACCATTGCGAAAATTGCTTTCCGTAACTACGCAGCAAAAACATTAATCAAAAATATTTTAGCGGCACGCCAGTTCTAATTATTGTTAAATAACACTTTCCAAGCCTTTATTTGAGTAAGACGTTATTGATAGGGGACTAACTCTACCATCGAAGCTATCTATGTTGTCGTGTTGCCGGCCCGAAATTCGCTCAGCCAGCGATCAGGGCAACACACGTTGTCCAACACGAGTTGCTGCTGTTTTTGCTGCCGAAAGCTTTCATACCGAGGCAACATTTTAGTCGTCGTCCATGTTGCCGCCATGTGACAGTTTTGTCGGACAGCACGGTTAGCGAGCAACAAGTTGCCCGACTGTTCGACAACGTGTTGTGTTGCTGTTGCCGTCGTGTTGCCTCAGTGTGACAGGGCCTTAAGGAAATGAAGCTTTTCCTCCGTGTTACGTTCAATGAGCTTCATCTCACAGCACATTTTAAACCAGTCCAATAATCATTAGAGGGACCCCTAAAATGACTCTTAGGGCGTCGTCTCAGAAGGGTATGACAAGGGGTATTAATCAACCTTGTTACCCGTTAAGGTTTCGCAATCACGCTTCGTATACCCGTCAGTGAAGCAGTACGGAACACTCTTTGTGACTGTTTCCGGCTGTAAGCTATGCTGTAAAATAGCGGGGTCACCAGCGTAAAGCTGTTTACGAGATCCCCGAGTTCCGTGACACGACAGTGCCATGAATCAAGTTAAAAATACATATTTTTTTCCACATTCCGCACCACGGATCTTCAATGTACAAAAATAAAAATGCCTGATGGGTTGTTCTAGTTCCCCGAAAGCCGCGCATCATAACAGCTGCCAGATGTTTCTATAATCGGGGGCAACTTTCTGTGCCAATGCTGTGAAAGGTTTTGGCAAGCGTGCCCTCTCCCAGATTGAGCGCGGATGAAAACTCTGCACGCGCTCTTCCTTTGTCCTCGGAAACGCTATGGAAAGCTGCCCCCGAGTGAAGTTTTATTAGTTTTTCGAATACTGAAAATATTCTTTTTTTTTTATTATTATTTCTTTCCCGAGAATAAGGTCAAGCCACCACGGATTAAAATGCGTAGTGCGTTAACAATATAAAAGGCGCAGCTCATCGCCGTACTAATGAACTGTCCTCTTCCAAGAGGAGTCATTGCAAAAACTGAAGAGAATGGCAGCTTGCAAGGTGGTGCTCCTTTTGGCGCTCAGTGCTGTCCTGGTTTGTGGTAAGAACTTTTCGTGCATATGCATTACCTAATCTGGTGTTCAATTCGGGTGTCTTACGATGTTGTGCATGGATAATTCACGAAGCCTGTTCATCGTCAACTTGCGCTTGTGATGTCTTGAGGTTGCAACTGCACACCATGTTGGTCTTGAGGAACTTGCCTATGAAGGTTCAAGTCCAAAGCATTATCGTTAAACATAAAGACGCTTCTGGCATTCAAGAACGTAATTTGCAGCGTCGGTTGGCTCCATAAGGCAGGTTTCGAAGACGCCAAACTCTTCCACGCAAGATTCGCGTAGTCATGCTTGTTGCTCGACTTTACTTGTAAAAGACGATGCAGGATATCACTCAGTTCCAGATTACCACTAGGCTTCATGGGGAAGGTCTAAAGTTCATACCTCTAACAAAACGCACACACGTACAAAAAAAAGAAGAAAACTCACCAAATGAACTTGTGACATCGAACACGCCAATATAAATTTTAATTCGATAAAGTCACAGTATAGCCCAGAAACAAATTTACTCCTTTAACAGTTTTGCTTCTTTGTATTTCTTTGATTTCAGAGACTGTGACGGCCGCTTCTCAGCACACGTGTGCCTATCCTCAAAGTATGTATACTAATTTTTTGTCCTTAATTCCCTGGTTTTCTACATTTACTCCCTTCAACGGAACGTGGCTTATTTAGAGAACAAATCACGTTTGGTCGAACGATCAGTGTTGAAATGAGCCGCGGCGACGTCAAGAATTTGGGGGTTTTACGTGCCAAACCAACGGCGGGCATCTGGCACGCCCCAGCGGAGGACTGAGGATTAATTTGGACCACGTACCTGGGGATCTTTTGACGTGCAATCAAAAGCTCGGTTACACGGCGCCTCCTCCGCCGCGGCGACGTGCTGCACCATAATTTATAACCTACCGCCAGAAATATAGAAAGATAACGCAGTCTTGGCATGGACTGCTGCTAGAGCTATAGATGATGCACACGCGCTAAGCCTGAGTCACGTGCTCATGTTCATTCATCACACAAGGGTTCAATAAAGTCATGATGAGGAAATAACCTGAAAATACTCTTCAGGCATGTTCGAAGTATGGTTGCTTCATACCTGTGCATGCTTCGAATATACTGCGGACGGTTTTTGTGTGACCAGTGAGACAGGACCACCCTATACAAGGATGGAACACGCCTCGGGTAGTGTTCGTAGAACGTCGTTTGTACGGTGTATGGGCAGTTAAGCCTCGATTTAAAGCAAGGAGCCCGTCATATATATTGTGTCTCCCGAATAATCCACGCTCAGAACATCGACACTCTACATGACCAGAATACCTCGTGGACGCCGCCTTTTTGTTTCGTCTCCCAGCGCAGAGCGGGCGCCTTTGGGGATCCTTAAGATTCGGAAGTGGGACTTGCTGATCTCTATGTTTTGTTTTATCCTAGGGGACCGCGGTCGCAAACGTCCGGCTCGTCCAACAGCACCTGGAATAAAAAAAGCCTCCACATCGCCTCCTCTTCCTTTATGAAACGTCATCAGATTCGGATCTCGCTAACTCGGCTATTGGGCCCGAGTCCGACCTTCGACGTTCTGATTGGACACGAGCCCCGGCCGAACACTGACGTAGCACTCGTGCCCAATCTCAGGCCTCGATCGATCTGACTGTGGTGACGGTGCGATCACGGTTCGGAGGCCTTCCGCTTATCTAGGGGATGTTGGATCGTCGCAAAGGGCGCTGCTAATGTTTCCTTCTTAATGTGGACAACTAAAATATGTGGAGGTGCATTTTAGATTAGATAGTTGTTGCCTTATCGAGACGTGAAGATTTCAAACGCCAAAAGCATCGCTTCTCCCTCCGATAACGAAATCTTTTAAGAATTACTTCGCACGTCGAGTAAACAATGCGCCAAACTATTTTCCTTTTGAGGCATGCAAACAATGTACGATACAATGTCCTGAGCTTTTAGCGACGAGAGGCTGCCCTGCATAGGGCTGCCTTACCATTTATGCTGAATAAAATAATGTTGTCAGCGATTTTTAATTGAGCTTCGGATAACTGACAACAAGGAGTTTAGGCAACAAGATGTCAGAAGCGGTGATGTTCTGAAGTGTAGCTCCTTTAATGGCTGTAAATTATTATTTGTTTCGCGATATATATTTTTTTTTCGGTTGTGCCTTTTTTTTCCTAAATCCAAATATATTTTTGATGCATTCCTGGGATGCACCCGAAATGCCGGATTTATCCTGTTACTATTATCAAGTAGTTGTTTATTTGTTTCGGGCGCAAAAACGTAAACTTTGACTTCTTACCGTGAGTACACACTTTTCGGTAAACAAATACCGCAAAATTAATTAAGATCGTGTTTTTTTTTTGTTCCTCCCATACACTTGCGGGTTCAAGCAACCAACTCCTACGAACTATGAAGACGTTTAAAATAATTTTTTTCCATCACGTATTTCACGATATGTGTCTCTTCAAAATGTATTCCCCGTATTCGTTTTTGAAATGCTTTTTAATGTTAAAAATTTATTTCTGACACATCTCACGATACCTTTTTTTATCAATGTATCCGAGTGTCAGCGTTTCAGGCCTGTTTTCCAAGCATTCTAGTATCGGTATGCCCGAATACTTTTTAGGGCCCATCTACCGATCCCTGGTTTTATAAAGGCTCGTGCACACAATTGCGTTTGACGACGACCGACTGAGCCTCAGTCGGTTTTTAGGCGTGTTGTGACTCCTTGGACCGACAGCTTTTTTTAAGCATATCCGACGCGGAACCTCCGTGAACACTCATTTTCTTTTTTCTTTTTTCCCGTCCCACAGCTTGCACCGAGCCGGGAGAACCTGATCCGAGTCATATCGTGAATGCGACCGCCAAGTACGACCCAACCACCATGAAGTGCGAGGAGATCACGCCAGAGATAAACCAACCTCACGACTGTCAGAAATTCCCGACCATCGAAGAGTGCAAGGAGAACTGCGAAACTGCGAGTGGCTAAAGCAAGGCTTGCACTGGCAACCCTGAGAACACGCGTGGTCGCTGACGACCCCGTGCTGCGACGGTGAAAATAAAAGCCGTACATAATGTTATCGCCCGAGTTTCTTTTCTTGACACGTACCGCATGTGAAGCTCCTAAAGTCTCATTTTCTGATCTTAACGGTCGCAAATAGTCCCTTTTCAAAAGCCTCTCAGGAAACATTGACGGCTTTCATTACTTTTATACGAAGCGTGTGATTGGGTCGCAGTCCTCGCTGAACGTTGACGCATCGCTTGTCTCCAGTACATGCTCAGAGAATCTGATCAATCAATGGCGGTCAAGTATTGGCACGGACATTTGAAAAGAGACTATTGCACCCAGTGTTCTAGCCCTTACAAAAAAAATTATATCACGCCAAATCTGAAGATTTCAGATATGGCTCATATTAAAAATTTGCCACATATAACCTGATATGGTATATCTACCAGATATGCCCTAATTCGCCAGATATAGTCTGATATCCCTGGCCAGTTACGGGAATCCCAGATCTGGCTAAATATGGAAATTCTAGATCTGGCCAGGCTTATCGAAAGAGGCACACACGCTTTAAATCAGCAGTTTTTATATTTTTATTGTGTGCAATAGACAATTTTCTAAGTCCCCCGAGTGCCCCGGCCCGCACTTGAGGAATCAGCTCTTTAGTGATCACCCTGAACAAGCGTCCTATAGAGCCGAAGGACCGGTCACATCGCTAAAAAAAGTTATCGTCACTGCCAGCGTTTATGATACTGTGCATACAATCCACCCTTATAACCTGGCTGAGTCGCAGAAACCTCTTACAAAATTATCATTGTCGTGATTGTTGTTTTAGCAGGAATTGCTTAAAAGTCGGGAAATCACAACCGAAACTAGAATTCAGCTCTGAGTAAGCGGGCTGTTCATAATATTTTTAGCGTTAGCGTCTCGTACAGCGTCTTTGAAGCTGTACAAGAAAAATAATAATGTAAGAGATGTCTGCAGCTCATCCAGGTTGAAGGGTGGAGAGAATACACGGTATCGAAAACGCTGTTCATTGACGAGAAATTTTAAAAGTAATATGTCAGGCTCAGTGTTGTTGGGCTCTATACGGCGCTTATTCAGGGTGACTCAAAATTGCACTAAAAACTGTGTAACCATGGAATTCGTCGAAATTGCTTATCACTAGGGAGCTGAAGGAACACCGTTCCCATAATTCCTTGAGTACGGGCCATGCGCTTGGGGGATTTAGCAAATGGTATATATAATGTGAACACTCCGAGATAACTAAGCTAGATTGAAATCCCCGTTAAAGTTAGCACAAATAATCCCAAACTTAAGCTTGTCAAAGTTGAAGTTTGAGATTATTTGTGCTAATATTTAGCTCGCTAATAATGCCTCATTCACAGTTTGCTAACAAGGTACTTTTTTCAGTTTTTTTAAACTTTTCTGTATAATGAAAGCCGGCCGCCATATAAATGTCTATATACTCCAAATAACGAAGTATATGCCTCGGATAAGTCTGTACATATGCCAGATAAGGCTGTATATATTCCAGATAGGACTTTATATTCTTCAGATAAGGCCGTATAAACGCCAGTTAAGCTAGGCTGTACATAGGCCGCATATAATTATATAATGTTCGATATGGCCAGATATGCCCAACGTTTAGGATTTCCATACTGGAGGCGTTACAGAAAAAAAGAAGTTGAGACATGGGAACAAAAGGTAAAGTCTTAACATCTAGAATATGTAGGACCACACAAAGAAGTTTCAGACCTATGATTGAGTGCAAGTAATTTTTACATGTTGATTGGACAGATAAGATAAGATGATATTTTTAATAAACGTACATAAAAAAAGCTTCAAAGTCGAATCATTTTATTTTCTAGCCTGGCAAAAATACAGATGGAGGACCTGTGAGAGAGAAAAAAAAAAAGCGGTTTCTGGGGAAGCTTGCTGAGTTAACAGTTCTCGTTTGAGTATCAGATAAACACCGCTCTATAAAATAAAACACGCTTTAAAAAATAAAAAGAAAAAAGAAATACCAGAAAAACCTTTTTTTCTGCATTCGGACCCGAAACCGGGGTTTCGGAAACTTTTGCGAGAACGGCCGAAGCTCGGTGCGTTTCGGAGAGGTTTGGATAGTTGCAGAGCGTTGGCCAGAGTGGCCAGAACACGTTATAACAAACTAATCTTATAAACCATATTAAATCATTAAAATGTTAAATATAAATAGTTAATTCAATTAAATAGGCTTGTTCAAATAAAGTCTGAGATACAGAGAAATAAAATAACAGACAACACCACACACGATGTTGATATTTAGTATATGATTTTTACCGGGAACAACACAAAAAACTTGCTTTCTAGTAGGAGCGTTGTGTCCTGGAGAATACAAATAATATGTTTTTAATTTAATGTTGTCCTTAATGCTGTCCTTGAGCCGTGGGCCACACTTGGACCCCCGAAGAGCCGCATGAGGCTCTCGAGCCACGGTTTGGCCACCCCTGGTATTTATAAATCTATCGCTTTAAAGCAAACCACCGGTAACCGTACACGCCTACAGCCCGCTCGACAGATATATGAGAAGAACACTACCACCTAAACTTTTTTGGTGCTTATTTTAGTTGTAGTCGTATGTCACATAAACGTTACCGTTAAATTTCCTGCATGCACTCTACGCAATCTAGTGTTTCTAGTTTCCCGCGAGCACTTTAGACAGAGACAATCACATTGCGGTGTGTCGAAAGCTTCGCCTTGAATAGGTGGAGCCAGCAGCCACCCATTTAGAAGTGTTCACCTGTATCCATCCATCCAACGCGGTAGAGGGGCAGAGGATTCTCGGGTAGTCTCAAGTATACCCAGTTCATGCTTGCTGCTGCGGAACAGCGCATGCTCGTCGACTCTGTTGTTGTTTTTTCCTTGGCATTGAAAGAAGAGGAAGTAAAAGAGCCGCTCTCCAAGCAAAGGGTCGGGCAGACGATCCAGAGTCATGGACTCTGAGCGACTAATTGATTGGGTACGACCTCATCGCTTTCTATTCGATATGCGTGACACTGGCTTCAAAGACACGTAGTTAAACTATAACCACCTTCGAAAGAGCTATGTGTCTCGGTCCCTCAGCCTGGAAACAAGGTTCGCCGGATACCCGTCGGTATCTCGGTGGCGGTGAGGAAGAAGAGGAAGTGAACTGGAAGAGACGCACGTCCTTACCGCTCCGTATATTTCTTACTTTGAAATATCGCAAAATTCGCCCTAACCTTGCGACAAAGGCCTCAACGCCCCGGCGAACTTCGTCGGTAAGCGTGCAAGCTCCACGTCCTCGACTTTCAAGGGAATTACGACTCTCACGGAGCAAAGAGTCGCAGCCCTTCGCTAGGCCTAATCTACTCTATGGCCTAGCGAGGGGTGCGGCGTCCCAGTCTGCCAGAGTCTCAACCACTATGGCTTCAGCTGGGCCCCGTTCCCAGTCTCTTGACCTCTTTTCAACTCCCGGACCCACGGACGGTGACCCTATGACCTCGGCCATGTTAGGAAATGGAACAACAGAGGCATCACTCCACCTCACAAGTGATACCACCACCCCATGCAACCAAACCAGGGCTTTGCCTTGCGCGCAGTCTACGTTTTCCCGTGCAGGGAACGCCCCAAAAGACGCGTCCTTACCCGAGAGCAACCGAATGCACACAGACCGAACCTTGAGTGACGAAGAAACAGCAGTCAACGAGGAAGAAGGCTGGATGCCCTACACCAGACGAAAACCGCAGAGGAAAATAGAGCCCTCGCAGCTCCGCACCGAACGGATAAGTCGGCCCCGTTACATCCTCTCGATTAGGCCACTGAATAAGACGCATGTACATAATATACCAAAGCAGGCCATTACGACGGCCCTAGAACTTACGGCGCGGAACTGGCAAATCTAGCTGTCTATCGTTACGATTCCATTGCGAACTGCGTAAAGGTGACAGTACGAGACGAGCAACATGCTGATAAACTCTCGAAGCTAACAACGCTCACAGGCAAAGCGCAAGGCAAGGAACAAACCTATGCGGTACAGATAGAACGAATGCCAGATCGACAGCCTAAGGGAAGCAAGGGGGTCATCAAGGTTAGACCAGATCAGTCACTGGACTACATTATGGACCACCTCCGATGTGAGACCGCTACCATTCTTGATGCCAAAAGACTTGGGAAAACCGATATGCTGCTCATCACCTTCGACACTGAAAAGCCTCCCTATAAGATCGTCTTCGATTACGAACTAGTAAGGGTGTACGACTACCGCCCCAAGCACATAGTGTGCTTCAACTGTCACGGGCTGGACCACATTGCCAAGCACTGTCCCGAGGACTCGGTTTGCCGAGACTGTGGTCGTCCCCAGCATCCCCCGGATCCCGATTGCATAGGGGACCTTTTCTGCGTCGCCTGCCAAAAGCCCGGCCACATCTCGCTGAACTCGGCCTGTCCGAGCAGACTTATTCAGGCACCCCAGAAGCTACGACACGTAACGAGAATTCTAAGACAGTGACATGGGCAACAGTAGCTAAGTCCAAAACTACTTCGGATAAGCCAAAGTCGCAGGTAAATGAATATCAAAGACAAATCGATGAACTGCGCCTCGAAAACCAACAGCTACGTATCAAACTGGAGCAGCTGGCGACGCAGTTGTCAACCCAATCTTCTGTGAGTGGGGAAGTTGTGACGGAAAACACTTCGAGTACAACGCAGAGAACCTCGAAGCAGAACTCGCACACCGAGAGCACGTAGCAGCACTCCAAAAAGACGGCCCGTGCCCAAGGTACCCATGCCAACGAACGAAATGTCCATCGTCCAAATTCTAGGCATCCTCTGGCAAGAGAGACACACAGAATCACGCAAACTTGAAAACAGTTTCCGAGAGGAACTCACGACATTAACCACTACCTTCCATGAACAGCTAGAGGCAGTAATGACAGAACTCCGACAAATCACACAGAGGGACGACGTGAAACGACGCAAGCTTCCCACTGAGGGAAAATGAGCAAGTCGCTTACCTGCCTTCAATGGAACTGCAGAAGTTACACCCAGACCGGAACAACACTCAGGGGACGTGTAACCCACCTACAACCGATTGCGATTTTTTTACAAGAAACACGAGGCCCATGCCATATTCAAGGATACAATACGATCCAACACAATACGATTTTACACTTAGATCCTGTCACACAACAACCAAGAGCTCAGGGTCAAGCGGCCCTACTGACCAGACGGGACTGTACTTCGATTGAACTCCCCCTTCCCAATATCAGCAACGACTACCGCGAAGTGATCGCCGCCAAAATTCAACCCCCTGGCCAGCAACCATTTGTTGCTGTTTGCGTCTACTACTGGCCAAACACAGGGAGAGCACGACAGGATGACTTTCAGTGGGTACGAGACATCCAACAACGGGCGGGTTCCCACCCCATCATAATTGGGGGTGATTTTAACGCCCAACACCCCGCATGGGGCTACCGCAAAGCAGACCCCAGAGGCAATGCCCTTCACGACGCCATGGAAATGTCCGCTCTCGATTTGGTTAATGCACCTGACACGGCCACAAGAGTGGGGCTGCACTCCCGACAGCGCGACACCACACCGGACCTTACCTTTGCGACTCCAAGATTTGTCCGTAAATGGGACACAATGTCCATCACCTGGGGCAGTGATCACTATCCGATCCTCATTACCCTTAACCGCTAGAAGATGCGAAAGCGAAGCGCGCACGCGCGTATCGACTGGAACATTTACCGCCAGCTTACGCAGCAACAGCCTTTCGATTCCTTCGAGCAGCTCGCCAGCATCATATACAGCGCTAAGCCCGCGGCGTCAGAGATGATTGAATGCGACGAGACAACAACGTGCATGGACGCACACCTTGCAAACCTCTGGAAAAGAGTACATGAACTCACGCACCGGTACCGCTATGGCGGTAAGCGCCACCGCGATCTCATGCAGCTTAAAAATCAGTATAAAACCATACAAGCCCACCAGCAGCTACTTGAGACGGAGACGTGGCACTCCACTTGCGCGAAGCTCGGAGAAATTCCTGGGCTTCAGCGCCTATGGGGCATTCTCCGCAGCATGCTCGGGAAGAAGAAAGGACAGCCCCCACTGAAAGGCCTTCTACTGCAAGGCAACCCAGTGGAAGTGGAAACGAAGGTAATACGGACCTTCTTCCCGCACGCTCGCGACAGCCCAGCACCCGATCTTCCGGAGCGAACAATAACAAACCTTGACCCAGGGCTTGACGCTCCCTTCACCTTGGGGGAGCTTACCGCGGCACTATTGAAAAGTAAGGCCCGCTCAGCCCCAGGACACGACAACGTCAATTGGCAAGACCTTCGAAATCTTCCTCTTTCAGCACAACAAAAGCTACTTGACATCATTAATGACACCTGGGAACAGGGCTCTGTGCCTGATACACTCAAGCTTTCGCTCATATATCCGATACCTAAAGGCAACAAGGACCCCACCAAGCCCGAGAACCTACGCCCCATATCACTTACGCCAACGATATGCAAACTTATCGAACGAATGATACTCGCCCGGATGCAACACTACCTCGAATACGTCCAACCGGGCCTTCACCCGGCGCAGGCAGGCTTTCGTCCCAACATGGGTACGCACGACTGCCTCTGGCTTCTGCGGCGAGTGATCAACAGGAAATCCCGGAAACTCATGCCTGACTATGTCCTGGCCATTGACATGCGAAAGGCCTTTGACAACGTTCGGCAGGAAGTCATCCTTCATGAACTGGCTCAGAGATATCCCAGCCAACGAGCCTACAACTGGATTCGTTCTTTTCTTCACAGTAGACCCATACGCCTTCACGGAACCGCACCGGGGTGGACGCCATGCACATTCTACCTTGACAGAGGCGTGCCCCAGGGCTCTATACTCGGGCCAATGCTTTTCAATCTCGCCATGGCAAGGGTAGCGGATGCCTTGGAACGAGACACCACGGCACGATTTACTATTTATGCAGATGACATTACAATATGGACTGAAGCTAGCGACCACCTAGATGAACAACAAATGCAAACTGAACTACAAGCAGCAGTCCTAAGTCTAGAGAAAACCCTAGATGAACTGGGGCTGCAACTATCGCCCGAGAAGACCGAACTCATCAGCATAGACGGAAAGCGCGTCACCAACCCGCGTAAGCAAATCACCCTTGTGCTCGGCTCGGCACCAATCACCTCAACAAATGGACATATTCGCATCCTTGGCGCCCAGATCGCTAGCTGTAATAGCACACACAAGTGGATTCAAACATTACGTAAGAACTGGACACCCCTCCTTCACGCCGTCCGCCGCATATCCAACAAGTATGGCGGGGCGCGACAAAGCTCAACCGCAACCCTTGCGCGTGCGGTTGCAGTAGGCAGAGTCCTCTATGGGGCGCCGGTATACGAACTCTCTCCGAAAGACCTACGCGACATAGAACAATTACACAGAGCCACCCTGCGTACAGTAACGGGGCTGCCCAAGCACACTAGGATGACCCTCCTCCATCAGTTGGCACCAATACCTCCGATCTAGACCATCATTACCGAAGCCTGTATCCGAATGCAGTCCCGCTTGGACAACTCCTACCAGGGAAAGCTGACAACCCTATGGGACCAAAGACGACGGTGCGATACAATGCCGGACGTCAGTGGGATCATTTCACCCTGGAAAACTGCCCCGCATGGAAGCTTCACCAACCGCCCTATGCTCAGATTGGCCGCAGAGGCTAGGCGCAGCCGAAGCTGCCGGCACGCTAGCAGTGCAGACATTGTCAACGTCTATACGGACGCAACGGCAAGAAACGACAGAGTCAGCATGGCCTGGATCTGCGACACCGACCCTCGCATACAAGGACAGCACTCATGTGCTCTCCCACAGGGCACCGCACTCCATGCGGAACTCCTCGCCATTTGGGGAGCACTGGAGGACGTACAGAACACAGCTTTCACTGACAGAGACGCGACCCTCCGACACCAATATCGCATCTTAACCGACTCCTTCGCAGCGGTGCAGGAACTATCCTCCTCCACCACGGAAGACGCCACAGCGAATCAAATTAGAAAAAGACTGCAGATGCTTCAAGAATTTGGAATTAAGGTAACCATACTCTGGACCCCAGGACATACAGCGAATGACGGGGTTAATGCTGCGGCGCATGCGGCAGCCGTACAGGCACGCGGGACGGACCACACTTACGCCACCCCGCACCCCGACAATCCCACACTCCAGACACCTTATCACCTGGATCCGACCGAAACACCCTTGAACAGGCATATAGCGTACATGCACTTCATTCGCACCTCCATTAAGACCGCTAGCAAACAGCGTATCGTGGAGGCTACACCCCAGACGCCTGTCATCAAAGAACTTTTTAGGCAGCAAGAAGTTTTTATAAACAAAGTCATCGCGAACGCGGCCTACACACCACACATAATCAGTAAGTGGCAGCCGCCACCTGTATCAGCCGCACCACCAAGATGCAGCCACTGTCTCCAACAGTGCCGCGCAGATTTGTGGCATCTTATAAAGTACTGTCCTGGCTTCGCACGGGGCCGAGACCGCATCGACGACCTCCAAGTGACCTCTCTTGCAGCCCTTACTGCTATTATACAAACAGACGATAATGCCCAAAAGGCGGTCGCAGATCATGGAAAAATCAGTGGCTTATACCGAGCGGTGTAGTGCTAGTGGACTGCCCTAGTACCCTGCCCGACATGTTGAAATGACCAAACCCCCTCCACTACCCTCCCCCCCCCCCCCTTCCCCTTCTTCCCCACTGCGGCCTCGAGCCATCCTTGTCATTAAAGGACTTTAATCAATCAATCAATCTCGGTGGCGAAAGATTTCACACACTCAGAAGGCGTTAAGTGGTCCACACATACATGCACTAATTGCGTATGAAAGAGCATTTGCCGCGTTTCTATATCAGCGTCCCACATGTCCGCTATGGTACACTGTTGATGCACACCCAACGACAGGAACCGGAACCGCTGTGCACGCGCTAATCCTAAGCAATAACCACCATACAAGAAGCGCTAACAAGGCGCTACTAAAGCTCTAACAAGGCGCCACAAAAGCGCTAATCGCGCTTTATATCAGAACTAAAGCGTGTTTCACATGCAGCGATTTTGGCCCTAAAGCGGCGCGATTTCTGCCGTCGCGACGCTCGTGCCGCTCAATTGCTAGTGCTGGCCAGAGCGCCGCGACGGCAGAAATCGCGCCGCTCTAGGGCCAAAACCGCTGCATGTGAACTAGGCTTAAGCCACGCGCTAGGAAGCTAAATTCCCTCTATCCTGGGAAAAGTTGCCCCATTCATTGTTGTGGAAATGCTCGAAACACGTGCCGCGCGCCACTTCTGGGAGGAACAAGGCGTCTAAAATCTAGCTCAGTGCTGCGCTGTACCGCCATGATCTTCCCAAGAGCTGTACGTTGCATGTGCCTCGTGCATCGACGAACCTTGCGCTACTTTTAAAACATGAAGGGGCTTTATAGGAAACACCACATGAGCGCTTTTTGGAGCGCTCAAGTTGCGCTACTTAGCGCTCGGCTGTATTTGTGAAGAAGCCTTTAGGATGAACGGAGTATATAGAGCGCGTAGATTGAGTTTGTGCAATTAAAGCAAGACCTCAAAATCTACTTTAGCGCCGTTTTAAAAGATAAAAAAGGGGGAAAAGGGGTCACCCCTTTTGTTGGTTTTACGATGACCTGTCAGTTTGAAATCTATTCTTTGCATTCTTTCCGTAGAAATGAGCCCACATCTGCGGGATGTTTCATAGGGCATAAAGGAGCAGGTCGCGACCCTGCTTGATACCAGCGGCTTATAGCAAATTCAAGGCTACTTTGTTATTCGACGTCACCAATTCATTTTGAGCACGTGTCGCTCACCTGACATTTACATGGTACACATTCGTTCCTTTCGCGTTTGGTTCGCAGATTTTGTCGGTTCTATAATTAAAACAAGACACATTCTCATCAAGGTCTCTAGAAAAAACAGAGCGCTACTCCCGCCCCCCCCCCCCCCTTTTTTTTCCGGGTTATTTTATTAAGACCACTAGCGAAATGATCGGTCATGTGTGAATCCGCAGTAAAGTAACACTGATTTCTGCTACAGCTCATCGGTCCCTTGTGCAGTAAACATATGTTGACCTTATGAAGACCTTGCGATGACGCTCTCCACTTCTTCTGCCATGGTCAGCACTTACCCTAAAGAAACCAGCACCATTGTCATCTAGCCGTGTGACGCACTCATTCATTTTATTCACACAAAAGCCATCTAACAAACGCGGCCTGAGACCCAGATGGCGCGATGCGACAACACCAAAACTTTGACCCTCTAGCGGGCGCTGCGTGACTCATGTGCGCAGCTGCCCTCAAAATATGCGGATCACTATAGGCGGCGCGTTGAAGCAGCAGGCATATGTCTCTGTGGTAGTGCGCTAGCTTCCCAATCTGTAAATACGGAATCGAATACAGGTGGCACGCTGGGTGTTCGGGAGTTCATATTTCTTGCATTTCGCGATATCGACGACATACAGCCCTGCAGATCACTACAACGCCTTACATCATTTAGAGTAGGGAAAATAGCCAATAACAGTTCTTACTGTAAAAGAAGCCCACCACTAATGTCTGGTCAGAAACAAGTTAAAAGAAAAAAATCAGAAGGCGTGATATATTATAATCATGCTTCTTGTTTTGTGATTGGTTCTTCGAAGTTAGATGGATAGATGGATGGATGGATGGCGGCTGAACCCTCTGAATTGGGCGGCGACTTGTGCCATTTAGCGTTCATATCGGTTGACAGCGCGATCTGTTTGGTTGCCTAGCAATAATAAAAAGCTCGGGACTCACTAGACCCGGCGTTTCTGCGACACAACTTTGACGGTCAGTGATGTGCCTCAAAATTGATTCAACGCATTACTATAGTAAGTGACCGGTTAAGAGTTCGGGGCGAGGGAAAGGAAGGCTGGGGAGGAGGAAGCAGGCGGAATGCTGGAGCGAATGGAATGTTTCCTCCTCTCGTCTCCAGCAATCTATCTGCTTCAACCTCCACAGCCTTCTTTTCGCTCGACCTGAACTCTTAACCTGTCACCCACCATAGATGCACATGAGTCAGTAACCCGTAATACAAGTCAGCATAATTTGTTTGTGGGAAGGTTTTCAAATTTCGTTTAAGAGGCTGCGAGACCCTACTGTTAAAACTGAAAACGGGACGTCACATGTTGTACTATGAGGAGAAGGACAGCTTGCTCCTGGCTGGCTACAAGAAGTTTGGTGGTTTGCAATTAATACTAAAAGAAGCTCACGCAACAAAACCCGATAAAAAAAGCGCGCAAAGAATTGTGGTTATATTTTAATATTAGACTGTGCTCGATTTTCAAGTCAACGTGCAACTTCACCGCCGGGACGTCTATGGTACTTTGCATTGTATTTTATATGTAGAGACAAGACCCATAAAAGCTTTCAGGATTACAGCATTCATTCAGGTCCAAATAAAGTGAAAAAAAAAATGTTTTTTCTTTATTTTGTTGAGGGTAGAAAAAGTTATTCAAGTCATGAGGATTCATGAGGTTGCATCACGTCCTAATCAAATCGCAGAAGAATTTAATACGTGTATTCCCTCAGTGTTTACAATATGTGGCTGAAAACAAAGCCCTGCCACTAATATTTTTGCCTATGCCGGTGTTGGTTTTGATGGAAAGCGGAATATTTAATTTTGCTCTCATTGTTCATGTGGGAATAACAAAGCAAAAAAAGGGAATGCAGTTGGCGGTGACATATTTTTTTTTAGCTATGACTATTTGTATTTCAACAAAAAACATCCGAACGTATACTATGTATACTCGGGTACTCTTTTTCGTAGTGAACGACAAACGCAAGACTGTGACTACAGAAGGGGCAGACACGTCACGCTACAATTTCCCTTCACTCGTTGCTGCGATCGTTCCGTGGCACCTCTACTAAACTTGTGAGGAGGTGAATCTTCTCTCCAGATTAGAAATAAATGTGTGTGTATGAATGATGCGAGCGAACATGTATTTATTGGTAGTTACTTTAATGGCTCGATGCCCTCTAGTAGCTTCAGATATATCAGTTCAGTGTCCGCTATAATTCTGAAATACTGGTACACGAATATAATATACGTAATTAGTGATGGGGCGAAACTCCGGAGGTTCGATTTAGGACCGTTTTAAAAGATTCGGAAACTTTTTGAATGAAAGTTCGGTTGTTTTGAAGGCTGGGCAGTTTCGTCACCATCTAGCCAGCATGGCATTGTCCCTTGCGGTTTTGCGCGCGTCTTGAGCGTTCAAAGGATCTAAACCTTGATACAGACCGAAATTCAATCAGTTTTTGCTTTTTTTTTTCCGAATAATAGCAATACATATCATTTTGCCCATGGTGTGTGGGGGATCCTGGTAGATCCTACGATCCCATGCTGAGGCTTGCGGGCGCGTCAACCCATCGAGCTTGTTCTTGATCCGTGCTCAAAGTGACGGCCGAACTGACGGCAGGAGTTCAACAAGCCGGGCTCTATGGTAAAACTCTATGGCAGCTCGTGCGTGTCCAAGTGCCAGAGCTCTGGTTGCAGTGAAAGGGCCTCCCGAATATTTCGGTCACGAATCACGGTTGACTGATCAGTGGTTTCCTTTGCGCTCTGGCAACGCGCTGCCAGTGGTCTTCAGCGGATAATTCTGTGCGAGAGGCGTCTAACTGTGGTGCACGAACAATAAAACGTCTTCGGGTAAGCAATGGATTAGTATCTTTCTGAAGACCTTGCAATAAGTTACATAGCCGCTGCAGCAGATAGTGATGGGAAATTAAGCTACCTCGTTAAACTGTTCCGTGCAAATAGCTTTAGCTTCGCGGAGGTCTGTCAGCGCCATTTGTTTGTGGCCTTTGCTGCTGCGAAAAATAGTCGCTCGATGCGTTTCCTTGGAAACGTTCGAAAGTACCCGCGTTGATGGTACACTCGTCGAGTTCACTGGAACCAACAAGTTCGTTCGAACCAACCAAACCCAACTCTAGAAGGTTTCGGGCAGCACCTGCGCATACTCTCGATTGCATAACACAGACGTCGAAGATTTTACGACACAGTCACTTCCGCATGCCACCTGTGCTATATGTCAGCCTAAGCCGCAACGTTCCCGGCGCTTGGAGCGATAGAAGTGGCCGAGATATTGATGCGATAAAAACTTGCGATTTGTGATAATCGATTTCACATACCTGCCCGCTTGGTTTTCGTCGCGTGATGACGTAATTATGGCACTTGTGAAAACGAAACCATTTTGGTTATTTTGACCACCCTTACAAAAAAATTATATCTGGCCAGATCTGGAGATTTCAGATATGGAACGTATCGAAAATTGGCCACATATGACCTGATATGGCATATCTGTCCGATATGGTCTGATTTTCCTGGACAGGTATGGAAATCCCAGATCTGGCTAAGTATGGAAATTCCAGATTTGGCCAGGCATATCAAAAGAAGCACACAAGCCTGAAATCAGCACTTTATATATTTTTATTGTCTACAATAGATGAGTTCCTAAATCCCCCAAGTGCCCCCGCCCGCACTCGAGGAATCACGTAATGGTGCTCCTCCAGCTCCCTAGTGATCGGCAATTTTGACCTACTTCATGGTTACACAGGTTTGAGCGTAATTCGGAGTCACCCTAAGCAAGCATAGAGCCCAAGGAGCTGTCATATCACTTTTAAAACTTCTCGTGAATGCCAGCGTTTATGATACTGTGCATGCGATCCACCTTTCAACCTAAGGGAGGCGCAGACATCTCTTGCAATATTATCATTGTCGTGATTGTTGTTTTAGCAGAAATTGCTTAAAAAGCCGAGAATTCGCAATAACGAAAACCACAATTTAGCAGTCAGCGGGGCTGTTCCTAGCATTTTTAGCGTTTCTATAATTCAGCGTTTTTGAAGCTGTAGAATAATAATATTAACGCAAGAGATGTCTGTGGCTCATCCAGGTGATATGACAGTTTCAATGATTCCTCGAATATGGGCCGGGAGCTTGGGGGATTCGGCAAACATTCTAATGTTAACACTTCGAATAATTAAGCTACAGTCAAATTCTCGTGAAAAGAAAAATAATCCCAAATTTAAGATTGCCAAAACTGAAGTTTGGGATTATTTGTCCTAATATTCAGTTCGAGAACAATGAGTCATTTACAGTTTGCTAACAAAGCACTTTTTATGACTTTCTTTTAAAATTTTTTTCATATATTGAAATCCGGCCGCCATATAAGGCTGTATATACGCCAGACAACAAAGTTTATGCCTCAGATAAGGCTGTATATATTCAAGATAAGGCTCTATATTCGCTAGATAAGGCTGTATAATCACCAAATAAGGCTGTATGTACGCCAAATAAGACTATTTACGTCATATAAGGCTGTATATAGACGAGATAAGGCTGCATATAGGCCGTATATTATCATATAATGATTGATATGGCCAGATATAAGATTTCCATACGGGACTGTACACGGACCCTGACTTTGACGTCACGCAGCAGTGGTGGCGTTGCTGTCGCGGTTGCGCATGCGCAAACTCGAATCTAGTTTCTGCGCTCGCGCAGTGCGCACA
Source organism: Ixodes scapularis (assembly GCF_016920785.2). NCBI lineage: Eukaryota > Metazoa > Arthropoda > Arachnida > Ixodida > Ixodidae > Ixodes > Ixodes scapularis. Next base: position 130,744,329 of record NW_024609879.1, on the reverse strand, counting down.
CATGGGAAGGTACTGATCTGTTTGTAAACAGCGTGTCAATATATACATCGATCGGTGACGTCAGATTTTAAAAAAATCAACCTTGAACGTTGCGATAGATCACTCCTATCTATTGCAGAAAAACGGCTTGTTTTTTGGCCTTGGTGCATCAACGCACGCCAAACGCTCTTTCTCGCAGAAACGTTGCCGCTTCGCAGGGCAAGGATATATGACACGAACTAGGGGAAAACAGGAAACCTACAAAACTAAATTTAATCTGTTTTTGGAGTCCCCCCTTTTTTAATTCTGTCGCACATCTGGTGCGGTTAAAATAAGTCTATTTTTGATACCGGCACGTGCACAAACCGAGGAAATAGCCACAACGCAAAACATACGAGGAAATAGTCAGTTGGGTTTGATAAAAAAATATCCGAATGTAGGTTTCTGCGCCGTAGCTTCGGTCTCCCTGTAGTCAGAATTTGAAAGGACCAACTTCGTCATGGGTTTTTCAGGCGTCGGCTGATGGTACTGTGGCTGTAAAAGGCATTCGTTGTTGATTAAAATACTTGGCCAGACTTGTATGTTGCATAATATAAGTAACAAGTTGTTTGTATTTAATAATTTTTTTTCTCTAACGAAAAAACGACCTAGGTGCGTTTAACCATAAAATGCTTTCCAACGCTACCTCCTATTCCGAAAAAATTGTCCTTCTGTCCGTCCATCCGTCCGTGCATGCATTTCCCGCTAAATTGAGCAGAGAAAATGGCGTCACGTGACGATTTCTAACGTCATGTGACCCATGCACTTTGGGGAAGCTGAAGCCACGTGTGACTTTTTTTTATTTATTTATTTGTAAATACTGTGCGCCCTTCTGGGCGCTTTACAGGAGTGGAACGTCAGTTTTAATTCATGCTATGTTATATACATTTCTTAACACATCTTATATTTCATATGATTTGCAAAACCGCACTGGTACACATCACGCTACACAAGCTATCAATGAATCTAACAAAGAAAAGAACACTTCTTTTACACATTCATAAACAGAAATAGAGAGTCTAATATAATTCAAGTAAACATTTCTCGAATAATGCTAATGAGTCACAATTCACAACACTTTCGGGAAGCTTGTTCCACCTTTCAACTGTTCTAACAAAAAATGAATACTTGTATGTGTCATTATTAATTCGCGGAACTTGCATAGCCCTATTGTGTCCCCCCCTTACTGGTCTAGTAATACGGGGTTGTAAAAAATCAGATGTGCCCATATTTAGTAAGTCCTTTGAAAACATATAAATAACCTTTAGCCTTGCTATCTCTCGGCGGGTCTGAAGAGGTTGGAGACTGAGCTGTTCGAGCATGTTAGTAACGGAGTCCATTCGGCGGTATCTCGAGAGGATGAAGCGAGCAGCCTGTCTTTGTATTTTTTCCAATTTTTCGATTCGATTGTGTCGGTACGGATCCCAGACCGCGCAGGCATATTCTAAGCTGGGCCGTATAAATGTTGTGTATGCAGTCAATTTCACCTGACTTGTGGTTTTGCCTAGGTTTCGCTTCAAAAATCCCAACTTTTTGCGAGCCGTACTGCACACATTGTCGATGTGGCGATTCCATGTGAGGTCGGTTGATATCGTAACTCCTAAGTACTTAAAGTGATCAACTAGAGCTATGGGATCGTTTCCAACCCGATATGTGTAGGGTAGGATGTTCGCTTTTTTGCTAGTGATTCTGGCGGATACAGTTTTATCTGGATTAATTTTCATACCCCATTCTTCACACCATTTCTTAACAGAGTTGATAGTCGTGTTTAAGTTTTCTTGATCCATGGGGTTGCGTATTCTAGCATAGAGCAAGAGGTCGTCCGCAAACATCCTAGCTGTAACGTTGGGGCTGAGATCATTCACGATGTCGTTTATGTAACACAGAAACAAGACTGGACCCAGCACCGATCCCTGTGGGACCCCCGATGTAACCCTGCGGGTGGTCGACACTGCTCCACTGACAGTCACAAACTGTGTTCTGTTAGACAAGTAAGCCTGTATCCACGCAATTACCGACTTATTAACGCCGTATTTTAATAGTTTTTGTATCAGTCCATTATGTGAAACTCGGTCGAAAGCCTTCGATAAATCCAAACAAACCGCGTCGATTTGGCCTCTCTCGTTCGAAGAGCAGGAAAAGTCACCAAATGCACCTAGTAATTGTGTTACTGTTGACAGACGGCGCCGGAATCCATGTTGGCTCTTGTGAAAAATGTTATTTGATTCGAAAAAAGCATAAAGACTTTTAGAAATGATGTGTTCAAAAAGTTTGCAGCTTGTGCATGTCAATGAAATGGGACGATAATTGGCTACATTTTGTTTGTCACCGGATTTGTGGACTGGAACAACCTTTGCACAAAGCCAATCCGAAGGAACGCTGTGTTGACTGAGTGACGCTTTGAATATGATTGTTAAGTATTTGGCGACCCATTCCGCATATCGCTTCAAAAATTCATTAGGAATCTTGTCTGGTCCAGCGGTTTTCTTTGTGTTAATATTTAACAAAAGTGAAAGGACACCGGCCTCTGAAATATCAATGTCTGGCATAGACGCAAGTACGCCTTCGTCGTCCTCCAGATCCACAGGACAATTGCATGAATCGATAAAAACAGAACTGAAGTATTCATTGTACCTCTGGGCCATTCCGATATGATCCGAGATGACAACGCCGTTCTCTACAATGCAATCTATGTTCTGTTTTGAGGGCGCAAGATATTTCCAAAATTTCTGTGGCGCTGTCTTCATAAACTCCGGCAAGGTGACGCCGAAATATTTTTCCCGAGATTCCTTAATTTTTTCTTTTAATTCATTTGAGAGGCCGGCAACGTCACTTTTGCTGACAGGTTTTGTCTTGCGTCGCCGCTTTATTTTGCGTTTTAAATGAATAATGTCACGTGTTATCCATGGATTTTGTCTATTTACGCGCTTTATTTTCTGGGGAATGTACATCTGCAAGCAATGATTTACAGTTTTTTTAAAGTAATTCCACATTGTGTTTACATCACCCGTTCCATCGAGACCAGACAGAGACATTTCCAAATAATCCAGTACGCCTACGTCATCTGCATTATAAAAATCATACACGCGTGCATCCTGACGTTTGATGGGATCTAATGAAGAAGTGGTATAAAAATTCAGTAAAACAAGATTGTGGTCTGAAATTCCATCATGAATATCCACAGAAAAATCACGTAACTTGTTACTAACAAAAATCAGGTCTAATACCGAACTGCCTGCGTTCCCCCTTCTTGTGTACTCTTTTACAACCTGCGCCATATTGAAATTAAACACCATGTCAAGCAGTAATTGAGCATGTTTAACCTCGGTGGCACCAGCCTCAAGAGTATCCCAGTCAATATTAGGCAGGTTAAAATCACCACCAATAATGAAATTTGATTTATTAGCGACATTAGTAGCAACATATTCATAAACGGATTCCATGATGGACAAGGGGGAATCGGGCGGCCTATAAACTGCTTCAATTACGTATTGCGTGCCACAAAAGTCAATTTTGCACCAAATACTTTCTGTGAGTGGTAAGTCATTCATAATATGACAAGTAATTGACTTCTTCATAATAATCGCGACACCTCCCCCTCGTGTTGGTCTGTCCTTGCGTATAATTTTGTACGCAGGGGGAACTACTTCATCATCCTGTATGTTTGAGTTTAACCATGTTTCGGTCACGATAACTAGATGTGGACAGTGAAGCGTCAGAATATACTCTAGTGCTTCGACCTTGTTAACCAAACTTCGCGCGTTCACGTTCATTATTCTTAGCTGCTTTGCCGCTTCTGTGCCCTTACGTCACTTGTTTACAACTGGCGCGTGTCTATCTTTTGTTATTTTAGTTCGGCAGCTGGCCTCGTTATCCCAGAAATACAAATCACTGCCAATCTGGAGTTTATCTTCAAAAAGTTTGACCCGACGCCCAGTAGCCCTCTCCGTCTCCGCACTATCCCAAAGCTGTTTTTGTTTACGTAATGTTTCCTGGCAGAAGTCGTTTTGAAGGGAGACGCTGGAACCTTTTAACTTATGGCAGTTCTTAAAGACCTCAATTTTTTCGTTATAATCTCGGAACTTCATTATAATCGGACGTGATCGTTGCTCGCGCTTCTTTCCAAGTCGATTTATTCGTTCAGCCGTCTGTACTGTCACACCGAGACGACCACGAAAGAGTTCCTCAAGTACTTTTGATCTAACGTCGTCATTTGTTTCGTTGTCAGGCTCGGGAACTCCGAATATGATCATGTTGTTTTTACGGCTTCTGTCCTCAAGGTTGGTTAACGCAGCTTGTTGGTTTGTAACCGTTCTTCGTAATTCGTTTACTGAGCTATGCAGTACCGTGATAGCTTCTTCGTTCTTTTTTATTGTGACTAGTGAGTTTTCAAGACGAGCAATCCTTCCGCTCATTTCATCTACGGAAGTTTGGAACTGATTTTGCTTATCTTTGATCTGTTTTACATCGTTGGTTATGCATTTTTGACCTTCTAGAATTTGTTCTACCATTATTTCAAGTTTTGTGGGGCCGGGGTTTACTTCTACGTCTCCACAGAACATCAGCAGTATCTTTCCATGACAAAATGACATATAAGAACAAAACACTTCGGGGCATACTGACATACAAGAAAAGAACACTTCGGGGCACAGCAGCATGAATAAGCATCTATTATCGCTTTTGTAACATCTACCATAGTTTCGGTCACTAACCTGAATGAAAAACAGGAGTGGCATATTTGATGCGTTCCTTGCGCGGCTGCTGTGCCCACTGAAGGACGAAGTGGCAGTAGCTGGGCTTATATCGTAGGGCTGGTGTCCCATGGTTCCGAGTTCTCGTGGCTTCCATTGGCTCTGCTTGAGATCCGCCCATGACGAGGTGCCGTTGCCGATGGTGGGGATGATGCAGTCGTTACCGACGCACGTGGTGACGAGGCTCCCTTCCGCTGGTGGGCTTGGCGCGTGCAGCAGCATCTGAATGAAAAACGGGAGTGGCATATTTGATGCGTTCCTTGCGCGGCTGCTGTGCCCACTACACGTCAACTCGGTTTTCCGCTGAATTTAGCGGTAAAATTCAGTCTTGCCAGCTAAATACCAATCCAGTTTCTCCGCTAAAGTTAGCGGGAGAAATCATAGTCCCGTGACCTGACGAGACGTGACGTATATAACTATTCGTTTTCTCAGCTAAATTTAGCGGTGAAATACACGTGACATGACACACCAATTCACTTACCAATTCCTTATACTGCATGTCATGCATAAGGGGACTTCGAAGGTATAGCTCGCTGCCAATGTTGTAAGAAAAAGCTGAAAAGATTCCTTCAAAAAAAAAAGAAAAAAAAAGAAAACGAGTTAAAGCCTAATTCTAGAGTATTCTTATCCCATGAATCTGAATACCACGTTCGCTTGCCTCGAAGATGTAACTAAACGTGAGAGAACATGAAAATCGTCCCACCAGTCCCTACATCAGCGGTGGCGAGACCAGCGAACCGGTTTGAATCTGCTGTTCTGACCGCGTGTCCTGTGCTACCTCTTACCACCGGCCAGTTTGGTGTCTTCGTGTTTTTTTTGTTGGTTCCCACATCAGTGCGCTCGATTGGACGAGTCCGTGCGTGCTACTGGCGTTACCCCAAGAAGCTTCGTAGGCCTAACGAGCCGTATAGGCGCTTGCCCGGAACAGCTTGAAGCTGGACGACGTGTCAAAGGTTGAGGTAGTTTTAATCCAGGACGACCTCATGTATAAGCTATGTATGATTACGTGCTAGCCGTGCGCGCCGGCGCTGCCAAGTGTCAATTTATCCAAACAAAAGCCGGCCGGCAGATTTGTGCCGAGCGACTTTGATATGGGCGTGACATTGTCATCTTTTTCTGTCAATATTCGTGGGACATTCCAAAAAAAAAAAAGGGCCTTACTTGAATTTGTCATCTCCATCATTTGTTTCTCTTTTGAACCTATCACGATGCAGCTAACCCATGGCACGAATCGCTACTTCGATTAGACCGAACGTGTTGGTACCGATCAGCGTATAGTGGACGACGTCGGCACGATCACGTTCGGAGCCAAAATCTGGGCCGATGAAAGGAGCTATAACCATTATGGCGACGATGCGACGATGCGTAACCGTACTCAGCGCGGCAGCCATGAACCTAACCCGGAGAGAAATGTGCAGCTGCTTCGCTCTAACCCTCCAATCAATCAATGGTCCATAAAGGCCGGTTCACACATAGCGCGTGATTAGCACTTTTGAAGCGCTCAGTTAGCGCTTTAGTACATAGCGCTTCGTGCTCGCAGCCGCAAGCACGACACAAGGAGCGTGAGAGCGCTTACACTGCGCTGCTGAAGCGCGTCTGAAGCGCTAACTGAGCGCCTACTGGAGCGCTTCTGAAGCGCTAACCGAGGGCTACGTCACGCGCAGGTCGGTGCAACATGAGCGCTGCTTCCAGCGCTCATGAAGTAGAGCGCAGCTCTTAGGCGTCCCTGTCCGGGTTGAGCGGCGTCGGCGTAGCCGCGCGTTGCATTATGGGACATTTCCCATAATGACGTCAAACCTGACGTCATGTGTGACATTTCTCCTAACGACGTCAAACGTGATGTTATGTGTGACGTTAAGAGGGAAGATTTTGCGGAAAACTTTTCCCGCTAAAGTTAGCAGAAAACTTTCCCCACTATATTTAGCGGAAAGATTTCAATTTAGCAAAAAAATGTCCCGCTAAATTTAGCGTGGAAACTGACGTCACGTGAAGTCAACACGAATTCAGTTTCCCCGCTATATTTAGCAAAAATATTTTCGCTAAATTTAGCGGGAAGCTTTCTCTTATATTTAGCGCGGACATTTTGGCAAAATTTCCCGATAAATTCAACAGGAAAATGTTTGTAAATTTCCCGAGAAATATAAAGGAAATATTTATCTGCTAAATATAGCGAGAAAAATTTTTGCTCAATTAAGCAGGAAATATAGCGAAAATTTCCAGCTAAATGGGAGGGTAGCAGGAGAGAAGGAGGGGCGGGTACGGAGGGGAAGGAGGGCATAACCTCCCTCCGTACCCTCGCCTCCTCCTCCTCAAGAGCTGCTCTCTAATTCGGCATTACAAAAAATTCTACACGTCTTTCATTAATTTTTTATTATCTAAATTTGCTTGTAAGTTCCAAAATAAATAGCATTTTCAAAAAAATGAAGTTTCTCCTCCGTGTTCCTACGCTCGATGAGCTTTATCTGGCGACAAATTTCAAACCAGTCCAAACATTATTAGAGGGCCCTTTAAAAGGACCCTGAAGGCGTCGTCTGACAGGGCTATGACGGGGGGTATTAACCACCCGTGTTACCCGCTTAAAGGGCAACCCCACTTCATTTTTGGTTTTGAAAAAAAACAATGCAGTCCTCTTCAGAGGCCAGATTCACGAAACGATCTTACGCCAAAAATGTGCGTAAGACAAAGCTTAAGAACAAATCCGTATTCACGAAACGAAATTTTCGTAAGTTTTGCGCAGGTTACGACGAAATCCTACGACAGCTGCGACAGCTCCGAAGCTGTCTTACGCACTTCTTACGATCAAATCAGCATGGCCGACAGCGTCGCTCAGTTGGTCGCGACAACCAACGGATGTTTATTTTTCTACGTGCGCTTCTCACGAGTCCCGACTTCAAGCAGCAAGAATCAAGTAAAAAGTACTCGAAACAGACCACGACGAACGAACAAGAACGCTGGATCTACAGACACCCGGGAAAAACTCCAAGGGCCACGAGTACGGACTCCGACCGATCGGCAGATAGGCCTAGCAGGCACTCCGACTCGGCGCAGCGGGAGGCACTCACTTGATCGAATGACGTTTTAGCGAACGCCCACCTTTCATCGAACGACACTTTAGCGAATAGTCGGACGCCGCGAAGCGGCGTTTTCGAGTGGGCCAAATGGGCACACATTTTTGTAATGAGTTGCCGAAGACTGTCGCCGCGAAGCGGCGTAAAGCGCAGCGCGACGGATGGGTTAACGCGCGCCCCCGTTATTCGCTAAAACGACCATTCGCTCAAATGTCGCCGTTCGCTAAAATGTCATTCGCTCTTGTGATATGGACCCCGGCGCAGCCGTCTGCCCACGACCGATCGGCAGATAGGCCTAGCAGGCACTCCGTCTCGGCGCAGACCGTCTGCCCACGACCGGCCGGCGTGCTGAATGGAATATGCCCGCGCGACCCTTGTGAACCCTTCCCGTATTATAGTTTGATCGCTGACCTCAATTCTAGATTAAGAGATCAATCTCTTCCTCTTTTCATCTCCTTGTTTTCCGAGGCAACGGTGACGAACGCTGTCGTCGAAAAGGGGCTCTCATCAATTCTATCTCTGTTTTGTGTGATATCAAGCTCAAATAAACGCCGTGTGGATTACCTTCGCAACATGGTATGTACACTTTGTTATTAGTATTCCATTTTATTCTGACACGACTGCACCTCACTGTCGATCGCTGTAACAGTTCGTGGGTCGCAATGCTGGTCCAACCTTTCTTCGCCGGGAGTCACGTCAGCATCGAGTTGCAATTGTAAAGGATCGGTCCCGAAGCGCTTATCAATTCACGGTCCAACAGCGCAAATCCAGCACTTCGATCAAACGCGCGCGTCCGCTCCGTAGTGTAAACAAACATTTACGTGGCTCTTGCTTACACTGTCGTAGTTCAAACGTATCTTTTTTAACGTCGGCTCGCTCCCGCATCTCCGAGGCCGCAAAAAAACGCCGCGGCAATTCGTTCCCATCTACGTCGGTTTGCAAACGACTGCGGGCCGTCTTTTACCAACGATGACAGTTGTGTTGACTTGGTAGCGATCGAGTTCGTAGCAGTCAATGGGGGTGGTTACGCATCCCGGCCTCGGCATTCGGGCCAGTTTAAATCGTGTTAGCGTCGACATATCACTGCACGGATACGAACCCCATACAAGCGGTGGCAGAAAGGCCGCCTGTGTTATGAAAAACCCACGTGCTCCGAACGGCTCCGAACGGCTCCGAACAAATGCCGAGCTCTCCGATTGGTTGTTCGTGCTGCCGAAGACGCCGTCGCCATAGCAACAGCACCGGTAAGTTTTAGTTTCTCCGTACGACAACGTCGCTTTCCTCCTCTCACTTAAGAACGCGTTCGTGAATACCGATTTCTCCTCTTCTTACGATGTTCTTAACTTACGAACTTCTTAGCTAAGTTGTCGTAAACTAAGAAGCTCTTCGTGAATCTGGCCTCAGTATCGCATAGGACCACACGTCAAATATTATGACGGAGTTCTGTCTAAATGTTTCTTAAACGGTCCGGCAAACTGTGCAACTCGCCAAGTTGCCGGAATCGGCTGACTCGAGCGGGCGAACTCAGGCGAACTCGGGCGCAACCAACATCGCAGTCAAGGCTACGGCATGGGCGTAGCCAACATTGAGCTAAACGTCATGACCGTTGCTCCCTTTTGCTTGTTTTTACTTCTCCGGCCGAGCGTAGCGCATGACGTCAGCAACGTTTCCTCTCGGTGCTCAGCGGTGTCGAAATGATTGGCGTAAAGCGCCTGCGCAGTGCGCTTCTTGAGAGCCGTCCGGTCCCCGCCGTGGTCCCAACGTTACCGCCGTCTTCTGCGTCACAACCGCCGTCGTCTTCTCACCGTTTGTGATTATTTCCTCTCGGAGTTTCGTCCGCACTACGGACACCACGTGCGCAGACTTATGCCGCAGTTGTGCAGACGTCGTCGAATGTCGTAGATACCAAAATGTAGCGAAGAGTGCGGTGCAGACGACACTCGCGCCTGCCGCACGCCCGCCCGCTCCCATCCCACCCGTCGTTGGGCCGAGGATCACATGACATCTCGTATCACGTGATGGCCATGTTGTTGGCGGCCCGCGGCCAATGTTGCCGGACGGAGCCGAAGTTTCGGTCTCGATTTTCGCTCGTGTTTAAAATTAGATCTAGAAATATACATCCCATTTTTCGCGAAGCAAACGACGTAGTGTCTTTTACTAGGGCTTTTTAATTCGAAATCACTCCTTATCCAGCAATCTTCGGAACTGAGTGGAGCTGCCCTTTAAATGGATGGTGAACCAAAATTTGGATTTCAGAAAAAACAATGCAGGAGCGGTAGGCGGGACGCTACAATCCCTACAACACCACTCGATCGTAAGGCGATATCTCGAATGGACGGCCGTATGTCTGGAAAAAGAGGTCGAGATTGAACGAGGCCGACGAGGCGCGTAATGTTAACATTATCTCGTTTCCTCCTCTCTTCTCTTCCCACCTGAAGTGCCTGAAGTCGGCGAGGTGGAGAAGACGCGAGGCCGTTCCCTTTCCTTCTCGACTCTTGGCTTAGAAACAAGACGTCAACATATCTGTCAAATGCGCCTCCTTTTTTTTTCTTTTAGAAAAATACGGTCATCCGTTTTAGATATTGCTGTATGAGTGATTTTTTGGTGTTTGTAGCGTCCCATTGCACACTTCTGCCGCCGTGCTTTGTGGAATCCTGATTTCGGTTGAGCATCCCTTTTAGGTTTCGCCATCACGCTTCGTATATGCATACGCGTCAGTGAAGTAGAACGAAACACTTGTCACGAATGTTTCCGGCTGTAAGCTATGCTGTAAAAAGCGGAGTCACGAGCGTAAAGCCGTTTACGAGATCTCCGAGTCCCGCGACACGGCAGTGCCATGAATCAAGTTAAAAATACCTATTTTTGTACACTTTCCGCACCGTGGAAGATCAACGTACAAAGATAAAAATGGCTAATGAGTTGTTCTAGTTCCCCGAAAGTCACGCATCATGGCAGCTGCCAGATGTTTCTATAATCGGGGGCAGCTTTCTGTGCCGATGCTGTGAAAGGTTCTGGCAAGCGTGCCCTCTCCCAGACTGAGCGCGGATCAAAGGTCTGTACGCGCTCTTCCCATCTCCCACAGAAAGCGGTCCCCGAGTGTAGTTTTATTTGTTTTTCGAATACTGGAAACATTTTTTTTTTTTTTATAACGGCGTAAAATGCGTAGTGCGCTAACAATATAAAAGGCGCAGCTCATCGCCGTACTAATCAACTGTCTTCTTCCATCAGGAATTATTCCAAAAAATGAAAAGAATGGCAGCTTGCAAGGTGGTGCTCCTTTTGGCACTCTGTGGTGTCCTGGCTTGTGGTAAGTATTTGTCGTAGATATGCGTTACCTAATCTGGTGTTCAATCACGGTGTCTTTCGAAGTTATCTAGGGATAATTCACGATTCCTGTTGTGCTCACCGAATGAATTTGTGACATCGAATACACCAATATAATTTTTCATTCATGAAAATCGCAGTATAGCTCAGAAAAAAATCTACACCTTTAACACCTCTGCTTTTTTTTGTGTGTGTTTCCTTGATTTCAGAGACTGTGACGGCCGCTTCTCAGCACATTTGTGCCTACCCTCAAAGTATGTATGCTATTTTTTTCTCCTACACACTTCGTTTCCTACCTTATAGACTCGTACCATATAATTAAGCTCTTACCAACCGTAAACAGTTCGCGTCTGTGGGTAATGAAGAATCTATTGAATTGCCTGTGCTGTCTGGAGTGCCCCAGGGATCGGTGCTCGATTCATTGCTGTTTTTAATTTTTATCAACGATCTAATAATAGATTAACCTCGCACAGTGTCATTTTTTTTTTTGCCCGATGCCTGTATATTGTTTTCAAAAATCGATGGCGTTCCTGACCAATTATGTTTAGATGGTAGCCTTAAATTTATTTCTTTGTGGTGTCAAAAATGGAAAATGGACTTGAACGTTAAGAAATGTGTGCAAATGAAAATAACGCTGAAGAATCTACCCCTTTTTTCTCCCTATACAATCAACTCCGATGCGTTGACATTGGTTCATGACTACAAGCATGGCCTCCGAGATCCCGAAGCGCGCGAGTGCGCGCTTCGGGATCTCGGAGGCTATGCTACAAGTATCTATAGGTGTCAGAATTACCTCTCCCTTAGGCTGGACCCTTCACATTGGGCAGGTTTTTGCCAAAGCTTCTAGAAAGCCTTGATCACTGCGGAGGACTATGATTCAATGCATACAAGAAAAAAGATAACGGCGTATAAAACTCCAATTCGTCCTTAACTAAAATACGCTGACTAATTATGGGACCCGCATTCGGAATAGTATATAAATCTGTTGGAGGGGGTTCAAAGAAAGTCTCTTATGGGGAATTCGGGTGGCCAATCGCCGGCGAGATCGAGCCGGCAGAACCGGCAACTAGAAACGTGCCGGCGGCACACCATGTGAACATGAAACGCCAGACGGTGGCAGTTTAAGTGCAGACCGCATGGAGCGTTTTTGCTCGCGATTCAGGCGCGTCGGCGTCAAATCGACGTCATTTCCTGCGCGCAGCGGCGCGTTTTCGCGGGAGCGTTGGTTTCTAGCCGACCCAGAACAAGACGCGCGCGCCGAGGCGTCGAAGCGGCTCTCGCCCAATGAGGGTCGGTCGAACTATCACGTGATCCTGCGCAGTCCGCTGTTTCGTATTCAGCACATTTTAAAGTGTTCAGAGGCATTTTTATTTTCGTATAAAAATTGAAAGGTTGTTTCTTTTGACATACAAACCCGTTTTATTTACTTAATTGTTCATTTAATTCTCATTTTGTAGTATTTGCGTCAACATTTACATCGCGTGTTGAGAATTCTGTTATCTGGCAACGCTGATAACGCGCGGCCGGCGGTGCTTGGCTTTGTCTGCATGCGGGTACCCCCGCGTCAGCTTCCGCGCGAGCGTTCATAGCGCGTCGCGTTTTCGCGTGTAGAAAAACGCGCCATGCGGTCTGCGCTTTACTTCACCTCTTGCCCGCGCGACACCGCTAGCGAGAGGCTGTCGCCGCCGTCACCCATGTCCTGCGGCTTGGATTGACTCGAGAAGTGGCTGCTGAAGTGACTTCAGATCTGTAGCGTTCTTTCGTTCATTTTTTTTTCTCACTGATCTTCTCTCCCATTTCGGAAGTGGCGACACCGGATACAGTTTGGCGCCTGCTCGCTCGGCCGTTTAGAGCTCAGGTGGAAAAATCGCCGGGGCTTGCCGGAGAACCACCACCCATGAAAAATACGTGCCGGACGGAAACTGACCACTCGAATTCACCGTTAGATTCATTTATAATTCGTATATGGCCAAGTATCACACGTTCCACCGTTGTACACTGCGCCTGGGCTGCCTAAGTTGTCATGTCGAAGGAAAGTAGATCGCCTAAAATTTCTACATCTCATTATACGTAACAAAACTTGTTTAAAGCTTATCGCCTATCTGCAGTTTAAGTTAAGCTGTGACACCAGACAGAGAAATGAGAAACTAATTTGTGAGTTTTGTTGCATGAAAGATATTTTAAAACATTATTCTTTTTTCCGCGTACTGTTTGTGAGTGAACCGAGCTGCCCCGATGGACATTGTCTCCTTCGCTTTATTCTCTAGTGCCATTGATGAACCTTTCTTTGCTTGAATGAACTGTATACGGCCTAAGTTGCTAACGCATTGTACTGTATGTTTATAACTACTTATTTCTTTTACTGACCATTTTTTTTTCTTTCTTCCACTCATTCCTTGGCCCTCAAACGTTGGCCGGCAGCATCTTTAAAATAAAGAAATAAATATACTCGCTTTGACAGCATATGGCGCCTTCAGAGAACAATTATTTGGTCAAGCGATCAATGTTGTAATGAAGTGCGGTGACGTGCTGCACCAGAACTCACCTAACCGCCAACATTATCGGAACACGTACTGTTGGCATGGACTGCCGTTGGAGCTATTATACAGGGTGTTTTTTTTTAGCTGCACCAAATTTTCAAAAAAAAAAAACAAGAGCTGCGTTAGGGCACTTTTAGTTATGCCATGGGCATACCCTGCCTGGCGCCCACTAGGAAGAAAGTATTTTTGGCAACTAGGCGGCTAATTAACAGAGATCTCTTAATTAACTTTTTAATTATTGTTTTTAGAGGGCCTATTGTATTTACGAAATTGAAGCCCAACCTTGATATGCTCCAACCCCACAGTGAAATAAAGGCACAAAAAATTTCTGCGCGCGCTTCTGGCTAAATATTTTCCATTCCCGCATGCTCTTTCAAACCGCAACTGATCAGAACAAGAGCGTCAATGGCGTCGATATCTTCGGCCTCGCTTGGCATCACAGCGGTGACGTCACCTGTGATGCAGGCACTACCGTCAGCGCTATTGTAATACGTTGCTCTCTTCTTAGTGTTTTGCTTACCGCGGCAGGTGTAAATCACGCTGTCCCAGCGGGCATCGTGACGCTACCCTTTCCTTTCGTTGATATGATAGAAGCTGCTCTGAAGACTTGTGCCAATGGACCTTTTTCCAGTAAGCGTCTGCGCACGCGCACACCCTTTTCCCTTGACCTTGACCGCCCTTTCGCCATTTTTGGGGGGCACTGTTTTCTTGCGACACTAATCTGTTTCCATGGGAGAAGGCGAGTCCGGTTGCCCTCCATTTGTAGTAGGCGGCGAAACCGTCATGAGGCGCTCCTTACTGGAAAAAGGTCCATTGTGCTACAAAGCGACGATCGCTGCGTCACTTGCTGCTCTGTTGTAAGAGACACAGGTTTGCACCCATATCTTTGGAAGGACGAAGGCTACAAATAACACAGGCGCTATGCGATTCACTGTGCCTTTCTTTCTCTGACTGTGGCAGGAAACACGTCTGAATGGCATCGCTTATTGCCACAAGGCTTTCGGTTAAAGAAAAAACAGACATGGTGATCGCATATTTAACTATGCAAAAGAATGCTCGTCATGCTGCGCAACTTTACGCCGCTCAGCACCCAGCTCGTTTCGTTCCTGCCCACACTTCCTTCGTACGCGTTTTCAACAAGTTTGCATCAAGTGGCACGGTGGTGAGTGGGCGAAGACAGAAAAAAATATATCCTTAGCCGCGAATTCGAGACTGACGTTCTCGCGTACATAACAGAGCCTGAAGCAAGCGTGCGGGAAACTGCGAGGTCTTCTGGGGCAACGATTTCTACAGTGTGGAAAATGCTTGTGAAGCATCGTATGCATCCGTTTCACGTTAGCGTGCACCAAGAGGTACATGGCAGTGACTTCCAACGACGACTGGACTTTTGCAGTTGGGCCCTGATTGAAATGGACCGGGATTCTGGATTCTTGAAAAAATTATTTGAAGTGATGAGGCTCAATTCTGCAGAAATTCAACGGTGAACCTCCACAATGCCCATTACTGGGCAAGCGTAAATCCTCGTTGGCTCCGTCAGCACAAGCATCAAGTGAGATGGTCTATTAACATATGGTGTGGAATATTTCAGGATAAAATCATTGGCGCATATTTCTTTGACGGCACACTGAACGGAAAACTATCCACGGAGAGAATCCTTGAGGGAGTCGTGGAAGAGTTTATTGCCGGCCTGCCCCTCAGCGGGCTGAAGGAGGCGTGGTTTCAACAGGACGGCCATCCAACACATTCTTCTTCGCGTGCTGTTCGATTTCTACATTGAACTTTTCCAGAGCCGTGGATTGGATGCAGTGGTCCAGTTCCGTGGCCGGCACGATTACCAGATCTGAGCCCGTTAGGTTTTTTTCTTTGGGGTTATCTGAAGAATAAAGTCTACGCCACGGGACCCACCAGCGTGGACAACCTGAAACAAAGAATTGTCGCCGCCTGTGCCGCAGTTCAGCCTGAAATGCTCGAGCGCGTGTTGTGCTCCATGCGGAGCTGACTGATGATGTGTGTTTCTGTAGATGGACTCCAATTCGAGCACTTGCTTTGAACGTAACTGTTTCCAACTTCATAAAGTGGCCAGGCGGCGGCAAACGCTGGGTGGCTTATCACATGCCATAATCACTTTGGCTGCCAAAAATTTTTTTTAAGTACTTTTTTTTTTAAGTACTAACATGCGCTAAGCCATATTTTTGCCTGCTTTTCTCGACGAACTAGAAGGCTTCCGAAGAAAATACTGGTGCTGTGAAAAGTGCTAGTTTGGGGCTCTGAGTCAGACGTCAGCGTGTTGGTAAACTTAATAATACTGAAATAATAAGCAGAGGGACGGACAGCTGAATAAACAGAGAGCTGGACGGACAGAGGCACGAAAGCACGAATTATGCGTTGTTCTGTCCGGCCCTCTGTTTATTCTTTCAGTATTATTTGGGGCTCTAAGTGAGGCAGTAAAACTTAGTTCTCAAGAGTGCCCTGTTTGAGCTACACTTGAAAAAGCGGCGATGCCGTGTTCACAGCGTGCCGCGCACAGCACATGACTACCGTTACGTGAGCCAGGACGCCGGTGCAAGGCTCCTTCCTCATTTATTAAGACCATCGATTAGATTCTCCAAAGGCTTTGTACTCGAGAGCCAAATTTTCGCTACTAAAGGCTAGGCGTAAGGAGAAAAGGTTAAACTTTTTTACATGATTCATAATGATTATCGACAGATAGACAAGACAGCTTACTTAATTCCCGATGCGTCTGGAATTCCACGTAACAAACATAGTCGTGCCCTTCACCAGCCCTGCTGCTTCAAAGTCCTTTTAAGTATTCTTTTTTTTTTTTTCCTAACGATAAGCGAGTAGAACTCTCTCCCAGAACAAGCAGTATCGTGTCAATCGCTGGAATCGTTTAGTTCTTATCTTGCATTTGATGACGTGGGCAGCGATTCTTGAAATTGCATGTTTATTTAGTTACTATTCCCTCTTTTTTTTTTCGTGCCATGACTTCCAGCCAGCGTCATTCTTCCATTGTTGTATTGATTTTACATTTTTCCCCAGTGCCGAATGATTCTCCTGTAATATAATTTTAGGACGGGTTTGCAACGAATGCAGTTGTCAAGTTTTTGTTGTGTTCTTTTTATTTTTTTCCTTCAGTGTTTATCAAGTTTTTTGCTCATGCCCTCCCTATCATAGTCCCATGTAGGAACTGATAGTATTTTGAAATAAAAATAAAAATAGAACAAAGAAAGATTATTTTGTTACACGCTGCAATAGTTTAACTGCCAGAGGGGCCAACGAGTGATATTACACAAGCACAGGGATGGGCAGTATTTCAAATACAAGTATTTGAAATACGTATTTCAAATACTTTGTGTATTTTGAATTTGTATTTAATTACAAATTTGGTAATGTATTTGACGTGTGTATTTAAATACTAAAACGTTGGTATTTCAAATACAATTGTAATTAAATACAATTTTGTGGGCGGAAATACATCCCTAAAATTTATTGTTACTGTCCAGAGCAGGAAGAAAACTATGTTCTGCACCGAATGCAGTGTCTCTCAATCAAACACAAGCGTTTAGTGACTTTGTGATTACGGTGCTAGTCCAGGGCAAGACTAGTGACGAAATCGACGTTCACAGGCAGGCTGGCTAAATAAGTGCCTGTGACAACTTGTGATGCTTTCCAGCCTGATTTCCCTCCATATATTTGCCTGGAACATTCTAACCGCTCATTCACACTGGAAGCGGATCCGCGTTCGCAAAGCGGTTGCGAAGGCGGTGGTATAGAGATCAAGTACAATTGCACGCGCACTCGATGACATCAAGTGCGCGTGCAATTGTACTGGATCTTTATACAACCGGCGTTCGCAACCGGTTTGCGAACGCGGATCCGCTTCCAGTGTGAATGAGCGGTAAATGAACGGGTCGTCAAGATTTTTGTAACTGGTGCGAGTTGCAACAATAAAAGAATCTCTAGCTAGTGCTGCGCGTCTTGGTCGTCTCGGTTCTTTGTTGGTCCATACCAAAATGTAATCGACAAAAAAAGCTGCTTGGAGCTCTGTATTTTTATCACCTATTACGTCCAAGCTGATTACATTTTTTTTTGTGATTATATTTCTATTACGTTGCTAGAGCCTCGCACAATAACTTCCGAGTGTGCAATGCAAAATTAAAATGAGATACCCAGAAACCCGTTGCAGGTGCCCTGAAGTCGCTGATTGTATTTGGATGTATTTGGATGCTGAATGTATTTGAAAAAGTATTCGGAGGAGACCAAATACATTTGGTTGTATTTGTATCTTGTATTTAAATACTTTTTTGGAAATGTAATTAGATTTGTAATTAAATACATTTTTGACGAAGTATTTTGTATTTCTATTTCGATACATATTTGCATGTATTTTTCCCATCCCTGCACAAGCATGACTACTTTGTTCTTTAAAAGAAACCTGGCTAGTTTAATGCATCAAAAAGCAAGAACTTAGAAAGAAAGCAGCGGTGGCAAATAATAGGTAGCTGAAGTCTCCAGCATTGAAAAAAATATTTTTCCCAAATAAAACGCAGGAAGCTCGTCTAAGGTTGCCGGCCGTTGGTAATGCATGCAGCAGAATTTATCGTACCAACGAAAGCGTCGCGTCGCCCGCAGGTCAAGAGAGGGATATGACACAGCACAGTTGACGCCGACCGCAGACGCCTAAATTACACCGGCCGCGGTCAGCAAAACACTAAGGAGAGAACAACGTATTGCAAAAGCGCTGACGGCAGTGCCTGCATCACAGGTGACGTCACTGCTGTGACGCCAAGCGAGGGCGAAGATATCGACGTCATTGACGCTCTTGTTCTGGGGCCCTAAACTCGTCAAACACAAAGTTGGAGCCAAAAGTTCGCAGAGCGCGCCGATTGAACGTTGGCGAAAAAAGCGCGAAGTCATCGTCGTGGTAGACCAATCGGTGGGCTTCGTCAACTTCGGCCCCAACTTTGTGTTTGACGAGTTTAGGGGCCCTGGTCAGTGTAGGTTCGAAAGAGCCTGCGGGAAGGAAATAATTTCGCCAGAAACGTGCGCAGAAAGTGTTTGTGCCTTTACTGCGCTGTTGGGTTGGAGCATATTAAGATTGGGCTTCAATTTCGTAAATGCAATAGGCCCTCTAAAAACAATAATTAAAAAGTTATTTAAGAGATCTCCGTTAATTAGTCGCCTAGTTGCACAAAATGCTTGGTTCCTAGTGAGCGCCAGGTCGGGTATGCTAATGGCATAACTAAAAGTGCCCTAACGCAGCTCACATTTTTTTTGAAAACTTGGTGCAGCTAAAAAAACACCCTGTATAGATGCTGCACGCACGCTAAGCCGGAGTGCACACTGATGCTCGCACATCATACAGGGGACACAGTGCCCGCTGCAGTCGCGATCAAAAAATAACCTGAAAACACACTTCAAGCATGTTCGAAGCATGCTTCGAATATGTCTTGAGACAGTGTTTGTGTGACCTGTGAGATAGGACCGCCCAAGGAAGGAACACGTCTCGGGCAGTGTACGCGAACCGTCTTTTGTATACGGTGCCGCGGAAGTTAAGCCTGGATCGCAAGCAAGCACCCCGTTGTGTATTTCTTGAGTCGCAAGATAATCAACATCGACACTCCATATGGCCAAAGTGCCCCTTGTGCGCGGCCATATACTTTGTCACCCAGTGCAGAGCGGGCGCCATTTGTGATTGCGATTCGGAATTAGGACTTGCTGAGCTCTAGAGCCACTAAATGAGCTGCGCTTAGAGTATCGGCACTCCGTTCCCCGACATTGTTGTGGGCGCCGCCATTTTGGCTCGTATGCAGAGCAGACGCCACGGCCGATCGTCATGATTCAGAAGTGCGACTTCCTCGGCATTAGATTCGGTGTTTGGAACGTCATGTAATATTGCTTTTCTCTTTCGCGAACTGTTGTAACATTTGTGGAAGGCGGAAAAGCGTTTCCTGTGATTTCAGATGAAGCTTCAGATAACTGGCAACCATGACTTTAAGCCGCAATATGGCCAAGTGTCGTTACTCTGAAGCGTAGCTTATTTAGTGGCACTACTGAGCTCTATGCTTCCTCGAGAACGGTAGTCAAAAATGCCCGACTCCTCGCGGAGCGTTACGTATTTTCGCGTTTATGTGGCTAATTAAAATGTATGCAGGTGAATTTTAGGTTAGATGTATGTTAACGTATTAAGACGTATACATTTCATAGCAAAAAGCATTTCTTCTTCTTCCGACAGCCAAATCAATTGTAAGAACTATATACTTCGTGCGGCGTATGAACAATGAGCAAATATTTGTTGTTGTTTTTTTCTTGAGGTGAAAACAAGTGCAAGGTCCGGAAGCTCTTTAGCGATGCGGTGTTGATTTGAATATGGCTCTTTCAACATTTCTGCAGGAGAGAAAAAAAAGTTTTCTGCAATTCCAGATTAAGCTTCGGATAACTGACAACAAGGAGTGAAACAAGGTGGCTGAAGTGTTAATGCTCTCAAGCGTAGCTCGCGTATTGCCTCTAGAATGATCTTGATAAAACCTGGTTCGTATTAGACACCCTGAAACAGCGCGCTCACGAACCATTGGCGTCGCTGTTCTCAATTTGTATGTACGATCCTACGCATCCTTTCTGTGGCGACGTGTGTTTGGGCTTCAAAAAGACGCCCGTCTAAGCAAAATCGGAACGTTTTATCGCTGACATCTGTCCTGCAAATCGTTGGTCGCTTCGGCAAACTCTCAGTGTTTGTAACAGCCGTCCTATTTTAGTATCCTCTTGCAAAGCTTGCAGGGTGTACGTACTGCTGTCTTCCAATCCTTCGTAGGCTACTTTTTACTGTGACCGCGTCAGGCGTTTCACTCTCACGGTCAAAACGTGCCAGAAACAGCCGCCTTCGGGAAAAATATGTTTGCGTTGCTTTCTGCTTTTTCTGCTGTAGATGGCAATCGTCGGAAAACTTCTCACTTTTTTTTGCGCTTAGTTTGTTGTGTCTATAGATTGTTAGTTTATTTCACTGAACAAGATAAAAAAAGATATATACCCGCCCTTTGGAACGTATTAGGAATGAATGCAACATAACTGGTAGGTAGATTTTTTTCTTATATCGCTGAGCGGGTGGGTACGATCTTTACACATTAGGAACAAAATACAGAATGGTACAAGTTCGGATGATTGACGTTTGAGTGTCTTCGCTATATTTCGTCCTATCTATTCCAGCACGCTGTCCAACTTTGAGATTTTCTATCGTCTCTTCTCTCTTCTTTTTTTTCCTTATAGTTTTTGTTAAATCTTTTTTGTTTCGTCTGTTTTTTTTTTTTTTTTTTTTTGTGTTTCTCCATTGAGCACTAGACAGCCGAGCGTCCGTCATGACTGTTCTTACGTAATATTAAAATAAGTTGCATTTACACGCAACCTTAAGATAATATCATGATTCACCGCAGGGTTGTCATTCAACCTCGTACAATGGGGTAGACATTTTTCAATTCTGGTAGAACCTTCTGTCCATTAAAACTGTTATATTTTCGTAAAGTTCAATGTCATGTCCGAGCAAAAAAAAAAAAAATACTTGGCAGATGAAGGCGTTTGAGCCTTAAAAGTGATTCTCAAGCTTTCGATGTGTGAGCACCATATAAGTAATAAATCTTAATAATGAATATATTAAAAAAAAACTTGTCTGAGTATATTGAAAGCATTTATTAGCGATTCTCTTGAGTGAGGATGCGATTTATTCATTTCGGGCTTATTCAAGGCCCCGTACAGTCCAATGTGAATGAGCACTGCGCAGGAGCTCGTGCAGTCAGCACTATATCTGTAGTCCGCGTTAAAGATTCCAGGCTAGCGGTATTGCTATGGCGCCTGGATCGCGTCTTCGACTGGTGTGCTTAGCGTCCTATACCGCCCATACATCAAAATTGGTCCCCAAGTGGCAACAAATGACGTAACAGAAGCCGGAATGTCACGCTGTTGCCTGTCGCGATCCTGGCGGCTGGCGAAAAGCACGAGCGAACGCGAGTGTCACTGTCGTCACGGCGTCCCAGGCGTCCCAACTTCCGGCTGCTCTAGCTTCCGTGAACTGCCACAGTGGAGAGAAACCTGCAGCAGGTCAGGCGTCTGCCATTTATACCACAACTGTTGGGACGCCGCCAGGGTCGCGACCGGCGACAGCCTGACACTTGTATGACGTCATCAGGCGGAAATCGAGGGACCACTTTTTTGGCCGCGGTAAACACACCAGTCGGAGACGCGTTCCAGGCACCATAGTATTGCACTGGACAAATCGACCATTACCAACGAAGGCGACATACACTATTTTAGTGAAGGAACTTTTCGCTGTCTAAACCCCCGCATGTAGAAAAAATACGTTGATTTTCATAAAATAAAAAATAACTTAAAAATAAAGAACAGAAGACGTTAATTATGCTTCCATCGATCTTCTAAATCAGGGGTCTCAAAATATTTTCCTAACGGGTCGGATTAGGGATCTGTCGTAGTTTCGAGGGCCGGGGGTGGGGAGCGTAAATTATAGAAAAATAAATACTAAATAAACACTTCTAGATAACCATTCAACATAAAAAAATTATTGTTAGTTTAAATATTAAAAAAAAGTACCCTAATGGTGGTCGACGCACGTATACTTTATTATTTCAATTGGAAGTACACCGCGGACGACCGCGTGCCTGTCGTAAGACTTTGGCGGGCCGGATCTTAGTTCGCGGGCCGGGGTTTGGAGACCCCGGCCTTGAATCAACGGGATGAAAGCAGGAACTCAAGCGTCCGATCGATCCTATTAATCGGACACTTCTTGTCATATTGAACGATCTAGCGAATACAAATTCTCGTGTAACAAGTCCGTAGACCCGTAAAACTCCGAACCATGTAAAATTTCGGCTTTTCAACATGCCGTAATCCGTGGACAGTAATCCGAGGAATACGGTATTTTCGACTTTGATACGCGAAATCCCCAAACGCGGTTTGCTAAAAAAAGGAAAAAAAAAAAAAAAAAGCTAATGATTTAGAATTTGTCGTGCAGGTCATCATTTCCGTCCAATTTTCTATTCGTTCTCATATGTGTTCTATTCTATAAGGTCGGGCAATATTGCGATACAAATGTATCGCGATAGTATTTTAGAAAGACAGTTTATATATATATATATATATATATATATATATATATATATATATATATATATATATATATATATCTGGGTGGATTCATCTCCACTCAGGCCCAGATTTAGGGTCGAATTTTTAATTAAAAAATATGTGTTTTCGGGCAATTCCTATAATAAAAGAAGACGCAAACGGCAATTTTGTCGGATTTTTTGTTCTCAAGTTATGGACCGTTAATTGAAGCGGTTAAGGCGGACACTGACAATCTTCCAGGTTATCGGGGGTGCCCATATTTCACTCCATCCCTTTTCCCTACTTTTTACGCTACATCAATATCACTTTTTGGGAACACCCTAGACATGGGCTTTTTCATGCTAATTAAGCCTCTAGGTCATAACATTCTTAACGTTTGTTTTTTTATTTGTCAAACCGCCTATCTGCTACGATATTTGATGAAGTTCAGCAAGCTGTGATGTGTGACCTAAATAAGGTATGTTTATGATATTTATATCACCGTAAAGGTCCAATTAAGTTATTTCTTTTAAATGTAATTTGAATATTTTGCGATAAGTATACAAAGCGCTACATGTGCCTGAAAAACGACTATTTCGAAAAACGAGCAGGTTTGAAGTCGATTTCCTAAAAAAAACCACTTTTTATTTTTTTTTATTTTTTATTCACAGCTATTTAATATAGTAGTCTATCAGGAAATACCAACAGAAATTGTAATATATTTTTTGTATGGCCGCTTTTAGGACTCGAATTTGTTGCTGTGAGAGTTTTAAACGGGACTTCGCATACACTCTCAGTTGAGCAGAGTTTTGACCTATGTAAGGTTTCCTATTTAATGTTAGTACTTACTTCAATATCTTGGCGTAAAAGCCAGTGAAGCAACAATATTTATCCTAAGAATATTTATTTACTTGGCAGTGCACTGGCGTGATTTGCGAGGTGTGTGGGCTTCGCCCTATGTTTTGACGGAGGAGATACGTAACATCTAGACTCATGGACAACTTAAGTCATGAGGGAAAAGTCTAAGTAACCCGGCATGAATCACTGAAATTAGAAATGAAACCTAAGCACATGACTAACACATTTGAAGCCACGCTACGAAATGCTCGTTAACTTACGAAAGAGACCGTACGCGCACAAAATAAACCGTACTTCCTAAGCGTCAGGTACTAGATCGTACATATGTATATGCACTGCATATCTGTTTGACATAGGAAAATATGATAATTACATGTCAAGTTCGGTATTTCAAGCTCAAAGCCGAAAGCAAAAGGCCCCAGAGGAATTCTCTAACAATCTGCATTCCCCCGTATTGGGAGAGAGTAAGCGCTGTGCCCGCCCTTGTGGATACGGACTTCGAAGTTAATTCTTTTTTTAAGCACACTACTCAAAACTTGATATAATGTTTATGGTTAGATATTGAGGTAACTGCTAACGATAAATAGAAATCCTTACATAGGCAAAAATTGTGCTCAGCAGAGCGCCTGTGCGAAGTCCCGTTCAAAACGCTCATAGCACGATATTCGAGTTCTAATAGCGGTCATACAAACAATATATTACAATTTCTGTCGGTAGTTCCTGATAGACTACTATATTAACTAGCTGTGAATAAAAAAAAAAAAATAAGTGCTTTTTTTTTAGGAAATCGACTCCAAAATTTCTAGTTTTTCGAAATATTCGTTTTTCAGGCACATGTAGCGCATTATATACTTTTTGCAAAATATTAAAATAATATTCTAGAGAAATAACTTAATTGGCGCTTTATGGTGATATAAAGATCATAAAAATATCTTGATCAGGTCACACAGCACTACTTGCTGAACTTCGTCAAATATCGTCACAGAGAAAAAAGTTGACAAAAAAAATTAAAAACGTTATGACCTAGACGCTTAATTAGCATAAAAGAGGATATGTCTAGAGTGTTCCCGAAAAGTGATATTAATGTAGCGTAAGATGTAGGGAAAAGGGATGGAGTGAAATATGGCACCCGCGATAAGCTGGAAAAATGTCAGTTTCCACCTTGGCCGTTTCAACTGTCCATAACTTGAGAACGAAAAATCTGACGAAATTGCCGTTTGTGTCTTCTTTTATTATATAAATTGCCCTAAAATATCTATTTTTCTTTTTTAAAAATTTAAAATTCGATCCTAAATCCGTGCCTGAGTTAGTTGAACCAACCATAATATACACACATTCTATCTCGATAAATTTTTTCTTTCAGCTTTTTATTGCTTCTTTGAATGAAGATATATTTTCTGGTGCATTCCTGGTATGGCGATAGTGTTGGCGGTAACGCGTTAGAAGTAACGGCGTTACCGGTTACGTGTTACTTTTTCCCGTTACGTATCTGCATTCCCCTGTATTGGGAGGGACTTCGAGTAACATTGCAAATCACGCCAGTGCCAAGTAAATAAATATTGTTGGGATAAATATTGTTGCTCCTTACTTTTTAAAACAGTAACGTGTAACGTACTTACGTTACTTATTTTGAGTAACCAGCAACGTAGTTACGTTATTCGTTATATATTCTTCCCAAGACTTTAAAATGTACACTTTTTTTATTGAGCTTATAGGTGCCCAGCCATTATTATTTTTTTCCGTTTTATTTTCGTTTCTTTTGCGTTTTTTTTTCTTGACTATTCTGGTGGAACCGTAAAAAAAATAAGGTAACTATGCTTAGTTTCGGTATGGACATAATGTTTCTTGAAATATGACACTTACGCATAGCTGTAAGGTCAAAAATAAAACGTGCTCATTCATAATAAAAAAAAAAGTAACGCAACAGTAACGTGCGTTACTTTTTATCGGTAACGTGAACGCGTTCCTTTTATTTCGAGGTCAGTAGGTCGGTAACGCGGTCCTTTTATTTGCAAGTAACGAGTAACCTATTTCGTTACTTTTTTTCAAGGACGCCTACAGCACTGGGCGATACTGTAAGGGGCGATTGATCCGTGCCGTTGCAGTTTTAAAATAGTCGTTTATTGATATCGGGCGCAAAAACGTCAACGTTGAATTCTTACCGTGGGCACTCGTTTGTTGGTTAACAAATATTCCACAATTAATGTAGATCTTGTTTTTTTTTTTGTTGTTTTTTTTTTCTTCTTATACACTAGCACTCGACCAGTCCTACAGAGTATGAGCACGTCTCAAATTGATTGATGAAATGATGTATCTCACTATATGTATTTCTGCGAAATGTATCCGTGTATTTGTTTCTTCAAATATTTTTTTTATTTTTTGAAAATGTATTTCTGACATGTGTCACGATACCTTTTTTTTTTTTTTTTTTACCAATGTATCTCAGTTTCAACATTTCACGCTTCTTTGCCTTGTCCTGCATTATTTGAATTCTCAAATATTTTTGAGGGTATATATCTACTGTTCCGTATTCGTTTTTCAAATGCTTTTTATATGTTGAAACTGTATTTCTGACACGTGTCGCGACACCTTTTTTCATCAATGTAGCTGACTGTCAGCATTTTAGGCCTGTTTGCCACGCATTCTAGTATCGGTATGCCCGAATACTTAATAGGGTTTATCTGCCCGTCCCTGGTTTTTTTAAAGGCTTGTGCGGACAATTGCGTTTGACTACGACCGACTGTGCCTCAATCGGTTTGTAAGCCTCTTTTAACTGCTTCGACCGACAGGGCACCAGCGCAGACGCTTGTAAGCAGACATGGGATGATTAAAACCGTTTTTTTTTTTTTTTAAGCCTATCCGTCGCGGAACCCATGTGAATAGTCATTTTCTTTTTCCCGCCCCACAGCTTGCACCGAGCCGGGAGAACCTGACCCGGGTCATCTCGTGAATGCGACCGCCAAGTACGACCCAACCACCATGAAGTGCGAGGAGATCACGCCGGAAATAAACCAACCTCACGACTGTCAGAAGTTCGCGACCATCGAAGAGTGCAAGGAGAACTGCGAAACTGCGAGTGGCTAAAGCAAGGCTTGAGCTGGCAACCCTGAGAACACGCATGGTCGACGACGACCCCTTTCTGTAACGGTGACAATAAAAGCCGTACAAAATGTTATCACCTGAGCTTCCTGACACCATATCTCAAGCTTGGAAGGTCATATTTTCGGATCGAAAAGATCGTTGATAGGCCCTTTCCAGAAGTTCATCGAGCAACATTGGAGGTCGACGGTCATTATAGATACGAGGGGGGGGGGGGGGAATGATGTTTGTAGTTTTTTTGACCGATCCCCCCAAAGGTTATCTTGGTGATATCCCACACTTGATAGTTAGGGGAAGAAGATTCGTATGTTTGTCTTTTTAGACTTTGGCTAGGTGGCGCAAGCTACCGCCTTTTAGAAAGGGTATAGCCCTTAACATCCATCCACCTATCTATCTTTGGCCGCGAAGCACGTGATTGGATCCGAGTCGTCGCCGGACGCTGATGCGGCGCTTGTGGACAGGTGTTGGCGCGGACTTTTGGAAAGGGTCTATTGTGCCTCATCCGCACTAAGCACCCCCAAGGAGTTTGACGAACTGAGCACCGATACTCTTAGCTTAAATTAGTTAGTGGCTCTTCAAACTAAAAAGTTTGCACTCTCCAGGGTGTTTTATTTTGCTCGTCCCAGGGACAACACCCGAAGGGTGTTATAGCACCCACCCCCGGACGCCGATGCGGCGTCCGGTGCGCCGCACCGGTGCGCCGGTGCGGCGTCCTAAGGATGTTATTTACGAGGAAATCGTTTACAAGCACCGAGCACCCACGTGCAGTTCTCACGTGCACAGGAACGGCAAATCCAAACGCTATTAGTTACGCGCGGCGTGGGAATGGCGACCATGTCGATTGCACCACTGCGTTATGCACTCGAAAATCCAAAGGCTTTCATTCGCGGGAGTTCGTCTCGGCAATTACGAAGGTAACACATGTGCTCCATTGTTCCCGTCAGGATTTCACATAGAACATGTTCAAAAAATGTATCTCCAAATAAAACGCATTGTTGCAGGTAATAATTATCCGACACCGCAGCTAAACACCCTGTTTGAAGCAGGTGTCAGTACTGCAGGAGCCCTAAAAAATGAGACAGAGGGAGGGAGATGAAACTTTATTATGCCCAAAGAATATGAGCAGGGGGCCTCATTCCAGGCCCCCTCTGGTGGCGTACTCCAGTGAGGACTGGATGTACGCAGCCAGGTAAATTTGGTCCGATAATGTGGTGGCCGTAGTCAGCCACTCGGGGTGGGGGGGTTGGGGGGGGGGGGAGGAGAGGGAGGTGAGGTTAGGGAGGGGTGGAGGCGTGGGATGGCAGATCCATAAGATGTGATGTGTATTTGGGCGGTCGCCACAGTGGATGCAGGGGGGAGGATACTCAGGAAGTAGACCTCGTAGAAGGTGGATGCGGGCTGGGGTGGGAAGAGTGTTACTTTGGGCGTTGCGCAGGATGGTGCCTTGGTAACGTGTGAGGTGAGTGTGAAGGGGGGAAAGACTCGACGGGCTCGTCTATATGACTCGAGGGAAGGTAAGGCCACGGGAAACGTCTGGCCAGATCTGGGGATGTCGGGTGCCCGGTGAAGCGTTTCGCGGGCGAGCAAGTGTGCTTTCTCGTTGCCCGGCATGCCCCCATGACCTGGTATCCAAACAACCTCAACGGGTGATAGTAGGTCGCGTTCTAATTGTTCTGCGATGGCAAGTGGAATCGAGTTGTGTATGAGTCGCCGGCAGGCGGCCATAGAGTCGGTGAAGATGATGGGAATAGACGAGGCAAAAGAGCCTGAGGAGGTATATGTGATAGCCGCTGCAATGGCGTGTAGTTCCGCCAAGCATGGCTCCATGGGAGGAAGAACGGCGGTGTGTATTGTAGTGAAATGATGATCTGTGATCGCTATTGCCGTGCGAGTATCAGTCGTACTGGCATCTGTGTAGAGGTATGTGCGATGAGGAGTGCGGGCGGTGTAACGTGTGAAAAAGGCAATACGTTGAGCGCGTCTTGCTAAATTCAGCATCGGGTGCATGTGTCGAGGGAGTGGTGCTATGATAAGATGTGAACGGGTGGTGGTGGAGAGAGCTGCTTCTTTCGGAGGAAGTGAGGATGAGACATTATGGCCCAGTTGAGTGAGTATGTGTCTTCCCTGAGGGGTGAGAAGGAGTCGGATTTCCTGACGGCGTTTGTGAATAGCAACGAGCTCATCTACGGTATTGTGATAGCCCATATCGAGGAAGCGGTGGGTGCTAGTGGTGATGGGTAGGCCCATGGCGAGCTTGATGCCTTTACGAATGAGAGCATCCAGTTTTATTTTTTGTCTTTGTGTTAGTTTAGTGTACGGGAGGTGGTAGCGGAGGCGGGATATCAGTAAAGCGTCACAGAGCCTCACCATACTCCTTTCTTTAAGTCCACGAGAGGAAGTGGAAGTGTGTTTCTTGCATCAGCCACCTATATTATGGTTAGGAACGATTTAGTACTCAAACTATAGAGGCACTGAAAAGGTGTAACCATGGGTGTAAGGATCTGTAACTGCTTTTTTTGACACCTTTAAGGGCGTAACATATCTTGGTGTGTAGATGGCGTTTTCCTTTCAAGATTCATAGCTGTAAAAGTAAGAAAACTGCAGAGAGGCACATGGCCTCGACACAGCACGCATAGTTCAGAGTGCGTAATCGCGATCTCATAAGATCTCATCAATAAGAACCTATTGACGTCGATAATATGTTTTTTTCCTAAATGGCGAATCGCACTTTAAACACGCGTTGGTTCAGAAGACGGACCCTAAGCAGGGCGCTAGAGGAACGCCTAAATTGGCCCAAGATTTTGCAACCCTATAGGGTCATAGCTTGGACCTAACAAGGTTTTGTTCCAAGGCTGTGCCGAAGTCAGTGCAGAAGTATTTTTTGTTTGCTTTTTAGGACTTTTTGCTTGTTTGAAACCTATATTGTCGGACATGAACAAAAGACGCAACGTATCCACTGATCAAACAGGAGTGAAACCTATTTCTGGCACAAGTTTAGCAATTTAGCCCAAAGTTTCCGAGTGAAAACCGAACAATCAGAATGGAAGTGCAATTCTGGTACTTCCTCGGAAACTGAGGTCCACAGAAGCCAGGTGACAAACGAACAGACCATGATGAAGCATAACTCCGCCACTTGTTTGTCAATTCAGGGTCAAACTAGTCCGATTCTGGCCAAAGAAAGTTAAAGGGCAACTCCGGCCGAACCTCAAGATGAATTAAATTACTGGTATCGCTTTAGTGACACAAAATACGACCACAGCCAAAATTTCACGTCCGTGGGACGCCGCATTCTCAACTAATGCCGATAATAAAAACGCGACCCGCCGCGAGCCGCTGCTCCTTAGCGGGCGGCCAGCGGGTTGCCGATCGCTAAAGCAACATTGGGCCGTGATGTCAACATTGTTCTCTTTTTTTCCTCCGTTCCGGACGGGCGCACGGCGCAGCCGTCGCGCGCGCTTTTTTGTGCCGTTACCACCGCTACTTCGGCTTGTAATTACGTGTTCAGCCGTTGCTTTTACCTGTAGCCCGTGTAGCTTCGGTATAGCCTTTTGTTTATTTGCTTGTGAGGACTCCTAGACTCGTTTTAGCGAGCAACTCGGTGCGCCCAAGACTGCCCAGCTGTTCCTCGAAAGATGCCGAGTACAACTTAAAGCGCTGTGGGCTGCTCAAACAAGCCGCTGCGCAACCCGGAGGTGCTTTTTCACAAGTTTCCAACGGATCGGAAATTGGAGAAGGTGTGGGTGAACGCTGTTCGACGAGTGGACTTTGGAAAGCCTTGGACGTCGGCGCCCAGATCGAAGCTCTGCTCCGATCATTTTTCGCCGGAGAGTTACGAACGAAACCTATATACAGGTGTTGGTTACTTGTTGCTTGTCAGCGAAGGGGTCGAGGCTTAAAAAGGATGCCGTGCCGTCGCTCTTTGCCCATCGTACATGTACAGAAAAGGTAAACATGATAAAAGTATCCTGATCAATAAATAAAACAGTCATTGTCAAGTGCAGTGTTGAAGATTGAGCATTCACGGTCCATTGGATGTCTGTTGAATGGGGAATGGAGTACAACCACTAACTAGCTCCAAACACTCAAGTTTGTAATGAAAACGAAAACAATGTTCTGCTTTGCGTCACTGCTTGTTTACTACGCAATCTCGTGCGTAGTATTCAGGTCCGTAACGACTACTAGCGAACAGCCGGCGTGTGAAGCTCATGCGATATAAACATTCGCCTCCCAATCGTTCGAACCTGTTACGCAGCCGTATTAATTAACATTGCGCTATTAATTAACATCGCGAAAGTTCGGATTTGTAAGTTACAACTCTCTAATTTGCCCGAGTTCGGCTGGAGGTAAATATAATATTTAAAAATGCAAAAAACAAAAAAAAAAAACACACTTGCCTTAGTCAAAAGTTACGAAGGAAAACTTAAAATCCTATGTATTCTAATAAAAAAAAATTGTTGTGGGTGGGGGTGGGAATGCGGAAGGGAAAGAAAGTGTTCTCACCTTGCTAACGTTCTCTGTTTTCCTTTATCACCCACAAAAACTTTTGCTAGCTTTAAAAAAAATGAAAGCCGTTTACAACTCCCTGTAACGCCGAATTAGAGCGCAGCTCTTGAGGAGGAGGAGGGAAGGGTACTGGGGGGTGGGTCAAGTGACCTCGGGGGGCGGGGGGTCACGTGACCTTGGGGGTCACGTGACCTTGTGGGTCACGTGACCTTGTGGGAGTCACGTGACCTTGGGGCGTCACGTGACGTCGGGGGGTCACGTGACCTGGGGCCACGTGACGATACCGATGACGTCATCAGTAGCGTCACTGATGACGCCATCAGTGATGATGATGACGATGCGGATGCCGGTGACGTCATCAGTGACGTCACTAATGACGTCATCAGTGATGATGACGATGACGATGCGGATGCCGGTGACGTCATCAGTGACGTCACTGACGACGTCATCAGTGCCTATGACGTCAACGGGGGGTCACGTGACCTCGGGGGGTATCCCCAGGTCACGTGACCACAGGGGGGTCACGACCTGGGTAACCATCGTGACCCTCGTGAGGGTAACCCTAGTAACCCTTGTGAGGGCAACTCTCGTGACCCTCGTGAGGGTAACTCTCGTGACCCTCGTAAGGGTAACTCTCATAACCCTCGTGACCCTCGTGAGGGTAACTAACCCTCGTAACCCTCGTGAGGGTTACGAGGGTGAGTAACCCTCGTGAGGGTAACTCTCATAACCCTCGTGACCCTCGTGAGGGTAACCCTCGTGAAGGTTACCCTCACGAGGGTTACTAACCCTCGAAACCCTCAAAAGGGTTACCTTCACGAGGGTTACCCTCACGAGGGTTACTAACCCTCGTAACCCTCGTGAGGGTTACAAGGGTAAGTAACCCTCGCGAGGGTTAGTTACCCTTGTAACCCTCACGAGGGTTACAAGGGTAACTAACCCTTGTAACCCTCGTAACGCTCGTAACCCTCGTGAGGGTTACGAGGGTTACGAGGGTTAGTTACCCTCGTGGCCCTCGTGATCCTCGTGAGGGTAACCCTCATGAGATTAACCTTCGTAACCCTCGTAACCCTCACGAGGGTTACGAGGGTTGCGGTTACGCCGACGCCGACGGCGACGGCGACGGCGACGCCGCTCAAGCCGGGAACGGGCCCCTAAGAGCTGCGCTCTAAAATGACTGCCTAAAGCATCGGCATTGGGGGTCACGTGACCCCCAATGCCGATGATGTCATCACTGACGTCACTGATGACGTCATCAGTGACGATGACGATGCGGGTACCGATGACGTCATTAGTGACGTCACTGATGACTTCACCAGTGATGATGACGATGACGATGCGAATGTCGGTGACGTCATCAGTGACGTCACTGATGACGTCATCAGTGATGATTACGATGACGATGCGGATGTCGGTAACGTCATCAGTGATGATGACGATGACGATGCGGATGCCGGTGACGTCATTAGTGATGATGACGATGACGATGTGGATGCCGGTGACATCATCAGTGATGATGACGATGACGATGTGGATGCCGGTGACGTCATCAGTGACGATGACGTCATTGGGGGCTCACGCGACATCGGCGGGGGTCACGTGACCTCAGGGGAGTCACGCGACTTCGGGGGGTCACGTGACTTCGGGGGGGGGGGGGTCACGTGCCCCCCACGAGGTCACGTGACCCCGGTGGGGGGCTCGCGCGGTGCATTATGGGACATTTCCCATGATGCACCGCGCAGTTACGCCGACGCCGACGGCGACGCCGACGCCGCTCAAGCCGGAAACGGGCCCCTAAGAGCTGCGCTCTAAAAAGTCTACAGCTTGACACACGTCTGTTCGGTTGTCGCGGAACGCGCCGGAGAGCCTCAAAGCTTCGTGTATGGGACTGACCCGCCGCGCGAAAGCGCCAGCACTGTGCGTCACTGGCTGCGCAGCGTAGAGCAACGCCGCTCCATCCACGGAGCCCCGATGACAATTTAGGCGTAGCGACGAGTGCGGGAGACCGCACGCACGCCGACAGCTGCCGAGTACGGAACCGAACGAGTTCACTCGTTTTCCAGTCGCTAGCTTTTGGGTATACAAGCAACGCGTACGGCACGGCATAGCGCACGCGCGGTGGCGGCCGCCGAGTACGCCACCGAACGAGTTGACGGGTTTTCCAGTCGCTAGCTTTTGGGTATACGCACTAACTCTTGCTACATATGCTGGATAACTACCACGTATACAGAGTTAAAACAAAATCAGCTTACCTTCTATCTTTAGACGGCTAGCGCAACAGAGGTAGGTGCCGCTTGGACTGCGTACTCGCTGAACGAGAACGATCTTGGCGTCACGTCCACATAACGGCTGATTTCCAGTGTTGCCGGAACCTCGAGCGGCTAGTTTCGGTTTGTAGGCCGCGCCCCAAACAAAACTTTGAGACGTCGATATCTTTAAAACTACGCACAATAACGAGAAAAAAATTACACCTTGCAATTCAGGGGCGCTAACTGCACTAAAAACAGCCATAATCCCAAAATCGAAATTATGGACCGGAGTTGCCCTTTAAGTTTGGTTATGTACCTCAGTTTTGGTAGATTCAGAGTCCTA
The DNA here is from genome assembly GCF_016920785.2 of Ixodes scapularis. Lineage (NCBI taxonomy): Eukaryota > Metazoa > Arthropoda > Arachnida > Ixodida > Ixodidae > Ixodes > Ixodes scapularis. The sequence goes on along the minus strand of NW_024609879.1, from coordinate 130,710,468 downwards.
AATTGCCCGTCAAAAATATAATTTAAGCGAAAAAACTTTGGGTCTAGTATAGACCTTTGCAAAAAGAGTTCTCTGGCCGCCGCCATTTTGCGACTCGAGCGACCCCTATCAACCAAACATTTCTGCTACCCTACTGAGCCGTGGAAACCTGGTCAGTGCAGCTCCCCACCTGCATTGTGAATTCGGAGTTCGCCGGCTTTCCTTGAAAGTTTTTACTTTATTTGCCTGTTCAGGGTGCTTGCGTGTTTTGTGTTATCTTCCGCTGGGAAAACCCCATTAGGGTAATAGTAGAGAGGGTAAAAAGAGAAAAAAGAATGCCTCCCCTCTCACCCATATGTCGTCTGCTCCGCCGAGTGGGCAGTACCTATAGCATCCGGCTGGCGTACAAACTCGGTTTAAAATCGCGTCATTTTGGAAATTTCAAGCGCAGATGCGCAGATTTTGGTATGCCCGTTATCGTGCGTTACTATGCTAGATAAAAAGAGTAACAGAGCCCAATTGCGCTGTTATCTGCGTGCAAATAAAAAAAAAAATAGAGAAAACTGTGTCAGACTGGCCGGTCTCTCCGGCGAAAAGTGGATCCGGTGGCTGTACCTTTTTTACTATACAAAGTTCGTACTGGTGTAGGCCTTTAGTGACCATGAGTGGATGTCTGAAATAATAAATAAAAACGTGCTCTCCTGCCGCAATACACGCAGTAGTTGAGGGTAGTACTGCCGGCTGACTCAACCGCTATTTAAGTAACGGAAAAAAGATATGTCAGTTGATCATTTACCGAAGTAGAACAACAGAGGGCTCTTGGCGGATTTTGGAGTAGCCATAACTATTCTAAGAACGCGAACCACTTCACAACGGCAGCCACGAGCGAGAGTTCATTGTTCCGTACAGCCCGCCGATACAGCCCAAAGATGGAGAATGGCAACCTCCCGTTTTGTCGTCTGCTAGCGGAGTCGGGCGCGTGCCCCCTCTCTCGTTTTACCCCGCCGAACCCGCTGAATTTCCCGGATGTATGGAGAGGGCGCTGGTGTCGAACAAAATGGTGCCGCCCAGAGAGCGCTAAATGGAATGGTCAGGACTCGTACGTAGCCTGCTCCACCTTCGCAGGAAACGAGCGAAGAGAACGAACGTCAAGCAGCCCGCGACGCGGGCCGTTCGACGTTCTTCCAGGATGATTTCCGTTGAAATAATCTTCAAAAAGCCTTTCCGGCTATGTTCCCGGTTTTGGCGAGAAGTAGTTGATAGTGTCCGGAGTATGGGACTGAATAGACACGTTCGGTCATTTGCTTTAGTGCTGTGCCAAAAAGCATCACTCTTCGAAACGTACACCAGGACAAGCCGCGGATTCCGTCCGATCGTCGTGAAGCGACTATCGTCGACGCTGTATTTTGAATATGCTGTGTTATTTGAGAGCTTTCTCAAATCCTGTTTGGATAATGCGGCACCGTGGTGTTCGTACAAGATATGTTCGATTGATTAGACTCGTTGAATTTCATGTTGTGAGCGGGGAATGTCCATGCAGTTCGGCTATCCTGTGGTCTGGTTAAATATTTTAGGCAGTTAAGACCTTAGTAGATTCACACTGCTGAGTGTATGGTGCTGTTAAAAAGATCAACATAAGGTGAAACAAACATTCTAGTTGAATTTGGTCTGTCGCGCACGGACTCGGCAAAAATAGCTTTCATTTGTTTTTTCTGTTCCCAAAAATAATGCAATGCTTTCTTAAAAAACTCCGAGAAATTCTCTTCACCATAGAACACAATAAATAGATAAATAAAACGCGGCAATTTAGCGCCACCAGCGTCCGGAATTGCGCCTACGCAGGCTACCACAGCCTACTGACGAGAAAACCCACAGCCTAGCGCAGTCAGGCAACACTGGCGTATACCCTTTCAAAACCAGGAACGCGCGCTCTAAATCGCTTCGTTCGAGTCTGCCGCTGGAAAGGTCTATAGTTTCCTATTAGCGGTAAAATCATCTGTTTTGTTGCTTGTTTTGTTAAGAGTTGCTTGTTTCAGGGCTTAGACTGCAAAATGAGCGGTGAAATAAATATTCTCGCATCGGCGTGAAGGACAGACAAAGTCGACGGCAGCGCTTTTTGAAAACGTGACCTGTTTAGATCCCCGTTGCATCCGTTGAATAACTTGCGGCGGCGAGGAAATCTGCCTATGAAATCCACACGCTCTGGGCTCCGCGCGTCCGAAGTGTGATGTCTCACGTAGAGCAGGACTTCGCTGTTTATGCACATCAAAGAAGGAAACAAATTATGTCTGTCATCCGCCTCCGTTACTAGAAAGTTATACATGCATGTACGTGCTCTACGGCTTTCTTTTATTGATATATTTTTTTTATTACCGCCCTCAGTCTTATTTACAGCAAGTCACGTGGGGCTTATATTAGTCACTGTTGATAGTATAAAAATATCTCCTCATTGGAGCACTGAGTTACTCTCCTCTTCGTTGGCTCTCGGACAAGAAGCTCAAGACAATGGCAGCAAGGCAAGCGTGCTCCACCAAGGCGATGATCCTGCTGGTACTCTGTTTCATCCTGGTGTGTAGTAAGTATATTTCTGCCTACGTTCCGGTCTCATATAGGCGTTTCTCAAGCGGCCACGCTTCAGAAACTAGTCTGGCAACTGCGAATTAAAAAAAAAAAAAAGATTGATTTGGGTGCCAGTCTGGCGAATGTGGGCACTACTTAGCATGCCTTGATTAGAGCCACCAACTAAGCTACGGTTAGAGTATCGGCAATCCGTTCTTCTGTTTGTTCTTTTCTTGTGGGAACCGCGATTTTGGTGCTCAGTGTGAGCGAGCGCAACTGGCGACCGTTGAGATTCAAAGAATGCGATTCCCTGAGCTTCAGACACGGAGTCAGGAAGCTTAGAAGATATCGATGTCGTGGACTGTTTTGAACATTTATGGAGGACGAAAGAGACAGTTTTTGCGTTTGTAGATAAAGCTTCGGGTGACTGAGAACAATGACTCTAAGCACAAAGATGTCTTAAGTGTCGTGACTTTTAAGCGTAGCTTGTTTTGTTTCTATAGGCGTTACTATCAGACAATCTGCACGCGCCTGAAGCACGGTGGACGACTGGTCATTTACATCTCGCTCGGTTCGTGTCTTTGGCTACTGTATTAAAAAAAAAATGAATAAATAAGGTTCAGTGGAAGTCACACTGTTGCTCATATTCGCCACATTTAGTAGCATTAGATGGCAGGAAAAAAATTTAAATGGTCGACTTTCTCAATAAAAAAGGCCGCTCCCGTTGCTGTAGCAGATGGAATCATTGCAGCTTGAAGCCGGCTGATCGTATTTCAGAACATTCAACATCATCCTGGTCCACCCAAAGCTAATATTTAAATTTAGCAAGCTTTCAGCCAAGTGCAGCCGTCTTGACTGGTCATCAAGTATAAACGCTGATCCCTAAAACATTTTTAACGACTCAATCGAAATTTAATTGAACATTAGTCAAAGCTGAATGGCGGGGTCATTTATGGGAGAGTATGGGTCACTCTCGTTCCACGAATATTGAAGAATACATACAAAGTTAGAGATTACTATTACCGGTATAAGTGAGATTCATCTTACACTCTAAAAAAAATGAGTCCGTGATTTCACTTTCCTACAGAACACGGGGACAGCAAATCACGGCGAACAATAGCAGGATCACTGCGAACGACGAAGCTCAGAATACAATTAGACCAAAAATGCGATGTTTGCAGGAACACTGCGCATGACCTTTCACTTGCTCATTGTCTCTATTTATGTAGCAGTTTTTTAGATCTCATCATATACTGAACTTCATCATTCACTGTCATTCACCTATTTCTCGCCGTGATTGGCTCTCTGAGCGTTCCGCCGAAGAGTGAATTCACAAACCTTTTTTTGTTGTTGTAGCGTTTAGGCTCTATCTCCTCAATAAAGGCCGGTTCTCACATGCAGCGAAGCGCTGATGTAGCGCTCCTCACGTGCCGTCAGCTACTTATCGTCTGCCATGAGCAACAGTTTTGACGGTGCGATACAAAGCTGGTGAACGCTCCCATCAGCACGCGCTTAGCGCAAGGTAAGCGCTATGCTTGTAGCGCTCCGCTGCATGTGGGAACAGGCATTAAGTGTGACTGCTCAAGGAATTGACAGGTGACGTCTAATAATTGAATAATTTTCATTAACATTCTTTGCTGATTTATGACGCAACTGTACTCCTTGATTACAGAGATTGCGGAGGCCGGTCCACAGCACGTCTGCCCCTATCCTGCAGGTAGGCTCGCGTTGTTTTTTGGTCACTGTGCGTTCAACTGAACTGCGCTTGTTCAATTACCTAATTTAGTGAACGGTGAGCATACGATCTCATGACTGCCAGGTTCAAGGAAGAACTGTAACTGATACCTTGGTTACCGGTGCTTTAGAGTGAAATGTGTTGTGGGATCATCCCAAGTGGCGGTTCGCCAAGTGCTTCCCAACATAAACTCCCACCAAGAAACGACGCGGTTTTTCTCAGGATTCGATAATTTGTCCGCTGATTGTAAGGCGAGCCGGCTACCACAGAGTTACTCCAGCTTCCTTCAACGCGCCGCCTAATAAACCGCACATATTGAGGACAGTTGCGCACGTAAGTCTCGCGCAGCGCCCGCTAGAAGGACGCAGTTGAGGTGGCGTCGCATCGTGCCGTTCGAGTCTCCCTGTACGCTCTTCGCCACGCATACTTTACGGACCACAAAGCGTACCTCGTTGTGTTCCTAAAAAGGGTTGATGCTCACGTTCAGGGGTGTCACAAGGTTCGCACAGATTAATGCTAACGCCATTACAGGGTGGCCATGAGATCATCGCATGTTTGCGGCAAGATGCAAGAGTTCGATGAAATGTCGTGGATATCGCTGCGGCTGTACTGTAAATTCACACAGAACTGATTATTTGTTCAATAGAGTTATTGACAACTTAAGAAATTCGGGACGTGGAAATTCCCGAGCATTTTAATATCGCTGCGCAGTCAATAAGATCGCGGCAGAAGCTTTGCGACGAGTTTAGTTTTCTTTTTTGTTTTTGTATGTTTTAAGGAAATAAGACGGAGACACTTAGTGCGTTTGGAAAACATTTACTCTACATTGGAAATGGGATTGAAAACGACGTATATAACAATATGTATTACAACGCGCCATAGGAAGAGTAACGAGCCTGTTCTTCAGACAGTTCGGTTGCCTCACACGCATCTGTCAACCTTGGGGCTTGGCGGATACTACTGCTGCCGAACTTGCCAGGATGGAAGAGAAGTCGCTCGTCCTTCAGTGTGAAGTGGCGCGGTGGGTTCGGTTCAGGGCTCTCGGCTGCAGACTCGAAGGTGTCAGATTACGACTGAGGAAGCAGCAAGGTCTGAAGAAGCTCAGGATCCGGCAGTCAGATGACGTCGCGCTGCAACCTTCTGGGGCCTTCTGAGGTCTTCGAGCAACCTTCTGAGGCCAGAAGGAGATATCATGGTGCCTGGTGACGCTCGTGTGTAGCGTCGAACTCTTAGACGGGTCGGCGCCGTGACGACAGAAGGCCCAAGGACACGGCAACGTCCGGCTGGTTCAGTCTTGGCTGGTCACTCCTCGAACCCGTCCGCGTGCCTTCCCCGCTCACGCACTTCTCTTCTCGGGCTTCTCTGTTTTCTTTCTTCCATTCTTTCCCAAGCAGCGTGATCATAACAGGCTACGTCCTGGGAGCCGCAGTCCAACTGTGAACACGTCATAAAAAAGACAGCCTATAGACACTGTCTGAACTATGCTCCTTCCCTGCATGACGGCCCCGTCCCATGGGCCATACAAAAACCGTCTGCAGACATTTTCCAAGTACACATACCAAGAAACTTTAAAATAGCTCGAAGCGTGCGTGCAGACAATTCTTTCAACATATCTGCTGGGGACACCGAGTCTTGAGTACGATGTGTAAGAGTGTGACTGGAGTGCATTACACAAACCTCTGTAAACTCCAATTATATATATATATATATATAAATATATATTAATATTTTTTTTTGCAGCTTGTACTAATCCAGGTCCACCGGACACGACCCACATCGTGACGGCAAACACTCGTTACAACCCAACTACGAAAAGGTGTGAGAGGATCAGGAGAGTGACCGGACCTCACGACTGTCAGCAGTTCGCAAGCTTGAAGAAGTGCAAGGAGGCCTGCGAAAACACCAAAGAGTGAACGGCACGCACGGGTCGAGGTTCTCAGAAAGCTCGCACATGGACGTCATCGACGACTTCATGCGACGTGATGGTGCAAATAAAGCTCTTCTGAACGTGACCGCGTCACGAAAATCAAATTTTCATTTTTCTTTCTTTTTTTCCAGACAGGTTGTTTTATATATATATACCCTTCCAGGCGCTTATCGCAGTGGCCAAAAATGCTGAACCACTGCGAATGTTTGAAACGCGTTCCATAGTCCACTGGACAAAGATGGCAGCGCGAAGAAGGCCATTATTGGAATGGTGTATACTGCGCGGGGTAACGGGTTCTTTTTGAGAATAAACCCTTTGCCGATGCGCGCGCCATCTAGTAGCCGAGTCCGCCATTGTTTGGACACAGCACGCCGTTTTATTTCTTGCTTTTTTCTTTTTTTTTGGGGGGGGGGGCAGTGTTACCGCTGCTTTAGATTGCATCATCAACCTCCATATGTTTACGAAAGGGAGCAACAAAATCGGCAGCAGCGCTCTTCGAACACAAGCTCTCTTTGTTGGACACGGTGTACGACTGATGTTGGGGAGGTCATGTCAGCGAAATCGGGAAGCTGACTTGATGTTTGTTTCGCATCTAGTGACCTCTTCAACCAAATGTCCTGGCGCACGGACCTTGAAACGCGAGGGAGTGACCATTATCCAATACTCGTGACATTATAAGGAATACCCTCATGGAAGAAGCAAGTACAATCCATTAACTGGGACAAATATAGAGAAATGGCAAACAAGGCATAACAGCTGGAACAAGTGATGAATTAATTCCAACTTTATCATATTCCCTTACTGAGGCAACATTTTTTTTTTTCAATTTGTGCGTCAAGTTGAAAATGCGTGCGATCAAGAATACTCAAGACTACGTGCTTTAAGACGGAAGGCAGAGCGGAAAGCTCTTCGCACAAAAGACCCGGTAGATATGCGAGCTTCACGACGGGCACAATTATGCATTCGGAGACATCTCGAAAAATTAGTAAAGAAAGAGGTGGGGGAAGGTATGTAGAAATCTCGATGTTCCTAAGTCATTTACATACATATGGACAATTATCAGAGGTCTAAGGAGAAGCCTCCAACAACGACATCCATTTAAAGCACTCTCATTAAGTGAAAATCAAAGTGAAGTCGATACTGCGAACAATTACTGCGCTTTCCTAACAAGTGGTGGTACACATAGTAGTACTATCTCGACTCCGGGACATACTATACCTGCTGCAACAAACGAAAGTCTAAATTTGCTGTTCACTATTGATGGGTTAATTAAATGCAGCAATTCAAGGTGCAACTCATATAGCACTAGGTAGAAATGGCATTACGTATAACGCCGTGGCACACCTATCCCAACATTCCAAACTCAGACTTCTTGAACCCTACAACAATTCCTAGATCAAAGGTGCCTTACCACAAGAGTGGAAAGTTGCAAAGATTGTGCCAATTTTGAAGCCTGGTAAGCCGCCCGCTTGTTTGGAATCTTTTCGACCAATTGCACTCTTGAGTTGTATAGGAAGGCGAATGAAAAAAAAAATGGTACTCGGTAGAATTTCATGGTTCATAGAACAAAACAAATGTTATTCAGAGCAAATGAATGGCTTCCACCGCGGACGGTCATCCACAGACTGCATTATTGATCTTACAACGAGTCTCGAAGAAGGAAGAGCCGAAGGTCACACGACCACAGCACTGTTTTCAGATATTACATCAGAATTCGAATCTGTTCAGCATAAGGCAGTATTAATAGCTCTCGCAGAGCTAGGACTTGGAGGACGCATTTATACATAGATATACGATTATCTGAAGTGCAGAAAAATTTACATTGATACTTCAGAAGTAAATTCCAACTATTTTGATGTTGTCAAAGGAGTGCCTCAGGGTTCAATACTAAGTCCAACTCTATTCAACATCACACTGATAGCATTAACAAAAACATCTTCGTTGAGGAGTTAGTATTAGCATATACGGTACGCAGATGACATCTGCGTGTGGTCTACATCCCGCTCTAGGCTAACTGTTAAGCTGCGTTTGCAAAAGTCTCTCCATATTTTGGCAAGTTTTCTAGATTCCAAAGGCCTCCAGATCTCTTCCAAGAAAACGGTTGCCATGGCATTTACGAAGAAATCTATGGAAAAGTATCCGATTCTTTTAGGCGGACATACAGTTCCTTACGTCACAGCACATAAATTTCTAGGGAAAAAATTATCGAAATCTCTCATGAACGAAAGACGTTAATTCTCTAAAAAAAAACGAATCACGGGAGCAACCAATGTTCTACGCTGCCTCGCAGGAACAGCTTAGGGATGTAACAGCAGATTAATGATTCTACTGTACAAATCTCTGGTTGAAGGTCTAATAAGACACTCCATTCCACACCTAACAAATATAAACTTGACGAGTAAACGACAGCTTCAAGGGGCGCTTAACAAATGCATTCGAATCTGCCTTGGTGTACCCAGAGGTTCATCTGGACCTGGCACGGTAGCAGAAGCCAGATGCCTTCCTTTGGAAGTATAACAGAAATAAGAAAAAGCACGAATTCATTTACGCCATAAAACGCAGCATAAGAATCACTATCTTTCAAAAATACACACAAAACGTCCGAACTCCACCTATGGGGATGCTTTAGGTCGAAATATTGACAACATTCCAAAACAGGCAACTTTTATTGAATACTCCAAAATACCTTCATGGACGTTTCGAAAAAGTGGATATCAATTTAAACATCCCCCGAATCCTTGCAAAACACCAACGGCGTAGCTTAGTTATGCTACAACTTGTAATGAGTTCCATATATGAAACTTGCACTAGAACAACGCACATCTATACCGAGGGCTCAACAACGGTGTCGACTTTATCATCAGCATTCTTCGTTCCATCGAGATTTCTTGCAAGATCTTCTCGTCTAAACCATCATACATCATCAAAAGCCGCTGCGCTTCACGAAATTAAGGAATTAATCAAGTATATATGTCAATAACCACCACAACAATGAACCTTATCTACAGACTCGAAATGTGCTTTACAGTCGCTCAGTCCTATAGGAAAGAAATCGATGTATTCGATTTCTTCCCTAGAAATAGCTGAGTACCGGCACCTAGCATTCGAATACGTTTCACCAAATTACCTTTCAATGGATACCAGGACGTTCCGGTATACGGGGTAACAAATGTGCTGACAAATCGGCCAAGAGGGCCCACCAGCACATCTCAACACGAATGGTTCCTTTTACAAAAGGCGATTGTACATCTCTGACATGAAATATTGCAAAAAGTGCACGTGAGATGCTTTGGTCCTCAACGGATTCTAACTACAAATTTTTGTATGACATAGACGCTTTATTAACAACACGATTACCAAGCGACCTACCACGAAATTTAGAAACTCTTATACATAGACTTCTCAACTGTGCATACACGAAGAACTATCACTTTAAAATAAAACAACGTGCGACTCCGGACTGTAAGAAATGCGGTGCGCCGGAAACCATCAGTCACATTCTACTCACATGTCAAGCATTTGAAAATGAACGCAAAGCTTAAAAGAACTCTACGAATGCTCTGGACTGTAGGCCTTTTGACCTATCAAAGCTTCTCGGACCTTGGCCTGCTAAGAAACATCGAGCAACCTTAAAAGCTCTCGTTAAATTCCTCGAGGACATTGACTTGCTGACAGTGCTATAATTACTTTTGTCGTCTTTCTCTATTTCTCATTCTGAAACTAGACACTATAGCGTGTATATAATTTAATATTTCATCTTATCATCATTGACCCTTTGTCAATCGTCTTTCCGTCTCCCTCCCCTTCCCCACCACAAAGTAGCTTGCTAGAGCGCATAGCTAAGACTAAACTCTCTCTCGGGGAGGAGAGGCCACGACCGTAAAGTTTGTTTATAAAAAATACCATACTCGATTATCTGAAGAGCAACCATTCATGTTGAACATGTCTGTCTTTTTCTTTTACCATTTCCGCATTTGATAGCAGAAGAAAAAAAAAATGGCTTTCACCTGGAACATTTCCTGCAGTTTGCAAGCTCCACGGTCCGGACGTATAGAACCGAGATCGGGTAGCATAAGGTATACGGGTATAAGACAGCTGTTCGTCGCTGTGGTGAGCATCCACCCCTTTCAAAAAATTACAACTAAAGCTCGACGGACTGGCAGCTAACATGTCGTGGGGTTACAAGGTGATGGTCTCGTTGGTCATCTGTTTCATCGTGGTGTGCAGTGAGTACCTTTGAACCTTCATGTTTCGCACGCATTGATTACACATCAGTAGGTTGGTCCGTAACCTTACCGTCACAGGATGTGCAAACCGATCAAACACAATGTAATTTCGTGGCCCATTAAAAAAAATTTAATTCGGATTAAATCTGCACGTTTGTTCATCTTGATTCCAGAAATAGCTGCGGGCGCTTCTCAGCCACATTGCCGTTATCCTCGAGGTAGGTAAATTTCTTTTGACGTTCTAGTTGCCGACTCAACGCTTAATTGCGTAAGCTTGTTTGTTTAATGAAGTTTCTATCGAACGGGTAATTGCTCTTGTTGTCACGGGGTCATCTCATAAAATAAAATCGAGCCAGCTGCGTCATCAACCTTCGCTGAAGAAAAAAATCTACTTTGCTGTGATCGGGAGTATTGAAGACGTTGAATCCGCTATACTCAGCGACAACTTCAGCAACGTTGGGCGTGGCGATTCTAGGAGATTTATCATCGCTCTGCGGTTAATGGGGCTCCCGCACTGGCAGATTAGAGCCCCAAAGAACTAATTACAAAGCAATGGGAGAGTTACAATAATCTTCCACGTTGTTTAAGCTTTCACTAAAAATGGAAGCTTAAATATTTATTGAATCTCGCATTGCAATGAGTAGTTGGCGTACATGGCGCTGAAAATAATTCCTCAATAAAGTGCACATCATTATTTAACTTAAATTAGCAATGAACGGTTGCATAGTTGACAATGCATATTTGCTGACAGTATTATACCCGAATTTTTTCACAACCCAGAATCAGGATGCTTCAACTTCCTTTGCTGGTGCAATCACGTGCAATGCCAAGGTTCTCTGCACTATGAAAATTAAGACATAACCGCGTGGGTAGGACGTGTACAACCCAGAGTGAGGAAAATACAGGCGCCCAGCGCGAGCTTTTCCTCATCGCGAGGGGCGCCTGCGTTTCCTTCCGCTGGAACTTGTCAGCAAGGTAGACAATATTCTTTTATGAACTTGGTCACACGAATATAAATTACGGAAATAAATGCCACGATTACCCGCAATTCCATTAGTTATGTTCAGGAAGTACAGGGTGTCACAAAAGAAAATTTACACGGTCTTTTTTACCGCAAAAATAAACTAGGCATCGCCGAACGCTCATTCTTCGCCCAAAGGTAGAGCTAGAGGTCACAACCAGATGCCAAAGTTTCAGCCCGATCCGATAACTTAATCAAAAGTTATAAGTGATTTTCTGAAAATTTCAATGGGAAAATGGAGCCCATTTTCGCCCGTTTTCGGTTTCTGGTGCCATAGAGCCCCATGTGTTTGAAAACTCCGTCGGCCGCCATTTTCCCATTGACATTTTCAGAAAATCACTCATAACTTTTGATTAAGTCATCGGATCGGGCTGAAACTTTGGCATCTGGTTGTGACCTGTAGCGCTATCTTTGGGCGGAGAATGAGCGTTCGGCGATGCTTAGTTTATTTTTGCGGTAAAAAAGACAGTGTAAATTTTCTTTTGTCGGTGGTGGTGCGTTGGTGCAGAGAAAAACAATTTTGTCTTTCTGTTTCATCTTTCTACCTACGTTAGGCCACGTTCTCAAAACTTAGCCAAGTCCTTTAGAGACACTTTATACGCCCGAAATCAAAGTTACATCATTCACGGTCAAAAAAAGCTTGTAACTTGTACTCCGTCTCACTCCAACTCCAACCGCAGTTAATGCTAAAGATCCGATGGAGCCACTGGAGCAGCACTAAAAGTGCATAGTCACGGCGCACGTCGTCTTTGTGCGTTTTTTACGACCTAGAGGGCGTTAGAGCGATAAACTAGACACCAAAAGTGACCTTCATTCGGCCGCCGCAATGTTATAATACTTAAAAAAACAAGCGAGCTGGGGATGATTCATGGTAATCAAAAACCCGAGACTACAAAACACAGAAGGGGACGTACACAACACAACGTCTCGTGAGACGTTGTGTTGTGTTCTTCCCCTTCTGTGTTCCTGAGTCTCGGGTTTGTATTACCATGAATCACCGTAATGTTGCACATTTTTGACCTCTATACGTGTGACCTGATAGAACAACTAACACCTAGATTTTAACGAAGTACCGCGCACAGTTAATTTCTTATTACTTTTTAATAAGAGTACCTAAGAGACAAGTTACGTTTCGTTCGTTCTAAATACACATGGCACTTTCACGACAAAACCTCGGGCAGTTTCGCAATGGCTCCGCTAGATGCCGTCAGCCGCAGTGCTGCATTTCTTGTTCTTATCGGAGCTAGACACTGATTTTTAAAGCCTAACACCATGAAAAAATAGTTTCTCGTGTTTGTTTCCAGCGATCACAATTCAAATCTCGGCTCACTTTTAGGTAAAAACCTCGGTATTTGATACGGTCACGTGTCTAGTGGTCAAAATTGTACAACATGGCAGCAGTCGCTTGGGGTCAATGTTGCCTGGTGAACGGGATACCAGTTTATCGCTCTAAGCCCCTCAACCTCGGTGGTTTTCCATCACCGGCTGGAACAATCGCGCACAGTAAATGCAGCGTAATCCCGCGGTCTTTTTTACGTTTGATTTATTTAGTTGGCACCAATGGTATACGAACCTTCGAATCAGTCGGATACGAAACGGGGTCTATACTTACCGGAAATTTGGAAAACGCCATCTTCCTGTTCCGCAGATTGTACCAATCTGGGGACACCAGACCCGACCCACAACGTGACTTCGACCGCCCGTTACGACCCGACTACGAAAAAGTGCACGGCCATTCCGTCGGTGACCGGGCCTCGAGACTGTCTCCACTTCGAGTTCCTGGAAGACTGCATCGAGGCCTGCGGGAATAAGGGAGTTCCTCCGTGAAAGCAGGGGCGTGAAGAAAACGGCGCTGAGGAGGAGCTGCAGTTGTTCCGTCTCTATTGCGAACTTCGTGTACCTTCAACTAGAGCCGCTAAATGAGCTGCGTTTAAAGTATCGGCAATCTGTTCGCCGATATTTTTGTGGGCGCCGCCATTTTGGTGCTTGTGCAGAGCAGACGCAACTGCCAATCGTCATGATTCAAAAGTGCGACTTCCCCAGCATTAGATTCGCTGTTAGGAATCTCATGTAATATTGCTTTGCTTTGTCGCGAACTGTTTAGACATCTGTGGAGGACGGACGAGACCTTCCTGTGATTTCAGATAAAGCTTCAGATGACTGGCAGCCATGATATTAAGCCACAACGTGGGCAAGCGTTGTTACTCTGAAGCGTAGCCTATTTAGTGGCACTACCTTCGACAAACGCTTCGGCGTTTAGTGCACTTCGAGCAAGCAAGCGCGAGTCAGTCAGAATTAACACGTTGTGAAGCATGGAGTGCGTGCTGGAGGCGGTGCGGCGTTCGCACTGTTGGTCTCATTTTGTCAGCGACTATATAGGGAGTATTCACTGGACGCCATATTTGTGCGTACTCTTTAAAGCGCATGCTCAGAGCGAGGTCACATTAAAAGGCTGCTAAGACCGGCAAGCTTGATGGTGTGGAATGCACGCTGAAAAATAACTGTGGAAGCTCGCCGTCAGCACGCCCCCAGCATAGGTCGGCATTTTAAGCTGTCCTCACTCAAACTCACGATCACTATTTTTTCCTCAATCAGGACTCACTCCCACTCACGATCACGATTTATTCAAAATAGGGTCATCACCCGGACTCACCCTCACGGTTCAACACAAAACCAAAACTCACTCGCCGTCATCATCGCGGTCGTCGCGCTCACATATCATCACGGTCATCACGCTCACAGGTCATCACAAATCATCAGACTCACAGGCCATCAGACTCACAGGTCATCACACTGACAGGTCCTCACGGTCCTCACACTCACAGGTCATCACGGTCCTCGCACTCACAGGTCCTCACACTCACAGCTCTACACGGTCCTCACACTCACATGTCCTCACGGATCTCACATTCACACAGGCCCTCACGGGCCTCACACTCACAGGCCATCACGGTCCTCGCACTCACAGGTCCTCACACTCACAGCTCCTCACGGTCCTCACACTCACAAGTCCTCACGGTCCTCGCACTCGCACAGGTCCTCACGGTCCTCACACTCACAGGCCATCACGGTGCTCGCTTTCACAGGTCCTCACACTCACAGCTCCTCATGGTCCTCACAGGTCCTCACGGTCCTCACACTCACACAGATCTTCACGCTCATCTTACCCACAGGTCCTCACACTCACAGGTCATCACGCTTACAGGTTGCTTTCTTTGTTTTTCTTTTGTTCCTCGCAAGCCGTTGGTCTGTCTCCGCGTGAGTCGTGCAACGGCGAAACTACCCTAAAACAGTGAACTTCTGAACCGCTTATCCAATTTGAAAGAAATGTACTATGTTTATGTTTATGCTCCGCACATTTCTGCCAAATCTCGTTCACCCTGATTAGTTACGAAAATAACTAAATGCAAGCTGACAAAATTGGGTGTGTTGAACTTTCGCCTGCTGACAAGGGGCAGCAAAAAAACACAAACGCGCCTTCCGACAGGTTACACAGACAACGTCGCAGTGATTAGAGCATCGCCTCGCTGTGCATACCTCGCTCATTTGTACACAAATGAACGATTAATACATATATCGTCCCCGTCTCTTTTTTCGTGTGCCACCCACACGTAATTCTATAGAAGTTTATGCAGCATATATATAATAAACATATGCACTGACCAAATTGTTTTTCTCTCTTTTTTTTTTCTTTGGGGAGGGGGGGGGGGGCAGCCGGTGAGGAAAGAGGAAGAGCGTTGAGGAATAAATTAACTCATGGGGGAAGGTTTGTAATACTGTTCAAGTTCAGCACGTCATTAAAAAAAATATAATTTTTTTGTCGTTTTACGTTTTTGGAACGTGTTTCTTTTAGCCTGTACACATTTTGGTAGGAGAAACTTGTTTCGTAGTTCTGGGCCTCTGAATCTGCAAGAATACAAGACTTCCGGCGGATTCTTGATAGTTTCTTTTTTCTCGCCAGCTTTCTATTCCCGCATTTATTGTTATGTTTAATTTTTTTTTATTATTATTATTGGCATAGCTATATAGGTTGCAAAGACATAGCTTTGAACTTCCGAACCACTGAGCATGTGACGAGTAGTGACGATTTTCTAACAACGACCATCTACGCGATCTTTTATGCTGTGTAGGACGACAGTAGCTATACATATGCATAAATAATTTCAGATTAAAATAAGCTCGACCACACCGTCTTTCCCCGTATTGTTTTCTTTAACAATCCAAAATCCCCCCCTCTTTTTTTTTTTCTTTGTCCCCAGTTTTTACTTTTCTGACGTCATTGGTATGGTAGAACGCTCCTCGACCTCGAGTTGTGTCGGCTTCTGTGCGTTTTGCTCGGCGTTTCTTCCGTCCCGGAAAATAAACATCTAGAGCAATTACAAACTGAAAAATTGCCAAGGTGCAGGCGAGCTGGTGTATGTTGATCGTGATGCAAAATCCTGAGACTGGATATGAAATTTGAAAGAAAAAGTGTAAGAAGACAGAAAAAAGGGGACAGGACAACGTCTCAAACTCGACGTTGTCCTGAGCTCGCTGAGTTTGAGACGTTCTCTTCTCGTTTTTCTTTCGTCGTACAATTTTTCTTTCAAAGTTCATTCCATCATGGTTTTGCATCATGTACAAACTAATATTACTATATGCCAGCGTCACTCGGGCGGCGTTCGATCGGATTACTATCAGCGTGCAAGGGGGTAGGGAGGCAGTTTGCCAGATCGCTTCAAGCTTTTCTGAGCCTCAATCTTTTGCCTTCCCCTGGCCGTTTCATACTGGATGAGTATCGACTGTATCGTTAAGCATTGCGTTCATGTGATCACTACTGCGTGATGCACGTTAATTACCGCCCCCCCCCCCCCCGGGCTGGCGGTCACAATCACTGTAATCACTGTTCTATTGTCACACGTCGCTCTGCACTGGCAAATATTCCAGTACATCGGGACACTCGTCGTCTCATTTAATTGCCTGACCAACTTCGCACAGTCTAAATATCACACCCTAACCTTTCTAAACCTGATTTCATGAAAACCACTGAGGCGTGAAAACAATATTTGAAACTGAAACTGTGGAGGAACATGAAAACCCGACTTTGAACTTTGCGCACTTGGACTTTAAAGAAATTCGAAACCTTCTAAGTTCTTTTCGAGTTTAGCCTTAAAAGAAAATTGAAACCTTCGAACTTTAGAACTTTGTGCAGAAATGAACTCGAAATCTTCAAATTTATCGAACTTTATGTCTATGAAAATTTGAAACGTTCGAATTTTTCGAAATTCAGATCCAAAGAAATTGAAAATCTTCAAATTTTCGAAATTCAGATTCAAAGAAGTTCAAAATGTTCGCAGTTTTCTAGCTTTAGATCCTAAGAAGTTTTAAATTTTCGAATCTCTCGAATTTCAAGTTAGGAAAGTTAGAAATCTTCAAATTTCTCAAATAACAAGTAAAGAAATATTCAAAACAATCGAATCCGAATTTTAGGAAACCGTAAAAGCTTCGAACTTTTTGATTGCGAAACTCCACGGTGTTTGAAAGTTGCGAACTTTTCGAATTCGAACCTCGGTACTGTTGAAAATATCGATATATTTCGATTTCGAACCTCAATTCGGTTAGAAAATATCGAAACCTTTCGAATTCGAACCTAGGGTGGTTCGCGGCATCCTTAGTTATGACTTTGTCAAGATTGCCTGAAGCCTATTCCAATTGTAAAATAAAATATCGAAGGTGCACGTGTCTTCATTTTCCTTTTAAGTGTGCGTGCTTGCACGACATGAAGTGTCACAGCTTTGCGACCACACCAGCTTACACGGGCACAATCAAAATTGAACTGCTCGGTGTTCTTAAACACAATATTTAACATTATTTCGCGCATTTAGTTCCCGGAAATTAGCAGCACATTCGGGAAGTTGAAGTTGAGTGGCATTCTTTTTTTCATAACTGGCAGAAATTATGACAAACCGTTTTTCTAGTCATTTGGTTGCACATTCACAAGAAATATTATAATTTATGTTACATAATTGTCAAACCTGCGTCGTTTCTGTAGCCATCGGTTCAAGACAGGTTTTCTGTCGCTCGGTTGACGAGTATTCATTCAACGCAGTAGCGTACTTCAAGTCTTCAACGACCCGCCGATCAATCTTGCCCCGTGCTACACCACTGTAAAATTTCATTACGGGCTTGAATCATCGCGATATGTGTCATAGGCCTTCGAGCGATAAGAAGTGTTTTAGAATCTGATCAATTTAATTGTAAAAAGTTGATTCTCAAATATATTATTTTTCTTTTACAAGAAGTTCTTACCACCCTCTGAGTACCCATACATTCAACCATAATAACGTAAAAACGCAGCATGAGTAAACAACGGGCAAGGGGAGCACAGCGTCATGCACGAAGCCCGTGAAGCCCGGGCAATTGGCGCCTCGCAGTCGCGCCCAGCCGGAGCGCCGGCAAGCCGGCCGTGGCCGTGGGGCAGGCGCCGCGACGTTGCGGCGCCGCGTGCCGCCGTCCTCTACTTCTCAGTGTAAGCACGGCACACGGCGAATTCTACGCATCCCGTGGAGTCAGTAAATTCATTGAAGCGAGACAGGTGGGCGACCCGGGTCGCACGGGGACTGCGGGCGGGCGCGTTTAGGAACCGCGTGTGAACGTGGCATTTCGGATCGGCGTGAGCCTTTTTGGAACCGTTTTTCGTAAAAGTAAGTCTCAACGTCACGTCTCCATGACCTCACCGGGTTCCTGTGACATTTCGCCTACTCGTAGAGTTTCCCCAAAAAATAAACGTCGTTATTGCTGCGTGAAAGACTGCAACAGTCGCGAAGGTGACTCAAGCGTCAAACTTTACCGCTTCCCTTCAAGATTTTGGGAAGCGACACGGCGACAGTAGTGGATTACTGCAGTGCGACGCATCAAGTAAGTGAATTTTACATTAATTGTTGAAGTGAACGAAAATACATGTGCAGGTTTGGAAAGTGGTCTGGACAAACTCGTTTTGCAGACTACTCGGCAAAATAACATATTGAACAAGTTGTTTTACGAGTCTCTGAGACAGCCACATAGAGAAATACAGTGGGAAAAATCGGGCCGATTGTTCGCTGTGTCGTCGAGGATCAGGCGATCAGGTCTTGAGGCGAGATGCCCGTTGCCCCGTTCCGGTACTCGTAGTTCTAAGCGTGCATTTGGTTGCGACCGCGCGAGCCGTTCGGCACGCTCGGTCGCAACCAAAACCTTCCAAACCTGCAAGTTTTCAAATAGTGGATTTTCGTAGAAAAAATGTTATGTTTGTTTCGGCTACAAAATTTCATCTTGAGTCTGGTAAAAAAATGTGACGGCGTGCAAAAAATAGGACGCAAAAGGTTTTCTATTGAAAAAGCTCATGCGAAGCGTAAATATCCTTCTCACGTGCACTTTGTTGCCTGTCGCCTTTTTACACCAGGCTTCTGTACTGTTCTCTAGCATGCAGAGTTCGGTTCTAATTATCCACATTTCATTCTAGTGTCATGGGGGCGTCGGGAGAAGAAGAGGACGGCCGAGCGAGGCGCGAGCGGGGGCCAGCCGGTGAGGAAAGAGGAAGAGCGTGCTGCACGAGGCTGGGGCCGAGCAGGAACGATAGGGCCGTTCTGGCTGGTCCGGGCCACGTCGATCCCCGGAGCATTCCACCAGCGAGGTTCGGATCAGGACTGGCGGAAATGGCGAGCCCTTCGTCCTATAGGCCGTGACGGTCCAGGAGTGGTTCTGCAGCGAGACTCTGACTGTGATAGCCCGGAACAGCTAGCCAACGCAGCGCTGGCGTGGGAAGGACGATCCGCAGGCCTGGACACGGACTCCGACTGCGAGCTATGAACGACGGGCAACAACTATGGTCGGCGGGTCCGACTGCCGGCTCTCGAAGACGGGCAACCGGGAAGTGCAGTAAACCCATTCGCTGCCTTCTCGCTGCCTTCTCAGACCGATCGGGCGGCGATTATTATAGAGCGACCCCACAAGTGATGAAGACAACTCAAACTGGTGTTCAAATTACAACTTTAGAATATGCTCGAAACATAAAATGAACGGGGACATGGCGCGCACGTGCACACAGGAACTGCTGAAATTAGGGTCGCCGCCGCTCGCCACAGCCTGACGGGCAGACTGGCCACCCCATTAACAGAGGCACCTCCGCTTGTGGAGCTGAATGCAGCACTCTCGTGGCTCCGCCTGGCCATTGCTGGCTGGATATCATGCGCTTGTGCTATCTTGCCCCGAACGACACATAAAAGCACGATATCGCACAATGTAAAACATCTCACTCGAAGCTTTGATCATACATGACACCGCCTTCGTTGCACTTTTTGAGTGTTAACTCATATGCGAAAAGTACGGTGAGGTGTGCGGAAAGATAAAATTGTTTGTTCGATTGGGTGATGATGAGGATCATGCGAGTCACTTAATTTTGTCGCAGCCGTGCGAACGGTAAAATTGTTTGTTCGATTGGGTGATGATGAGGATCATGCGAGTCACTTAATTTTGTCGCAGCCGTGCGAACGGTATAGTTGACGCAATCATAAAATTCTATGCGCACCGGCACCAACTTGGCAACAGGAGCCGAAATCCACACGAGCCTTTGTATGCCACAAAGAGAGGAGCGCTAACCGTTTGGAGCGCTTCCCCAACTCCGACGTTACCGCACCGCCACGAGGCGCCGTCAGTCCGTTGGCGTCTCGCCGTCTGCCGAGAAGCGGAGAGCGAACGCCGAGGAGAGACGAAAGCGACCCCCCGCCCCTCCCCCATACTCCCTCTGCCGTCCACAGCTGGTTGAGACATTGCAGAGGGCGCTGGCAAGGAGGAGCCTGCAAGAGCAAGCACACCCCCCCTTTCCTCCACCCTCCACAAGACCCAGCGCGCTTACATGGCGGAGGAGCAGGCGAGTGACACCCAAACCAACCCTGAGCCCCACACAGTAGTTGCGAAGCGGGAGTCTCCTCGCACACTAAGATGGCCCTGCAGCTCTCACGTCATCAGGCGGACTAATGCAACCACCGGACTCATATCTGCCCTAACCGCTCATTCACACCGGAAGCGGATATCCGTTCGCAAAACGGTTGCGAACGCGGTTGTATAAAGATCCAGTACAACTGCACGCGCACTCGATCGCATCAAGTGCGCGTGCAATTGTACTGGATCTTTATACTACAACCGCGTTCGCAACCGCTTTGCGAACGCGGATCCGCTTCCAGTGTGAATGAGCGGTAAGACTCACGTCTTGATCCAGGCTCATGCTCATGAGCCTTGAAATTCACAATCACACTCAAAAGATCACAAAACTCCCGCTCATGAGTACTTCACTTAGAACTCAAGCTCACACTCACACTCATGAGTCCTCAGAACTCACGCTCATCAGTTTTCAGAACTCCACTCAAACTCATGAGTTCTCTGGACTCAAACTCACGTTCAATGGTTTTCAGAACTCACGATCACACTCATGATCAAACTCACGCTCATGTGTTCGCAGGACTCGCACTCACACTCACACTCATGAGTTCTCAGTACTCACGATCACACTCACAATCAGACTCACGCTCATGAGCTCTCAGGACTCACACTCACATTCACACTCATGAGTTCCCATAACTTACGATCACACTCACACTCACAGTCATGAATTCACATAACTCACGATCCCACTCACACCCACGCTCGCAATTTTTCGAGACTCGCGGCCTCACTCACGATCACCTCAAATCTGACGGTGAGCGTGAGTGATCGTGAGTGATCGCACTCATGAGTGAGAATGCCGAGGTATGGTCCCCAGCAGTCGCGCACACAGCTACGGCCGCCAGTGATTAGTCCCTATAAAAGGTGAAAGAACAAGGGAGGTGGGACATCTCTGAGAACACGTGCGCGTGGATGGGCAAGACAAAGTGTTCGAACGGTAAAAATAAAACGGTTTTCAGTGTGTCTGTTTGTGAAGATGGAATATATTTTGTCGCCCATGCATGGCGCCATGTACTGCGAAGATGAACGGGGTGTTTGCGTGCAAGCCGTCTGCACGATAGAGTGTCCGCTGCTTCTGAAGACAGCATCGGCACCAGCATTCAGCTTGCAGACTGCTCATACGTCGTACAAGAGACAGGGATTTGTCTGCCGACATTTATGGCGTCAGAATGACGCGGAGCTTTGATTGGCTGATTGAAAAAAATAGTGGGTAGACCTCAATGCTAGATGCCTCGAGGTCTACCCACTATTTCTTTTAATCAGCCAATAAGAGCTCGGCATTCTGACATCATCGCAACCACTGGGCAAAAAGCAGACGATTTGCTCCTCGGATATATCTCCAGACCGTTTTTGTATCACCAGTGTAACATTAAAGGTGCCCGCCGGAGGAGATTTCTGAGATCACCTAAATATGGCGATAACTCACTCTGCTGCCTCTAAGCGTCTATGAAATCCCTAAATCATGACGATACGCGGCCGATTTCCCTATTAAAAAGAAGGAAAAACAAATCAAAGATCGCAACACATCGATTTTATCTGCGGCGTTGGGAGGAGCGTGTTCGGAAACCAGGACCAATGTCAGCCAATACCGGGCGAAGGATTCTTGCACCTCCGACCGGTGGAACTGCTGTGTGACATCCCGAATGCGCGTGGCTCGTTGCTCATAAAACCCGGACTATACTTTAAGAAATGCCTGCGCGTCAACTGTTCCGTAAAGCACTCAAAAAGCCAATCTCTGCGACCTACGAAATCAGCTCAGCGAATGATGAGGTTAAACATCTGTTTAGACCTAAATATGAAGTCTGCGCTGTGGCATTACGCAATGCAAGCATGAAGCTCTGCACTGCGTACTGCAACAGCGCAGACTTTATTTTTAAGTATGTTCCGCCTAATCATTCGCTGGGCTTAGTTCGTCAATCGTAGAGATTGGCTCTTTGAGTGTTTTGCGGGTAAGTTGACGCGCAGGCATTTCTTAAGCCTGGTTCAGACAGTTGCGTTTGACTGCGTTTGACCGCGTTGTGGCAGCGAGAAACCAGGACATCCCTGCTGCTTCTATCGCGTGCCAATATGATTCCTTGGATTGGATTCCACGCTTCATACGAAGCACAGATGTGCCGGTGACTCGCTTTCGGTTCTCGACGCAACGCAGTCAAACGCACTCAAACGCAAGTGTCTGAACCGGCCCTTGGAGGTGATACGAACCGGTCCAGCGAGCGTGCGGTCGAGGGCTCACGACCGGATTTATCACACCCGCGAAAAAAAAAAATAGTAAGTTCTTTTTTGTAACGATCATTGCACTATTATGTTCGTTCTCCGCGAAAAATTGACATTTTTCGAGTACTTTTATTTTCTTTTATCATCTAGAAAAGCATACAAACCTTGTAATAACAGCGTTTGCAATCTGAACCCAATGTCGCGTTTTCATCGGCCACATGCCGCCCCGGCGGCTGCCGGCACAACGCTCCTCTTATCGCCGGAGATAATTTCGAGCTGTAATTGCTTTTTTGGGTAGGGAAATCAGCCGCATATCGAGATAATTTATAGATTTCTAGGATGCTTAAAGGGCCCGTAAAACATGTTTATTTGATATTTAAGCAATTACGAACGCAGAACGGCCACGTCTTTTTGAAATACCGTAAATCCGAGTCAGGAGCGATGTCACCGCCAACTGGCCTTTTTATCCTCTCTCGGAAAACATGGCATCGCTCGACACATGCATCATTGAGGATGGTCTGGGAATCGCACAAATTTCTCTTTTTTAGGTGCCCGACGACCTCTCAGATTTCGAGAAGAAAATCGTCAAACTGCCAAAACAACTGGGTTTCGTGTCTGTGTACCTTAGTTTCGGTTGTGACTCCAACGGGGCAGCCTTTGACGGAGAACCGGCGCGACGTGGCCCCTCGCGTCGCTCAAAAAGGTCCACTGCACGTTCTCTTCGACCTCACACCGTCTCAAAGAATTTGAGATCGCTGAAAGAGCCTTAAAAGAATGTCAAACTCGAAAGCGAAGCGTCGTCGGCTCGCAGCGATAGGCGACACGCATGGAGAAGAGCGGTTTGTCACGGGACGCGGGCGGGAGGCACTCACTTGATCGAATGACGTTTTAGCGAACGCCCACGTTTCATCGAACGACACTTTAGCGAATAGTCCGACGCCGCGAAGCGGCGTTTTCGGGTGGGCCAAATGGGTTCACATTTTTGTAATGAGTTGCCGAAGACTGTCGCCGCGAAGCGGCGTAAAGCGCAGCGCGACGGATGGGTTAACGCGCGCCCCCGTTATTCGCTAAAACGACCATTCGCTCAAATGTCGCCGTTCGCTAAAATGTCATTCGCTCTTGTGATATGGACCCGACGCGGGCGAACACGACATTTGGGCTCGGGACGGGTCGGAGGCGTGAGAAAAACTCGACTTGCCTGACGGCTCAATCTTTGACACTACTGCACGGGCGTGGAGGACACGGAAACTTCGAATTCGGCTTTGGAAAATGGTTTTTTTACTTCACAAAGACTGAGTCCCCAAGTTGTGAATTTTAATGACAATGGTCAGGCACTAATTTCAATCGTTTTGAATAAAAAAAATCACCTTTTTCATTTTGGTGAAGAAGGAAGGCCAGCGAAGCTGTACTATGGCGGGAATGAAGCAATGGCCGGCCGCAAGTCGGCAAGCCAGACTGGAAAGGCTTGAAAGTTTGCGCCCTCTATGAGCGATGGCGGCAACCAGACAATCGGCAGGTTGGTTGTCTGGTTGCCGCCGTCGCTCATAGATGGCGGTAGCTGTCCAGAGTTTCGTGTCAACATTTGTTTTCCGACGGACAAATACTGGGGAAACTAGCCCTAAACAGCTCCGCTGTAAAAAAGGATTTTGACCTTTTAGTAGAGATGTAAAATTTCCGAAAAACTTGAAAGCCGGAAAAAACGACGAAAGAAAGTTGTTTTCAAAGAATATTTTTGGCAAAATTCGATTTTTTTTAAACAGCGATAATTCCGTAATGATTCGAAATATATTGACAGAGGTCAACAGCCGCAAGATATTTCCGCCAATTTTACAATGAACTATTATATTTAGGGGTGTCGCGAACCGGCCGAGGTTCGAGTTTGACCAGGTTCGACTTTTTCGACCTTTTTGTGGAAATATCGACGAACCTTGTTTTGAAGTTCGACTCGTGTGCGCATGCGCGACAGGCTGGTCAGTTGGCTTCGGATTGAATGGTGATGGCTAAGGGATAAATTAAGGGCATCGCCGATTGGTTATTTCAGTTAATACAGAACAAAAACTTAAGTGATTAACTTCTTTAGTGATTAGAATTGGTTTCTTTTAATCGCAACTGTAAATAAAATAAAATCACCCTTTCCATAAAAAAAAATTCTCCAAACCTAGACATGCTTGTATCAAGGTCTGGCCACACTGTCCGCAAAGTCGAACCGGTCGAATTTGGTGCAAAGTTTCGAAGGTTCGTTGAACCTGTTCGACGCAGTCGAACCTCGAAAGTTCGACCTAAAAATTCGGTTCGACAAAAGTTCGCGACCCCCCTAATTATCTTATATCAACTTTTTTAACGTTTACGGTAACTTTTGGTAATTTCGCTGATCTGGCAACAACCGATATCACCTAGTTCTTCGTTCCCGCCGTCAGTGCCGTTCGCGCTCTCGACGGGCAGCCGGAGGAGTCATATCACTTTAGCTTTCCCATCACACTTGAGTGTGGACGCTTGCTGTGGTCCGTTGATCTGTCAAAACTGTGTGCATTGCGCCGTAGAGAGGCCAGCCGGAACTGCTATATTGCTTTAGCTTCCCCAGTGCCGTTTCCAAAACCTCGTGCGCATCATTCTCGGGTATGGACTTTCGCTATGGATCCTTCAAAACTATGCACTGTGCACCACGGTGAGGGCGCGCTACAACGTTTGGTGGAACTTTGACATGCTAAACAGTGGTAAGATGGCCAGTGGTGCGCAGATTTTGCTGTGCCAAATACGAATTTCGCAACGCAACTAGCTGGTGGCAGCACATCGCAAGGTGTCCGAAGTGCTCCCCGGACGTCAGGTCTGCAGCATCGGACAACCGGACACGATCAGAGTCTGGGGATGTCGGTCCAGGAGCCTATCTGTGGAAGTTTTATGATCAGAGCGCCCACCTTTGGAAAATGAAAGCCCAAGCTCTCAAGTGAGGCCTACAGGCAATACAAGCAGCGAACCTCTGTAGAAGCGTTCGTTGATTAGGCTCTGGCTCGAGCGATACATGCCAGTGGAACGCCTTTATCAGTTACGGAAAACAAATAATGGCGAGAAGCGCTCAAGCTCCTCAGGCCCGCATTCGTTCCGCCTTCCAGGCATTCTTTAGGTGGACAACTCTTGGAGGCCGCGTATGCCCAAGTGATGACGCAGGTGGAAGAGAAAGTAAACGCCGCTCTTTGCGTCACTGTACCCAAGCACAGACAGCTGGACAAATGTACGGGGCCAGATCATCTTGAACTTTGTGGTACATATACACCAGAGCTTATTTTCTACAGCGCCGTAGAGACGGAAGATCACAGGCACACAGGAGACTACGTCGCGCGAGAGATTTTGAAAGTTGTGGAGAAACTTGGAACGGACAAGGGTTTTCGCTCTTATTACTGACATTGCAAGTAACATGAAGACCGCGTGGACAGTTGTTAGTCTGTGCTATTCTAGCATCACTAATATTGGATGCTGTGCTCATGGACTTAACTTGTTGCTGTCGGACATGCTCAAACTGCTGACATTGCAAGAAGTTTGCAAGAGGTTCAAGGTTGTAATCAGGTATACCAGAAACTCTCGCGTGGTTGCGGCTCGCTTCGCTAAGAGGCAAGAAGAGTGCTATGCTGAAAACCAGACCATGATTAAAACTGCCAGTTGAAACTCGCTGAGCGGGCATTTTGATGTCACTGAAGAACAAAGAAGTTTTACAGAAAACTGTGACCGCTGCGGAGATTTAATAGACTAGCGAAAAACGAAGAACGATATTAGATGAAGACTACTTTTCGCGGGATGTGCAGAGCACCTTCCACGTGTTGCAGGCAGTTGCCCGTGCAATTTCCGAGGCTTAGTCAGACACTGCTGTTCTCTCACACGTTCACGAGATCCTGGTCAATGTAACAAGACAAGTCGAAGAGGGCCTTCCAAACTCTACCTTGACAACGGGCGAAAAGGAAAAAGTACCAGAAATTTTACGTAAGCGACGCAACTTTGTTTGCGTCCAGCACTTGCGGCCGCAAATACGCTCTACCCGAAGTTCAAAGGGCAGCGCTTAAGTGAAAAAAAGGTATGCCAAGCAATGGACCAGAAAACAAAGACGGCAGAGAGGCTGTGTCTCGATGCGAAAAAAGTGTTGTTAAATTCTGCCGAATACCGGGTCCTGTCAGGTGCTGGGTCTAGGAAGGCATTGGAGGACTCGGCGAAGCATATTCCACCGTCCACGTGGTAGCAAGAGCTGTGTACCTCTCAACCCCTGCCACCAATTGCTTGTCGCCTTCTTCAAGTAGTACCCTCCTCCGCTGCGTGCGAACGAAACTAGTCGAAGTTCATCATGTGTCCACAACAAAAGTAAGAACCGACTCAAAGGACACAGAGTGTAGAAGTTGGTGTTTGTTCGCTCCAATCTCGAGCTGAGGAGCCCTGACCTGAAATGCGACAACAGAGATGACTCAAGCATGGAGTCGGTTCGCGCATATCTACCTCGTCCAATGTTGGTTTTAAGTTTGGTCTTCTACCCTTTAATGCAGAACTAGTTGTACCATTGGGTCATGACAAAATACATCAGTGTTGTTAAACTTCACTGCCTTTGAATATGCTAATTTAACATGGCATTTAAGACATCGCACTAGCTTCATGTTACTACTACATACAGCAATTCCTTTCATCAATGGTTGACATGTGACTATATTTTGTCCATCTGCTGTTATGTTACTTAAAGCTATGTTCATGCTGATGCGGTATTGGAGGCTCGGTTGTGAGTTAAGAATCTGATATATGGATTTATTTATCGAGAAACACGCCATAAATGACTTAGAAACTCGGCTTCATCACATGCGTACACAATACACCAAGAAATCTCGCACAGCACTGTAATTTCCCGTCTGTATAAAGCGTTCACCAAAGTCCTAAATATTTATTGCCATACTGAATAGTAAAGCAACAGTCATTCGGGATGGTTGGTGCATATTTTTTAGACAATACAAACGGTGCAACGACGGGGCGAGGCGGCCGACAACCCGAGGTTCTTGTGTTTCTTCACTAAGCGCGTCGTCGCGTTTTTTTTTTTTTTTTAGAGGTTTAGAGATGTAGTATGTTTAGTATAGCGTGATTAAGTTTTCACCTGCTCTTCCGATAACACTCAATTGAGAGGTACGTGATGATTATGTTCTCTTTCGATGGGGTCAGTGATCTAAATTTTTACTTTCACTGCAGAAATGTGCTTAATTGGTTTGTTAATACTTAAAAAAACAAAAAAAAACTTGAAAGTCGTTTTTTTTTTTTTTTTTTTTTTTTTTTTGCGAATGCTATGTCAAAAAAGAAAACTAGAAAATACAGTTTTTTTCCCAACATTTCTGGTTTGTCTCCGAGCCCTGGCATCACTATCTGTCAGTGCCCCTTTAAGACCGTCAGACAAGGAGAAAACACGATTCAGACAGTGTTTGTGGACTGTCTTTTGAATGAGGCGTTAGCAGCGCTATCACTGCTTTAAGCCGAATTCAAAGAGCTTATACCATCATACAAAAGACAGTCTGCAAACACAGTCGAACGCAAGTCAACAAGAGATCCGTGCTTCGAATGCCGCGTGATAACTTAATTTTGAGGGGAAACTTGGCGCGGCGTTCGAATCACGGATATGGCGGTGGCTGATGTTTGCAGACTGCCTTTTGTATGATGTATAAGCAATGTGACCCCGGCTTTAGAGTGCAGCATCAATCTCTAGACGTTGACAGAAAGAAGGAAGAAAAATTTGCAGCCGCGCTCTTTGAACACGTGCTGCCTTCGCTTGCTCCGGTGTATCACTCCTGTCGGGGAGGATGGGTACGGACCGTAAAATTTCGTTTATGAAAATACCAAAATTGATGATCTGAAGAGCGATCATTCATGTTGAACGTGTCTCTTTTCTTCCTTTACCATGCCTACATTAAAGAGCAGAACAATAATGAAACAAGCTACAGTCTTTGACCTGGAACATTTACTGCAGTTTGCGAGCTCCACGTGGCGGACGTAGAATCGTGATTGGGTACCGTAGGTCAAAGGGATACTAAACCAAAGCATTTATTGCCCATAATAAGTGGCGCACGTTCTTTCCACGAGCTAGCAGCCACCGGTGTGCGCGAGCACACGCAACAAAAATGACATCAATGACGCTTAAGAGGACAGTGAAATGCATGGGCCTCGGGCCAAAGGAGAATAAAAACAGGCTTTTCATCTCCACAAGTGAAAGCTAAGTGCTTGTTAAACCAATTAATCGCTTGCTTTTTACAACAGACACCCCTGTGTGGATGAAAACTTGTCTTTATATGTTTCTTTGGTCTGAAAAAAAAAATTGGGTTGTGTGTATGTTTATACAGCCTAGAACTCGGTCTGCCACAACGGGCGATGAGTCTCCCAGCTGTAAATGAGCGATTTAATCAGTGCGGTACAACCGCTAGCCTGGGGTCTTTAACGTGCACCACGTAGTAGTGATACACGACCGCACGCCGGTACGATGCTCATCCAGATCGAAACGGGCAGGGGTGGGGATTGAACCCAGGATACCTGGGTTCTGCAGCGCGAGCTCCTTTGGCCCGAAGCCCATACCTTCATTAGAGAGTTTTAGTAGATCGCTCCCATGACTCCGATAACGATACCCGATACTCCGCCACCGCCTCCCTTGCGCATGCATAGTATCGTTATCGGGGCTATCGGGGGTATCGGAACGATCTACTAAAACTCTCTATTGTCATCTTAAAGACCGACCAACGAAACCATTTTCCGCAAGGTAGGAAAAAGGCCCTTGCGCCCTCCTCGTTTTACCCTCTCCCAAAAATCACGTGACGGCAGGGGCTCGTTTTGTATCGGCTTTTTCTGTAGGGATAATCCTCAAAAACCGCGAAATGAGCGGCTACTGCGAGCGCAACAACGACCTTGAGACGTCCAGGTGTCTTCCCTCGTTGACGCGGGCACGCTCAATCCGCGAGATTGAAGAAGCGGCTCATTTCGCGCAGAGCTCTGAATCAACCATCGCGACGCCAGAGCCGCGAGTGCGCTGTGATTTTGCCGCCCGCGCTCGCTCCGTTGACTCGCACTGTAGCGTGTGCCTTCGAGTGCCGCTTACTTAACCAAGATACAGCACGCTCCTTTGTCGCCGCGAACCGCTTGTCCGAATGTTTGCCAGGCTGAGGTATATGCAACGCTGCGGCGCCTGACAGCTGCGCGCTGCGGCGCGATCCTTTCGCAAACGCCGACGGCTCAATGTCGCGGCTTGAATGCGCCTATGGCATGCCTTCGTAATCTATCTGCTAAGGGGTTGTCAGTTGCCAACGCCCTTTTTCAAGTGCAGAGTTGTATTGCCGCAAATTATTAATCCGAATGCCTGGGAAGCCGTAACACCGTTCGGAATGTCCAGCTCTGCGGTGCCTGCCAAACTGCGCGCAGCGGCGCGACCCCTTCGCAAGCGACGGTGGCCGAACGTCGCGGCTGGTATGCGCTTATGGTATGCTTTCTTAATCTATCTGCTAAGCGGTTGTCAGTTGCAAACACCCTTTTTCAAGTGCAGAGATGTGCTGTCGCCCAGGCAGTCATCTTGAAACTCGTATTTCCTTCGGTAATTTTATTTCTCGAGTCAAGATGTCAGCTTATGCTCGAGTCAAGATGTCAGCAACTGACAACCACCAAGCAGACTGATCATGATTGCATGCCAAAGGCGCATACAAGCCGCGACATTGAACCGCCGGCGCTTGCTAAGGGCTCGAGCCGCTGCGTGCAGTTGTCAGGAGCCGCAGCGTTGGATATGCCGAATGGTGTTACGGTTTCGCAGGCATTCGCACAAATGATTCGCGAGCGCAAAGCGGCGTGCTGTATCTTGGTCAAGCAAGCGGCACTCGAAGGCATAGGCTATAGTGCGAGTCGACGGAGTGAGCGTGGTCGGCCGAATCACAGCGCACTCGGCTCTTGCCTCGCGATTGTTGATTTAGAGCTCTGTCTACCGCTATGACATCTGCGCGGGTGCTCATAAACGGCTCCTCTCGACTGCACGCTGGTCAAATAAACCAAAATTAACACCTAACAGCGCGATAGGAATCCGTAGCAGTGGTAGTACTCACCCCGGGAACGCCGCCCGAAGCAGCGTGTTGTCTGTCGGCACTCCCGTCGAAAAAGGCAAAATAAAGACACAAATACTATATATACAGGAAATATCGCGCGCAGAAGAGAATAGAAACACTTAGAAGCAATACAAAATACACTGGAAGAGATAAAAATAGGTAATGGAATCGAAAAACAGACGATTAAGAGGAGGCAAGCGAAAAGGCAATGCGATCTCAAGGCAGAGCGGCCAGGCGAGAGACAGTCTCTCCCACAATTCCTCGCGCGCGGGCCTGGGCGCTTGGGAAAATTGCAAATAATCTATTTCTCCCTTTGAATCGATCACTTTTGTGGCATCACGACGAACGTACTTTCACCATGAAATCGTAACAAATAATGACTGATGATGAAATTGATTGGGTCACAACAGTATAGAGCCACATTATTTAGGTTGCAAATTAACTGGGCGTTGTTCATGCGATGTGTTTACTTCCACGTTCGAATGTGTTGAGAATGAGTAGCCGAAAAGTGCAGTCTGCAGGCTGCTTCCTGGAGTGGCCTGATATCTCCCCAACTCGGGAAAGGGAGGGGGGGAGAAAGGGGTGGATGTTGTGGGAAGGTGATAATATTTATTCTCACTCAGGAGAGTCGCCGGTCGTTAAAAAGTCGACTCGATAACGGGAAAGCTTATGGGGCCACATCTATAGTAACCATGAGTAAAATGTGGAATACAGCTATGTTACTCAGAAGTTGCGATAGTGCAAACGATGGGGCGTTGTGGAGGCAAGTGAAGCAAAGACCTATCTTTCGATTGTGACGTCTTCATTAGTAGCAAGATTTTCGGTTTGCGTCTTCAACTCCTCCTGACGCCAATCTTTCCGATTTCGGGGAAATCCGGGACAGCGTTGATCGCGCAAGCCCGCGCCAATATTTAAAGGTCTTTATCAAGTTATCATACAGTCATCAAGCAGAGGTAAGGACGAATAAATACGCAAAAGAGTCCAAAATTGGGATGAACAACCTATCAGAGGAGATGTGTTTCAAACAGTAATGAAGAGATTAGGGAAAGCCACTCGATTTATAATTTTCAAAAATAAATGTATTATCGACGACCTGAACCCTTCATTGCACAAGCCAATCCTTGTGCAGACACGGGAATGGTTCCAGCAGCCGCGCGATGCCAGAGAGCGGATGCTGGAACGAACCCAGCATACCAAGACCCTTCGATCTCCATCGACCAAGCGGCCTCGGACCTGCAGCTCATGGAAGAAAGCGTTCGGTCGCGCTGGCTTCCTCAATCTCGCGGATTGAGCGTGCCCGCGTCATCGAGGGAAGGCACCTGGACGTCTCAAGGTCGTTGTTGCGCTCGCAGTAGCCACTCATTTCGCGGTTTTTGAGGATTATCCCTACAGGAAAAGCCGACACAAACGAGCCCCTGCCGTCACGTGATTTTTGGGAGAGGGTGAAAAGAGGAGGGCGCGAGGGCCTTTTTCCTACCTTGCGGAAAATGGTTTCGTTGGTCGGTCTTTAACCACGAATGGAGGTCTTTGACGTCATTTTTGTTGTGTGTGCTCGCGCACAATGGCGGCTGCTGGCTCATGCAAAGAACGTGCGCCACTTATTATGGACACTAAATTCCTTGATTCAGTATCCCTTTAAGAGCATAAAAAAAGCCGTTCATAGTTGCGGTGAGCCTATAGCTCGCGTTCAAACGGTCAGAGCAAAAGCTGAACACAATGGCAGCTAGCATGTCGTCCACTTCCAAGGCAGTCATCTTGTTGGTACTTTGTTTCATCGTGGTGTGCAGTGAGTATCTTTCGATCTGTGTATGGCATACATTACACAGCTATGAACGTCCGTCTGTAACTTGTCTGTAACCCCGTGAGCAGCACTACATCAGCGAAGCGCTGATGTAGTGCTGCTCACGTGTCGTCAGCTGCTTATCGTCTGCCATGAGCAACAATTTTGATGGTGCGATACGAGGCTGGTGAGCGCTCCTGTCAGCACGCGCTTAGCGTGAGGTCAGTGCTATGCTTGTAGCACTCCGCTGCATGTGTGAACAGGCCTTTAAGCTGAGACTGCAGCCAATGGCACAAGCACGAAAGTTCGAGTTCGCTGCTTTGAAGCGTTCTTCCGCCGAATGGGCACTCGCGTTAGAAATGCACGTCTCAAAGCCAGGAGCGCGTGCTAGTTCGCACTTGCAGCTATGGTTGTAGTCTCAGCTTTTGTGTGAACATAGTATGGAAAGTGCAGAGACGTTCAAACTCAATGTTATTTTGTGGTCCCCTTTGAAGAACCCTATTTTATTTTGCATTATATGAGCATGTTGGTTCGAACTTGATTCCAGAATCTGCGGCAGCTGTTCATCAGCCCTATTGCCTTTATCCTGGAGGTAGGTGAACTTGCTTAGACGTGCTGTATAGTTGCCCACTCTCCGTTTTATTGCACGTCATTTGGTTGAATGGCATTTGTAGCGAACGGTGAATCACTGTCCTCAAACTCATATGAAGTAAAATTGTAGCCAACTGCGGCAACGAGCTTCGCTGGAAAAACTACGATCCCTCGTGTCAAGTCTTGGAAATGCCTGCTTTGCTGTACTTTCCAACAACTTAAAAAAAAAAACAAAAAAACGTTGGGTGTGTTTGTTTTTGACACTTTTATTATTGTTCGGCAGCCAATGGTATTGCAACATTAACCGATAAGAAGACCGAAGCACGAATCACGAAGCGAGAAATGTGTATATAATAATTGTCATGCCCTGCGTACATTACGCTCTCAGTGATCGTTGTTCGTGACGGGCTTTGTTGCAAAAGTTTGATAAAACTGACCCCCACAAGTATTGTAGCCCTAACAATAAAACAATCTATTCTGACTGCCTTCATAATAAAATTAAAAGGTAGAAAACAGAAAAAAAAAAAAAACATGCAAGAGCCAGCAGCTTAGATTTGCTGTATCTCGCGGCACGTTTATAGCCATGGCACGGTAGAAACGCGTGCTGGTTCGTGCTCTCTGCGACACTGGACAGCAAGTATGGATCAGACAGGGTATGAGAACGAGAAAAATATGTATATATTTTCTTTCCCTCTATGTTTTGGACTTGAAAAGCCTGTTTAGGTTGAAATAACTTGTCAAAATATATTTCGGAATAGCTTACAGTCCTTATCGGTGCAGAATAGACTACCAGTGTTGAAAGCTGCCTTCTATGTACTTTCTTCTACTCGTAAAAGTGTTATAGGATATTTGGACCGTGGGGAACAAATGTATAATTGCAATAAACCAGCAAAGACAAAACTGAAAGGTAATTAATGGGTCTTGTTTAGTAATCAAATTAATATTCAGCATTTTTTGTTCCTAACCCGACATCCAGCGCGAATGAGAACGTTACCTTGAAGGAATCAGTCCTTTATTTAAGTGCCTTAAGAAGAAAAAAGTTCACCGTTAGCAGTTGGTGAAGCACCCTGTAAATACAAATATACCTGTGCTGCGTTCGATCGAGAAAATGAAGCCTGGTTATTGGGCCCACATATATTAACTTCTCATTGCAGGAAGCTGAGGCTCCGTCATAAAATAACGATAGTGATGGAGATAGCACTTGGAAGCCTGAGAACATGACGTTTTCTGGATCAAAAGATAAAAAATAAAGACGAAATCTTTTTGTGCGCCGACGTCCATCCGAGCCTGATTTTGTGAAAACGAGAAAGGGCATTGTCGGAGCTTATGGCATTTATTTAAGTAAAACAATCTTCTTAGCAAGAAAGACAATGTGGGAACCTGCGGAAGAATAAATTCCACAATTACGATCAGTAGAAGTTAGTTGTGAGTCAACGCTGTGTGTCTGTGCCGTCCTCCTTCCCATCTCTAGTCCTTTGCGCTGTTTTAATTCTGAAAACAACAAAATTTTTGTTTTATTGACAATATTACTTTTCTGAAATCGTGCTGATGCTCAAGCCCAAGCTGAGCTGATACCTCAGCCTTCCTGGGTTTGGATCACAACTGGTGCCCACGATATCAATAGTTGTTTTGACGAAATTAGGCTTAGCTGGGCGTCTGCACCATAAAGCAGTTTCGTCTTTTTCTTATGTTTTTGTCTAGGCTACGTCAAGCTCTCAGAAAATGCACATTCTATACCCACTGGAAGAGTCATATTCCGACGGAGTGTCTGCTTCGTTCAACGCGTTGTTTATTTATGCCGGCGAAATAACCGAGTTTTATTTTGTCGATCGAACCCGCGGTACTGCCTACAAAACGCCCGAAAACCTAAATTTCCCGTTCCGCAGCTTGTACCAATCCAGGCCCACCGAACCCAATCAACATTGTGACTGCGACCGCCCGGTACAACCCGACTACGAAAAAGTGCAAGGTCATGCCGTCCGTGACGGGGCCTCAGGGCTGTCAGCAGTTCGCCGACCTGGAAGACTGTAACGAAGCCTGCGTGAATAAGGGAGCGCCTCGATGACAACTTGGGCGGGAAGAAAGGTGTGGTTGCTAACAGAATGAGAACGCCAAGGAGGAGCTTCTGTTGTGCGAGCTTCCTACCTTCGGCCCCACGAGCGCGCGCTCACAGCCAAAGAGCTGAGAAAGATACGTGGAACGTGTACTGGGGGCCGGCATTCTAAAGATACGACCTGCCGTTCTTGCTCTATCAGTGACCATAGAAGGTAAAAAAAAAAGGGGGGGGGGCATCTTTGAGAACAGGTGCATGGATGCGGCAGATCATGTGGTGGAACGGTATACTGTCGATACCGGTTACAGCGAAGTCAACGGGAACCGGAAATCACTTCGCTATATCCACTATTTCGTTATAACCGACTTCGGTTATAACAAAGGGCAAAAGGGAATGGGAAATCGTAATCGCTTCGCTGTAGCCGCTATTGTGTTATAACCGACTTCATTATAACTGGTCTCAGCAGTACAGATAAAACAGTTCTTTGTGTTGTGAAAATGAGATATTTTGTCCAGCAAGCTGTATGCACTATTTGAACAGGCTGCTTGTGAGAAATTACCTTCCTCCTTATGAAATGTCCGCTGCTTCAATGTCACTATCTGCACCCCCAAATAAACCTGCAAAAATGCCCTAATTGTTCGAAATGCGAGGCTGTTCAGTAAAAGGTCGTTCACAAACTTTCGTTTTACTGTGACTAAACGCGCTGGGACGGTTGCGTGACGATGGAACACACTGATGCCTTCTATCGGGTAGCCCTGAAGCACTTCCGTTTTTTTCGTATGGCCATATATCTGGCATTTGGTCATCTATGATGTGTACGGGCTGGGGTGGCTCAAGGGGGGGGGGGGGGGGGAAGTCGAGAGGGGGCAAAGGGGGGAGAGGGGAGGCGTAAAGTGTTTTTCAGTTTTTTGCCCAAAAAGCGCGCGCAGTCTTTGACTCGATCAAAATAAGGGAACTGCTGCCGCCATCTGTCCGGCACTACGCCAGTCAGACAAGCGCTGCCGTAGCGCATCCCAGAGTGCCGGAGTGTTCGCAGCAGCTTTTCTGCACGCTCGGCGTCCCGGCGAAGGAAATCACAACTATATTTTGTGGCAGGGCTTGGCAGAAATGCTTTAGAATGTATTTCGGAATACAGGTACTGAGCTGTCAGTTCATAATACAGATATTGTGATACATTTGACTTTTATATAACAAGCTATTCCTGAAATACTTCTGCGAAACGGACGAAGAAGAATTCCGGAATGCAAATACAAATCAGGGTTGGTCAGAAATTCTCAAAAATGTACTTGGAAATACAGATATTGAGATACTTTAAAATAGTAGTTAAAATACTGATACTAAAATGTATCCCTGAAAATGTATCGCGATACGTATCGGAAATACATTTTAAAGAGAGGCAAAGGGTCTTTGAAAATACAAGTAGAGGAATACATTTTAGGGAGGGCAGAAACACAAATACAAAAATACTGATACTGCTGTACATTTTCCAAATTTTTTTGAGACTCCCACTGAGATGAATCTTGAAGTTTGCAGTGAAAGTTTTTGATCCCGAAGTTACTTTCCCGTTAGCTTGGCACTTTGCTTTGAAGGTAGTGGTTCCGGACGACGAAAAGTTTTCAATGGGCTCAAAGAAAAGAAAAAAAAAACGTTTTATCAAGGACTGACCGTGGACCCTTCCCTGACATTTTGTCTGTCTGACGACGGATGCGAAAATGCTTCGACCTCTAAATAAATTCTATGTCACCCTAATTCTCATCAAAACGTCACATGCCCCTGTCCAATTAGGACGCTCCTGTCAACATTGATCACATGTCTTCATGTGACCTTTAACACGCTGGTGTTAAAGATCTTTAACACGCTGGTGTATGAAAGGACAATATGCACTTTCGTTGTAGGTTACCTCGTTGAAGATCGTGCAGGAAGTTTTAATTGGAATTTTCGAGAATAGTTGAGCACCTGACACACCCTGGAACACATGCCTTATCTTCTTTACGGTTGAAAAAACGATACGGTGGCATCCCTGTTGTGAAGGTCCTTTCTGCCGACCCTCCGCCACTGATGCATGGATTGTAGTCCACAAGTTGTAGACCTCGTGGATTGCGACATGATATTGCCGGCACAGGTGCGAGCTCTCAGAGAAACAGCGCGCTCGAGACGAGTCGCAAGTGTACGAAGTCTGGGTCGGCACAGCGAGGCCACGTCTGGCCTCCTTTTTGGGTTTTGGATCACCAGAGCAGCGGGTCACGTTCACGTTGGCTGATGACGTACCCTTGAGCCGTGCAATATTACGGGCGCAGCCGCAGACGCAGTCGTAAAAGTGTTGAACTTCACTACGTTATTCATCCTACTATTTCAAGACAACCACCGCCAGGCTCGTGTGCAACCGTCTGTGACTCAGCTTTGCCGGCTGGTGTACTGTGTACGCTAAGGCGAGAGAGACGGCTAGCAGCAGGCATTGGATGTCAGCAAACAATGACTCAAGAAATCCATTCCTAAGGACCTGGGGCAGAAGATGCTCTCACTCCACTCCTAGCACGCCTCCTGGTCTTTTTTCGGATGTTGAGGCTTAAATATAAAAAAAATACGAACAAATTGCACACTTTCTAGACCAGCTTTCCAAGTTTTTTTTTCCCCTCGCCCTCGCCTATTTTTCCATGCGCCATGGGCTGAAGTTATAAAGCTGCCCAATGAAGCTTACCACGGAACGCCCCAAGGAAAATCTTTCGCGAACAATTGTATGCACCCGTGCGCCGATAAAGTGACTGGCAATTTAAAAGACGGAGAGCGTGGCGAATCCCGGTCATCTAATTTCTCCGCAACCAATAGCATTCCGGTATCAGATAATAAGAGCAGGGTAAAACAATAATCATAAACAAAAAAAAAAGCGTAGCCATAAGAAGCCACGTCCTGCGTTTCTTAACGTATCACGGACTACACTCTAAAAAATGTCTGTAAGTCTACTTTCACGCACAACACTTGGAGAGCCAATCACCGCAACTTACGGAGGCAGCTCAGCGAATGACGATGCGGAATCATATGTTTAGACCAAAAAACGCAGTCTGAGTTGTGACATTAAGCAATGCAAAACGTCACCCTTGCATTGCTTAATGTCACAACTCAGACTGCGTTTTTTCGCAGAGCTGCCTCCGTAAGTTGCGGTGATTGGCTCTCCGAGTTGTGTGCGTGAAAGTAGACGCACAGACCTTTTTTAAAGTGTACATGCAGCAGCCCTCCCTTCCTAATTCTCTGCCGACAGCGTGGATAACGTATAGAAACAAAAGAAAATTTGTATTTTCTTTCCGTGCCAGTGTATCAGCAATCGCTCTCTGTGTGGTGCCATGAATCATGCATATCCGATCGGCATCCTATTACCGAGCATTTCCTCGGTTGCCTCAACTTCCGGTTGAGGCCACCGGAACTTCGCGAGTACATGATTGCAGGGCTTACCGCCGAATTCAGAAACCTCACTCAAACTACACTCAAACCGAAGGGCCCCTCCACTTCCTCGAGGAAGGCGCGAGGGCCGGCGCTTGAGTGTAGTTTGAGTGAGGTTTCTGAATTCGGCGGTTAGAAACGTGGTACATGTCCTGTGGTGCCTTCATTTGTTCCAGGGGCCATTTTTAGCTCCTGTAGCACTTCACCTCGGCAGCTAACCACTGTTCCGAGCGTAGGTGCATGGGCAATCGTACGGAATTCGGACAGTACGGATTGACTGTTATGAACGAAGAAAAACAAGTTTGCAGTAATAGAAAATTTGGGTGTTCGTATATCTTTATCAGAATCATCTCAAGAACTTCAAGTGTTTTTAAAAATTTGTGTTGGGTTGTTCTGTTATGTTCATACTGAATAGGGCCTGTGGACATCTTCCTGGTCTACTAATTTCAGTGCCCGTATTATCATTAGTTTGTATTTGCAGTACACTGTTAAGAAAAAAAGTGCGTTTATAATCATTTCTTTTGAACATTGTAGAAAAAATCATGTTTCCTTAGAAGTGACATTTTTATATGCCTGTCAAAATCTCTCTGTGACAGTACAGTTCTAAACACCACAATTTGTTTATATCCTCGCAGCGCTTGCAAAGAAAAAAAAAAGACAAGCAAAGCAAAGAATATATGTGGTCTTCAGTTGCATGAAGGTACAGCACATATTCAACTGGTGAGTAATTACTGCCTCCTCAATTCTGGCCACTCGATTTCACCTTATGACGTCATGAAATTGACAGGCCGTTGCTTGTCATGATCCTATCGTTGGCAGAGCAGGGGAGGTAAGCGGAGCACAAGTTTGTCTGCTTTTTTTTCGCAAAGGTTGGGGTGACGTCAGAACACGGAACCCTGATTGGCTCTGATTGAAGGTTGGTGGTTAGACCTCGAGGTAGCTTCCGTCCTTCAGGGCCAATCAGAGCTCGGCGTTTGACGTCCCCACAACCCCTGAAAAAAAAGCAGACGAACTTGCGCTTCGCGTAATGGCTGCAGACACCTGCTCTTCTATAGTCCGCTCTCCATAGCGTCAATCCACTGACGTTTCAGCAGCCAGGGCCGGCTTGCTAGAACAGCGTCTCAGCTGAGACTGGCTGAAAAAAAGCACTGCAAAGGTTGCGGCACACGAGCGTCTTGAGACGCGCTTTGAGTCCCGCTCAACTTGTGCGCTGGCTTTGGCAGTGCTTTCTTTCCTTCAATCTCAACTGAGACGTTATTTGCAGCAGGTCGGTCCAGGAGTGGGGACGTGGTGACGACAGCGACATTCGTGTTCTCTCCTACTTTCTTCCGGAACTCCCGCGACCTACTGCCAAGATGGCGACATTCATCAGCGCAATACGTCCCCCCCCCCCCCTAAGCCGGGGTTACACTGTTTATACATCGTACAAAAGACAGTCTGTATACATATTCGAACGCGAGTCGCCGCGCGATCATCGTACTTCGAATGCCGCACGTCAGTTGAGTTCAAGGAGAAACTTGACACGCGGCGCTCGAACCACGAATATTCAGGGGACACGTGTTTGTATACAGTCTTTTGTATGATGAATGAACAGTGTGAATTAGGCTTTAGCGTTATTTTTTTTGTTGCCACTTCATGACTCACTTTCGATGCACGAAAGGTATGCGGATAGCAAGTCGTCTGCTTCTTGCTCAGGAGTTCCGGTAACGTCAGAACGACGCCAAGCTATAATTGGCTGTGAGTGAAAGCATAATAGGTAGACCTCGATGCTAGATGTTTTGAGGACATTTTCAATCAGCATTAACTGCGCGCCATTGTGACATCATCGCAACCCTTGTACAAGAAGCAGACAAACTTGCGGTGCGCATAGGACGCTGAACACACCGGACAAAGACGCGTTCCAGACATTGTATTTCCATCTGAGCATCCAGTTCTAGGCTGGAGGATTGGTCTCGCATGCGTACAGCTAGCTCTTCTCGGAAAAGGTTTATCATAATCCTATAGTCGCCGTCACACTGCTTATACACCATGCAAAAGATAGACCCTACCCGAGGCCTGTTTCTTTTTATTCAATAGATAGGACAATCCCGCCAGGTTGGTCACAAAAACTGGCTCGAAGCTAAAGGAACATGCTTATACATGCTTTAGCCGTATCCGCAGATACTTCTGCTCATCCCATACGGTATACGATGGGCTTTCCGGTACAAACAACGCAAATGCGAGTGTTCTGTGATAGCGCATGCGCAGTTCGTACCGGAGGGCCCACCGTAGCCTATCGGATCTGCAAACAACGGTTTTCCAAAAATCTCTCTTTCTGCAGCGAACAGCGTGTCTTTGGTACGATGTGTGAACAGTTTGACTCAGGCATCGGTTGGCAGAAATCTTACCAGTGAGACGCCTTCGGAAATTAATTATCGAGAAATACGACCACTTTTTTTCTTTTAAGCGCTTTCTTTTGCTGCGTTGCTGCTTTATAGAGTTGAGGAACCCGCGCGTAGTTCCCCGACATTCTTGAAACCCGTCAGTGCAGCCTTCAGGTTTCGGTGACATTCACGTTTCCGCAGCACAGCTGGCAATCGTCCAGCGTTTGGAACTTCTTGCAGTCCCGCGGAGCGCTCACGGGCCCGGTCTCCTGGCACTGCATGGTGGTTGTATTGTAGATGGCCGTCGTGTTCACGAGGTGGTTTCGATCCGAGGTGCTGGGGCGGGTGCAAGCTACGAGAGGAAAGAGGAAAAAAAATGAAACAAGTTAGGCTAAGTCAAGCCCAGCTTTTTACGGGCAAAATTAAGCATCCTGAGGCGATTCCACCAGTAGGAGAGAGGGCTGCGTTTTACGTCATCGCCAATAGATCCCCGTGACAGTGAACGAAGATGGCTAGCAGAGGTATTAACTGCAACTTAATTGTCATCGCACATATGGTACGTTAAAAAGCGGCCAAAGGATAGCATGTTTACGGAGAAGTGTTAACGAAGAAGTTGGTTAGGGTCGATGTACATATTATTATTTTTCGCTGGCGGCCGGAAAGGGATGTTTTGTGCCTCGTCACGCTAGTGGTACAATGGCAAAACTAAGACGAGCCTGAAGTGGTTCCAAGTAGTGCAAAGCGCAGTAATTCAAACTAAAGTATAGAAACACCGGAAGCTACGCATTGAGTGGCTCCAAAGTTATACATTAAAAAATGTGAACAACCATACGTATCCTGATTTTATGTTTTGCTTCATTATTGGTTCAAAAGTATATATTCATTGTTCCCCCCGTTGTCCACGAGCAAAGGCAGAAGAAGGGACCATCGTATCATCACGGCGAAAGATAATTCACTCTGAAGATTAAAATAGTTATGAGGTTAGGGCCACCGCGACTCAATCGTCTAAAGTAATGTAGCAGACATGGTTGTGAAAATGCTTCGCTTGCATTCTACGCACGTAAGCCTTCGAACCAGTAAGTCGGAAAATTCTAAGACTCACATAGTTGTTTTGATGAGCATGTTAATTTTTAATCAATAAGACACGTCATGTTGGGACAACGGCACCCTTTACGCGTATGCTTTATTTACTTACTGGAAATATTTTGTAGTGCAAGGAGGATACTGCGCATCCTCAGAAGTAATTCTGCCTCCTCAGTAAATGCATAATTCGTTTTTTGTCTACTTTGTTAACAGCTAAATTAACCCTACTCGATGACAGGCAAAGAATTGTAGGGATGCGTCGCCTCCTGCACACGCTGGTTGCCTAGAGCTGGGCTTTGGCTGCCCGTGCAACGAAGCATAGAAAGTTCGCGGTCGAGACGATGCATTACACAATTCTTAACCTATTACCGATTATCGCCCCGCATTTTTTCTCTCTTCGTAAACAGCCTACCTCGGAGAATCCCCACCCATGCCTGTTTCGATCTGGATGAGCATCATACCGGCGTGCGGACAGGTATCGCTACTCCATGACGCTTGTTAAGGATTCCATGCTCTCGATTGTACTGCACCGACTAAATTTCTTATCGACAGCTTAGAGACAGGTCGCCTATTGATGCCGACTCACGTCCAGGAGTCTAAACATGCATACGACGCAATTACGTTTACCTACCGTGGGGATAATTGCAGCTCTTGTCGCCACCAGGACACTTCTCGCGATCTGAAACGAAAAGGGTGTTTTGTTGCAAATAAAAGTAATGAAATATTTTGGTCGCACAGCGAGACAGTTGAACATGACCTTGTCAGTAGTTTCGGCCAATATATAGTACATTACAGATTCTATACGGTCGCGATTGCCGCATTCTGTCCATACGTGCATGTTTACATTCGTGGAAATGCCAAAAATGTTGAAAACATTTAGAATATGTTGTCAAATTCTTTGTTACAATCTTAAATATTGTACAGTTTTTTTTTATTTTGAACATCAATATTTGTTGGTTACTGACAACTAAAACGCATAGCGTGACGAGTCATTCGTTCTGGCACATTTTAGTTCTGTACAAAAATTGAATTCCCTCCTGCATTGTGTGACAATAGTGAGTCGCCCTATTCTTTTCTGAATAAATGAAACCAAATAAATTTAATTCTCGCTCCACTGCGCATAACGTTGCAACATTAGCCGAGAAGAACCTCATGGGGCGTATTAAGAAGCCGAGTAGCTGTCAACATAATAACTCACACCCCACACCTCTTGACTTGTCGGTGGCTACAACAGGATCAACAGGTGTCTACTATCCCCTGGACTACACCAAACGTATGATAATTCTTTTGGTGATCGCGATTTTTTGTAAGTGCTTATTGTTTTTTCAGGCCACGTTTTTATTTTTTTTTTATGATGCCGCATACTTACAGCACGTGTAAACTAACGTTTCTAAGGCACTTTAGATGGCCCGTAAAAATCGGTTTCTTAACGTGTCGCGCTGCTATTTACTAGAACGGTGCAAGCGACTGATGAAAGTGTAGAGTAAAAAAAAAAGGCGAAGAAATTGAGCTACTTTAACTCAATCTATGAGCTCTAAGCACCCCGAGAATAGCTGGGCAATTGTGTTGCTTAAATGAAGCCTTCTAGCATCACGTGATATCGGGTCACGTGACGTCAATTTTCCCGCTAAATTTAGCGGGAAAACTGAATTGGTGTGTAGGTCTGCGACGCCCAATAATGCAACAGTGCGAGCCTTGCATTACGGGACGTCGCAGGCCAGGGCTTCACGAAATACAAATTCGAAAAATCCGGAGCGAATAGCCAAAGGAAGTTTCACTTTAAAAAACAAATATTACATCCATGCGTGGCCTTTCTCTTTGTCCGACGGCACTCTCTGGGGCATGCAATAGTTCCCATGTAACCGACCTTTGATACTAACTGTAATAAAAAAATTCAGCCGCTCATAAATTCCATGTTTTTTTGGTGTATTTTTTAGGATGTTTATATCCCATAGGTTAGCTTTCGAGAACAAATAGACACACAGAGAATAAATCACAAAACGTGGTTTGGTGCCCCTGTAAGTTATCGGTCACTGACAGATTCTACGAGAAACCCTTAATCCCTTTTAGCTATTCTCCAGTTCTAGTCTTACCGCAGACCGCTACCAGCACGACCGCCAAGAGAACCGCTGACTTGCAAGTGAACGCAAGAGTGGCTGCCATTGCTCGGAACTGTCTGTTGTCTGAAAGAAACAAGAGATACACTGACACAATAAAACCCACGGCCCCTTATATATTGTTGCCAAAATAAACGCAGTTCCGGGTGTTCTTCTTTATTCCGCATTTTCGCTTTTTTTTTTTCTTCAGACACCCACACACAAACCAAAAGCGAACATTTTAATCGGTTTACTTTTCTGAACACTTGTTTGGTTTACGCGACCATAGACTATTGTGTCACGCGGATTCTCGGCAGTTGATTGGCCCTTCTGGTCGAGGAGCGCAGTGACGTAAACCATTCGGGCTGATGTGATTGGTTCACCCGCAGTCTCCTGCCGCTCATCTTACACTCCCTTTTAATTTCAATGCGGAAGTACAGTGGAGTACTGATACCATACGTAGACTGGAAAAACAATCCCACGCCGAATTTAGACCATGCTCCCATCTCACCGAACAAGTATGGCAGGTGTACTCATGCAGGTACGTAGGAAATAAATGCGATAGTGGCTGTGGCAAACATATTTGACGCCCACATCTAAGCGAACGCGTTTTTTTCAACAACTTTTACTTCAGTGTGTCATATTTTGCCCTTGAATATCTTTAACGCACGTGGATCACGTGTCGGCCTTAGCCCCTGACACACGTTGTCACATGTTGTTGCCACGGCTACCAATAACACGTTCCTCGATCCTCATGCTTTTTTTTTTCTTTTTGAATGGCAGCAACAGT
Source organism: Ixodes scapularis (assembly GCF_016920785.2). Lineage (NCBI taxonomy): Eukaryota > Metazoa > Arthropoda > Arachnida > Ixodida > Ixodidae > Ixodes > Ixodes scapularis. Next base: position 130,665,577 of record NW_024609879.1, on the reverse strand, counting down.
TTTTTTATAACCTTTTTTTTTTGGAGCCGTAAATAAGTGTTTCATTCTTACGTTTTTTTGTTATTCAGCCCAACTCAACAAGAAACTTTTCAATCGGTTAAATTTTGGCAAGCAAACGAATATAAAAACTTGAATATTTCACCACGCAGACATGGCCGAGGTCACCTGTGTGAAGGCAAACTTGGGTAAAATATTAACCCAAAGTAAACTGTAGGGACGCCCTTAGCGAAAACTAATACGTTTGAAATATACCACATTCTAATTTGAGTGTATTTGAAATACAATTCATAATTGTAAGTACACGAAAAATATACCGAAAATATAAACTTCTTTTTTTGTTACTTTGTACTAAAATATACTTCTAAAAATCATTTTAAAATACCTTTACTTAAACTACATTTGAAGTTCTTTTCATGCGTTTTGAAATATGTAAATACTAAATTAATAGGCACAAAATACCTTTCACATATATTTCTTGAAATATTTATTTAATTCATGCAAAATATACTCCAACCCTAAAAAAATGGAGCAATCAAGAATACGTGCAGAATACTCTTAAAATACCTGAAAATCGTAAATACTGTTGTGATATACTTTAAGTACCTTTTGACTGCAATACTTTGGTAGTGTGACTTAAACTACCAAAATATTTAAAAGCTCCCCTTCTGAAGTTCACTTTAAGCAGATATGGAGTACACTGAAGCGCCTAAATACATTTGATTAGTTTGGCAATTGAATTGCGCAGCATCGCACTAATAAATCAGCCCAGTTTATGCTATTGTTTCCTTTTTTCTATCAAGAACACACCTGATCAGTTCCTTGCACACCAATCACAAGCGGGGTTCGGGAACTATAACCACAACATTTGCTGATGCTGGAAAGCTTCAGCAGGTGCTGTGAACAGATACGTTTGGCGTGGTTTTGTTAGCACAATGTTAGTTCACTGAACGTCTATACTCACCATTGTACGTGATGTGAATAGTGACTTTAATACAGTGACATTAACTACCATATTAAATAGTCAACTACTAAAAAGGAAAGGCAAAACAACTACTGTAAAATATTTATTTTTCGCGGGCTCAATATTTCGCGATTTAGGTAAAGTTGGAGTTTTGGAATAATTCGCAAATTCTAATTTTCGCGACGCGCTGGGATCGCAATATAGATTTGAATGTTTTTACATTTTGCCGGAATTGTTCGCGGGACCTATTTTTCGGAATTGCAGGCGATTCGCCAACTTTGCGAGAATTAGGTCCTCACGAAAATAAAGTCGTTTACAGTATTTTAAAGTGAAGAAACTGCCTTGATTCGCTTTGCCCTGAGTGGTGCTACGCAGAGAAGCAATAACATGTATTTTATGAGCCGTTTGTGTGGATATTGTTTTAGGGACTGTGCCGAATTGTTATTAGTTGTACCAATGCCTTTTAGTAAGAGATATCGTCCACGAACTTCAAAACACTGTTTCCTCCCTTGACAGACTCCCGAGGAGAAGATCGAATACTTGTAACCTTAATAAGCACAGAGGTGGTCACCGAAAAAATTATTACCTTCAATATGTAGGCTATATAAGGCTCTAGAGCAGTCAACGGAATTGTGAATGAGCTCTTCAGTGCGTCATGGTGTTTGTGTTTGTGTTCGTTTCTAATGTGGCTTTGTGAGATGTATTTAGTAGTGCCTTCAAATACCACAGGGACACCATTTGCTGACAAAATCGAAAATAAAAAAAAATTGTGTAACCGGTTTTTAATCCACAAATGGCATCTTGAGCGTGAAGGAATAATATTTTTGGTATATCTAAAATATTTTTTGATTCATATTTATAATGTATTTTGAATACATTACGCGCGTATTTCGAATGCGGCCAAAATAATACAGAATAAATACAAAATGAATATTCGTACTAAATATATTTCAACTTCGTTTGAAGTACGGCCTCTTTTTGCTAAGGGCGAGGTTTGTAATTTTAACGAGGGCACGAGCTGTGACGCGGAAGTGCCATGCATAGCGGGCAAACTCTTAAAAATCGCGGGCGTTGTGTATAACTTTCGACCTATATTACCCATCTAAGTCATAATCCTTCTTTATTACCCCTGCTATCTTTACTGTTTTTGTTCCATGATAAACCACAACGGCAACATATATGCACCGCTTATATATTTTGCAGAAGAAAAGAATCATTCGAAGTTCGTGCAATGCGGGATTTAATAACCACATGTTCCGATTATTAAAAAAATCTTGATATAGTGCCCATTACATAAAATTTCAATCATAAATTTCTTCGTATCAGACGCCTGTAGTCCAAAATCAAATTTTTTTTTTTTTTTTATGTATCGCTAGTATGAAGCAAATGAAATCTGCAAATTCCAGCCGTTGTGTTAGCACTTGGTCCACGCCCCGATCAAGAACAGGCTATGACCTGGTGCAGTTTTGGCTACGAAATATATTAAAGAGTATGCAGAGATGTGGAATATATTTTATAAGTTTCAAGAGAAAATATATTTGATATCAGTTCCTGTAGTGGTTAACCTTGTGTGTTCGAATTAGGTTATCCTCGTGGCAGGGAATATATTTTGTTTTATTGTCTGAGCCGTTATTTTTTCTTAAGGTTGCATGTTGACGTCGTAAAATTCATTACCATGTATGACAGGGGTCTCAAACACGGGGCCCGCGACTCTCTTGCACGGGGCCCGCAAGCTTACCGCAACTGCGGGCCGCGGTTCCCATGCGTCGAGTGCCAGATGGGCCATAAACAATAGTTTTATTTCGTCGATTCACTTCCGCTCGAAAAGAAGCTCTGCTCTTATAACATGTTCACGCACCTTGCACTATTCTGTTATCTTCTGAACGAAGCATTACTTCGTCTAAATATTTGCTTCTCAAACCTTTGTCGTGTTAATCGACCCGAATGGGAACACCACTACTAGATTACAAGAGCGAGCTCTTCGCTCAAGGAGGCACATCGGCTGCACGAACTTTTCCTGAGCACGAGCAACTAGAAAAGGCAAAGCTATGAGCTTTTGATTTTAGCTATTAAACCGTACCTTTAAAAGACAATAATGTTCTTATCAGTGTGTCGAACCGAAAAAAAATACGGGTTCGGTTACGGTTCAGGTTCAGGTAAATTTATTTTGTTCCGGTTCAGTTCCGGTTCGATTAATTCAATCCGCGAACCGGTTCGCGAACCGGTTCGGGGCGCTGAACCGGTTCACGAACCGGTTCAGAAATTATAAATGACAAATTGCAACATCAAAATGAAATTAAAAATAAAACATCTAAAATCGGCACATACGAAACGGGATACATCGTAGTGTAAGGCTCAGAGATTTCTACCAGGAATGGTTTCTTTATGTGCACTCAAATGTTACCTCACCGACGTTTACGCATTCGGACTTCGTCTAATTGGGTCCGACGCAGTAGCTGTAAAATCCGCGATCACCTTACAAACCCACTTACAAGTAGAACTCGCTAACTATCCCACCACCTCGTCGTGTAAGCAATTGAAGGAACAGTGGGGAGAAAATACAGCTTTCTTTATTTGGACTAGCCTTCGGTAACTCAAATTAGACCCTTAAAGAAGTTTTCATTAAACAAGATACGGAATATGAAAAACACTTCACCGAACGCAACGCCAGAAGGACGAAATAGGATAAATATTAAAATAGAAGAGTTCGCTGTCTCACAAATACGTTAGCTTCTAAGTGCCTATACGAAACCGGATGCATTATTATAAAACTCCACAGCCCTTTCTTTTCTCATTCCGATGGAAGCAAGCTTCAAGAACTCGCGCGTTCTAGAAACGTGTTATGAAATGAGCACACAGCAGCATTTAGGATTTACGAGATTGTAGGAAAATGAAATCCCGTGTCGCGATTTTTTTTTCTTGCACAGCCTTCCAATTTTTTTTCTTCCGTTGAAGCCGCGACCAGCGCAATACTGGTTCCTATGTCAAGATTCATCGATGCAGCGTTTGTCAAGATTCATGGATGCAGCGTTTATATTCCTAAGACTGAGTGGAGAAGAAAAATATGTAAGTGAGGTGTGTGTCAGTTGACGGCACTTAAAAAACAAACGGCATTGATAGCACATTCATTGTCAACAGCGCGTGGCCGAACCGTTTTGACATGAGCCGGTAACCGTTATTTTTTTTCCGGTTCAGTTCCGGTTCGGGTTCATCGCGATAACAATATAACGGTTCGGGTTCGGGTTCAGTTCCGGAAAAAATACCGGTTCGGTTCCGGTTTTCGGTTCGGTTCGGTCCCGGTTCGACACCCTGGTTCTTACAATGCTGGAATAAATATCGTCAGGTAAGCAAACACTACCATATGAAGAGATTTATTTTATGCATGTGGAGTCTAGTGAATTGTTCGACAGGTTAAGACGTTGTGATTGCTCTCGTTTTATTGCGAAAGCATTAACTGTCACATGGAGCGAAGCCGGCGTTGTCTGTAACCGCGCAAAACGGCACCTAAATTCCCATTGGCTTAGTGAAACGGCCGCTAAATTCCCATTGCCTCCAGAATGGTGTGCATTTGGGCTAGTTGGTGATTCTTAGTTCAGAGTGTAAAAAGGCTAAAAACAACAACAAAAAATAACATTGTCGGTTTTTTTCATTTTCCGTTGTTTTCCAGCGCTTTTAGCCTCTGAGCCCGATGGCTGTGACGCGCCATATAAGATGCTTCATCACGGGAGCCAGCGGGGCCGCCCGGTTTCGAAGAGTACGCACCTCAGAAATAAAACACAAAGAAAAACACAGCAACACAGATGCAACGTCACGGAAGTGGTGGAGCCGGCGGGTGCGCCGCGCATGCGCAGTGAGCGAGCGTGATGTCACCGCCAGAGCCCCGTGCGTAAAATAGGAAGACGTGACGCGCTGCTTTTACGAATGCGCGGCGTGTAGGAATGCTTTTTGCATTCCTACACGTAAGCAGCCTTAAGTGTCCTTCAGTAAATATTTATTACAAACTTTGAGCCATTCCACTTTCGTGAAGAAGGAATACCAATGGAGCTGTACAATGGGAAGGAATGGCCGGCCGCAAGTCGGCAATCCAGAGTGGAAAGCCTGCCGCCATCTATGAGCGACGGCGGCAAACAGATACGTGGCTTGCCGCCGTCGCTCATAGATGGCAGTAGGTGTCCAGAGTTCGGTGTCTTCATTTCTTTGCGGGGGACAGGATCCTGGGGAAACTAGCCCTTAACAGCTCCACTGTAAAACTGTCAATACAATCATGTTTGAAATCTTCACCAAAGCCAAAGAATTTGAATTTTGTTTTTGGCCCCTAATTATTATGCATGGAAATGAACGAAACCGACGAATCTATTAGGCAATTGATTAAAAAGTAACGACTGATCGAGTTGGTCTGTTTACAGGCAGCAGGCAATCGCTGCAGCATCTGTGCGAAACTGATTTGACGCGTACATCCAAGCAAAACCATTTTTGTACACAACTTTCACAACACTGTTCCATTTTTTCGACCTTGATTATCTATAACGCACCTGGATCACGTGGCGCAGGGAGCTCTCGACGGACTTTGTCAAATATTGTTGCCACGGCTACCGATAGCATGTTTCTAACATCCCGTGTTTTTCTTTGTTCAGTTTTGTCGCAATGGCAGCAAGTTTTCTTTTAATATCTTTTTAAGGCTCAGCTCTAAGGTGCCCGTTTCCGGCTTGAGCGGTATGGGAGGTTTCATCTCAAATCAAGCAGAATGAAAGTCTTATTTTAATTTTCACGAAAAGAAGATGTGTTTTGGGGGAATTTCTCAAGTGAAGTAGTGCGCAAACCGTATGTTCCCCAGATTTTTTGTTCTTCAGTTACGAAGCGTAGAAGCCGCCATGGCAGATACTAGTGTTTTTGCCTGCCGTCGCAGGTCGCGTTTTTGACAGCCTTTGCTGGTGCTAGTGTTTCTCCTACACCCTTTTAACGCTTTCCCCTCATTTAATAGGTATCATAAAGATACCTTGACATATTCAAAAGTTTTAGGAATTTGATTGTTTGCTAAGAAACATGTTAAACTCGTCACTCCGGTCGGTTTTTGGTCAACTTTGACAGGTCATTACTTTGTCTGTACTTAAGGTTTCTTTCTTTGGCTCTACAGAAAGCCCAAAGCAAGCCCATTATAGATATAATAATATCATTATGATCACTCGATTAGCCGCTCCGCTACCTTCACGTAAACTATGTAAGAAACAAGAAATGTTGAAAGTTTGAGGTCGATTTTCTTAAAAACACCATTTTTGTAAATTTTAATTTTTTAAATTATTTTACGCATATTAGTCGACTACAAGAAAAAACAGTCTAGATATGTAATATTTTTTGGTTGTATGTTCTCTTCTGGGCCGCAATCGCGTGAAAGGTGTGAACATTTGTTATTTATCACAACGTTTACGTGAAGGTAGCGGGACGGTTACTCAGCAGATCATAATTATATTACTATATCTATACTAGGCATGCGTTCTATAGAGATAAAGAAATAAAATGTATCTTAAGTACAGACAAAGTAATGATCTGTCAAATTTGACCAAAAATCGGCCTGAGTGACGAGTTAGACATTTTTTTTTTTTTTTTTTTAGAAAACAATGAAATTATTTGAAATATTGGAATACGTCAAGGTAACTTATAGTATTTATTAAATTAGGGAGAAAAGTTAAAAAGGTGCAGAAAAAACACTAGCGCCAGCAGAGGGTGTTAAACACGCGACCAGCGACGGCAGGCAAAAACACTAGTTTCTGCCACTGCGGCTTCTACGCTTCGTAACTGAAGAACAAAAAATCTGGGGAACATCCGGTTTGCGCCCTCCTTCATTTCAGAAATTCCCCCAAAACACATATTCTTTTCGTGAAAATTAAAAAAATAAACTTTTATTCTGCCCGATTTCAGATGAAACCTCCCATACCGCTCAAGCCGGAAACGGGCACCTCAGAACTGATCCTTAAAAAACATTACAGGAAAACTTGCTGCCATTGCGACAAAACAAAACAAAAGAAAAAACACGGGATGTCAGAAGCATGTTATCGGTAGCCGTGGCAACTATATTTGACAACGTCCGTCAGGAGCTCCCTGCGCCACGTGTTCCAGCTGCGTTATAGATAATTAAGGTCGAAAAATGAAACCGTGTCGTAAAAGTTGTTTACAAAAATGGTTTCGCTTGGATGTGCGCGTCAAGTCGGTTTCGCACAGACGCTGCAGCGATTGCCTGCTGCCTGTAAACAGACCGGAAAGTACGGCTCGGCACCGGTTAAAAATATTAACCCGATTAATCGCCACTCTTTATTCAATCGATTAATCGATTCGTCGGTTTCATTCATTTCCTTTCACAATAATTGGGGGGCAAAAGACAAAATTTAAATTCTTTGGCTTTGGTGAATATGTGATAAATGGCGCAATGTACAATTTCGGATTTTAAATGATCCTAGAAGTGTAGTTGAGAACAGCTTCAAGACACCCACACTCACAAATTGTTACTTCAGCCGCGGAGACAAAGAGGTTCGTTGATATTTTCCGGCAGAAGCGAACTCCTTTGATTGTTCGTAATAGACTCTGTTGCGCAGAAGGGACTCGCACGGTGTTGTTTGTAGTGGATAGGAAACGTATAACCTTCTCCACTTGTTTCAACTTTCAACTTTTAACCTTCAACCTAAATCTTTCATCTTCATCGTTTCTCTTCCGTGGAGGGGGGGGGGGGGGGGGGAGGACAAAGCAGACATTTGTCGCTGGACATTGTCCTCGTTCTCCCCAGCATCAGAGAAAAATACTGTACATCAAGGGTCTCAAACTCATTCGAGTGTGGGGGACAGCTAGCTTACCCCCGAAAGCCTCAGGACCAACGGAGAAGGATACAAAAAGAAAGGGGGGGTGGAATGTTTTGCTATTTTGGGACATAAAAGACAAAACAACACGAACAAACAGCACTGGTGTTTCACATTGCAAAGCACCCGACGGTCTCAGCAATACCCCGACGATATTCTAGAGAAGGAACCAGCTCGTGCTTTCTGCTTTTTGTACGCACACCGTTTTGCAATCTTTAGCTTTCAGTTTTATCTAGGACTACTTTGGGTTAGGCCCACACCTGATGTTATAAGAAGATTTCAAACACGAACGTATTGGCACTTTTAAATATTTCCATATTCAAATAAAAGTTTGCATCATCATCATCATCCACTGCGCATGCGCGGCGCACCCGCCGGCTCCACCGCTTCCGTGACGTTCCATCTGCGTTGCTGTGCTTTTCTTTGTGTTCTCTTTCGGAGGCGCGTACTCTTCGAAATTGAGCGGCCCCGCTTGCTTCCGTGATAAAGCATCTTATATGACGCGTCACAGCTATCGAGCTCATAGGCTAAAAGCGCTTGGAAACAACGGAGAAATAAGAAAGAGACCGACAACGTTGTTTTTTTTTTTTTTTTTTGCGTTTTTTTTTTGTTTTGTTTTGTTTTGCGTTTTACGCTTTGAATTAAGAATCACCAACTATTCCAAGTGCACTCCCTTCTGCAGCCATTGGGAATTCAGGTGCCGTTTTTCGTGGTTACAGACAACGCCGGCTTCGCTCCATGGGACCAGTTAATGCTTTCGCATTAAAACGGGAGCAAGCACAACGAGTTAACCTGCCGAACAATTCACTAGGCTCCCAAATGCATAAAACAAATCTCTTCATATGGTAATGTTTGCTTACCTGACGATTTTTATTCCGGCATTATAAGAACATTCTTGAATAATTTAAAGGTATTGTCTTAATAACTAGAAGCCCGAAGGCACCCTAAGAAGCCCGAGCTCATAGCTTTATCTTTGGTAGTTACTCGTGCTCAGGAAGAGTTAGTCCAGCCGATGCACTCTAAGAAAAGCCCGTGCTTGTACTTTTCCGCACAACACCCGGAGAGCCAATCACCGCAACTTATGGAGGCAGCTAAGCGAATGACGAAGCCGAAACATATGTTTAGACACAAAAACGCAGTCTGAGTTGTGACATTAAGCAATGCAAGCGTGACGTTTTGCATTGCTTAAAAGTCACAACTCAGACTACGTTTTTTTTGGTCTAAACATGTGTTTCGGCATCGTCATTCGCTAAGCTGCCCTCATAAATTGCGGTGATTGGCTCTCCGCGTGTTGTGTTGGAAAGCAGACGCACGGGCCTTTTTTTTTTTTTTTTAGTGTGTTCCTCCTTGAGCAAATAGCTCGCACTTTAACCTAGTAGTGATATTACCATTGCGGTTGATTAACACGAGGAAAGTCTGAGAAGCAAATATTTAGATGAAGTAATGCTTCGTCCAAAAGATAAGAAAATAGTGCAAGGTGTGTGAACATGTTCTAGGAGCAGAGCTCCTTTTCGAGCTGAATTGAATCGACGATATAAAATTATTGTTTATGGCCCATCTGGCACTCGACGCATGCATGGGAACCGCGGCCCGCAGTTCTGGTACGCTTGCGGGCCCTGTCCAAGAGAGTCGCGGGCCGCGTGTTTGAGACCCCTGGCATACATGGTAATGAATTTTGCGACGTCAACATGCACCCTTAAGAAAAAACAACGGCTCATACAAAAAACCATAATATATTTCCCTGCGAGGATGACCTCATTCAAACAAACAAGGTTAACCACTAGCGAAAGAGAGATCAAATATATTTTCTCTTGAAACTTATAAAATATATTCCACATTTCTGCATACTGTTTAATATATTTGGTAGCCAGGACTGCACCAGGTCATAGACTGTTTTTGATCGGGGCGTGGACCAAGTGTCAACACAACGGCTGGAATTTGCAGATTCCATTTGCTTCACATTCGCGACACATAAAAAAAAAAGATGATTTTGGAGTACAGACTTCTGATACGAAGAAGTTTATAATTGAAATTTTATATAATGGGCACTATGTCAATATTTTTTAATAATCGTAACATGTGGTTATTGAATTCCGGATTGCACAAACTTTGAATGATATTTTTTTTCTGTTTGTTGCCGCTGTGTTCCCTCATGGAAGAAAAACAGTAAATAAAGCACGAGTAAAACAAGGAGTGAAAAAGAAGGATTATGACTTTGATGGATAATCTAGGTCGACATTTATACACAACGCCCACAACTTTTAAGAGTTTGCCCGCTATACATGACGCTTCCGAGTGACAGCTCGTGCCCTCGTTAAAGTTACAAATCTCGTCCCTACAGTTTACTTTGTGTCGAAATTTTACCCAAGTTTGCCTTCACACAGGTGCTCTCGTCCCTGTCTGCGTACTGAAATAACTGAAGTTTTACATTTGTATTCTTGTCAAAATTTAACCGATTGAAAAATTAATCGCAATTAAAGCATTACTTGTTTAGTCGCTAGGATACTCCATCAAGCTCCCAGCCCTACCTCGAAAGGTATATAAAAAGAAGAAAAAAAAGTTACAAAAACTGTTGTCGCACTTCCGAAAAAAAAAAAGAAAAGACAGGAGGTTTTTGAAACGTTTTATCGGTAGCCCTGGAAACAATATTTGACAACCTGCGTCGGGGGCTCCGACTGACTTGTGATCCTTGTGCGTTATTAGCGATGTGCGCGGCCAAAAGCGTCGCTGTGGTCAGCTTTCCACGATTGGCCAAAACATGGGCATATGAGCACTGTCAGATTGTCAACTTCGATGGTGTTAGTTTCGAATTGCGATGGTTCCTCGCTTCTACTGAGCTTTTTAAACACACCATCCAACTCGTCGTCGCACCCGATGGTAAGTAGCCAGAATAAAAACTGGTGACGTCACGGCGAGGCAAATCCTAGTCGTGACGTCACGAAGAGAAACCATAAGAGGGCGCCACCGAAACATCTCGGCGCTAATAGATATCCAAGGACAAAAAAATGGAACAGTGTGGTAGAAGTTGTTGACTAAAATGCTTTCGTTTGGATGTGCGCGTCAAATAGCGTTTCACACAGACGCTGCCGCATTTCACTGCTAGTATCGTGGATCGTTTAAATGGACCTTGTTAATATATATATATTGTAAGGCTCTGGGTGGATGGATCGGCTTAATAAAATGAATGAAGTTTGAATAAGATGGTGCGTCCACGAAGACCGTTCGATGCAGATACGAGAGAGCTCAGCACGTGCACTGTCGTCTCAGCCCCGCTTCTTCTTTCTTCCTGACAGTATACGTCCCTCGGGGAAAAGGCCGGTCCACCGGCCGCAGATGTTATGGGACTTGACGGCAGTAGGGTTTGAGTCTCGCAATGTGGACGATATCGGTTGATTTAGAGTGGTGGTGGTGCAGTGGATGTACAGGTGTGATTTCGTAGTTTGTGGAGGACAGCTTACGAGAGATTCGAAATGGGCCCTTGAAGCGTTTCTCAAGTTTTTCGCACCTTCCAGTCTGACGAGAAGGTGTCCAGACAAGAACCTCGTCGCCAACATTGTAGGAGACGGGAGAGTGGTGCTCGTCGTGACGAATGATCTGTTGTTGTTGAGATTGCAGGGTGCGAATGCGTGAGAGCTGTCAAACTTCTTCAGCATGAGAAAGGACATCTTGGAGGTGTGTGTCGAGAGAAGTGTCATCAATGTACGGTAACAGCGTGTCAATGGTGGACATCGGTTCCCGTGCATATAAAAGATAGTAGGGTGAATATCCTGTAGTAGCCTGCCGGCTGGTGTTACAGGCATATGTTACGTATGGCAGAATAGCGTCCCAATTATCCTGGTCATCTGTAAGGTACATCGAAATCACATCGACTAGGGTGTGATTGAATCGTTCTGCCAAGCCATTCGTTTGTGGATGGTAGGCAGTGGTTATATGATGAATCGTGCTTGCGAGGCGGCAGACTTCTTGAAGAAGGGTCGCCATGAAGGGTGTTCCTCGGTCCGTGATAATGGTTTGAGGAGCGCCGTGTCTTAGAAGAATGTTTTATAGAAAGACATCTGCTGCATGAAGGGCTGTCGCTGCCGGAAGCGCCTTTGTTTCGGCGTATCGTGTTAGGTAGTCAACTGCTACAATTATCCAGGGATTTCTTGCTTTTGTTTAAGGAAAAGGGCCAAGGAAGTCAATTCCAATGCGTTGAAACGGTTGGCGGGGTGGAGAAATTGGCCGGAGAGGTCCGGGAGGCGGTTGTGTGGGTCTTTCTTTGGTTTGGCATAAGTGACAGGCTCGCACATATTTGTTAATTGTTCGCTGCATGCCGGTCCAGGAGAATTTGTCACGAATTCGAAAGTACGTTTTAGAAAATCCGAGGTGCCGGGCTGTGGGATCGTCATGGTGAGCTTGAATTATGTTTGTTTGTAGGTGACGGGGTACTACGAGAAGCCATTGCCGTCCTTGGGGTTCATAGTTGCGTCTGCAGAGAACGTTATTTCGAAGAGAAAAGAGGCGGGCACGTCGGTGAACACACTGAGGGCAAGATGTTGTGGAACCTTGCAAGTAATGGATTAGTGGCCTGAGAGAATTGTCAGTGAGCTGCGCTGATGCCATGTCGAGATTATGAAGGGTTGCCGTAATGTCTGCTGTGTGACGCTCATAAGAAAGGAGCGCGTTGTTGGGGAGAGGACACCGAGATAGACTGTCGGCGTCGAGGTGTCGCTTGCCCGATTTATATACAACGGTAAAGCGGTATTCTTGGAGTTTCAAGGACCAGCGGCCAAGGCGTCCTGAGGGGTCTTTTAGGCTGGCAAGCCAGCAAGCATAGCGCATGATGGTCAGTGACAATACGAAAGAATGATCCATATAAGTAAGGACGAAATTTGGAAATTGCCCAGATAACTGCTAGGCATTCCTTTTCTGTTGTTGAAAAATTGCGTTCGGCTTTGGTGAGGGTTCGGCTAGCATATGCGATGACACGCTGCTGGTTGTTGTGGTGTTGAGCAAGAACAGCACCTATTCCCTCTCCACTCGCGTTGGCTCGAATTTCGGTGTCCTGACGTTCGACGAAGTGACCAAGAACAGAAGCTGTGGTCAACGCATTTTTTAAGTGTTCGAATGACATATGTTGATCTGGGCCCCATCGAAAAGAGATGCCATTGCGTAGCAGTTGATTTGAAGGTTCAGCAATGTGAGAAAATTGATGAATAATTTTTCGAAAGTAGGTGCATAAACCTAGAAATGTCCGCACATGTTTGACGTTTTGTGGAACAGGCAATTCTGATACGGCCCGTACCTTCTCAAGATCTGGGCGTACTCCATTGCCACTGACTAGATAGCCGAGCACTTTAATTTCCTGGGCGCCGAAAGTGCACTTTTTGCTGTTCAATTGGAGTCTAGCAGTACGAATGCATTCAAGAACTGTGCGGAGTCGTGAGATGTGTTCCTCAAATGTTGGAGAAAAGACCACAATATCGTCGAGATAACAGATACAAATATTCCAAGATAAGCCACGAAGTAGAGCATCCATCATGCGCTCGAATGTGGCAGGCGCATTGCAAAGCCCGAAAGGCATAACGTTAAAATGGTAAAGGCCATTATGCGTTATAAAGGCGCTCTTAGGTTTATCACTAGGGGCAGGAGGAACCTGCCAGTAACCGCTTCGAAGGTCCATTGATGAGAAGTAGGACGAGCCTTGTAGCGTGTCGAGTGTATAGTCAATTCGTGGCAGGGGGTAGACGTCTTTTTCCGTGACTTTGTTGAGGCGGCGATAGTCCACACAGAAGCGCCAGGTGCCATCTTTCTTTCGAACAAGGACGACGGGGGACGGCCAAGGACTGGACGAAGGCTCGGTCACACCTTTTTCTAGCATGTCGTCAATTTGTTGTTTAATTATTCGACGTTCTGCGGCAGAGGTTCGGTACGGTCGGCTTCGAAGTGGGTGTGAGTTACCGGTATCAATGTTATGTTCGACAAGCATCGTTCGGGCTAATGTTTGGGCGCTGAAGTCGAAAATGTCTTCGTAAGAGTGGAGTAGAGAGTCCAATTTTTGAAGTTGGTCTGGTAGAAGAGCTGCGTCTATCATCTTCTGTCTGTGTCCGGTGAAGTTATTGTCGGTGAGGGATTTGGTATTTGCAACAGTAGGGACAAGTGTAGCGAAACTTTCCTCAATATGCATCTGGAGTGTGGCGATGCGACTGCCTCGAGGGAGTACCTGCGAGTGGACTGAAGTGTTGGTGATCCAGATGTTACATTTATCTCCTGCGATGGAGGCAAGAGAATAAGGTATGACGATTCCTTTCTTTGTGAACGTAGCATGAATAGGTTCGATCAGTCCGAAGGTTTCATTTACTGAGTTCGGAACAATGAGAGTGGCAGCAACGGCCGAGTGAGGTGGCAGCAACAGGTCATAGTCTATATAAAGGACGGTAAATGGGGTCTCAATATGTTCCCGGATGTCGACTGAAGAATTCAGATGAATTTCACGATTTGCACAGTCGATGAAGGGGGCGGTTGAAGAAAGAAAATCCCAACCAAGATTGACGTCAGCGATGCAGGTGCGAAGTACAGTGAACATTACAATGTATCGGTTGTCACCAAGCCTTAAGTGTGCTGTACAGTATCCGAGAGGGCGCACCAAATCACCATTGCCCGTGCGGAGCAGGTGGCCCTCAGATGGGGGCGTGAGGACTTTTCGCAAGTGTCGACGGACGTTCTCGGGAATGCATGACTTTGCTGCTCCAGTGTCGACTAAAGCAAGAAAGTTTTGATGTCCAATTTCCACATTCAAATTGGTTGGTCCCGCTGAAGGAGGGTTTTTCGGATATTGTTGAGATGCAGCCTGACCTCCATTGTCGATGCAGGCTGCGGTTTTTAGTTTGACTGCTGAGACATCGAAGGGATGGGATCAGTGAATGGGGAAATAGAGCGGCGACGACGAGGGTAGGGCGACGGCGAGCGACCACGCCGGGGTGAAGGTTGCGCGGCGGGGCTGGTTGAGCATTCATGAGAAACGATTCCAGTGTTAGTGTTGTCGGCGTAGGGTCGTGAGAAGCGGCGAAAAGACGAGTTATCGACTTGCCGGTAATCATAAGAAGGGTGGTGGTCTTCGAAGGTGTTGCGGTCTCGAGACGGAAGCATGGATGGGGGGCTTGCATCATTTAATCGGCGCCGACAGTAGCGGAGGACGTGGCCGGGAACGTGGCAATAAAAACATATTAGTCGGTTGTCATGGGTCCTTCAGACATCGGCTTGACGGCGTGTTCGAGGAGATTGTCGCGGTCGTGGTGCATAGGAAAGTGGAAGTTGCTGGTATGCGCACAGGGGTGTTGGCGGGTGTGCGGCGGGGGCATAGGGGGGAGTGCTGTGCGTCAGGGGCTCTAAAGCAGAGCGAAGTTCATCTCGGATAGCTGATTTGATGTCGTGGCGCTCATTGGATGGCTGGGATGCAGGCAAAGGTGTGCGCTGCTGCCCAAGAAAATATCTTAGTTCTTCGCGGATGATAGTACGTATCAGGTTCGAGAGGTTTGTGTCGGCGTGCGAAGCAAGAGACACCTCAGGAAGGCGTTCGAACGGCCTCTAGTATTCGCGCGTTGTCGAGCTCTTCGTACTTCCGACATTCAGATACCAGTTGAGGTATACGGTCGGCGGAGACTTGGGGGCTACGATGGGAAATAATTCCTGTGAGAGCCCTTTGAATAGGTGGCGGACCTTGTCTTCTTCGCTCATCTCGGGGTCGACTCGGCGACACAGTCGGAGGACACCTTCGATTTAGGCGGTTGACGATTTTGCTGTGGACTGGTACCTGTGTTGTAGTTGGTCTCGAGCCTTCTCTTTGCGGTGTTCAGGTTGACCAAAAGCGTTCGCGAACGCGGTTTTGAAGCCGTCCCAAGAATCGATGGTTTCTTTGTGGTTGTCAAACCATCGGAGCGATGTGTCTTTGAGAAAGAAGACCACATTGGCGAGCTTGAAGGAGTCGTCCCATCCGTTGTGTTGACTGACGCGCTCGTAGTTCTTCAGCCAGTCATCCACGTCTGAGTCAGGAGAGCCCGTGAATATCCGAGGGTCTCACTGTCGATGTTTTATAGTCACAGCGGGTGCAGAGCGGGTTCCGGTTGTGTTACCTTCTTGGTTAGCCATGGGCGGGCGTTGGGTAGTCTGTCCACTGCGTAGCTCCAGGTTCGGGGGTGACGAGGTGTGGCGAGGCACGGCCGTGGGCGAGGGGTAGGAAACCGCAGACCTCCACCAACCTGTAAGGCTCTGGATGGATGGATGGGTTTAATACAATGAATGAAGTTTGATTAAGATGGTGCGTCCCCGAAGACCGTTCGATGCAGATACGAGAGAGCTCAGCACGCGCACTGCCGTCTCAGCCCCGCTTCTTCTTTCTTCCTAACAACATATATACCCCGCTTTATGATCCACCTTATGAGCACCGAAAGAAAGTAGGAGAAAACACGAGTGACGCTATCGTCACCGCGTCCCGAATCCCGGCTCGGCACGCCGGAAACAGCGTCTCAGCTGAGACTCGAGGAACGAAAGCACTGCCAAAGCTTGAGCTCGCGCTGAGCGGGACTCAAAGCGCGTCTCAAGACGCTCGCGCGCCGCAGCGTTTCCAGTGCTTTCTTTCAACCAGTCTCAGCTGAGACCCTGTTTTAGCACACTCTAAGAAATGCCGGCGGCATTTCTTAGAGTGCAAGCCGGCCCCGTCTGCTGAAGCTTCAGATTGGCGCTATGTAGAGTGAACTACAGAAGGGTATGCGTCTGCAGCAACTACGCGTATAACAAGTTCGTCTGCTCCTTTCGCAGGGGTTGTGATAACCTCGGAACCTCAAGCTCCGATTGGCTCTGATTGAAGGATAGTGGGTAGACCTCCAAAGCAAGCTGCCTTGAGGAGTAACCAGCGTCCTTCAATCAGAGTCAATCAGAGCTTGCCGTCCTAACGTCACCACAACCAATTAAAAAAAAAAGGGGAAAAAGCAGACGAATTTGCGTTTTGTTTACTTCCGCTGCTCTGCCACCGCCTGGATTTTGACAAGCAACACCACAACAATCTTATGACGTCATCAGGAGGAAATCGAGTGAAAAGAAAGGAGGAAGCAGTAATTACTCATCATTTGAATATGTGCGGTACCTTCATTCAACTGAAGGCCGCATGTAATCTGTGTTTTGCAAGTCTTTTTTTTTTGTTGTAAGCATTGCAAAAGTGTGAACAACTTGTAGTGTTTAGAGCCGTGCTGCCACGGAGAGCTTTTAACAGAGATATGAAAATGTCACTACTCAAGAACTACGTGACTTGCGGCAGGTGCTAAGTGTACGGAGCTACGCCGCGGCGAGTTCGAAATCTTCTAATGCTCATCCCAGCGCGCCACTTGAAGGGCAGTTTCTCCAGGAACGGTAGCATATTAAAAACAGCAAAACAAAGGGTAGAATTTTTTTTGTCGATTTTACTGACAATCCTTCCTTAATGCTAACATTTCAAACTGTAAATATACGTACTCGCCGTCAAGTCCGGAAAGGGAATAGAACTATACACAGAAGGCACCTGGCAGCAAAACCTGCCTGTCTTGGACGCAGTTTCCGCGATTCCCATAACGTCGTCAACGTCGACACATCGTTCCGCCTCGTCCGCGTGGTTCCGCGCGGCTTCTGCAATCCGCAGACGGACATTTTTAGACCAGTGTACATAGCGCTGCTGGCACTGCTGCGGAGCCTCGCTGTTTCCAGCAGCGGCTTCGTTTTGCTCGTTTGATAAAATTAGTAGTAAAAACGTGAATGCAACCGAAATGTTCCGCACGTTCGGACTGAGAGACGAAATTACAGGCGGAATTCGCTGCCACTGGAGCTCAATCAACACATCAACATGTATCAAACAACGTGCGCGACGTGCCCGAAAAACGAAACGCAAAGAAGATGATGCAGGGAGGAAGCTTACACCCGTCTGCCTGGAGAAGGAGAAAAACGTCTCGTTCCTCCCTTCTTCTCGTGTCCGTTTGGGGGCGCGTCAGTAGAAGGGAGGAAAACGCATCTTTGCTACTTGTTTCCTCCATTTGTTCTTAGAGTGTTTTTTTTTTTTGCGCTTTTACCTTGTGAAGTTTGGATCACCAACTAGCCCATGTGCACACCATTTTGTAGCTAATGGGAATTTAGCTGCCGTTTCGCCTAGCCAATGGGAATGGACCCTTTCCGGAATTCAGTGCCATCTGGTGACTCAAATGGCAGTTTAACTTTTACCGTACTAATGGCGGCAATGAACATGTGGTCTGCAGTATTTTATGGGGCACCGCCACTTCCATAAGTCAACGTTAAACGCGAATGTGCCTTTCGCTGCACAGTTCTTTTTCAATCTCTTTCAGTGTCGATGGCGAAAAAGATGCAACCAGTCAGAACGAAGCGCCGATCCACATAAATGCCTTGATAGAGTTCTAAACATGAAGGGGCTTTGAAGCCGAGTGTATGCTACTAACATATTGACTGGGACCGAGTTAGAAATGAACGCTTACGTAGATCTTGCTTCACGTCGCGCTAACGTCCAGAATGTGAAGGCCCTGAATCATCTGCTTAGGAGCATCTTCAACTTTTTCCTTCATCAGTAAATAGAAGGGCGCCATTAGTATAGCACATACGCCACTTTTCAGATGATGATGATAGCGATCAAAGTGGTCAGACTGAACTCCGGGAAGGCTCTATTAAGATGCCGTTTTTCGTGGTTGCAGACAACGCCGGCTTCGCTCCATGGGACAGTTAATGCTTTCAAATTAAAAGGAGAGCAAGCATAGCGTCTTAACGTGTCGCACAATTCACTAGACTCAACATGCATAAAACAAATCACTACATAAGGTTGTTTTTGCTTACCTGACGGTTTTAACACCAGCTTTGTAAGAACTAGAGCCACTAAATAAGCTGCGCTTAGAGTATCGGCACTCCGTTCCCTGACATTGTTGTGGGCGCCGCCATTTTGGCTCGTATGCAGAGCAGACGCAACTGCCGATCGTCATGATTCAGAAGTGCGACTTCCTCAGCATTAAATTCGGTGTTAAAAAGCTCATGTAATATTGCTTTGCTCTGTCGCGAACGGTTTAAACATTGGTGGAGGGCGGAAAAACATTTCCTGTGATTTCAGATAAAGCTTCAGATAACTGGCAACCATGATTTTAAGCCACAATATGGCCAAGTGTCGTTACTCTGAAGTGTAGCTTATTTAGTGGCACTAGTAAGAACATTCTTGTAATTTCAAGGCAGTGTCTAACAGCCTCATAGCTTTATCTTTGGCAGTTGCTCGTGCTCAGAAAGAGTTCGTGCAGCCGATGTGCCTCCTCGAGCAAAGAGCTCGCACTTGTATCCTATACTCTGTTTCATACTTAGTGTGCAACGCTGTCAAAGCTGCTCGCGCGAGCAAGGGGTTAGATGTCAGAGATCATTTGCACGCGATCTCGCGCAAACAAAACCATGGATGAAACCACGCGCTCGCGCCAGTAGCATTGACAGCGTTGCACGCTAAGTATGAAACAGTGTATAGTATAGTGGTATTACCATTGCGGTTGACTAACACGAGAAAAGTCTGAGAAGCAAATATTTAGACTAAATAATGCTTCGTTCAAAAGATAACATAACAGTGCAAAATCTGTGAACATATTAAATGAGCAGAGCTCCTTTTTGAGCGGAGATGAATCGACGATAAAAAAAAAACTGTTGCTGATGGCGCATGTGGTGCTCGAGGCATGGAAACGGGGGCTCGCAGTTACGGTAAGCTAGCGGGCCCCGTGCAAGAGAGTCGCGGACAGCGTGTTTGAGACCCCGGGTATAGTACATGCATGGAAGTAAATTTTACGACATCAACATGCTACCTTAAAACAAGAAGAAAAAACGGCTTAGATCATAAAGCATAAAATATTCCCCAGCACGAGGAGTGTTTAAGAAGGTTAAGACGCTTGAGAAAGAAAGATCTAATATATTTTCTCTTCAAACTCATAAAATCTATTTCACATATCGCCATACTGTTGAAGACATTTGGTAGCGAAAACTGCAGCATCTGGAAGTCGTAGCATGTTTTTGATCGAGGCCCTGACCAAATGTCGACACAACGGCTGGAATATGCAGACACACTTTGTTTCACATTAGCAAAGGATAAAAAAATGTTGATTTTGGCCTACAGACATATGATACGTAGGAAGAAGTTTATAATTGAAATGTACTCGGGACTATACCAAGATTTTGAATAATGGTAGCGTGTGGGTATTGAATTCCACATTGCACAAAATTCGAATGATTTTTTTTTTTGCCAAACATGTAAGCGGTGCAGGTTTGTTGCTGTTGTGTTCCCTCAAACAACAAAAACAGTTATTATAGCCCGAGTAAAACAGGTAGTAATAAAGAAGTTATGACTGCGATGGGTGATATAGGTCGACATTCATAAACAATGTCCATAACCTTTAAGAATTCGTCCGCAATGCATGGCGCTTCGGTATTCCGGCTCGTGCACTCGTTAAAGTTACAAATCTCGTCCCTACAGTTTACTTTAGGTCGAAATTTCACCAGTTCGCCTTCATTCAGGTGGGCTCGTTCACGTCTGAGTGGTGAAAGAATTGAATTTTTACGTTTGTTTGTCAAAATTTAAACGATTAAGGGGTTAAAAAAGTAGTGGAGGTCAAAGCATTACGTGATTAATTGGTAGGATATTTGATAAAGTTCCCAGCTCTACCGCGAAATGTATATTCGCATGCCCTGAGAATCGAAGCAACGTATGAATTAAACACACTTATTTCCAGGCTCCGCCCCCCCCCCCACCCCCCCCACCCCCCCCCCCCCACTCCCCCCCCCCCCCCCCCAAAAAAAAAAAAAGTTTATAAAAAAATTGTTGCTGCCATTCTGAAAAAAAAAAATGGCACTAGGATTTAGAAACGTGTTGTCGGTAGACGTGGCAACAACATATGACAACGTGCGTCAGGGGCTAAGGCCGACACGTGGTCCACGTGCGTTAAAGTTATTCAAGGGCAAAAGATGAAACACTGTCGTGAAAGTTGTTGAAAAAACCCGTTCGCTTGAATGTGGGCGTCAAATAAATTTGGCACAGTCGTTATCGCATTTATTTCCTACGTACCTGCATGAGTGCACGTGCCATATTCGTTCGGTGAGATGGAAGCATGGTCTAAATTTGGCGTGGGATTGTTTTTCCAGTCTACGTATGGAATCAGTACTCCGCTGTACTTCCGCATTGAAATGAAAAGGGAGTGTAAGATGAGCGGCAGGAGACTCCAGGTGAACCAATCACATCAGCCAGAATGGTTTACGTCCCTGCACTCCTCTACCAGAAGGGCCAATCTACTGCCGAGAATCCGCGTGACGCACAAGTCTACGGTCGAGTAAACCAAGTGTTCAGAAAAGTAAACCGATTAAAATGTTCGCTTTTGGTTTGTGTGTGGGTGTCTGAAGAAAAAAAAAAAAAGAAAGCGAAAATGCGGAATAAAGAAGGACACCCGGAACTGCTTTTATTTTGGGAACGATATATAAGGGCCCATGGGTTTTATTGTGTCAGTGTATCTCTTGTTTCTTTCAGACAACAGACAGTTCCGTGCAATGGCAGCCACTCTTGCGTTCACGTGCAAGTCAGCGGTTCTCTTGGCGGTCGTGCTGGTAGCGGTCTGCGGTAAGATTAAACTGAAGATTAGCTGAAAGGTATTAAGGGTTTCCGGTAGAATCTGTCAGTGACCGACAACTTAAAGGGGCACCAAACCACTTTTTGGGATAGTCTATTTATTCTCGTAAGCCAATCAATGGGCTCTTAACATCCTAAAAAAACACAAAAAATTGCATTTATGAGGAGCTGAATTTTTTTTATTACAATTGGTGTCAAAGGTCGGTTACATGGGAACTATTGCATGCCCCAGAAAGCGCCGTCGGACAAAGAGAAAGGCCACGCATGAATGTAATATTTGTTTTTTAAAGTGAAACTTCCTTTGGCTATTCGCTCCGGATTTTGTGAATTTGCATTTCGTGAAGCCTTGGCCTGCGACATCCTATAGTGCAAGGCTCGCACTGTTGCATTATGGGGCGTCGCAGAGTTACACACCAATTCAGTTTCTCCACTAAATTTAGCAGGAAAATTGACGTCACGTGACCCGATATCACGTGACCCTAGAAGGCTTCATTTATGCAACACAATTGCCCAGCTATTCTCGGGGTGCTTAGAGCTCATAGATTGAGCTAAGGTGGCTTAATTTCTTTAGCTTTTTATTTTTTACTCTAAACTTTCATCAGTCGCTTGCACTGTTCTAGTAAATAGCAGCGCGATACGTTAAGAAACCGATTTTCGCGGGCCATATAAAGTGCCTTCGAAGCGTTAGTTTACACATGCTGTAGGTATCCGGCATCATAAAAAAAAAGCTTGGCTTGAAAAAAACGATATGCATTTACAAAAAATCGCGATCACGAAAAGAATTGATATACGTTTGGTGTAGTCCAGGGGATAGCAGAAACCTGTTGGTCCTGTTGTGGCCGCCGACAAGTCAAGAGGCGTGGGGTGTGAGTTATTATGTTCACGCTTCTCGCTTCCTAATACGCCCCATGGCGTTCCTCTAGGCTATCGTCGCAACCTACTGCGTAGAGGAGCGAGAATTAAATTTATTTCATTTTATTTATTCAGAGAAGAATAGAGCGAGTCACTATTGTGACACAATGCAGAAGGGAATTTAAATTTTGTACAAAATTAAAATATATATCAGAGCTAATACAACGCCCATGACTCGTCACGCTTTGGGTTTTAGCTGTCAGTAACCAACAAATATTGATGTTCCGAATATTAAGCTGCACTCTATTTAAGATTGTAACAAAGAACTCGACAAAATATTCTAAATTTGTTTGTTTTTTTCCAATATTTTCGGCGTTTCCACGAATGTAGACATGCACGCGTCTGGACAGAATGCGGCAATCGTGACCGTATAGAATATGTAATATACTATATATTGGCCGAAACTACTGACAAGGTCACGTTCAACTGTCTCGCTGTGCGTTCAAAATATTTCATTACTTTTATTTGTAACAAAACACCCTTCTTTTTTCAGATCGCGAGAAGTGTCCTGGTGGCGACAAGAGCTGCAATTATCCCCAAGGTAGGTAAACGCAATTGCGTCGTATGCATGTTTAGACTGCCCGACGTGAGTCGGCATTAATAGGCGACCTGTCTCTCAGCTTTCCGTGAGAAATTTAGTCCGTGCAGTACAATCGAGAGCATGGAATCCATAACAAGCGTCATGGAGTAGCGATACCTGTCCGCACGCCGGTACGATGCTCATCCAGATCGAAACAGGCATGGAGGGGGACTCTCCGAGGTAGGCTGTTTACGAAGAGAGAGAAAATGCGGTGCGATAATTGGTAATAGGTTAAGAATTGTGTAATGCATCGTCTCCACCGCGAACTTACTACGCTTCGTCGCACAGGCAGCCAAAGCCCAGCTCTAGGCAACCAGCGTGTGCAGGAGGCGACGCATCTCTGCAATTCTTTGCCTGTCATCCGGTATGGTTAATTAAGCTGTTAACAAAGTCGAAAAATAAACGTATTATGCATTTATGGAGGAGGCCGAATTACTTCTGAGGATGCGCAGTATCCTCCTTGCACAACAAAAATATTTACAGTAAGTAAATAAAGCATACGCGTAAAAGGGTCCCGTCGTCCCAACATGACGTGTATTATGCATTAAAAATTAACAGATCATCAAAAGAAGTATGTGAGTCTTACAATTTTTGGACTTACTGGTTCGAGGGCTTACGTGCGTAGAATGCAAGCAAAGCCTTTTCAAAACCATGTCTGCTTCATTCCTTTAGACAATCGAGTCGCGGTAGCCATATAACCTCATAACTATTTTAATCTTCAGAGTGAATTATCTTTCGCCGTGATGATACGATGGTCCCTTCTGTCTTTGTTCGTGGACAAGGGGGGGGGGGGGGGGGGGGGGCAATGAATATTTACTTTTGAACCAATAATGAAGCAAAACATAAAATCAGGATACGTATGATTGTTCACATTTTTAATGTATAAGTTTCGAGCCACTCAATGTGTAGGTTCCGGTGTTTCTTTAGTTTAGTTTGAATTACTGCGCTTTGCACTACTTGGAACCACTTCAGGCTCGTCTTAGTTTTGCCATTGTACCACTTGCGTGACGAGGCACAAAACATCCCTTTGCGGCCGCCAGCGAAAAATAATAATATTTACATCGACCCTAACCAAGTTCTTCGTTAACACTTGTCCGTAAACATGCTATCCTTTAGCCGGTTTTTAACGCACCATACGTGCGATGACAATTAAGTTGCATTTAATACCTCTGCCAGCCATCTTTGTTCACTGTCGCGGGGGTCTATTGGCGATGACGTAAAACGCAGCCCTGTCTCCTATTGGCTCGGCTTGGCTTAGAATGACTTGTTTCTTCTTTTTGTCTTCCTCGTAGCTTGCACCCGCCCCAGCACCTCGGATCGAAACCACCTCGTGAACACGACGGCCATCTACAATACAACCACGATGCAGTGCCAGGAGACCGGTCCCGTGAGCGCTCCGCGGGACTGCAAGAAGTTCCAAACGCTGGCCGATTGCCAGCTCTGCTGCGGAAACGGGAATGTCACCGAAACCTGAAGGCTGCACTGACGGGTTTCAAGAATGTCGGGGAACTACGCGCGGGTTCCTCAACTCTATAAAGCAGCAACGCAGCAAAATAAAGCGCTTAAAAGAAAAAAAGTGGTCGTATTTCTCGGTTTCGTCACGCACGATAATTAATTTTCGAAGGCGTCTGACTGGTAAGATTTCTGCCAACCGATGCTTGAGTCAAACTGTTCACATATCGTACCAAAGACACGCTGTTCGCTGCAGAAAGAGAGATTTTTGGAAAACCGTTGTTTGCAGATCCGATAGGCTACGGTGGGCCCTCCGGTACGAACTGCGCATCCTCTAGCACAGAACACCCGCATATGCGTTGTTTGTACCGGAAAGCCCATCGTATACCCTATGGGATGAGCAGAAGTATCTGCGGATACGGCTTAAACATGTAATAAGCCTGTTCCTTTAGCTTCGAGCCAGTTTTTGTGACCAACCTGGCGGGATTGTCATATCTATTGAATAAAAAGAAACAGGCCTCGGGTAGGGTCTATCTTTTGCATGGTGTATAAGCAGTGTGACGGCGACTATAGGATTATGATAAACCTTTTCCGAGAAGAGCTAGCTGTACGCATGCGAGACCAATTCTCCAGCCTAGAACTGGATGCTCAGATGGAAATACAATGTCTGGAACGCGTCTTTGTCCGGTGTGCTCAGCGTCCTATGCGGACCGCAAGTTCGTCTGCTTCTTGCACAAGGGCTGCAATGATGTCAGAATGCCGCGCAGTTATATGCTGATTGAAAATGTCTTTAAAGCATCTAGCATCGACATCTACCTACTATCGTTTCACTCACAGCCAATCATAGCTTGGCGTCGTTCTGACGTCACCGGAGCTCCTGAGCAAAAAGCAGACAACTTGCTCTCCGCATACCATTCGCGCATCGAAAGTGCGTCATGAAGTGGCAACAAAAAAAAAGTGAAAGCCGTTTACAACTCCCTGTAATGCCGATATAGAGCGCAGCTCTTGAGGAGGAGGAGGGAAGGGTACTGAGGGTCAGGTGTTCTCGGGGGGGGGGGGGGGGGGGTCACGTGACCTCGGGGGGGGGGGAGTCATGTGACCTTGGGGGGTTACGCCTCGGGGGGGGGGGGGGTCACGTGACCTAGGGAGTCACGTGACCTGGGGGAGGGGTCATATGTCCTTGGGGGGTCACGTTACCTGGGGCGTCACGTGACCCCCCTCCCCGAGGTCACCGAAGGTACCCGAGGTCCTCGCGATGTCCTCCCGAAGGAACCCGAGGTTATCCCGAGGTCCTCCCGAAGGAACCCAAGGTCCTCGCGAGGTCCTTCCGAGGTCCTCCCGAAGGAACCCATAATGCACCGCGCGGTTACGCCGACGCCGCTCAAGCCGGAAACGGGGGTACGTTTACACCTGAGCAGAAATCCGCTGCCGCGGGAGCGGATCCGCTCTCGGCGGCGGCGGCGACGAGCTGGTTGTGTTTACATCTATTTTCTCCGAGCAGTGGCGGCAGCGCCGGCTGCGGCAGCGGTTCCCGTAACATCTCGTCAAATATGACGAGAAGGCGCGAGAGTTCCCGCCTCGGCTCTCACTCGCCCGGGCGTTGCTGCTCCCGGAAGAACGCGTACTCGTTACGTAGGCAGCGTCGCGCCGCGCAAGAATGTCACTTCCGGTCAGCGAAACGCCTCGCTCGGCGGCAGAAATAGGTCCTGGACCAAAACGGCTCGCCGCCGCGTTTTCCGCCCAGCGTTTCGCCCCAGCGGCAAACGCTGGGCAGATTCGCTAGCGGACCCGCAAGTGTAAACGTACCATAAGAGCTGCGCTCTAAAATGCTCATTCACACTGTTCATTCATCATACGAAAGACAGTATGCAAACACGTGTCCCCTGAATATCCGTGGTTCGAGTGCCGCGTGCCAAGTCTCTCCTTGAACTCACTGACGTGCGGCATTCGAAGTACGATGATCGCGCGGCGACTCGCGTTCGAATCTGTATAAAGACTGTCTTTTGTACGATGTATCAACGGTGTGACCCCGGCTTAAGGGGAGGAAGAGGGGGGGGGGGGGGGGGACGTTTTGCGCTGATGAGTGTCGCCATCTTGGCGGTTGGTCGCGGGAGTTCCGGAAAAAAGTAGGAGAGAACATGAATGTCGCTATCGCCACCGCGTCCCAGATCGTGGACCGGCCTGCTCCAAACAGCGTCTCAGTTGAGATTGAAGGAAAGACAGCACTGCCAAAGCCAGCGCACAAGTTGAGCGGGACACCCAGCGCGTCTCAAGACGGTCGTGCGCCGCAGCCTTTGCAGCGATTTTTTTCAGCTAGTCTCAGCTGAGACGCTGTTCTAGCAAGCCGGCCCTGGCTGCTGAAACGTCGGTGGATTGGCGCTACGGGGAGCGAACTATACAGCAGACCAGGCGTCTGCAGCCATTACGCGAAGCGCAAGTTCGTCTGCTTTTTTTTCAAGAGTTGTGGTGACGTCAGAACGCCGAGCTTTGATTGGCTCTGAATGCAAGATAGTGGGTAGACATCAAAGAAAGCTGCCTCGAGGTCTAACCACCATCCTTCAATCAGAGCCAATCAGCGCTCGGCGTTCTGGCGTCACCACAACCCCGGCAAAAAAAAACAGAAAAAAAAAGCAGACGAACTTGCGCTCCGCTTACCAGCTCCACTACTCTGCCCACGATAGGATCATGACTTGAAACAGCATGTCAATTTCATGACGTCATGAGGTGGAAATCACGAAAACATGCGGTTTGGAGAAGCTCGTTTTAGCGAACGCCGTTTTACCGACCCCGGTTTATCGAACGCCTTTATAGAGAATCCAGTTTAAAGAAAATAGCGATGAGCCTCCTTTTCGCGAATTCGGCCGCCGCGAAGCGGCGCATATGGGTAAATCAAGTGAGTTGACATTTTTGTAATGAGCCGCCGCATACTGCTGGCCGCGAAGCGGCGGGAGCGCAGCGGGGGGCGCGGCTTAAAGGGCAACTCCTGCCAAAACTCAAAATGAAATAAATTACTGGTATCGCTGTAAGGACACAAAATACGACCCCAGCCAAAATATTACGTCCGTAGGACGCCGCATTCTCAACTAACACCGATAACAAAAGTGCGACCCGCCGCGAGCCGCTGCTCCTTAGCGGGCGGCCAGCGGGTTGCCGATCGCTAAAGCAACATTGAGCTGTGACGTCAGTATCGTTCACTTTTTTTCCTCCGGTTCGGGCGTTGCGCGGAGTGCGCTTCTTTGAGCCGCTACCACCGCTACTTTGGCTTGTGATTGGCGTGTTTAGCCGCTGCTTTTATTTGTAGCTCGTGTAGCTTCGGTATAGCCTTTTGTTTATTTGCTAGTCAGGACTTTAAAGGGACACTGACAGGGTATTTATGCTCGCCGAGGTTTTTAGTTGTACGTGACATATGAGAGCTCAACTACCCAGAACAGAATTTGCGGCTCGAAATTCGTTTTTTTTCCGCCCGAAAACCGCCGATCAAGAACTGGCCGGTTCGAGTGTCGCTCACTCTCTTTTCCTTGGTCACGGGCCGTTTTCTAAGGTATCGATGCGACCACCAAATTTAATCAAAGTCGTGGGTCACTGAAAGCACACACTCAATATTAAAAATAGAAAAAAATATAAAACCCATTTTTGTGGCTTCTAAAAAGCTGCAAATGCGTTGATTGAAAAAAAAAGTTCCACAGACAACCGGAAGCATTCTGTGCGTGCGTCGTTTCGCGTATCGTGGGACTCGCAGGGACGGCGATGGCAGCGGACGACGGGCGTGGGACCTCTATTTCAGAACTGTCGTTCGCGGTACCGGCGAATTTTGTCTGCCTTTAAAAGAGAAATTTGGGACTGGTCAAAAGAATTGGTATTCATCCCGTACGACACGCCCGACCACCAAGCCGATTTGCACGAAGACGTCGCCGAGCCGTCGCTCCCTTCTTGTGGCTGAAGACATCGCTGGCGCAAACGTCAAGCGCGACGTGTCTACTTCGAGTGGAATATGCACGCGTACGATTTCTTTACTAGGTGAGAATGTCGCCAGTGCGTGGTGCATCCCGACTTCGACCCGGGAGTGCTTTTGCTAGAGGAAAATCGGCAGCAAACTTTCCAACTTACAGTTTATCGGCTGAATTATCACTAAGGAAAAAGATACCCCACTTTCGATATGACCCGGTAGCTCAGTGGGAAAGACGTCCCCTTCGCACCCGGTAGCGCCGGGTTCGATCCCCCGTGAAACTTTTTTTTTTTTTTTTTCTAAATATTTTTTGATGTCTACATTTTTTTTTTTTTTTACAATTATTACTGAAGAAACAAAAAAAAAAAGAAACAAATGTTGTGGACGACACGTCGCTGAATTAGATGGTATGGGATATCCTTTTTGACACCTGCGAACTCAATGTAATCACTTTCCACAAAATACAAGGAGCATATAAATCAGGTAGCGTCCGCTTTCCGAGGTCCCCGTAAATGGTTTACAGGAATTGCAGCCAGCCATTGGTCCCGATCCCGTTGATCTTTCGGAAACTCTGTCGCACAATGCCACTTCTGTTTCGGACGCGGGACATGTGAGCCAGCTTTTCACGCAACATCTTGGGTGTATTCTTTTCGGAGCCGATCAAAATTCACCACGGGCACTCACTACTCATCTCCAACTCCTCAATGTAGAAAACAACTCATCTTGGAGTAGAGAACAACGAGCGGAACATACATAACTGCAAAAGAATCCCACGGCGAGCAGTTCCCAAACACCGCATGTCGTCTGCTACCGGGAAGGTGAAAAAAAAAAAAAAAAAACCCCACGGTCGGGTGTAGCCACGTGACTTCCGCCACTCACTCTCTTCTCTCCACTTCTCCGACCTCCGTCGGGTTTCGGTTTCGGTTTCGAGCAGTTGCGCCTTTTGACTTTATTAAAAAAATACGCTACTCTGTTGCAAAATATTAATTGGGTAGTCCTCCGACACCATAATGAAGCGCCTGGCAAAAAATTAAAAAAAAATTTGGGGGGTGTCAGTGTCCCTTTAAGACTCGTTTTAGCGAGCAACTCGGTGCGCCCAAGACTGCCCAGCTATTCCTCGAAAGGTGTAGCGCTCTGGGCTGCTCAAACAACCTGCTGCGCAGTACGGAGGTGCTTTTTCACAAGTGTCTGACGGACCGGAAATCGGAGAAAGTGTGGGTGAACGCTGTTCGAAGAGTGGATTTTGGACTTCGGCTTTTACGCACCCGATGAAAAAAGAACGAAAAAACAGTCGTGTACAGCCCAGCACACGTGTGTTCGGGTGCCGCGGCCAGTGCCGGAGAGACTCAAACCTTCGTGTCTG
This sequence comes from Ixodes scapularis, assembly GCF_016920785.2. NCBI lineage: Eukaryota > Metazoa > Arthropoda > Arachnida > Ixodida > Ixodidae > Ixodes > Ixodes scapularis. Next base: position 130,635,876 of record NW_024609879.1, on the reverse strand, counting down.
GGACTGACCCGCAGCGCGAAGGCGAGAGGGCCCCCAGTACTGTAGGTCACTGAGAGCGCGGCGTAAAGCAACGCCGCTCCATCCACGGAGCCCAGATGACAATTTAGGCCTAGCGACGAGTACGAAAGACCACACACACGGCGACAGCCGCCGAGTACGGCATCGAATGAGTTCACTCGTTTTCCAGTCGCTAGCTTTTGGGTATACAACTGACGAGTACGGCGTAGCGCACGCACGGCGGTGGCCGCCGAGTACGCCAATGTACGAGTTCACGGGTTTTCCAATCGCTAGCTTTTGGGTATACGTACTAACTCTTGCTACATATGCTCGATAACTACCACGTATACAGAATTAAAACAAAATCAGCTTACCTCCTATCTTTAGACGGCTAGCGCAACAGAGGTAGGTGGCGCTCGGCCTGCGTACTCGTTGAACGAGAACGATCCTGACGTCACGTTCACACAGCGGCTGATTTCCGGTGTTGGCGGGGGCTCGAGCGGCTAGTTTCGGTTTTGTTGGCCGCGCCCCAAACAAAACTTTCAGGCGTCGATATCTTTAAAACTACGCACAATAACGAGAAAAAAAAATTACACCTTGCAATTCAGGGACGCTGACTGCACTAAAAACAGTCAGTCATAATCCCAAAATTCGAAAGTGTGAACTGGAGTTGCCCTTTAACACGCGCACCACTGATACACGCGAGAAGAAGGAACGTCTTTTCTTAAAAAGCGTCCCCTTTTCGATAAACGGCGTTTCTCTAAACTGAGGCTGTGCTTTCTCTAAACCATGCTTCGATAAAACGTGCCCATTCTCTAAAACGTGCTTCGATGAAATAGCATTCGATCAACCGTAGTAAACCCGGAAATCGAGTGGCCTGAAATGAGGAGGCAGTAATTACTCACCAGTTGAATATGTGCAGTAACTTCACGCAATTAAAGGCCACATATATTCTTTGCTTTGCTTGTCTTTTTTTTTTTTTTGCAAGCACTGTGAGGATATGATCAAATTGTGGTGTTTAGAACTGTACTGTCACAGAGAGCTTTCGACTGACATGTGAAAATATCACTTCTAATGAAATGTGTGCTTTTGTCCACAATGTTACAAAAGAAATGATCATAAACGTACTTTTTTTGACAACAATGTGTGCTGCAAATATGAACTAATGATGATACGGGCACTGAAATTAGTAGACAAGGAAGATGTCCACAGGCCCTATTCAATATGAACATAACAGAAATTAAAAAAAAAATTGAAGTTCTTGAGATGATTCTAAAATATATATATACGAACACCCAAATTTACTATAGTGCAAACATGTTTTTCTTCGTTCATAACTGTGCGGCTACCAATTAGCACGGCCAATCCATACTGTCCGAATTCCGTACGATTGCCCATGCACGTACGGTCGGAACAATGGCCAGCTGCCGAGGTGAAGTGCAACAGAAGCTAAAAATGGCCAATGGAACAAATGCGGGCGCCACGTTCCACCATGTACGCCACCATGGGCGCCATGTACCACGCGACGTTCCACCATGGGTGCCATGTACCACGCCATGTTCCACCATGGGCACCATGTACGACGTTTCTAAGCCCTGCAGTCATGTACTCGCGAAGTGTCGGTGGCGTCAACAACCGGAAATCTAGGCAACCGAGGAAATGTTCGGTAATAGGATGCCGGTCGGAGATGCATAATTCATGGCGCCACACAGAGAGCGATTGCTGATACACTGGCACGGAACGAAAATACAAATTATCTTTTGTTTCTATACGTTATCCACGCTGTCGGCAGATAATTAGAAAGGGAGGGCTGCTGCATGTAGTCCGTGATACGTTAAGAAAAGCAGGACGTCGCTTCTTATGGCCACGCTTTTTTGTATATGATTATTGTTCTGCCCTGCTCTTATCATCTCATACCGGAATACTATTGGTTGTGGAGAAATTAGATGACCGAGATTCGCCACGCTCTCCGTCTTTCAAATTGTCAGTCACTTTATCGGCGCACCGATGCATACAATTTTTTGGGGAGATTTTCCTTGGGACGTTCTGTGGTAAGCTTCGTTGGGCAGCTTTATAACTTCAGCCTTTGGCGGTTTTTGGTCAGAAGAGCAAATGTATGCATCTTCTATTTGGCCCGATTTCCAGATTTGCAATGAAATTGTAATTGGCACCGTTCGCAGATTTCATTGCCTAAACTCATAAGAACCAACAGCGTGCTTACCAGACCTCTGAGTGCATTATATGGCAGTCACGATGCAAGAAACACGTTTAGGTGAAGCCATTTGCCGCTCTCGCCGAGGAGGAGGCGCGGACAGAGTGTGCTCGAAGCTAGCCTCGAATCGGGACTGGTTCGTTTAGCACTAACGTAGAGGGCGCACCGACCGAGAGCCCCACGTTGATATAGAAAAAGGGGAAGAAGATGGCCTACGTTCGCGAACGGCAAACGGCCAATGGCGCGACGATGCCCCGAAGGTGAGCAGGCCTTTGAGGAAGAAACTTACCATTATGATATAATGGGGGAAGAAGCGCTCCGCTGCGAATCGGAACAGTTAGATGGGCCCCCTGATTCAGGCGCCATCTATCCGCGTTCAACAGAAGCGCCAGGCGCGCCGCGCATTATCTGGACGCTCCGTCGGAACGAGCGACGTCACCTAAATGTGTTTCTTGTAACGTGGTGGCAGTGTGCACCAACTGCACCTCGAATGATCAAAGCCCTCGAGTAGCCTTTTCTGCCTCGTAACATCATCCCACTTGGATGGCGCCAGCTTGGCTATTGACCCCTTTTCAAAAGTGCGCGCCACCTAGTAGCAGCTTCGCCAACTATCCGAGTCCGGCATTGCTTCGAGCATTTACTCTGAGCGTGCATTGGACGTGAGGGCTTCCCCGCCGCCTCCGCCCGTTTCGATCTGGATGAATTTCGTACCGGCACGCGTTCGTGTGGTAACTACTGCGCGTTAAAAATCCCAGGTTAGCGGTTGTACTGCACTGGCTAAATTTCTCATCTACAGCTAAGAGACCGATTACCCGTTGTGGCGTATCTCCATCAAGGCTGTATAAACATACAGAGCAAACCAATTTTCATTTTTTTTTTACGTGAGGGCAAGTTTAGGGTTCGGTGTACACTCGGATGAGCTGACGATCACCTATTTCAGCATTCGGCAAGGACTCGGATCCAATGGCATGCTTCGTGCTCAATAGATGGATGTTGGGTAGATGTTACTGGCTATGCCCTTCGTAACGGGCGATAGCTTGCGCTATCTAGCCTAAATCTACAAAAAGACACAAAAAAAATGCGACCACCAATGTTGCCTGATGGGGCTTATGAAAAGGGATGTACTGGGACCGAGCCCGAAGCCGTGCGTCCTTCGGAGCGTTCTGATTGGACACGATGCCCATCCGATCCCTGACGCTGCACTCGTGTCCAATCAGTACCTGCGCTCGAGCTCATCACGATTTCGTCGAAATGCGGAGACGCGGGTTTTGATTTCTTTTTTTTTTATTGTCACAGAGAGGTTTGGAAACGAAGGGCGTGGATAATCATATAACCATGATTTTTTTTTTGTCATTCGATCTTTGACATGGGCATATACCACGATCTCATTGACTGGGCAGCGATGGTAAGAATCGGGACTCAACACCCTCCACATTTCTTAATCTGCTAGTTACTAGAGGGGATTTTGGGTGCGCCATCAATTCTGCGCTACAGCACGACTGCTTGCTGATGCTCGTGCTGAAAAATGAAACAATCGGAAGAATAAAAATTGGTTTCCGCTCTGCCGGTATAGATGTCGACAGAAAACGCTGCTATTAAATACCCAGAAAAATAATTCGGGAAGCAAACAGGCCGTGGGTAACCCCGAAATAGAAGCTACAAATAGCAGTTACAAAAGAACAAAACAGAGCATCGTCACGGACCGGTTACCAAAATCGTCGCATTCCGAAAAGTGCGTCACGCCCGACACGTGCGTAGCGACGCTCAACGAACCGTGTCCTTCTTCCGTGTACCATATCATGTTTGTTCGGTGTTGCACACAAAGGTGAAAACATACTGGGTCTGACTCATTGTCCTCGTGAACGGGGCACACGGGTCTCATGCTCCCGTTCTGGCCCGAGCTGGACCGTGGGAGAGAACGTAACTCAACCGAGCCAATGGCGAGTCGCGAATGGGTGCATATCACTGCGTTCTTCGCTCTTACGAGCCAATCAGCAACGGGGAATCCATATGACGTCGTAGTTTGCAGGCGGATGAGTCAAGAATGGCTTGGAGTTGACAAGTCTTTATGGGTGATTGTGCGCGCGTGCGTGAATGACCAGTTTTTTGCACCGCCCCATCTGACTGCTCAAACTGAGTTATGAGTGGGACGCCGGAAATCCGAGCCGTAGTCCGTGGGCTATATGAAGGACTATTCTTTGTCACGTTGATCATGTATTCGTGTTCGCTACCAGAGGACAAACAGCTGAAGCCATGGCTGCCAATTTCACGTTCATCTTTAAGACAGCCTTCCTGCTGTTGATTTTTCTGGTCGTGGCTAGCGGTAAGTGTGCTACAGTTAAATATGCTTTAGTGATAGGCAGTTGGCGAAGCGTAAGAAGAAATGTGTATAATTACGTTCTCCATAGTCACCGACTATGGAAAACTCCGTAGCCGATCGCACTGCGGATTCTCCTGATAAGATCGTCAAAAAACGATTTACGAATCAAGGAGCACGATTAAAATGGACCCCATCCAGCGTTTCGAAATCTGTCAGGGACTATAATAATTGTTTTTCAATCCTCAAAGTTTATACGAGCTTACCGAGAAACAAAAATGAGCGGACTCGTTGTAAGATCTAGGAGAAATGAATAATTTCCGTGTTAATTTAAAACTACGCACGCAATTACTGGTAGAATCTTTGACATCCAAGTTTTACACTGATACCACTCTATTTTCTCGCCAGTTTTTTTGTTCTCTCAGTTTAAGCAGGGAATCAATCACTGCGAATTACGAAAGAATTCCAGCTATGGACGAAGCTTAGATCCATCGGGCTCGATGACTGCGTCAAGCGCAAGATAATGAGCTAATAAAAAATCATGGCCATATGTTCCCAGGGAACATCGCATTTGCATCACTAGTCCACTGGGCCACCGATCTCCCCAGATTTTTTTTCTATTGTATGACAAATGAGCCGAGTGATTTGGGATCTAATCCGCAGTCGCACTGTTAATAGGGAGTTTTAGGGAACCGTTTTTGCACATCCGATAGGCTACGACGGGCCCCTGGTACACACTGCGCATGCGCGAATCTTCTGCGGTCTCGCATGCGCAGTTTGTAGCGGAGGGCCCACCGTAACCGTAATGGATGTACAAAAATGGTTCCCTAAATCTCCCTACTATGCAGACGCCGTCTGAGGCTGTGGTTTGTTTCCCTGTTCGACGGTCGTGTCACATGGCTCCTTTTAAAGGAGTGTTTTAGGAAACCGATTTTCGCTCGTCCGGTACGGTTTGAGAGCCCCTTTTTGTCCAAACTGCGCATCTTACATTAAAGGATGTGCAAAAACGGTTCCCTAAAACATTCTAAAAAATTTTGTGGACATGTTCAAACTTCGAAGCGGACATATGTATGGAACAGTTGAACAAGCTTGACGTGTGCCCGCGGTCAACTCTGTCGTCATGTCTACAACGAACACAGAGTCCTTTGTACGATGTACAAGCAGTTATGACCTGGGACTTTAGACTCTACGAGCTGGCTACGGGATATTTCCGGTTTTGACAGACATGGAACGTCAAGTCACCTTAACTGAATTATATTATTAAAAATTTCACATATTTTGCACACAAAAATTGTGAATGGTGATACCTGGAAACGTAAAGGTGCACGCGAATCAAATTCTGGGCTCTCTTGATTTAATTGCAGGGCATTACCGAGGTCAAAGGGGTCGGCACGGAGGGAGGTTCGGAGGGGAACGCCGTCATGGTCACCGCTGTCACTACCCTAGAGGTAAGTAAAATTAAGGGCTGCATTTTTCTCTTTCTTCGAACTATTGATGCACCTATAGACAACACCAGCATGTAAAAATGTGTGTATTGTTTTATGCCTCACAAAATCATTATAGTAAAAAAAGATCCTGGCGAAATTTCTATGCAGTTCGTGTCCAGTTCTAACCTGTAAACCGAGGACTTCAGTTCTTGTTTGGGCTTTCCCGAAAACAAACGGGCTCGACTGGATACCTAAAAACGTCCGTCCGATATACCCACAACTCAGATTACTCAAATGATTCTTCTAAAAACCCATTTAGCAATGGAATGAATGCATCGATTATGGATGGCAGTCACAATTCTTTTTTTTTCTTTCTAGATTACTTCGATCGGCTACACGATTATTAACGTTGCATAGGTTATAGGGATCATATTGAACCTATCGAGAGAAAGACCCATACGAAAATGCGCCCAAAATAAAACCGTAATACGAAAATGACGTCACAAGCACGTGGTTACGCGTTTTGGTCACGTGACCACTGGCCGCAAAATTTGGCTGGCGATGTATTTCACGGCCAAACTTAGCCGACTTTGCTTCACTTGGTAGATCTCGAACATTTGGTGGCCATTCCAATAGAGTTACCGCCCCACAAGGAATCCCTCGCGATCGGGGTGGAGATAAAAATCAAGGTGATTTAAATCCTGATTTTAGTCGTCATATAAATTCCACCGGTGTTTCTATGATGATATAAATCAAACCCTTCCAGCAAAAAAATAAATAATCCCTAATACTTTTTACGTACCGTTTATCTATCATTTTATGCATTCTGTGTGTGTGTGTAGGTATTGTATCTAAATCGAAGAATCATCAAGCAAAAAAGACTGATAGCAGGATGAGCACGAACAAAATGACGTGCTCTTCAGAGAAAACAGAAGCGTTGAGCTTTAATTATACCTTCGATTACGTAAGTCTTAATTATTACAAGCAATGCAGAACATGAAAAATAAAACAACTGAGGCCTTTTCACTAACTATATAAATTGAACTGGTTTTGCTCAATTACGGCGCGGAGTTTACATCAGTAACAAGTATTTAATTAAAAATTACTTCAAACGTTTAGTCATTCTTTCTTCCGCATTTTTTTTTTTGTGACAGGACGGATTGATAAATCAATTTATCACGTTTAAAAATACATCTAAAAGTAAATAATGCATATTTCCTAGCTACACTGGTTTATATTACATTAATCCTATTTAAATAACATAAACCTGATTTAATTAAAATAGATTTAATTTATTTATTAAAAGAAATTGTCACTATTTCTTCCCACCTTACTCGTGATTGACGCTTGACTCCCATTGGCTGGCGTAAGCGACCATGCGACCATGGCGACAACCAATGGCGATCTCGTACGAAGTCGCGATATATATATTCTACGTACGACAATTTTGTCAAATAAAATACCCGTCCACACCCTCGTGCTTGCTTACGACCGTGTTCTTGTTGCGATCTCTTATGTCGATGAGAAGACACCGGAACGCTTGCGCCATCTATGAGCTGACCCTGGAACTGTATTTCATTATAGAGCGAAGGTTGCGCGCTATTTCCGAGGTCAAATGTAGGCACGCTATCTACGAGAAATCGTCGCTTGTAACATCTTCAAAAGTTTCTCAAGCAAGAAAAAAACTGATGCTCGAAAACAAAAACAAAAAAGGAAATATACGGAAATGCCGGAAATATCCAGCAGGTGGCGCCAGTGTGTTCTCTCGTGGTTAGAGATTTTATGATCCGCTTCAGACAGGGAAACTTTCCCAGCGATATCATGGTTGACGGCGACTTGCTTCGTAGCTTTCCTTAGATTTTAAATGAAGCTGCTGTGAGAAATTGCCCCGTCTTTCAAGGCACGCGGTCATAAGCAGTCGCGAGTGTGTGAAGCAGCCTCAAGATTAAGGTAGTGCCTCAAATCTTCCGAATTCAGCATTGCGTATCGTTGAGTCTGTAGAAGAAGCCTACCTGTGGGTATGTATTTTGTTTTGGTTTTACTTTGACGGTAGTCGGGTGAACGCTCACGTTTCCCCGAGACAGTGAGAAGGAACTTAGCTCGACTTGACTTATGTCGTTTCCGTTTTTCAGATTGCTCCCGCCCGAGCATGGGGCAAGAGGAAGACGACGACGATCGCAGCGTGAACACGACGGCCATCTTTAATAACGCCACGCGCATGTGCGAGAGCACAGCGCAGACGAGCGGGCCTCGCGACTGCGCCAAGTTTGTCACGCTGGAGTTCTGTCAGAGGGTGTGCGGGAATGTCACTCAACCCTAGCGGTTCCATTCGCACGTTCCGCAGAGTGGCTAGATTTGACAGTGGTTCCAACTGCGGGTCACGTAAATTATGGGTACCATTCACGTGCTAAGGCTTTTTGCTGAGGGTTTATGGGATCACTGGAAGTCTTTCAATGTGGCTCGGATAATAAGAGCTCCTGGAGGAGCTTGAATATCATTTACGCAAGATGTGGAGGGAGCCGTTATTTTATACACTATTATTATTCCACTAAAGTAAGTGTTTTTGAACGCGAAAAGAGTGAATTTCGCTACGATTTTGTGGCCTACATTACGCAAGTAAATGTATATGATGTACCACAATACATATGTTCTCGAATTACGCTTGCTTTATTATTTTAGTTTTGTTTTTTTGTTGTTGTTTCCCCTCGTTGATATATAAATATATTTACTTAATTTAACTATTTTGGAGGGTCCGGTTTTAACAGGCCTTCCATGAAGATGCAGTAGTATATGTGAACCCCAAAATAAATAAATGAATAAATAAAACTCAGCCATCTGGAATTTGTAGCATCTGGCAACACTGATTTCCGAGTAGGTGTGCAAAGCGTCTCCACTATCCTCCTTGCCACTCAACAGGGTATGGTACTTGTGAGGTTGGCGAAATGCGCGGCGGCGGTCGAAAGGGCGCTCCATTTGAAGAGCTTCGTGTGTCCTGAAGCCGCCGCTCGAGGGCGGCTCTCCGTTTGTATACGCGGCGGCTTTGGCTCAGAGGGGTGGATGGTGAGGTGTTTTCTTCGGCGGTGTCGGGTCCCGATCATTGCGCGCCCGCGGCAGTGCACCTGGAAAGACCCTGTACGTGATCCGAACGGACAGCATCTGGGATCGACTCGTCGGGGTCCCTTTCTTCTTTCTCTTACCCGATGATGTTCGCCTTTCCGGTCCTCACCGCACCCCGTTTCTCCGTCCTGGCGGCTCTCTTTGCTTCTCAAGGGGAGCCAGGCCGTGATTCCTGATACTGCTTTCGGCTTCCGACTCGTGTCGGCTTTCGTCATCTTCTCTTTGGAGAACCGCCTTGGCAGGTGACTACGTCGACGCCGCCACACGTGGAAAGGGTGCCCGTTCGGGCCCTTTTCCTGCGACCCTTTCGGTGTTCGGAGACCAGCGATCACCCAAGGGTCCTCGTTCGGGTCCCAGAGGAAGGGTACGTGACCTCTCGTATGTATGTTATGAGGGCGTTGCCAACTGCACCCAATAGGAGGGGTATTGGACTGTGATTGGGTGGAACAAGTTGCGGCCACGGGTTTTTAAACCCGAGGAGGACCGGGGAAGGGAGGTTTTTTTTGTAAGGACTCCAGGGAGTGACCAGAAATACGCTCCCGGGGCGGGTCTTGCCGAAAGACTCCTGCCGTGTCCGGCAAGGATGATTGTTCTGTAAAATTCTGCTCTTGTAATTTCTATATTCGCTCTTAATTAGTAAACGTATTTGTTCTTGTTGACGTCAAGTCTCCGTGATGCGTCATTCGACATCCTCGACAAGAGGCGAGACTTCAAATTTAACATCAAGCAGCTAGCATCAGCATCAAACATCATCATCAGAGAAGAAAAGAACCTCACTGTACTACTGAGTGCACGCGTACCCTGTACGTGCATGCGCAGGGAAGGGCTTCCTCCAAGTCTTTTTTCTTTTTTTTTTTTTTAATTTTATGTCCCCTCCCTTAAGGGCCGCGGTTACATCGGAAGTGGTTTCAATGGCTAGATCGCCCTCTCCGAAAATAGGCGCTCTATACTTAGTTTCAGCTTAAAGGAGCGATGCAACAATTTTTGTACTGTGCACAAATACCGCTTAAAAACGGATCCCTAACGTTAATTACCTATGAAACGCGCGTTCGTTTTTCACCCCACGCAATAGAAGTCCCCGAAAAAAATTTAAGAAAAACGAGCAGCGTTCCCCCCCTCAACTCGGAGCCAGAACAAGCGGCCACGCGATCTGGAGCCGATTATATGCCGCCAATGTTGATCATAGCCACGCGCTGGGGTTGGCAAAGCACAGGACACGCCCTGAGTTCCAGACATTGTTATGGCTCGGCTATTGTCGTCGTTGCAGCGATTGGACGCGGGCGACTACCCGAATGCTTCTCGAGCTAGTAATTATCACGAGCCCAAATCGAGTGCCCACGCAGTGCTCAGGTCCAATCTATGAACCGCATTCAAATATCGCCACTTGGGTGTACTCCGATCCCCACGTTACGTCATCAAATTTTGCAAAGGAGAGATTGAACGAAAATAATTGCTTTTGTCCTTGAAATTTCACTGCAACAAAGGAGTTTCTTGGCCAGTGGCGTTGCGTGCGAGTATTCTTGAGTCCAACTAGTGCCAGTAGGCTCGTGTATAGGGAAAAACATACCAACTGAATGTCGTTGCACAGCTCCTTCAAGTCCAGAGGCAGCCGACGTTACGAGCTAATAGGACCAATTAAGAACTGTCAAAAGTGCAAGTCACCGGGCCTTCTTTGTTGATTATTGGCTAAACGATGATATTGAACACGCACAGAAACCTGACGAACACCCTTTGACGCTGTTTGATTGGTACCATCAGGTCGTAGTGTCGACTGCACCTTGACGTAAGTGAATTGAACTATAGAAATGGATGGATGGATGATTGGGGCTGAACCCTTTTGAACGGGAGGCGACTCGCGCCCCCTGCGGAAGCTTTCATTTTCCAGCGACACAGGTGCTGGACGGAATTGCACCTTTCCAGTGACGTAGTTGCCACTTTTCGAAGCAAAACTTCTCCCCACGGGCCGTCGCGACAGGCATTTTGTGTGCAGCGGTCTATATTCTGTTTCAATTTACGATGGACCGCAGCCGATGCTACGAAGCACCTCAGCCAATCCAGCGCTTCCAAAGTATCACGTGACGCTCTGTGTCCGTCTCGAAGGCCACGTGGCACTCACGCAGCATTGGTGTGACTTTGAGGGTTCGTAGTATGCACTGCAGTCGATCGTATCGAAACGGAGTATATAAGTCTCTTCTCCTGCTGCTCAACCGGTGTGATGAGTCTTAGAAACAAATAGAGAAGCATAAACAAACTTATTGAGCGTCTGGATAGTCAAAACTGCATCTGAAAACAAAACAACCGCATCTCCACGTGGTGAATGATGTTGATTGGGGCGGAGCTCTGGTGGTGCTTGTCTGCGTAGACGCTGAGCCGCAGCATGCCAAGCCTTTCGTTCGTTTTCATCCATGTCACGCTGCGGTCAAATGCTCAAATGCGTGTAGAACCACGTTCCATACCACACATTCTCTTTCCGACATGAATGAAAAGGAACGAAAGGCTCGGCATGCTGCGGCTCACCGTCTACGCAGACAAGCACCACCAGAGCTTCGCCCCAATCAACATCATTCACCACGTGGAGATGCGTTTTTTTTCCCTACACGAGCACGAGAGCACGTGCTCATGAGCACGTGAGCGCGTGAGCTTACGAGCAGGAGCACGAGCCCCCGACGCCGGACATCGGACGGACATACAAACATGGCTAGCCCGGAGCTTCGCCCCTAAAAAGTTTCGTGGGTCGAGGGTACAGACGTACGCCTCTACGAGTGGATGAGGATCTGCTGAAAGTAGAGTTTCTAGTGGGCAAGCCGCTTGGTGTGCTTAAATGTCTGCGTCAATTTCGAACAAAAAGAAAGCACAACGAACGATACGAACACGGGAGAAGAAAAACACCACAAAGCTGAATAAAATTTCAACTGGCTCAAGCTTCGAGAAAAAACTAAACACCTTTCTTTTACACGGGGCCAAAACCAAAACCAAATTTGACGTTCGTATTTAGACGGGGTAAGTTCGGTCTGCCTCTGAGGTGCGGCGACAGTGGTTCACGCTGCAGATAAGAAATCACGTAGTGGTGACACACGACAATGACGGAGGTACGACGCTCATCCAGATCGAAACGGAGAGGGAAATCGAACTTGCAGGATCCACGGTTTCCGCAGCGCGAGATGCAGCGCGAGTCCCCAGATCACGTTCCGACGTCTGGACATCCGTCATCGATCTAGGGATCATGATACTATACTCGCTGGAAGTTTAAAAAGCGCAGGCCAGAACTTACGGGCAGCGTGTGACACCTACAGGGGGCGCGCCGATCCAATTGATGCGCATGCCAAAGGACTCTGTTGGGAGCCGCAACGCGGCGCCACTGTCTTGTCGCACGCAGAGTTCAGGTCGCACACAGGGCCTCTGACCTCCACGCAGTGTTGTACACGTTCCTCAAAAAAAGGAACGAAAGCTCGTTCCTCGTTCCTTCCGATTTTTTGAACGCGTTACCGTTACAAGTTCCATATGTGAAAAAGGAACTCGTTCCCGTTACACTTTAAAAAATGGAACGTATCGTTACATATACGTTACATTTGTATTTTTCGCTAATTACTATATTTAGTTAAATCAAGCAGAATTTTTTATTTTTTTTATTTATCCCATTATTAGTCAGCATACGAGTTCGTATGTCATGATGGAAGGGCACAAAGGGAAGAAAACAAGGGGAAGCTGGGTTACATTTATTGATATATTCACATTTAAAAATCTCAGCTTAGCCATATTCAAGTTTGTGGTGGGTGATTCAGACGAGCCAAATGTACTTTTACCGAGATCGCACGAGCGTTTTACAACAGCCTCACACGTTTCAATTCAACAGAGTCCCGTGTTAGAAGTTAACAACAGTTGCTTCTCGATGTTGCTGTCCGTAAGACGAGCAAGTGAAGGAGAGGGTAGGGCTTTTGGAAAGTCAGTCTTGAAAGCTACAAATACATTGTTGTGAAGGTTGGATTTGTTTTTCAGTTTGAAGCTGGAGGACAAGAAAAGGAATAAAGTTTTTTTTTTTTTGTGCATTTTTAAGTGAATAATGTTCGGGATAGAAGGGTGAGTCCGATATCCAGCAATCTATGATCTTGTTGTAATTGGAGGTCTCGTTGTTGAAGTTCAAAAATGGCTGTAGTCGGAATAAGATTTCTGGGTGTATGAGGATTCGTGGGACCAATAAAAATAGCTGAGTTTGAAACAACCCTCTTTCTTTGTCTTTTCCTACGACTAAAAGTTTTGCTTTTTGTACCGGAGTTTCGGGCACTCAAAAAAGTATCAATACCCACCAGCTCTCCTGCACCCGAAACTCTTAGCAAGCGAGGACCACACTAAATAATCCATAATATTAGCAGCCAAAAAGTTAAAGAGATCCTGCACCTCGTAAAGGCATTGTTTTTGGACTTTCATATTTTCCCTGTTAGAAATAAATTAAAAATCACCTCACTGGACGAAAAAAAGGAACGCCGTTACTCTTTCCGTTCCAGTAAAAAAGTAGCGCGTTCCCGTTCCACTTCCAGCGGTGCAAAATGGAACGGCGGCGTTCCTTCGTTCCACCTAAAAGGAACGCGTTCCCGGAACGCCGTTCCTTGGAACGCCTTTCCGTACAACACTGCCTCCACGGTCCCACGCAACTTTACTAAAACACTCAGTTCGGAAACTCACCCTTGAAACCTGGACCGCTGGCGTCCACCGATACCAAACTAAATTAAAGGGACCATGAAACGATTCTGAAATTGAATTTCATACCCCGTATGTCGTAAAAGGTGCGAAAAGAAACACAAAAATAGGGAGCCAAAAAAAAATATTCGCTATAGAACTTTTAAAAGAAAACTGGACACTCTTGCGCCTTCTTTCCTTCGAAAGCTCTGTCTTTTCACGACGATGCATCTGCGGAATCGCTGCACGTCAGCCGAATCCACGTCGCCTATTGGGTAAGAGCCTACCTCACCAGCACCGCGATCGTAAACAATAAATAGCCGGCGAATGTTTTCTAAAAGTTTTGTTAAAAAATATTCAGATCCACATTTGTAGCATAATTAGAGATGTGACGAAAATTGCCAAATTCGATATTGTATTGTATTGTATTGTATTCTGCGGCGCAATCTCTTTGAAACGAGAGTCGAAGTTGGACACGCCAAAAAAGTAAAAAAAAGGAAAGAAAAGAAGAGAAAAGAAAAAAAGGGGGCGGTAGGTGTGGTAAACGAAGCAGGGGCGGTAGGGCCGACGGGCCGACAGCGTTGGGCTCAGTTTCTTGGCCGCGACGATGAGGGAACGCTAATTTCTCTACATGTTCTTCTCGCGCGTCCCGACTTCAAGCAGCAAGAAAAAGTACTTGAAACAGACCACGACGAACAAGAACGCTGGATCCGCAAACACCCGAGAAAAGCCAGAACGGCCACGAATTCACCGACCCGATAGGCCTAGCAGGCACTCCGAAGCAGGCACTCCGACTCCGGCGCAGCGTTGCTTCGACGGTACTTGGCCAAGACCGTCTGCCCACGACCGGCTGGTGTGCTGAATGGAATATGCCCGAGCGACCCTTGTGGACCTTTCCCGTATTTTGATCGCTGACTTCAATGTTAGGTTAAGGAGTGAGGTCAATCACTTTTCCTTGTTTTCCGAGGCACTGTTGACGAACACTGTCGTCGAACTTCTTGTTCTGTGTGATATAGAGCTCAAATACACGCCGTATGGATTACCTTCGTAACACGGTATGTACACTTTGTTATTAGTATGCCATTTTTATTCTGACAGACTGCACGTCACTGTCGAGCTATAACAGTTCGTGGGAGCTACGTGCAATGCCGGTCCAACCTTCCTTTGCCGAGTGTCGCGTCAGTATCGAGTTGCAATCGTAAAAGATCGGTCCCGAAGCGCTTACCAACAGCGCGAATACAGCACTTCCATCAAACGCGCGCGTCCGCTTCGAGTGTGTACAGGTATTTACGTGGCTCTTGCTGGCACTCTCGTAGTTCAAACGTATCTTTTTTAACGTCGGCTCGCTCCTGCATCTCCGAGGCCACGAAAAACGCCGCGGCCATTTGTCTTTATCTACGTCACTTGCAAACGAGTGACACGGGCCGCCTTTTACTAACAATGACAGTTGGGTTGACTTCTGGAGTCTTCGCTGCAAGACTCGCAGCACTTCCCAACAGGCATACCGGCGTATGGGACTAGTCCCATGCTGTCGCTGTAGCGCGACATATCTAATTGAATCTCGCTCAGCTGCGATGTGTCCATGGCTATCGCGGCGATGAGAGGCGCCGATTCAGAAAATACATCGGTGACATCAGCGCCATCAGCGCAGTAACACCTACCGGCACATCGCCAACCCGCCGCCGCTAACTGCCGCTAACGCTCCCATTCTCCTACACCCGAGAGAACTTCCGGTTCCGGAAACAGGGTACATCGCGACTAGGGAGGCTCAAGTGAGGGTGGGTGCAACTGCTAGATCGGCGATCACGGGACATGGACGCCATTTAATTGCTAAATTTTGCTGGGAGTCTATGGGACAAAGGGTCGTTTTCTTTCCTAACTCAGGTCATAAAAGCCCATTAAGGTGCTTGAATAATGTACACAAGGTATAAATGATTACTTTTCCATTGCCACCAGTTTTGTTGCGATAGGTTAAGTATTTTTTTAACGCGAAAAATGGTGAATTCCCCCATCTTGGACGTTGCTGCTTGTCTGGCAGCTTTGGTTTCTCCGCTCGACGTTTGCAATTCTCGGAGCGAGAAGGAAGCGAGAGAGGCTGCGCCAAGGCGCTCGTTGCTTGCAATGGGAGGCGAGAGGAGGAAAGGCGCATGGAGCAACAGAGTTGCAACCAGGGTGTAAGATAGACAGGTGGGGAAACGAGAGCCAAATGAGTGACCGCATTGTGTCCTCCTTGGTTTTTTCTTTTTCTGTGGCGCCATCTATGTGGAGCATCGCGAACTCTCACTCCGGGTGGGCGACCGATGGCAACCGGCTAAACTGACGGAGATGGTTTTTTGTGGATTTTTAATGAAAGACTGTCGTGCTCTCGGTTTATTTTGCGCAGTCTCCCGTAGAGTTCCACGCAAATCCGATTCCGATTTTTTTTCCTCTCGCCGCAGCGCCATCTCTCGCAAGTCGGGGATACCCGCAAGCAGACGAGTACACAATCCGGTCACGGCGCTGCGGTAGGCTTCTATGGGCTGTTTCCCCACCTGTCTATCTTACACCCTGGTTGCAACAGAGCGGGCGCCTGCTCTCGTGCAGGCAACACTGGCGCATATCCTTTCTCGAATCCTCTCCCTCAGGCGCCGCCATTAAATTGCAAACGCTCTCCAGGTTTTGAGTTGCGCCCACCCTCACTAGAGCCTCCCTAATCACGACCGTCAAAATTACGCCGCAGCTTGTTTTGCGGCCAGTTAGAGAGAAAGAAAAAGTCGATATTTCATTAATTTTTTGTGTATAAGTTAATAAACCGATATGAAAACGGATGCCTGTTCGGCATTCAGTGAACATTGACGGTTTAATGTAAACGTTATCTGGCAAAAGTAAAAAGGTCATTTCATGGTCCAACTAAATAAGGTAACAGCGCCACCCTTTATTGACCAGTCAAAACATAAAAGTTGCTTCATATAGCTACTGCGAGATGGTCCTGGGAGATGGTGCCACCGGCCCTTCCGCTACTCGACGGAACTTGTACGTGCTGTCGTGTAGTTCCCGGAGTGGCCGCTGCGGGAGAAATGGCGCCGTTGCGATCGCATTTAGTTCGGTTCTCGAGTACGGATCGAAGTCACTTTTTTAAAGCTGGCTCCTATAGCAGTTTTTAAACTGGTTATTCTAGTAACGCTGGTCGCACGCTTTTTTTATCCCTCCACAGTCAACCAGATTGCGGCGCGTCACTCATAATGAAGGCCGAACAAGGAATCAGGCAGGGCATGAACATAACAAGCCTTTTTGTTCTTACTTCGTCAGTGGCAGTGCTTTTTAGGCTCGAGCGCTACCTGATTCCTTCCTCAGGTCTCATAAGGCGACGCCGCTGTTCCATTATGCCGTGGGGCGATAATGGAAAGCGTGCGACCAGAGTCGTGCGACGAGACAGCAGCGCCGCGGTGCGGCTCCCAACAGTCTTGGCGTGCACGTAAGTGGGATCGGCGCATTTCATTTCATTTATTATCCCTTAAAGGCCCCGCCAGGGGCATTACATAAGGGGAGGGGGGGGGGGGGCAATACAAAGAAGCACACAAGTAGAACTTTTATACAATAAAAACAAAAACAAAACATAGAAACAAGATGTGGCTGAGCACTGGCCATAGGTAGGAGCATCGCACTGATTACATATGAAATATAGACGATACAGCATGTCTGAAGAGGTCGGGGTCACTGATGAGCACTACACGGTCCGGTAGATTGTTCCACTCTATTATGGCAAGGGGAAGAAATGAGTTGTTAAAGGTGACAGTGGAACCATGGATGCGACGTACACTAAGGGAGTTAAAAAGTCGTCGGGATGAACGATGCGGTTCTAACAGTAGAGACTGCCTCAGTAGAGGGTGGTAATAAAAAAACTTCTGGAAAAGACAGATGCGCGATATTCTTCGGCGAGAAATGAGAGTGGGGAGGCATAAGGAAGCCTTCATGGCCGACACACTGGCAGCGCGTTCATTATTAGAAAGAATGAATCGGGCAGCACGATTCTGAATTGATTCTAAGGTGTTAGTGAGGTGAATCTGGTGTGGGGACCAAATGGCAGTAGCATACTCAATCTTCGGACGCACAAAAGTTTCGTAGGCCAGCTGGCGCAAAGCTGTAGGCCAGCGGGGGCAAATTTCTCTATTAGGTGTCGCGCACGCTCCCTATGCGGAGAGCAAGTCGTCTGCTTCTTGCGCAAGAGCTGCGGTGACGTCAGAACGACGCCGAGTTCTGATTGGATTTGATGGAAAGGACAATAAGTAGACCTCAATGCTAGATGCCTTGAGGTCTACCCACTGTTTGTTTTGTTGTTTTTGTTTTGTTTTGTTTTTTTAAATGGCTCATAAGCAGTGTTGTACACGTTCCTCAAAAAAAGAAACGAAAGCTCGTTCCTCGTTCCTTCTGATTTTTGGAACGCGTTCCCGTTACAAGTTACATCTCTGAAAAAGGAACTCGTTCCCGTTACAGTTAAAAAAATGGAACGTATCGTTACATATACGTTACATTTGTATTTTGCTAATTACTATATTTAGTGAAATCAAGCACAGTTTTTTTTAACTATCCCATTAGTAGTCAACATACGAGTTTGTATGTCGTTATGGAAGGGCATGAGAAGAAAACAAGCGGGAGGAGGGTTTCATTTGTTGATACATTCAAGTTAAAAATCTCAGCTTTTAACCATGTTTATGTTTGTAGTTGACGATTCAGACGTTCCGAATGTACTTTTACCCAACATTGTACAAGCGTTTTACAACAACCTCACACGTTTCAATTGAACTAAGTCCCTTGTTCGCACTTAACAACAGTTGCTTCTCGATGTTGCTGTCCGCAAGACGAGCCAGTCGAGGAAAGGGTAGGGCTTTTGGAAGGTCAGTCTTAAAAACTACAAATACTTCTTTGTACGTTGGCTTTGTTGTTTATTTTGAAGGTGGGGAACAAGAAAAGAAATAAAGTGTTTTTTTTTGTATCTTTTAAGTGACCAATGTTCAGGATACGAGGGTGCGTTCGATGTCTGGCAGAATGTGATCTTGTTGTAACTGTAGGTCTCGTTATGGAAGTTCACAAGTGGCTGTAGTCGGCATTAGATTTGTGGGTGTATGAGGACTCGTGGAACCAAAGAAAGAAAGTAGCCGAGTTTGAACCAACCCTCTTTCTTTGCCTTTCCCTACGACTAAAAGCCTTGCTTTTTGTACCGCAGTTTTGGACACTCAAAAAAGAACCAACGTCCAACATCTCTCCTGCACCAAAAACTGTTAGCAAGCGAGGACCACACAAAATAATCCATAAGATTAGTAGCCAAAAAGGTAAAGAGATCCTGCACTTTGTAAAGATACTGTGTTTGTACTTTCAAAATTTCCCTGTTCGAAACAAAATAAAAATTACCCCACTGGACGAAAAAAAGGAACGCCGTTACTCTTTCCGTTCCAGTAAAAATGTAACGCGTTCCCGTTCCAGTTCCAGCGATGCAAAATGGAACGGCGGCGTTCCTTCGTTCCTCCTAAAAGGAACGCGTTCCAGGAACGCCGTTCCTTGGAACGCCGTTCCGTACAACACTGCTCATAAGAGTCTAGCGTTCTGACGTCATTGCAACTCCTGTGGAAGAAGCAGACGAACTAGCGTTCCGCATTGAGTACACGCTTCTATAGGCGACGTGCGCGATCGAAAGCGTCGCTGCGGTCGGCCCGACATGATTGGCTGAATCCTGACTATGACGTCAGGAAAGAATTTCTCATTGACGAAAATAAGGGGAATGCAAGAGCTTGAATTTTGATAGTGTTGGCAGTGTCGCGTTGAGAGAGTAATGATTTCAAACTTCCACCCTGCTCATTGCAAACACCATCGAACTTGTTGTTCGCAGGGTAATGACGTCACGAAAGGTAGCCCATGAGATGGCGCCACCAAAACATCTCGCCGCTAATATTTACCCATAGCTGATGAAACGCGGGCGGTTGGCGCGTTCTGAGCATCTAGTTATCGCTGGGCATCCAATGGGATCGCAGCATTAGCCTATAAGAACGCTAAAGAACCAATCACAAAGCAAGAGGCGTGAGCATTAACCACGCCCTACATGTCTTAAGTTGATGCTGAGTATCGATCATGGGCCATCAGAGCACAAAGTTGTGCTAAAAACAAAATCAATGTCCTACTTCAAAAAAGAAAAAAAAAAAAAAGAAAGAAGAAGAAAAGGATTCGAATACGTGCCATTTTTTAGAGAAGTGTTTCCCAAATGAAGGTCCGCGGACCCTTTGGGGTCCGCGAAGGCATTCTAGGGGTCCGCGAAGCCCCGCCTCATCAGTCAATCCCGGCAATAAAAGTATTTTCTTCACATTGAGAAGAAACGTTCCAAATTTTCGGGTGACTTTTCTCGTGTACATGTTAACGAGAAAAGTATACTTCACACTATACTCCACCTCATGAGTTGCGTGTAGCAAAGGCAAAAGCGCAGGCGCGAGCGCTTGCTTTCAGATTTGCCTTCCTTTCACGAGCACTCGCGGAAGGAAAGCAAATCTAGAAGTCATATGCCCGCGCCTATGCCTTTGCCTTTGCTGTACACAACTCCTGAGACAGAGTATAGCCCTAACTTATACCCATTTATTAAATCATTATCATAATTAAGCTATATCTTCCCTTTCCACTGACCACGAACAGGGTCCTCCATCGTCTCCGCCGATTCACAAGGGGTCCGCGAAACAACATTTAATTTCTTGGTGACAAGTGTTTTTCGCAGATATGAATTCCATATGTGTCAACAATCTAAAATCTTGTTTGACATCGGTGACATTGTTACGTGAACAATGTTTGACATTGTCCACGTAACATCGATGTTACGTGGACGTCGGCTAATAGAAAAATTTCGTCTTTATAACTTTTTTTCATTATCCAAATAACGTCATATTCTCTAAATTTCGCGTTATATACCAACCACTAGCCTCAAATTCTCCCGGTATAGACTCACGGAGTGTGAGTTTACTGCGATGCATCGTTTATTTGCTCGAATCAAAAAACAAAACTAACAAAACAATACGTCGACGTCATGTACTAGATACAAGGCTGAAAGTTGTCTAAGAAATGCTTCGCGCATGGTTTCCCGCCTTTTTTTTTTCGACTCGCTCCAGTCCTCAGTGAGTTTTTGGTCCCTAGATGGCGGCAGTGGGCGGTCCCCCGGCCGTCGTTGACCCGGCAATCGTTGCACCGTTGCACGTCCATCTCCTCCACGTCTGAGGTCCGGGTGTACTGCAGGTGTACTTAGGTCCCGTGCAAGGGCGCCGCAGAATTATTGATCAGGGGCCAAGGTTAAATGCGGCCCCGTCGTGGCCATCGCCAACAGGTCGAGTTAGGTTTGCTCGGGCCCGAAAGAATTAGCCCGTAAGCCGGCTTTGCCGTGTCTCTGTACAGGTAGACGCCATCGGATTAGGTTCCCGATACACTCTACTTTAAAATATGCGATATAATGCTTGGAATCCTTCTCATATAACTGGATGCCTGCATTCGACAAAAATGAAATGCATGAATATCTATACTTTGTCGTTGAGCAATTTAAGACAAAAAATGGACTGTCCAAGGGGGGAAAAATACAAACGACGAGTGTGATTTAAAAAAAAAAATATATATTAGCATTACGGCTGTAGAAAATATTGTGCAACAACCCATTACAAACCTGAATTCATTTCGAATTATAACGTAGGCAGAGCCTTAGGTCTTTGCGAGTGATGTCCCACATCATCTACTGTTACTCGTCTGTCTCACAGAGTCAGACACGTTCAGTCTTGTCACCAGTCGGGAATGTGGTCGGGCACCTGGCTCCTTCTTCATGGCTGAGACATGTGCGTCCTTCCTTGAGCCCCTGTATTTATTCAAACGTACCTCTTCAATACAAAAGAGTTTCTTCACACTGCACGAAGTCTCCGATAAATGTTAGCACCAGACACACGCTCACACTACACAAAGATGAATCACTGTGCACACTGCTG
The DNA here is from genome assembly GCF_016920785.2 of Ixodes scapularis. Taxonomy (NCBI): domain Eukaryota; kingdom Metazoa; phylum Arthropoda; class Arachnida; order Ixodida; family Ixodidae; genus Ixodes; species Ixodes scapularis. The sequence continues at coordinate 130,614,156 of NW_024609879.1, read as the reverse complement.
CACTTACGTGCAGATCACAACTGGAGAAGGCATTGTTTTTGGATACCGAAGCCACAAATGAACAAAAGTTGCACGTTCAAACATTTACAGACAGCCGTTACTAGGGAAACCGTGACCTCGTAAGAAAAAACACTTATAAGCCACTACGATAACGGAAGCTTTAAGGTAACGGGATTGCGAATAATCTTGGAATCGCCCTCGCACATAGAAAGTATTATTTGATTGCTTTGAATACAAATCAATTAGTGAAAAAAAGACGAGGACATGAAACTAAGAGAGGACAGGCGGTTGCTGTGTTCGTTGCTGCATTTGATTAGATTTCGCATTGCAACGCACGCCCGCCGAACTTTTTTCAAGGGGGGAAAGAAAAAAAAAAGGGGGAGGGGGGAGTATTGTAATATTTTCGGGGAACGGGAGAAACTCTGGAATTACGGACGAGAGGGTGGCTCTCAGAAGCCACGATTGGCCAATCGAACGCGTTCGAGGAATGCAGTGGCCTACCGACTAATCCTTCCAATCAGAGCTCGGCATTTTGACGTCTCTGTGAGCTCTTGTCTCCTCCCCACCCTCAGTTTCTCGGCGCATTATTCTGCTTTCATCGGCGAAAATAATCGTAATGCCAGACTGTCCACTTTTACGGTGTTGGTTTTATGAACACGGTATGGCTTAAGCTTCCGCCGTACTTGCAACACAAACAATCGAGCTTGTCGTTCACATTCGAAGATCCTAGTCACGCCGTCACGTGTGCAAATATAGAGCCTCTAAATATGCTGCGCTTTAGAGTAACGACACTTCAGCTACCTATGAATTTTGGATTAGGATTGAATGGAGACCCCTTTGTAACGGGGGGCCGCTCGCCGGAGGTTCCGGTGGGGGCCTGATAAAAGCTAGCTCGGCTGAGTCCGCCAAGTGCCCAGCAAAAGCCTAGCCGAGTTCTTCAACTGTTGGATCGGTTTAATTTATTGGGTCGGCGTGGGTGCGTTCCATGGGTCCGGCTTATGCCTGAAGCACCTGAAGTCCACCCGGGCGAGTTGCCGTCTTCAACATCCCCCAGGAACACTCCCACTATACCCTGTATAGTGGGAGTGTTCCTGTCACTATACCTTCAGTCCGAGCGCACCGGACGCTAGATGCCATCCTAGCCAATCCAGCGTTGAAAGAGTGTCATGTGACCTTGAGCTCCCTGTGTCGCTCTGCACAATTAACCGGCAGGTCACGCGCTTTTCTCCCGTCGCTGGATCGGCTGGAATAGCTCGTGGCGTTCACTGCGCTCGGACTGAAGGTGGAACGGAGTATAGTCACTTACTCAGTTTAAATTGAGAGTTAAATATAAAGGAAATAAACTGTTTCTCTCGACCTGCACCACCCTGACGGTATAACAGGTTTAATCCAATTTAAAATAAGGAATGAGGGCGGTAATTGGCCAACAGTTTCTTTAGTTCTTCAAGCCAATTAAAAAGAAAAACAGGGAGGCAGCTCAACCTTGGCCTTGGAACAAACTTGGAAACATTTTGCGGACATGTATGATTATTTGTGTTTCGTTTATGTTTTTTTTTTCGCCCTTGGTATTAAGATATTAATTGTTGTTCCGCTTGGTTTTGCCCTTTGTCTTTGGTGTTTTTGACGACGAGGAAGTTCTCTTGTTCTTGTTTAGAGTTTTCGTACTGGAATATATATATATATAAAGACTGGAAACAATTTTAAAAAATCCTATTCTCTTTTTATGACTTATTTAATTAACTATGTTTATCTGTGTATCTTTGAAATCTCGTGTATGTTTGCATTCTATTTATTATTTGTCTTTCGCATTATTTTTATATTTACTTTCTTTTTTCTTGGGGGGGGGGGTCGTTGCAAAGAAAATTTTATTTCATCGTTGTTTTTAAATGTTTCAATGATTATTATTTTTTCTTGCTGTCTTTTGGAGAATGTATCATCCGTATACCTGGGATCGCGGCCCAAGAGTACGCCCCCGAAACATCTCGTCGTCAATGGGGAGAGCAATTTCGCCTGCTTCTTGCATACGGTTTGCGATGATGTCAGTACGCTGAGCTCTTATTGGCTCATAGAAAAACAAAAAAGTGGGTAGACCAGACTTGGAAAGTAATCCGTTACAAGTGACGAATTACTTGTAATACGTTACTTTTTCAAGTCATTTTGTAATTGCCCCGTTACTTCTTTTCTGAAGTAATTTGTAACATAATTTCGTTGCAAAATATTGGTAACGGATTACTTAAATTACTCGTTACTTTTTAAAAATACGAGCATAATACAGTAACTGTAGCAATACAAGCAGAACATTCAGCAGCATAAAAAGAGCAAGTTTAACAAAATAGAAAACATTAGGAAGGGGAGAACAGGCGAAAACACGATTTTTTGAATGACTGGTCACTACGTCCGCCATCTCCGTGGCCATTTCTTAATGAGATGTTCAAAATCCAGGGCATTCAGGAGAACGGAAAACTAGTGTTTCAGTGCATACTTTGCTCGCAAATAAACACACGCATTGCCACCAGCAAGAACAACAAGCTCTAATCTACGGAAACACCTGAAGGTAAGCTGGGAGACCTGCATTCTGCATTGGCTATATACATTGTAACGTGAGCACCAAGTTTTTCTTTTCGTATGAATAAAAAGCAAAACACACGAGTCAAAAGGTAGTTTCCATAGACGGTTTCTTTACCTCCGAATCTCGTAGCGGAGGTATACCCTGCTACTGAGCATGCGCACCGCTAGCTTTGTCCGCACAATTCCAGGGATCATTTACCGAGGTCGTAAGCTAGCGCGATGGCGGGGATGGTTGCAGCTTTCAATGCCTTGTCAGCTTACATGGGAACGAAGTGCCGCGTAACTCTTTCTCTTAAATTCAATATTTTATTTTTGCAAGGACTGCGAGGACGACGACGAAGTGATCTGGGCCGGACGCATCTCGCATCAGCTCCGTGAACTTTTCAAGCTTTCAGCGAACCTCTGCAGTATAGTTCCAAATCTTAACCACCAACATGCGGTGGAACACGAGAGAAACCCCCGGACACCAAATTCTTGGGTGAGCGGGCTGTTTTTTTCTCAAGATTTCACCGTTTTTCTCGACGAAACAAGGCGCCGCCTTGCTCAGCCTCGCGCGCCATCAAAAGACAAATGGAGGGCGGCCGTAGCTGCCGCACCGACGACAAGATGGACACTCGAAGCTTCGAAATACCTCTTTTGACTCCCGGAAACGGAGTCGTCGAGGTAGAAGGAGAAGAAATCACTCCGGAGGAGTTTCACTCTGCCGGGGGAGGTTGGATGCCGGTCTTACTCAAGGCCCGAGCAGAAAAGAAAGCGCTAAGCCTAACGGCCGGTTCCCAGCCAAACCGCACTCTTGGTAGGAACAACGGGCGGGACGGCCGAGCTCGAATCAAGAAGGCGCCAAGGCCTCCGAAGCTTCCGGAAGATGATGCGACAGGGGCGGATCCAGGTTTTGTTTAAGGGGGGGGTCCAGCAAGGACCCGGGAAAGGGGGGGGGGGGGGGGGGATAGACCCATCATTCGACCGCGGAAGCCGGGCATCACTCCCTGCTCCCTCTCCCCCCCCCCCTCTCCTCCTACTTCCCTGAGAAACGGACCGTCGTCTTTTTCACTGGTGTCCGGAAAGCTTAACTGGCTGTCTAAAAAAAAAAAAAAAAGGGGGGGGGGGGGGGGGTCCGGACCCCAGGACCCCCCCCCCCTGGATCCGCCCCTGTGCGAAAATCGTTTTTCGACTTCGGGGAGGACTAAACGTGCGGAAAGAAGACAGAGTCTTGGTCCAACGCAGCATTCAACGCGCGGCGCAGCTCTCATCGGAGAACGCAGAACACGACGCTTTTCGCTTCAACGAGGAACAAAATACGCTCATCGTGAGCACCCCGGCACTCGAAAACGCCGTCAAATACGGAGGAGTGCACTCTATAAGCCTCAAGGGACAAACCTACGAGGTTGTAGCGTACGCAATACCGCCAGACGACACCATAAAGGGCGTAATTCACGGGATACCGGACGAAGACTCCGAGCAAGACGTTCTAAACAACCTAGTCACGGCGAGGAACCCAAACGTGCTCCACGCCAGACGGATGGGCCGTTCCAAGTCGGCGGTGGTACTTTTCAAGGGCCAGAAGGTGCCGTTCTGGATCATGTACGGCAACGTGGAGTACAAGTGCAACCTGTACAAGAAAAAGATCGAAGTATGCGGTACGTGCGGCGGAGTCGGACATCGGTCCGACGTGTGTCCGCGACCGAAAGAGCAACGGTGCAAGATTTGCAACACTCTAAACCCGACAGACGGCCACGCGTGCTCGCCGTCGTGCGGCATCTGCGGCAAGGCTCACCCCACGGGTGACACACGATGCAAGCAGCGTTTCAAGACGCCGTACATCCTGCAACAGCGGCAGTGGGAGAAGAAGAAGAAACAAGAGGAGAGCAGGTTCAAGGAAGAGGACTTCCCGCCGTTACCCAAAGGACGGTCGCGGTCGCGTTCGCGGTCACGGAGCCGAGCATCCGTGCGGTCAACCTCGCGGCACCGGTCCGGCTCGCGGCGGAGATCGAAGTCCAGGAGGAGGTCCAGCTCCCGACAGCGAGTCAGCTGGGCCGGGGTGACCGACCACAAGGCCTCGGAAAAGAAGAGCAAGGAGGCCAAGACGCAGAACGACAAGTTAGACGAGATCCTTGTCATGATGCGACAACTCCAGGAAGAAAACAAGGCTCTACGCGTGATGGTAGAGAAGACCGAGAAGGAGAACGCATGGCTGAGGACACAGCTTCAGCAGAAAAGCAACGAGACGGAGAAGGAACCGGAGAAGGCTTCGCCACCCGCGAAGAGGAAGATGGTCGTAAGACCGGGGCAAGAGACGGTCGCATTGGATAAGGCCGAGGCGCCGCTGCAACAGGAAGTTAACAAGCAGGTGGTCGAGCTGATGTGCAACCCCGAGTGGCTGACGCAGCTGGCTAGGCACATGGAACAACTACGTACGGCACAAGTCGTTAGAAACCAAGATGGTGAACAGTAAAAAGTACATAATTTGGCAGTGGAATTGCCGCGGGTTTGGCAAAAAGAGGGGCAACCTGCAGCAATACGTGAATAACAAAGACGAAAAGGAACGACCGGATTTGATTGCCTTACAAGAGGCGAAACAACTGGCCAAACTGTCGGGTTACAAGTCCTACGGCATGGATACCAAGGAAAAGACGCAAGTGGTCACGTTGGTCAAAAGGAACATACCGGTCGTCGTTCATGACACAGGCGTTTCAACAGTAGAACACGTGCTAATCGAGATAATCTCGGGGAAGAAGAAAGACCAGCGCAGCCTCTTCGTGCTGAACATCTACAGCAGCCCGGCGAAACGGCACAGATTCGCTTCCCTCTTCCAAGCAACTCTGAACATCGCCAGACGCCAGACACTGGTCGTGGTTGGGGACTTCAACGCCCAACATCCGGACTGGGGATACAAGATCGAACGACCCAAGGGCCGAAAACTGTGGATCGACTCTCACGAATGCGGACTATCCCTGATCACCGATCCGGATCATCCGACGAGGAGAGGAGCCGCCCGACAACAAGACACTACGCCAGACCTTACGTTTGTGCGCTATGCAAAGGATGCAGAGTGGACAAACACGTGGGAAGACCTGGGTAGCGACCACTATGTGCTAAAGATAACGATCCGCGCGGGCCCTGGAAAGCCGCGGGGCAGAAAGTGCAAGATCACGGAATGGGATAAGTTCCGAGAGCTGATGGGCGAATACGAGACGGAAGACGTCACAAACATTGGCGAGTGGATGGAATGCCTGCTGGCGGCTGCCGAGCAGACGACCAAGGTGATTCCGGAAGAAGCGGACGTGGCCGCTGCAGATAGCCGACTCTTACACTTATGGGAGGCTAAGGCTAGTCTGCAGAAGCGGCAGCGTACGCAACGTAACAATCGGAACCTTCGAAGAAAGATCGCTGAACTCAGCAGAACGATCGAGACGTACGCTGACCAGGTTACGCGTCAACAGTGGCAGGATACCTGCGAAGGGTTCGACGGTCAGCCCAATGTACCCAAAACTTGGAACATACTGCGGCACCTACTGGATCCGGACGGTTGTAAGACGGCTCAGCGTAGCAAGATGTGCGAGATCATTCGAAGTCACAAGGGTGACGAGGACGACCTAGTAGAGGAGATCCGTAAGCGATATATTGGTGACAACCCGCCGAGAACACCCACGACATACGGCGGTGCAGACAACGAGGTGCTAGACGCGGACATTTTTGAGTTTGAAGTTGCCGAGACACTGCGCAACTTGAAGACCAAGTCTGCTCCGGGACCGGACGGTGTTACCAACAAGATGCTGCGGAACCTGAGCAACGAAGCCATAACCGGCATCACAAAGTACATCAACGAGTGCTGGAGACAAGGCCAGCTACCACGGCAGTGGAAAACGGCCAAAGTGGTCCTGATCCCAAAACCAGGCAAGAAGCCTCAGCTCGACGCTCTGCGCCCAATCTCGCTCACGTCCTGCGTGGGCAAGATATTGGAGCACGTCGTTCTACGGAGAATCAACGACTTCATGGAGAGGAACCAATTGTTCCCTCACACCATGGTTGGATTCCGGCCACACTTGTCTACCCAAGACGTGATGCTGAGGCTCAAGCACCAAATCATAGATGGCGAAAAAAGCTCTCATCTCGACACTAGGGTGATCCTGGGCCTCGACCTTACGAAGGCCTTTGACACTATCAGGCATGATGCGGTCCTTGAGAACCTGGAGAAGCTGGGCGTAGGGCGACGCACGTTCAACTACATTCAAGACTTCCTCAGCGATCGGACGGCGCAAATCTCCATCGGTGGCGTCACGTCCGACGACATCAATCTAGGCGGGCGAGGCACACCTCAGGGCTCGGTCCTGTCGCCATATCTATTTAACGTGGCGATGATTGAGTTGCCTGCGAAGCTCAGCAAGATCGAGGGGCTGCACCACAGTATATACGCAGATGACATCACGCTCTGGATGACCGGCGGCTCTGACGGGTTCATCCAAGACACGCTACAAGAAGCGATACGGACGATTGAGGAGTACGTCACTCCGAGGGGCCTAACTTGCTCTCCACAAAAGTCGGAGCTCCTCCTCCTCAAACCTGTTCGGTCCCGCCAGCTGCCGTCGGACATCGCGCTCTACTCGCAAGGACTGCGTATCCCGTCGGTGAAGAGCATTCGCATCCTGGGTCTGCGGGTCCAGGCGGATGGCAACAACTACGAGATGATCGAATCGCTCAAGGCGTCAACTTACCAGATCACCCGGCTTATTTCACGCATCTCAGGCCGTCACTTCGGGATGAGGGAAGGAAATCTTGTACGCCTCGTCCGCGCTTTCGTCGTGAGCCGGCTGGCATACGTCCTTCCCTTCCTACGGCTCGGGATGGCGGAGAAAGCCAAACTTGACTGCTTGATTAGGAAGGCCTACAAGCGAGCACTTGGCATCCCGGATTCTACGTCAAACGAAAAGCTGGCGGCGCTGGGCCTACATAACACCGTGGAAGAGATCGTCGAGGCGCAACGGACGTCTCAGCTCGAACGGCTAACAAAGAGCGCGACCGGGCGTCACATTCTCGAAAACCTGGGCATCCGCTACGAAAGACAAACGGGCGAGAAAATAGACGTGCCGAGACGGGTCCGGGAGAAGCTTACCATCCCAAACCTGCCACGTCACATGCACCCCGTGCACCATGTGGAGCGACGAACGGCGAGAGCCAAGGCCCTTCGAAGACTACTAGAGAAGGAAGAGGGCGTCTACTACACGGACGCTGCGAGGTACGACAGGGATGCCATGGCCGCAGCCGTGGTTGACAAGCAAGGGAAGATCGTTGCGAGCTGCAGTGTCCGGACGACAGAACCGGAGGTAGCCGAGGAAGTGGCCATCGCTCTGGCACTCAAGCTGCAAGACGCTAAAATCATTGTCAGCGATTCGCAGATGGCGATTCGCCAATACGCCAAGGGACGGATCTCGCCGGTTACGCTTCGAGTACTAGGTGATCCTGAAAAGACTGCGAAGGTGAAGCTGATCTGGACTCCAGCACACTCGTCGCTCCCCGGCAACGAGGAGGCTCACGACGCGGCCCGAGGTCTCACTCGCCGGGCCGGAGCAACGTCGGACCCCTCCATCGAATCGTCGTCGGGGGGCGACAGACTGGTTACGTTCCGAGACATCCTCGATCATTACGCCGGCGAAAGGATGCGCTACCCTCCGGCGCATCCCTCGCTGGACAAAAGACAAGCGGTAGCTTGGCGGCGACTACAGACAGGCACCTACCATAGTCCTGCCCAGCTCAGCGGATGGTATCCGGATCGCTACAAGGGAAACTGCCAGCTATGTGGTGCAAGAGCGACTCTTCGCCACATTATTTGGGAATGCAGCCGGCTCGACCGCAAAGCCCAGCCACTACTAAAAAAGATCACCAACCAAGAGAGCTGGGAAGCTATTCTTCTCTGCACCGACCTTGAGGTGCAGGAACAAGTCGTCCGACTGGCCGAGGACGCCGCTGGAGTCCAAGGGATTCTGGCCGTCGCCTAAGGGGTGATTGGGAGGGGACTCCTAGATGGGCCTCTGACCAATTGCTTAGTCTTTCTGGGCGCAATTAAAGGTTGCCTGCTGCTGCTGCTGCTGCTGCAAGGACTGCCATCATACGGGCGTACGAGAAATGAAAAGTAGTGTTGCAGGAAAGTTTTGAAAAATATCAAAATTGTTATTGTTGTTTTCCGGATAAGTGTACGGAAAAAAGTGACGTGAAAGTAATTTGTAACGTAACGTGTAAAGTAATCCGTTTTTTTTTTTCAGCGAAAGTAATTTGTAACGGTAATCCGTTACATTTGAGGCTCGGTAATTTGTAACAGTAATTCATTACATTTTTCAAGTAACGAGCACAAGTCTAAGGTGGACCTCGAGGCATCTAGCGTGAAGGTCTACCACACCCCACTCTCTTCCCAATTATAGCCAATCAGAACTCGGCGTCGTTATGACGTCACTGCAACTGCTGCGCAGGAAGCAGCCGACTTGCTCTCCGTATAGCCCATGGCACCAACTATGGGCACCGACAACTTGAGAAACGCGTGGCGTGAGGAGTTCCGAGCATCTCACCATTCAGACAATCAGAATGCTGCATTGTCCGATGAAAACGCCCGTGAACTATTTGCGCCTAAGCAAGGGGCGTGAGCTGATTAGCCACGACAAGGGGTTTCTTCTGTGTTTAGGGACCATGACCTGAGTCACTTACTTTACTATACTCGTCTTCACCTCAAGAGCCGAAGTAAAAAAAATTAAAAAAACGCCTCCTCGCGTAGCATTGCTACACTTTCCCTCTATATCCGCGGAGAATCGAGATATATATGTACGTGCATTTTAGATTAGTTATATGTTATCTTGTCGAAAAGTACACGTTTGAAACGCATAAGCATCGCTTGTTCCTTCGACAACCAAATTTTGTGAGAACTACTTTGTGCGGCGTATGAATAGTGCGCGAAACTTACTTTTTTCTTGAGGTTAAAACGAGATCATGTTTGCTTTGGCGTGGTAGCTCTTGACTTTATCTTTTCTAAGTCGTGACATAAATGCCCCAACCTGCGCATCATAAGCTAATAAAGTTGTGTTCCTGCGTTGCGTCTCTTGTATTCCTTTTCTACAGATATGTAGTACAGCTTTCTTAGAAACCAGAACCAAAAGCGTAAACACAGAAATGTAAAGGTCAAACGAAAAGAATAAATGCATCTATTTCGATGTTTTAGTGCGGCCGTCAAGTTATACTCTATATTTATATACGTTTCCGTGTAAACTCGATCTCAAAATCACTTTGTTTCGAAGGGAGCATCGTTTACCGGAAAATTAAATCGACCGAGCTGTTTTCTTTGAAATCAATGTTGAGGACAGAAATGGAACTTGAGCAATCGGGTTTTCTTTCAAGTAAACAGGACTTCACTCGTCTCTAGGTTTTTTGTTTTTTTCCCGAAGATGAAAGACTGCAAACAATATGGTCGTCCCTTCCATACATTGTTATTGATACGAGGTTTTCCATTTTAGTTGTCTGCTTCTTATTTCTATGACAGAAACATTCTGTTAGAAATTTAGGGGCGGACCTACTCATGAAGGTATGTTTAAACAGAATCCCCGACGTTTATAACGATCGAATTCTTGGTTTCGTACAATAGAGTATTTATATTTTAGAACAAAAACACGAATTCGTCAGATAGGTTTCAGATTTCTTGCACTGCTAAGTGCTGTTTCGCACACCCAACCAGTAGATAAATTCATGATAAACAAAAACAAAAACTTGTAAACGGATGGAATCAGTAATACAGCAACAAAAATAGGAATGCGTGAGTTCATGTCCAACCAGCTGAGTTTTTGTAAAAAAAAAAAACGCGTTACAAAAACAAACAAAAAACAAAAAAAAAAGTGACGAGAAGGGAAAAAAAATAATTTACGCACGTTAGTTGTGAATCATATGTATAGACCTTTTTCGCAAGGGCGTCGCAATCTTGAATTGTCGACACTTCCAGTATAGGCGAAAACATTGGTTTGCCTTGGCCACGCCAATAGAAGGCATTTAGGACATAAATGTAACCGTCACGCATTCTCGTTTTGCCTCCCCTCTTTTTTTTTTCTTTTTACTATTTGCAGGTTGAAACGTTTTGATATTTTTTCGTCGCCTATATGCCTACTTGGCCGTTGGGGGCGAGAGTAAGCGGAAAAGGTCTATAGTTAACGCGAACGCAGACTGCCAAAACAGCTGTGCAGCTATCTTAGTATAACTACGTCAGAAATATATCTTTAGATGTAAGTAAGATTGACTGCATATCATCTATACAAGGTGTTTATTTTCCAGATTAACAAATTTGTTAAAAAAAAGCAAAAAAAAAAAAAAAAAAACGCCACGAAAGCTACACTAACGCTGTTTGTGCAGCGAGTTATACGGCCAGGGGGACATAGTGTAGAGGGCTAAGCGTAACGACCAGTCGGATAATTAAGCTAATTATTTAAAATAAACATGGTTCTAATTAGGAGCTTGCTGAGCGTCATCGAAATCCACTAAATCAGTCGATATTTTGAATACTTACGGCACGTGGGCAGCACGGAGGAAGGGCGCTAAAGTTATTACTCGCACGTGCTGCAGAAGCAAGGCTGCCGGTGTGTTAAAGGGCCCGTGCCGTTTTTACGTCTCTTATCATGATCCGCGTTTTTTCACTCTAGCCATTACAGTCCTTATACAGTTATAGATAAAATAATAACAATAAAATCCAGGTCGTGGTTTACTATGTTCACCAAACAAACAATCAGACAAAAAAAAAAGAAGAAGAAAAATTTGAAAGACGCCTTGCGGGTTTAACAACTAATCGAAACGCAATAAAAAAAAGAATACAAGAGGGAACATTTTAACAGGTTCACACTAATCAATCTGATCCCCACCAAGCTCGTAAAAATTAGACTTCCGTGTTAAGCTCACTGCTATCATCATCATCAGTGTTGTCGTAATTCTTATCAACGTCATCGTTCTGCGGTCGTGACCAGAATGATCATTTTTGGGGTCGTAATCATGTCATGCTTCACTTTTATCCCGAGAAACGATCAATGCATTTTATATTATCTCTCTCCTTTATCTGTACATTGCACACAGTAACTGAAAGCTTAAAAGAAGCCCTGCAACAACTTTTTTACTGGTTCCTAATTTGCACCGAACCTGAGCGCACTGAACGTAGAAACTTAAAGAAACTTTTCTTTTCTCAAATTTCGCTGTATTTTAAAAGTTATATATAGGCGAATTAGAATTACAAAAACAAGCAAAAAGTAACCTCCTTCATGACGTCGTAGGTCATGGCTTGAGTGGCTGTCAGCTAGAGGAGGGGTAGTGAGCTCAGCGAGCGGTCACGGTTGGCGCACTCCGTGTCGACGGCTCGAGCTCAGGGCGCCAATAAAGCACGTGTTGGAGAGGCTGTATGAAGCGGGAGGGCAGGGCGGATCGCATTGCATTTGCTGCGCGATTAAAGACTAATTCGGCATAATACTTCATTGGTCACAAACTACAGCAAATACGGGGTAAAGATAAGTTCAGAACGGGAGCTACTTCACGCTGCCATACCGCCAAATGGTCAAATCGCCAGCCAAGCCCGCGCCGAAAGCCTTTGGAACGCTCGGAACCGGTCGGATCCTGGAGCCGGTTACGACCGCAGCGAAGCCGCGTACATCCGGGAGCTTTCTACGCTCGCAGTTCGTCGGAGCCTCATCTCATTTGCCCTTTGTACTAGTATGCGCCGTTTTTTCCGTCGCTTGGTGGCTGGTTTGTCGACGGATCTTTTCATACTTCCGTAGTTTATGAACTGCATTTGTTTCTTTTCTGATCTAAAACACTCAACAAAAACTACTTTCATACATAATTGAAACGGTTCGCGACACTTACATTTTGTATCTCGACTAAAAAAAAACAAAAGCTTTTAGCGGCTCTGACCAGTAGTAAGCCCAGCACCGTCACATATTGCGCGCTTTCGGCAACGGGCGTCGCCGTCATAGGTGGAGGAGGTTTCCGCGTCGTCCGGTTAAAATATGACTCACTGATATTTAGTTATCTTCTCCGTGCCCGTTGGCTTGCCCGAACTCCAAGACACGTGGAAACCGCAAAAAAGGTAGACACTTAAATGTGATTGCAGGGCCCCTTTAAGAACCAGAATGTCGTGTGGAGTAGCGAGCACTTTATTACCATTTCTCAGCCGACAAGAGTGCGCGGCATTGGAAAATAGAAAGCTCGGACAGGGAATCACAAAGCGAGAAATTCGAACCTAATAAGGCTGCAATTCCTAAACTGTAACTGTACTATAGGTCAATCTCAGAAGCGCCCATGGCCTTCATAAAGCTAAGTGTTATATTACGCAGACAATAAGAATATGTTACCTTCTCGAAAAGTACGCGTTTGAAACGCCATAAGCATCGCTTCTTCCTTCGACAACCAAATTTTCTGAAAACTACTTTGTGCGGCGTATGAACAGTGCGCGAAACTTATTTTTTTTTCTTGTGGTGAAAACGAGATTCTGTTTGCTTTGGCGTGGTAGCTCTTGATTTTTTTTCTTTCCCAGTCGTGACTTATATGCACCAACCTGCGCATCAAAAGCTAACAGAGTTGTGTTCCTGCGTTAAATCTCTTGGGTTCTTTTTTCAGTCACACGTAGAACAGCTTTCTTAGGAACCCAAACCAAAGCGTAAACACAGAAATGTAAAGGAGAAACGAAAAGAATTAATACTGATATTTCGATGTTTTAGAGCGGCGTCAAGTTATATTTTATATTTATATACGTTTGAGTGTAAACTCCATCTCAAACTCACTTTGTTTCGAAGGGAGCATATCGTTCACCGGAAAATTAAATCCACCGGGTTGTTTTTTTCGAAATCAATGTTGAGATCAAAAATGGAACTTGAGCAATCGGATTTTCTTTCAAGTAAACAGGACTTCACTCGTCTCTAGATTTTTTCTTTCTTTCCCAAAGATGAACGACTGCAAACAATATGGTCGTCCCTTACATATATTGTTATTGATACGAGCTTTTCCGTTTTAGTTGTCTGCTTCTTATTTCTATGACAGAAACATTATGTTAGAAATTTAGGGGCGAACCTACTCATGAAGGTATGTTTAAACAGACTCCCCGACGTTTATAACGATCAAATTTTTGTTTCGTACAATACACTATTTATGTTTTGGAACAAGAACACGAATTCGTCAGAAAGGTTTCAGATTTCTTGAACTGCTAAGTGCTGTTTCGCACACCCAACCAGTAGATAAATTCACGATAAACAAAAACAAAACATTGTAAACGCATGGAGTCAGTAATACAGCAACAAAAATACGAATGCGTGAATTCGTATCCTACCAGCTGGTTTTTTGTAAAAACCGCGTTAAAAAACAAACAAAATACAAAAAAAAGTGACGAGAAGGGAAAAAGATAATTTATGCACGTTAGTGGTGGGTCATATGTATATACCTTTTTCGCAAGGGCGCCGCCATCTTGAATTGATGTCACTTACAGTATGGGCGAAAACATTGTTTTGCCGTCGCCACGCCAATAGAAGGCATTTATCACATAAACGTAACCGTCACACATTCTCGTTTTGCCTCCCCTCTATATTGTTTTTACTATTTGCAAGTTTAAACATTTTGATATTTTTTCGTTGCCCATACTTGGTGGTCGGGGGCGAGAGTAAGCGAAAAAGGTCTATAGTTAATGCGAACGATGACCGCCAAAACAGCTGTGCAGCTATCTTAGTATAACTACGTCAGAAATATATCTTTAGATGTAGGTAAAATTGACTGCATATCACCTATACAAGGTGTTTCTTTTCCAGATGAACATATTTGTTTAAAAAAACCGCCACGAATGCTACACTAACGCTGTTTGTGCAGCGAGTTATACGGCCAGGGGGACATAGTATAGAAGGCTAATCCTAACGATCAGTCGGATAATTAAGCTAATTATTTAAAATAAAAATGGTTCTAATTAGAAGCTTGCTGAGCGTCATCGAAATCCACTGAATCAGTCGATATTATGGAGTCTTAGGCCACGTGGTGAGCACGGAGGAAGCGCGCTAAAGTTACCACTCGCACGTGCTGCAGGAGCAAGGCTGCCGGCAAGGTAAAGGGCCCGTGCCGTTTTTCCGTCTCTTATCATGATCCGCGTTTTTTTACTCTAGTCATTACAGTCCTTATAGAGTTATTGATAAAATAATATTAATAAAAAAACACAGGTCGTGGTTTATTATGTTCACCAGACAAACAACCAGACGGTTAAAAAAAAAACTTGAAAGACGCGTGGGGGGTTAAAAGACTAATCAAAACGCAGTAAAAAAACGAAAAAAAAGAGAGGAAACGTTTTAACAGGTTCACACTATTCTATCTGATCCTCACCAAGCTGCGTGAAAATTAGCCTTTCGTGTTAAGCTCACTGCTATCATCATTATCAGTGTTAACGTAATTCTTATCAACGTCATCCTCTTGCGTTCGTCACGAGAATGATCATTTTTGGGGTCGTAATCATTTCATGCTTCACTTTTATCCCGAGAAACGATCAATGCATTTTATATTATCTCCCTCCTTTATCTGTACATTGTACACATTACCATTTCTCATCCGACAAGAGTGCGCGGCATTGGCCAAATAGAAAGCTCGTACAGGAAGCAGAGAGCGACTGCATTTCCTAAACTGTAACTGTTCTATATATCAGTCTCAGAAGAGGCCATGGCCTTCATAAAGCTAAGGGTTATATTACGCAGACAATAAGAACTCCAGGGAGGTACACGCTTTATAAAGCTAAGCATTGGGTTACGCGAACAACAAAGAACCCCGGAAAGATAGACGCAATCATAAAGCCAAGCATTTTATTATACTAACAAGGAAAGACAAAGAAAAATATGGATGCCATTTTTTACGTCCTAATTCATGTCGCTCGATCAAAAACCTTTGAAAAATGCAGCCCCACAAAAAAAAAAAAAAAGATATATACTCTGGGCTTGAATGGTAATATAACGAATGTGGCAAAATTCAAAAATCAAATGGGTCATAATGCAAAAAAAAACCAAAAAAAAAAACAGCGTTAATGAAAGTGCCACGTAATACCGGCTTGCATCGTTGTCGAGCTCGCTGGACTGCGCTTAATTCAAAACGTAATAACCTGCCTTTTGTATTATGGCAAGCGGCACTTCTTTTTTTTTTTTTTTTGTTTAGGAAGCTTACGTTTACTTCAATGACCGCCGAAATTTATTACTTGAGTTAAAAAATCACGTTTTTCTGACGACGAACTTGTCGCGTGTAGAAGCGGAGCATTAATTTCCACTAGATTTCCGGGCATATAAAAAAACTAAGTTAATGATTATAATTTATAACAAAAGAAAAAGAAATAAAACAGACACGTGCTTTTTTTATATTTTGTTATGAGCCCATGCATCGTCGCCGGTAAGTCTCTAAGGGAAGTAATGTGGCAAATTTGTGGCAAATTTGTTTACAGCTTTCCGACCGTAAACCATGATCTTATCATGAAGTAAATTTCGCGTTTAATACTATATATTTTTAGGTGTACTGCCTGGTATAATACGTTTGCTTTGCAAGTAAAAAGAAAACTTCAGGAAGGACTTGAGCGTAAGCTAAATTTTTTAATTAATTTATTCCTTGGTAATTATATTTTTTCCTAATGGTTGTTCGTTAAAGGTTCTGTTCGCTAAAATGAATCAAGTTACGTGCCTGCGTGTCTCGGTTTCGTGCATAATTAAAGTTTATGTTTTGTTCGCAACCCAATTAGTCTATTTCAATCCGTCGTGCGTTTTAAACGCGGAAATACCACGCGTTCCGCCGTTTAAACGCGGAACGCGAAACGTGGAAACGCGGATAGCATGCCTCATTAGTGGAGATTCGTTTTGTTTCTCGGGGTTTTTAAGATTTCTGCTGGAATAATTTCAGATTAATTTTAATACGTTTAGGGATGTTGGTCGGTTAAAGACTTTAACCATGTTAATCGCCGCCTTTAATCGGTTAATTAATCGATTAATCAGTTTTGTTCGCTTCCGTTAGTCATAGTTGAAAAGAAAATTTGAAATTACATTTTCTTTTTGTGCCTTTGCTGAATATGTGATAAACGGCGCAATGTACAAGTTGGAATTTTAAATCAACTTGGATGCGTAGTTGAGAACGGTAAAAAGACACCCACATCCGCGAATTATTACTTCAGCAGCAGAAGCAGATTGATAATAGTTTTTATTAATTATAGTTTACTTTGACACACGTGCCAAGGTTCCGTTCGATATTCTCCGGCAATATCAAACTTCTTTGAACGTCCGTAATATCTGCTGCGTTAACCGGACACTCGCACGGCGTTGGAGTCGATGGGACACGGATAACCTTCTCCACTTGTTTTGAGTTACAAATCTCGCTCCTCAAGTATACTTAAAAAAAAAAAAAATTCACCCAAAGTTTGCCTTTAGACAGCTGCACTAGTCAACCTCTACGTGGTGAAGGTGTCGAATTTTTACTTTTGTGTTTGCGTGTAAAAATGTAACCGATTAACCGGCTTAAAATTAATCGCGATTAAAGTATTAATGGGTTAATCGGTAGGTTAATCGATCGAGTGTCCAGCGCTCATTACGCTGTCCCATAAAGTCAACATAAAAAAGAAAAAAAAATTTGAAAGAAATTAACATTTTTGGTTATTTGTTCCTGTTCGAGTGTTTGCGTCGGGGTGTGGCTACCCAGTCATAAACCTCACGTCCAAGAAATGGCAACCGCCAGGGTTGTTCGATCGGGTTTTGAAAAGGGTCCTTGACCAAGTACAAGATCGTCTGCTTGTTGCGCGAAAAAGTGCGGTGACTTCTGCGTCGAGCTCTGATTGGCCAATCAGAGCCAATCAGAACTCAGCGTTCTGACGTCACCGCCACCGCCTGCTTAAGCAGAAGACGAACTTGCGCTTCGCATTGAAACAAATCAAAATGCCCCTAAACGTCGACGTAAACGGCAACGAAGTGGTTAGTTCAGCTGACCTGCTCGCACGCAACGTCAATACAGTCGCCGAAAATTGGGCATCTCACTCTACCCGTGTATAATGGGCATTCACTGGACGCCATTTTCGATCTCCTTGTTCGGAGCGCACGCCCATGCTTCGCTTCCCATTCTCGTCTCCCAAGAAAACCAATTCTGATTAGATAAAATATACGCTCAATGCGCTCTAAAAAAAAAAAAAGAGTGTAGAGTATATTTTTTCGCAAAGTATATGGGAAAGCCAATCGCTCCAATCTTACGGAGGAGCTGGGTAAGTGTATATAGACCAACAGACTTTACAAAAAAAAAAGCCCGTGTTTTGCCCCTACCCGGGGTGCATGTGCACTGCGCGTGCGCAGATAAGAGATAGGCGTGAGATAAAGCGTCTGCGCAGGCGCATTGCTCACTGCAGCTCCACCGCATAGCCGTGACGTCACAGATTTCATTTGGCGTGTACTTAAAAATGGCGACAAGACACTGATGTCGTGCTCGCGCTAACGCGTGTGTCGCGCAGATCGAGTAAGCATATTCAATATACATATACGGCGTGTCCCGAATGTTTTTTTTTTTTGTTTTTTTTGCAGCGGTTTTTTTTTTTTTAATTGTTATAAAGAACTTCGAAACGCCTTACTCGTGTTTTTCGCCCAAATGTAGCGCTAGAAGTTCGAACTAGGGGCCAAAGTTTCGGATCAAACCGTTATCTCATTGAAAAATTATAAGTACCTTTTTTTTTATTTTTGTAGTTTCAATGGAAAACGGGGTCCCTTTTCGCCCGTTCTGGGTAACTGGCGTCATTTAGCTCTATGTATTCGACAGCTCCTTCTGCTGCCATTTTCTCATTGAAAATTTTAGAAAATCACTCGCAACTTTTGAATAAGATAAGGGTTCGTTTTGAAACGTTGGCCTCTCGCTCGGACCGCCAGTTCTATACATTTGAGCGGAGAAGGACCAGTGGGCGATGCGTAATTAATTTTGAAATAAAAAAATATAGCCTCGCAAATTGATGTTGGGATGTATATACTGCCAGGACTTCCTGCGGATAGGCTGCACTCCAATGCCCTCGGAACACTAATCGTTGCTCTTCCCACAATGACTGCGGCCAATGAGAAAGGATCGAGAACAGCATTGCACCCTATAATCACGCAGGCTCAGTGAAAATAAATAAATAGAATGGCAGATTACTAGGCAATTTTGTCGGATACATGAAACGTTCTCGCATCGGAAACGTTTAGCGCCATACGACCTCAACACCAAATTCAGTTTACCCGCTAAATTTAGCGGGGAAACTGAATAGGTTATGTGACATGGGCTGTGTTCCAAAATTTACTCAATCCGAATCCAGAGCGAAGTTTTCCTACCCTGGGCGTTTCAAAACTTACTCGCGCTTACTCGATGACGTCAGAACTCGCGTTCCAGAAGCGGCAGTAATAGCTCTGTAGTAATTACTCACGCTACCCTCCTCGATGGGGGGGGGGGGGGGGGGGGGGGGGGGGGGGCGGGGGGGGGGGTGTAACGCGTGGAATCAAATCGAGTAAATTCGTCACGTGATATATGTTCGCTGTCTGCTTTCTTTTATTTATTTATTTACCGTAACGACCTTTCGGGCATTACATAGGGGGGGAGGGTTAAATCAATAATAATATTTTATAAAAGTGAAAAAAAGCACAAGCTGAATTTGGCAGATAACAAACAAAGAAACATTAAAAATGCGTCCAAAGAACTGGTTAAAATAATACAGTACTGTATCCGTTGTTATACATGGGTTATTGAAGGGGAGAACATTTGGACAGAGGTGATCGACACAATATACCTGGGCAGGGCTAGGTGGCGCTAGGTACCGCCCAATTCGTGTGCTACAAAAAAAACACACACACAAAAAAAACGTCACCATTGGGCTTCGGGCCTTTTGGACAACTTTATTATAGAAACATATAGATACATTAAGCATACTACAAGCATCAGCCGAACATATTCGCAGGGAGCGTACACATACATGGCACATAGGAAAATCAATTCAAGAGCACACTAACCCGATTACTGTTGGGAAGTGACGATGAGGCAACAGAGTAATTGCCGACAGCGACGTGATGGAACGAGCAGTGTCAGCACCACTCGCACCGTGTCGGTGTTTCCTTTCCATTTTTTCTTCTTTTATTCGAGCCTTCCTTCCTGGTAAGAAACCTTCCGTTGTCATCATGCTGCTACACGGGTCGGTCGTGTCTACCTTATAGCAATTACTACTTCAGAGCTCCTTGTTTCCGCCTTTTATACTAGTCGTTTTGACGATACTGATTTTCTCGGTGACCCCCTAAGGAATAAATAATATTCCCAGCATGTTGACTTTTTTTTATTAATGTCATACAAGTGAGAGTATTTTGAGCGACTCAGGGGATGAATCTCTTAGTAAAAAGTAAACGCTCATGCCGTAATTATTTGAAAGTCAATAAAACAAGCGCAGCTCCACTGCGGTTCCAAGCCATGTGTTTCCTTCCCCGTACGGCACGTCGTAACCAGGCTTTCTATTGTAGTATTTGTTTTTCTATTTGCGCTGTTCATGTGCGGCTGTAGTTGTCGTCTTGTATTAAAGAAATGGAAATTTTTCACAGATCATTAGGCGCATGGTGCACCAACTCTGAGAAAGGGGAAGGGAAAGGCGCCATTTTTGGGGATTCTCTCGTCCGCTCAGTCGTTCGGACAGTGCTGGTTCGGCTTGGCTCCCTCCGCTATTCTCGCGGCTTGGCTTGATAGTCGTCATGCCTCACTACTGCCCAGTTGTAGGTAGTAAAAAGTGTATAAATGCAAGATTTATAGAGTTCCAGCAGCCTTTTGCGGATGGTGCACGAAAGCACCCGATGCCGAACACCCCGCTCTTTTTGCCCCGCTTTCAAAAGCTCCCGTTTCAGAAGCCTATGACGCGAATCCCCCGTGTCAGGTGGACTGGCCCTCAACGTGACGGCGGGACATTCTGATTTTAACTAAAAGACAGTACGTGTGCAAGAGACGGTTGTGTAACCTAATCATGCCGAACACGGTACTCAAGTAAAAAAATAACTGGATGAATCTTTCCGTTCTTCAGGCGTGCGCTATACACATTTCATTTATTTCCACCTTAAAGGCCCAGTTAGGGCATTACATAAGGGGGGGGGGGGCAGTACGACACAATAAATCAACATATAAACGCAATAAAATACAATAATATGCATTCACGTCCTGCCACGTTAAAAGTGAGAAGAAAAAAAAAAAAGAAAAAAGCGAGTCATCGGCAAAACATTCAAAGCGTGCGATATGGATTCGGACCCTACTTCGACAGAACCCTGACGGAACGCTTTGGCAACGAGCCGTAAACTCTTTTGTTTGAGGGCCACTTCATCGGAGGTTCGTAAAAGTGCTGAATTCAAAGAGAGTTTCACTCTAACATGACGTCCCTTACTTTTTGACGGTACAGGCGAGCCTTCGCGATATCAATACCGCCAGAATTTCACCTCGTCCGAGCTTGTTTACAGGTTCCCGGGTACGACAATACCCCGTGCACTCGCGTGGTGCACAGGACGGCGAAATGACGGAGCGCAATAAGCTTGAATAACTTAACTGCACAAGGAAAGAGAGCGAAATCAGCTGTTTGCTGTGACCGGGCCTCAAACAGAGCTCAGAAGCTCCGCACAAGGTGGATATAGTTTGGTCGGGATCGAAACTAGCCACCGTCACTTTCCTTCCATAACAATGCCTTGAAAGCCGACGCATGTTTCCGTTGCTTACACTACGGGATACCGTAGTGTAAGCAACGGAACCGATGCGGCGTGGGCGGTCTATCCGTCGCCGGAGGTATAAGGACGAACAAGTTCGTCTGTATCGTTGATAGTGGCTTTTGTTATTCCTCCACGGTCGTACTCGGCTATTTAGAAGAAAAGATGCACGCGAAGTGACGGCAGATAGACACGTTCGAAATGGTGAAAGACGGAACAAAGCCCCTCCGAGAACAAACGTAACCACAAGGAACGGGGGGACACGCAAGGCGCCGGCGTGGACGACGCAGAGCGACGGTCTCGGACCCCCCAAAAGTGTTTCGAGCGATTCCCGCAAGGTCGCGCCACAATAGTGGCCAAACTCTGAAAAAGGACAATTGCTTTTCGATAAACTAGAATGCAGTCAAGCCGCGATTTGCGGCAGGTGTTAAGTGTACGGAGCTACGCCGTGGTGATCTCGAAAACTTTTAGCGCTCGTCCCAGCGCGCCACTTGGAGGGCAGTTTCTCCAGGAGCCGTAATATATTTAAATAGCAAAATAAAAGGCAGTTATTTTTGTCGGTTTTGCCTACCATGTTTCTTAATGCTTAACTCCAAGCTGTAATTTTAGTATTTTCCGTCATATTTCCATATTGTTCAGTCCTTTCTCCAAAGCGCCATCGCTCTCGAGGAAGAGACAACATGACACCGCAGACGACAGTCACATCGGCCAGTGTGCGATAGGAGCTACACTTCACACCAGTGCTACAACATGACTACCCGCACGTCGATCGATTGCACCTAATCCCTCAAGTGGTCTTAAACTCTTTAATGTAAAGCGGAATGTCAACCTGCGACACCCCACCGCCTCCGATCACGGCCCGACCAGGAGCATCAATGCCCGACTGTTTACGTCATCTCATCTTGTTGTTGCACCACTGATACGCGAACACAAGGTCACATCGGCGATAATTCCAGTCTTCTGTTCACTACGCACAACATCGCCATCGCGATGTTGCTGCTATGTTGCTGACACGCAGAAATTCAGAACTACGTTGATTGCCGGTTGGCACTCGGCATCGGAAAACAGAACCGAACTCAGCACAGAAGGCTCTCAGGCGCCCGGCAGCAGTAAAACCTTCCTGTCTTAGGCGCAATTTCCGCGGCCGCTCCGCAATCCGTATACGTGGCCATCTTAGCCCAGTGTACGCAGCGCTGCTCGCACTGCTCCGGAACTTCGCTGCTTCTGAAGGCTTCGTTTCCTTGTTTAATCAAATTAGTGGTAAAAACATCATTGCAACGGAAAAGTTCTGCACGTCTGGACTAGAAGATGGAATTACAGGCGACCTTCGCTGCCGCTCAAGCTCAGCCAACTCAACAACATTTATTAAACAACGCGCGCGATATGCTCGAAAAGCTTAAAACCGAAAGAAGATGAGGAGGGAGGGTAGAACCTTTTTCCCGGCACTCCCGTCTGCCTGGAGGAGAAGAGAAGCGCATCGTTCCTCCCTTCTCCTATCCGCTTGGGGGCTATAGTTAATAGAAGGGAAGAAAACTCGCCGTTGCTACCTTTTTCCTCTTTTTTTTTTCTTTTCTTAAAGCGAAGGTATGTGACTACTTGAAAGAATAAAACATCGACGACGAGGACGGAAACGGGACTCCCTTTTTTTTTAAGACGAGGATTCAAATTACTGAGTCGTCGTCGTGACGCTACTGTTTTTTTAAACATTTGTATTTATGGTACATTTCCCTTTGAAACTCTCAACACCGTTTCTGCATTATCACTGACAAAAACAAAGGTCAAATTCCTTGCACCAGAGATAAGTAGATTATTGACACGTCGTCGTGACGCTAGCGCTTTTTATACTTTTATATTTAAAGTAAATTCCCTTCCTTTGTAACAATTTTCTCCTTTCTTTTTCAATGAAAGAAGTCAGATTTCCGTCCTCGTCCTCAATGTTTTAGTATTTCAAGCATTCGTATCAACTCAACAACACGCTTGTTATCAATTGGTATGGGACTCGATTCTAATTGATACACCCACTTGAAATGGTTTAAAATAATTATGTTGCTTTCATATTGTCTGACTATAATTGAACTGCAAGCATCAGTACAATGAAATATAACCTTGATCTGCCATCCGTAGCACCTCGCCGCAAAACCTGTTGTCTTTGTCTCTTTCACAAACTGTTTCTTCATCCTTCCTTGCGCGCCAAACATATTTACCCCTCCCCCCTCCCCCCAATACATCTCATCTCGATTAGATCATGTTCGTAAAGTGGGGATTCCACCGTCTACAACTAATGATTTTTTTTTCAGTCATTCTTTCTTCGCACATCAGTGGAGTTGGAAAGGCCTTTCCGTCCCAACAGCAACAATCAAAGATCACCAGCAGGTAAAGAACGCTATAGCTAATATTGTATAACTAGGAGTCAATTTACTGTACTATTAATGACTGCATCTGTTTATTTTTTATGGAAACTTATACATTGTACCCACGTACTCCCCTCTCCAACGCCTTTGGCCCTGAGGGTATATGAAATAAATATAATAAATAAATAAATAACACTCAGTAAAGCTAAAAAAGAAAAATTGTAATGACATTGTTTAACAACAACAACAACAAAAAAAAAAACTCCGCAGCTTTAGTTATTGTTAAAAGTTACTTATTACCGGTAACTATAAGGACCGCCAGTTCTTCCCACTTCTTCCCAGTTCAAACAGAAGTAAGTGTAAAAACCTTGCTGTCTACAAGTGAATATTTTCCCTCACTTATTTGCAAAGCAAACCTCACAAAATGTAGACGAGATATCATTTTCTTCTATTCCAATTCAGTTTCTGTTGTCGCATTCAAGCAAAGACAAAAACGTACAAGTTTATTTTATCTTCTAATTAAAATAATCTTGTAAGGTTACCTCGCCAAGGGCTGGGAATTGGCCATGTTTTAGTGACCCGAGAACACATGAGCACTATTTGTTTTGCCATGTTTCACCACTGAGCAATAAGCAGAAAACCTATATAAATGCGAAACACTTCACATTTCGCCTCGAATCGCAAAACCAAACAATGTCAAAATCTGAGAAATCGTTTCGTAATTTCTATTGCCCCGTCACCATCAGTATGCATATTGTAGGTGATAAAAAGTGTATGGTTTGCAGGTCAAAGGCTTCGATACGCTAGGCTAGGTTTTTATCGAACGCTTGTTTTTATTATTTGAAATCTTAACCATGATTTGTTATTGTGGATGGCTCACATCCTGGACATCTTTTTTTTTCTGTAGAATATATAGGTGTCCATGTTAACGAGATATGACTGTATATGACATCAGTATCTTGAGGAAACCAATCCCTCTCGTGCGTGTGTGACATTTGTGCTGAACGTCCATTTATTTACCTACTGCTTCATGCTGCTCCCTTCTGTTTAGGGCACTGTGTACTTGTGTGTATCTTTTCTTTGCCAAATTTCAGAGCGGTGTCTTGTGTGCAATGTAGTGAACACGGCATATGTACTGTTTCAATGTCTGTTTGGCTTTTTCGTAAACTAAGATATTGTGTAATGTTATCTTACCTTGGGCGTCTGTTTCTGCTGTGCCTGTTGATGGATGCTGCATTAGCCCCACTTCATTTCCTGAAGAAATGTAGTTCGGGCACTGTTTAGGGACGTTGAATCTTTCAGACTTCAAATAAAGTTCACATTGCTTGGCATGGCTCGCACGTAGTGGGTTTCAGGCTATGCCAATTCATGTGTTGTAGACTAGCCGGATATTGAGAATTTATTTTATCCGGTGTGTGCTTCGCACTCGTATTAAGCTCTTATGACTGGTAATGAAAGCGGTGTCTTGTTTATTTCGGCACTTCCCGTGCCAGAGTTGGTGTGAAAGCGAATATATCATTGAGTATGTTTCCTGTGGAAAGTTTTTTTTTGTTTAACTTGGTTCCGCTGAAAATCTATTACGAACTGTAGGATATGCCGAACTCCTTCATAATCCTTTATTTTCGTGAGTATCTGCTTCTTATAAAACATACAGAGCTTCCGAATAAATAATATATATATGAATGTGGTCTAATAAAATGTTGTTGAACCACTTACTGTTGTTTACCTCAAAATGCTTCACCAGCCAGGAGTATATGTGGCGATTGTGTAACTCAATGTTTTACAATAGAAAAACAAGAAATTCACTTCTTCTGTTTTGTGAAGTAAGTTGGAATATTGTTTGACACAATTTGCATGGTTTCTATGATAAAAATCAAAATAAAAACTGCGTCCACATAAAACAAAAAAAGAAGGAATCAGCAGGAGCCAAGGAGTTCCCGAGAGCCTAGCGAGGCGACGAGACCAGGAAAGAGAGGAGAAAAGGGAGGAGGAAAAGGGAATCGCAGCAGAAACGGTAAAACCGAAACTGAAACTTCCTTCACCGAAACCAGACTCAAATTATTTTTCATTCCGCCCGCTAGGAGCGCTAGCTATCACTGATCTATCTGGGCCGCTGAGGCCAATGGCCAGTGCCCTCTCTCTCTACCTTGCGTATATTGCTCTATAGTCTCGCCCCAGCGCTCGATCCTGCTGTTATGCCGTCATCGACGCCCGCGACGATAACCTCCTTCTATATTGTTTTGGGCACAAGTTCGCCCCATTAAACGTTTAGTTTCGTCCAGCCATTCGTCGCCTCATCCTTCGTCATTCATGACAGTCAACAACTCCGAGAAATTGCCTATAACGGTTTGTAAGTTCTCCCTGTGATTTTGCAATCGTGTTCGCGTCAGAGCGAACGTAAGTTACATATCACTGTTGAGAAAGCTCCGCGCTCTGCAGCTACGCCGTGTCAAAGCAATTTCTGCAAAACGTAATCCATGCAAATTACGATGCGCGGAACGTATGCGTTTAGCGCATCTGGACAAGAATTCCAGTGAATGCGCTGATCAAAAAAAAAAAAAAAAAAAATTGCGGAGGCTTAGTTCGGTTATGCAATGATATACGAAGCGTGAGCTTATGCACACAAAATGAGAGGCGCTATCAAGCGGCTCCGGTGCAGCGTCAGACTTGGCTACTGCGCAACGGAGGCGCACAGCTGGGCACGCGGCGGCGCCAGTGCATCTGCCGCGGCTATGACGTCACTCCTCTGGAATACGCAGACCTCCGAGGCGCGGGCGGCGGCGGCGGCGGTTCCGGCGCGTTTGCTGTGCGCCGTGTGATGTCACTGCTCCTCGCGCATGCGAGGCACGGCTCTTTGGGAGTCATGCGAAACTGCTCTACCTCGGTGAGTGTAGCTCACGGTACAAAAACACATTTTTGAGGTGTAACTGGAAGGAGTAAGCAATTTTGACCTCAATATGCAGGTTAAAAGTAAGGTGGACAAAAGGAGCTGGTGGAGCCACTCCAGAAAACACCGCGTCGTTAATGTCAACGAAAAACTTCGAAACGTTTAATATTCTCGTCTCTTCGAGTGCTTTCTCTTTGATCAAAGGAGGTCGTCTGCTATTTTCCGCAATCGCTGCTATGTTTTCTTTCCAAGACGATCCAGGTAACTATACCGGCCGTTCCAAAATCAAGTCGCTTATCGTTTACTCGCGATATCACGTGGTATTACATGCTGAAGTATAGAGACGTGTTACTCGGAAAAGATTTGGAACGTAGCCATGAAGTCGTGTGACATCATTTTCCCCTCTAAATTTAGCGGGGAAACTGAATTGGCGTTGCGGTCACGTGATGCCTATTTTCCCGATAAATTTAGCGGGCAAACTGGGACGTCATGTGACGTCACAGGCCACAACTTCAAGATATTCGGCTTCACAAAATCCGGAGCAACTAAACAAACAACGTTGTTTCACGCTAAAAAAAAAAAAAAAAAAAAAAAAAAAAAATTACCGATTGTCAGTTTTATCCGTTGAACATATTAAAAGAACCTATAGACACCGGAAGTTTAAGAACCCAAGGGCGTGGCCTATTCTGTTCACGGCTTTCTGATTGGCTCTTATAGATTGGTGACGCAGTTTCATTGGGCGAGGAGCAATAATGAGATGTCAAAAGTCGCCCCACCCTCCATGAGCTGTCGCTAACCCTAATAATTGGTTTCGCCAATGCATTGAGGTGTGCGTACTCTAAAAAAAAAAAAGCCCGTGCGTCTACTTTCCCGCACAACACTAGGAGAGCCAATCAGCGCAACTTACGGAGACAGCTCAGCGAGTGCCGATGCCGAAACATATGTTTAAGACTAAAAAAAAAAAAAAACGCAGACTGAATTGTGACATTAAGCAATGCTATACTTCGTTTCAGCTTCGGTCTGAGCGCGGCCGATGTTATGAGTCAAAGGGCCAATCCAACAGCGCAAAAAGCGCAGCGTCATGGCGTGCTCTCTGTGCCTGATAGGACTAGCCGGCGGAGGAACACGCACAGAGACACGACGAATATCGGCTGGTCCTATCAACTGCAGAGAGCACGCCAAGACGTTGTGCCTGTTTTGCTGTTTGATTGGCCCTTCGGCTCATAACATCGGCCGCGCTCGGACCGAAGCTGAAACAAAGTATAGCGTTACGTTTTGCATTGCCTAATGCCACAACTCAGACTGCGTCTTCTTTTTTTTTTTTTTTTTGGTTTAAACATATGTTTTGGCATCGTCATTCGCTGAGCTGGCTCCGAAAGTCGCGGTGATTGGCTCTCCGAGTTTTGTACGGGAAAGTAGACGCACGGGCTTTTTTAGAGCGTATAATACCCCCCAGAGTGCATGTGATTTTTGACATTTGGTAAGCCAGTCCCACCGAGTGCATGCAGGTATATCAGGGGAAAAAAGAAATAAGCGTTGCTAAACGCTACCTTTCACCAACCACGCGCCGTTATTCCGCAGGGCTGTTCAAAAGCCTGTCTCGTATTCTCGGCTGAACGAAACTTTGATTCGAGATGCTGAAAACCCGGCGGAAAAAGAAAAGCTTAAGCACGCTTTGCAGGGAACTTGGCGTTCTCTTCTATGAAACACCGTTCAATCGCGAATTGTTTCGACACGGAGAAGGAGAGTTTCGACACAAAGTTGATTTCGCCGTTATTCTAATGACGATACAGTCTGACGTGCAGAATAGTGTGCAATGTCTTGCCAGCCGGGCAAAGTGCATTACCAGACTTCTAAACAATTCTATATCACTTTCTTCCCTTACATTTCGTTTTTGAAAGCAATATACGTAGATATATATAGGATGAACTTAAGTACTATTTTGCAACAGACCACGGCGTATGAACTGCGTAATCCGTGATTCGGATGTTGTCTGGCTTCGTCATGTGGTTTCTTGGTTCAGAATTTGTAAAAGGGGTAGATAAAAGGGTGCTATTGAAGTTAAACGTTGCGCAAAGTAAAAGCGTTTAGTTGGGCAATTATATGGCGTTCCTCGTGGCCAGAGAGATTAGTGTGAATGCACCATTTATCCTGTTGTTTCTTCGTGCTTCATATATGAGGCGGACCCACGGGCCTCTTTCTTCGTCCCATTATGCGGTGCGCGGAGTAAAATAAAAGCCTAAGCTACTGCTGGATTGCCATGCAAACTGTCCATAATCCGACAAACTTAGAATGGTGTCGATCGAAAGGACACAAATCTGAATTTATTGCTAGATATGCAACATGAAAATAAAAACAAATAAACACACGCAGAAAGCCAACCCAACAAAGCAAACAAAAATTGAGGCCAGTGTTTGTTTACATAGCCTGAACTTAGACTGCCTCAACGGGCGGATTCTCTCTCAGCTGTTGGTGAGGAATTTAGCCAGTGCAGTACAACTGCAAGCCTGGGGTCTTTAACGTGCACCACGCAGTATAGTGATACACGACTGCGCGCCGCGATGCTCATCCGGATCAAGACGGGTCAGAGATGGGAATTGAACGGACGAACAACAAAGAAGCTTGTTCGCTGTTAGTTTTTCTTTTATCCAATGAGTTTACGGGTTTTTTAGATAGGGGTGAGCAGCTAAATATAATGTGATAAGTGCCACCTATACACATTGGACGACGTGCCACTAATTTTCTTGTCCGCTACCAAAATGTAGACTACTACTCTTTTGCCCTTTTGTTGCGAAGAAAAATATAAGATAGATATGCGTTCGCTGCTCGGAGTTTAGCTGCGCGGCGTTTGTGCTGCTTGTTTAGAAACGGGCTTTAAAACAAAACAAAAACAACATCCGTTTTCATGCTTTGTTACAATGCTTGTGGAAAGCCAATCGCAGACTGCACTGTAAGAGCATTGAGTTGCGCAGTTGAACTGCTCGTACATCGAACAAAAGACACGGTACTGAGCGAGCTCTTATGCTCAAATATACGTTGAGGCATAGCCTCCTATATACTGACAAAGCCTGACAGATCGCCACGAGGAGCGGCCGCCGAAAGGAAAAGGTGGAGCGGCTGACAGCGGATGAGAGGAGAGCTACGTGACTGGCGCCCCGCTGCGGCGAGACGCCGAAACACACTTCTCCCGAGCGAAAAAGTATGTTTCGGGTTCTCGCCGCTGCAAAAGGTGTGCGCTGACGTCCAGGTTTCCTGGGAAATGGCTCTTCGATGCCCTGCGCTACCAGGTCCTCGCGCTCCAGATCTGCGACCGTGCACTCTATGGCTTCGTCGTCGAACTGCCAGGCTTTGTGAGTATAGAGGAGGCTATGGTAGAGGACGAACCCAAAGGAGTGGACGAGGACACGCGCATCCTTGCCCACTCCTTCGTGTCGGTCGTATAAAAAGGGTCCGACGATATGTTCGGAGCATACATGCCTATAAAGCAAACGGGCTTTGAATTAACTTCAAAAGATTTGAAGGTAATTATGTTGATAAGCAATAATGAAATTAATGAGTGACCTCAATCTTCTGTTCGGAACGACTATTTTGGCTCGGTGGAGCCTATTGAACTCTCAATTTTACACATTTGAGGTAGCTTTCTGCGACAGGATGAAAACACCATGTAAGGTTCATTTTTCGTGGCATGAAAGCGCGCGCGTCTCAGCAAGTTGTCATCATAATAACACAAACAAAACTACATACTTTTTTTTTCACGTTAGAGCGCGTAGGCTTACTTGAAGTGGCAGTTGTCGGTCTACTTATCGTGTGAAAACAATCTTTCTATTAAAAAACTAAAAAAACTGTTTCGCGTTTTTTGATTTTTTGTTTTTGCGTGCCTTGTACAAGGAAATTACGCAACACCATAGGATCAGACTCACACAAACGTAACGTTAGTAAGAAGAACAAAAAACCCGCCAAACTCGCAAAACTTACCCTCATAAAGAAAGAGACCATTATTCAAGAAGATTGCATCGCTTTCTGTTAGCACATGCTATTGTGCTCCAGCAATAACGTTCGCCGCCATCTTGTAACCCATGTTTTTTTATTAAAATCATTTCTATCGTTGAACTCAAATAACGCCAAGTTCATAAACATTAATGTTTCTGAATTCAAACGATAACGTATACTGCACTCAGAAGATAATTTATTTATTCGGCTGAACAAAATAGGAAACAAAAAAGTGAAAGCCGTTTACAACTCCCTGTAACACCGAATTAGAGCGCAGCTCTTGAGGAGGAGGAGGGAAGGGTACTGGGGGGTGAAGTGACCTGGGGGGGGTCACGTGACCTTGGGGAGTCATCAGTGACGATGACGATGCGGACTCCGATGACGTCATCTGTGATGATGACGATGACGATGCGGATGCCCCCCCCGAAGTCACGTGACACCCCCAGGTCACGTGACCCCCGCCGAGGTCACGTGACCTCCCCGATGACGTCATCGTCACTGATGACGTCACCGGCATCCGCATCGTCATCGTCATCATCACAGATGACGTCATCAGTGACGTCACTGATGACCTCACCGGCATCCGCATCGTCATCGTCATCATCACTGATGACGTCATCAGTGACGTCACTGATGACGTCACCGGCATCCGCATCGTCATCGTCATCATCACTGATGACATCATCAGTGACGTCACCGGCATCCGCATCGTCATCGTCATCATCACTGATGACGTCACCAGTGACGTCACTGATCACGTCATCAGTGATGATGACGATGACGATGCGGATGCCGGTGACGTCATCGATGACGTCATCGGGGAGGTCACGTGACCTCGGGGGGGGGTCACGTGACCCTGGGGGTGGTCACGTGACCTGGGGGTGTCACGTGACCGGAAGGGGGTCACGTGACCTCGGGGGGGGGGTCACGTGACCTTGGGGGTCACGTGACCTTGGGATGACCTTGGGGGCCACGTGACCTTGGGATGACCTTGGTTACGCCGACGCCGACGGCGACGCCGCTCAAGCCGGGAACGGGCCCCTAAGAGCTGCGCTCTAAAACACCCCTAACCCTTTTAGAGCGCAGCTCTTAGGGGCCCGTTTCCGGCTTGAGCGGCGTCGCCGTCGGCGTCGCCGTCGCCGTCGCCGTCGGCGTCGCCGTCGGCGTCGGCGTAACCGCGCGCTGCATCATGGGAAATGTCCCATAATGCACCGCGCGAGCCCCCCATCAAGGTCACGTGACCTCGTGGGGGGTCACGTGACCCCCCGAAGTCACGTGACTCCCCTGAGGTCACGTGGCCCCCTCCTCGAGGTCACGTGACCCCCGCCGATGTCGCGTGACCCCCCGATGACGTCATCGTCACTGATGACGTCACCGGCATCCACATCGTCATCGTCATCATCACTGATGACGTCACCGGCATCCACATCGTCATCGTCATCATCACTGATGACGTCACCGGCATCCACATCGTCATCGTCATCACTGATGACGTCACCGGCATCCGCATCGTCATCGTCATCATCACTGATGACGTCACCGGCATCCACATCGTCATCGTCATCATCACTGATGACGTCACCGGCATCCACATCGTCATCGTCATCATCACTGATGACGTCACCGGCATCCGCATCGTCATCGTCATCATCACTGATGACGTCACCGGCATCCACATCGTCATCGTCATCATCACTGATAACGTCACCGGCATCCACATCGTCATCGTCATCATCACTGATGACGTCACCGGCATCCACATCGTCATCGTCATCATCACTGATGACGTCACCGACATCCGCATTGTCATCGTCATCATCACTGATGACGTCATCAGTGACGTCACTGATGTCGTCACCGGCATCCGCATCGTCATCGTCATCATCACTGATGACGTCATCAGCGACGTCACTGATGACGTCACCGACATTCGCATCGTCATCGTCATCATCACTGGTGAAGTCATCAGTGACGTCACTAATGACGTCATCGGTACCCGCATCGTCATCGTCACTGATGACGTCATCAGTGACGTCAGTGATGACATCATCGGCATTGGGGTCACGTGACCCCCAAGGTAACGTGACCCCCCCCCTGGTTAGTTTAACCCCCCCCCCAGTGCCCTTCCCTCCTCCTCCTCAAGAGCTGCGCTCTAATTCGGCGTTACAGGGAGTTGTAAGCGGCTTTCATTTTTTTTATAAATCTCCGAAAAATATATCTTGCACGCAGAAAAAAAAAAAAAGATGTAGCTAGTTTGTTTTTTATGCTTGCATTTTTTTTCTTCATTTCGCTGATGGAACTAATGAAAGCTTTAAGCCGTATTCCCACTCACTACTCATTCGTCATACAAAAGCCCGGTGTTTGCTGCAGAGATTACGATATAATTATGCGCGGACCGGCCTCGATCAGCTTCCAAGCATGTTTGCTTCATACACACGTGTACATCCCACATGTCTGCAGGCTTTTTAGAGCGAAGCCCTTAGGGGCCCGTTTCCGGCTTGAGCGGCGTCGCCGTCGGCGTCGGCGTAACCGCGCGGTGCATCATGGGAAATGTCCCATAATGCACCGCGCGAGCCCCCCACCGGGGTCACGTGACCTCGTGGGGGGCACGTGACCCCCCGAGGTCACGTGACCCCCCGAAGTCACGTGACTCCCCTGAGGTCACGTGACCCCCTCCTCGAGGTCACGTGACCCCCCGAGGTCACGTGACCCCCGCCGATGTCGCGTGACCCCCCGATGACGTCATCCTCACTGATGACGTCACCGGCATCCACATCGTCATCGTCATCATCACTGATGACGTCACCGGCATCCACATCGTCATCGTCATCATCACTGATGACGTCACCGGCATCCACATCGTCATCATCACTGATGACGTCACCGGCATCCACATCGTCATCGTCATCATCACTGATGACGTCACCGGTATCCGCATCGTCATCGTCATCATCACTGATGACGTCACCGGCATCCACATCGTCATCGTCATCATCACTGATGACGTCACCGGCATCCACATCATCATCGTCATCATCACTGATGACGTCACCGGCATCCACATCGTCATCGTCATCATCACTGATGACGTCACCGGCATCCACATCGTCATCATCACTGATGACGTCACCGGCATCCGCATCGTCATCGTCATCATCACTGATGACGTCACCGGCATCCACATCGTCATCGTCATCATCACTGATGACGTCACCGGCATCCACATCGTCATCATCATTGATGACGTCACCGGCATCCGCATCGTCATCGTCATCATCACTGATGACGTTACCGACATCCGCATCGTCATCGTCATCATCACTGATGACATCATCAGTGACGTCACTGATGTCGTCACCGGCATCCGCATCGTCATCATCACTCATCACTCGCTGATGACGTCATCATCACTGATGACGTCATCATCACTGATGACGTCATCAGCGACGTCACTGATGACGTCACCGACATTCGCATCGTCATCGTCATCATCACTGGTGAAGTCATCAGTGACGTCACTAATGACGTCATCAGTGACGTCAGTGATGACATCATCGGCACTGGGGGTCACGTGACCCCCAAGGTCACGTGACCCCCCACTGGTTAGTTTAACCCCCCCCCAGTGCCCTTCCCTCCTCCTCCTCAAGAGCTGCGCTCTAATTCGGTGTTACAGGGAGTTGTAAGCGGCTTTCATTTTTTTAATGAGCAATGTGAGAGGGCCTCGCCATACAAGAAAGAAACTCACTTCGGGCAGTGTCATGCGGACTGTCCAATGCACGATGTATTAAAGCTGCACTCACGCCGCTATCTCATACTTTATGCAAAAGACACAGTGCTTTTTGCGGATATATACGATGGCAAAATTGCCTGCGGGCACGCTGCAAGCACGTTCGAATAGATGGGGCAAACTTACGTAAAAAATAAATAAATAAAAAGATGTATGGCAAATTGGTAGGCAATTCCGTTGCATACGCAAAACGCGCTAGAGTCACAAACGTTTAGCGATACTACGAGTTTCACTTAAGCAGGTTGGGAAGACAAACCTGGCGATCTTCCGGAGCCTTCCATACTCTCGAGCTCTTCTTCCTCAGTGCGCACGAGTGGTGAAGCTCCTCCTCGCCTACCTCCCTCCTCCTCGTCTACCCCTCTGGTCACTTGACGTCTCCCGCTAACCAATCAGCATCGAGCTTCACGGCCACGGCTTCACTTGCCAGGCTTCACGAAATGCTGAGCACCTGGCCCCATAATGTTTCGCGTTAAAAGTATAATTCGATTACCATTTCGAGTCACGTTTTGAAGACTGCAAAAATGTATACATAATGGAATTACCGTAAACAATAAGCAATTACGTTACATTACATTTGCTTTTCTAAATTAATTAAATTATTTTGACGTTACCTTTAAATTCCTTCAGCCAGTACATAATCTTCCAGTAGCCACCGTAACAGCCATATGCGACTAAACGTCAGCCATACTGAGCAGTCAGCCCACTGGCACATACGACGGAAGCGTTAAAAATGAGGAATAGCGTCTTCTATATAGATCTGACTCAAAGACAGTTGACTCGCCGGTTTCGCTGCTCATTCAACGGTGAAGGTCCTTGGTTAAATGGTTATGTGATTGCGTCTTCCCGATTGTGTAGAAGTCGAGTCTGTGACAGTAACACAAGTCGGGCAACGACAGCACGTTTTCACAAAATGTCGTCATGGGAAACGAATCCCTCCTGACTCGGACGCACTCTAATCATTTTCTCCCAACAGAAAGCACCCTAGTCGACGCATATTACCGGACATTCATCCGCAATATTATTGTTGTTCAGAAACCAGAAGAAGATCGCAATCTATGGCGCATTATCACACAAGGGAGACGGATGTTTTCCGGGCAGAAACGCCACCAGGGAGGAAAAGGGGTGGCGGCAGGTTTCCAAAAGGCTGTCCAAGCAGGAGACTTTAAAAACGCGTGAGGTCGCGCAACTTCCCCATATATTTTTTTTTTTATCAGAATGGAAAGTTGGGCTAGTTGGTATGAATCCATATTGAAAAGCAGCGCGAATAACACACGGACAAGGAGGAGAGAACACACAGTCGACGAGCGCCTCGTCCTGTGTGTTGTCTCATCCTTGTCCGTGTGTTATTCGCGCTGTTTTTTTATATTTTTTTTCTTTTGCTGCAGTTAAAGCTCCCCCCCCCCCCCCCCCCCCCCAACGTCACCTTCTGTCCTTCACGAAGGCCTTGAGCATGCTCATCACGTGGGTTTGGACATTCACTCACTCGCACGCTCTGTCGGCTGTCAGTCAATAGCGCAAGGCCTCCGCTGCTGTTCAAGACCCGAAAAAACGGGAAAGGAAAGGATTCAAGGCGCGGCAGATTGGATGGACAGTCCACAGGCACACTGTTGGGAGACGGGGAGGAAAGCCCTAGTGTTTGCCTGCTGGATGTAGTCAATCAGAGGACGAACGCCTGATCTTCAACTTTCATATGGCTGCGAAAGGCGGCTTCACGCGTTGTGAAGTATATTCGCTATGGAGAACACTTAAGACACACACTTTCCCAGCGAATTGTTAGCGATATATGCGCGTTAGCTTTTTCCTGGCTCAATTCCCAAAGAAAAAGGCAAGGGGGCTTACACCTGGTGACGTCACACGTGACGTCACGAGGGTTAAATTTGCCCACTAAATTTGGCGTGAAAAACTTCCACTGAATTCGGCTGGACAATTTTCCGCTAAACTTGGCGGGAACATTTTCCGCTAAATTTAGCGGGTCGATAGGGTCATAGCGTCACAACCACCTGTGACGACACGCTACATGACATCGCGCGGGAATTTCGAACAACCCACAACGCTCACGTTTCACGTCACGTGACACGTGACGTTACCGACTAGACCACGCACACACGCTGCACCCCTTGAGAACGAGCGCGGATTTAGATGAAAAAAAAACTTTGCGAACGGGGCACGATAACGCTATCGCGTTCCACTCTTTAAAGCCGAAGCTTAAGCGTCCCCCAAGTTTCTTTCTTTTCTTTTATCTGCGTTGCTCGTTTCCTTGTCTTTTCGAATTGTAGAAAGCATCTTCACCAGCCCATGCCAAGAGCACGCGCGAAACGTACTGGATCCTTGCGAGGGCATTTAGGCTTAACTATTGAATCCGGTCACTTCTTCAGGTCGGAATGATCGAATCCTGCCGGTTTGACCATGAATGCTTTAAGAAAGGGTAAGAAGACTGGGGATTCACGTGACCTGTCATCTCAGGTTTCAAAATGTGTTCACCTCACTGGTGGTATATATGCTCTTGACATAGCAGCCTGGTGCCATACTTACAACATGGCCCCGTGAATCCGGCTTGTCTAAAACTTTGTGAGCCCCGGTTTTTTAGCGATGTCTTCCCAGGGAAGCGTTTTTCCGTCTGCTTCGCTATTCGAGTCCGCCTTTATGCGTCTGTCGAGTGCCATGTGTACGAGGCATTGCGTTAAGATGGGTCTCCTTTAATTTGCACTAAATGTATTCCATCTCTACTTCTCTCTCTTTCTCTGTCCTTCTCTTTTTCTTTCATGACATTTTTCCAAGCAAAAAAATAAATTGTCCCTTTTTGTTTTGCTAAAGTTTGCAAACATACAACCTTAGTGGGGACACAAGTAATTTCAGAAGTAATGAGTAAGTAAAAAATTGCTCTCTGAAAGTGATTTTTTACAGTACTAAATTACCAGACTAGAACAATAGATTAGTACATTGCGAATTCCTGCGAAACGTGATTTAATTAATGTAATTTCAATAGAGTAATGTCATTACAAGCCACCTCTGGCTCAAAGCACGTTTGCTTAACACACATGTACGCTTTAAACATGCCGGGAGACAGTTATTTATTGACCGACGGGTGAAAACCATCCTACATAAAAGACACATACGCTTTAGGAAGTGTCCACAGGAAGTATTTTTTAATGATGCATTATCAGTGTTAGCGCGGCTTTATGACACAGCAAAGTCTTTCATGTCTGGAAACACATTCGCGACGTGTACAAAAAGATCGCGAGGCTCTGAAGCATGTTGACGCCGCAGACACACAAAAAAAAAAAAAAAAAAAAAAAAATTGCGCATTTATTTTGTTTTGCAAAAATGTCAAAACATGCGGGAAAAGTCACACACACAAAAGAAACGGCTTGGTGAAGAGGACCTAAATGTTCGAGACCCGGTGAAATGTTTACTCAGCATTCCACCTTTTCGTTTCGTCTCTAATAAAGGCCAGAAAAGAAAAGAAACAAAATACGGGGACTGTTTCTAGACCCCGAGGCGAATTCAGGCCGTATAGAAAAGCGACAAAGGCACAAACTCCGCGTTGGCGGCGGCTCGGGCACACGTCGTCGAAATCTGGGAGCTCGACAATCTCGGGTCGGTTCCGTAACCGACACCACTCCAGCGCCGACGCGTCTATCCTTAAATCGAATCAGTGCACTCCCTCCCCGAGCGCCGTGTTGTCGTTTTGGTACTTCTTCCGCGCATCAACAATCT
This sequence comes from Ixodes scapularis, assembly GCF_016920785.2. Lineage (NCBI taxonomy): Eukaryota > Metazoa > Arthropoda > Arachnida > Ixodida > Ixodidae > Ixodes > Ixodes scapularis. Next base: position 130,576,140 of record NW_024609879.1, on the reverse strand, counting down.
CAACAATCTTTTTTGCACTTTTTTTCCTCTGTTTGTATGAAACACAAAGCCGCAAGAGAACATGGGCGAAAATTCCTTTGACATTCTCTCACCCTCCCTCTCCCTCCTCTCCTACAACTACATACACTTTAAATGCTTGCTTCTCAACACGTATAAAATGGCAGAATGAAAGCAACGAGTTTGCTAAGATCGACTGGAAATTCTTTCGTGTTCGTTTTCATTCAGCGCGAAGGGAAATAAATACCCCACAGGCGTTCTTAAAGGGGCCCTGTAACAACTTTTTGACCGGTTTTTAATTTGCACCCATTCTGAGCACACTGAACGTAGTAACTTAATGAAAGTTTTCTTTTCTTAAATTTCGCTTTATTTTAAAAGTTATAGGCAAATTAAAATTACAAAAACAAGCAAAAAATAACCTCCTTCATGACGTCGTAGGTCCTGGCCTGAGTGGCCGTGAACTAGAGGAGGGGTAATGAGCTCATCAAGCGCTCACGGCTGCCGCACTCCGTGTCGACGGCTCAAGAGGGCGCCACTAAAGCACGTGTTGGACAGGCTGTATGAAGCGGGCGGCCAGGGCGGCTCGCATTGCATTTGCTGCACGATTAAAGACTAATTCGGCATAACACTACATTGGCCACAAACGACAGCAAACACGGGGTAAATATCAGTTAAGAACGGGAGCCACTTTGCGCTGCCATACCGCCAAATGGCAAAATCGCCAGCCAAGCCCGCGCCGAAAGCCTTCGGAACGCTCGGAACCGGTCGGATCCTCGAGCCGGTATACGACCGCAGCGCCGCCGCGTACATCCGGGACATTTCTACGCTCGCCGCTTGTCGGTGCCTGATCCCACTACCCCTTTCTAATATGCGACGCCTTTTCCACCGCTTGGTGGCGGGTATCTCAACGTGTCAAATCCTGTTTCCGTACGTTATAAACTGCATTTGTTTCTTTTCTGATCTAAAATTCTGAACATAAACTACTTTCATACATAATTGAAACGGTTCGCGACAGTTATATTTTGTATCTCGACTAAAAAAAGATTTTAGCCGTTCTGACCAGTAGTAAGCCCAGGACCAAAGACGTCACATATCGCACGCTTTCGGTACCGCGGGTCGCCCACGTAGGTGGAGGAGGTTTCCGCTTCGTCCGGTTAAAATGCGACGCAGTGATATTTAGTTAGTCCCTCCGTGCCGGCTGGCTTGCCCGAACCCCAAGAGACTCGGAAACCGCAAAAAAAGGTAGACGCTTAAATATGATTGCAGGGACCCTCTAAAGCCCGACGACCAAAACCCGATATTCTGCGAGGCTTTCCTCCCCTCACCTCTTCGAGCGAGTGAAGCGAAGGATGCAAAGAGGGGATTAAAAAATTCAGGCATGTGTCCGAGTGCGCCGTGGGAATGGTTGGGTGCTTCATTATGCGAGCACGTGAATAGAAATAAGCCAGCAAAAAGGGTGCCCCTTCAATGGGCACGTCAGAATCTGTGCGTTGGTGGACGAGCGAAGGATCCTTCCAGGACTAAAGTCGAGGAACAAGAAAAGAGGACCAAGTTTGTTTCTCGTACTGTGCGGTACGTCTTCGCTGGGTGCTTCTTAGACCAACGGGATTTGTAATCCACGTGACTGGACGTCTTTTTTTAAATAATTCGCATTTGCATTAAACGCGAATTATTTTGCGAATCCGAATTAAATGGGAATGCGCATTGGCAATAAATCACATTGTCATGACAATTTGAGGGCCAACCGAAAAGAAATGAAAAAACTATTTTTTCTTTTTTGTACGAACTTTGGGCCGAATGATAAGCTGTAAGTAGGCCACAATGTGTAGAGTGACGAAAGTATATAGGCCTATTTCACAAGGGCGTCGCCATCTTGAAATATCGTCACTTCCAAAATGTGCGAAAACATTGCTTTGCCGTCGCCTCGCAAATAGAGTACATTTAGCATATAAGTGTCACCGTCACCCATTTTCGTTTTGTCACCTCTTTATTTTCTTACTATTTGCAGGTTGAAATATTTTATTATCTTTTTCGTCAACCATACCGAATATGCCTACCAGGTAGCGGGGGGGGGGGGGGGGGGGGGGGGGGGGGGGCGAGAGTAAGTGAAAAAGGTCGATAATATATACGGCGTGCAAGTTATAGTCCGTTCACTCAGAAACCACGGCATCTAGGAAGCGGGACTTAACTTCCCTTCTCAGGAGGCAGTGGCTTATTTTGCTTGAACACGCAATCCCGTATTTTCATACACACAACTTTCGAACCATCGTCTGCGTGGGGCTGCGCATGCGGAGACGATATTTTCAGAAATTGTGAATATCTCCTCCATAAAATGAAATAAAGCACAAAAAAAAAAAAAAAAACTAAACAAAGAACGGTTCTGAGACTGAGGCAGGAAAAGAGGAAGTTTCAAAGTACTTTGAAACTTCCTCTTTTCCTGCCTCAGTCTCAGGCTAACATCAGAATGGTTAATTTCCACCAGCTCGCCTGCGCACTCACTACAATATCACAAAGAACGGCTTCCAATCGTATTTAGCAACGTCACGCCAAGGCCGCTTGTCAATCATGGTGGGTTTTCTCTTTTTGATAGTGATACTCTTTTTTTTTTTTCTATTGGCGGCTCCAGCGAAATTGACTTCGTGTAGCGGCAAGGCCGAGAAGCTCCAGAGAAGCGGTCGTTTCGACTGTGTCGTCTGCTATCGGTGCTTGGTTCTCGTTGGCAGCATAGAAACAAACATCGTTTCCAGGAATTATTTTTATGTTTCCGCCGTGTCGATATTCCTACACCAATATTCATAAAACCGGCTTGGAGGTTAATTTTTGCGGTTTATCAGTATTCACCGAAAAAAATTTGAACCCTAATTATCGCTGATAATGTGACGCGTTGGCTTCTATCATTGAAGGAATGAGCATCCCGACATCCCGAAGTGGAACTACCAGGATGGAGCAGTATTCTGTGAGCGAACCCAGATACACGAAAAGGGCTGTGGAGGTTAGTGCAAAACTGGTGTCGTTAATGTTGAGCGTATAATCCGTTATACGGTGAAACCCTTTTAGAACGAACCCACGTACAGCGAATTATTGTCGATATCGAAATCACGAAAAATTTAAATAAAAATGCACGTAAAAGGTACTTTTTATAACGACCAACATAATCGCCATAAGCCGCGAACAAAATAGACCCCTTGCAAAAAAAACCGGCAACAGTGTGTCTCGGCATGGTAACCATGGCAACAGCGAGGCTGTCAGCAGCTGCGTGACACAGTGAAGGAAAGCAGGGCGCAACCTCGCTGTGCGCCAACTGAGCTTCAGGCGCTTCATGTGTTGTTTTAAGGACAGTTTACGCGCTCCAGAGTATCAGTAAAGATGCCAACACAGTGCTGTGTCCCGGTCTGCACGCAATATGAATACACTGACGAATTCGGACGGAAGGGATACCTATCGGATCGTCCGCTGCCGTGACCGTTTGGGTAACCTTACGAATTCGCATGCATTTGCTTATTGAGGATAATATATTGGTTCTGCATTATACTGCTTTGCGTTTACTATTGCTGTTAGCCAGGTATACGCTTGACGCGGATAAACGAGCGCCGGTTTTACCCGACGCATCCGTTGCCTTTCGGCCAGCCTCGCAATTTTACATGCAGATGCGTCATACACTACATTGTTACTTCATCGCACATTTATTTTTGTTGCTCGGTAGGCAGACAGTATTAGCGAGGCTGAACGAGCAGTCGAGTTCCCGTATGAGTCCAGCGAACATTCTCTACATTTTAACAATAAACGCGCGAAAAAAACTATTTGCAGGCGCATTCGTTTAACCTTCTTTTATGTTACTGAGGCATCCACTAACACCATTTTACTTTATGCTTTCATGCAAAATTGGGACAGCACCGCATTAGGTTCCCCTTGAGGGCATCTTTTTATGCACGTACAGTGGGGACTTGCAAACACATCATGATTTAATTATATTTGTCATGATTTCTCATGATCTCACCATGTTGTTTTCGGGTTTCCTACCTAGCAAGCTAGCTAGCAAGGTTATTTTACCAGCCGGCGGCGGGAAACAGCCGCATTACTTCATTTGCCATGCCGCTTTTTCACGCAGAGCCAGCCCGAGCCGAAGAAAAAGCATTCCCTCACAATGGAGAGCGCGCACACTGTTGCCCGAGGCGCACAGAATTGTCACACTTTTGAAAAGGGGTCTATTGAGCGAAGAGATTCAGAAGAAAATGAGGCTAAAAAAATATCTGCACGCACGCACAGAAGAAACGTTTCATGCCAAAGCGGTTGTTCACGAAGAGAAGGAATTCAGAAAGTGTAATAAGTTAAAAAAAAAAAAAAAAAACTTTTCACGCATGCCAAAAAAAGAAAAAAAAAATTTCCAGCGCTTCCAGCGTTTTGTAACAAGGTAGAAGCGAAGAGATGAGAAAAAAAGAGAATCTCTCGCCTTACAACGAACGCATTGTGGAAGTTCGTTGAAAAGGTTTTTTGCTATATCGAACTGATCGTAGCGTTTCCTGCTGTTCGCTCTAAAGGGTTTGACTATATATGATATCATTATCGGAACACTGCGCCTCCGAGAGTCAAGTGTCCCAACAAATGCTTGTCAAGATATTGTTTGGCACGATAATAATATTCCCACCATAACATGCAGTGTTGTTACCGCAGTAAATAAATAAATACAAAAAAGCAGTACACGAATTTTATTAACAAGTGAAAATTAAATCAAAATTGGCTGTATGCAAATTGCACTATAGGGAACATATGAAGGTTTCGTACAAAAGTAAGTTTTAAATATTAAAAACTATCTGATTTTTAGGGTGTTTGCAAACAGATGTATATTTGTGGAAAGAGCTTCTTCATTTCAGCGTTTTTGTTTTTTTGTTGAGTTTTACCTACGTAAGGGCCTCTTCTTTCCAATAAACTTCAGTGGTGTTCGAGACTTCTATCTGTTTGTATCATCCTGCAGTAAAACCACCGTCTCGGGTATATTTCGCAGCATATTTAGATGTACCGCGATCAAACCATCGCATCCACAATCGCATTTAATGAGAAACGCGTCCGACGCGCACGTTCAATATCCGCCTTCCTGGCTCTCGCCGCCGCCTCTTTTCGAAACATCGCCTCGTCGCCCTTCCCTGCCTCTTTCTCGTGACGACACGGAGAATACGCGGACTGGGACGCGTGAGCGTCGTTTAGGATGACTCGACACGTGTTGACACGCCTCCCAACCACCTGGGAGTCAGTGACCCAGAACGTGTCGACTCGCGACACGCGTCAACGCGTGGTGTTTGACACTCCTGCCAATCACCTTACACGACGTGTGTCAACAAGTGCACGTGATTGGCAGGTGGCCGACTCTGTTGCCTTCTACCTGCGTGCAACGCCGCGCTTCACATCGTGGCGAAATCGCAATTAGCTTCCGTACGGACGACTAAAACAAAACGGAAACAAGTAAACACGTCACTTCGTCGTTGAGCTGTTTCAAAAACCGCTGCATGCGAAATCGCTGAATAGAAGACGTACTTACCTCGTGCTTCGTGCAAGCAAAGACACTCTTTGTGTCACCAACGGAATGATGGTGCTGTTTAAAAGTATCGAATTCCCGCGCGAAGCAGCAGAATGTAATAAAGTGCATCCGCTTACGCTCTTATGCAGAGCGATAACATCTAAGCCAAGACGTCACTAAAACATTTTTTTTTGTGTGTGTGTGGGTTTCAAAGTGCACGTAAAGGCCCGTTCACACTCTTGCGACCTCTTAAACCTAGGTTCCTTAAAACTTCTTAAACCAGAGAACACACTGGCGCCATCTATTGGGAAGCAGTGTAAACTCGGCCGGTCCGGCATATTTTTTTCTCTTTCTAGCGCATTATCCTTTCTTTCTTGGCTCGAAAAACGTTTTTCAATGTTATAAACGAGCCTTTCTATGATTATTACGCCCATTTGACCTCGGAAATCCCGCAAAACCTTCGCTTTTGTGAAATGCAGTTCCAGGGTCACCGCATAGATGGCGCCACAATACCAGTGTGCTCTCTCATTCTAAAAACATTTAAGAAGTTTTAAGAGATCTCGTCTCTCTCAGTCGTACTCGGTCGCAAGAGTGTGAACGGGCCTTAACATTGAGTGATCTAGCCCAAAAACTTGATGTTGCCTAATAGTATAGGTGACATTCTAAGTGTAATGTGGAAGCTCCTCCCAACTCTTTGCACTTTAGCAGAGCGAGCGCTGGACCGGAGGAGACCTGTTCTCCAGCGGTCGCTTTGCTAAAGCAACACCTCCTGAAGCTAAGACCGTAGCGCTCCGAGTTGTGACGTCATAATGGCCGGAGAAGGGAGGCCATGGCAACGTTATCAGATTACCTCGGTTGTGGAACTTCCGCGAAAGGGGGGTACCCCGCGCACTCACTTCAGTTCACCTCCCGTCGTTTGAAGCGCCATCTAGATTTTTGTTTCAAAACTTTGTTTCATAGAGCAGGGTAGAACGCGATCGAGTCGCTACGCTTCGGAACGTTTGTTAAATTAATGAAAACTCGTTGTTGGCCTAATTGGTTCATGATGCAGTCCAGAAGTTTTTGCACGACACAAGGGACAATCAGAAGGGAGTAGTTTGTCTACTCCCTTGTAGTGCGCTTGTCCGTGTCTACACCCTTGTGATTGTCCCTTGTGTCGCGCAAAAACTTCTAGACTGGAACGTACGTATTCCTCAGAATACACTGCAGTTCCCATAGTCGCCGCCTGGCGGCGCGTCGAGCGACAGGAGGCGAGTCGTGGTGAGTGAGGGGGGCACTGTTCGTACAAGCAGCGACTATGAGCAGTTCCGTAACTGAGCTAATCTAATAACGTTGGCAATGGGAAAGCCTCGTCGAGAAAAGGCGCCCGCTCTGCGGTCCTCTTGGCCCCGGCCGCGTCGTGTGCTCGCTCGGGTAGCGTGATTTGTTCGTGCGCATTTGTCCGGCATTATTACACGTTTTAAATGCGCAGTCTTGTATAATCATACATATATATATATATATATATATATATATATATATATATATATATATATTTATATAATATATAAACATAATATACAACGCGTTACCAAGGTTTAAAGTACCAAATTTATATTTATAATTATCTCGTGACTGCGGGACCACACTGCAGTCCCGCAGCTCCCCAGACTTTTCCAATTTTCTTTCCCAGTTCAGCGGAGTGCACAACACGGTCCTAACATCTCCGCTGGGACCCTCAGTTAGGTGCAGGTCTAGCAGTTTGTTGGAGTAGTTACTCCGCTGGACGGCCTTCCATTAGCGCTGTCGTTATGTACAACGCGGCAGAGTCAGACGAATGTTTGGCATGCTTAAAGTCAATCGCAGAAGACAGCCAAGCGCTAAAATGCTCAAAGTGTGGGAACACGTACTACACCGCGAAGTGCGCATTCATGACAAAAACGAAGTTAAAAGTCATGGAACCAGAGGACTTCCGTCTTGGAACTGTGCCACCTGCAGAATGAATAGTCGACGGCAAGCTCCCCAAAAAAGATAGATAGGAAACAGCAATGGCAAGCAAAACTGACAAACAAAAACACACAACTTTGATAAAGCAAATTAAAAAAAAAAAAAAAAACAGAAGCTAGGGAAAGTCCTATCTGGAATGAAGAAAATCGAGCAGAAGCTAAACATCTAGTCTCTCAAGCATGACACCACAATTGAAAAGCTCGATAAGCAAAAAAAAAAAAAAAAACTATTCAAGCGATAGAAACCTTAACAACCATGCTTTCCAAGGAATATGATGACCTTATAAAAAAGGTAGACTCATTGACACGTGTCACGACCGAACTAAAAGAAAAGGTCAAATGAGATCGAACAACTCGGGCATAAAAAAGAAGCAAGGATTAAAGATTTTGAACGGGTAGTGGAAAACGCGGAACAATACTCCCGAAGAAAAACTTAGAAATTCATGAAAATACACAACACGATTGCGAAGACCTGATAGCTGTCATAAAGAAGCTGACAACAAAACTGAACTTATCAGTGACGCAGCAGGATAGGATAAAGTATATATGTATAGACTTAAAGCGGAAGATGGTAAGATACCTCCTTTCATCGTACGCCTTAATGACAGAGCGGAACGAGAGAGATGGTCCTTCGAACGTACGGCATTGAAGGACGAACACGTGTATATACACGATAACTTGACCAGGCTACAGCGATGGTAATTTTGGAATACAAAGATTGGTGCGAGGGAAATGAGTTAGAAATAGGTCTGGATGAAGAACGGAAAAATACGTGTAAGAAAGAGGGACGGAGCGGCTGTAATTTGAATTGAATTGAATTAGTGATAAAAGTGACCCGCACAAAATTCGATAATGTCTTTCGATGGGTTTGAAAAATGAAATAATCATACCGAAAAAGTTCTAACCGAAGAAGGAAATAGGAAAGACCAGATCCCAGATATGGTTCAAATAATTGTGTCAGAAGCCACAAGAAGCACAGTCATGAACTGAATGTTTACTTAGCAGATGCACTGGTAAATATGGACGTGCTTATACAGGGTGTCGCAAAAAAAATTTACATGTTTTTTTTTTTACTGTAAAAAACACTAGGCATCGCCGAACGCTCATTTTCTGCCAAAAGTTGGCGCTAGAGGTCACAACCAGATGCCAAAGTTTCGGCCCGTACAGACTCCTTTTTCAAAAGTTATAAGTGATTTTTTGAAAATTTCAATGGGAGATTGGCGGCTGACGGAGTTTTCGAATACATAGGGGTCTATCGCACCAGAAGCCGAAAACGGGCAAAAATCGGCGCCATTTTTCCATTGAAATTTTTAGAAAATCACTCATAACTTTTGAATAAGGTATCGGATCGGGCTGAAACTTTGGCATCTGGTTGCGACCTCTAGCGCTACCTTTGGGTGGAGAATGCGCATTCGGCGATGCCTAGTTTATTTTTGCGGTAAAGAAAACCCTGTAATTATGTTTTTGTGACACCCCGTACTTACCCAAAATAAATGTCGAGATAAACGAATCGCTGCATTTCCCCATACATGGATACCATACGGATACCATACCATACCATATATGGGTATCATACGAGGTATCTTTGCAGCATAGTGAAGCTGGTGTGATGAATATATACATAAAGCCGCTATATGGTTCACAATATGTGCCCTCCATAAGCCACCCAGTGGAAATCTACATTTATTCTACGAAGAATTTGATAAACTGACAAGCAGATTTAACAACAACGATTATATAGTTATAGCAGGCCCCTTAAACATTGGCATTTCGAGTCAAGATAAATATAGAGTCTCGAAAACCTGAACATATTGTCCAGTTACGGGCTAGATAATGTCATTAATAGTTACATTAAAGAAGAGCGGCTTGCAGATAAAATTACAAAAAAGTACCATTGATCATATAAAAGCCCAAACAAGCAATTTATTCTTTATAGGTGGCATAATTAAACAAAAAGTAGCAGATCATAACTTCGTTGCTCTGCGGACACTGAATTGAAACTGTAAATAACAGATGGAAGAAATTCAATACAAACGAATTATTGACAACGAAATAGTGGTCTAAAGAAAAAAAAAGTACAACTGGAACTCTCTCTTACATCTTGAACATATAGCCCTTTTTTGAAGCGGTTGTTGAGAAACTTAGGAGCAGATACGAAAGATAAAAAAGACAATCAAATTTAAAAAAAGAAATCGTAGCAACAAGTAAATTGATAATAAAATAGTTGAGTTAAGTTTTGAGAAAAATAACTTACGGAACAGGTGTAGGCAAAATCCGCAAGATAAATCACTGAAGGAAGAGTATAACCGCAAGATAAATCACTGAAGGAACAGGGTAACTGGCAAAATAAGGCTTTCCAAAGAGAAGTTTCGCACAGCACAGCTCAAACAGTGCGGAAAGAACATCAGGGAAATCTGGAATACTGTTAATCAACTCATAGGCTTAAAGAAATAACGCGGACAATTCTCGAAAGAAAAAGTTCGCAACAACCGATTTCGATATACTAAGTGATAGCTACAATCGCGCTTTTATTAAGCAGGTGCAAGCCCTACGTTAGCATTCAAGCAAATCTACCACAAAAATAACCTACGGAGCAGTACACAAAACTCCACGCACATGGCGCAAAAAACAGAAGTAGATCTACAGCATACCATTGCCAATACAATATAAAAACAAAGCCGGCCGGACATGACCAAATATGGCTGAGAGATCCGCTGGTTCATTTTGACAGTCTAAAAAACGTTCTGTTTGGCAATTATTAAACGGGATTTTTGAAACATGAGATATACCTAATAAGATGAAAGAGTCGATTGTGTGGCCAATTTATGAAAATGGGAACAAAAAAGATGTTTCAAACTAACGGCCCATTGCGTTGTTGTCAGCCATTCATCAGATAATGGAGAGATTTATTTTAAGAACTATGACCTCGTTCCGTGACAAATTCTCGTTAATAAATAACTGTCAGTATGTGTTCAGGAGAAATAAAAATACGTCACTATTACTCGAAGATGTTGCGGATGGTAATAATGAGAAATTGAACAAGAATAAAATTGTACTTGCCTTGTTTTTAGACTTAACCAAAGCCTTTGATACAATAGATCATGATTTTCTACTGGATAAAGTAGAAAGTCTGCGATTCAGAGGACCGCTCCTTTGATTTTTTAAGAAATTACTTCACCAGCCGAACGCAAAAAGTGAGAATTAGCACTAATACAAGTGAAACCAACAACGTCCCCTGCGGTGTACCCCGAAGATCAGTATTAGGCCCCATGCTATTTAATATACTCATAAATGACCTCGCTTCTTTGCCTTTAATATCAAATATATATCAATATGCAGACGATACAGCTTTAGTTCTAGCAAGCGAAAATTATAGTATTCCGGCGCCCGCTTCACAAGAGGACACTAAACAAATATTGAACTGGTCTCTAAAGAACTTAATATTTGTAAATGAAAATAAGACTAATCTAATGTGCTCCAAAACCCATCAAAAGCGTATTGACCTCATAGAACCCATCTTTTAACATGAAGCGGAATGCAAGCAATGTTGCTGTTCACCACTAGCATACGCAACAGCAACTAAATACCAAGGAATTTACTTTGACGAACAATTATCCTGAAATTTCCACACAAAGAACCTAATAAACCACTTGAGGATGATTTTAACTTACGTGTACAGACTTCGCAGTCACGCGGACAACAAATAAAAGAAAAGTTTACCAAATGTTAGGTGAATCAAAACTGAGCTATGGAATAACGATTCTACGCATCCTGTTCGAACATCAAAAAGAAAAAAAAAATCGATAATGTGATAAAAATAATGGTGAAGAACGTCACTTGTGGAACACGGCCCGAGCACAACCCATTGGAAAAACAGCTTACCGAACTTAATATCCTGGCGATAGGTAATCTGAGGAACTGCATAATCCTCAGGTCAAACTACTTCACGACTGATAACAAGACAAAGTCAACTAGACAAAAACAGCTTAGGAAGACCGAGAAATATAATATTCCTAGAGTATATACGAATTATGGAACACGATCAAGAAATTATGATGTTCCAAATCTCTTTAATCAACTTCCTGGCAATTTGCAGAAAATCCTGTCGTTATACACAGTAAAAAAAAAAAATTAAAATGGTGTCAAATCAGGTCTTTTTGATATTGGAAGTGTGGCCTTATATTTTATCCATGGTCTCGCCTTGCCACTCATGTCAAGTAATTTTTGTCGCCTCCTTGCTTATTTACTGACTCGTGGCCGCTGTTTGCGTTGGTTTTTGTTGTGATGACTTCGCTGTTGAACTTTTAGTCTCAAATATTTCCTTGTTGCTTTTGCGTTTCATTATCTGCTTAGTATAGGGTTGATTCACGACCAGTACCTACGGTATCTTTTTATATATATTTATATATTTTTCATGATTTTTTTAGCTCAGATAGAAATTTTTCGTGTTGAGCGTTACTTGTTGTTTTTGGTTTTTGCTACTGCTGCATGCGCTAGTCCTTTTTTTTTTTCACGCGGGACAAATGTAACGGATACTATTGTATAGGGATGCATATTTCAATCCGCAAAGTGTTAATGACTGTTGGGCCGCAGCATGACACACCACGGGTTCTTGCATATTTAGTTTTTGTTTTATTCTTGTTTCTTTTTTTCTTTGGCAAAGGCTTGGGGAGGGGGAGGGGAGCACTTGTACAATTGAACTGCCCGTTCTTACACACAAGCACATGTGCTTAAGTGAGACAGATTTACAAAGTGTATTGTGGACGGAAACTGAAATACACTATTCCGTTCCACCCTAATTCATTCTGTTTCCTCATACGGGATCCGCCGATTCTGGTAAATTTATACTTTGTGTGTGAGCTGCTGGCTGTCTGAGGAAGAAAGCTGAGACATTTCAAAAAAAAAAAAAAAAGGAAAAAGAAAAAAATTAGTTTTCCGCCACGAGAAAGATATGAGTCAACTACGTCAATCTTTTCGTCCCAAGCTTCTAGCCACCTCTTGTGTGTGGTTATTTTGAACTCCTTTGATACTACGCCATTTGTGTTGATTCGCGGTTCTACTATGGTGTCAGTGACATGTGTAACCACTAAACAAAAACAAAAAAAACTGGTCCATTGTTGATAGACGGTAGACCTCTTCCTCGCCACAGCGAGAAAAAGTTCTTGGAGTTCGTGTTCAAACCTTTTCGTGGTGAATATTGCGGGACGTATATGCATACGATCGACAGGTGAGAAATAACTTATTTACGGACTTTGTTGGTCATGGAGGACGCAAGTATAGTGCTGCGGACGGTTTCTTTAATCTCTTGATAGAATTGAATCTCGTTCTTTGTCGTTATTCGTGTGCAAGTGCGTCAACACTTGTAAATATGTGTGATAACATTCAAGTTTTTGCTGGAAAGTGAATAACAATCTTATGTGCTATTATTGAAAGTGCGTTGTTTGTGCTTATGTGTATAGTTATACTAATGCCATTGGTATTGAGTTAACCGCGTTCATACTATAATCCTTGTAGTATTATAGGGGCTGCAGGGAATAAAGGTCCCTTAGCTAAAGGTACCTTTACGGTCGTGTGAATGGGGTATAACTAGTGGGACCGAAGTGGAGACTCGCACGCAACGCCACTGACCAAGAAACTCCTTTGTTGCGGTGTCATTTCAAGGATAAACGCGAGCGTTTTCTTTCAATCTCCCCTTCGCAAAAACTTGATGACGTAGCTGGGGTATAGCAGTATCCCCTGGAGACGAAATTTTAATGCGGCTCATAAATTGGGCCCAAGAATTACGTGACCACTCGATTTAGGTTTGGGATAATCGATAGCTCGAGAAGCATTCGAGTAGTGGCCCCTAACCGAACCATAACAATGTCTGGAACTCAACGCGTGTCCTGTGCCTTGGCAAGCCCAACGCGGGGCTATGATCAACAGTGGCGGCATATAATCAGCTCCAGATCACGTGGCCGCGTGTTCTGGCTGTGGCTTGAGGGGGTGAACCTGCTCGTTTTTCCTTAATTTTGTTGCTACTTTGGTTACGTTTGGTGAAAAAGGAACGCGTGTTTCATATGTCGTTAACGTGAGGGATTCTTTCTAAGCGGTATTTGCGCAAAGTACAGAATTTGTTGCATTTCTCCTTGGAGGTATATTATTTAGTAAAAATAGATTACTTATTGTTCTAAGGCAGCTGGAGCCCAAAGGGAGAAGTGGATAAGTTGATTGTGAATACGTTTAGTGATTGTGATTGTAAATTTTGATTGTGAATACGTTTAGAACTACTGCCAAACAAAAAAGATAATATATTGCCGCGCGCGCAGCTGGCCAAGTAGGCAGCGCGCGCGTGGCCTAACGGTTATCGCGCTTGCTTTCCAAGCTGAAAGCCAGGGTTCGATTCCTGGCCGCGGAGGCACTTTTTTTGTTGACTCTGTAAAGTAATGTTCTGGTAAATTCGAGAACCGTGTTGCTTGTTCGAGGTCGGAATGTTCTACACGCCGAACCTTCCACGCCGATTATTCCAGAAGTCCACACGTGTACATAAGGGGCTCCGCGTGGGGATCTGCAGTCAGTCTCGCCCCAGCGCTCGATTCTGCGGTTTCGCCGACTTCGACGCCCGCGACGCTTTGTTATTATCTTCTGTACTCTTTTATTTTTGGCACAAGTTCGCCACATTAAACGTTTATTTCTTCCAGTTCATCTATTGTTTTTGGTCACCACCCGTGACAATATTGTCGCGAATAAAAACATAAGCTTGATTAATTAAACTTAAAATGAACGTTAAATGTGACGCACTTATGACGTAAAACACAAGGTAACAAAGACCGGACCTAATTTAACAGTGACGGAACGACGACTCCCTCAAGCTACCTCAAGCGCGTGCGTATTTAGAAGTTCCCGAGCTCAAACAAACAAGATTCTCAAATCTCCTGACCCATTCCAGTCGCGCAAAGGAAAGAAAGGTAAAAAGAACGAGCGCTGGCGGGGATCAACCTCAGTCAGCGAAGTGGAAGTTGAGCACGCTGCTGACTCAGCTATTCGCATGCAGGAATATTTTATATTGAATATTTCTAAGTATTTCTGTATGAAATATGCATTCCTACAGCAATAATTGCGTGACTCAATGTTTTCGACTTAAAACAATCACATTTTTCTATAGATATCTGATACGGAAAGCTCGTGCCATTTTGTACCGAATATCGAGCAGTGTATTTTTTTGACCGAGTAATATGTTTTCCAGCCCTGTTGCTATGTGCAGCTTTCATGTTAGATAATAAGACACGCTTATGTGACTAAATGCGCGCCGTTACGTCGATCGATCTACGCTCGTTGCCTTCGCTTCGACGCGCGGCCCCTATGGCCTTCCTTTGCGACGTCACGAGAAGAGCGCCACGGCCTTTGCTTCTAGGAGGAGTTCGTTAAAGTCGAAAGAGGTGGGAGGAACTTCCCTTTTACTTTTAAGCTCTCACCGATTATAGGCCGCCATATTCCGGCAGATTTTTTTTTGTAGATATGCGTATTCCTAAAGCACTCGAAGTGACACTCTTTTTTTAGAGGGGTGTACAAACACTGGTTTGATTTGAATAGCACTGCTCGTTGGTTACATGTGCAATGTAAGGAAAAGCTATGGCAACCGGTTTTCTTAACCATGCTAAAGCTACGATGAAACTGCGTTGTTCGACTCGAACCCCTATTCGCGCACCTCTGCATTTTCCCCCGCAAATCTTGCTTCTATCCTGCAAGTTGGTATTCGATTACATTACAAACAACTTTCGCATAAAGAAAAAGAAAATGTATTTTCACACGAGACATATTTCGCAGCATGAAACAACCTGCACAACGTCCCATCGTATGATCGCACAGATATTCGCGACTCCAGCAAAACGGACGCCACCAAGCGGGAAAACCGGGAACCAGCCGGTCCAGGTCGCTCCGCGCCCCTCCGCGTCTCTGGTGGCTTTCGCGGGCACGTGCTGTCGGCGCGGTGGCGAACAATGTAATTTGACGAGGGTCCGAAAGTTTGCATGAGGGTTCATTAGTGTGGTGAAGCCTCAGTAGATTGTTTCCTTCCATCGCGTGTTTGAAAGCCCGTTTACTCCGCAACAGACGGTCGCGTGCTTTCGATTTCCTGGATGGGGAGGATTCACGGAAAACCGTTTAGATTTCCTGTCTGTCTCGAGTCACATTCAAAGTAACGACTACTTGGTGACTGATAAGTGGTTTCTTTATAAGGATGTAGAACAGTGGACTGAGGACGACAGACGAGGTGTTTCACTGGAGGGAACACCAACGTTGCAGTCAAGTGAATGGGAAGGTTCGACAGCTGCTTTTTTTGAGTTTGGTTGTGTTTGATTAGCCTCAAGTTTGTGCCACCCACGCCGGTCGGTGCGTTGGCTATTCATCTTGGCTGCTTTTCGCCGAAAAAGCCTCTGAACCACACGGAAGGAGTTGGGCTGATTTCGCAATTACTTGATTCAGGAAAACCTGCTCGCTGCATATGATTAATGAGGGAAATTGTCTGCTTTCAAAAGGTGGAGGACGCGTCTCGCAAAGTTAGAAGCAGTCACGGCATTATGATCTATCGCGCCTCCAATATTTATATTATACCCCCGTCGAAGCCATCAGCAATATATGTCTACATTGCTCAGGTTTACCGGCCACAGAAAATGCTCATTTTCTCCGTTCAGGATTCGAGGTCAAGTTCAATGCAGAGAGGTTCTGCGTGAATCTGCGATGAAGACTCTCTTCAGTTCGTCCGCATTCGTCTCCGTGCTACCGGCTAGAACCATTTGGCTGAGCTTAAGTAGTATCTCTCTGTCTGTCAAATATTATTCAGCAGTTCATCTAATAGCTAGTCAACTAAACTCTTATTTCAACCCGAAGAATATACTAATATCGCTTTAGTGGGACACAGTTCGTAATATAATACATAACCCGCTCGTCAAAATGAATTCTCGATTGCTACTAAAACCAGAATTGAAATAAGAGTATCAGCTGCGTTGTGGGGCGCCAGCGGGTTAAAGTGCTCCTTGGCTCAAGAAGCGCTCACTCAATTTTCGTAATTTTCCTGCAGCCTGTGTTGTTGACCGCACAAAAGCTCGATTTCGTGGACAGATAAGTCGCATGGTCGAGGCATGCGAGTTTGCTGAAAATTGCTCTCGGTAGAACAATTCTGTGGTCATCGCCGCTTTCCTTATATGATCAAAACTGGTTAAAGTCTATTACCGTCTCTCCGGAGCCCATAGTTTCGGATTCGAACGAAATCTCCAAAACGAAAGTTTGACATGAAAAGAGCAAAAAAACAACGAGAAACAGAACTATGCTTTGCAAGCTTATGTGCACCGGCTACACGTAACCATCTCAGTTCAGATACCTATAAAATTTGGCATTAAACTAAAGAACATCTGTTAAATTGAATGCGCCACTTGTTCAGGCAGCCCGGCCGAGCCGACGCGACCTGGACTCAGCCGCCATGTTTGTTTGGTGGTGGCGCCCCCTATAGGTCGCTGGAGTCGCGAATATGCATCGTCGACTTATGCGGATGATGATGATGTCTATACAAGAGGGTACACCCAACTGTTCCAAAAAAAAAAAAAAAAAAACTTATTCGGTGTGAAGTTGCCCAAAGTTCTGAATGCAATCTCGGCCCTAAGTCATATTACGCATATGGATAATGGCGGAGTTGGGAGAGGCAGTAACCGACATTATGTACACAACATATAAACACGACCTCGCTGCAAGCGAACCCAGTACACAGGACGGCTACGTAGACAAGCTTGGAGGAAGCAAACAAAATAGATAACTGGGAAAAAAAGAAGGCGCGCGTGTTCTTATGTTTCTCGCGTTTCGGCTTTGAATATCAAAGCACGATCGCTCGACCGAAATGAGTCGCTCAAACAACCCCCCCCCCAAAAAAAAAAAAAAAAATACATTACGAGTTTAGAAATATTTGACGCGCATAAAAAAAAGGATAAAAAAAACACACACAAAAAAACATCGCAAGACGACAAGTAGAGTCAAAGAGTTAAAGACTACACCATGAGCGGAATCTTCCGGGGCGTTTCACTGAAAGTAGTCAAAAAAACGAGTACGTCGGCAAAAAAAGGAATGACAACAAAACAAGAAACAAAGAAAAAAAAAAAAACGAAAAAGCAAAAACGAACGTTGTTCGTTTCGGCCCATAATCAAGAAGCCGCCCATCGCATAAATTGGACGGCAGCGCGGGTTCTCCGTCAGCGAGACATGCACGCGCCTCCGCGTGTCTTCGTTCTGCATTGTGCTCCGCCTCACAATCACGGTGGACCGCAACTGACGCTACGAGCCAACCGGAGCCAATCCATATCTCGGAGGGTGTCACGTGACCCACCGGTCGAGGCGGATCCAGTGACGAGCAGAGCGCCAAGTCACGTGGCCACCCACGCGTGAAGCGTTGGATCGGCTATAGACTTCCGCTTAGCATAAAATCCGACCGTAGCCAAGACTCCACAACCCAACGCAACCAAACAAGAAGCCTAAAAAAAAAGAAGTACACCGTTAGGGTCTTTGTCGCCTTAAATGTTTTTTTCCCCCCCGATATTCACGTGACACTCCCGCAATAATGGATTGGCTTGCTATGGGTCGAAGCGTCTTCTGCAGTCCATCGCAAGCGGGACCAAAACATACACCTGTCCCTAACTCCCCTTCCGGTCCCGAACGATCCCCCTTTTTATCCTCTCTCCCCTCCCCCTCCCCCTCCTTTTTTCCCCTTCTTTCCCTTGTTTCCCGGCTGTCCTCTCGTGACCCATTTTTTGAGGAGGAGACTGGGTCAAGGACTGGGAGGCTGCCGCATTCCGGGTCACGGTGGCTGCAGCTCTCCCCTTCCTCGCCCGCCCGGCCAATCAACTCGCGCGGCGTATCGGTGCCGAAAAGGAGTTCGTTAAATTTAGACGGAAGCGGGCCTGCAGCTCGCTCGGATGGCGGTGTCGTTAATGGTTTATTGATGCAGCAACAGCGCGACCTCCATTGTTTTGTGGTCGACTTTCATCGAGGAGAGTGTTCGTTTTTGGTGGGTTTGGTTTAATATGTCCTTTTTTTTCTTAATAATTTATTGCGGAGAAGGACTATGACGGGAAATTATTTTTGAATGAACTTCGCTCGAGAGAAAGAAAGAAAGAGAGAGGGGGTAGCATATAAGGGTGATTGCAATTAAGATGAGACTGTGGTGTGATAAATATGAAAACAAAACTTTTAAAAAGTTCAAGGAACGGAAGCGGCCGGGAGATAAGCAGTATTGCATGCCGACTATTTTTTTAATTTTTACTATTGTTCTCGTTATGTTTTGCCCTTTTTCTGACACCTGTACCTAGAATAACTCTACCTTTATTAACAAATAAACACAAAACGAGAATGCAAGCTGAGCAATGCTTAAATTTGTGCAGGCTAGTTAGTGTATATTGAACATGAAAGCATGAGAAGAGATGCAGAAAAAAAAAGGGGGGGGGGGGCCTTGAAACGCTGTCCGCCTTCATTTTTTTCCGCAACTCTCACTACTTCAGCTCTTTAACATTTGAGTCTCATGGCATACCATTAGAAGTAAGCGAGCTGGTGAAGGTTAAATGTGATGACTTTACCCAAATCTTGGCTTTTTTTATAATAAAGGACGGCAGAAACGGCAAAAAACTCAAACATAGTTGAATATGAATTGACTACGTTACACTCAACAAACGACATAAAATCATATATTTTTAGACGTTTTCATAAAGCAGTGCTTTTACTTCGATTTAAGCCTTTCTACATTTTCCCGGACCACATTATCAGGTATTACACTAAAATTAAGTACCAATAGCTGGCCTGCACACTCACCCTTTTTATTAAATAGAGACAGGAGCAAACTATTTCGACGACTACACCTCCGCCTACAACACTCTGCAAAGGAAAATATGTTCCCGAACATTACAGTTCTTTCTATTTTACGCAACCTCTAACGCATGCAAAGAGAGCGACCACAAAGAATCAACCAACTAACTTAGTAGGTTGCTTCCTTTTATTTTCTCCCACTGTTTGGCAACGTTAGAGGTTGTGTACAATAGAAATGGTATGGTTCGGAAACGTATTTACCTTTTCGGAGTGTTTATAGAAGCAAATATTTACGGGACATACATCTAACTCCGCGAAAATCCAATAGACTTGGAACCGACCGTGTTCGCGTAGTTGGAACTGCTTATAGGAGGTATTCACTGGACGCCATATTTGAGGTAACTGCTCACAGCGCATCCCCGGGAAGAGTTTCCCGTCAGCAGTCGGGCAACCGCTCGAGAAGAGGGGAAGGTGAAATTTTCTTATTACCGGGACTCTCCTTTGAAGGACCCAGGATTCCCCAGACGTCGCTATTCTCCCTCTGAAGATTATAGAAGATTAACTTTCCACTCAAAACTCTTACGAAAGCATCGTTCCCCTCTCTCTCTTCCCCGGTGGTAAGAAAGCAGCAGCGAGCTTAGCTATGACCGCCAGTGAATACTCCCTAGGGTTTCCCCTTTGAGCGGAGACGGATGGTTGGCGCCATCTGTCGGCGTGGACAGCCTCCGAGACAGCGGAGACTGCCGTCTCTGCTGCCTCGGCGGATACGGTTTCTCGGAGTCACGGTATGTCGACGGCAGCCCTCTCCCTCGCTTCAGCACGGAAAAGCGACAGCGGGGAGAGCGGGATGCGCATGCGCTCTCGGCCGCACCGCTAGGATAGGATTTGGCGCTGTAAGCGCGCTGTCTATCGCATATGAGCGGCGGGAAATGCATGCCCTATACTTCGTTTGACCTTAAGTCCAGATACAGCCGACGCTACGAGCTGATGAGACCAATCAGAAGGCACCAAAAGCGCGCCGTCACGGTGTATCGTCATGTTTTTGTACGAGTTCTATCATCGCTGAACCAGTCATAAGCAGAAAAGGCTTAGTGATCCGCGCTTTTTGCTGCTTGATTGGTACCATTACATCGAGGTTTCGGCTGCGTCTGGGCTTGAGCTGAAATGAAGTGTCGGAAAGTGTTTGGTGAAAATGTACTTGTGAAATGAATATCTTCATGTCACCGTTTCTGTCTTCTATTTCATGCCGCCTATTTAAGGGTATACATGTTAAAATCAGCTGTATTTGTAACTTCTCCACATTTATGTCGCCTCTTAGAAGGCCCCGGTGTGGGGACAAGTCACAAAGTTAAACTGTTTTTATTAGTGTTTGATTTTACTTCTTTGTTCCTTCATGTTTGCCACACTCGCATATTGCTTCGTGCTCGAAAACGGCTGAATTCACCGGGCAGAGGAGGCTAGGAAACTGACTCAATACTTTGACAAATCAGTGGCGTAGCGAGAAATGTTTCTAATAAACTAACTTCAATTTTAAGGGGTAAAAGAGGTTATTAATTTAATTAAAATTTAAAAAAAATACTTTAATATTTTTTTTAAATATTAATTTGTGTGTGTGTGTGTGTGTGTGTGTGTGTGTGTGTAGAAGTTAGGAAACACTGTTTAGAATTCGTACTTGGAATTTCGCTAAACATTCGAAGGTTCGACGTAATCAGTCGAACTTCAGGTTTGACAAAACTTCGCGCCATCCCGCTACCTGAAACCCCGAAAAATCCTCGGGAACACAGCATTTCCTTTCTGATACTCATTCCCCTCAATCGACGCGGCACGTGCCGTGGAACATTCCATCTCCGGCCCAGAGCAAAAAAGAAAGAGCACCCATTAAGTGAGTTCGCGACGTCCCTTTTCGGGACTACATTATGCGACTGTAAATTAGACCAACTGCATCGCTGGTGAAACCTTATCTAACGCTCTCGCTCGTCGACAACATCTTTTATTTTTTTTCTTCTTTTTCCTGCCAGTTTGCTGGAAGTTAACTGAGTGGGGGTTTAACACCGGTCGATCTCGGGGGATCAGGATGGGTGAGCGTTCGCGCGCTTTCGGGAACTCGCGCACTTTTTGGCTCTTTTTGCTTCGGGATATCGCGCGCTTTTTTTGGCTGCGTCTCTGTTGCGGTGACCTAGTATTGCTAGTAAAGTGGGTCAGTGCCGAGCGGGTCGTTTCGAACAAGGCTGCCATCGAGGGCTATGTACTTTCCGACGAGGCTTTCGTAGACAGCGGCACAGACCGGCTCAACTTCTGGTTAGCGCAATGGAGTCCATCTTGCGCGTTAAGGCTCCGGTCCCACGGCGAACGTCTTGAGCGGCTATAAAACGATTTTATTTTGTTTTACGACGAGAGTTTTCAAAACTTCGTACCCAAAAGTAACTTTGGTAACATATTATTGGTTCTTTCGGGGATTCTATAGTGCAAGCTTTCTATATAGTAGCCATAGTTAGATACTTAGTTACATAACGAATGAGTTAATATCGGCCCCCATTTCTTATTTGTTTTCTTCTTATACTAAAGTTTCGAGGAAAATTATTTTACGCCACATGGCCAGTGTTTCAGTAAAAAAGGGGACGAAATCGTTTTGCGTAAATGAGAACACTCCAGCTGAAAACTAAGTAACTACAGATAGAAGCGAGCTGCAGAATCATGGACAGCACTAAAACATGAAGCCATAACAAAAACAAAAAGCAATGAGAAACTCGTCTATTTAATCTATTTATTATTCCCTAATTGCGAAGACATTAGTCCAGAAAGAGACCTCGCGAAGGGTTTTCCAGCGTTGACTAAAAAATAGAGAGCTAAAAACAAAATGCTCCTCGTTTATATTCTTAGTAGCGTTGACAATGATGTGCGTGCCATTCGTTTTATGATACATTTTTCTGTTTCCTATTTGCTATCGGCGTTTAGTTATGAATGGGAACTGTTGAGAAGGTGTCTAATTTTTGAAATACTACAATATAAAGATAACGTAGAAGCTACCATCTCCAGTAGAAGGCAAGTTAAAGACGCATCGTTGTCACAGTTGAACTTTTGTTTCAATGTAACTTGGTATCCTAACAAAGAGACAACGATCCGCATGGTCTTTGACCCTTTCGTAATTTAGCCGGTTGTTCTGCACGCAGGTATTGCGGGCGTCTGATATTTCTCCCCATAAGGAGCAGTACAAGACGCCTACTAAATTTAGCGAGAAAAATAAACGCTCCACGTGGTCAAGCCCCGTCGTGTGATATCGCATTCTTCTCGCTAAACGGGGTTATCTCTATGCTAAATACAGCGGGTAAGCACTTCGCGTCACATCACAGATTCACGTGATGTCCCAGGGTCACGTGAAACTGTGACTTCCCGCCAATTTTAACGAGGAGCCTTTCGTGCCGAATTTAGCAGTCAGCGACACTGTACACCGTACACCAAACTCACGCACAGGGACTGAGTCCGCAGCCTATCCTCGCAAACGACGACTGCCGCTGTAAAACAAACACGTCACCCAGCAACGCTGTAGGGCGGCGATCGGTGGCCGAGCAGTGTGTTAACAGCTCGGAGCGCCTGGAGCAAAAAGCTCGCGCTACGGAATCCAGATATCCTGACGTTCAATCCCCACCCCTCACCGTTTCGATCTGGATGAGCTTCGTTTAGACCGACGTGAGGTCGCGTATCATTACATAGTACACACGGCGTGACGCACCTTAAAAGCCTGGCTGGCGATGCGTACTGCACTGGCTAAATTTCTCCCTTGCGTCTGAAACGCCGGACGCTCACTGAGCCTGTTCAAGCGTACACTCAATTTACAACGCTCTCGGATAGTGACCGACAACACTGTCGGTCACACTGCGAACACATCATACAAACGATAGTCTGCATACACTGTCTCAGTCGTGCTTCTTTCTAGGCTAGGTGGCGCAAGCTACCGCCCGATATGAAGGCTACAACCATTCGTCCATCCATCCTTCCTAGAACGCGATACTGTCACATCGGTCATACAAAAACTGTTACCAAGTATGTTTCGGAGCATAGATGTGCGTGAAGAAACCATACTTCGAACATTCTTAAGGCATCTCCGCGGACAATTCTGCCATCATGTCTACATGATGTATACGCAGCGGGACTGCGGCGTCAGACACTGCGAGTGTCGGTAAAGCAGCCTGGCGCGCCTTCCACGAAACGGGTTCCCTTCGCGTCTCCGAGCGCGGCAATTTCCTTCGCTCACGCGGAACTTCGCCTCGTCGCTCCGGTGTACTGCGGCGAAGCACTTCCCTTCCCCAGACGTTTTTCTTTTCTTTCGGATGGACTTTCCGATCGAACTCCAGAGAATCGAGAAACAGGCTCGCCGCTCCCGTCAATTTGCATAGCCTTTTTCTTTTCTTCTTTTTTTTTCAGTCCCCGCTTGGGGCGTGTTTTATTTCTGTATGATCGTCACATTGGTCATACAAAGAATTGTTCGACGATCAATGGGATTCAACCACTGGAAATCTGTCAGCATTTCCATCGGATGCCTTCGCTTTTCGCAGCACGCATCCGTAATCTTGCCTCTGCGGCAGCAGCCAACCGACGCTTACCCATGCCCGGAGCCGCAACTGAGCTGGTCCGCCTTCCAAGGCGGCGCGGCGCCTGCTCGTCTCCGGCTCCGCGCCGGCTGTGCGACGCTCGAATCGGTCCCAAGCGCTGACGTCAGCACGCGTCACACTCTCTGTCTACCCCGCAACCGTGATCAGACATTGAATCTGTAAACGCGATACCCTCCTCACTACCCCACACTCCTCGTAATGTCATGCAGGGTGCTGACAAACAGACGTAAGGACTGACACCGGCGGGTTTTCGTGGAAACTAGCGTTCTAATGTTAACGCAATAGATATGTCTGCAGGCATGTTCGAAGTAGTGCCAGCAGTAGAAAGCGATTTTGATGATGACTAGTTACCCCGTTATCCGAATTAGTGGATTAGTTGAAAACTGAATAACCGGATATTTGAATAACCGAATACGCTTCCCAATTTTTCGGTTATTTAAATATTCGCATATTCGAATATTCGATTATTCAATATACAGTAATGTAATTGAGATTTTTCGGTCATAATACATATTTATTTTTGCAACTTTACTCCCCGAGGGTTTGCGTGGTGTGCCCGCACGCTTAGAAAATCAACGGGGATAAAAAGAAACAAATAAGTGTTGCACTTTGGAGAGGTTGCTCGTTCACAAGCCGTGTGTTCTAAAAATAAACTTCATATCCGGTGGAAAAAATAATTACCTTTTCGGCAGGTCATTTATGGCCAGCTTTCTGGGACACGCTGTTTTAGTTCCCGATTCTCACGACACGTGGCGTATCAACCTTGAGCAAGATAGAGTGTCTTGAGCAAGATAAACGGAGAATTCGAAGCGCGCGATCGCTATCTGAACCTACACTCCTGTGCATCTCTCTGGCCTCCATTCTTTTAATCGTTTGCGTCTGGCCAAATACTTTACTAGGGGGAATACATTAAACTCCGCTCATTTCCATTAGACAGAACGCCTACAGCGCCAAATCCGGCCCTGACAGAGGGGAGGTGAGCGCCGAGTCTTCTTTTTTTTTGGCAAATAAGCTATTATCATCATCAGTCGCAGACATTTCACGACTACGCGCGATGCTACGCCGGCGGTCGGCACGCCAGTGCAAGCCAGTGTCTCGAGGAGTGAAACAACGTCAAATGTGTTGCGTGGTGTTTTCGTTCGATACTTTTCCGAAACGACGCACACGATATGCCCCGAGTTTCAGCGAACGTTGGTTTACTTCATGTTTCTGAATTTGACTTTTAGAAGCAAAAAATCTCCCCCAATTATGTGTATTTTGCTGTTTTGCGTTCAAGAAACAATCTGTTATTTTCTGTATTGCGCATGTTATTTCAGCGATGTTTCGAAATTTGTATCCTCTAAACATGGAAAATCTATTTTCTTTCTTTTAAAGTGCTACTGGCTGTTGGTCAACAAAGCACTTTGTTTTTAGTCCTTAGTTTTTACTCTTTATTTATTTGGCTCTGGAGAGCCGCGGCACTGCGGAAAGGCAGCAGCCCGTTTCATGGAGGCCCGCGGTGCCGCGTCTAATGAACATGATAATCTGATGAGTATATACATGATATATGACGACGACGACATGAATTGTTGGTATTGGGGAGGATGGCAGTCCGATTCGCAGAAGTCCAGATTTCGTGGAGGTGGGTTGGGCGGGTCAGCAGCGAGCCATGGGGATCTGGCACGCCGTTCGATCGGTGCATGAAGGAGCCCCAGGAACATGATGGCGCTGTTGCTCACTGGGGTCCATTGGGGTCGAAGCATCAGGCTGCAGAGAGGTAGCCCAGTCAAAGTAGAAGGTGCCGCTTCCGAGGAACCAGGGCTCAGATTGGAGGCACCGCCGTCGCCCGGTGTGTGATCCTCAACGTTGTGTTCTTTATTTATACGCGTATATATGTATAAATAAAATAAGATAGATAAAAAGACACGCAATCGAACGGCTAGCGGCGCGCCGTTCTATTTATTTTTCTAGTTATTTCTAGTTATACACGCCTGAAAGAAGTTTGTTCAGTTTGTGTCTCTAACCGAGCTAAAACTTTACGTACACGGGAAAATTCAAAGCAAAATATATACAATGCAAGTGTTTCTGATCCTACATAACAATTGGTCATATTTGAAATCCAGGGCGCAAATTGTTATATTAAACATCTAATTATTATATAGTCATATTATAACCGCCACATTCTTAGTCAATATGTTGTCACAAACGCATTGTACCAATCCTCTTTTCGATAAGCCTATGTAAAGGTAGCTTGGCCGCAAGCTTCTTGGTGCACGGCGGAGTGCTAACTTTACAGAGGCAAAAAGCGGGCCAAATTTGAGTGCCTCGAGGAATAAAAAGTATTTTTCCTCCTCCCTTTACCAAAAAAGCATACAGTTTTCTTTTGCCGTGCTACCAGACAAGTTACCGCTTTTCGCTCGCATTAGCAGACAACGTACCATGTACTTTTTTTTTTTTTTTTATCCAAAAAACGCGAACATTCAATTTTACGAAAAAAAGAAAACGGCGAGAGAAAATCTCAAAAGTCAGAGAAGGGGGACACAGCCGGTGTTCTCTTCTCTGCTCCATGTCGTGTTTGAGCAGTGGTATTTCGCTATCATTTATAACAAACTCACATAAATTTCAACAGTGATTTAATTTTCGTCGGTACTTGCGCACCTAGCTTTCTTTTGTATAATTAGGGCGAGAATTTCACAAGCTATATTCGTAATACTCGATTTATGTACATTTTAAAATGTTGTATTTCTGATTTCGTGCGTATATGTACGATATTAGTAGGATACTAATAATTGAGGAAGCACAGACATGATATACTGGGTGATTTTCTACCAAAAATGAATATTCCGTTTCCTTGCTGAGCTGTTCAATAGCGCTCTCAATAACTTTTCGTTGCAACATCACCGTTTTCTCCGGGAACCAAAAAATATGTACTGGACACGCATTTATGTTTCATGTGTGCATTATTTATCTCAGAGCTCACGCACAAAAATAGATTTAGTTCCCGTTATCTATTTTTGTTTTAAGTAAACGGTACAAAGTAAATCGAAATAGCTTAAACACAAGATATATTTCTTTCTTGTTTTCTCTTACATGACTTCGAACGGCAGGGCAAAAACAGGAGCTTAGCTCTTCGGCCCGCTACCTGTATAAAAGCCGGGATTATTACCTGAGAGACCATTTTCTGATCGCTAAGTAAGTTATGCAACCTCTAATTTTCCTCGATGAAGTAGCCTCTTCCGTTTAAACTGCAATAATTCAGAAATCCGTGGCAAAAGCACTCCGTCTCCTCACCGATCGATTCCTTCCTGATCCTTTTTCAATACCTGTGCTAGTCTCGCCGTTGCCAGACTAGGATACGTTTGCGTGCACATATTCCCTTTACTGTTACGAAGAACAGGCAGAAATTTGCAGCAGGTGGCTTCGGATTTTTTCACTAAAAATCCCGAAAAGTATGAACCCTCAGCAACATCAACCGTCCGTAATACACTCGGTCCTCCTCTGCTGAAATTGGACATATTAGAGGCGGAAGAATGGCGGTTCCAAGAAACATTTTTCGAGAGGGGTTCAAGGGAACACGCAGGAAAATTTCAAGCAGTCAATTTTCAACATCTAGTCTCGAACACGATTTCACGCTGTAAGAAAAAAATGCCATCGCCACTGACACACCGAAATCACGGTGACAGTTTAGGCATGTTTATTGCTTTTATTTAACTGATGCTTGAGTCACAAAGGCATCACGAAAACGCCACGCTAAAACAAACGTAACTAAGTCTAACCGCCGAATTCAGAAAAAATTACTCAAACTACACTCAAACTGAAGGGCCCCTCCTTTTCCTCGAGGAAGTGGAGGGGCCCTTCAGTTTGAGTGTAGTTTGAGTGAGGTTTCTGAATTCGGCGTTAACAAAAGGCCAACCCACTTTGATTGGAAAGGACGTTCGCTTCAGGTAAAAAAACTTCAGAGAATTTTTTTTTTGTTTATTCTGAACTCTAATCGTCTACGAGCGTTCGGCAACAGGCCGAAAGCATCGTTTATTGATCAGATTCTGGACGGAAACGGTTTGCTGGAGCTCTCTGTTACATGTAAGGGCCCGGTCTGCACTTCCTAGGAGCTCGAGTCAGAGAGAAGCCGGTGTCGTGTCGATGTCGGTGGCGTGGGACGGGAAAAGTCTGATTGGATTGATAGGTTCATGACGTCAAAGCTACATGACCTCGCTCGGGAATTCGAAACAACCCTCAACGTTCACGTGCAACATGACGTCACGCGTGGAACGAAAGTGATTAGAACAAAACATGTAATGAGAATTAAAGGTCGATGCATGTCTCAAATGACTTCACCTAATAAAGCAATTAATTTGCTTTGAGGCGGCGGTCCCACAGCCCCAACCATAATACCGGTGGTAGCTATGCTAACGCTCCTGTTTGCGGTGCAAATGTCGCGTCTATGCGCGTGTTACATATTTCGTTCTTCTTGTAAATAAATCGCCAATTCATCATTACTCTTTTAGTGCAAAATATGGTACGCATGTTTCAAAACTTAACGCGCAATATAAAAAACAAAAAGTGTAAGTTTTGATATTTTCGAAGACATACCTCTATGCATTCCAATTTTCTGGGCTTGTAATGCATCCAAGACGCGTTCTTATTTTTTTTATTGAATAAATGAATGACTCGTCTAGTTTCGTGTATATGTAATTTTCTTGCTTAGCACACTCACAATTTTTAATATTTATTTAAAAAGTCTTTTTTATGCAATTTTGAAGTCTCGTAACTCAGTTTCACATCATAACGCAACAACGACATTTAAGGGCATGCTCCTGGTAAATATAGGAATTCAGCATACAAAATATTAGAAGTGCAATGCCACCCGTTTTCTTCTAAACACAACTTGATTGGAATAAAATTCCAAAGAATTTCCTTCGCGCGTTCTTGGTTTTCTCAGACAGCGTTCTCGCATTTTATTTTTTTTTTTATTTTATGCTAGAGAAACTGAGCTGGTTCACTGTAAGCTTGATTTCTTTCTAATCATATTCAGATTTGTTTAAAATAATTTCACATCATGGTACTATGTTGAAGCTCTACTCCGAAAGCAAGAAACCGGTAAAGAAGAAGACAGCTATTTAAACAACGATTCTTTACTTAGAGCTCTTATGGTTTTAATTAAAATCACTTTCTATAATTGTAATTTTTTAAAAGCATACTAATCCTCCTAAATAATAAAAATAACCTATGTTGTAGAAGACGACGCGCACTTCCGCCATCTTTTTAAAGGTGGCTGAAATTCGAAGTTGAGAAGTTCAGGCAAAGTGGCGCTAATTCTGTCCTTGACGCAGAGGATTCTTTTCTCAAATATTTCCTCGCGCTACTTCCTCGCGCTTGCAATAAGTCAATTAATCTTGCAAGAAAAAAAAAAAGAAAAGAGAAGCGCGTCACAAGGGTCACAAGCAAATTCTCGAAATCACCTAGTGCCTATAAATAATACAATGCTATTCAATGCTGCCCGCCATGTTCCGACACCACGGAAGGTGCAAATATGGAACTCCATATGATGGTGACGACGAAGGGGAATTTCTTTCCCTTCACTCCAAGATTTTAACAAACATTTTATTTTAAGGTTCCAGCTTTCTAACCGCGCTGGTTCTCTTTTGTTCGCCATCGTGCAGGGATTTGAGATTTTCAGTTTGAACGCTAGTGTACTCCCGGAAAAAAATTGTTGTGTTGATGTTTATACAGCCGGAAGTCAGTCTGCCTGGGGTCTTTAACGTGCACCACGCAGTAGTGATACACGACCGCACGCCGGTACGATGCTCATCCAGATCGAAACGGGCAGAGGCAGGGATTGAACCCAGGATCCTGGGTTTTCAGCGCTAGCTACTCTACTCGTAGACAACTTACGGAGAGTGTTATGTGCAAACCGCAGTGACTGGTTCCCATGGTAAGGCAACAAACGGCCGGTCATCGTGGCTCAAATCTGGCGTTAAGCAAAAGGGTCTAATAACCCCCCCCCCCCCCTTTTCTATGAAGTGCTCTATCAAAATCGATGCACATGTGCGAAACCCTCACTAGGTCGTCTTTCTTTCGATTAATTTTTATTTCATTTATTAAAATAAGTACAATGTCAGATGATCAACTTTCATGATGTCGGTTTAATAAAGAGTTGTAGAATAGAGTAACGACCCTGGCGTCAGTACTGTGTACAACGCACGCTAGCTGTCGACGTAACGTTACGGAGCGCGTTGAACGCGCACTTTTAGTACAGCGGGAGGCAAACGCATACGTAACTATACGTAACGAATTGCAGCGCCATCTAGATGTGTTCCTGAGAACTGCTTCAAACAATCCAAGGCGGGTATTCGGTCGAGCCAATTTAACACCGCGAATTTCGCTACGAAGTGTGTGAATCTCTTTCCAGTTGCCTGTTGTTAACGTGTTTTGTCTTTTTTTTTTTTAGGGCTGTGCGACCAGCAGCTTGATCTATGGTTCGCTCCAGTGTGTTGTGGGATCCCTACTATCTTATGTTGGCCTCGTCATTTGCTTGGAAGTATGCAAGCAATAGGTCGTACCGCTCGCGTACCGACCGCACGGTAAACACTTTTTTGGGTTCGACGGCGTTGCCAACGTTCTTGGCTACCGACACCCATTTTTGTGGGCGCTCGAAAGGGTTCGTCGCGTTGATTTCTTTGAGGAGGTTGTGTGTCGCCTGTCAGTACCGCCCGATCAGGCCGAGTTCCACTCGCTCCGAGGAAGTCACACGGGGAAGCGCTACCATTGGGAAAAGGCTTTATCTGTACTTAAGTTCAGAGTCCGATGAAGAGGAGGGCCAAGTCTGTCTTGTGGTCCGGGTCTTTAGTTGGAGGCCTTGCTCGGCACCGGCTCTTTCGTCTGTCTCCAGCTCTGAACTCCGCGTGTCTTCGCCCGCCACGAGCCTCGCCCTTTTTAGGGGCGAAGCTTTTTAGGGTCTAGTCTTGTCCGTCCGGCGCCTGTGCTCACATCGATCTTGCTGGTGCTCGTGCTCGTGATCGTGCTCGTGAGCACGTGCTCACGTGCTCGTGTAGAGCAAAAAAAAAAAAAAAAAAACGAGATCTAAAAAAAAGATGAAAAAAAAAGAAATAAAAAAGAAATGTCTGCGCAGTCGACAGGATTCAAACCTGTGCGGGTAGACCCCAATGGATTCCTAGTCCGTCGCCTTAAAGGGATGCTGAATGTGGCGGGAGATGGAAAACACGACGCTGAATGGCTAATGGCGATGATGATGATGTTGGCTTTCAACTGAAGCGCCATTTTATGGTCAACACCCAAACTATTTTCGCGAGTCTAAACGTCATCGTTGTTGCACGTGAAGCAGTACGTGTGAACGAGCACATTTCGCGAAACTTGAGTGTCGTGAAACTGTTGCGCGCCTAAAAGATGCATCGTGTGAACAGACCATAACAAGCTGGCCCAGGATCACAACTCGTGAAGTTTTCTCGCGCTTCTCTTTCCTTTTTCAGAGTCCCCGCAATGAGTGTTGCGAAATAAAATCAAGCGAGATGCTCAGTGCTGCCCTGCCATGTTCTTTCATGACCAAGCTAGAGAGCGGTTTTCTTGTGGCCTTCACTCTCGCCGAGGAGCAATGGGACTTCTTTAGCCGCGTAGGGGAGAGACCACACAACGATGCCCAACGTTGCCTGAGCCACCCTTAACAACTCTTCTCCGACCACTGCGATTAAAGATGTGTGCAATTATACTTGCTTGAAATAACTGTAGTGAGCCGATTGAAAGAAGTTTCGGCTTACAATTATTGAATGCTTGTCTATACAAACCGGTTTCTTAAGGAGACGAAGAGAAAGACGTGTTCTGCATAAGTCCCTGAAGGCAGCCGGCCTCACGACCTGTAGGTCTAATTACTCTAGAAACTTATCCAACTCAACCCCGGAGCAAAGAGGACAACACGGTGAGGAGGACGTACCTCTCAGAAGGAATTAGAGGGCAGTATGAGTGGTAAGGTTACAGCGACCCCTCCAAGCTGCCGCCGCAGGGAGCAACTACTCACGGTGCAAAGGCCGTAAGAGATAGCACCTGCTCACTCTAGCCCGGCCATTGCTCTTCAAACTGCTGAACCAGGCAATATCCACTCACACAGGGGCGTCTGCTTATGTTTTCCTACGTTGCGTTATAACTAGGTCTGGGCACTTATTCTAATAAACTCCCGATGAATAAATTAATGATTTAATCGCGCTTAAATTTGTAACCAGTTAATTCGTTACAGTTTGACAACGGAAAAAGTAAAAAATCTAACGCTTTCACCACTCATACGTGTACGAGTACACCTGTATGGAGGTAAACGTTAGATGAAAATTTGACCTAAAGTAAACTGTAGGGTCGAGGTGTGTGACTCGAAAGAAGTGAAGGTTATATGTTCCCCCCAGCCAATTCAACGCCATGTGATTGTCCGTTTAGCGCAGCTGAGGATAGATCTGTTACTAAATTACCCAACCACGAAAGAGAATTTGTGAGTGTGGCTGTCTTTCGACTGTTCTCAAATACACATTAAAGCTGATTTAAAATCTATATAATGGACCTTTTCCACATACCGACGGCACCAGGCGGTGGCTGCACGAACTAAAAATCAAGGAAGAGACCTACCTGCGCTACCAATCGATAATGGGAGCTACGCTACCAGTTGCTTCGCTCTCTGAGCTGCGTCGCGTGCCCAACATGCCCAACGCGACTTTAAAGAGGGAAATCCGTAGCGTCCACCCAAACGTCGTGTTTTTCTTTCCGTCCACTTTCTTTTTTTATGGAGGGGGATCGGTGGCCGAGTGGGCTGAAGCGCACACCCAGCTCGCCGCGCGTGGAGCGAAAGCTCGCGCTGCAGAACCCAGGGATCCTGGGTTCGAGCCCCACCCCTGCCCGTTTCGATCTGGATGAGCATCGTACCGGCGTGCGGTCGTGTATCACTACTGCGTGAGCACGTTAAAGACCCCAGGTTAGCAGTCGTACTGCACTGGCAAAATTGCTCATCTACAGTGTAAACCAGTGTCGCCTCATCCTGGCAGACCAACCTTACACTGTATAAACACTAAACGTCCAATTTGACTTTTTTTGATTTTGATGGAACACAATTATATATATGCTGCAATTACGTGTTCTACTCGTCGATCTACAGCCTCATTCCGAATTTCCTCGATTGTTCCTGCCGACTTCCACCGCTTAGCATCGGGCGCTCGCGCGTGCGCAGAACGCTTCTGGGAAAAGGTCCATTGTACATTTTGCCGTTTATCACAAATTTAACAAAGGTAAACAAAAAGTTTCATTTCAACTTATTTAAAACTATAATGGATGGAAACGTTCGAAAATTGTTATATTAACCAAACATCAGGGAGAACGCAGGGGTTGGTGTTCCACGCGCCGCACGTGCTAACTTTTCTAAAGCAAATATCTAAAACAAATGGCATCTTGCACGCGCGTTCGTCAGAACTTTATTTGGGTTATTTACTTCGATGGGACGCCACAAATGTCCCGTAGACTTTGAACTTTGCACTTGTTCTCGCGCAAACGAATCCATAAATGAAGCCACGCGTCCGCGCCAGTAACGTAGTATTCGCGACTTTCACGACCTAAAGGGGGCGCACTGGTGCCTATCAAAATGGCTGTCATCTGGATGATCGTCGTAGAACAGCAAGTACGAGGCTGGATCAGCAAGGCGAGAGTAATTCTAGTTTTTGCTGTATTCCAGCAATATTAGAGCCCTAATTTATTTTTTCACGTCTAGAATGTGTTGGCAAGCAGATTTTTTGTGAAGCTGATCATCCAGGAGCTAGGGAGCGCGATTCTCACACCGCGGTACCACCATCGCTGAAAGTTGCGAATACACCTTTCCATAAAAGCGTACGAGGGCGCGTTCATTGCTGTGTTGGTGCCATTTGCTTCCAAGGGCCTCTCGAGACACAGGTCTGGTCTGGTGCACTGGCGTATTTGACGCTACTTGCGGGACAAACGCAAACATATCGAGGGGCTTCGTGTCTCTGGCCACCACGCAAGACACGTGCCACGGGAGGGTGCTCCGCCGCCAATCGCTTCCAAGGAAGGGCCGCTCACTTCAGTGCTGCGCCACCATTTGCTTCCAAGGGTCGCTCGAGAGACGGGCCTCGTGCTCTGGCGTGTTTTACGTTACTTGGAAAACAAACGTAAACACACCCAGGGGCTTTAGGCGGATGTAAATCTCTTTGATAAAGGCGTCTTTATTTTTTTTTTTGTTCAAGTACCGCCAACCATTGTGGTGGAAACACGCCAGACACGTACCACGAGCGGCCATTCGCTCGAAAGAGCCGCTCAATTCAGCGCTGCGTCGCCATTTGCTTCCAAGGGCCGCACGAGACACGGGCCTTGCGCACTGGCGCATTTGACGCTACTTGCAAGACAAACGTAAACAGATTGAGGGGCTTTAGTAGTGTGAACATAGCATTAGCTAGAATAAACGGATGTCCACCTGCTTTGATCATGATCACGATCATAAGCAGTTCATGGGAGCGGCTTCCACGAGGAGCTGGCACGAGAGGCACTACGGCGCCTCGTCACTTCGTCACTAAAGTGCGTCCGAATTCGACACGCTCCCATGTTTCTGTTTTCTTTCTTGTGCGTTTCCGAACCACCCGCCTTGAGGCCGTCATTTGAATGGTAACTTTCGCACACCAAGCGCTTAAATTCTTTCGAATATTCACTTATACCGTTGTTTTCAATGGCGTTCATCAAGTTTATTAGTCAAACCACACGTTTATTTGCAATAAATAAAAGAGTGTCATTCTTTGGAAGCCGCAGGTTCGTTATCCGCATATACCTTCTGGAAGGAGTGGCTGGGTAACGTCAATAATTTACCCTGCCGTTTTTTTGTTTTGTTTTTTCTTTTAATGCAAAAGCATTCATTGTTTTATGGAGCCATCCCGCGTTATCAGCTTTTGAAGTGGCGCCAAACGGCACCTAAATTTCCCTGTTATATGGAGCGAAGCCTGTATTCTCTATCAGCGGATCGATGGATGCATTCCTATAGACTGGCGTGCGCCATAGTTTCAAAGAACGCCACCCCACAGAGAAGCCTTCTCCATAACTCAGCGGCCCGGCCGCCGGTAAGAGGGAGAGGGTGGCCGAGCTCTGCAGAGCAGCCGGCCGCTTGAGTTCCCCCTGGTTCCCGCTCCCATTGCATAGCTTTTGTGAATGGCCCAAAGATTCCGAATGAGATTCTGCTCGCTATTTGCGATTGCGAGGTCCCTCGTGCTGCAAAATAATTGTAGACGGAAACTGCGCGGTGCTCAGTGTCGAAACTGATCCCTTCAAGCGGAAGCGGATCATGTAAATAAGACATAACAAGTCGGCGTTTTCTACCACTTACTATGTTCAGTACTACCTTGAATTTACTGTTTACACTAAGTGAATTCAGCCTTAACATCCGTTAAGTTTATAAGTCTTTAGAGGCTTGTGACTATTTTATTTCGCAAATATCATGAAGACGGCGTGCAAATACCTTGATGTAGTGTACGGTCCGTTGTCGTTTGAAAAGAGAGGACGGTCTGCGATGTTTTTTCATTTGAACGTGAACGTGCAGACGGCTATAGGAACGTGAAGACACGCTGAATTTTGGATAATTCGGACCGCTTGGCGGTTCTCCCGTGTACATGGTGTAAAAATAAAAATAAATATTACGACAACAAATGTGTGTGAGTTAATAATAATCATAAAAATAATCGCTATTTCAAGACATACATGTGTCTGAGGGGCTGTAGCAAAAGAATACAAAAAAGGAAATTCGGCACAGACACTTAAGATTGCTTACGTATGGGAATGCGAAAGGCATTGTAGTCCCTTCGGCGAAAAGTTTTCGATTTATTTTAGCGACATGCGTTATTTTTGCTTATTCGGTGTGTGACGCGCGGGAGACAGCGCATTCATTTTATACACTCATGACGTGGAGCCCCCTTCTCCCCATTGACTGCGATGTCACGTGCCCAATGACGCACGCACTTGGCCACACCTTTAGTCAGCCAGGTGGTTGCTACGTGACGCGTGCAATGACGCACGCACTTGGCACACCTTAAGGCCCGTTCACACGATGCATTTTTCTCGAGGATCTAGTATCGCGAAATGGTTGCGCCGTCTGGACGAGTCCGAAAGGATGCGCGCATCTAAAAAAAGTTGCGCGCGCACCTCGCATCTGGAGCGAGCTTTTGCTGAAACTTTGCCGAGACCTGTCAATCACTCTGAAGGCGCCGCCAATGGCCGCTCAGAAACGCTCTCACGTGGCCTTTGAGGGGGGAGCGAGCTGTTTGAGAAGACCACGTCACTGCCGGTGTTGTAGCGGAGCCAAATTCGAAAAAAAAAAAAAAAAAGCCGAAACCACGAACGATGGATACTGCCGGCGCTTCCGCAAGCACGTCAAGCACCACTGAAGGAAAAGTGAGTATCATATTGGAAAAAAATCCAGCGATGGACGAAGACATTTAGCGGGAGTTGGCGAGATTAGAATAGTGCTCATAGCGTTGTTGTCGCGATGATACCGCTGGATAAGAGACCATCGAGTAAACTGAAACCAAGTTTGCTTTGTTTACAAGCGAACGTGAAACCATGTGCACTCTCTGAAACAGTTGGCACAGTAAACTCGGGGCAGACATGGGCGCCGAGAAGTAAACAGATTGGGCACGTAGCGTTTAATTCTATGAATACCATGTGCATTGATAGGAGATTTGGCAATGAATTGGCTGCGTACGGGCTCAGCGCCGGCACATATCCTGCACGTACAGGTTGCCGCCTCAATCGGCTTAGCGCACACGCGAGATCGCTCCAAGTAGTGCAGTATGTGAGAGAAAAAAATTAAAGCGGGTCCAAGGACTCCGAGCCGTCACCTGAGGCACCACCACCTCCATCATCGTCGACGGAGGGTGGGACTAGGGAGCCTTCATGTGCGCTTTGCTAGGGTGATGCCATCCTTTGTAATACCACTCGCCGACAAACCAGTAGCCATTTTGTTCCTCGGCGATAATCCGTGGGGCTTATAACCCTTTCGGAAACAAGCACCTTATCTCAGAAGTTCGGAGCAGCGTTGTGGAACCCACGGAGGGAGGATTAGCATTTTCCCCCTCGGATGGGATTACCGATGGACACAAAAGCCACTTCCCGGCGCACGGGGAAACAATGAGAGAAACAAAATGGCGGTGGAAGAGGGTGTGAAAAAGGGAAACAGGCAGTTGGCATCACTCTTTGCGAAGCGCACATGAAGGCACTCTAGGTGGGACAAGACAGGGGGTAATCCCATTCTCCCCCATTTCGCCCTAAAGCAAAACTGCTGGGCCGATTTGACTAAAGTTTATTCTCTCTCAATTGACTGCATAAGATGCGCAAAGCAGGTCCCGAGATAAATAGCGATCTGATTCGGAGCTCACTCAAAACGGTGCATCGATGTGTGTTGTTGTTGCACGTGAAGCGGTACGTGTGAACGAGCAGATTTCGCGAAACTTGAGTGTCGCGAAACTGTTGCGCGCCTAAAAGATGCATCGTGTGAACAGACCTTTAGTCAGCGAGGACAGTGGAGCCGCCGTGGAGTCGGGGAAGCGTGCCCGTCTCGCACCCCAAAGGCCCGGGTTCGATTTCCATCCAGACCGAAATGTACTAAAGTTTCTTTCCTAAGTCATTCAACTACTTTGCTTATAGGGACCTTCGTGAAAATTGTGACGCCAATCCGAGCATTTCTAACGTGGGGAGAAAGGAAGACGAAGTCGACCTATCCAAATCTTTCCACAGTGAGCTCCGACAAATCGCCCGATTTGCACAGTTTTTCCATCCAACAGGGGAATACCGACTTCATAATCGGAGAGAGGTTCACTCACGGCATCGATGGATACCTGATTTTTCGTGAGTTCATTATTTGTATTTTACTCCCACCTTTCGAATTATCACGCCATGGTGGTTGCCAAGCCTCGCGAGAAAACTTAGACCCGAATATGGAAGGTCTCACCGCTCCTGTCGACGGCGGCCACACACTGTCGGACACGCATCCCTCACCAATAACGGGCAAGCCACCCACCGTCTCCTCACATGCGCAAACCATTATGGCGCCAGACATTCACCGTCACGAGACAGCTACCGAAGAAGACAACTACACACTTGTTCAATACGGAAAGAAGGCCCGTACTACCCCCCTACGCTCAACGGAGCTTAAAACAGTCATAATCCGACCGCAAAGTGCCCATGAACCTTCTTCAATACAAACAACATCACATTGCGATCGCCGTAAGGCAAAACGCCCTCCTCACCCCACACGAAGCACAGGATCTGTTGGTGCACATCAAGCAACAAAACAATATAATAGTGATCAAGACCCCGAGCCCGATGGCGGCGGAGAAAATTGCGACCCTGTCTCAACTCCCACTTGGACAAACCGTATACACAGTCCAGGCGTATATCACCGCACCGGCCACCTCCTGCAAAGGTGTCATTCACGGAGTGGATCCCGGTACAACCTCTGAACACCTCATGCAGCACTTGGCCACTTTCGGACCCACCATACTTGCCGCCCGCATTATGGGCAAGACAGAAACAGCCATTATCACCTTTGAAGGAAGCACCGTACCCTGGAAAGTTCTTTATCACCGAGCTATATTCCGATGCTGGGCCCATCATCCGAAGGCACAGTTCTGCTCCCTATGCTTGATGTATGATCATCGCGCAGAAAACTGCCTCACCAGATCAACCACAATCAGATGTGCTGATTGCACAAAACAACTTAAGCAACAAGGAGAAGAACACCAATGCTTCCTTCTC
The DNA here is from genome assembly GCF_016920785.2 of Ixodes scapularis. Classification (NCBI taxonomy): domain Eukaryota; kingdom Metazoa; phylum Arthropoda; class Arachnida; order Ixodida; family Ixodidae; genus Ixodes; species Ixodes scapularis. Next base: position 130,537,450 of record NW_024609879.1, on the reverse strand, counting down.
TGCATCCACTGCGGAGGGGAGCATAGGACGAACGACCCCAATTGCCCAATCAAGAAGCAAAAGGATCAGAGACGGACAAAAGAATCCTATCTTCAACGTATCAGGCTGCGCAACAACACCATGATCCCGCAACATCAACAGCCTGCACGCGCAAGCGGAGCACACAACCAAGCACCCCGCCACATCAAGGCCCCAATTATGAGCACGCATTCCCAGCACTGGCACCACGAGGTCAGCCATCGCAGCCGTGGCAAGGGCAGCTACCACGACAGGACAAGCACATCACTTCCGCCACCATGAACAACGCAGCTCCACCACCACTGCCCGCATCGGCAGATGTGACAAACCGAAACCAAAGCACGACCGCCAGCAAGAACCAATTATCCTGCCTGGGCATAGGGAAAACCGCTCCACCCGGAAAGGCAGGTGAGCCAAGCAATCTAGCTCCACCCCAACAACCCGAAACCCCCAACTTCAACACCTCACCCGCACATCCTCCTCCCATTTACGCAGCCCTTCCATACCAACAGCACACAAAACAAGCCAATCCCCCCTGGTCAACACACACGATAGTATCGCGTCTGGACAAACCACATGCTATCGTAGCATGTTTTGACAAACTGGAACAGAAGCTAGACCACCTAACCAACAGTGTCGATAAACTCGCATCGACCTATGAACGCCACGAACTGCGACTAACCCTGCTAGAACAACGCGTAGACCGCATGCTCAAACGTCTTCTCCCCGACGAAGGCTGGAGCTCCGACACCATGGACTACACGCTCCAGTCACAAAAGAGACATATTCCCCAAGACCAAGAGGACACCGCGAGCACCCACTCAAAAAACGCAAGGGTAGATAGTTCATGCCTCAAATGAGTTCTGAGAACCTTCATGTTTGGCAGTGGAATTGCCGCGGAATCACCCACAAAAAAGCATTAATCACGCAATACCTCCTCAAATCAGAAATTCCTCCCCACGTCATACTTTTACAGGAAACGTACAAAGCGCAAAACCTCCCCAAATACAAAGCAACACACTCGGCACACAACGAGCATGACCAACCATTATTATCAACTTACGTGAAACGTGGCATTAGACAAGAAACAGCACCGGACAACATAAAAAATTCACCTTAATAACGACAATATATCCAGACAACTCACAACGCCCCATAAAGCTTTACAACGTCTACAATCCACCCAAATCTTAGCATGACCTGAAACTCATCTTTAAGCAGGCCAAAGACGATGAAGGGACACACGACATCTATATCATGGGAGACTTCAATGCACTCAACACTTCATGGGGATACAAGGCAAACACCAAAACGGGCAGGCTACTAAAAGAAAACATACATGGCTTTCAGTACACTGTCCTCAACACGCCGGGGGAACGACCCGCACGGGGACACGCGCGCAGGTTTCCACAACACCGGACCTCGCACTGCACAAAGGGCGATACGCCACTACGTGGGAGAACAGCCACGAGAACCTAACTAGCGATCACGACATACTACACATCACGATCCAAATCACGCTAAGAAAGCGCCGCACAAAGGTCGCCTTCACAGACTGGAACAAATTTCGCAAGCTGAGGCAGAGCACAACAGACAGCGAACACAACACCTTAAACACGTGGACCAAAAGCCTAATAGAAACTAAAGAACAAGCCACTAGCCCGCAAACAACTTCGGCGCCTGCAGAGAGGCCCACATCTCCTACGTCTTTGGAAAAAACGAAAAAGGCTTCTTAAAATCTTAGCTAAGCAACCACACAATGATCACCTCCGTAAACAAAAATAAAAAACATAAGCATAGAGGCGATTATTCACGCCCAGACGCTAGAAATGACAGAGTGGAATGACACTTGTGACAGAATTCAAAATACTCTACACAGCAAACAAACCTGGCACCTTCTGCGCGCCCTGCTCGGCAGGAAGAAAGACGTGATCCCCACCATAGAGAAACCCGTGAGCACAATAGGCATCAACAAAACCTTCGAGGAACTACAAAATCTCTACATTCCAACGACACACCAGTCACTTTACAAAAACCTACACGGGCCCCGCTAACAAATACACCCTGGCCGAGCTCAACGGTGCACTAACCCAAAACAATCGCAAGACCACGCCGGGCCCCGACGGCATCACTTACACCCTGCTGCGCAACCTTCCTGACAGAGACAAGGAGACAATTCTAGACCAAATCAACCAACATTGGAACGCAGGCACACTTCTGGACGAATGGAAAACATCACACATTACCATTATTCCGAAACCGAGAAAAACAGCCACACTCAGCAATCTCAGACCAATATCCTTAACATCTTGCGTGGGAAAAACTATGGAACGGCTTGTACTAAACAGATTAGAAGAACACCTGGAGGACACTAGACACTTCCCGCATCAACTCATAGAGTATCGTAAATACATATCCACACAGGACCTCTTTCTAATACTACAAAATACACTTCTAATATCCAAGACAGCACAGACACAAGCACTCCTCGCACTTGACGTGAAAAAAGCTTTTGATAACATTACTTATGATCACATACTCGAATCAGTCCTCGACACCGGCAGCGGCACCAACATGTACAACTACATACGCAGTTTCCTACAAGGCCGGATAGCGCACTTTAGAGCCGCAGGTGCACTCTCCTCACCCGTTGACGTAAACCGAGGCAAACCCAAGAGATCAATTATATCCCCCACTCTCTTTAATCTCTGCATGGCCACACTATCCAGGCAGCTGTCCACAATCTCAATCCTTCACCACACATTATACGCCGACGATATTACCCTTTGGTGCGAAACCGGATCTCCGGGAGAAGTCAAAACTAGCCTTCAAAAAGGCGTAAATACCATAGTAGCATACCTACACGAAGCTGGGCTACAACTATCGGCCGAAAAATCGGAATTACTCCTCATGAATCGAACACAGTACCAAAAGAACGCCAACGAACGAGTGCAAATTAGCATATCAGGCAAGCTCATACCGAAGGTGACATCCTGCAGAGTACTTGGATTCACCATACACCACAACAACAATGCTAACCCAAACACATTACAGTTTTAAAAAGACTGCCGAAATCTCACGCACTTAATCAGACGCATCATCAACAAAAAAAACGGACTCGGAGAAGAACAGGCGAAGCAACTCGTCACCGCACTCGTACAGAGCAAGCTCCTATACACTGAACCATACCTCAACCTCACGCAAACACAAACACGAAAACTTGAATTCGCACTCAACACCCTATACAAAGCGGCCCTGGGACTCCCTATATACACCTCAAACCAACGGCTTGTAGACACGGGCCTCTTTCACAGCCTTGCCGAACTGAGACAACAGCACAGAGATAAGCATGCAGATAGCGCGCCTCTCCCACACGGTGCAGGGACGCGACATCCTCCAAAGATCAGGAATCAGCCCTATCTGGCTTGCATCAATCAGCCAAGGCCTTCCCCTCCCCCGTAAAATCGCATTTCCCAACATACCCAAAAATATGACGCGACACCTCCATGAAGGGCGACGTCAAGCACAAGCTGCTAAACACCGCAGAGACGAAACATGTAAAACAATATACACGGACGCAACACGTTCACACACTGGACCATTCGCCTGCGCAATCTATACACCTGGACAGACAGCACCCATCATACACATAGAAGGGCCCTTTGACAACCCCCCCAAACATAACCACGCTGGAAATGTACGCGATTATATATGCCATACACGAAGCTTCTCTGTTCACTGAACACAATAACGCCAACATTAACCTCGACACCGACTCAGCCCAGGCACTTCGCAACATGCAACACAGGTTATTGGAGCCACATTTACATGATATGCTCATGGACGCCTACACCCGCAACAACAACATCAGAGTCACCCTGCGCTGGATACCTAGCCACACGGGTATTGAGGGAAATGAGTTGGCACATAAACTTGCCCGCGATATCAACTTCCGGGCTCCCTCAATCTCCTGGCCATACCCAACGTCAGCGGACGACACCGCAACTTACAAAAAGCAAAGTGCTGAACACTACAAAAAGATTAGGGAAAACCGTACCACCCTTCCCAAACCACACCCCTCACTCAGCACCGAACAAGCACACATTCTCCGCAAAGTACAAACCAACACTCTCCTCACCCCGCTAATGCTCTACAACTTCAGGTGGCAGGGGACAGCTCACTGTCCCAACTGCCCCGAGGTCAGGGCTGACACAGAGCACATACTCTACGCCTGTAACACTGCGCTCAACTCTCCCTACTTCCCGTACTCCTGAAATGCTTGGCTCCTGGAATGCTTGGCTGAGCTCGAACTCGGCGGACCTCCAATGGGCCCTGGCGGAGCAAGCGCTCCTTTTCACAAGGCCGTAGTTTTTGCCTTTTAATAAAGTTGTCCTCCTCTAGCGTGGTTCTACTCTTTGCGACGTAGGCCATTTTTGGTACCATCGCTCTGTCATGCCGCCGACGCCGCCGCCGAATTTTCGCGTAGTGGGGCAAGTAATCTTTTCGCATTAAGAAGTCTTCTGACCAGGCCATCAGCCCCTTTTTTACAGCATTCAACGGTGTGCAGGACATGTCACCATAAAAAGCGAGTAAAATAATCAAGTCGACACTAGCTAAGCATTGTATAGTAACAATAATTGATATCAACGTCATCAAAAGTTTCCAATAGAAATAATTCACATCGACGTCGTTGAGATCACATTCATCATCACACAATATATATATATATATATATATATATATATATATATATATATATATATATATATATATATATATATATATATATATATATATATATATATATATACAGTTTTTTTTTTTTTAAGCTTAACAGATTTGTTTAAAAAAAGCCATGAAAGCTACACTTATTCCGCTTGTGGAGGTGAGTTTTACGGCCAGGGGGACATATTATAGGGAGCTAATCGCAACGATCAGTCGCCTAACTAATTAAAATTTGTTAATTAACTTTTTAATTAATGAAAATAGACGTATGGTTCCAATTAGAAACTTGCTCAGCGTCATCGAAAACCACTAAATCAGTCATTTTCAGAAAGACTTTGAGCGCGTGAGAAGCGTAGTAGTGCACTACAGTTACCACTCTTTGAGCAGGTACAAAGCTAGCGGTTGCGATAAGGTGCCCGCGCGATTTTTCCGTCTCTTATCGAAGCCCCAGGCGTGTACCTGCTCAAAGAGTGGTAATTTTAGTACATTACTACGCCTCTCACGCGCCGAAGGTCTTTCTGAAAATGACTGATTTGGTAGTTTTCGCTGACGCTGAGCAAGTTTCTAAATGGAACCATATGTCTATTTTCATTAATTAAAAAGTAAATAAACAAATTATAATTAATTAGACGACTGATCGTTACGATTAGCCCCCTATAATATGTCCCCCTGGCCGTATAACTCACCTCCACAAGCGGCATTAGTGTAACTTTTACGGCTTTTTTTTAAACAGATTTGTTAAGCTTAAAAAAAACACCCTGTATATATATATACATAAAGATACATGTATGAGGTCGGTATATTTTTTCATGATCAAATTATCAATAGACTTAATTATTTTTGAATAAAATATCAAAAGCACTATAAAAACTAGTTTAAAATCTGCCCACTCACCTAACAAATTTTAACTTTAGGTCACTCGGGCTAAAAAATACACAACATGCAGAATCTTCGACCTCGGCTTACCATTTCAAAAATATTGGGGTGATTATTTATAAGGTCCAAAATTGGTAATCAAGCTAATCCAACTGCCATCAAAACAATGATTTATGTAAAGCGTCCTTCTGAACACCCACTTAAAAAAAAGTCTGCTATCACTTGTTTTATTATAGATCAAAATGCAGTCAAAAACTACAAGATACACAAGCACAAACACGCATACTAAAAGCGCGAGGCCATGGTGCATGGTTTGCGCTTGATTGCTTTGACCGGGGATAAAAAAAGCAATATTCGCGTCTCCAGCTCGATGCTCGCCCTCCCGCGGCGGAAACGGGAAGCGCTCTAGTGAGGGTCCCCCGATCCTCTTGCTCAGTGGGCACAGCGGAACTGCGCGCGATCATGGCTCTCGAAATGTCATTTCCGAACGCAAACAACACTCTTCACTGTCCCAACGTAGTGCTACGGACGGTATGGGACTGTGCCTTATTAGAGAATTTTAGTATTGCGTATAGAAGCACACGAAAGCGCTGTGAATTCGCGCTATAGAGTTGCGTGCCCCACGTTGTGCGTGCGCCTCACTGCCATGCGCCAATCCAAGACCGCAATTTTGGGCTCCGCGCGCGCGCTAACGCAAACACACAGCGCTTGCATTCGCTGGTATACGCAATACTAATACTCACAACTGTTTCACCGGCTTCCAACGCCAACGCAACGTGCTGCAACGAGCAGACATGCAAGCGGCTCTGCGTTCCTTCAAACTGGAAAGGCTGAGATTGGCAAAACGACGGCGCGTAGAAATGAAAGTAACTAGATGTTACCAAAATATTGGTAATAAAAAAATCACTCTTTGTTTATTTTTATTTCATTTTATTTTGGGGCGTTTGGTCTGGAAGGATTTTGGTGGCGACTGTGTAACTCTTGCCGATTGTCAGAAGTCGCGACTTTGAGAGTAAATTATGCTCTGCCCACAATTTATATAATTTTACATGGATTACTCACATTAGCGAGAATATTTTGGTTGATTTTAGGCTATTTTTATTTTGTAACTTGGCAATTAAAATGCTGCATTTTGCACCAGTGATGATAATTAGCACACTTTTGATTGTCATACTAGTTCACACTTTTGAAATTAGGTCATAAGCAACAAATTATATCAGAGTTTGAAAAAAGGCATATTAAAATATCTGAATTTTGATATTATCAATATTAATACAAATCACGGCAATGCATACCCCCAATTAATGCCACGATCACAAAGATGCGCCATTTAACCATAATAGTCTTTTGAAGAATGGTATCCTTTTTTTTTGTTTTTAGTTTTAGCATATGAAAATCTCTAACACCGTTATCAAGATAGACGAACACTCAAACACTGGATGCAATATAAAGCCCTATCGTCACGCGTTGTTATAAAAAAAACAAACACACAAAGTTGTCTGACTCGGATTCCGTCTTCGGGTTATTGAAGTGAGAACAGCGTTTATTAATTTATATGTTTTGCGGATATATTGATAAAAATTTGATTTTTTGTTTCTTATTCTTGTGCTAGGAATAATGCTAAAGCAAATAATCATCTAAATTCCCAAAGCCCATTAAAAGGCCCGCAGTTCATTATTTCACATGGCAATTATCTGAGCGTGAAAAGGCAGCGAGAACGCACAAATATCAGCGCTGATCTTTTGAAGTACAATATTCTAGGTTACCTCTAAGGTGTATGAAAGACCGTGGCTTTAAAGGGACACTGAAATCTCCAAAATATTTTCAAGTGCTTGAATCGAACCTGTATGTCAAACAACAACGTTTCGGGAACACCTTCTTTAAAGGGACCATGAAATGATTTTAAAATCGAATTTCATCCACCGCACGTCGTAAAAGGTGTGAAAAGAAACACAAAAACACAAAACTAGGGAGCCAAAAAAAATTATTTGCTATAGAACTTTTAAAAGAAAACTGGACTCTTTTGCGCCTTCCTTCCTTCGCCTGTTCACTACGATGCATCCGCGGAAATGGAGCACGTCAGCCAAATCCAGGTCGCCTATTGGGTAAGAGCCTACCTCACCAGCACCGCGATCGTAAACAATAAATAGCCGGCGAATGTTTCCTAAAAGTTTTGTTAAATAATATTCAGATCCACATTTTGTAGCATAATTAGAGATGTGTGGCGAAAATTGCCAAATTTGATAATGCTGAGAGCCAAGCGCCATCTATCGTGTGGTAAACGAAGCAACTACTGCGCGTGCGCAGTAGGGCAGGGCCGACTTAGAACGGTTATTTCCTTTGGTTTCCTTCCTCTCAAAACTCTGACTGACTGAACGTTTATTTTTCTATGTGTTCATCTCGCGCGTGCCGACTTCAAGCAGCAAGAAAAAAAATGTACTTAAAACAGACCACGACGAACAAGATCGCTGGATCCACAAACACCCGAGAAGAGCGACAACAGCCGCGAATCCCGCTCCGACGAAGCTCTCACAATATAGGCCTAGCAGGCACTCCGACTCGGCGCAGCGTTGCTTCGTCGCAAGACCGTCTGCCTGCCTACGACCGGCTGGCGTGCTGAATGGAATATGCCCGTGCTACCCTTGTGGACCCTTCCCGTATTATAGTTTGATCGCTGACCTCAATTTTAGATTAAGAGGTGAGGTCATACTCTTCCCCTTATTTTCCGAGGCAGTGTTGACGAACACTCGTCGAAAAGAGACCCTCGTCGATTCTCTCTTCTTGTTTTGTGTGATATAGAGCTGAAATAAACGCTGTATGGATTACCTTCGTAACACGGTATGTACTCTTTGTTATTGGTATGCCATTTTTATTCTGACAGACTGCACGTCACTGTCGAGCTGTAACAGTTCGTGGGAGGTATACGTGCAATACCGGTCCAACCTTTCTTTGCCGAGTGTCGCGTCAGTATCGAGTTGCAATCGTAAAAGATCGGTCCCGAAGCGCTTACCAACAGCGCGAATACAGCACTTCCATCAAACGCGCGCGTCCGCTCCGAGTGTGAACAGGTATTTACGTGGCTCTTGCTGACACTCGTAGTTCAAACGTATCTTTTTTAACGTCGGCTCGCTCCTGCATCTCCGAGACCGCGAAAAACGCCGCGGCAATTAGTTTCCATCTACGTCGCTTTGCAAACGACCGACACTGGCCGCCTTTTACCAACAATGACAGTTGGGTGGACTTCTGAAGTCTTCACCGGAAGACTCGCTGCACTTCCCAACAGGCATACCGGTGTATGGGACTAGTCCCATGCTGTCGCTGTAGCGCAACGTATCTCATTGAATTTCGCTCAGCTGCGATGCGGCGATGGGAGGCGCCGATTCAGGAAATACGTCGGTGACATCGGCGCAGTAAAACCTACCGGCGCACCCCAACTCGTCGCCGCTAACGCTCCCATCTCCTACCGCCGAGAGAACTTCCGGTTCCGGAAGCAGCGTACGTCACGGCTTCTTTTGCGGTCAAGAAAAAGTCGATATTTCGTTAATTTTTTGTGCAGAAGTTAATAAACCGAGACGAAAACGGATGCCTGTTCGACATTCAGTGAACATTGACGGTTTAATGTAAAAGTTATCTGGAAAAAGTAAAAAAGTCATTTCATGTTCCCTTTAACTAAATAATTACAATGTGAGACACATATCTTGACTTATAAAAGAATTCGAAATTAAGACCTATACCGAGAAATTAAATCCAAAAAAGAGGTTAGTTTTGGTTTCGCTCCAGAGTGAAAACATGCCTCCTGAGGTAAGCATTACGCCAAACACCGTTTTTGTTTTCAGGATAAAGAGGCGACCTGCGCTCATAACACCCTAGCTTCCTCATATTACCAGAAATAATTTGCGTCGCTCAGTGAAGCCAGCACACTAGACAAGCTCAGCAGCGGCAGGCATCTCCGGCCCTCACTATAACCGCCATTTTGGAAAGCCAGTGGTGCCACCTATATAGTTGGAGTCGCGAAGAAGACGTTGAGCTCCGTGACATAGTGTTTTCCGCCTCCGCTTGATTGGCCTCATTGACCTGTTTTGTCGGCATGCGCTCTGGCTTACAGCGAAAATGAATTTAAACGTTAATTTATGTCGTGCAAAAGCTCTTTCATTCACGAAATGATGACAAGGCATGTCTTGTATATGATCTTGTTTCATAACATTCTTCACTGATTGATTGACTATGTTTTTAATTATTGAATAGTTAAAACGATAGCTACTGGCTTGTGAGCCTCTAACGAAATCGCTTTGCCAAACATACAGCGCGGAACCAAGCCAGTATCAAAGAACAAATTTTCCCAGCTAGGCATCTCGATCGGATCGATGAGCTAGCTGGGCTCCGGTTCTGTGCGAACTCGGCACTGCCAGTACCACTGGCAGATTTGCTGGCCTTTGTGTCAGCGGGAGCACGCGCTGAGCGCTCAGCGTGCACGGGCGAGCAGCAGAAAGGAGGAAATTAAGAGCAGAGGGGGAACATCACTGGCCACGAGCCTGTTTTCTGGCCACACTAGAGTGCCTTCATACACACGCGCGCTTTTGCTTGAGTGGTGACATCTCAGCCATTTTTCCGCCCAATCGTTTTTTTATGCATTTTGAAGTGCACGCAATACGGTGTCACTCAGCTCGAGCGCGTAGCTTTGGCTAATGCATAGACGCCATTTTACAGCCCAAGTCTAGCACCGAGTGCGCGAGAGCGTCACGCGCTGTCACATTTAGGTCAACAATGGATGTCTTCACCCTGAGACAGACAGACATGCAGGCACCCTAGGCCACACGGATGAGTGCCGCCATCTAGTGGTTGAGCTAATGGCTTGTTCAAGATGGCCGCGGTGGGACCGCCGCTTTAAAGAAAAAAATCGAAGATGTTTAGGCGGATACGGAAATCGAACCCACGACCCTTCGTTTGCGCGTCGGACACGCTACCGACCGGGACACAGGTACTTCTTTTTTCATACAATTTATTGACCATATATATGCAACATATCTCAAACACCCGCCGCACCGCGAGTTCAATATTCTATGGTATACACCACAGAAAGTGTGAAATTCAAACAACAAGAGTTCTGAAGGGACATTCACTTGGCATTTAACAACTCGAGCGACATTAAACGGTGTGTGATATACCAAAGTCACTCCAGTTATCGCAAGCTAACAACGACCACCTGCTCATCAGTGCGACTTTTTTTGTAGTTCAGATATGAGTGTTGAAGGGTTAGAGCTTTTTATTATAAGTAGGTCGTCGAGCAAAGGAGCGCACTCTGGAGATCTCCTTGAAGTGGAATAAATGCACTTGGTTTGGATAATGAGTTCCATAAAATTAATGCGTACTTCGTGGGCCACAATGTCCGCATGTCTGACTGCCATGCGAGACTTCCAAATGTTTAAAATACCTAGAAAAGTGAAGAAGTCGTATGGTACCCCATCATGTTTTTCCGCGGGTAGGAACCGGATTGAGTGCGGCATAATTGGAAGGTCCTTCATTGGAGCTCGTTTTAGCATATCCCAAAATAGAAAGACATCCCAGCAATTATTGGAAACATCCTCAACTGTCTCTGACTGTTTACAAAGCAAAGAGTTTACAGTTCATAAAAGGAATACACACGCTTGCTCGGCGCAGGAACGATCAGGGTTTACATTTAGCCGTCGCGTTCTACTCTTAACGGCGAAGCTTCAGCGTCCTCCTGTAGTTTTTGTATTCAATCGTACGCTTTTTGGAAGGCGTTATGTATAGAAATGTACCTCATTGGCGACAAAGCTCGACACTGGGGATTTCGTCAAGCAGATTCAGATTGTCCTGTTTTTCCTCTGAGGGGAAAAAAAATCAGTGATTTGCTTAGTTTTTATTTACCAAAAATATAGGGTGCGAAATGCTGTATCGTTTGCGAGCCATCAGGATACACGAGATAAAATCGAATATCCGGACAACCGGTTTGTGAAGCCGGATATCCGTATTCGAAAATCCGGTTGACCGTATAACCGGCTTCGAAATTGGATCCGCTTTTCTCCGGTTTAACCGGACAACCGGTTTGATGGTTATTTGCATGCCCCATTAAACGTCTGTTGCAAATCAAGAAGGTATACGGAGAGGGAAAAGAAGGCCGGGGAGGAGGAAGCAGACGGAACGCTGGAGAGGAGAGGGGAAAAGCTCCTTCTCGCTCTAGCGTTTCGACTGCTTCGTCCTCCCCGGCCTCCCTTTCCCTCGCTCTACTTTCTTGAGTTACAAAAGACTATAGTTCGAATCACGCATATATGTATGATATGTATGCAGCAAACATGTTCAGAATATGCTTGAGGCGTAGCTAAAGAAAATTCTCTCATTACGGCCTGCAGCGTGTTTGATGTACGTGTAGGATCACTACGGCTTAGATAGGTGGTGGCACAACAGGACTCGTATGTGTAGGAGGAGTTTCACTTCTTGTGCATAGGTGGAGCCCCGTCTGAGGACCTTTTTCTTGCCAGCGCCAATAGATCAGTCGTACGAAACGCCTTTTTCCCTTTCCGGTGGGCGGCGTTCCGCTACGTTGACGATCTGCGTCCACTACTTTTTCTTATGAATTTGCGTGTAGACGATTAGTTATTCTCATCGTTCTTGATGTTGGTGGATTGCACAAGCGTGGAAAGTGGCTCCATCGACAACGAAACGCAGTTTAAGCATACGTGTTTGGGCCACTTGGACCCAGGCTTACTCCGCTTCTTTCTTTTTAAAATCATGAAATGCTTTTTAGCGCCACCCCATATCCGGAAATGTAATCCGTGCGTCCGTCCGTCCGTCCGACCGTCCGTGCATATTCAGATAAATTCAGCGGGGAAGGTAAAGTCACGTGACGTCAAGTGACCTATAGGTAAACCCTGTTGTTTTTGTGTTTTTTTTTGTTTGCTTAATGTTGTGCGAAAATTAGCGTGCTACGGCCAAAACATCAATTCAGTTATCCGCTAAATTTAGAGGGAAAATCCACGTCTTGCGACTTAGACACATATTCATTTTATTCATTTTCTGCCTAAATTTATGTAGGGAAATCGACGTCACGTGATTTATGCAACCACACAGTTTCCCCGCTAAATGTAGCGGAAAAAAAAGTCACGTGACACACCGATTCCCTGATCCCACCCCTCTCCTCCCTCTCATTTTCTCACTTCCCTAGCTACACCTGATGACCCTAAGTGACGTTGATCCCAAGGTGTTTCACAGCAACCCACGCATATTATGACTTTGAAGGTAAGGTCGCTGGCAATTTTTTATTCGTATGGAGTTATTCCGCTGGCATCTACCGGGGCCATTTTGACCACCGACGGGTCGACTGCTTGATCCTCGGATAGTCTTAAGCAGAAATAAAAAAGGTATATGTAAAAAAAAAAGGTTTACCTGCCGATATTTCTTTCTACGTTCCCGACTACACTGGACGGTGCAGTCGATGACGATGCGGAAGGACTCGAGCGATCTAGAAAACACTGCCTCTGGCGACTGGACGACGAAAGCACATCGACATACGACGAAAGCACATCGACATACGACGAAAGCACATCGACATACGACGAAAGCACGAAAGCACATCGACATGAAACGAAAGCACATCGACATGGGACGAAAGCACATCGACATGGAATGCGGCGACATTTGGAACCGGAAGTGCGTCACGCGAAACAGCCCTATGGGTCCAAACTAGCATTAATAGTAAGAACATGCTTCCGGACAAGATAGCCGCTGCCAGCTTAAACATTAGGCAGGGCGGGTCGAGTTCCGTGATTCTTATTATCGCTGCTGACTCCGTAAAATCCCAGCGTTATCCAATAGGCAAGCCGAAAAAGAATTCAGGATGCATGAACATTTATAATAAGTCACCTCCCGAGCTTCTTAAGTTGTCGGTGAATAGATAGAAATTCCTTCCTCGAAAGATGTGCTGTTTGCATACATCCCTGAATGCATATTACGTACACGCGTTTCGTAACGTTGTAGCAAAAAGAGTACAGGTGGGAGCAACGGAAAATAGTACCGGAGAACGGAGATACATTCTAATTATTTGACGCAAACTGCATGCCGCGAGCCGACAATAAAATAACTGCCAAGAGCGGAGGCGACAGCGCCTCCTCGGCCCTCGACTACAACCTCTACGTTATTTTTTGTTTGTTTCTTCCTTAACGTCGACCTTGTTTTGCGAGGCTATCACCCCGGCAAACCTAGAGTGGAACCGATAGCGAAGAGAGCAGGGCACGTGCCGCCTATCTGTAGCTCCCTCGCGCAGGCTATTAGTCTTCGTTTTTTCCGCGTACGGCTAGCGTTTCGCCATCGCATATCGTCGAATTAGCCTCGCTCGGATTTGTTGGCGAAGGCCTGATACCGACTTCTTGTTGGTTAAATAAAACAGAAAAAAAGAGGAAAAAAAATTTAGATTCCGTGATGTGTCTCGCAAATTAATCCCTGTGACTGCCGAGGCGCTGCGCGCTCTGCTGCGCACAGGTAAGGCCTGTTCGCACATGCAGCCGAGCGGAAGGGTTTGGATTTGAGCTAGTTTGTTGAACATGCTTAGGGGTTAAAAGCGCTAAAAACAACGGACGAGTAGGAGAGACACACACCACAGAGCGCTACAAGCCTAGCGCTGACCTCGCGCTGAGCGCGTGCTGACAGGAGCGTTCACCGGCTTTGTATCACACCGTCCAAACTATTGCTCATGACAGACGATAAGTAGCTGACGAGACGTGAGCAGCGGTACATTAGCACTTCACTGCATGTAAAAACCGGCCTTTACACTGCCGCCTTTATAATCGGCGGGCTTACGTCCTCCTGAGTGTACCGGACGGCGTTCATATGACGTCACGGGACATCGGTTTCACGTAATGTCACGTCACGTGACGTCACAACATCTTTTCAAATTCTATCAGGAATTCAATGTACTTGACGTCCTAGTTTACGTGACGTGACCATGTCACAACATGTTCATAGACGAAACACGTACATGATCCGCCCGAAGTGCTATTTGTGAGAGGTTTATGCATGTGCGAAAACACGGGTGAGTTTCTTCTCATCCGCGTTTTCGCGGTGCAATTAAAACACGGGCGGTGCAAAGATATTTGGTATTTTTCGGAAATACCGCTGAGAATGAAACCCTCACGGATCAAGAAAGAATAAAACAATTAAAACAGAGGCAGGATGTGGTTTTGTTGTCCCTGTTTTAATTGTTTTACGCTTTCTTCATCCGTGACTTAAACCACCACGCTCTTCTCCCAAGCATGAAACCCTGACGTTCATGACCCACGAAATACGCGTTAATACTTCTCCCCACGGAGCGGATCCAGACCTCCATTTTAGGGGGGGTGGTTCCTGGGTGTAAAACGGCGGGGGGGGGGGGGGGGGGGGGGGGGCTGAGTGTTTATATTTTTGTGGAGTTTTAGTTTTTACTAAACTCTGATAACATATTACAGATCTTGAGACCTTTTGTATCGGTTTACCTGTCGGGGATGAATTCTTTGAAGTAAAACCTTTCGGGTGTCCACGCTAGAGGTAAGTATCTAGAAAATTTTGGTGGTACTATCGTTTCTGAACACCATAACGCAAGGAATTTTGTAGTTCATAGGAAACGGGAGTACTCCATTCGCGTGGCAGCGCGCTAGAAATAGAAAAAAGAAGTTTAACTACTGGGGTTGAATGTTTGGTGCTATAGCGGCTGTGACAATCGTAGACAGTGTAACTTGATGGCTCAAATGTCCCCGGCGGGGCTGCAACTTTTGGGCTCCTTTTGCTTGAAAATTTATATATTCTCGTTACACCCGCAGAGCATGTACGGAGAGCCAACCTTTGCCAACTATACGGAAGAAGCTCACGCAGCTAATGACGATGCGAAAAACGTTTTAATCTAAAACTCAGCTGCTCTTGGAGATTAAGCTTGGCATAGTAGTTAGAACTTTATATTCAGTGCCAAAGTGCTGAACGTGGTTTTAAAACATACTTTTCATTGTCGCCGGTTGCTTCAATGGAGCGAGTACGTTGCAAACAAGCGACAAAAATGGCCCGGCGGCTTCGACGCTGCTCGCGGCGTCAAAGCACTATTTTTTAGAGCACCTGAGACTGGGTGGAAGAAACACGACGACGTCTCATGACGACGTCTTTTTCAAAACACTGTTAACGCAGCGAGCGAAATGAACGCTGCCAGGCAAGTTCGTCGGTTGTTCGCCGTATATTTGGAATGTCCAGAGCTCAGCACATGCGGCATTGCCAACCTAAACTCGTGTTTTCACGTGTTCTGGATGCAACTCGAGAGAACGAAAGCGAATAATTGTTGAATATTTTTGAAAGCAGGTTGCAGTTCGGCAACTATAACTTTCAAACATAGACAAGACCTGAAACCAGCAATAGATCCTTGCAAATTATATTCAATTGCACTTTGTCTGGATATTTTCTGTATGAAGGGAACACTTACTTGTTTCTAAGTTAGCTCATTCGTCAGGGTCGAGAGGACAGGCGCCGAGATATGATGGCGCAGAGCGGTTGTCCGGTCGGCGAATCTCAACTGGACTAAAGGCCGATCACGACTGCAGCATGGATGTTTGGGAGTCGGTGTTCACTCGAACGGGCACAGGCACTGTCTATTCAATTTATGTATAGTCGCATCTTTGAAAGGGCTCGTTTTCCCCAAGTCCCTAAGTAGGGAATTCGAAGCCGCAGTTGCAAAACAGCACGCCCCCCCGCCTCTGTTCCCTTCGACACACACATATTCGCTCCTGCAAAGCCGCGCGAAAGCTCTGCCGTCAATCCACAGAAGCCGCGTATAACTCGAAAAGTAAAGACGGCGCCAAGGGGAGACAAGGGGTAGCGGGCACCTTTCCTAAAATATGTCCCGCCACTCTAAGTTGAAACGGCATTGTATACAAATAAATGCCTACGGCGTCGGCTTGAGGACCCCGTGTAAGCAGCCTCCGGCCTTTAGAGTGCTCGTACCGTTTATCTTTCTTTTATTAGCTTCCCACCAAGAGAAGTCGCCCCGCAGGCAGTATGAAGCCCATTAGAGGAAACATCTTTCCCTTCTGGCGCTCGTCGGCTTCTTTCTGTATTCTGCGCTGCGGCGCTGATCCTCGGTGAGGGATGGAGGCGAGGACGAAAGCGGGCTGATGTTTAAGCCAAGGTCGTGGGGAAGTCCGGAGCATCTTCAGGAGAAGCTCATGGTGAATTCCGCTCGCAGATCTCGAGCGCTCCAAAAGCGCTCCATTTGGAGCGCGCATATTCCGCTCGCAGATCTGGCTCAAGTTGGTCATCTTCCGCTCGTAGATCTCTGGCAGCGCCCGCTCCACGGAGCGCCCCAAACTCCGCCGAACTTGCTCTGCGGGTTTTCACGGATCTCTCCGGAAGCTGACAGAGCGGCCCACGTGATTTCCGTCTAAATCGGCAGTGCGCATGCGCGGCGCATCGGCGGGCCGGTCGGGTCGTGGAGTTGGATCTGTTCGGGTGAGTCGGTTGTTTACTCTGGATTGTGACGGCTCGAACGCTTCTACCTCGCGTAGATCAGGGATAAAAAGCCGGGAATGTGGAGCGTGGCAAATCGTAAGCGCTGACGTCTGTGATCGTGAGAGGAAGAACGAGAAAAAGAACGACAGAAAAGCCGGAGGCAGACGCAAGGTTAGGCCTATTCATTCTGCAGCCAGTGATTGTTTACCTTTTTACACTGCATTCCGTCGGCGTTTTTCCGTGAAATAAAGCAAGAAGTGGTTAGGCAACGACCGCGCAAGTGATGGTTTGTTACCTGTGTTTATTAAAGTCGTAGTACAAATCTGAACTCCACCGCTGGCAATCGCTGCATGTCCGTGCCCCGCCGCTTCGAGGCGGCCGAAAGGTATGTGACGGTGCTGAACGCGGACGTCTTCGTTATTTGTGACATGGGCGCTGCGGTACGTATAATTTCGCCCGGCCTGTGTCGCGTGTTACTCCTGCAGCTAAGCAGTGACAGTCGTCACTAGTCGTCGGAAATATCAGCCGGCTGAGGCGTTGGTGGGCTTGTCAAGTTCGAGCAGCGGCCATTTGTACGGCGGAGGGAGAAGGGGTGGGGAGGGGGGGGGGGGGGGGGGGAGAGATAGCTCCAAAAATGCAAGTTTATCTTCCCCTCGTCGATTCGGAGCGGGTCCCACGGAGCGGAATTTTGCCTCCCTCGCGGATTTTGGAAAGCGCTCCAGATCTACGAGTGGAATTCACCATCAGACCCAGACTACACTGTACCCAGAGCATTTGCTTCCTCTCTCAGTTGAGAAGAAAAGCAATTGGTAACCTGGTTGTACAAGCTGCATCCCCTACCCCCTCCCCCCCTGGAACGTCTCCTCCTAATACGTCCCCTCCGCACTTCCCTTGGCAATGAGCACACCGTGCCAATAAGATACCTTTAGTGAGCCCGTGGGCGATAGCATCTCAAAGCAAGCCAAAAAAGACATACCAAAAGACAAGCCCAGAACCATGAAGAAACCATCAAACGAAAAGTGATGAAAAGGCTGCTTTTAGAGAGGAAGGACAATCCGGAAGGCTGCTTGGCGTCTGCGTCTGAGAGTTTTCAGGGCACAAATTTCTCGCAGACAACCTCCGAAGAGAGGTAGGGAGAGAGAGAGAGAAAGGGGACTAGATATGTTGAAGGTATTTTCCCCCCGTGCTCGACGTGCTGGCCTTGTTTGGAAGTGTGCCTGCAGTCGAGGACCCTGATATTTGGTGCGACTACCCACTGTTTCTCCACTTCGAAACTCCTGGCGCCGTCCCTGTCGGGAAGACGTATCGTGACCTTGACGGAGATAAACCCGACTTCGGAAGCGCCCAGCAGGCGCGTCCACCCACCGCTGTTTTAATCTTTTGTCCCTCGCTTCGATTGCTTACGTTTTTTCTTCGAGCTGACGAAGAACCCCGGGGGGGTTGCTTCAAGAGGCGTTTGGGGGGGGGGGGGGGGCGATCGCCCCCACCGCCCCCCCCTTGGATCCGCCACTGCCCCACACGATGGTAGTCGCAGAAAAAAAAAGGACTCAAACGACCGGTCTTCAGTCCCTCAACGTGCAGTCACAACAAGCGGCCACGTGGAGCCGGGTATAGACGATTTGCAGCGGCTGTGCATGCATGGGCGCCGCCATGACCGATCTTCAGTTTTTGTTTTCTCTTATTCCATTTACTTCACGTCATCATTACCATAGAAGGCCAGGTTATTGCCGTTTTAGATTCTACTGTGTCCTTCTTCCCGGCATTAGCGTACACGTGGAGGTCCGTCAAGGACCGTTTCAGTGGCTCGGTGTCTCGGTAAGACAAGAGAAGATCAGCAATGGCGGCTGTAATCTGGCGCGTGTGCAAAGCGTCTATAAGCCATCAATGTTTATCCGCGCGCTGGAGTTGGGAAAACACAGGACAGGCGCTGAGTCCCAGACATTGCTAGGGTTCGGCTATTGTTGTCATTGCAGCGATTGGACACTAGCCACAGCCCGAATGTTTGTCGAGCCATTGATTATCACGAATCGAAATCGAGTGCTCTCGCAATGCTCGGGTCCAGTCTATGAGTCGCATTCCAATATCCTAACTCGGGAGACTATGCAAACACCAAACACGGCAGGGCTAGCATGCATGAAAAGGTGCGCCTTCGGCCTTGACAATCAAGGTAGTTCCTCTCTGCCGGCCAGCTCGGTGGGGTCGCTGCGACCTCGCCCGTCCTAAAGCCCCTCGATGTGTTTGCCTTTGTCTTGCAAGTAGCGTCGAATGCGCCAGTGCACGAGGCCTTGTCCCGAGTGGCCCTTGGAAGAAAATGGCGGCGTAGCACTGATATGAGTGGCCCCTGGAAGTGGATGGTGGCGGAGCACCCGCTCGTGAAACGAGTCCTGCGTGTTTACATAACAACAGTTGGCGGTACTTCTTAGCGTGCGTTTTATCAAGGGACTTTACTTGGAGATCAAGCCCCTCGATGTGTTTGCGTCTGTCTGGCAAGCGTAAAATCTGCCAGTGCACGAGGCCCGTGTATCGAGCGGTTCTTGGAAGAAAATGGCGGCGTAGCACTGTATGAGCGGTCCCTAGAAGAGGATGGCAGTGGAGCACCCGCTCGTGGAACCAGGGATGGGCAAAATACATGCAAATATGTATCGAAATACAAATACAAAATACTTCGTCAAAAATGTATTTAATTACAAATCTAATTACATTTCCAAACAAGCCTTTAAGTACAAGATACAAATACAACCAAATGTATTTGGTCTCCCTCCCAATACTTTTCCAAATACATTCCTCAAAATTTGCATCAGCGACTTCAGGGCACCTGCAACGAGTTACTGGGTATCTCATTTTAATTTTGCATCGCACACTCGGGAGTTAGTGTGCGAGGCTTTAGTAACGTAATAAAAATATAATCGCAAAAATATGTAATCAGCTTGGACGTAATCGATAAAAAAGTACAGAGCTTCGAGCAGCTTTTTTTTTTGTCGATTACATTTTGGTATAGACCAAAAAAGAACCGAGACGACCAAGACGCGCAGCACTAGCTAGAGAATTTTTTATTGTTGCAACTCGCACCAGTTACGAAAATCTTGACGACCCGTGCATTTAGAATGTTCCAGGCAAAAATATGGATGGAAATAAGGCTGGAAGGCATCACAAGTTGTCAAAGGCATTTATTTAGCCAGTCTGCCTGTGAACGTCGATTTCTTCACTATTCTTTCCCTGGACTAGCACCGTAATCACAAAGTCACTAAACGCTTGTGCTTGATTGAGAGACACTGCATGCGGTGCAGAACGCAGTTTTCCTTCTTGCTCTGGACAGTGAAAATAAATTTTAGGGATGTATTTTCGCCCACAAAGTTGAATTTAATTACAATTGTGTTTGAAATACCCACGTTTTAGTATTTAAATACACACGTCAAATACATTACCCAATTTGTAATTAAATACAAAGGCAAAATACACAATGTATTTGAAATACTGCCCATCCCTGAGTGGAACGTATCTTGGATGTTTCCACGGTAACAGTTGGCGGTGCTTGTAAGTGTGCAATTTATTAAGGGACTTTACTTGGAGATCAAGCCCCTCGATGTGCCAGTGCACGAGGGCCGTGTATAGAGCGGCCCTTGGAAGAAAATGGCGGAGTAGCACTGATATGAGCGACCCTTGGAAGTGAATGGCGGCGGAGCACCCGCTCGTGGAACGTGTCTTGCGCGTTTCCATGACAGTTGGCGGTACTTATAAGTGCGAAGTTTATCAAGGAACTTTGACTCCTCCTGCAGAGCTTGAACTCGATTTAGCAAGACATTCTAATCTCACCTTGTTGGTCCCTTGGTTTCAGGGTTGAACTGGAGCGATTTCCAGACTAGTTAAGGCTATTGGCCTCGAGGCCGCCTGCCTGCAGGGACTAACGCTGAACACTTCTTCATCTTCCCAAAGAACGAATCTCCATTGAACAAGGGTTTAGGTATCGTACGCCAGAAGTAGTTTAATCAGCGCACTACACCTGTTTCATATAACTTCATTGGCACACATTTTCAATCACGGCGGTTGGGGTTCAGGGTGATTCAGGCAGTATTCGAAGGGGTTAGAAGGGGTGGCGTTGGTACGCCCCCACACGGAACTAGAACTCTCATTGCTTCTAAATCGAAAGCAAAGGACGCCAAGATTGCCGCCGTCTGGCCCGGCTACGCACCAACGTTATTAGATCGAAGTAAGTTGACAAGCTCTCTAAAACACTTAGTGCTTTTTTGTGGCTTTTCTATTCAGTTACGCACGCTACGCCATCAACCCGCTCTATGGTCAGAAGCTGCAGAACCGGTGGAACGTTGGATGCACATCGCCAGCGGTGGAAAGTGACTGTTGTCGGTGTATTTTTAGTAATAATAAAGTTCGCGCAAACGTTTGTGCAAATAAAGCGTCGTTCGAAAACACTCCTTCTCGGTCGCCCCGGGGATGGCGTTGCCGCTTGTGGCACTAGGAACACTATCCGCCCAGAGCCGTATCCGCCTAAAGCCACTTGGTACTCCTTTTTACAAGTAACGACAAACAATACAAATTTCAAAGCCCATTGCGCGAAAAGAAAATGGCGTCATTCAGTTCAGTCTTCTGCTGTGCGCCACCATTCGCTTCTTAAAACCTGCACCCTCACACTGTCAGCGCTTCCAAAAATATAGCTACTTGTAAGAAACTGTTATCTAGGAACTTCATATAACCTAAAGCCCCTCTATCCTGGGAAAAGTGGCGCCATTCATTGTTGTGGAAATGCTGGAGACACGTGCCGGGCGACACTTGTGGGAAGAATATGGCGTCTGAAATATGGCTCAGTGCTGTGCTGTGCCGCCATGATCTTCTCATGGGCTGCGCGTTGCATGTGCCTTCTGCATCAACGGACCTTGGCCTTCTCCATCAACGGACCTTGCGCTACCTGTAATACATGAAGGGACTTGCCATCCGCCCTTACCTGCTCGAGTGCATTCGAAAGAGAAGAACCGTTTTTGGACGTCACTTTGACGTGAAGCGTGTCCACAGGTAGATCTAAGAACGTTGGCAATCACTGCGACCTCCGAGCTACGTTATCAAGTTTTGATGAAAGGTTAAAAGCAAACACTCGCTTTTTTTTTCTTTTGGAAATTAGATCGCAACAAAAGAGGTTATTGGTCAGTGCCGCTGCGTGCGATCATGGTTGGGTTACACTAGCGCCAATCAGCTCATGTCAAGTGGAGAACAGCAGGAACAAAAGCAACATCATATCAACGGAATATTATTAAGGCTTTCTAAAATTCACAGATTTAAGGGTTTTTAATGTCGCTCGGCAAGTTCATAAATGGAACCATATGTTTATTTTCGTTATTAAAAATGTTAAGCAGTGAAAGTCTCGTAATTATTTTTTAAATTTGTGACCTTTTTGCAATTCGTGATGCCCGCCATGGCTGGCAGTCTGTTTCAGATAAAAGAAATTTATTTTTGTTTTCTCGACCACCCCATTTGTTGGGAGTTTTGGAAGCATTCGCAGCTTGTTTGTTTTCTTGCTTGTTTCTTTTTTGTTGTTCATAGAAAAACATGATATTTTTATAAACACATCGTATACTCAAAAAAACTAGATATTCTTTTTTTCCAACATAACCAGCAACAAAAGCAAAAATAAAAAATGAAAGAAATGAAACACCCACAGCGCCATAGGATGTCTCGTAGCGACTCCCATTAAATAAAGCTTTTGGTTCAAGTTCTTTCTTTTTTTTTTCGTCGACACGCTCGCTTTGCCATTTATCCGTCTGCCCGACTTTTTCATACCCCTGATCTAATTTTGTTGCTCACCACACTAACACAAAAATAAACGAAATCCGGGAGGCCCGCCCTTCTTTTGGGTCTTCCGCGCTGGCTTTTATCGGATAAGCTCGTTTCACGCATCGGCGTTTGATTGTGTTTTATTGGTGTCAGATAAGATTAGCTCCAGCATACCTGTTTTTGGTTTTTCTTTTGTGCAGCACTCTGTAATAATTTTATTATTATTTTTGAAATTTTTGCTTTGCTCAACTTTGATATTAATCAGCTGGCAATTTTCTTTTAGGGCATTGGATACGCGATGCCCACATACTTCATCTGTAGCAAAGGTGAGTTGTCATTCCTTTGCCTCCCGGCTTGTTTCGATTTGTGCGTCGCTGGTAGTAAAGTTGTTAGATTGGTCCTCTCCACAGACATTGTAGAAAAAATAAAATTCGGATCGTAAATTGAGAGTGTCTTGTTCGAGTGACATACTTTTGGGTTCGGCATCTTCAGCAGGCTTTATTTTTTTATTTATTAAAAAAAAGGTTATTTGATGTAACCGTTTGGATGACGTGGAGACCACCTACAGTATAGCTAACATTCCCGGTGTTTAGCCAAAAACAAAAACAAAAGCAACCACAATGTCTTATCACCTATTTATTCGAATTGTCATGTGAACAGGTGCGAAAACTCTGACTCTTATGTCTGAGTTCCACTAGAGCGACAACCAAAAACAACCCACACCGGTAAGTCTCAAGCAGGTGAAGCATGCACACGAAGGTATCTCTGGCAGGCTTGCATTTACTCGTACTTACTTCACGACCAAGCATGCCAAAGGTAGTACGATCGTAATCATGCTGCAGTAACAGTCTCTACTGCGTGAATGCAATGGCGTGAGGAGGGCAGACAGTGCACGAAAAATCTCTGAGGCCATGACACGAGCCATCTTCTTTTGCCCGAGTCTCACTTGAGCGACAAATAGAAACAGCCGACACCGACAAGCCGGAAACACGGGCGCTATCAAGCGAGGGATATGACGTCATTGTCGTCCTGGAAAATTTGAGAATGAGGGGAAGCGGCCTCGCTTCTCTCCTCCTCGCTTCCGTTCACCTGCTCGACGGGACGTAGCGAGGAGGAAAGGGAATGGGAATCGGTGACGTGACTTGGCCTCGTCGACCCTGTTCCATCGCGCACTTCTTTTCCAAAAACTATACTGCGATCCGGTAGAAATATCGTTGTATGAGTGATGTTTTGGGGTTTTGCAGCGTCCCGCGTATCCGTCCAGCCTTGTTTTGTGAGCTCGAAATTTCGGTTAAGTATCCCTTTAAGCCCACTGAGCAAGAAGGGAGATAACAATGATATTAATAATTTCAGTTTAGTCTCTATATACTTCCCCGTTTCTCTATGCGGTTTGAAAAACTACTTCACGTCCGATTATATATATACATATGTTTTGACAAATATGAGTTTATTTCAAATTTCAATTTCAATTAAAAAAACATTGTTTATGAAATTGGCCTTACTTCAAGAGTAGGAATTTAATTTACATAATCTAGAATTTTAAAAAATTAGCTGTAAGAGTTTATATTGATTTCATCGAAGCGTTTGACTATTTAAACCGCAGACTGCTATTAGGAATACTTAAATATTACGGTTTTTGTGGACAATTATTACTTCTACTGAAATAATATCTAGAAAATTGGAAACAATATGTACGTTGTAATAAATGTGTATCTTGGTAACATCAGTATTCTCAAGTGAACCACAAGGAAGTGTTTTAGGTCATTTTCTTTATAGTGTGTATTTGAACGATGCCGTAGATGTTAACCCAAAACACTAAATTTATAATATATGGGGATAATTCAACACTCCTCTATACCGCTGATAATTTTGAGAAACTGTTGTCAAAAGTTAATTTAGTGTTGAATCAAATATCATTGTGGACTAACAACAACGCGTTAAAAATAAATACTTGCAAATCTAATGCCATAATATTTTGACCTAAACATAGAATTGTTACTTCCTTAAATGATATCACTTTAGACTCCGTTAATATCAAAGTGGTTCAAAATGTCGGGACACTTGCGGCTGTGTTTTCTCATAGTATATGTCCTGAGACTACATTGTGCTAAATATTTAAATAAAAAAACTGCCAAAATTCGTAGGAAGAATATGTTGGCTTCGCTACACACTTAAAAAATTTGGTAAATATTGTTATAAAATTGTTATTTTATTCCCATTTAAAATCTTACTGTTTTCTTTGGGATACAACCATGACGACGGACTTAGAGAAAGCCCACCTGATAAAAAAAAAGAATGATACGTATAATTGCAAATGCACCTTATCTTTCACGCACAAAAACATTTTAAAATGTATAACATACTCAGTATTTATAACCTCTACAATTATATGCTATCGACAAGCCTTAAAAGATAACTTTGGAATGATACTTAGTTATTGATCCAATTGTCCAGCCTACAACAGCCCGTCGTGACATGTGAAACCTACAATCCCGATTACTGGCATGTACTGACATGTCGATTAAACACACACACAAAAAAAAAACACGATTAAACACAGGAAACAAAAAAAAAATGCATGTTATCCTACCGAATCTCAATACTTGACCAATACATTTTATTGGCAAACAAATGTTCAAGAAATTACGTTCCATTATTTATAACTTACCTGTAAAGATTTAATCCTTTAATTTTGTAGTTCATACATTATCCGTGGATTGATGCCAAACAATTATTACAATGTTGACCTTGCTTTTGTTTCCGCTATTTACTTTGGTGTGCTTCATTATTATTTTTTATTCCTAACTGCTGCAGAATGTAGTGGTGTTGAGAGCTCGCAAAGCCGCCTTGCGCGGCTTTTTGTTTTTCCAACCTCACCATTACATATAAGGAAAAATAAAGAATATTATTATTGGTAATATTAAATGATCTTAGGCTTAAAATAAATTTAGAATCGAGTTCGGAAGCGGGCAATAAATAGCTTGCTTCGGTTAATTATTGTTATATAATTCATATCAGCTACATCAAGGAGCATGAGAGTTTCCCTTTTTAGAATCTTTGGAGTGGTGATAATCCCTGATATTGCCTCATTTTCATGTGCACCCCTAATTGAGACGAAATATCTCATTAAATTTACGCAAGTAGCACACATTTGGTTTATATTTTATACATTTTATCTTTATGTTTATTTAAACAATGTATGTGTTCTGGCCTACATCTTTAGCGAGCGTAATGTAAAATTGACATTAAGAAACTTTGTACATGGAACCCTTTTACATCACTTCTGCAATGCCCCATTTTTGTAAAGGTTGATTTTATTTTGTGTAAAACTATATATTGTAGCGTTTTGCTTCTCTTTGCGAAAGAAAATGGCTTGTCCAGCTTTCCTGGCACGAAGAAAAACGCCAGTCCATCAAGAGTAGTAGCGCGAAGCAATAACGTAACAAAATCCGTACCACTCGAAAGCGAACTTCACTAATCTCGTTCAGCTCGGTGGCTGTACATCAGCGCAGTTCACTAATCCGCTTGTTTTCGCCATGCGGGTACTTGCTTCAGTTATCGCCCTTGTGCTGATCCTTTCGCTGCCATCTGCCTCGTCGATCATCATTCCACAGCTTTCACCACAGCGCTACGAAGACAGCGTGTGTGGTTACCATCTGCCAGCCGTCAACGCATCATCACTTGGAACACTGGGTCTTTTTGGAGCCTAAATGGAAAGCACCATCGTCGTCGGCAAGACCCTGAGCGACAACCGCTAGAAAGCAGCGGCTGCTGCCCGCGGCACTTTGTAGACTCGTTGGGCTGTGAATCAGCACAGTTCACTAATCCGCTTGTTTTCTTCATGTAAGTTAGTAAATCGTATTGTCTTTTTGCTAAAAACATTTAGGAACTATACCTTTTGTCTGAGGTACTGAGCCCACTGTGTTGCATTGCCATGTCTGTCGAATGTGTTACGGGCATCCTTTCTTTGCTATTGCTGTCAGGCGATGTGGAAACTAATCCAATACCTGTGTCTTCTGAGGCTTTGCTTGCAGAGTTGCATAAGGATGACAGCTCGTCAGACCCAACGAATTTCAGAAGTTCAGGGCCTGAGGATTCAGCTTCAAATGACAGACAGAACTAAATCTGACCTAAGTGAAGGAATGATTGAACAAGAGGACCCCTGCCGAAACTCTGCAACGTTGCGAGCAGTCTTCGAAATCACTCACACTGACACCGCTCATACGGCTCATCAGGTCTGTGAATTGTAATCCCTTGTGGACGATACAGAGAATCGTTCGCGACGCGACAGCTTGATATTTCATGGCCTTCTTTATCCCATTGCACATGAAACTTTTGCCCAGTCTGAGCAAAGAGTCCTTCGCCACTTCTCTGAACTATTGAATATTGCCATAGACCATAAGAACACAGAGCGTGCCCATCGTCTTGGACATCATACAGCTGACCGGTGCCGTCGAATTATAGTAAAATTTACATAAAGAAAAAAAATCGGTTTTCGCTGCCGTAAATTAAAAGGCTTCAATTATAGCGTCGGAGGACTTCTCTCGTCCAGTTGAAAATGTCAGGAAACATCTGGTCGGTTTCGCTAAAACTAAATCTAGACCATATTTACTGCACTTTATATGGTAATCGGCTCAAAACGCTGCCTTTTTGATGAGTCCTCACAAACCGTCAATGAACTTGCAGAGCAAGTACATCGTCATCAAGTCGCAAAAAATCGAGAGAGCCCTTGTGCGTACAAAAAATACTACGCGGCATAAGAATGTTACATAACTGCAATTCGAAACGCAAAACGACATTTTCTTCTTTCATTTTTAAACTGCCCCATAGTCTAACCCAGAACGCCAGGAAGTTCTAGCAAATAACAAACCCGTAGCAGACGCACATGGTTACCCTCAGCAATAATCGCCATAGCAAAGCCTAGTTGTTGCTATGGCGACCGTTACGACGAACCAATGGGGAAGCGTTGTGATGCACGGCGCAATGCAGCGCAACGCAGTCGACGCCAACAGTGTGAACGAGCCTTACGCAGAGGTTATCAACGACACTAAATGTGTCAACATATTTGATCATTTATTCTTATTTGTTTTTACTAGAGAGCCTGAATTTTAGTTTTCTACGCAACCTCGAGTCATAGAGTCCATCACATTCATAGCCGACGGTATTTCATCTATAATCGAAAATATGGAGATTTGTGTTTGCCATTTGTCCCCCTTGTTCCCCTTCTCCGAGGATTATTATCGTCATCTTGTCCAGCTCGCTTGCACCTTTGCGCTAATTGCATTTTCATGAAACTCTCATCATCCACCGGTCCCGATGAAAGCAATTCAAAATTTCTTAAGAATGCTACGCGTATTTCTGCACTCTACTTGTCTTTACTGTTTTCTCAGCCACTTTCTACCGGCACCGTCCCAGCTGACTGGAAAATGGGAAAGGTTGTTCCAATCTACAAATCAGGCAAGAAAGATTCCCCGCTCAATTATCGTCCTATTTCTCTTACCAGCATGCCTTGCCAAATCATGGAACATGTAATCTATTCACAAATCATGCATTATTTTGGACGCGAATAATTTCTTTTAATAAGCGCAACCACGGGTTTCATATGGGATACGCTTGCGAAACTCAGCTGGCCGTTTTGTTCATGACATGCATTCCAAACTAGACTCCAATATCCAGAATTACGCCATTTTCTCAGACTTTGCTAAGGCCTTTGAGAAAGCACCTCACAAGCGCTTGCCACTAAAACTTGCACAGTTAAATTAAAATACCGGTATCTTCGATTGGATTAATATTTTTGATCGCGTGGCCATTTGCGCTGCATGAGAGTCAGCGAGATACTATCTTGGACCTGACGTCGGCGGACTCATATCTTGTGACCGACTGGAGGTGCGGACCGCACCCTGGGATCTCACCATTACCCCATTTGGCTGGAACTCTCGACTGGCGGCAGGGCCGGGCGTACGCGCTGAACCCAGACCTTTGATTGGGACGCCTTCCGAAAAACGGTGGCAAGTGCGAAGACGCGGTTTCTGTGACTGTAAGACTACTGAGAGCAGCGCAAATGGCCGCGCGACTACTGGACGTGGGTGAGGGCGACCCGGTACCTGACAAAAACCTGACCAACCTATGGGAGGCACGCGCGTTGCTCCACAAGGTCTACGTGACCAACGGCAAAAGTTTCAAAGACCTAGTGCAGTTACGGAACAAGACAACGCAGGCACGTAGATACGCCAACCGCCTGGCTCGATCGAGGTGCTTCGACCACTGTGCCACCTTTGACGAGCGGACGGGTACCCGCAAGCTTTGGTAGACCCACAGGTCCTTGATCGGCAAGACCAAGACCCCCAACACGGCACGTAACATCCGGCTGGTGACCGACCAGATGTCAGAGCAGTTTCAGGAGACGGCCGCCAACGCCTTCTTTTCACAACCTGCCATCCGCCCATACCCAAGCCTGTACGAACTGCAAACTCCGGGTGACAGCGAATGCGACGCCCTGTTCACGATGTTAGAATTAACGCTTGCCCTGGACTCGATCAACGAGCGCAGCGCCCCGGGTAAGGACGGGATCACATGGCGCATGCTGCCCAACCTGAATGAGCAGGAAAGGCGAAAACTCTTAGAAGAACTTAACGACGTCTGGGTGTCGGGAGAACTACCGTCCGAATGGAAACACTCGGTGGTGTACCCCATCCCGAAGCCGGGGAAAAGGCCGAATAGCATCCAAAACCTGCAAACTATTTCACTCACGTCTACGCTGCGCAAGCTCGTCGAGCGGCTGGTCCTGACTTGACACACATCTTAGGGGAGGCTGAGAGCCTCCTCGGAAATCGCACCTTCGAGATCAGCTCAGGCGCCAAGCAACCTCGCACTTTCAGCAACGTCCGTGGAGTGCCTCAAGGAGCCATACTATCGCCTACCCTTTTTAAGTTGGTGATGAGAACGATAACGAGAGCGTTGCGCGCCGTCCCCCACTTTCAACACACAACGCATGGAGACGACATCACCCTTTGGGTGGAACCTCGGAACAGAAAGCTTGACACAAAGGAAGCGCTAGCCACCATGCTTACGGCCTTGGATACACTCCACCAGTTCCTGCCGACCACAGCCCTCCCCAAATAAGATGGCGTTCTTGATCGTCGGCGGCCTTGAACACTCCAGAGGTCAGATACACCTAATCCTGGCCGGTCAGCCCATTCAGCGCTCTCCTGAGCGCTGGATTCGGGTACTGCGGGTCCAGCTGCACAAGCAAGGTGGCGCACATGAATGGATTAAGCAACTAGAACCCGCATGGCGACGGCAGCTCCACCAGATCAAAATAATAGGCAACCGCTTCGGTGGCGTAGGCATGCAAACCATCCGCTCGCTAACTCAGGCAGTCCTCACATCGAAAGCCTGTTAGGGGCCACGTGCTTCGACCTGACCAAGGCGCAGCACAAGCAGCTGGAAGTCTTGCATCGAGAATGCCTGCGTGCAATTACAGGCCTTCCAAGACACACCAGAACGGAAGAGCTGTACCGATACTCGGACCTTCCTACTTTGCAAGCCATGATCGAGACCCGCGTACACGGCCATCATACGCGACAAACCTTAACTAGGGCCGGTCAGTGCCTCCTGGAACTAGGGAAGTCGCGAACCACCCTAAATTCGATTTCGAACGGTTTCAATATTTTCGTACCGACCGAGGTTGGAATTAGAAAAATTCGCAACTTTCGATCACAGTGCAGTTTCGAATTCGAAGAGTTCGAAGCTTTATCGGTTTCTAAAATTTCGGGTTCGAATATTTCGAATATTTTTTTACTTAAGGTTCGATAAATTCGAAAATTTCAAACTTCCCTAACTTGAAATTCGAGATATTCGAAATATTTGAATTTCTTGAAATCTGAAATTTGAAAAAATCGAAGATTTTGAAATTCTTTGGATATAAAATTAGAAAATTTTGAACGCTTCAAATTTTTATAGACATAAAGTTCGAAAATCAAAGAATTCGAACGTCTTTTTGCATAACGTTCGGAAAGGTCGAAGGCTTCGATTCTCTTTTAAAACTAAATTCGAAAAAAAAAAAAAAAAAACTTTGGAGATGTAAAATTTTTTTTAGGTCGAAGTTTTCAAAGTTCGAAGTCCGGTTTTCATGTTCCTCCACAGTTTCAGTTTCAAATAATGTTTTCACGACTCACTGGTTTTCACGAAATCAGGTGTAGAAAAGTTAGGGTGTGATATTTAGACTCCGCGAAGTTGGGTCAGGCAATTAAATGAGACGACGAGTGTCCCGGATGTGCTAGAATATTTGCCAGTGCAGTGTTACGTGTGACCATAGATCAGTAATTGTGACCGCCAGCAGGAGCGGGGGGGGGGGGGGGGGGAGGGGGGGGGGGTCTTTAACGTGCATCACACAGTAGTGAACCCACAAACGCACTGTTTTACAGTACTCATCCAGTTCAAAACGGCCAGGAACGGGCAGGAGGTTGAAGCTCAGAAGAACCTTGAAGCGACCTGGCAAACTACCTCCCTACCCCTTGCACGCTGGGAGTAATCCGATCGAACGCCACCCGAGTGACGCCGGCATATAGTAAATTAAGTTTGTAACTGTCCTGGGGGTTTATTTTCCGGGACGGACGAAACGCCTCGCAAAAAGCACAGAAGCCGAAACAACTCGAGGTCGAGGAGCGTTCTACCATACCAGTAGCGTCGGAAGAGGAAAAACGAAGGGGGGGGGGCTCCAGCTTTCCTTTTCCCCCTTACAGATATTTCGGACTGTCAAAGAAAAAAGTACAAGGAAAGAGGGCGTGGTCAAGCTTATTTTAATCTGAAATTATTTATGTATATGTATAGCTACTGTCGCCCTTCACTGCAGAAAAGATCGCGTAGATGGTTATTGTCGAAAACTCGTTGTCAGTAGGCACTACTTGTCACATGCTTAGTGGTTCGGAAGTTCACAGCTACGTATTTTCGACCTAAATAACTGTGCGATTGATAAAAGAAAAACAATAAATAAACATAACCATGTTTGCTTAACTAAAAAGCTGCAAAAAAAAAAAAGAACTATCAAGAAATCGCCGGAAGTGTTGTGTTCTTGCATATTCAGGGGCTAAGAACTTCGAAACAAGGTTTTCCTACCAAAATGTGTACAGGCTAAAAGAAACACATCCCAAGAACGTGAAGCAAAAAAAAAAAAAAATGTTTATTTTTTAATGACGTGCTGAACTTGAACAGTCTTAGATATCTGGTCCAATTAGTTAATTTATTCCTTAACGTGAAAAAACAATAAATACATAACTTTGTTTTCCGCAGATGGCAATGATATGTACAGTCTGTAGTGTTAATTTAAATGCGATACCTCAAACAACTTAGATGAAAAACAACAACACCAAGTTTAGGGCATAATTACCCGTAGATACATGTTTGGACATTTCTTCGAAACTTATCTTGAATAACAATAATCACATCTTAAGACGACACTTACCTAAGCTATACATAGATCATTCTTAAAAAGTTTAACATCTCTACCATAAATAGCTTCGACTAAAGCGCGCTTCAAATATGGCACAAACGACAATCGTCAAAAAACCGCCGTCCTTCCTCGCCCCTTCGGGAATTTATTTTCTTTTTAAACCAAGCATGTCAGAACATTGAAATAAACGTCATTGTCTTTCGTAAGGAACGCAGCACCGCATGTAAAAATTCGAGAGAAAAAAAATTACGGATGCACCTCGCTACTTGAATTCAAATAAAACCGTCCGCCAGTTTTTCGAAGTTCGACGAACGTCGAACTTTTACCCTAAAAGTTCGAAGTTTGTCGACCTTCTGATGTTTTAGGATTCGAGAATTCGAAACTTTTCAAATTCGCTTGATAAATAAGTTCGAAAGTTCGAAAATTATCGATTTCCTTAGCGTAGAAAATTCGAAAGTTCGAAAAGCTTTGAAATGTTAGTGCAAGAAGTTCGAAAGTTCGAAAATGATCGATTTGTTCGGTCTATCAAGTTCGAAAGTTCGACAAACATCGAATTCTGCAGCCTAGTAAGATCGAAAATTCGAAAATGTCCGAACTTTTTACCGTCATAAGTTCGACGGTTCGAAAAGCGTCAAACTTCATAGTTTAACAAGTTCAAAAATTCGACTTCCGTCGAATTTTACTATATCGAAAGTTCGAAAATTTGAAATCTCTCGAACCTTTAGAACCACTTGACTCGATAGTCGAAACTTCGGTTGGAAAAAAGTTCGCGGCATCCCTACCTGGAACTACAGGGTTCGCGACCATTCGTAGCAGAGTACCCGCCTCTGAGAAGCATACCACCCTGGGAAGACGTTATGGTGAGACAACCGAAACCGCTCACTCGCAAGGAGAGGCCTAAAGACCACCCTGAAGTAAGGACCGCAGTTGCAGCGCGTACGGACCTCGTGGTGCAAACGGTCTTCACAAAGGCTGTGTGACGTATGACGAAATAAAACGGGCCACCCTAGCGTATGCGACCGGTCGGAACTGCTACGCTCAGACTCTCCAATATATGACAGGCATGCCCGGCACGAGTCGTCTCGAACTCGATGCCATAAACCTAGAGCTCTCTCACATACAAGACCTTTGCGACCGAGCAGATGTTCTTGCTCGTGCAAAAATCTTTACGGACTGCAGGGAGGCCCTCACACGCCTAGAAAAGACCCCTCGCGAAGGCACGTTCTGCCAGGGGATGAAGAGCCTGTGCTCCGATTTGTTAACGGCTGAAGATTTCGAAGTACGAGTGAATTGTGTCCCGGGACACGCAGGCGGCGTCGGTAACGAGGCCGCTTACAGGTGGGCGATCGAGCACAGGGAAGACCTCTCCAACCTGGGAATCTCAGTCCCGCTCGCATT
The DNA here is from genome assembly GCF_016920785.2 of Ixodes scapularis. Taxonomy (NCBI): domain Eukaryota; kingdom Metazoa; phylum Arthropoda; class Arachnida; order Ixodida; family Ixodidae; genus Ixodes; species Ixodes scapularis. The sequence continues at coordinate 130,503,726 of NW_024609879.1, read as the reverse complement.
GCCGGACCCAGACCCCCTTGAACGGAAAGCTGTGGCCCGCCAAGAAGATCTCCGTCGGCTTGGAGAACATACACCTTACAATCCCGCACCGTTACCCAAGGGACTGCCTAGCGGGGCGCAAGTGCTGGTACACAAAGCCCGTACCGGCGCTGTGCTCACAGAGGATGTGCTTGCCAGATGGCGAGATTACAAGCCGCGGAGGGGCCGCCCACCAGATCAGACGCCGGAGAACGAGGAAGCGTCGGGATCAAAAGCGCCGGTAACTTGCACTACGTGCTCTGCCGGCGTTCTTCCTTCTATTTAGCACCTTTTATGGGACTGCACCGGCTTAAAGGAAAAAGAGCCGAGTACTTAAACCCAAGCATACAAGATCTGCAGGACTGGGTCACCTAGAAAAACGACGCTCATACTAAAGAGACACTACTCTCGTTATGGAAGTTTGCGCGCTCGACCGGCGTCGACCGCAGAATGTGAACTTGTGCTTCCCTAGTCGCCCTCCCCACTGAGGCCATAGCGCCGTCCCTCCTGCAATAAAGAATATCATCATCACCATCAACCGCTGCCAATATGTTTTAGAGCGCAGCTCTTAGGGGCCCGTTCCCGGCTTGAGCGGCGTCGCCGTCGGCGTCGGCGTCGGCGTAACCAAGGTCATCCCAAGGTCACGTGACATTGGGGTCACGTGACCTCTCCAGGTCACGTGACCCCTCCCAAGGTCATCTCAAGGTCACGTGACCCCACGTGACCCCCAAGGTCACGTGACCTTGGGGGTCACGTGGGGTCATCTTGGGATCACGTGACCCCCAAGGTCACGTGACCCCTCGAGGTCACGTGACCATTCCCAAGGTCATCTCAAGGTCACGTGACCCCAAGATGACCCCCACGTGACCTCAGGGGGTCACGTGACCTGGGGGTCACGTGGGGACCTTGGGGTCACGTGACCTTGAGACGACCTTGGGAGGGGTCACGTGACCTTGGGGGCACGTGACCTCGGCGGTCACGTGACCTTGGGGAGGAGACCACGTGACCTCAGGGGTCACGTGACCTCAGAGGGGTCACGTGACGGGGGTCACGTGACCTCCAAAGGGTCACGTTGCCCCTCCCCAAGGTCACCTTGGGGGTCACGTGACCTTGAGGTGACCCCCATGTGACACCCAGGGTCACCTGACCCCCAGGTCACGCCTCCCCGAGGTCACGTGACCCCCCTCCCCGAAGTCACGTGACACCCCCCCCCCCGAGGTCACATGACCCCCCCCCCCCCCCGGAGCATATTAAAGAATGAGGGGAAGAGGAGGAGAAGGAGGAGGGGTCTACCCTCCTCTCAGTACCCTTCACTCCTCCTCCTCAAGAGCTGCGCTCCAATTCGGCGTTACAGGGATTTGTAAACGGCTTTCACTTTTTTATTAACAACCATACCTCAAATTCCTTCCCAGTAATATAAGGTGACCCACAAGGAGCCAAGCTTTTACAAGGATCTGTTCTTGGTCCGCTTCTCTTCCTAATATACATTAATGCCATTCTGCAGCACGTGTCTTGCACAAAATATACGCATGTTCGCCAAAGACTGTAATACCACTCAGTCAGTAACGCTTCTGACCAAACTGCCCTTCAGAAGGTTCTTAAACAACTTTCCGCTATGGTGCAACCGCTGGCTAATGACACTTAAACCTGATAAACGTGAAGTCACATCGCTCAAAATGGCAGTGAATCAGTGTACTCATACGATGAATACCTTGCTGTCACCCACCGCAACGATCTATCATGGCGCACGCATGTCACTTCATAATCGCATCTGTAAACAGAACACTATAATTCCTAAAGCGTCAACTACGATGTGTCTCTCATCACGTCAAATTACTAGCCTAAAAAATCACTCCTTAGATCAAAGTTAAAATATGCATCCGCCACCCGCAGCCCGCACCAAGTTATTCTAATTTACGCTCTCGAAGCAGATCAACATCGCGCCACTACATTTCTTCCTTCTTCATACTCGTACGAAGTTAGCATTTCATCATTGAGAGCTGAGTCAAATCAGACTAATCTTCCTTGTCGTCGCCGCATAAACAGTCTCTTTATTTCACAAGATTTATTTTTCTCCGCTCGTCTATGCGCCCTGTATTGTATCGCCTGCACGCATATCCCAGCGCACCGGGCACCCGTTGCAAGTCTCTCACCCGTGCGCCCGTAACACTACATTTTACTTCTAATTTTTTGCCCGAGCATCCTGCGACTGAAACGGCATTTCCCACCAGACTGCCGCCATCACCGGCCCATCACCCTTCCTAGAAGATGTGACTCATCACCTTCAAAAATGAAGATCCGTGGCGTTCGCATATATGCTTTGTTGTAATTATACATTGTTTTGTTGTAATTATGTAATTCCTCCGAACGAGGTCTTAAAAAAAATAAAGGGAAGTTAAGGGAAGTGAAAAAAAAAACATCAGGTTTTGTAAGGGAATCAACTGATACAATAAAGTGAATCTAATAGTTTCGAATCAATTTCTGAACCGATTAATGAAACATTCTCTTGGGTTCAACTAAGTGGCATCGTTGCTGTCAATCTCAACATGAAAAATATAATCACTGGCGAGACACGGCGTTTCGTAGTAAAGGTCACAAATTAACTAATTCAAAAACTAGAGTGTCCCAAGTTACCAGGCTCGACCTAAAATGAACCGTAAAAATCGCCGCCTGCACGTGGCAATCTACACTTTTCGTCAAACGCGTATTTCACAAGTCATTTTTTTTTTTTCTTGTAAAATTACAAAGCGTAGCTCCCTTTCTGTAAAAAAAGAGGGCCAATGAACTTTCCAGGTTCAACGGCGGGCGGCGACGCAGACGACTAAGTCGAGTGGCGGGGCGCGCACGGCGCTCGTATTTATGGATGACGCTAACTTCTTATAAAGACGGCTCGCGACCACTGCGGTTCATTAAAATTAACATATTATTTTTGTAATGTACCTTTGGTTAAAAAATAAATGAGGGCAATAAAAGCAAAACTTAAAGTTAAAAAAAAAGCGTCTGGATGGATGGATGGATGTAAATAGCTATATCCTTTGTAACGGGCGGTAGCTTGCGCCAACAGGCCTAGCTCTAAAAAGACAAAAACTTGATTCTTGCCGACTTTTTAAGACCAATTTTCTCCCCCTAACTGTCACGAGGCAGTGTGGGATATCACCAAGGGGACATGGTGACCTGGATGACGTGCACAACGACGGCGCTTTTGTTGCAAACGGATTTCGTCTGCATGTCGTCTGCTTTCTTTCGCTGGTCGTCTGCACCTTCCGACGCAGAGCCCTTTCCCGACGCTGCTCACAACGCCATCTATCAATACGCGCGCCAAACACGCCCCGCAAGTCGACTCGGTCGTCTGCGTCGCCGTCCGCCTTTGACCCTGGAAAGGGTTTTGGCGCTATTTTTTAAAGAAAGGGACCTACGGCTTTGTAATTTCACAGGAGAAAACCGACCTGTGAAATTCACTTTTGACGAAAAGTTTAGATTGCTACATACAGGTGTCGATTATTACAGGCCATTTCAGATCGAGCCTGGTGACTTAGGGCTAGTGTTGTACACGTTCCTCAAAAAAAAGGAACGAAAGCTCGTCCCTCGTTCCTTCTGGTTTTTGGAACGCGTTCCCGTTACAAGTTACATCTGTGAAAAAGGAACTCGTTCCCGTTACGGTTTAAAAAATGGAACGTATCGTACCATATGCGTAACATTTGTATTTTGCTAATTACTATATTTAGTTTAATCAAGCATAGTTTTTTTTATCTATCCCATTAGTAGTCAACATACGAGTTTGTATGTCGTTATGGAAGGGCAACAGGAGAAGAAAACAAGCGGAAGCAGGGTCTCATTTGGTATTCAAGTGAAAAATCTCAGCTTTTAAGCATATTCATGTTTGTAGTGGACAATTCAGACGAGCCGAATGTACTTTTACCCAACAATGTACGAGCGTTTTACAGCAATCTCACTTGTTCGAACTTAACAACAGTTGCTTCTCGACGTTGCTGTCCGGAAGACGAGCAAGTCGAGGAGAGGGCAGGGCTTTTGGAAGGTCAGTCTTAAAACTACAAATACTTCTTTCTAAGGTTGGCTTTGTTGTTCATTTTGAAGGTGGGGGAAGACAAGAGAAGAAATAATGGTTATTTGTGTTTTGTGTGTATCTTTTAAGTGACCAATGTTCGGGATACAAAGGTGAGTTCTATGTCTGGCAGTCTGTGATCCTGTTGTAACTGTAGGCCTCGTTATGGAAGTTCACAAGTGGCTGTAGTCGGCGTTGGATTTCTAAAAGAAGATTCGTGGAACCAAAGAAAGTAGCTGAGCTTGAAACAACCCTCTTTCTTTGTCTTTTCCTACGACTAAAACCCTTGCTTTTTGTACCGCAGTTTCGGGCACTCAAAAACAAATCAATGTCCACCAGCTCTCCTGCACTCGAAACTGTTAGCAAGCGAGGACGCCACACAAAATAATCCACACGATTAGTAGCCAAAAAGGTAACAAGATCTTGCACTCCGTAAAGATATTGTTATCGTACTTTCAAAATTTCCCTGTTCGAAACAAAATAAAAAGTACCCTACTGGCCGAAAAAAGGAACGCCGTTACTCTTTCCGTTCCAGTAAAAATGTAACGCGTTCCCGTTCCAGTTCCAGCGATGCAAAATGGAACGGCGGCGTTCCTTCGTTCCTCCTAAAAGGAACGCGTTCCAGGAACGCCGTTCCTTGGAACGCCGTTCCGTACAACACTGCTTAGGGCACCCTACACATCATACTTTTTGCTTAACTTCTTGCTAAATGGTAATACTTATGTGTGGCGTTCTGTTCCGCTTTGCAGTTTGTTACTCCTATACGGTACGAACCGTGATAAAAAAATTTAGCACCCCAATTATTTTTCGTTTGTTTTGTAAGTCCTTTGTTTTGTATTTGAATCAACTAAATATTTCTCTAAGAGTACCCCATTGCTTCCCCCTTAATTAATTGGTACTACAGCAACTAGCAGTGGAACTAATTGTGCTGTAGTTATGTTTAAACATCAGTAAATCATCCCCAGTGGGCGTCTGCGTATCTACGTTATAGATGAGAAATGCAGCCACTGCACTACAAATGCTAGCCCAGGGTCTTTAATCAACGGGCATCACGCAACGGTGGCACACGACCGCATGCCACTAGGATACATCCACATTGAAACGGGCAGGGAATGTGGATTAAAGCAGCTGGCAGTTTTACGCCAACAAAAATGCATTTCCCCTTTTTATATTTACGTTGGTTATCACCCTGGCATTGCAGTGCATTCTCCGTTCATTCAAAGTTTATTAAATCAAAAATGACATTATAAAACGCTGTTTTCTAATCAAGAATTTAATAGCAACCGCACGAAATTTGTGCTCCTCATGTACAGGGCGTTGCCGAGAAAAGAGAACCGCGTTTTTCGGCCCAGGTAAGAAACCCATGTATCACAGAAGGCTCAAATTCCGTGAGAATATGGCGCTAGTGCTTGGGATGGAATGAGAAAGTTTGAGAACATGATCTTACCTGAATCAAAAAAATGATGGAGATAAACGAAATTTATTTATGAGCCGATGTGCACATGAGGCTTATATCGTAGAAAAGGACATTGCGGGCGCACGTAGCACTCTATTTCAGTGAAAAAAGCAACAACAAAACTTGTCAGCAAAATATAAAACAATATTTTCTTTCTCGTTGACAAGTGTTGTTTCCTGATATGAATCACACAAGCGTCCACAGTGTCAGTTCTTGCTTTGACGATATTAGACGTAGGATGACGTCGACATAAAAAAAAAAAAATTTGTCTTTCTCAATTACTTTGTGATCCAGTTACGTCAGTTTTTAAACTTTCTCGTTCTATCCCAACCGTTTCCGTCACGTTATCTTTGAATTCTACATTGTGTAATGCATGGTTTATTTACCCACACTGAAAAAAAAAAACACGGTTCTCTTTCTTCGGGATATCCCTGTATAATGCTATGTTTTGAAGTTTATATTGCGCTAATAATTCGATTGAGCTTTACAGTAGAGCCCTGTTAACCGAATAATGAGGGCTAAGCAATTTATTTATTAGCCTACCGATTAATCGATTAATGATTTAACCGCGATTAACTTGTTTAACCGGTTAATCGGTAAAGCTTTTACCAACTACAAGAAAGAAAAACTTGCGCGCTTTTAACAGCACATATGGACGAGTACACCTGAATGAGGGGCACTCTTTCGGTCATAGTTTAGCCTGGAGTAAACTGTCGGAGCAATATTTTTATCTCCTGAGAAGGGGCAGAGGGTTACACGTGTCTCGGTCAGTTCAACGCCGTTGGGGTGTCTGTATAGCGCAGCATAAGATATCGTCAACAATCAAAGGATGTAGCTTTTGCCGGAGAATATGAACAAACACTTTGCCTCATGCAGCTGAAATATTAATTTGCGAGTAGTCTCTTTGAACTGTTCTCAAGTACACATCGAGGTTGATTCATGATTAAAATTCGTTCATCACATATTTTTAAAAGGCAAACACATTATTAATTTTTACTTTTTAAAGATATAATGCTGGAAACGAATGACACTGATTAATCGAATAATGGAACTCTTGCGAGTACCAACCAGACTTGTGCCTATCTCAAATACGCTACTCAAGACACTGTATCTTAAGTACTTTTTGGGGTATCTTGGTATCTTGCAAATACTTTTGATGGAGAGTATTTTATACTCTATTTTAATTACTTTTCCGTGTATCTTGTACTCATTATCTTAAATACATTTTTGATATTCCGCCTTTTTCCGAGTTTTTCGGTATGAAGTGGTGGGGCTGTGGCACGGGCAAACGGGAACATTCTTTCGAGCAACCGAATCCCGTTGCTAGCTCCGATTAGCTACGATGACTTTAACTGAGCTCGTGAAAATATCGTTTTTTTGCCGACTGTGACTCATATTTCAGCCCTAAGTTCGTACAATGAAGGTTCTCCCCTCGCCTTCCCAAAAGCGCCTTTTGTTTCTCTAAAGTTTCACCCCAAAAAACCCTCAAACCAAAGGTGTGGTTTTACGGAAGTAAAGATGCCACCCTGAGGCGCAAGCAGACCGGGAAACGACCTACGAGAACATTTCTTTAACCAGTAGACGAGAGTCTCTGGTTAAAGAAATGGAAAGATAATTAATGGGACAATGCCTGCTACCAGACTTGTGCAGGGGAACCAACTTCCCCATCCTCCAGCCATCCGGAAGCAAAAACAATTTTAATGTGTGAGAAAAAAATTTGGCAGTATTATTCAAGAATAAACGTGAGAATTTTTTTAAAATAAATTTGGGATCACTATACCGCCATCACCGGGACACGAGGGAAGCTTCAAGTTTTGAATAAGATTACATGTTTCATACCAGTCAATACCAAAAGAATCCTTAAAAAAAAATATCATAGACTGAAATGATTGAAAAAGCAAAAAATAAATAAAAAATGCAACGTCAAAAACAAAAAAGTTTAAAGGCCAGAATTTCAAATAGTACAAAATCTTTCTCTCGGAACGACGAGTTCACTATCAGTAGTCAATTCAATCGGCTTTTTCTTGTCACCATTGACCATATACCTCAACTTGCGCGAGCTTGTTTCAAGCAACGATGGAAGTGTGTGTTGAAAATATCCTTGGCAAGATATGGCACACATACGTAGTCAACTTCGGCGCGGTGATAGGCAGCCAATCTTTTCAGAATCATTGACTGCTTGGCTTTCCTAAAAATACGCTTCTCTTTATACAACAATCTTCTTAACGGTGGCATGAACGAAGGTGATTGCGTGTTGTGTGAAATTTGAAATAAACTTTCGCATAAATTATTTCTTCCCAGAAACTCAAAACTCTCGTTTAGAAGCGGGTTAACACTTTTCGAATGTCGACCTTTCAGGCTATTTGACGCCAGGTACCGCCAATTACAAAGGATACAACGGTTAGTGTTGATCGTCTCCAAGCGTTTAAGCCTTTCTGCCCGCTCTCCTCCAACCAAGCACGTGCACGCCTGCGACCAATCTCCGCAGGGCGCGTCCGCCATTAAAATGTAAACGCTCCCCAATGGTTTGAGTAGAACTCTCTGTTCAGTCTGGGTTCTCTATCACTGCTAAGTCGCTCGTCTGCAAATCTGTCTGCCGTTGACTTTGGCTAGCTTGTCGGTGTAACTTATTCACAATAAGAGAGAGAGAGAGAGCTAAGTTAACATTTTGTAATCTAAAATGCACCACCTCAGATCACATTTGAAAGTGTGCGCTTTCTTTGTGCATACGCCGATTTGTCAGGCTCCTTTCACAACAAATAGATTTAACTCTGGCCACCTTATATGGACATTTTTCATATTTGCAGCCTCTTCCGGAAGAGCTAAAAGTACTCATGTGCGGAACATGGAATTGAAGTAGCCGTTGGGGAAGAACATACCCCGTTTCGTACGTTAACAATGTTGTGAAAGCTACCTGCACGAGAAAGTGACTGAATCAAAAGTTTCATTTACTTAAAGGTTAAGAATGGAGTATAGAAATTTCGCCTTCAGCACGCGCTCTCGCTGTCTTTCGTCGGACCCGTTAAATACGCCTGCTCTCACCCTAGTTTTGACAACCTTCTACACTATGTACCAAACGAAAAAGCGGGTGCCTAGCAGAAAAAAAGATTCCTGTTTTTTCTTTTTTTCTTTGAATTAAAATACGCGTCCCCGAAAACTGCTCAGTCTCTGTCTAAATTAAGCGTTATGGCGGTGGTACCTAATTCTAATGTTTCAAGGAAGATACTTCTGGTGATATTAAGAAAAAAAAAGTTTTGCGCATGATTTATGCTTTGCGCGATGCAGGTCTTACAATATTTGCTTCTGAAAGTAATTAAGAATGCTTTTTGCTCTTGAAACGTGTACGTGTTGGTAAAAAACCATAAGGCTAATCTAAGGTGCACTACACATATAACTTAAATCAACGCACAAAGAGAAAAATTAGTAGCATTCCGCAAGGAGCCTGACCTTTTTCTTTTTCGTTTTACTATGGTTCTTGAGGTGAAAACAAGCATAGGTAATTTGTTAAAAAATGTATAAGCGAATTCGATAAATTTTCAAAACATTACCGCCCACAAAGACCCAGAACAAGTGAAGTGAAATGGCGTCTGCTCGCGTAAATGTCCCAGTTTCTCATGATGTTTCAAAGTGTAAGTTTTGAAATTATGGCGTCTGGCCCCGACCGCCAGTGATGCAATTATACGAAGAAGAAAGATTCAACAAGATGAAGTTATTTTTTCCTCTGCAATGAGAAATACTTGCTATTTTTTCTCCCCATACAGCTGCTATATAATAATAATAATATTATTATTATTATTATATACCAGATGTATGGGGATTATTACTATTATACTGGTATATAATAGTAATAATAATGTTAATAATAACTTTATTCTTCACTGCAGATACATGCGGTGAATCGAAGGGCAGAGAAAAAACTGCATGAACGCAGCCTGACGAAGCTTCGGACCCCCCCCCCCCCCCCCCCCCCCCATTCAGCAGCTACGACACGACACATAATATGTAGTCACAATGAACATTTCATTTTTTGTGCATTTATATATGAGCATAAATAACATATGCGTGCGTGATCATGCCGTTTAGACGGAAGCGAACATATAATGGATTCGCCTCCGTCTAAACCTATGCGCTTTGCGAGTGGGCGCATTTCGGTTTTCTGCGCATGGGAAAGGAGGTGTGAAGGTGGGGGAGGAGTTTATACTAAACTCTGCCTCCTCGGGGGGCGGGGGGGGGGGGGGGGGGGGGGGTCGCGGATGTAGACATTTCGGCGTCGGCATTGGCGGATGTGCTGTAGCAGCTGTGGCTGTAGCCGTGAGATTTTCGCGTGGTTGTCGGTTACAAAAACGAGAGAAAAGAACGCTCCACTTCTGCCCTGCGTGATTTAGCGGACGGCTTCGATCAGGCGCTGTCCAAGGAGCAGTTTTACCAGGGGAAATGAAAACGTGCTGCGTCTTCGGATGTGGTGGGCGTATTCACGAGGGTGTGTCGCTTTTTAAATTTCTGGGAGGATGGACAGATTGAGAGCTCTTTCTTGATTCGGTGGATGGTGATAAGTGCACGTCCGTTCTTAGTTGGTGGGGCGATTTGTCTGGTTAATTTTGATAACGAACGAGACTCTATAGACTATTAAATAGGTGCGTGGTTGTCTGCACCTTGCACCCTGATGCTCTTAGATGTCCGGGGCCGCATGCGCGCTACACCGAAGGAAGCAGCGTGTTCTTATCCCTGTCTGTTAAGACAGTGAGCTTAGAAACAAGTGACTTGAGCAAATACAGAGGGCCATAATTAAAAAATAGCGCAAGGACCCAACTAGCCCATCAGATGATTTTATTACAGAGGGCCAATTGAAGTCCATCGGATTACCCCGAACAAGTGTTCGTCTGTTTAAATAACAGGGTTTATAAAAATAAGTTTCCATACAATTTCGCCAAAAATAAAAACAATAATAACTTCTTGGTGTCAACGAGTCTACGACATAACTTCCGCGGTACACTCGACGCCGCACACGAAAGGAGGGAACTTGCGGACGCTAACCACCCTCCTTCTCGGTTGATAACAAACAAACCTCGGCGCTTTGGCCACCTCGCCCGTGAGTCCTTTGGCTTTGCTCCTTGATACGTGTCTGCTAGTTGTTAAACAAAAACAGATCGTGCCGCTCGATTTATTTCGTCTGCCCTCTCTGAAAGGCGAAATCGAGCTCGCTCGTAAAGGTATGACAGCTGTCGAATAGCAGACGACGTTGCAAAGGAGCAGACGACGCTCAGATAGGGGGTCTCGGCGACTCACTATCTTTCCACTCGAGCCAATCAGAGCTCGGCTTACTGACGTCACCACAACCCCAGCGGAAGAAGCAGACGAACTTGCCCTCCGCACATATACGTGCACGTTCAGTGGCCTAGCTTCACAGAAAATTGTGCGATCTTAGTTTGTCTTTTGAAAGAAGTGTAAATAATTGGTTCAATATAGCGTAATTACCGTAAGCTAATTTTTTCTTTACAATTATGTTTTTTCTTCGTCTTCGTATCACGGAGAAAATCTGCGAAGTGTTTCGACATAGTCGGGAATCGTTCTGCTGCTCTGCGAGCTGTTTGTAATCTTCCGTGCGGCCTCCCGACAAAAGTGAGGGGGCTGTTAGTGATGATGAAACTTGCTCTTGTGGGCGCTGCAGAATGACGCGTTCGTGATCGACGAGAGAGGCCTTTGGTTCGCGATAACGTCTTAGAAACGCGTTTTTTTTTTGTGTCTTTGGATTTCGTTTTTGTAATTTGCTGCCGATCGAATGAACAGCTGGAGCCACTTATGTTCGCGCTTTGCTTATAGCTTCTGTTCATCTATATATTAGGCTTAACATCAAGTTCGACCGCAGCCGACGTTACAATCCAAAAAGTAACAATCCAATCCAAAACTGTGCATCGTTCCGGCGTTCATCGGTCGTCTTTTTGGGTGTGCTATCAACGGTTAAACCATTCCCGCACAATGAACGGTTCGAAACGCTTTCTTTTTCTTCGTTCCCTTGCGTGGATGGGTTATTCGGTGATAGAAAACGCACGAAGAGGACGACGAGTGCCGGGACGATGCACTTTTGGTGCTGCTCGAGTTTTAGTATTCCGTTCACAGATGTATCCAAGTGCAGCTTCTGGGCGTCGCCATTTTGCTGCTGCAGGTGTGCGTGCAGATTGCATGATATTCGAGCATTTCTGAGGCGTATACACACCCATGGTTTCCAGACTGCAGCGCCCAGAACAAAAGTGTTTTTCGTCCACGCGGCAGCCAGACTATAGCGCTCTCCAAGCACGGCTGCTTGCAAAACTATATACGAGCGAAACGCAAGCAGCCCGCGTTAGGGTTACCTGTCGGTACAGCTGCGCGTGCGCGGAGCCGAAAACTGCGCTCTCAAATGGGCGCGCTTGCGCAATATAGCGCTAACGCAAAAAGCACAGCGTTCGGGTTTCTTCCTACGCTGAAACCTTCGATTGACTCCATATCATATCGCACATAGCGTCGGCGGTGGTCGGACTTGGCGCGAAACTCTAATACACCAAGTCAACCCTCTCACGTCACGCCGCTGCGTGTGGCGCTGCCGTTGGTACCGCGCATGCGCAGACGAATCATCTAATGCTAAGAAACTGACAGCCTTTTAATAGAGCATTTTAAAGGGATACTGAACCAAGGAATTTAGTGTCCATAATAAGTGGCGCACGTTCTTTCCACGAGCCAGCAGCCGCCAGTGTACACGAGCGCAGGCAACAAACATGACGTCAAAGACCTCCAATCGCGGTTAAGATGATAGTGAAATGTATGGGCTTCGGGCCAAAGGAGAATAAAGACAAGTTTTTTATCTACACAGTGGTGTCTGGTGTAAAAGGTAAGCAATTAATTGATCTAACAAGCACGTAGCTTTCACTTGTAGAGATGAAAAGTCTGTCTTTATTCTCCTTTGGCCCGAAGCCCGTGCATATCACTGTCCTCTTAAGAGCGAATGGAGGTCTTTGACGTCATTTTCGTTGCGTGTGCTCGCGCACACCGGCGCTGGTGGCTCGTGGAAAGAACGTGCGCCACTTATTATGGACACTAACTTCTGTAGTTCAGTACCCCTTAGTAGAGAGTTTTAGGGGAGCGTTTTTGCGCATGCAATACGGTATACGATGGGCCCTCCGGTACGAACTGCACATACGCTACGGCGGAAGACTCGCGCATGCGCATTTGGTACTGGAAGGCCCACCGTACCGTATGGGACGCGCTACAACGGTTCCTCAAAACTCTCAATTATCGTTCCGAAAGTCATTCAGGTTGCGGCGTTGGACGACAAGAGCGTGTGTTTATGACAGGGAGGTTTAGTAGATCCTCCCGATGACTCCGATACTCTCGATAGCGATACCCGACACCGATCTACGATGCATGCGCAAAAGGCAGCGGCGGCAGAGTACCGGGTGTCGTTATCGCAGTGATCGGAACGATCTTGGCTGCTTTTTCTTAAGGCTGCGGTCCCACGGCGGCCATGACATATGACGCTTTCAGCACGTCTTCGAAATGCGATCGTGGCGTGTTCAAGCTTGCTAAAATTATGTGTTATATATTATCTTGTAGTGTACAACATTATCTTTTATCTGATGCAGGATTTGTTTTCCTAGTGCAAAAAGCTAATTCAGAGGGCACCCGCGAACATTGACCTTTTCGGCAAAACATGGTTTCGTAGTACAGTGGTACAGGGTGCACTATTGGAGCAATTTCTTTCTAATTTTAGAATGTTATAAAAGAAGAGTGCGTTCATTGTCAACGGAGGCCCTTTTTTCGTTTTTTATTTTATTTTGATAGATATTTACTTTAGAAAAATTGACTTTGCGGAAGCACTTCAGTCGCGAAGTTTTGGGCGCCTACTCGGTCATTTTATTTGAAACTTTTTACATCAGTTTGTAATTATGGTCGAAAGAGTTACGCTAAATTTCATTGTAATATGGCTTAAACTTTTTTCGGAATGCTCACGTGAAAAGTGACAAAAACCGTTAATTTTGGCAAACTTCATTTGGTAGTACAGTGGGACAGCGCTTAGGGATTGGCACACATGAATAAAATTGTAGGCCCGCAAAGAAAAACATATTCTGCTTTGCAAAGCGAGGTCCTTTTTCTAAATTTCACTTTTGATTTTCCATAAAAAAAGTTTGAATATAGGTGAAATCACGTATTTGTTGATAGTCAAAAACGAGTATTTTGACCCCTTTTGGCAGACATTTAGGCCGATATTTTTAGTATTAAATGGAGATTACTGTTCCAGGTCCTGATTATTAGCCCACATTTTCACTAATCGAGCCTATTTATTAAAAAGAATCATAAAACACACAGAAAACACAAATTGGATGTCTGGTTGCGCCCTCTATGTGGCGGTGGCTGAAATGTGACTACGCGAGGTTCAGGAAACTGCCGAGGATGGCGCTGATTCCAGCTGTGGTTGCCAGCTTCGGAAACTGGTTGTACACTTGGCTTCTTCCGTTTCTTGCAAAATAACGTGCTGGAAAACTTGGTCGAAACTCGTGAGGTCCTTTATAACACGGTACTTTCTGCTAATATAGCTTTTAGGAAGAATTTCAGTCGCTTTCATATTGTTAAACGATTTTTTTTTTTATGCGAGGCTCCACCGGTTCAGTTTGCTGAATAAATTGTTCACGGAATCGATATCGAAGTTTCAAATTACCGAAATGCCAAAATCGCCAGTTCTGCGTTGATACGCAGCGTGACGCACGTGCTTCTGGTGCGTGTGCACGTACGTGTTTGCTGCGTAGTTCTTCGGTTGCTGCGAGTTTTCGCGTATTTATTGTGCACTGCTTACCTCCGTCTGCGCTCGCATCTCATCCTTGTAACTACCCCTGCTCTGTTTGCCTAGAGTGAAGTTTGTGTCTGTCTTTTCGTTCGCTGACTAAGCTCGTGTCGGTGTCCTTCCTACTGGCTGCTGTTCGTGTTTGCGTACCGTGTGTGTCGCTTTGATTACTAGGTCCCCTGCTGATGGGGTGGAGCAAGCGGTGGGCGTCGCGCCAGGGGTGGGTCGTGATTGGGGAAACAGCTTAGCAGCCGACGCCGACTTCGGCGCGTTTCTTCTGCGCACGCGCGTACTGTCATTGATATCGCTACTTCGCGCCGTGACGATGCGCTGATCTACAGGCCGGTCGGCGCTCGCGTGATATTGTTGAAAATTCTCGAGCGTGTATTTACGTTTCGAAAGCCATAATAGAATTAAAGTGGACATTTGGCCGGCAGCCGGCATACCGTGTCTCTGAAAACAGATTGCTAGGAGTGCCTTCTCATTCGCTGGTTCCACGCTGGGTGCGCGCAGTCCGTGCTTCTGGCCTCCCCGGCCGCCCAAATGCGTTTTTCTGATGCTTGTTTTGTTTTCAGTAAACAGACAATAGATTCCTGCTGATATTCTCCTTTATAATCTTCACTCTTGACAACTCTTTAGTGTTGGAAGGAACTCCGTCAAATTTGACGATAATGCATGTGTAAGTACAACTGGAACCTCATAGTTGCAAGAATACTTTTCCTGGATTGTCTGCATTAGAGTGCCTCCATGTGCGCTTCGCGCACATGAAGGCTCCCTAGTCTGCACCTTTCTGATAATATGATCGGTCTCCATAAATTGCACTTCCCCGCTTCGGGAGCACGGCCAGCGTAGGTTCTCTGTCGGTCATCGAACCTCACACACGTGAAGCGTTGTCAAAGCTGTGATATACCGGGCGTTTTATTATTCTGTTTTGTTTTGTTTTGTTTTTTTTTGCTGAAAGAAATTATACTTTTGGTATTCCCGGGGATAACATTATCGGCTGCGGCGGACGTAAAGGAACGAGCGTAAATTGACAGTTAGTGGCCTAATAAACTAATATTTGCCATTTGCGAACGCTAGAGAGGGGGCGACCTCCTCTCCCCCGTTCGCTCCGCTGAAGTGGAACAGGGTGGGAGGAGCTCCCACTTCGTTCTTGACCTGTCACCGACTACAGTTGCGAATTCCACTTGTCATTTTGGAGCGATGACGAGATAGAGCTGAGTCATGTATTGCGTTCTCTGAGATGAAGAACGCAATGCGCGCGGAGTTGCTCCACGTATGCACCAGTCACCAGTAAAAACGACCTGTCCTCCGAGGAGGTCGTGCGAGACGCCGGCTGACATGGGGGTCGGTCACCTCACCGTCACCACCGTCTACCGTGCCTTCAAGAACACGGGGCGCATTATGTTTCTGCAGTATAACAAAAAAATTGAACAAACAAGGTGCAAACTTTCATTTTTTTCCTAAGTGTGGTTTGCAGGGCTGAACCGAATACAAAAACGATACGCCGTGCTGGGATGACGTCGACTACAATGGTACACGATCATAACAAGAGCACAAATCCTGCCACGTTATTTTGCTACTGTGATAAGAGCATATATATCTTTGTCCGCGATGCGGCAACAGAGACATTATTTCCAAATTAGAGTTCGAAGTTAGCTTTCGATGCCAGCACTGACCAACTCACTTCACTCACAGGGTGAAAACGTGAAACTTTGTATCATTCGGACAGAGATCGAAAAATAACACGCACCGCTTCAACTTGGACACTCCAAAATAATTAACTGTAGTGGATCGCACGCAAAAGCTTCGCGTAGGCAATAAAATTGCCGGTCAGAAGTACGGTTCCGCAAACAAAATCAACATATGAGTCATCAAATTATGAAGAAAAACCAGGTGTGAGCGTGCCAAAAATATTCGACAATTATTGTTGACAATATTTGTTTTTCTATCCACGTGCTTATGTCGCAGTGGAAAGCCGTGAAACTCCCTATAAAATTATTTTGGGCAGTGTTTCCGACGGTGCTCGCTCGATCGTAAAATGTCGCTTTGTTGCTACTTTGGCGAATCAAACAAGGAAGCCACGTTCACCTACAATGCCCTGTCCACAAGAAAGGAAATCGAAATTTTCGCTTCGTTTTCTTTTCTTTTTTTGTATTCTTCTCTTCTGCACAATATAGGGTATGAATTATTATCCTTCCCTGTACTCTCGCTGCGACGAACAGTCCGATAAACGAGTCACCCTATGACAAAGATGGGGGTCCCGAAAATCTCCTAAAATCGTGTTTGTTCTCAGAGACACATCCGTGTGTAAGAAAAACCGCGGCCCTCTCCACGAAGTACGGACATATTTGATAAATAGCGTTGACTTGAGGTTGAACTTTTCATTTGCTTTGTAAACACAAGCGTGACGTCACGTGCGCATCCCACGCGACCCGACTGAAGTCTGAACTGGTGTACTATGTGTGGACAATAGGGCATTATTTTGACTTCCCGGCCGCGACGACCTTGGCGAGGGAGGACAGATGGGGGTCCCGAAAATCCTAGAATCGTGGTTTGTTCGCAGGGACACACACGTCCGTGTGTAACAAAAAACGCGGCCCTCTCCACGAAGCTTACACAGGCATTGTTGTGTGACTACTGAAGATGCCTCCCGCAAGGGAGGCGAAACTGGTCAGAACTTCAGCTTGGGCGAGTTGGTTATTCATGATTCATGGAGGCGTTTATTCATGGAGGCGTTTATTCAAGGAGGCGAAACGTCTAGTGAAATTGTTTTTTCCTGTTCTGTGAAGTCGGTGCTTTTATTTTAATTATGTTACCAGTCGGCCTGTGTGACCAGTGCTCATTTGAAGAATCGCCTTTGTCTTTTTTGAACCCTAACAAAAACACCCTCATAACATTTTTTTTTTACTGTTCGGCTACGTTGGCATAGCCTATAATCGACATAATTTTTGCGAAAGCCTACTTTTATTTTATAATTATCTGTAACCATTTCTAATTGAAGAAGTGACAAGTATAATAATTATATTATGATTTCATATCAAAATTCGACGAACCGGGAGATGCGAAATTCGGTGAAACAGCTTTTCAAAAAAATATCCGGTGCCCGAAACTTGCTTATATTAAAATGTCTAACATGTGTATGTGTTCTAATACAGAAGATGAGTGCAATGTGGAAACTGAATGGCCTCACAAACAATTGTCAACGAGTTGGAATTTTTGATGAATTACCCTTTGTCGAGTCATCCTACTACCGATTGGCCTCTTCAATCAATTGCCCGTCGACAAATATTGTTGTTGGTTTATTTGCCATCTGCTGTAAGGGGAGAGTGTGGGGCTCGTCAAGCCGACATCTGCCAGCATTTTCATCACGCCTCCAGCGCCTGTACCGACTGACGCCGACGAGTTGGCCTAGAAATAAATACCCACGGACTATACTATAGCCGCTAAATATCTCTACGCGAACATGATTTGTTTTCAAAGGGGCACCCGCCTGTCGGTGCTTCTTTGAATTATACATACGTCACGGTCAAAACGTTCCGCAGCTAATGAGTGAAGGCCGACCAACCTATTTTGTCCAAATGTCCGTGTATGGGAGATGAGAATGCCACTGCGTCAAAGGCAAGACGTGTGCGAGCGTCGCTAAAAATAGAGACCACTATCGATGTTTTAGTATACATGGTTTCATTCTTAGTCAGAGCGCAAACAGAGGTTAGATGTCACGAAAACACACACACAAAGACAAAAAGCACTTTATCACGGCGCATTGTATGAGTTGTTATATTAGTTGGTGGAATCACCCAAACAAAGATAGTGAACGCCGTGGCGTTTAGGTGTTGAGCTGTTGGTGATGCTTGATCGGCACAATGTGTCAGTCGAGCTCCAACTGAGGGTGATATGAGGCGGGGCAGCTCTGTGGTTTTACTTGTTGTGTTGCATAGTTAGTTTCGGCCGTCAGCAAATAGTGAAAAATATCTATCTACCTATCTCTCTCTCTCTCTCTCTCTCTCTCTCTCTCTATATATATATATATATATATATATATATATATATATACACAAAGGCAAAAATGCGTACTGTCAGAGTTACTAATTCGAAGTTTACTACGACGTTTCGAGCGGGGACCACTCTTCATCACCTAATGAAGAACGGTCCCCGCTCGAAACGTCGGAATAAACTTCGAATTAATACCTCCGACAGTACTCATTTTTGACTTTATATATATATATATATATATATATATATATATATATATATATATATATATATATATATATATATATATATATATATACATTTTACTAATACAATGTCTGGACATTTACACTTACCAAGTAACCATTTTCAGCTATGATTTGAGACTGTGTTGCGCTTATCCCGCTCTTATTTATTTATTTTTTGTTTCTCTTGTTTCGGGCCTTTTTAGTATAGGCTTCCACCAGCTCGCTTGCGCGTGAACTCTAATTTCAAGTGAAACAAGTTTGTAAATTAGGGCGACACTATATAGGTTTGAAATCCTATACCAATTTTATTGCCATTTGGTGAGCCACGTACGAATTTTGAAATATATCTTTTCATCCAAATAATCGATTAGTAAATCGAATAGCGATTCGGACGAATTTACTACGGCGGGAAGAATGAATTTGCAAATCTCATGGCAATTAGGAAATTTCAGCCATCCTTGGTTTCCGATTGGTCGCGCTCAGTAGCGGCTCCCTCCGCACAGAGTAGCCTCGAGTCAGAATTCGCGGGGTCTCTACTGACCGGCCAAAAAAGTGCGGCGCTTCAACTGCTCCCGCCCAGACGACTTGATGTATTTGTATACGCCCATGACATCGGCCGCGATCGGCGATTGAGGTTCCGTTAGCCGACGCAAGCGTCAGCGGACGTCTCATATTTCCATACTCTCATTTAACTACAGAAACAAAAACAACAACAAAAAAATCATCCAGTTCATGCTCACTATGTTCACCACTGACAAGATAGTCGGTAGTTTACGAGTTTCCGTGCAAAGCCGATCAAAACGAGGCACCAGATCAACTTTTACGGCTGCCATTAGGAAAGATCTGGCTTGTCGCGTTCCCTCAACGTCACTCCGAAGATTGTTTGTGCCCCACGCACCATCCTCTTGTAGCAATACTTTTATTGTCCCCATGTGATTTCTTGTTTATGTTCTTACTGGTGTTTGATCATAATTCGGTCATTGAAATAGTTTTTGCTGCCGACCCTACCATTATTTTGACCCTCTGGCAGCAAAGGAATATTATGCCGGCATTACACACGAAATAAGAATGTAGACACTCCGTCCCATATCTCAAATTACATCACAACGTGTTTACACAACTGTAGTGCAGAGGTACGATGAGCAGGGTCTGAGAAAATATTAGTTTCAGTATTTTCAAAAGAGCGACGACACAAAATAAAGAAAGGACCGCCAATCGGCAGCGCGTGCAAGCAGAGGCAGTAGTGACAGGAAGCGCGAGGTGTGTCTTTCGTACGGCCGGCATCAACTCACGCACTGTCCGAAGATGTACTCTGTTTTACTCGTAGGATTGCAACGCTGCGGAATGTAGGCGTGTGATTTCAGAAAGCGCGTCCTACCATTTCTACGCGCGAGTGCTCCTGCAACCCAAGCATTGTATACAGTTACGTCCTCGCGCCCGTGCCTTGGCCAGCCCCGTACACAACTTATGCAGTATCGAAAAGGCATAGTTCAAAATTGACGGTCCCACTTTTCCATACCGCTTCAAAACCCCATCTCGCTCAAATCACTTGGCAGCCGGACAATTTTGGCAGGGGGCCTCAAGTTGGGGATTATCCGGTACATTGTCCTCCTAACAATGAACGTGGGCGCGACGCGCCAGAGGGTGAACACGTGAAAGGAGGGGCGTAAGAGTGGAGAAGGAAACTCAAGGTCGCAAGCGACGGGAAAAAGGGTTTCGAAATTGGCGCGCAGGTTTCGCAGCATTTGCTCATACGGACAGCCAACGCCGCCCTGGTGGTTCAACTAATGTTTTGTTCAAGATGGCCGCCGTGGCACCGCAGCCTTAAGCTGGCAGCGACTCTTGTGACGTTGTCACAAATCGCTGAGGTTCTTTTTTTTATGATGTTTTTTCGTCCTTGCTGCTTTTCTTCTGTGTGGGTGGTATGTCGGGGGTAAGCCGGGTATCCCGGCATAACCCACTTCGCGCTGTGAACGGGGCATACCGAGAACCGAAGGCTTTCTTTGTGTGTATTCTTTTATTGGGCCATGCCAAATGTACAGAACGGAAGCTTGCCGCGCCCTGGTATTGTTTACGTGAAAGCCGCTTTGCGTGGGCGTCGCACCCTGAACCGAAGGTTTTTTTTTGTGTGTGTGTGTCGGGTTTGTTTGTGTTCGGTCGCGCCATGCGGGATTGCCGAAGGGGAACGGTCGGGGGTCTGGCTCGTTAGCGCAAGGACCGCTTTCTGTACTCGTCCAACCGAGGGTGTCGTGTGACCACATCCCCAAACCTCCCAGCGACGCTGTTGAAGCTGGATGGAGTGTAAAAGTAATTTTCGGTCTGTTTGCTTGTTTGTTCTTCTTCTGGAAAAACGAAAAGGGAAAACCCCCGAAACTGAGAGTTCTGATTGGAGCCAAGAAGCTGGGTTCTGATTCGTCAAAGTGAGTGTCTTCAGAATGCTGCTAGTTCTTCTCTATGGAATTGGACTGGCGGGAAAAAGAGGGACGGAATCCCGAGAGCGGTGGGAGACGCTGCTCTCCCGTCCAGCGGTCGTGAAGACGACGGGGATTTGAGCCCGCGGTTGGAACGGCAGTGTTCTTCCTCGAGTTTTGTTGGTTTCTTGTGTAGTACCGCGTGGTGCTGGTATTGCAGTGTGAGTGCATGAAGAAGTGCGCTCGAGAAAATCGTCCGACGGACTGGACCAAAACCACGGAGGCGGCATCCAACCCTTGGACCACCGATGATCCGGCAGATAAGACTATCATTATCACTTGTATTTTGCTGCGCCCGTGCGCTTTGAGCCTGCGGCTATGCATTGAGCCACTCTTCTGTTTTTTTTTATGTTAATGCACTCGCCAGCGTACATCGTCTACGGTTTTGGCGAGAGTTTTTGTTGTTGTTGTTTGAAGAAAGTAGTAAATATTTTGTGATTTTATTCTCTAACCTGTTGTCGCCTCCCTGCTCACTTTTACACTTTTAAACCCTAGCGCCTGTCAACCGGTCAAACAATTTTTTTTCTTTTGTGTTCACATGAGCTGTTGCCTTTGTTTTTTTAACGTTGTTTCAACTAATTGGCATACTGTCCCGCGCAACTTTGTGGCAGACGTATAGAAGAAGGCCCAGTGCTTGAAGTCTCCCGTAAGTTGAGGGGGTCCCTACAAGAAGGGAGGAGGGCGGGGGGGGGGGGGGGGGGGGGTTCTGAAGAAATATATTAAATGCACATAAAATAAAACCGACTGCTGACTTTGTCCCCGCCGTACCTGGAAACCTCAAATTGCTAATCCCCAAATGTCACATCCCTAAAAACAAGCTATTTTATTGCAAGATACGATTTTGATTTCACTAATGCTGGGGCTGTGAAGGAGGGTCCCAGACCATCCGTTAAAATCAGTGGGGGGTCCGAGACCCCCTGAGACCCCCCAGACGTTAAGCCTTGAAAAGGCCGTAGTGTCGTGCCCCACCTCAGGCTGCTTTCAGGAAATCAGACGCTGAGCGTGAGGGAAAAAAGGCGTGACATTAACAGTCGTCAATTTGTATTTAGAGTATGTATACGATATTGGGTGTTTGCTGGGCTTGCCTGAGCATCAAGTTTCCTGATTAGCAATTATAAAATCAAGCCTCTGCGTGATGATAATCTATAGCAGTGTCATAGCCAGGATCTCTATAGGTCTCCATGAAAGGGGACCTCCATGACAGAGGGAAGGGGGGGGGGGGGGTGAGGGTTTCAGAAAGATGTAATGTCACAGAAAAATTTAATTGTCATTTCACACACAAAAAAAATAAACATTAAAAAACTATAGTACGCAAAAAATAGTAAAACAAATAGTACGCCCTTTTTTTATAAAGAAAAAAAATCGCCCTTGGTGGCTGGAGGACGTTGCTGTTTCCAGTATTTTTGACGTCTGGGGCCCTACCAGCGGGATTTTCCCTAACATTTTCTTTCAGCTGCTACCACTTACTGTCTGTGTGTACATTATTGCTTTTGTCCACTTGAACTCAAAACCTGGCCTCTTCTACACTGATCTTGGCGCTTGGTAAGCTTGGCAAAAAAAAAAAAATATATATATATATATTAATAATAATAATTTTCAAAGATTTTACACGCGTGAGTTAAGCCTCGCTATGTTTTTTCTTGTGTTTGTTTTAATGAGGTATGTAATGAAACTTCTGCGCACCTAGATTAAACAATAAACAGAATCGAGAGTGCCGACAAAAACGGGGAAGATAACATCTAAAGTAATAAAGCAACTATTAAATTAGTCAAGTAGCCTTTAAATATAGCTAAAAACGCTCCTAATCGATATGCCTGTAGAATTTGACATATTTGTTGCTACTAAAAGGATCCTAAGGGCGCAGTTAAACTTCTCATACATCATTAAAAAAAACGGTATTTCTGCAGAGATGATGTCAGGAGTATCTGCGGACATCCCTCAAACATGTTTGAAGCATGTTTACTTTATACACATGTGTATGCTTTGAACATGCCTGCAGAAAGCTTTTGTATATTGCGTTAGCAGTGTGAACTGGGCTTTACTGGTATTGCGTAGAGCTAGGAAGCATGCAGGGCTTAGTATAGACGAAAAAAAATTGTTTACTAACAAAACAAAGGATGGAACAATCTGCACTCCAGATAATTTTCTACGCATAGCAAATAACAAAATTAACAAGACTGAACATGTATCCATAGCGTCATCACGAAACGGTACAAATACCTGGGAACAACGGCCGGAGATCAAAGTTTAAAATGGTTCCGAGAACGCGTGTGTTTGCGCAACTCTCTTTCTTCAGACACGCACACACGAGAGATGCCCGGACGGTTATTGAAAAAGAGCCTCCGACAACAGATCGAAATCTTGGCGGGCGTGCGCTTTGTTTTCTCCTTTTAATGCCCCCCATGCCGACAGAAGAATTTATCCAATATCTACAGCTGCGGTTACTCATACAACCGTGTCTGTTTTCACCTCGTAAGTTTATTAGAATTCTACCGAGTTGCCAAGGTAACTTGCGCAACGCAACCAGTCTAGCAGCCTATAGCCCAGCAGCAAACAACGGACGAGAGGCGGAGCGCTGTCGCAACGTTACTGAAACTCAACATGTGCGCCGAGCAACGGAGGGAGAGGAAGGGACGTCAGAACGCCGATCTCTGGTTGGCTCTGATCAAAGAAGAGTTGGTAGACCTCAAAGCGAGTTGCTTTGATGTCTATCCACTATCGTTCAATGAGACAATCAGCGCTTGGCGTTCTGACGCAGACGAACTTGCGTTCCGCAAAGGCACACACGTCTCCAGCGCACGTCATCCAGGTGGAACATGCCGAGTCACTGACCTGTGGAGGCGTGTGCGGCGTCTGGTATTCTTAAGGAGAGAGCTTAGCGCATGCTTCGAAGATTTTCTAAAGACCAGAAAACTTCGTTTCACCAGAACTCAGAGCGCAATCAACAAACGCTGGGACTCAATAGGGCCAAAGCAACGTTACTAGAACACTCAGTTGGGGAACTCGCCGTCGAAACTTGGGCCGCTGGCGTCCACCGAGACCGAGCTAAATACGACAACAGCGCCACTCTTTGTCATTTGTCTATACTGTGGTCACATTGAGCTTTTACATAGCATATTTTTCCGTAAAAACAAACGGAAAAGACTCTTTTTGTGTGAAATGTATTGGAGTTTAGTACAAAATGAAGGGCGCGTGATGTTTTTATAATCTTTAGTTTGCAAGGTTTTGCGAAACAATATTGTTTTTATACAACCATGTCTCAGCGGTGCTTTCAGGTAGCGCGTCCCGACCTAGGTGCATTTTAACTTCGGTAGTAATTCGTGGCGCGTCCACCTGGGAGACGGGGGTGGCACCCCTGTAACCTCTTCCGCTGCATCTGTTTCGGCGCCAGAATAGCCGATTAAAGCCAAAATAGAAGTAACGTGCAGTTCCTCGAGTGGCCGCTGCGGGAGAAATGGCGGTGTTATGTTCGCCATTAGCTCGGTTCTGGTGGACAGATTGGGGCCACTTTTTCCGAGCAGTCTCTATGGCAGTTTCCCAACTGAGTGGTACTAGTAACGTTGGGCCAAACACACAGTGGCAGAGGCGCAACGCCACTGTGTCGTTTTTGTCTGCGTTTTTTTTTATCACGGTTAAACTAATGACGTGCGGCGAATGCACCGTGACTTTGCACTTTTTGTCTGTGCGTCCATTTGTATGTCTTCTATACTGTGTTTCATCCTACGGTGGACTAAAGGCCAAAGCCACGGGCCGCCAGGTCCAATCACGTTCCACGCTACACTATGACAAGCCTAGCATTGGTTGGGGGTAGACGAATGATGCTCCGAACCCAAAAGCACTGCACCATTTCTATAGCTTCGACACTGCAAACAGCCTCTTTTTTGGAATGTAAAATTGTTGGGTCACTCGGTGCTATTTCGATTAGAACCACTGTCCGCCCATCTCCATCAGTGATCCGAGACGCGTGCACTGATAAGTGCATCAAAGCGCAACACGCAATTTCTAAGTAGCTCGTGATTGGATCTGGCGGTCTGTAGCTTTTTCCTTTAGTCCATCGTAGGGTGAGACGTAGCCTTTCATTGCACTGTGTGTTAAAGCTTTCGACTATGCACATGCATGTTCTGGAGAATTCGCACGATATATATAGATACAATGTAAAAAGCTAGAGATATAAGTGACATTGAGACAGAGTCTGTCCAGAAGTGTTTCTATGCTACGTTGAGAAAAAAAAAAACATGTATGCGGAATTTTATCTGAAGATCCATTTCCTACAAAATGGAGCGTTTAGAGTGTTCGTAAAACCAGGTAGAACTACACTTTTTTTGCGTACTTCCGTCCTTGATATTTCCCGAGTATCTTCACGGAAAAAGAAAACACGTTTACATTGCCCGTCCCTGTATGCCCTTTTGGCGAGGCAGTCTTTTGCTTCATTGGCCGTGAGGCCACAGTGTCTCGAACCCACCGAAGTGCAATGTAGTGGCCTGCCTTCATTGCCTTTGTCATTTTTATTAGATTTTTGTAAATATATCCGCCATTGTTTTTTTACAATTCATTGATTCTATGGATGGGAGAGCCACTTGAGAGTCACTGCATATTACCACTTTCTTTATCGGGCTTGTATGCCGAATAAATTGTAATACTGACTGTATAGAATGTAACTCAGTTGTTGTGAAGGATGATCGATGTGGTAGCCGGAAGCTAGGAACGGTGTGTTTCTGAAGATGGTATAACTAATTCACAAGCTGACCCTTGATTATCGGCAGATCCGCTTGTGTAAGCTTCAGTGTATCTTGGGTACTGATTGCATACATGAAAGAGGTCAGTTGTGCCACCACCATACTTCTTACTGAGCTTTTCTCCTAGCTTTTCTCCTCCATTCCATTTTGTTGTCTTCTGGACTTTATTTATCGCCAACGGCGAGGGAGCAGGTGAGACTAGTGTTTTTCATTGAGGGTAACTTGTCAGGTGGCGTTGAAGTTGTAAAATAAAGTTATGTGCTCGGGTGCCTGTTCTATTCATAAGGTTTTCGAAAAGAGAGGGGGGGGGGGGGGGGCGTCAAAATGTTGTGTTTTTAAAAGAAAAAAATGCCTGCAGGTTTCTCGTGTTCGGAAGACCGAGATTGGCGGCTCCCGTGCCTCTGCACAAGCTAGAACACCGAAGTTGCACGAGGGACACCCGGGCAAACTCTTAGGCTGCGAGTAAGCAAGTTATGCGGACGTGTCTCGGTGGTGCGTACAAGGTCATGAAGTACCGGTATAAAGTAGGCGAGCGTTTGACGTACTAGTCCTAAGTGCAAGCGGAGGAGGGATGATGTTGAGACTCCCCACTTGGTTCCCAGAATTCAGTGCGTGCCCATTAAGTATCCTATTAAATTTTCATTAGATCGCAGTCGCATGCGTATTCCACGTAACGGTTTGGTCTATAACTGTACCCATATATCGGTGAGCCTTGAAAATTTCTACTGGTTCTGCATATTCAGAGAGCGCAAAGTTTTTTTAGTTCGTTTAGGATGAAAAGGGCCACGCCGATTTGGTCGCAGGCAGATAAATTCCATGATCCCTTAATAACCACACAATAGTGTATAGACCTTTCTTGAATGATATTTTAACACTATCGATAGAGAGTGCTGACGCCCAGGTGCATACGTCGTCTGCGTAGATGAAATAGTCCAGTTCTGGTGGAAAAAGTCGAGATGACTGATTCATAGCCACGTTAAATAGATTGGGGCTCAGGACGCTTCCCTAAGAAAATCTATAATGAAGAGTGTGTTCCCGGCTTTTTTTTTATCGTTTGTGACAACGACATCTTGAATTCATTGAGAACAGCTGCTCTCCAACGAAGGGTTCGACCGCAAACACCGAGTTCAAGAAGTCCACCTAAAACGTGGCTATGATCAACGGTGTCAAAAGTCCGTTCGTTTTCAATAAATACGTCTAGGGTAATGTTACTTTGACTTCTTTCGTGTTCTACGTAAATTACTAGGTTCAGTATGCATTCTCTCGTGCATCGTCATCTTCTAAAGCCAGCTATGCGCGATGAAAGCGCGTTAGTTTCTTCAACCCACCACTGTAATCGTTCGTTGATTAATTTCTCCGCAACTTTACCAGTGCCACTTGTTAGACTCACCGGGCCGAATTACTCGAAAACCATGGGCGATTTTTTCTTTTCTTTTTCAGGAGGGGGACAATTTTTTTTAGCTTCCAGGCCCCAGAAAGACGCTCTTCTTGCCATATGGGTTTAAATATTCGATGGAGAAAAAATGTTGCCTTAGGTGCCAAGTTTGTAACGGCAGTGTATGTTATGGACATCTGGTCCTGTGGTTGTGTTTTTTACCGGCAATTGTTTGAAAGATAGTGCTCAGTTTGGGCAGTGTGAGTTGGAGGTCAAACTATTATTGACTTACCAAAATTGTGCATCCCCATACAAAAATGGTCTATGGTCGGCTATAGAAAATCCTTTGTATGGCCGGCTATAGAAAATTGGCCCAATTAGCTATAGCCGCTTCTATGGCTGTCTATAGCTTTTCCTATGGTCTACCCTATGGTTGTCTATAGCTTTTTCAATAGAAATTTGGCTATCGAATTTTGTATGGTTTAATCTATGGGTCTCTTTAGAAAAGATGCTATAGCCACCTATGGCTTTTCTTTTGGTTCCTTTGGCCGTCTATAGCTTCTTGTAAGGTCTTCTATAGAGATCTCTATGGCTTACTTTATGTTTCGCTTTAGACACCGTGCTATAGCTGCCTATGGCTTTTCTTTTGGTTCCTTTGGCCGTCTATAGCTTCTTGTAAGGACTTCTATAGAGATATCTATGGCTTACTTTATGGTTCGCTTTAGACACCGTGCTATAGCTGCCCATGGCTTTTCTTTTGGTTCCTTTGGCCGTCTATAGCTTCTTGTGAGGTCTTCTATAGAGATCTCTACGGCTTACTTTATGGTTCGCTTTAGACACCGTGCTATAGCTGCCTATGGCATTTCCTGTGGTTTCTTTAGCCGCCTTTTGCTCTTTGTATGGTTCGCTATAGCTCATTCTATAGTTCGTCCTATGGTTCTTTCTACCCATCGTGCTACGGCCGCCTATAGCTTCTTGTATGGTCTGCTATAGAGATCTCTATGGCTTACCTTATGGATCTTTTTAGACACCGTGCTATAGCTGCTTATGGCTTTTCCTATAGTTTTTTTAGCCGCCTATGGCTCTTTGCATGGTCCGCTATAGCTCATTCTATAGCTCGTCTTATGAGTCTCTTTGCCATCGTGCCAAAGCTGCCTGTAGTTTTTCTTTTTACCGCAATCGTATGAAATGTGAAACAAATCATTTGTTGTCACTGGACATCTTTAAAAAAAAAACCTTGTGAGACGTGCCGAACTTCATAGCCCCATTTAAAACAAATAGCTAACATTTCAACAAAACAACACCAAAAAACAAATGCACTCACTCAGGTGTTTGCAAAAGCACAGGTAAACAGACACAAGGTATTGTTTTCAAATCTCCTAGAAGTTTATTACACACAGCCCATTCTGTAGACAAGCACACATTAAGCAATCTCTACTATGTGAAGAGGTACCACAGAGCTGTTATACAACTGAGAATATTGCAAAGCAAACAAGAACCAAAGGCAATTCCTGGGTAGTGTCTAGTCCCCCGGCAGCCTGCCGAATTCTCCCCTCCCCCCCCCCCCCCCCCCCTTCCCCCCGAAATTCTAATGCCAGTCGCCACTCATTGGCGCTGCAATCAGTTTATCAAAAGACGTTTCATCGAGATCGTTTCATCAACATGTGACGTTTATAAACAACTCAAAATATGTTTTTTTTTTTTTTTGTAATAATTTGCCAACAAGTGGCGTGAACGGGTGGGCTGAGTCGGTGAGCACGCGCTTCAGGAATACAGGCGCGACGAAATGTCCCTGCAGCGTGCAATTCGCGTAACGAGTGCCGACTAAACGTGTGTCCATGAAACGTCTTTTCACGTAAAGGTGTCCATGAAACGTCTTTTCACAAAACGCTGGGAGAATAAGAATGTCAGTATTCTAACTACAATTTTCACATCATTTCAGAGAGCTAATGGCAGGCGACTGCGTTAGAATTACGGGGAAATTATTCTCCCAGCTGTCAGAAGATAGGCACTGCCAGGAGATAGACACTACAGAACGGTCAATTGTCGCCGAGTAGGTTGCAGCGCACTTACGTTCAAAATACCGGACTTGAAAGATGTAATCCGAAATATACGTCGACACGGGCACTGCAGACCAACCACTCAAACACAAAACCGAGAAGGAAGGGATCCGTGAAGATTCACCACGATGTAGCACAAGCTGTCATTTGCCGAACCGAACACTGAAAGCATCACAAGAATGTCTTGGGCTTCTTTGAAGAAATCGCTTGTTGCCGACATACGGGTAGGACTTTTCGATCGGGATACCTTTTACCATAGAAGCGAAATCCACAGCAGCCCCGCGGGCCGCACGACACGCGAAACTAGGTCCGCAAGCAGCCTCATTCCGGGATTGGCAGTGGCTAATGCGTCATCCGTCAAACCACGTGATCACGCTCCTTCCGTTACATGCGCACAGAGAGCGGAGTGAAGCGATAAAAAGTCTACGGTTGATTGGTCCGCCGAGTCCGCACCTTCTACAATGCTTTTAGCTTATGGAAAAAGAGAAAACAGAAAAATTGAAAAGCAGAGCTTCTTCAAGGCCAGAACGGGGGTGCGATCACAAAGACTAATCTTCAGGGGCATACCAACAATGAACACAGCGAGAGAATGTGTCACTTATATCCTGTTGACAGTTCGAGCCAAGGTTGATAGTGCAGTGGATGCTATGTGTGGCCTTGGGCTTAAGGCAGGTGCCGTGTCCAGCGTTATCACCAGCTTCGAGACAGTTGTCACGGACCCTAACCGGAGACGTGATTGGCCTCAAACACGCATAGCGCCTACTCTGCTGTCACTACCGAGTGAACAGGACAGCTCCATGAAGGCCCCCCAGCTTTTGGACTTTTTTTCTAAAGCTGCACTTCCCAGAAGTGACCCAAAACGAGGGAGGTTTGAAGATATCATATTTTACGCCTTGTAGCCCACATTATAATTTAAAATGAATAATTAATGGCGAATACTTTTTCTTTGCGCAGGATGTCCACAAACAAACAAACAAATAAATAAATAAATAAATAAATAAATATATATTTATATATATATATATATCTCTTTTTTTTTTACCAAGCACGTTTGAATTATGTGTACACTGTTAGGTTCGCATTTTTAAACTTAAATTTTGGGAATGTTTGCATCGTTGTGGCATCTATGATTGCGTGGTTTAAGAAATTTGTGCCGTAATACGTTTTTAATCCGTGAGTTCAGTCTATATCACTGCCATCAATTACAATCTCTGAGCACCATGACGACACATGGTGGGGATGTGTGCTCCAAGAAGCTCTAATGACTTTAATGTCTCATAATTTAAAGAAAAAGAAGAGAAATTAGCCACAGCGCTTGCTGATTTGTTGAATTCGCAGAACAGAAAGATAACAGGACGCACCTAGGGTAGCGCGTGCCTAATGATATTAATTTTTTTTCGGCTGTTATTTGTGTATATTTTGCCGTTCTCGACATGGGCGTTAACGGAGATTGCACCGCTGCTCACGCCCCTGCCGGGGTAAGCTTTTTTGTTGTCACGACACTCTATCGCGCTATAGACGCGTCGATTTAACGCTCATGAAGTCTCGAGAGAACTGTCAATTGTTTAGTCAGAGCAACGACGCAGCAATCGCGAAGTGAGAGACGACTGCGCCTCACTCTGATAATATGTGAGCTTGGGACTCTCGAGCAGCGTTAACTTGCTGATGATGCAGGGCGCTGCTTTGTCGTTGAGAATCTTTGTCCTGCGAACGCCGGCGAAAACGTTCCAGTGCTCGGCGTACCCTAGGCAGCAGCGCCTGTCAGCGACCGCCCGGAGCCTACTGGCAGTCTGCGAGCGCCGACGATTTATCGTCGCGACTTCAATGGGAGCATTTTATGAACTCCTGCGGCGAACATGAAACACCGCGAACATGAACTTCCGCGAACATAATCCCCGCGACGGCGAACCGCCGGGGCTCGCAGACGGAGGGTTCCGATGCTGTGCGAACGGTTGTTGGAGGACACTGCGTAGGGTATACGCCGGGCGCTGGAACGGCTTCG
This sequence comes from Ixodes scapularis, assembly GCF_016920785.2. Taxonomy (NCBI): domain Eukaryota; kingdom Metazoa; phylum Arthropoda; class Arachnida; order Ixodida; family Ixodidae; genus Ixodes; species Ixodes scapularis. The sequence continues at coordinate 130,472,510 of NW_024609879.1, read as the reverse complement.
AAGCCATTCGATGGGCAAAGGATTCGCGACGACCAAGTAGTGTCTTGGATCTTCAGTAAGCTAACAGGGCTCGAGACTCCCAAGCTTACATTTCCACAGAGCGAGCGCGGCCGGCCAGATCGAGGCGCAGTCAGCACTCGCGTCGGTCACACGAGTGCGGACAACTTAGGTGCATGCGTGCGACACAAAAAGGCAACGATAAATTAAATCTGACAGGCGCATGGCTTGTTGATTTTAGTAGAAACAAGTTTATTTATCGATTGGTTAGAAGCGAATGCAGTCCCCCACTAGCTCCAGCAGTCTTGGTAGATCTCGATGTACATGCGAGCCCTCGCAAATATTTCTAAGACGATTCTGCAGGTGCAGAGTAATTTTTCGCACCCGCTTTACCGTGGGCTCACCTCTCCGGGCTTTTGTCAATGCCGTGGCAACGAGCGCCTGATTTTGCTGTAGGCATTCAATCAGCCTCAAGAAGCTTGGATGGGTGTGGCCGACGAGCTTCTGGAACCCGGTACTCTATCTTTCGCAGGTGTTGCTCATCCGGTCTTTATCTTGAAGAGTGGTGTCGTACATATTCCACCGTACCGGGGAAAACTCCGGTCGCCGTCGGCGCAGAGTCAGGCGAAGGAAGAATTCGCTCTGGGTGCCGCCGCAGATGGAACAGAAGCATAACGGAAGCGGCCGTTGAAATACGTGCAATCCAAATAGTCCAGAAGGTAGCCGATGTCACCTGTAGACTTTTCCCTGGTGGTTAGTTCTTGTGGAACAAGCTGTGGTGGAAGGAACCCGAGCCTATCTAAAATCCCGCACAATTTTTTTTTTTTTTTTTTTTTTTTAAATTGGTCATCTATCTTGTACTTTTCCAGAAGGCCGAACTCCCGCTCTTTCAAAGTATTTTTGAAAAATTCGCAACTCAATGGTGGATGAGGTACAAGTTCTCCTAAAAAAAGGTCCAATGTCCATTGCGTCCGCACTTTATTTCAGCCCGTGTTTCGTTCGGGTAGAAAAAAAAAAAGAAATCGAGGTGAGCTTTTGCCCGGGTCTGTCAAAAAAAGGGGTGAGCTTTTGTCCGGGTCTGTCAAAAAACGGGTGAGCTTTTGTCCGGTGAGCTTCTGTCCGGTGAGCGTTTGTCTGGTGAGCTTTTGTCCGGTTACCGGGAAAGCAGCCGGCACAACTGCAATAGCCCTATAGGCAGCTAAGGAAGCTTTTGTGAACGCGGGCGTATAGCCGCGGCGACGTACGCCCCGTTAATGTGGCTGAAGAAAATTCTCGCCCCGATCGAGCGCATGAATGACTCTCTTCCACTTTCGTACATCTGCAGTAAAAAAAAAAAAAAAAAAAAAAGGGTCGCGGACCTATAGCCTAAGCAAACCATTGAGCCGACTAAAAAAATTGGATGGTCGCGAGTCTATAGCTCGGGAAACATACATCCCTCTATAGCCGGCTAAAGCACATTGTAAGGTCGGAGGCTATAGCTTCGGTGACATAGAACACTATTGAGACGGCTAAAGAAAATTCAATGGTCGCGATTCTATAGATTTAGGGACATACACCACTCTATAGTCGGCTAAAGCACGTTGAATGGTCGGAGGCCTATAGCTTAGGTGACATAAAACACTATAGAGACGGCTAAAGAAAGTTCGATGGTCGCGAGTCTATAGGTTTAGGGACATACACCACTCTATAGCCGGCTAAAGAACATTGAAAGGTCAGAGGCCTATAGCTTCGGTGACATAAAATGCTATAGAGTCGGCTAAAAAAAATTCAATGGTCGCGATTCTATAGATTTAGGGACATACACCACTCTATAGCCGGCTAAAGCACATTCAATAGTCGCGAATCTATACCACCAAGGACATACATATGTCTATAGCTTGCTAAAGAATATTGAATAGTCGCGAGTCTATAGCTGCGTAGTCATAAATTATTCTATACACCAACTCAACTCTCCTACGTCACACCGCGGTGGTGGCGCGCCGGACGCACTTCCGGTCTGGGGCGGTGGGCAGAAGTCGCCGTGCCAGACATGCATTCCTGTGTTCCTTCGGAAGATACGAGACAAAAAACCTGCCTTCTCGTCAAAATGCTGCGACGGGGGCTGTACCAAGAGAGTCTGGAAAGGTTTGAAGATCAGTTTTCATGTGTTTTTGCCCCCTCCGTTCGTCCGAGAACGTGGATAGTAGCTGTGAAAAGGGCAAACCAGACGCTGTCGAACTACGATTGCGTGTGCGAGCAACACTTTGTGGTCGCCAAATGTATTTGCTTTGCTCCAACATGAACGAGAGAAAACCGCCAAGTTGTCCGGACCACCCACGGGCTCAGTGCGTCTTCAAATTCACACGGCCGCCTGATCGTTCGAACTTTCGTCTGCTCTTTCAAACTTGTCTGCTTTTTGTCGTCTGCTCGTTCAAACAAAAGCGGCCCGTAGACCAAACTTTGACGCGGTGATTGCAATAAGAAGTAATTGCAGGCCTGAAAAGACTTAAGTAGGCTCGGTGTAAACAGTAGATACAAGATGTTGATCATTGGTACCGGTGGCCATCACCGACTTGTTACGCTTGGTCTGTTCCCGCTTCCGATTTTCAGTATCGACGTCGATCATCGCCGCTACATTCTACACTTTTGCAGCACGAGCGACGTCGTGACCGAAAATAGCTAGAAGAATATCATCATGGTTTTGGTGTCCATTCTGCGGCGTTCATGCGAATGAATCGCCGCACGTCAAATTATTTACAAAAAGTTTAGCGGCGTAACGAGCCTTGATAATTTCGCTCAGGCGATTAAAGTGGTAAGACATTGCGATGACGACGTAGACTCGACAATTCCAACGCGAAAAAGAGTATGCAGACTCACACAGACGCCGACAACGTGACATTCGAATGGTTTGTTGACGCGGGACGCGGTGCTTCTTGCCCGTACTCCATTGCGCATGCGTTCGAACTGTCGTCTGCTTTTTCAAACTTGGCTGCTTTTTGTCGTCAGCTCGTTCAAACGACAGCGGCCCGTAAACAAAACGTTGACCCGGTAATTGCGATGAGGACTAATTGCAGGCCTCAAAACACTTTTGAAGGTTGGTTTGGGTAAGTAGGCTAAGTGTAAACAGATACAAGAAGATGTTGATCATTGTTACCAGTGGCCATCACCGACTTGTAATGCCCGATTCTACTTGCGGTTTTCAGTATCGACGTCCACCATCTTAGCTACGGTCCACACTTTTGCAGTCCGAGCGACGTCGCGACTGAAAATAGCGAGCAGAATCTCATCGTGGGAGTCAGGCTTTAGCGCCCATTCTGCGGCGTCCACGTGAAATAAATCGCCGCACGACACATTATTCACGCAAAGTATTGCCTCGTTAGTTTTGCTGAAGCCGCTCAAGTAGTCAGACATTGTTAGCAAGACGTAAAATCAACGATTCCAACGCGAAAAAGAGCACGGGGACTCCCACCGACGCCGGCAACAACGCAATTCAATGGTTTGTTTATGGGCGACGGCGGGTTTCTTGCCCACCATCCACCGCGCATGCGCGGCGCCGGTGGCGTCCGCTAGGGGCGCTCCGGCTTGTTTGTAAACATGAGTTGGTGTATAGCCAGGTATAGAAATGGGAATGGTCGAGATTCTAAAGCTTTGAAGACATACATTTTTCTATAGGTGGCTATAGCGCGTTTTATGGTTTCTTATGGCTGACCATAGAGGGCCATAGAAGGTGATAGCTCACCATAAGATTTTCCATAGACGTCCATAGACCATTTTTGTATGGGTCTCTTGTTTAATGTACTGCCTTGCATGATGTTGTGAATTATACAGTGCATGTCGCAGCGCCCTGCCGCGTGAGCAGTTAGCAAAGCTCATCCGCAACGGCAACCACAAGAATATCCCGATGTAATGCTAAAGCTCGAAATGGGTGAACCAGGTTGAGAGAAGCTTTAAGTGTGTAACAAAAACCGCGGCCGTCTCCACGAAACTTATATGGACATTCCTGATAAACAGCGTGGCTGAGGTTGAACTTCGAAATTTGGTTTGTAACTACTGAAGATGCCTCCCGCAAGAAAGGCAAAACGTCTAATAAAATTGTATTTTCTGTTGTGTCAAGATGGTGCTCTTATTTTAGTTATGACGTCTCCTGGCTTTTACAATACTTTTACCTTCAGCCCTTCGTCGTAGAGCCCGTAGCCGCTCATATTCGGCATCCACTCCAATATACCTCCGAGGAACTCATATTACATGTGTGGAACGTTCCATATTTGGGCGAATGCTTCAAACAAAATTTTCAAGTGTGCAGTCAATTTTATTTATGGTTTTAGTATTTAAGTGTCGATAAACTTTGCAATTTGTTAATTTCATCTTAAGTTTCTGAGAAGAATGCTAAAGTTTACGTTGGCAAACGAGCATGGGAATATGATCAATTCCCCTTGTCACGATATCTGACATTGGTCTTCACGTTGATTTACGTTAGTTGACGTTGATCTTGACGAGATACCTTTCACAACAGTGACATACCGCAAAAAGCGCTCAAAAGGCATCCCTATTGTCTTAGAGTCAACGAAGGCGCAGTCCTTCTAGCAAGGGAACCCAAACTGGATCGCAAGCGAAATCGTCACCACAGCACAAGAGAAAGTAAGCTCACAAAAGATCTCCAAAAATAGAAGCCTTGTGGTAAACGGTACCTCTTTGTTGTTGGGGCAATATAGGGATCCAAATCGTTTGAGCATGCCAAAACGTCCACAGCCATTTACGCCCGGAGGGGGCCGAGTACATTTCGCCGAGCGGTGCTCCGCTGCTGATAAATGGCCGTCGGAGCGGATGCGCGGGGGGCTTGGCATTGCGGCCCGGGCGATGACAGCGAATAAATGACTACGAGTTGTTGTACCAGTGCATCGTGTCATTATCCGAGACGGGTAGCAGCAAGACGACTGTCACAGTCGTCAGCAAATAAGCTTCTAGCTTTGAGAAATGTTGCTGGAATTGATGTCGCGGCAAATGCACCGCAGTCTTACTCAAAGAACCCGCGCAAGATAAAAAGAAAAATTCCAAGCCTGTACAAAGATAAACAACTTCTGGAGTATCTCACTGACAAAGGGAGGACCTCTGTCAAACTGAAAATCGCCTACGTTCCTCAAGGTGCCCGAAATGTCGTCAAGCATCTATACTTGACGACATTTACATCAATTGTAAATGTCATCAGCATCACGTCATCTTACAATTGAGAGAAGACTGCCCAATGCCCACTCGAGTTGTCCTAGGATTCACTAGTCACTTGATGGAAGGATACTTTAAACGGGCGGTACGCTGTTTCCGCAACCAAAGGCTTGGACACGTGGCTAACTCGTGTCGTACACTTTAGCGATGCAAGGTGTGTGCGAAATGCAGCTCCAGAAACCATGTCAAGTGCGCAAACTGTGGTGGACCGTATGATGCCTCATTCACGGGGGTGCGAAACAAAGAGATAGGCGTAACGCAAACACGAAATGATTCACGGCAAGGTAATTAAGCGTCATTCGCCACAACCAAATGCAGAGGCAGTGAGACCGCTGTCTCCTGCGCCCTTAAGACCGATGTAGAGCATATCAAGGTATATGTACGCTCAAACCATCAAAGCTTCCGGGCCAGGGGCACTACCACCAGAGGCACCAACGGCGCCAACCCCATCGCGGCTACTACTCTAAATTCCTCCACGGATTCGTCCACGCGAGTCAACAATACACGACTCAACGCAGACACCAACGCCTCTGACAGCAAAAAGCCTTGAGGCACAGACCACCGAGCGTAGCGCGTCGATTATACGTGTGAACGTTGTGGAAGACATTGATTTCAACTCCAGCCAGTCCACACCTAGATGAAAATTAGGTATACAACACTCCTTCAGCTGGTCCGCCAAAGACTCTGTGAATGGTCTCCCGAAATCGAGTGGCAGGTGACCCGTCAGGTGTTGGTATCGCCGAAGCTCGATGTCCACGTCAAGCTTCGGCCACCAGAAATGGCTTCGATCAGTGCTCTTGATCACCACAATACCTGGTTTGTTCGCGTGCAGTAATTCCAGGGCTTGTTCACCTGATGTCTGTGTAACAATAACATGTGCTCCCCACATTACACAGTCCTTGGGTGTTACCAACACGAGTTATCGATGCCTGTACTGCGTAAACTTGTCCCCTTTCCACTTCGCGGTGGTACCGTCTCACACTCTTTGATATTTGCATTATATATGTAGCGTATATTCAGATTCTATAGTTGCCTGCGGCAAGTCTTTAGATGCACTGGTTCCGGGCACAACTGTGGCCGTGGTTTTCGCCGGGGTGTTAGTTATCGGTGCGATTCTTACTGTTATAAAATGTCAGCAGAGATCTTGTGCAGTTCGGCCACATAATTGGAGGTGGACTCAGTAGGCGTCTGGTTCCGTTGATGGAATTTTAACCTACTGAGCAGTTCCGCCGGCTTCGGGTCATGTTTGCTCATTGAGGCGCTTGACGATTTTCTTGAATGCGACCTCTAAAGGTTTTGTCCCGTATGGCGTCGTAAGTTGACTCTCGCAGGAAGTCAGGAAAACGGCCATCTTTTTCGCCGAACTTGTGACGTTCTTAGCCTCGAGGTAGAATTCGGGACGTTCTAACCACAAACTCCAGTTTCCGCCTAAAAAAACCTCGAAAAGAAACCATGTGTGAAGTTGTTTGAACATCTGGCAACACTCCGCGCGCTGCCATTTTAAATTCGTCGAGATTCCTCTGCTGTTTGTCGATTTCTTATCGCTAAGGGTTAGCATTGTTTTACGCTCTTTTTGCGCATGTACTACGTGTTCGTTGCCCCGCCGTTCGTTGGTTTCTCGCCATAATCAACATGGCGGACGTTTACACTTAAGCTCGAAATTTGGCTTTGATTGCGGGCAAAAGCGCGGCCGTGGTCGCCTGGTTTTTGAAAGCGCTTTCTTTGCGTGAGTGCCTGTGCGAGCGAAGGATTCATCAGAACTACGCTTTCGCACCCTGGCCTTTGCCAGCGCCGAAGCCAACTGGTAAGACTGAGCATGTTCTTCGGCACCCCACTAGATGGCGCTGTGCAATTCGCATACACTCTAAAAAAAAAAGGGTGTCGCCTTACATCCTTTTGTCCCATAATGCACCCCAAAACTTCAGTTTGACGTACAGCGCACTGTAATCGAACAGACAGCCCTAAGTTTTACGAGAAGCTTGATAACAGTGCGATATCCCTTATTAAATAGCTAAAGTACGTATCAAAGACCACAGAAAGAAAACACTGAGGTTTCGCAGTAGGGCCAAGAAAACGCCAAATATTTAATTTTTTTTTTTATTCCAGTCACGCGTACATTAGCTATTTTAAGAAGTTGTACCACACTGCTTTCAAGCCTCTCGTGACGGTACCGTCAGATCGACGGCGGCGCGCCGTACCTCAAACTGAAGTTTTGGAGTATCTTATATGGGACAAAGGGTGTAAGAATACACTTTTTTTTTTTAGAGTGTATGGTCTATTCGTCCGTGATGCGTGGAGTCCTTCATCCTCAGGAGTCAAGAAACTTCCTCGTCACCAATTTAGCACAATCCTTGGTCAATTGTGTTTTTTTTTTTTAATTAAACTGACTTGTTGCCGAGAAAGTCCAGAGCAGAAGGCGTGGTCTCGCAGACCTTGTTTGCGCGCGATCCACCGGATGCTGGCAAGCTTGACTGGCGTGGAGATTTTGCCTTGTACAAAAGACTTCACTTGAGAAGTCTCTTCTTATAAACGGCTGAACGGCGTCGCTGCGGCATCTTGCCGTCTATAGCGATACATGTGACTGTACCTTTCTCAGCCGAAATCTTTTCTTTGATTAACGTTTGTTGTATTCCTATATTGTTTGTTTTCGTTGTCAGTAGAGGGCGCAACGTGTTGTGAGTGTTTCTGTATACTTTTGTATGGTATTTAAAGCTATAACGTGTGTTCCAGTAATTGGCTGAATACGCGACATTGGAGTGACATCGCGTAATAACGCGAATAAAAGCCGCCGCAGCGTCGGCAGTGGCGGAGAACTGCTACCGACCAAGTTGAGCCTACGTGTCGTTTCCTGCGCAGGAAGCTCCGTTCGACCGTGGCCGTCCGAGTCCGGGTCCCGGCTATATGTATTACGTATGTGTCGGCCTTTCCGTTTAGTGCTGCGGCACCAGTCTTTAGGTCCCTGGGTTGATTAGTTTCCGGGTACGCGAGTCCCCTGTCAGTAAGCCCATCAGAATTATAAAGCTTACCGGGAGCTTCATCCTTCGAGCCAATGTCTGTTGGCTCTTAGTTCTGAGACGCCGTCAGCTGGGTCGGCGTCTCAGATCATAACAATGTCTTCCTTTGTATCTTCCCTTTGACCTTTGTGGACGGGTCATACTTTCTCGCTGCGTGTAGCAGTTGAGATTAACTGCATCCTTGATGGTGTGAGTTGGTCCTGGTTACTGAGTGTCTTCGTCAATTTGATAATTATGAAATTGATTTGTCATTGAAGCGGTCATTATTTCATCAGTTGTCGTGACTGTCGGCGTTATGACCACCGGCCCGGTGGTCATAACGCCGACAGTCATGGCGTCGGTTGTTGTAGTGTGGGCCATTGTAGATTCGATAGTCGACACCTGTCATCTTCATGTTATTCATTGTCGTGTTGATCTTTGTTGTGTAGGGCCTGAACAGTCGTTGAAATAAATGTTGCCACCAATGATAACCGTGTACTATTTATTAAAAACATATTATGCTTGTTGGAAAACACAGTAAAATTATTTGTAAGAAAACAATCTATTAAAGTCGATTCTTTTTATCTGAAGTGTGAGCACACTGCCAGTTATAGGCATTGACAATCAGCATCTCAAAACGAATGTAGCCGATCATCTGAAGGTGTTTCAAAATTTTAGAAGGATTTCGGAGATGAATCTTCAATCAAGCGGTTAAAAGCAGATAGCGTAAAGTCAGCTCAGCCGAAAGGCAGGCAACAAAAGTGTAATCATTATAATTTATTATACCCTTAAAGCTCAGGGGCATTAATTACAAAGGGAAATAGGGGGGATATCGCAAAACACAAAACTGAAGTTAACAAAGAAACATACAAAATGAGGCGATTCATTGAAAAGAGCCAACCAGAATAACGTCTTATTAGCCCTGGAGTAATTCTACGGACGTAAAATTGAAGTGGGTGGTGTCAGTGAGAGTAACAATGCAGTCAGATAAACTGTTACCTGCACATATAGCTGCGATCACCAGCGAAGATTGAAATATTGAAGTGCACTCAAAAAAGTGCTTTGCAAGAGTCCTTGGTTTTGCAGATCTATCCGCAAGAAATAAACAGTATAAACATTTCTAATGGAGCATAGTGTAGTTCAAGTACTTTATAACTTTTTGATCTCGAGGAACGCTCATCTGAGCCCAATGACAGTCGAGGCACCCTCCCTCATCCCGGCATTAAAGCAGTCAAGTGCATAAGCCCAAAGGTAGTGGCGTAAATAGAATTTTTATTTTAGAAAAGATTTAAAAAAAACGAAGGATTTTTTTTTTTGGAGGGGGGGGGGGGGGGGGGGGGGCCTTCTGCAAGGATGTTGAAATAAAAAGCGTTCTTATTTTTTGCGGGCTGTTTACATTTTGTAAGGTTTTTTTTTTTTTTAGGAGACACCTTGTAGTTTAAAAGTGTGCCTCCGTATTAGTGACCCAGTCGTGGTATCAGCCTCCCGAAGCAGAAGAATCGAGCTTTACATAGCGAATCTTACTCGCTGTTGCAGGCTGCTCACCAAGTCCGGGTCGCCATAGCCACCAACAAAAACCGGACAACAACCGCGCAGACTCCCTGAAGTGGTTACCTTCCATACTTTTATTTACGCCCTGGAGGGATAACCACTCGGTCAACGCAACAATTGTCGTTTCCAAGCGTATCGTTTCTGGATCGCCATGCACGCTGAGCCGCCCGCCGCCAGCTTTAACAGATCAAATTTCGCAGGAGGGCTGTGCGTTCACGGCAGCGTCATGTGGCCCCTATACGCTCATGTTTGGACCCGGTATATCATTACACAAACTGAGCTGCCGATTCGCAAACAGGTTGTGATGAAGTGTAGATGCATTGCCACCACCGTAGACGCGCTCGGCCAGAGCTTGTTCGGCGATGTTCGGTGCCCCAATAACATTTTGGGACGAAGGGTGACACGCTGCAATCGCAGACGTAGTCGGTCACGCTTGTCACCGATACGAATGCCGAGAACGTGACTATACTCCGCGACAACTTTTCTTGGCAATGCAGTGGAAGGTACAGGCCCGCGTCGCCTCTCCCATTTTGAGTGTGCGCGGGCTCTCCTCCTCTCCCCGGAAATGGGGGTGGAGGAGAGCCTGACAGCCAGCGTGATGCAATGACGTAACCTGCAAACTACGCATAGCTGTGTACAATTGAGTAAGGCCGAGCTTTTTTTCCGTAAAACCATGTTTTACTGAAATATGTCTCACAGGTTCGTGCTACAGCACGACTGTTTGCCTGCGAGTGATTACAGCTTTTTATGCCCACCACACCAACATTTCCACGCACCTGGTGGCTAAAACATGAAGCTGCGAAGCAAGGTTATTGGGATAACAAACGGTAACTTTTAAGTGATGTTCAATAACTTTTGCCTACCAATTCAAATTTTTACCTATTTTTGCTTTCTGACTCGATGAAAACGTAACTATGATTCTTTACTATTTCCACTTGAGTGTTCACGACTGCAAACGCTTGATTGCAGCTGCCGCGGTAGAAAATGGTTCGAGAAAGAAAGTATGCAATATGCGTGTTATTTATTTCTATTTCAAGCCAAAACATCGGCGTGAGTAGGCGAAAATCGACCCATTGCTATTATATGCATTTTAAACATATACTATTCTGTCTAAAATTGCCTCGGACATGTCGAGGTTTGAGCTCGACCAGGTCCGACTTTTCGAACTTCTAACGGAATGTATCCACCCAAAACATTCGACCGAAGTTCGACGATGCGCAGAACGTGAAAATGAGCTGACGCCACTAACGGGAAAAGGGGTGCCATATTTATGCGGTGTATTGTATTCGAATATAAGAAAAACTACCTAAATTGCTAGAAATGTATGTGTTTCGTTTTATAATTTGTAAAATATAAAAATGATTGTCCAAATTACATTTCTTCTCGAATATTCTAACCCTTTGGCGGGGAAAAAAGTCAGGCACCACTGTTCAAAAGTCGAACTTTGTCGATTATTGCCAAGTGGTAAAAATTCAGTCGAAACCTCCAGTTTCGACGCCAAACCTATCTCGGGCCCACCCACCTAGAGCCGATATCGCACTTCTCATACATCGTACTAGAAAAAAAACAAAAAAACGACAACAACAAAAAACACCGATTTCTTTTCAGCCATTATGGACGATTTACCTGTGGACACGATTCACGAACGTTCAAAGCATGTTTTGTTGGTATACATATGTATGCATGGAACATGTCCACATACATGTTTTGTATGACCAATCTTACAGGACCGTTGTACGAGGAAGGATGGATCGATGCATGCTAACGACTGTACCCATTATATCGGGCGGTAGCTTGCGCCATCTAGCCTAGCAAGAAGCACGCCTCAGACAGTGTCTGCAGGTCTACTTTTGTATAATACGTGTTGCAGTGTGATTGCAACCGAAAACTTCGGCGGCCATTTCGAGCCGTTTTCACGACTGCCTCGGCTGTTCTTTGGACCTTACGTTGAGAACCTGTTTTAGGACTTCCTTTAACAAAACTTCGTTCGTTCAGAAGCTTAAACGCATTCTCAATTAGAGCGGCGGTTCCAATAATAAGTGTGACGTCACAAAGCAGTGTTGAGAACCGAGATCTCGGAGGTACACCTCTTTTTTGCGAGAAAGATTAGCATAAATTAAGTAAGCCTCCATCGAACATCTGATTTACTGCGCGACTAAGCGAAATAATTTGATTACGAAAGCAATTAAATTAGCGTGGGCAATGAATCTAGCGAAGTCGCTTTCACGCTGTTGCTGACTGAGAGGACAAATTAGATTAAGCAGCACGTATCGGGTGTAAGCCAGGCCGCGCGTAATTCTTCCCGACTTTCCGCAGAACGATTTGATGCCAGCTGTTTGAGCTCCCATTTCATTATGACTTCAAGACCGCATAGTCATTTTATGTAAAACAAACGAATAATGTAACTCCTCTTGAAAGTAAAATGATTTTCACAATTATGTCGTGTGAAGTCTGCATTCGAATGCAAGATTCTTACGTTGGGAACGCACTCTAATGACACGAATAAATGTGACATACTTATCTACTCTGATATGGTGAATGTCATGCACTATAGTGTATCTACTTCCCTTACTACTTATTTGGTTCAAGAAAGTGGTATTGTGGAACGAAATCACACGTGAGTATGTTTATAACAGGTTCTTTTCCCCCATTTTATTTTTTTTAAACGATCACCATTTTGTTTTTACCGCACTCCGTATTTTATCTTTCTTACATAATGCAATTTTTTCTATAGTTGCTTCCTGATGAGGGGGGGGGGGGGGGGGAGGAGACTTTTTTATGCGAGTTTCCAAAACTTCAAACGTATATGCTGCGAGCAATAGCCAAAACACGACATCGACGCCGTGCCCTGGGTCCCGTTGACCTACACGCTGAAGAGTGTGAATCAGCTTGTTTCAGGGTTAACATCCTACAATTATTACAACAAAACCCTTACGATGCTGGTGAATTCCGCGCACATAGAGGATGCCGGCGATTTTCGCAGAATACAGGGAGAATGATTTTGCGAGCAGCAACTTTACAAGCAACGTGCACCACGTGCAATTCTTATATTTACACAAACAACAAAAACAGTCACAATAAATAACGCGCGAGGGAGGAATTACGGCCTTGTTCATTGCTCCACTTCCTTATTCACTTGAAAATTAAAATGCGTCCTTTCGCTGGTGAGTCTCCACAACTTGGGGTGCAAGTATGTTGCCTTACGCTGGTCAGTATTTAACGTAAAACATTAACATGTAAGTTCAAATAATGTATCTCCAAGTAAAACAATAAACCATTGTTCCAGGCAATTATTATTTGACATAGTCGCTAGGAAAACCTCCGCTAGAGCTGTTCGAAGTGGGTGTCAAAATGTCAGTGCGGTAAACACCCTTCAAAATGAAGAATATTCACTTCACCTCACACTTGAACACTGATCTGGAGCTTTACAGTAGAACACTCTTCAAAAATCATAGGTTTTCTAATTAAAATCACCTTATTTCACGATTAAAAACAACGCATCACTCGAAATAAGAGAGCTGAAAAGGTGTAGCCATGAGAGTAACCGCCGACTTCATAGATGTCTCTCCAGGACACTCCCCCAAGTTAAGACGTCCCTCTATACTTACAGAAGGGAGGTTGAAGGGGAGCCTCCACTTGAAGAAAGGTTTACCATTCTCAAATGGCACTTCCCTCTCCCTCGAGCAAGTGAAGAGAGCTCTTCTACGGGACGCATCCGAAAGAAAGAATATAGGAAACAATTTAATATATACACTTTACTTAAGACTACAAACGCAAGTACTTACTCTCTTTTCATAATTCATGTTTATAAACCAACAGTAGGACAGAGCATACATGTTGCGATTTCAGAAACGAACGTAACTCGTATTTTTTTCTTTAAAACCAAGTTAGGCAGCGACACGGCCTTTATCATTCATTCTGTGTACATTCCAAGCCCTTCCGACTGTGTTATTCCAGCCCCGCCGCCGCAACTTCGCTTCCCGGTGTTTCTTTCTTTGTTGTCTTTTCGTTTTTACTTTCGCTGCTGCTTTTCTTCCTTTCCGTTTTTCATTTCTTGTAGAAAGGTGGCTGCCAAAGCACCCGCTGTTTGCTTCATGGAGGACGAGAAGACAATCCTCAGAGAACTTGTGATCTCTTATAAAACAATCTTGAGTGCAAAAAGACCAACGCATCGTTCTGTAAACCAAAACAAAAAGACTAACGTGGATTCGATCCTGCGACGACTGTAACTGCGCCTACGGGGCATGTGGACTGGATGTAAAACAACTGAAGAAAAAAGGTTGGAGAACATCAAAGTAAAATCGAAGATCATCAAAGACGAAAACAAGGTCCATAAAATGTCGGATCTCTCGTTCAGATTTCTCATCGCGCTGAAAGTGCCTCGAAATGAGCGATGGGCCACATTTGTAGCCCGAGCTGTCGGTCACATGTTCGCCCTTGTTTCGGACTGTTGTTTCCGGAATACCTGTGATATTCGGGATCGAGTCTGAGCATGCGCGAAGAAGTCGTTCAGGCCACCAAACGCTGCAAGTTGAATACTGTAGCCATCTGACAGCGGGGCAGCATCAATGGAATCTCAGCACAATAAACATTGCCGGTAAATCAGCAAGTTTCAATTTGTAGTTTTCGCGGCAGACCTCTAAAGTAGAACAGAACTCACCACCTCCGGATGCTGAAGCTTTCAGTCTATTTCATCTTAAACGGAAGGGGTGAACACTCAGTATCAGCAAATGCTTGCCTATAACAACTGAAGAATAATTTAAGAGGAAAATAGACCTTAGATAACATTCGAAATCGGAGTACTTTGAATAACCATTGTTTGCTGGTTTAGAAGGCGGGCTTTTACCCAGCCCGTTGGGCGCCACCTCCGTGCTGGTTGGGGCGGTGGCCTCACACATCTTCAACTGGCAGGAGAACATTGGAGCAAAGCAATGGGGCACCTCGTTCGCCGCCTGTCTGAAGCCTTCCGGTGCTGAGACTGCTGCAGCCGATGCTGGAGGGCGAGGAGCAGGAGCCTCTTGAGGCCGGCTTGGGCACAGTGCTTGGACCGCTTCCATGTGTAATGCCAAAGTTTAAAGTGTTGGCCTCTAGTTGACAGTTCTTTGGCGTTGTACTCTAGCTGTATTCTCATTATGCGGCTAGTACCTTAGAGGCTGTGCTCCTTCATTTTTTCAAACTGCCTGGGCTTCATATCATAAACACTTTCTCAAAATATGGCGGATTCTGTTAGATATGCAAATGAGCTATTTGGTGTATTTTAATGATATAGACGCGTCAATAAAAAAAACAAGGACAGAAAAAAAGACAAACAAAGCCCTCCCTTTTTTTTCTCTTTGTTCCCCGTTTTTTTGGCGCTTTTATATTTTCTGAAATCAAAAAGAGCAGGAAAATGAATCCTTGGCATGGTTCAGTCAACGCGATCTGACTCATGCAATACCACTAGAAAGACAAGACATTTTCCTTTCTTCCACCGACTTCACCAGCAGCCCCATGCAGCTCCACTTAGTTTGCGTCCGAATCTAGGTGCATCAAAAAAAAACAAAAAACAATACTATTAGACTGCTACTCCAAGCGGCACGGGCTTTACTTTATAATACTCAGGCCTTGCCTTTTAAAAGGAATTAATGTGTTGACACTTTCTTTGATCAGACACTTATCTGCACACCACTTGTACAAAAACAGAAATGCTGCTTGTAGTAGGGGGCCTGGAACGCGTCTGCAACTGGTGTTGGACGGCGTGTTCAATCTTTGCTCTCTCGATTTTCACCTGGCGACGTCACAAATTCGGCATGCTGTTACTGTGTTTGATCCTGGCAGTGACACAGACGTGGCAGTTGCCTGTTCTGCTGTAGCTCGCTCTGAAGCCTGGCAGTCGAAGGGAACTAGAGCGGACACGGATTGAGATGATGCAGTTACAGCGACCCTTGTGTCCGCATGCCAGCATTGTAACAATCAACCGCCAGGATCGCGACGTTCGACAGCATGAAACAAGCTGGCCATCCGCACGCTTGCTCTGTTCGGAAAATGCTGCAGCAGATATTTTAATGAAATTATGCGCAGGGAGAGAGGGTAACCACAAAAAGATAATTAATTTGAATACTTTTATTTTGCACTGTTTTGGTCAAAATTAACACAAAGGCACCCCTCCTCACTAAAATAATTCGAGGCTACATTATTGGATGCCAAAGTTGTAGCAACCCCTAGATTAGGCCCCCACTCACCAAACTACTTGGGGCCCTAAATAAACCTTTGGAACACGCCATCTTGTGGTCACTGATAAGCTCATGCAGATAGCCAAGCGGGGTGTGACGAACTTTGAAAACATGGTTCCGGCAGGACAGGAGGGCTGCCAGAGCAGTGGTGTAAGTGCATTCAGCTCCAAGAAGAATCTGCCGCAAAGGGAGACCTATAATCTGAACAGCCACGTACCTTACGTAGTACACCTTTTGTATATTAACAGAGTGCACATCTGTGGTCTCCTTTGAAAAGTTAAGAAAACTTTCAGCCAGCTTAGTGTACTTTACTAGGTAGCGTGCATCATAATCGAGGAATAACAAGAACACACGGCTGGGTTTCATACAACTTCAAATAAATATATGGCAACTGCTGCAAATTAACAATGGCCAGACTCCCCTGTCAAAGAAACAAACATCACAAGTTACAATTATCATGGCATGATTGCTGTCATATAATATCAATACCAAGCAATCCAAAAGACGGAAACGGTTAAGTCATCCGGTAATCCAGCACCAATGTTTATGCCACAGGTTCAGTATGAATAAAAATATTGTTGCACGTTAGATCAGCAATAAACAACTGAACCAAATATTTGAAACTGCAACTGCAGGCCAAACTAAATTACAATCTCAAACTTTTAGAAGCCCCAAAACCATTTCACTTGCAAAATCACACCTCAGCGAGGTTGAGAACATTTGCAATCTTTCACCTTTTCATGTTCGTCCCATTGTTCACTTCATAACTTCGAAATATCCTTGTCATTGCAGAAGAGACCGGTTCACCAGCTGGTGACCTTAGACGTAAGTGCACCACAATCACCAGCTCCTGCCAACATAGCTGATAGACCCACAGCAGCCTCAGCAGCTTGAGCGGCCCTGAGCGGTCAGAGGTGTGCCACAGAGTCACCAGCTCCCATACCTGAGTCTGCTGCAGCGCGCAACAGTGCTGCTGCGGCGGAAGCTGTGGGCAGTGGGGCCCGCCAGGCTGGAGGACGCATGGCGCTCCGGTAAAGGAGCCTCGCTGATGAAAATGACGTGAGGGTATCCCTCGCCCAGCAGGAGCACGCCCTGCGCTGCAGCCTTCTTAAACGGGACCACCGCGACACACTCACCAAGAGGGCCGCACTTCATGGATAGGAAATGAAGCTGCGCGAGGACCAGCTGGAAATGAGAACTGCGCTTCAATGAAATAGGGATGAAGCTCCTGAACGTCAGAGAAAAGATACTGCTACGTGAGCGGAGTCAGAAGGCTGGAGCATAAAACATGTTTAAACTGCTGTGCCTGCTTTACTGATAATTTGCTTTATAAGTCAAAGTTCAAACTGAAGTATCACACACTTGGAAGTAAGACCCCTCACCTTCATGGCTTGCGTGATGTGTCTCTTGAACCTACTAGCATCTCATGTGAAGCTCCTATGGATGAGCCTCTGCTGGGAAAGCACACCAGAAGGAAAGTCCTCCGGGAGAATCGGTGGCAGGTACGGCTGCCTCCCCCTTCTGGCATTGCGCTCCCTGAGGCTTGGTGGCGGGGGTAGCGGAGGAGGCAGGGGCACACCCCACATTATGCAAAGCTGCACACGCGGTGATGATGCCACATGATGAGGGGCGTCTCTTTTGCTGGAGCCGCATATCCAAACGCGGAAAACACGGAAAACGTATCTTCCAAACCACAAAGGCCCTCTCGACGGAGTTCCTCGATCTAATCTGAGCCTTGTTGTACCTGAACTGAATTTTAAAGCGTTTGGTCTCCCGGAAACATTTTTGCCATTCTATACTTTCTAGAGCCTCCTTGCTGGCATGGCTTTCCAACACAATGTTTTTAACTCTTCCATCAAACTAGATCAAACTAACAGCAGGGTTGGAACAGAACAACTTGATATGACATATTGGGTTCGCTGTTTTAACTGCTGGCCGTTATAAGTTAAACTCCAAGCAGTACGTTTAGGGCAGATTCATAGCAGGGTATTGTTTTATAATGATTGTTGGCAGTGGATATTTACACATTTAGATTGTGAGATAGGCTGAGTGCGTTTGTTTACACGCACATTATGTGTTTTTTTTTTACGCATGGCAATAACTGGTCCATATTGCTTTGTCGAATTTAAAAATTCTTTCCTGGACAACTTTTCCTGGACGCACGATTTTATCGATACTCTTGACCTTTTGTGGAAAACTTGTTTTGGCCTTGTAACATTTCGTAAACGAACTTTTTTTTTTTTTTTTTGCCACGTAGATTGAATTTGATTTTCGGCTTCATCATTTCTTTTAATTTTTTTGCACTCGCCTGATCTGTACCGGAAGAGGAACATTCGACTGAATTGATTTTTTCAGCGAATAAACAAACGACTTCGGGGCAAGCTACATCCCAAACAGACCACGCGGTCCCCCAGAACGGAGTCTGCTCTGCTCAAGGGAAATGGTTTAACATTTCAAGCTCGAGCTTTGTCCAAGCCTTGTCAAAACCGCCAAGGATTCGGCAAGCTAGAGAGCACATCAGTGAAAAAAAAAACATGCTGCTGCCTGCCCGAGGCGGAGCAAGTTCACCATGAAACAAACATCCATGAAACGAACTTATAATGAAAATACGCATGTCGTCGAAGTAATCTATCCATGAAACGTTTAAAGAATTGGTTGTCACCGGCAATACTGCCTGCTATTCCAGACATTAGTGATTTTGTGAGTTCAGTACTCAAACAAATCTCGAAGTTTTTCCAATGATTCAGCTTGCCTTTCTCCGTGGCTATTTCTCCAGGGTCTGCAAACGGGGTTATAAATAAAAGGAGGCAGGCATACCCCATGTCCCTCAGACGGAGACCGGGCACTCTGCTTTCTTCGTTAAGTGCCCGTCCACGGTTGCTATCAAATATGCGGCTATTAATTGTGCACGAATACTGGCCAACTTGCCACAACGTCGTAAAATCGTAGCTGTTGGCCAGGCATTGCCTGCAGGTAGATAACATAGTTCTCTAAAACAAGTGATTTACACAAGATCTCAAATGCACCTGCTAAATGCCAGAAAGCACATGAAACCTATCGCACACTCGTGACTCGCCCAGTATGAACCTCAAAAATTTGTCAGACCTGCCGTAATGACGATTCTGGTCAACCAGGTGTAATACACTATGCAACGAATAATTCGAGTGAGACGAGGTGCACGATGAACAGCAACAATGCAGCTGATTAAATGGTTTCGCTATATGTTTCACAATAATCAGGTTGAACAGCTGAAATTGTCTTGTTTCAATATTACCCATGCCTCACAGCCTCGCAGTTTAGTAGGCGTACTACGTCCATAAGGTGGGCGTAATAAATATGGCCTCACCTGGACGTTCAAAGAGAAGCTGCGGTAAACTTCCGGGTCGTCTTCGCCGGGGCTCCTGATGCGCACGTGGGTGCAGCCGATGCAACCCAATACGCCAGGGAACTGCCCCATTGCGTAGAAGTCACGCACGATGGCGTGGTGCTCCGACGCGGTCGGGAAGTGCGCCAGCCTTTCGAAGAGCACCGTCGCGATAAGCGGCGTTACTCTCCCGATTGTGGAGAAACCGTCGGCTGGGAGACATGCACCTGACATGCACCAGGCCTCCCGCCCTTTCCTCGGTTGTCGCCACTTTACTGGAGAAGCAGCAGCGTCAGCAGTTCCCTCACCGTCGCCTTCGTAAAGCGATACCTCGAGAGAAACTGGCTGTCATTGTACAGCTCCATCGAGTTCAGGCGGTCCGGCAGTCTTCGTTTCAGCACCGACGGACCGAGCGGGTAACTAACGCCAAACCAGTGCCTCCTGTATAAGTTACACTATGCCTGTCAGCTCCGAGCACTGGCAAGCGGAAGAAAGAGGGCAAATAGTACGTGTGGTCGCCGTGCGGTGGAACCACCTAGGCGTACAAACCTGCCGTGTAGTGAAGCCAACCATCTCTTCCGTAGGAGGTTCAATGATGTCGCCCCAGCAGCACCGACAGCAAGAAATACAAAAGTTTTTGACTGACAGCTCGGGACCAGCTCGCCGCTTTCCAACGGAATATGACTTCTTATTTGCCTGCCTTTTCACCCGCACACGACCCGGCGTTAACCTTTTCTATGCGCGTGATTGAGGGTGACCGCCAAGGCCCCAAACTGCCGCCAAAGCAGACGGTCAAGCGGCCAAGCGTTCTCCGCGTTCGCGCTGCAAAAGCGAAGCCTGGCCGTGCTTGTTTCCTAGTTTCGTATTTTGTCTCAGCGAAACTCGTTTGAATCAGGGCAGACACATCCAGAACAGTGATCTACATGTTGTTAAAAAACATATATATGATATATCTTCAATAATAATGTATATACAACATGCTAAAAGAATATAAAAAAACAACGTCCGCCAGGCGGCGCTACCTGTCCGTACGTGCGTGTTGTGAGGTGAAGCATCGGGCCTGGACACCTCTTGGAGAGAAGCTGACAGGTATAGTGTAACTTATATAGGAGGCCCTGGCCAAACACAAGGTCCCACGCACGAGCCGCGAACTCAAAAGACGCGATTCTGAGGAGCGGCGTCGTGCGGGAAGCCGCCATTTTTTTTGCGATGAAGGGAGCTGGACGGCGTTAGAGGTGAGTTGAAGGAAGGCGCCACCACTCACTAGAAATTTTTATAGAAAAGTTCCAGTGAAATGCGAGGCGAGGGAGAGTTGCGAGGGAAGGGGTATTTATGAAACGTACTCACATCTACTTAAGGGCGTTGGAGACTGATAGTATCTTGAAATAAGTAAATAATTAGAATACCTTTCTGAAGAGCGGGCCTCTTGAAGTACAACCTTCCGCCGCCGCTGAAGTTCAAGCGCAATGTTGAAAAAAGAAATGCTCCTGATTGCTTCAAAATTATTTCTTGTTTCTTTTTCTTCAATTTTTGAATTGAAGGAACAGCGCGAGACCGTGAAATTTAGTTTTCTTATAGAAAAACCAGCGGCGGAAACTCTTGCAATGCTTCGGACAGCTTACAAATAAGATGCTATTAAGAAATCGCAGGTCTATAAGAGTTGTTTTCTCGCTTCAATGCCCTTGAATTATTGACCGACCAGCAACCCCGTTCAGCGCGACCCTCAACCTCCCCAACTGATAAAAAACATCGAAAAATTCGGGCATTGTCCGCTCCGAGCTTATTACTCCTGGTGAAAATGTTAATCAGGTATTTTACCTGATTGCATTTGCAATCAGGTAGATTACCTAGGGCGCTTCTGCACAACGGGCGTTTCTGCAACACTGATTTGCAACGGTTGCGCAACTCAGTGAAGCAGAAACGCCCCAATGGAAGGGAAAGGGGGAATGGTAGTTCCATCATGACAGTGCCCCAGCACACACTGTGCCCTGTCAGTGCAACTATGTTTGAACAGAAATGGCATGACACCGCTTTTCCACCCGCCCGTATTCAGCGGACTTGGACCCGTGTGAGTTTTTTCTGTTCGCTCGTATAAAAAAAGTTCTCAAATTAAATCATTTTGTAAATGTGGAAGGTCCTTTAAATAGATATTGCAAAAAACGAGGAATGATTTTGAAGCTTCTTGGAACAACAATTTACAACATGCCGCTGGAACTTTAGCAGACGACGCCAGTCGGCAAACGGACTCGGAAAGGGTGCTGCTAACCGCTGGTAGCGTCAGAAGCTGGTCCTGCGAACGCCGCTCCCTCCGAAAATTCATTCCGGTCACTTTTGGGCCCTCCTCGTCTCTAATGCCCAGGACGCCGCGGTGCAATCGGCACCAGTGAGAATTGAACATTGGTTAGGCACAATGCCTCAGCTGCAGTTTCTATCTTGCAGCGCACTATAGTACATTGCCTCGCATTTTAGTTGCACAATCAAGTTAGTTGCAGTTAAAGTTGATGTTCATTTCAATATTCACGGGCCAACCGCCGGGGCAGCGGCAAAAGACATTTCTGCGTGACTCAAGCCTCCTCCCCCTTCATAACAATACTCCATTTCTTTTATATCAGCTGCCGAGAAATTTGAGAAGGCAAATTTCAATTCAGTGTTTAACGAAGCTCTTTTCTTTCGACCGTCCGTCCTGACACGGTGTTGACGTCGCTGTTATAGATTTGTTGTCTTAGTTGGAGACGGACTAAGCCCCAGATTCACGGTCGGAGAGGCTGCAACGAGATGGGAAAGGAAGAGGGTTTATCCCCGGACAATGGGGCGAGAAGGTAGATCGGGGGGAAAATCAAAGGAGATATGTTAAAAGCAGACGGCCAGCCACATGCCGTTCCACCTTATGCTATGAAAGCAATGAAGCCAATCAAGCGATTCCAGCCTATCAAGCGCTATGAACCTGTCAGGTGACAGTCGTTCCGCGCGTCGCTGTGCCCCTTTCGAAGGTCACGTGATAGTAGTGCGGCATTGGATAGGCTTCGGTGGCATGCTGCGTCTCATCCGGTCCATCGAAACGTGAAACGGAGCATAGCTACTCTCGTTGCGACCGGTGCTATGGCTCGTGCTGTTGTCATGGCAACGGCGTTGATGACGTCAATAGCGTCCCCTGACAACGGACATCCCTGGCAACCGCTGGGCGTCTGGCTGGACTGAGAGGGAAAATAATGGGGAAGAGGGCACCTCAATAACAGCAAGACATAAAAAAAAAATTGTAGGGAAGAGCGCAGCTCGTTTTTCCATCTTCGTTTCCGTGTATATGTGTGTTCTCCGCTGCGTCGTCTGTAAGGAATCCTCTAACGTGCGTCTCTTCGTGTAGAATTTTTTTTTTCTTTTTCTTTATCAATGGTTTTCTCTTTCCTTGTTTTAGGTTGTTTTTTTTTTGCAAAGCTTAGAATGGACGACGACAATAAAAAATAGTAGTTAGGAGCTGCGTGTGTCGCTTGCTTCCTTCGTGGTATCGCCTGCACTCCCTCACTCGCACTTTACTTGGTTTCACCGCAACTTCGCAAAGGGCGACCAGTATACAGCCTCCTCGAGGCAATCAGATCGACGGAGGTGAATCACGGGACATCCAAATGTACAGAGGCAACAGCGCAACCCAGACAGTTGGGGAAGACGAGAAGGAGTAACTCTCCTCTTACCCGGGCCCTCTTTTTTCTCTGTCCCAGACGTCGCTTTTGTCCTACACGGAGATTAGCCTGTCGCTCAAAAATTGGCGCAAGAGCAGCTTTCCTGCCTTTCCCGTCTGTGGCCTCGAGAACTGCGCGCAACTTAAGAAATAGTGTTAGTAACATGTCTCCTCCAGACGCGATCATCGACTTACCGGGACCGTAGCCTTCGCCGTTTGCCAAGTTACAGAGTTCCTTCCGGCAAAATTTTGCCGGTCGAACATTTTCTTCCCTCGTACGAATCATTTCATCGCGCTCATTTAAAAGGTGCAGCATGACCACAAAAAAAAATATTTGCAATTTAGCGATATTATATATTTTCAGTTGTCTTTTTCTTGTTGAAGTGAGAAAAAAAAAAAAAAAAAGGAAACAGCGGAAGACAAAAGAAAATCGGAAGGCAGGTGGAAGGAGTACAGCTCTGTGATTGTCTGCTCCTTCCACTTGTGTTCCGTCTTTTGCGCTGTTTTGTTTTCGACTGTAACATGTCCAATCAAGTTGCCCAACTCTACGCCTTGTTGTCCTTTTCTTGTCCCTTGTTTTTTGCTTATTTTTTGTTTTTCGTGTGGCAGTCATTGCACAAATAGAAGGACTCCAGTAATCTTTCTAAAATGCTGCATCCCTACCCCACCTTCGCGTCAAAAGTAAATGCGTAACTCTTAGAGTACAGTTTTAATCCTACTGTAGCCTGATTCACATAGTGCGACCTTAGTTCCGATTTCGCAGTTGCAACGTCACTCGTGAGGCAAAAAGAAAGAGCGTGGTGGAAACTGTTTGCCGCACTTGAGAAATCGCGAGTGACCGTTATTTTGTTTCTCATCTCCTTCGGGTTTAAATTATGATCTTCAACATCATTATTAATCAGTCACTTGAAGCCCGCCGTTAGCAAGCAGAGATTCCATTTTTTGGGATGATGACTGTGTTCAAAGTGGCCCGACTGAATTTCAAAACGGGTCTATATTATGTTGAAAAACAAAAGAAAACAAAACATTATTTAGGGCTTTTACTAGCGTGTTTTGTCTTGCCCTTTTTTTCCTTTAGCCTCTTTTTATCTTTATTTTTTTTTCTTTTCAGGTTATGAAAGTTCAGTCTTCTTGTTGGAACAAATTTGTCTGCCTTTCTTTATTTTCTGTGGTTTAATTTTCGAAGTAAAGCCTGAGTGCTCGTATCTCTGAGTGGCGGTTAAAGTGCGTGGGTGCTCGATGTGCGTTATAGTTACGGGCGCGTATAAGTCGAAAAGTACACATTCGGGTGTACTTTTTTGAAATCGCAATTAATCGTCTCAAATTTAACGTCATGCTAAGACTTAATTATTACTTGTTAATTAACATTTTTCAGATATTGGTATTAGGAGCCATGTTGGAAGTACAGTATTCACGGCAATTACTATTAGAGGCTGGACAGGTTGAAAGAATTTGCAAAATCGTAAGGGATTCTGATATATTAATCGAAGATTACTTGCGGTTTTCTTTCGCCCGATCCGAAGATTACGCTAAAAGAGAGCATCGCAAGCCCTGCCCACAATGACAATTGAAAGAATGACGTCGTAGTTTTAGTGATGACGTCATTCTCCGCAGCGTGTCCTTGGCGGGTGCGCCGACGACAAAAGCGCCGACGTGACGTGAACGACTACGTCTTCTTCCAATCCTCATCGTGGGCTAGGCTTCCTTCATTCATTTCCTTTCAGGGCCCGAAGGCTTTAAAAACAGGAGTGAGTTTTAAGACATACATATACGGGTACATCAGCGAACAAGGCAAAAATAGAAACAATGTCCAAGGAACAAGAAAATTAGTGATCGCAATTTTAGATCAAAAGTATCAGTTATTAAGACTATGCCTACTGGAAGGCGATTCCGATTTCTTCAGGTTTGGGGAAAAATAGAGGCACTAAATGAGGATATGTTACAACGGTGGACGCCTACCTTTAACTGGTGATTTGCTCGTGAGGGTATGTAAGATGGTTATATAAACAGTGTTCCACGAACTGTAGGATAGGACTGATAAATCTTGCGACAAAGACATAAACGAGATGCTTTTGTACGAAATGAGAGGTTAGGTAAGGCAGAGATGCTTTCGTAGAAGTGATTCTGGCTGTGCGATGATAGTTTGAAAGAATTAAAAGAGCGGAACGATTTTAAAGGGCCTCAACAGCAGAAACAAACATGCCGGGGTCCCAGATAGAGGCTGCATATTACCGATTAGCACAAACTAAATGTTTTTATAACCTAATCTTAAGAAACAGGAGTTAGAGAAACGTTTTGTTTTATATATAGCCTAGTAATTGAGTAGCGTTTTTAGTAACACCTTCGACGTAAATATTCCAGGAGAGATAATTGGTTAGATGAAGTGCAATATATTTATAGGAGGAAACAAAAAGCAGAATTGAATTACGGATGATGTAGGAAGGAAAGGTGTTATTTTAACAAGGTACTCTCGTACACCTGCAGTAAGAAATGTTAAGTTCCATGCGCCAATCAGCACACCAATGAGTGACATTATCAAAAACAAGTTTGGAGGACGAAAACACGTGTCAGAATAATCAAGAATTTATTTATAAAACAGAAGACACGAGCAGGAAGGTCGTTAATATCAATAATAAATTAGAGTGGGCCGACTACGGAACCCTGTGGGACACCGAAGCTAACGTGCGAGAGTGATGAACCGATTCCGTTAGCCTGAACAAATTGGGCGAGGCTTTTTAGAAACGATTCTATCCACGCGAGTACATTGTGATCTATGTCTAGGTTACAAAGTTTATGAAAAAGAAAGCCGCGAGGAACCTTGTTGAAAGCTTTAGAAAAAACCAGAAATATGCAGTCAGTCCTGGAATCCCGATTTATAGGAGTAAAAAAATTAAGTGAAAGATATAAGTCGGGTTTCAAAGTGATAAAATTTACGGAAACCGTGCACTGTGCAGAGGTGAAAAAAAGTTTGAATCCAACAATTTAATCAGAGAGGAGCAAATTACTTGCTCAATAATTTCGCACGCAATGATAGGTAAGGAGATAGGACGGAATTTTAGAAGATTATGTTTAGCGCCACTTTTGTGCGGGAGAATCACGTTCCCCAACTTCCAGTCTCAACCGGCAGTATATGTTTTTAAGTGACTGGGTAAATAGCTTGAATAAGATGATGCCGTCATAAATTTTAGAATTTTTCAAAATCTTCGAATTAATATTATCAGTGCCTGCGGTAGTAGATGCTTTAGGGTTTTCAATAATGCACTCTTTTTGCGCGCAGTTTTAAATTGGTCGATTAATATTTAAAAAAAAAAACATTACTTTTCCACAAATTCTTTAAGTTTGTCTGGTCTTTAAGAGCAGTAATAGCGTCTATACTGCAATTCCGATATGACCCCAAACCAATGATTAAAACAAATATATTAACACGTTTATTTAATTAGACAACTTAGCGTGACAGTCATCGCTTCATCTAATTCCCGCCGAGTCTGATAAATATATATGCGGGAGACTGTAGTAACGCACCCCATTTCTTTTTAGATCTGCTGGAATTAAAAGGAAACACGCTGTATATGTTGACGGCGGGCGGGTCTACAATGTAGCTAGGAAAGTGAGATAGTAAGTCGTCAAGAAAAGCCCCAAAATAACTCCCTCAGGCAGGCTACGACGTTCGCTTATTTGGATTAAGTTTTGAGAAAGCGGGGCACCGTACGCATTACGGTGATGCGCACGTACAATCGATTCTGGGTGCGTTTTCTACTTATTCTATTTTTACTTTCAGAAGCAAAAGGCTGATAGAAACTACCCACGGAGTGAGTGTGTTATCTGACCATAGCAACTCAGGCTGTATAACTAAAGGCTCGACGTAAATACATATATATATAGAAGCCGAAAAGAACCCTTTGTGAAAACAGCAATAACGGACGATTTAATCTTCGACGTTTCGGCCAAAGTCCGGCCTTCGTCAGAAAGAACTTTTACAGTTGAACGCGGGTGGTATTAGCGAGTTTTCGTAGACCGTGTTTCCCGCTCCGCTAGCCCTTCGCTACGAAGAAACAGCCACTGCGCCTGCGCGCCGATAGCCTTGGCTGTAGAGTTCCGGGTAGCGGAGGGGCTGAGCGGAGCGGGAAACACGGTCTACTAAAACTCGCTATTTATACAATGCTATGGTCGAGTCTAAGTTTCGGCGGGGTGATGGTTGAAGCTTTCGAGGGAGGGAAGCGTAGGGCAGTTCTTATCCGGGTGAAGAAGCTTGACGGTCGGCGCCAAGTTTCAAGGACGGCGGGTTGACGGTTGTAGCTTCTTAACGGGGTGGTGCAACGATTTTCGGACTTCGGTCAAAGATTTCTGGAAGTTGCCCTCTGACACTTCTGAAGTAAAGCAGAAAACCGATTTCGCCTGCGTGTCCTAGTTGTTGCGTAAAACAAAGATAAAGATGGGCATTTCGGGCACCCCTCAACTCACTCCCAGCCTTCAGGGTCACACCTGGTCGCACTCCCAGTGACGTCATTCGGAGTGCCGTGTAGCTTCCCGTGTGCTATCTCGGAGGACGCTTCCCCTCCCTCTCTCTGCGTACATTAGCGGGCGCTATGCTGCAGCTTAGAGCCGAGCGAGGTCACGTAATCTTTCCGCCGTAGTTCCTTCGGCTGCCACTTGGGACTGCAGGTGGGGGAAAAAGCTCGACTTTTGCTTTGCGATTATGCAGCGGAATCGAGACATTTTTAATGAAGGAAGTGTTTTCTCTATCCTCTGGGACACGATAAGCAGCGTAAAAATGACGAGATGCAAATTCTTTTAATCATAAAATCGTTGCACCGCCCCTTTAAGAGGGGGCGCAGGGTGACTTTGTGTCCGTGCCGGCAGGGGTGACCTAGACGATAGAGTACAATAGACGAAAGTTACACGCGCAAACTAAAGTTCTGTCTCAAAAAAAAAAAGGCGGCACGGTCACTTGTGTGCATGTAGGCATGCATGAGTCAAACCTGGAAGGAAACAATGTTAAACCTAGAAGTAAAAAGAAATACAATGAATATTAGAACCTGGAAATAAAAGAGAAAGTTGATGGTCCAGTTCCGGCCCCAAACACAGTACCACTGTTAACAACAAGGTCTCGAAACTAAAAAAAAAAAAAAGAAAGTTTCCTTTGATTGCTGTTGCTATTCGTGTGTTAGCATTTTAATCGATGCCAAAGTACCGGGGCTTTCATTTATTCCTTGTTTAATAGTGTTAAATCGGTAAATTAGGTAGGATTCACGCTGTTCACGTTCGCGATTTGATTTAAATCCAGATTCTAGGAGCGTCACTGACAATTTATCAAACGAGTGTTTTGGGAGAGCGAGATGTTTGGATAGAGGCAGTGCCGGAAGATTTATGGCGTGAGATTTGTGATTATTAAAGCGCAGTCTAAATGCCGTTCTAGTCTGCCCTATGTATTGCATTTTGCATACCGTACACTCGAATAAGTAAACGACAATCGATCGAGAACCGCGAGTGCGTGCTGCTGGCCGTGCTTGTGTGCTGCATCTGTTTACAGATCAGACATCCTGGGTACATGCAAAGCCTACATTCGTTAGGTGGTGGCGATGAATTTATCCGAGAGTTTTCTAGCGCGTCTTTGAGGTTACGCGATCGTCTGTGGACTACCCCAGAGGCGGATGGAAACGCGCGTTTAAGGCGCTCGCTTTGTTCGAGAATGTTATAATGTCGTCTTAAGACATTGTTTACATTAGGATGGTTCATGCTATAAGTTAGACATAGATTTGTACGTTGTGTGTCGCTTTGCGTGGGGCGCGGGCTGATGAGGTCTGCGCGGTTCAGTTGCTTGGCTTTTCTGATTGCATCGTCAATTATACGGGGTGGATACTTTTGTTTCTCTAGCACTGACTTTAAATTTTGACTGCTCGCACCAAAATCTGTCTCTTTTGAACAAATTCGTTTGAAACAATGAGCTTGGCTATAGGCAATGCTGTTCTTGCAATGGTGTGGGTGGTGGCTTTGATAATGCAGGTATTGCTGTCGATCTGTTGGCTTACGGTACAGGCTCGTGGCGAGTTTACTTTCGTCTATCTTAACGCTGACGTCTAGGAAGTTTATTTCGGTTTGAGAGTACTAATGTGTAAAGCGGATGCTCGGATGAGCAGCATTGTATCGACCTATGAAGTCCACCAGCTCCTCCTCAGTGTGCGACCATACAATAAATATATCATCTATAAACCTTTTGTATATCAGCGGCTTTACGGGACATTGAGAAAGGAACTGAGATTCTAATTTTCCCATAAATACGTTGGCATAGTTGGGGGCCATTTTGGTGCCCATCGCGGTTCCACTAACCAGCCTAAAGTATTTATTGTTAAATTCGAACGTGTTTAGTTCTAAGACAAGCCTCGCTAGAGTAGCGACGACGTGCCACCTGGGGTATCCGGTTGTTTGTGGAGTTCGTACATGTCAATTAAAGAAAGTATTCCATCATCATGTGGGATATTCGTATACAGCGATGACACATCGAGTGTAACGAGATATGATTCTTTTGGTATGCATAAATTTGATATTTATCTTACGAAGTGAGTTGTGTCTTTAATGTACGAATCGAGACTTGTAGGTATATGTTTAATTAAACTGCCTACATATCCTGATATGGGTTCGGTTACTGTACCTATTCCGGATATGATTGGACGCCCTGGGTTACCAGGTTTGTGAATCTTAGGGAGCATGTAGAAGCGGCCCGGGGTAGGCTGTACCGGTTTCATTAATTTATGTTCGTTAGCAGTTATTCTGCCCTCGTCTAGGAGATCCTTAAGAACCGAGGTCACAATCTGAGTGTGGTGCACCGTAGGGTCATCCGCGAGAGGTTCATAAAACTTTGAGTCATTTAGTTGGCGGTTTCCTTCTCGGATGTATTCAGAAGTGCTAAGTCACTGCATGGCTGTATAACTTCTGATGGGTAAAGTAGGAATTTATTAACTCGAACAATGGTGACATACATTTGAGGAGTGCAGCTTGAAAAAAATAATGGGGTGTTGAGGCAGGTCTGATTTGTTTTCCTACGATCAGTCTTCATGAACTCGCACCGTCCGACCTCACAATGTTTTAATTGGACTTTAGAGAATCTGGGGCTCGTAGATTGCGGTGAGGCATAAGGATCTTAACCTGCGTCCGGTTGCACCATACTTTGTTAGTATTTTGACTCCAATACGTAGTACTAATGCACTTACGTTATATTTTGATTGCAAGTAAAATATATGTATATATGTAAACAGGACACTGTTCCTGAGGGAGCCATTGACTGGAAGAATCCTTTAAAAGTACTTAAAAGTGTTGAGTGCCATGGTACTATTAAAAAAATTTCCCGTTCATCTGGAACTTACTTGTAATTGTGCATTGTTGTAATAAAACTTTAGTTGTAATAAAACAAACAGAAAATTCCCCTTTTCTCAGGGGTTTAGTGTGAGTTTCGAAAGTTGGGTGCCTTAGGCAAGCACCCGAGCTGATGGATCTTGGTCATAATGAAAGTTACCCGAGACTGTGGTAAACTATGGTAAATTTTGTAAACGACGTTCCTGTCGGGCCATTTTTATTCGACCGAGTTTTCCTTCTTATGCCTCAGTGTCAGATAATTTTAATCATGGTCAACATCCATCAGTTCTCCTGCACACTCACGGTATGTTTGTTAGAGGACGTTCGTCATTTTTTTTATAACCTTATCATTTTCTTAATATAATTATATGTGTTTTCAGTTATGTTCTCAGGAACTGAACAATACCTTATCAGTTTAATTTATGCTGAGAATATAAAACTGACAAGCAAACACCACGGCTTTTGGATTCAGCTACTATTTAAAAATCTTGTCGGACTGCATCCGGACTTGAACAACGTTTTCTTTTTTTTTTCCGCACAGGTTTGAGTAGGTAACCAATTATAGGCTCCTGAAGTACTCTACCCTAAATCACACTTCCGTCTCTGAAAAAAAGCAAAAAGTCGAAAATCATTTTTGCGTGCTAACTGTGACGTACTCTAAATGTTGTTGAACGGTTCTTTCAAACCAAAACTAATTTTCTCAGTTCTTTCGAGCGAGCTCTTTTAAACTTACTTTGAACACTTTGCCGCTTAGCAAGATTGCATCGAATATTTGTCGACGTCAAAACTTCGGTCCCGTGGAAGACCTCTGAAAACAAGATATTAAAACAAAGAAATAAAAAAGAAACGTTCCAAGCGATTTAGACAGTTTTTGAATACCTGAAAATGAACTATTTTCAAGCGCAAAAGGATCAAATTTAGGATGATTGAATGCCGTAAATATTAGGGAGACCTTCATCAGTCGGATTTTCGATTGCACAGAATAAGCGCGGGGAATTGCTCGAGCAGTTCGTCAGTAAGCTTTTCTCAGCTTTCTCAAGGAACTATTTGTGCTCGTGCCTTCAATATATTTTGTAAGTGGAATGCTTTTCTCGCCGTAGTGCTGCTCAGTTACATTAATTATTAAATCTCGGAGCGATTCTTTATAATACAAGACAATTTATACTTACACAATTCTCATTCAATTGAAGCCTTGTCGGCGTATTGAGTGTGCCCGCATCTTTTTTGAGCATCAATCTCACTATTTTTCGGACTGTGGTCTCGTTCGCCTCTATGCTTCTCTATGCTCGACTTTGGTTTGGGACTGAACGGCTGAAAGGATGGGTTACGGGACAATAACTTATTTCGCTTAATCTTGTTTGTGACTAAAAGCAAGAGACTAGATACCGTATTACGTACTCAATGTCTCGCAGACCACTGCGAAGTGATTCAGAGGTTTATGCACAACCAGCCATTCGCTTCGACCTTCATCGGCACCTGACGGCTTAAACACAATTGGGGAGTGCGAGGATGTGCAAATTCAGGCTAGCAGTCTTCTAGTCATTTTTTGCAATAAAAACCCTGCAGCAGACATGACCTCACTGATACGCTAATGTTATATTAACTCCATTGTTGTTGTGTCTGAGGAACTGAAATCTTCAGAGCTCAGAAAAAACTTTGGAACTCTTCAATTGTTCGATCCACAAAAACATAAATTTTGGTTGCATGTGCAGCGTAACCGCGGTTACCGACTCCATTATACTTACGAAGGATATGGAGACAGAACTCCTAACATGCCGTGGTGGCCCGTTGATTAAAAAATATGCCTACCAAACTATTGAAGCAGGCTGATGTTGAAGAAAAAATGAAACAGTATTTTGCACAGCTCCGGAAGATTTTCATCTTCCTTCGTAAAAAACTTTTCTTGGAGCACTTATGTACGCAGATGCTAGCATCCGCAATTCGAAATAAAACTCGTACTTAGACGAGATGAGAGAATCCACAGAGGCCCTCAGCATGAGCAGAACAGGTCTAATCGTTCCCAGCCCTAAGGGATTAGTGTATCATCCGAGAATAATCTTCAATTACCAGACTTTAAGTTTAAGGCGTTCTTTAGACGGACGAATCCGCTCCCGGAGGGGATGGTTATGTTCCTGTTTTTCACCTGGCCGACGTGGCACGTCTTGCTGTCTTTTTCTTGCTCATCAAAGGCGCGCTCTCTTTCGCATGGCGATCCCTCCATGCTGATGCGCGGAGCTTCAACTCGATGGCTTTTTCCTTCGCAGCCTCCATGCTCCATCAGAGCAGGCAACTTCAAAGCTCATTCAGTGAGCGCGTCTCGACGAAAGTTGCTAAGGGTATACAGGATTTCATAAGCGTGATCCTTCTAAGCGGGTAGAGGGGCTCTCTGGCTGCGCTTCTTCGGTGCGTTCCTCTGGAAGGTAAAATCGCGTACAGGTCATCTATTGCAGGCCCAGTAAAAGAATGGCTGCAGGTTTTGTTTTATATACCCGAGAGATTATTATGAGCCGAAAGCGCAGCTGAATTGTTCCAACGAATCTGAAACGGAAAAATGCTTCAAGTGCAGCACAACGTTATCAGAAATCGTAAGTGGTACAGACTTCACAAAGGAGAAAATTGTTACGCTGTTCTCCCACAACGCACTCTGTAAAACTGTTACAGACGCTTGGGATAGTATAAACTAAGTACCACTGGGATATCACTAGAAAGTTTGCCCGCCCTCCTTCACAACACTACTCTCCGCGTCCACATTGACAGAAGCGGTCACCTCCGTCCTTCGCAGCGCTCAAGAAGCCGGCTTATTCGAAAGAGGAAACAGCCTGACTTTGTTCGAGGACAACCTCCGAACGAGGAGGGCAGTGGCGGTAGCCGAACGGGCGTGCTGAGCGCGCACAGTATAAGACCATACTTTCTGGTGCCGTGTGCGACTTGATTGGAGCTTCGCTTGTTCTTCTGACTGAACTTATTGCATCTAGCGCAGCTTATTTGTGCTTAAACTGAAGGATTTGCTGACGACGTCTGCAGAGAAATCTCAGCTGCTACAAGAGACAAAGTGTCGCGCACTTCGT
Source organism: Ixodes scapularis (assembly GCF_016920785.2). Taxonomy (NCBI): domain Eukaryota; kingdom Metazoa; phylum Arthropoda; class Arachnida; order Ixodida; family Ixodidae; genus Ixodes; species Ixodes scapularis. Next base: position 130,439,103 of record NW_024609879.1, on the reverse strand, counting down.
CCACGCCTTGCGAAGATCAGGTCGGCGCTGCACCAAAGTGAGACGTAAGGCAAGAACACGTAAAAAATGGTGCTTCGTGAAACAGCTTTATGTCGCAAAATAAACTGAACGGAGATGTAATATTAAATACCTAGTTTCGCAACGTCGAAAAACGTGACGGATAAGTTTCTGGCAGCGGTTGTCGTATTTCACTACCTTCATATTTATCTCAATAACTTTTACTTGCTCATACATGTTTGTATTTGCCAGCCTTCTGTTTTATTATTATTGGTATTGTGTTTTCTCGGTGTGATACTGACAGACATGTGCAAGATACCCGAAAAATTAACTACACACCATTGCTCGTTACTTGCTCAAAAATGAACTAGATGCGTTACTCGTTTCCGAACTTCAAGTTAAACGCGTTGCTTCACCTCAGAAGGAAGAATTTACTTTTTTCGTTAATTTGACGACCCACAACTGCTTTTGTTTTAAGGTTTATTGTTTTCTTTTTAGTAGTCGCTGCACTTAAGCAGTAGCCTCATCTCCAGGTTTTTATCAGTTATGTTTCCCCCACTTTCTTAAAAATACATTTCTGGCGACGCTGAAAAGTCGTTTTACTGACGCACTCGAAGGAACCGCAGTGTTGTGTTTTGGGAAGAGCTGGTGAATCTCGGATTCCCCTCTCTTTCGCGCTCTCTGCTTCAAAAGTTAGAAGTTGGCAATGGGTTCTGTGCCTTCCCATGTTGGAAACCTCCCGGTTTACATTCGGTCTGTACACGATTCTAGAAAACCTTACAGAACAAAAGAAATCAAACGAGTTTCAATTTAAATTGTAAAGGATTCACTCAAACACCGCGTTGAGTCTCAATGTAAACTCAATAGGTTTTTTCTTACAAGTTGCTACTGAACCGTCAAAAGTTATTACATTTTTAGCAATTGCATTTTAATATAAATTTTTGGCAACAGTACTATGTTGTTAGAATTTTTGAAATTGACTTCCAATAAAATTTTTGCAGTTGAGTTTCTATACTATTTTTGCAACTGTAATTCAATAAAATATTTTGGAACTGCGTTTAGGAAAAAATGCTTGCAACTTGTTGGGTATTCTATTTCTATCATATAATTCCTTAAGGCATGAAGCATAGAGGAAACAAAGCACACGAAGGAAACGAACACAAATATCATAAAGCACTCACAACAGACTAACAACACTCCCCTCGACTACTCCACCGCCTCATATACCCTACATATCAAAGATATTTATTCGGCCGGTGAACACCTCAGGCATTTATGAAGGTTCCCAGTATGCTATTCCTTCCTCGGAAGTCTGATAAATGATAAAGAGTGTTTCGACGTCATTGGACTCCATCGCTTATCATAAAAAAAGATAAACAAAAAACAATGGTAAAAACAATAATCGCTCTGCGCAGTCGCTAAATCCACAAAAGCGATTCCTAATCGGTGTGTTATTGTCTCTCTGCATAGCACCACTTAGGACAAAAGGAGGCACGGTATTGCTTGCTCTAGATATTTTATGGCATATTTTCTGTACGAAGTGACTAGAATAATAGGCTTAATGATGCAGTCCCTGACAGAATGAAAACGGCATGTTGTGTCTTTCAAACACCCTGCCTTCAGCACGCACTCCACGCCTTACACCGTGTTTTGACAGAGCGCTCGCGCTTGGTGTGCACGAGAAGTTGAAGCGTTTTCGAGGGGGAGACTCAAGCTTGGGGGGAGACAAGTGAAGCTCCCCCCTGTTGTTGTCACTTTGTCAGTGACCTTGGGGTCACTGAGAAGGTGAGCTAATGCAGGCAATGCTCTCGGAGGTGTCAAAAGTTTCGGATTCCATTTCTTTCTCGAATAAATATGAACAATTTTGTTTTTTTTCTTTTCTGAGAGACATAAGTATATTCATGGTTATTTCCAGCTGTGCCTTTGCTAGGTTTCTCAACTGACTTGGCAGCAGTGGCAGTGGCAGGGCACAACGGATCATCTAATTGTCTCCTGTAGTTACCGCAGGACGTTGCCGGGCGAGCGATAAAACCGAAGTTAACTGCCGAATTCATCTGCAATGTGCTGAAACATTGTTGCCGGCACAAGAAAGATTCGCGCGCCCCACATCAGTGACAGCGTCACAGCTGACGACTATCTGCCCGATTGGTCCATCGACATTCCACGTCTCCAGCGGAGGACTACAAAAGCTCGGAACGCCGGCAACAGCGCTTCACTTGGCAGCAGCGGCAGTGGCACAACGCATCATCTAATTGTCTGCTGTATTTACCGCAGGTTGGATGCCGTATTTTTTATCTTATATGTGTGTATAACTGCTGCTGCTCCAGCCTTTCCGTGTTCTCAATTCTATTTCTATTGTGTTTTTTTAAAATGTCTAAGGGCATGACTAAGTTGGTAAATGAACTAAAAGATGAGCTAAAAAAATAGTTTAGGTCAATGAAAGAAGTACTAGAGAGGGATTTCAGAACTGACCTCCGTGAGATAAACACTGAGCTAAAAAGCATAAGCGATGGGATGAATTTCATGAACAAGGAGTTCAAAGAAATCAAGCTTAAGCTCCAGTCTGTTATAAGTGAGAACGCCGTTCTCAAAAAAGAAAAACCTGAACTTTGCCAAAAATGTGACACGATGGCCGGACTACTGAAAGAAAATGAACTGAGACTTGTTCAGTGCGAGCAGTATTCGCGACGCTGTCACAATGGTCGCACAAAATCTATCTGCTATACGCAGACATCTTCCAAGCACACTAAAGTAGGAAGCAAACAGGCCTCCCCTAGTGAAAAAAGTCATTTATATGAGAAATTTCTCGTGTCCAATAAACACATATGCATCATACAAGACATATAAGAACATATAAGAACATATAAGAAGTATATAAGAACCATATAAGAACTATATGAGAACTACATAAGATATATAAGAACCGAATAAGAAATATATAAGAAACTTCTCACGAGTTTGTTATATGGTGCTTGCGTGTTCTGATATATCTTATATAGTTCTTATATAGTTCTTATATGGTTCTCATTTCGTTCTCATATGTTCTTATATATCTTGTATGATTCATATGTGTTTATTGGACACAGAAATTTCTCATACAAATAAGAATTTTCAATAGGATCGGACATCTCTGCAGCGAACACCGTACACCAAGTGCGATGTTGGAGTCCAGTTGCGACTGTATACGTTTATTCGTTTTTTTTTTTGATGCAGGGCATTTATGTTTATATATTGCTTCGACTCAAAGGTGCCCCGAGGACGCTTCTGAGATCACCTAAATATGTCGATAACTCACTCTACGGGTTCTAAGTATCCTAGGAATCCCTAAATCCGAACGATACCCGGCCAATTTTCTGCTACAAAAAAAAAAAAAAAAAAAAAAAAAAAATTTAAGATTGCATTACGCCCAAGTTGTTTCCGGAAATCGGAGAAGCACGTTCCGAAGCATCTTCCGGCGATCGGAGAAGCACCGAGGCAAGGACCACTCTCAGTCAATAGCGAGCGAAGAATCCTCGTGCTTCCGACCGGTGGAAGAGCAGAGTGATATCTCGAACACGCGTGGCTGGTTGCCCATACAGCCCGGTATACGATTCAACCCAATGAGCCCGCCCGCTCGAGAGCTAACAACCAAACAAATCACTCCAGACAAAACAAAGAAAAAAAGAAACACGTTGCTTTATGGAGGATTGTTGCAGTATCATATGTGCCCCCGCGGGGAACGATTACATTTTTCGACTACTGTTATTTGCTTTTACCGTCTACAAAAACCGTACAAATTTTGCAAGAACACCGACTCCAATCTTAACGATTTCAGTCGGTGGCTGCAATCGTCCTGACTGCCAAAACAATGCTTTTGCCATTGTTAGAGACTACCTCGGTGTGTTTCATTTCTGTCATTTATGCAAAGATGCAGGCGAGCCAGAGAGAACAAAGGATAATAATCCCTGGAGTAGGGGGACAAAGGACAAACACAAATCTCCAATTTACTGTGTTTGCGGATTTGTGTTTGTTCTTTGCCCCCTTGTTCCCCTTCTCCAAGGATTACTATAGATCAGGGGTGGCCAGGCTGACCCGGCCTAAGAGCCGCAAACAAAGCCACGAAACCTCCAAGAGCCACGGGGGGGAGGAGGGGGGGGAGGGCAAATTTTTGTAAATATATAAGAAACAAAACTCGAACTACTTCGATTTAAAACGCGTTCCATTTCTCTTTTTAAGGACATGTTCGTGTGACCGGCAGGGAGGCGGGGGAGGGGGGGGGGGGGGGGAGTTGGGGAGGGAGCCGCGAGCCGCACTGTAACATGGGAAGAGCCGCATGCGGCTCGCGAGCCACAGCTTGGCCACCCCTGCTATAGATCTTTGATCGATTCTTTAACAGGAAATTCGGCCGGGCGTCGTTATGTTCTAAAGATTTCTAGGATGCCTAGAGCCCGCAGAGTGAGTTATCGCCATATTTAGGTGATCTCAAAAGCCTCTTCACGGCACCTTTAATGCAGCGACTGAGACCTTTCCGCTAGAGTATTTCGTATGCTATGCTCAGCGCTAGGTTGTCTGTTTCTTGTGCAGGGGTTGTAGAGACGTCAGAATGCCGAACTCTTATTGGCTCTGGTTGAAGGATAGTGAGAGCTCGGCGGAGGTCTACCCACTATCCTTCCAATCAGAGCCAATCGGAGCTCGGCGTTGTGTCGTCACCGTAACACCTGCAAAAGCAGGAGACAAGCTTGCGCTCCGTATATTCACTGAGAGATTAAGATACGAACAATGCCACACCATGCGTATCTTAACTTCTGCAACCTTTGCTAAAGCAGGAGACAAGCTTGCGCTCCTCATAGTCACGGAGAGATAAAGAAACGCACGGTGTGGTATTAAGTTCACGCTTCTTGCTTCGTGATTCGTCCAATTCAGCGTTCTTATTGGCTAATGCAACATTCTCATTGGCTGAGGATTCGCGATGCCCCACGCTTCTTAAGCTGACTATGCATACACTCTTTTTTTTTCTGCGCGGCTATCACCATCAATTTGTTGGCGGAACTTTGTGTATTGGCCCCGAAACATCACTTTGCTCTCGTCAGCTGCGTGTTGTTTTGGTGTGTGTGGTTTTTTTTGACACTGTTTTAGCGTTGGTGTTTTCTTTTGTTTTTTTCTTTTTGCTTTCAAGGTGTTGTTTTTGTCATTTTTTTGTGTGGCTGTTTTCTGTGTCGTTGTGGTTGCTTTCGTCCTTTTTTTTTGTTTGTTTTGTAGCTCCAGCTACAAAACATTGCAACAACAAGCACCAGAATCGTAACAACGAACACCATATCGCTCGTTTTTACGGATGTGGTGCTTGTTGTTGCTGTAATTTTGTCATTATTGTTATTTGCTGTTTCTTCGTCGTCGTTGTCTTTAGAGCTCTTCTCATTGTTGCTGCTGCTGAGGTTCACTCGACAACGTGGGTAGGCTAGCGTTCGTTTCCTTTCTCTATTTTCTACGGGGAACGCGCTCAGCACGTTGAGGAGAACGCTTGACTTTTCAAGTGATGCCGTGCACGGAACAGTTCAACTCCTCTTCGTGAGAGATGCATCAGCTTGCTCGGCACGCATCGCCAAAAGAGTGGACGGGGATAGCAACAAATATTTCAGTTTCTTAGTGCCGGGACGCACTAACAATTCTTGTTGTTTTTTTTTGCGTTGTATCAACGTGAGCTGCGAGGTCAAAACGGATGCCCCCGAGCAAAAGTGGAATGCGGCAGAGCGCCCAACTTTTTGTCGACCATGAAAAAAAATAAAAATAAAAAAAAAGAATAACTACTAAACGTTGAAACTCCGCTGTAACTCGCACTGAACGTTCTCAGATAAACGCAGAAGACCAAAAGAAAAAGAAACGGGACAATTGAGATATCTTAAGCACCGTTAATATGATTTATTGTCGGCTCTAAAGAAACGTCACACATCAAATAAATCGACTTCCAACACGAGATCCGCAAGCCATTTTAAAGTTCTCGACCCCGAGTTCAGACGGGGCTGTCGTTCACGTTCAGTGGCGCCTTTTAATGGCGACGTTTGCAGCACATATTCCAGTAGCTGATCTTTCAAAGGCTTATTTTTGTATCAATATGTTTTTCCTATGAACTACGTCAATTTTAGTTTTGCGTACAAAGCAAGAAATTACAGCACTATTGACGCGCGATGAGGCAATCAACTGGAAACCAAAAATCTACCTCGATCGGAATATCTGATCGACCTTTTGGTAGGAGTTCACCTTAATTCCCTTTGGCCGGGATAGGTCAATCACGTTACATCAGGCCACCTGCCAGGTGGTGGGCTCCTAACAAAGAGTAGGCTAGCGGACAACATAGCCATCCTCCGAGCCTTCGACGAATATTAGAAAATTCTTTCCTACCATCGGTGCGGGAGCTTCTTGCAGCCATAATAATGCCAAACCGTAGACGCACAAAGACCAAAAGGCGCCGCGAGCCCCACGCAACCAACACAAGAGACCACCCTTTCGAAAAGTTCACGCTATCTAGTAGCTGCTGCGCCTATTATCAAAGTCCGCCACGGCTTAGTCGCGTGCTCTATAAACATACGTATCGAACGCGAGGACTGCGCTATCATCCGGCGTAAGCTCGACTCAGCTAGTATAAAAAAAATACGCGTGCTTCGTCAGTGACCGGCGAAAACTCGAATCCAATCCCACGCTTCGTGCTCCCGAAAATGGCGACTGCCAATGTTGCTCGACGGGGTTATGAAAAGGGTATATGGCGCCGCAGAAGACAGAAATTGCAAAAGAAAGCAGACTGGAATATAGCCGAAAAAGTTTGCCAATTGTCGACACGGCCTTACAACCAACCCGCCCTCTCTTTCCTCTTTCCTTTTTTATCCAAGCAATGAGGTCGATTTTATGTACAAGTATAAACACGTACAACAAGGATTTGGTGATCACTTCTAGTGACGCAAGAAACCGAAAGCCGCGGAGATGAAAAAGATGCAAAGCATTAGGAGCTCGTTTCTTTGGGCAGAACTTCGACTGAGACCTAGCGCTTTTAGTTATAATGCCCGCCGCGTGATCTTGTCCACACTCGTAATTCAATGCTGATACCGAGTGTCGCTTAAATGTTCTTTGTCTTTAGGTACCTGCACTGCTCGAAATCTTTGTGATTGCTTAGAGTAGAAGCTGCAGTCGCACAACTCGTGAATCACAAAAAAGGCACAGAGTTTCTCCGCTAACATGATGAGAGAATGACAGAATGACAAAAGATGTCTGTAGACAGTTTTTGTATGTCCAATGTCATAAGACCGACATACATTCATTTTATTCGCAGAGGCGCAGACATTGACAAACATATCGAGTAAGTTTGTCCCGGGTTCATAAAGTCAATCTTAGGCTCGCTTTTCATGCATTCGCCGATGACGGGCATCCAGGACTGTGTCTATAAAGCTTTCCCTGTACCCCTTCTACTCCTACGGCTGATGCCGCTCGCTCGCCAGTGAGCGATTGTGCGCGCTTATCGATCAATCAGTGTATACAGAAGGCTCGGGATCTCCCAACGTCGGGTTTCATCATCGCAGAATGCCTCGGTGCGCGTGACGTTTTGGTGAGCATTCAGTAGGTCCGGAATAAGCCCGGCGATCTTTCATGGGCGACACTTATGCTCGCCGAAGGTTGTGCCACTCCTTGCCACAAATCGATACCTGTTTTCTGCGCGGCTCCTGCTCCCAGGCCGTATGCAGTCAGGCCCGTCTTTTTTCTCCGAAGTCCGGCAGCATAGGCCATTTTTAAAGCGAAAGGAATATAAAAAAAGATTTGTGTTATATTTTATTTTATTTTTTTAGTCCCAGGGTTTGTTAGCCCGGAAGTGCGGATGTTTCTGCTGGCAGCGAAAATAGCCGCTAGAAAACTTTTCCGGCCACGTGACCGGCTCCGTGGGGAGACGAAAGTAGTGCTCTAGCTTTCCAGGCAAATGGCTGCTATCTGTCGTTTCCCGCTACGAATATTCGGGCCCAGTTTTTCACGTAGAAAGAGAGTGAACAGGCTTGAAATGTAAGTGAAACGAGCAGCAGTTGTGTGCCTTAGAAGCGGTGTGTACATTTATTTTCGGGGAAGGTCCTGTCAAGCGAGGAATAAGGAAAACGATAGGCAAGGCTCACTCTTGTAGGATATGCCAGCTGAACGAAGAAAGAAATACAATACAGAGAGGGAGACACAAGGAACGTACATATGCACTCCGCTGGACTAACAACCATTTACTGAATAACATATTTTTCTTCGTCGACTTTCCTTTAATAGACAACTTCTTTTCCTTCGTCGACTTTAATTACTGCCTAGATGAAGTAATTGTCCCTCGTATTCATCACATCAGTTTGAAAAACTTCGCATCCCCAGAGGTAACGTCTTCTGTGGGATCATGCAGGCTATTTTATACCGGGGGTATTTTCTGCAAATACTTATTTTCTTTTGCATGTAACACAATGGAGGCAGTGTTTACACAATATTCCTTCTTCTCCTCAATGGCTAGGGACTCTATAATTTCCTTTGCGACCTGTTTTTTTTTTTTTTTGTGTTTAGCAATGATGGTGATGTTTGAGAAGAAGGGAGCACATTGGCATTCGGGAGAATGCGCTGGAAGATGGCCCGCTGCTGCAATTGTGCGCGCGGAGGCGGCGTGTTCTCTGGTGCGGTCATTGACACAGCGCCCAGTTTGTCCGATGTAACATTTTCCACATGACAGCGCAATGTTGTAAACAACAGCGCCTTCACATGGGGCGTATTGAGTCCTGTGTGCGGTGCTGCACGTACTATTTTCGCTGTTTTCGGCCTCACCATTAACCTTGCGGCACATGGCATATGCCTTGTTGGGAGCTGAGAAAACGACTTGTATTCCATGTCGGCCAGCGATCTTTTTCAGGCGATGTGTAACCCCGTGGATATATGGCAACACAACCAGGGGTTCAGGAGGCTTCTTTTTTGGTGGTTGTGCAGTCTCTCTTGGTTTGCGTCATACTTGCTTGCAGGTGTTTTCACAAACAGGTGCGAGGAGTATGCTGGTGTATCCGAAGTTTTGAAGTCTAGAGATCTGTGTTTGTAAACTGCGCTCGAGCCTATTGGGGCAAGATTTCTGTAGTGCCGCGACAAGAGCTGTAGTAGCCAATCCTCGTTTAACGGTTCTTGAATGTCCGGAATCACTCGGAAGAAATCTTTTACAGGATCTAGCTTGACACATCCAGCATACGTGTCAGCTTGTGAACTTTAAGGAGAGATCGCGAAACCGAATACACCAGTTCACAGGAAGTTCATGGGTGAAGGAAACTCCAGGGCAGCTTTGGTCAAAGCTGCGCATGACCACTTCTAAACACCCATCAATCCGCTCGTCTACTTCAGAGTTGCACAGTACAAGAAAGTCATCCACATATCGGAAGATGGCCTCAATGCGATGATCTTTCAGATTATCTTGGATGGTCTTCCCGCATGCTGCAAGATATATATCGCAGAGGTATGGTGCAATACGGGAACCTATGCAAACACCAGAGTTTGGTACATATTTCTGGCCCTGCTGAGACACAACAGTTGCAGTAAGATAGATACCTAGGAGTTCCAGGAAGCTGTCGAGGTTCATCCCAGCTGCGTTTTGGAAGCGTTGGACGCCTTGTTCTTCGATTGTTGTACGAAGGATCGATAAAAAAGTGGCATGGGGAATGGAATAGTACATGTCTTTTATATCATTGGAAAAGCCTGAGACAATGTCGCACCCCTTTTCCCGAAGAAAGCAGATTACTCGCTGAGAGATTGGGTATTCTGAAAGTGTTGTTTATCTGATTTTGGGATAGTGTTTTTCCGAGAACGATTGAGAGATAGCCTTGCCAGGTGTGATTTTCTGAAACAATGGCGCGAAAGGGAACCTCCTCCTTGTGTGTTTTGGCCGAAAAAATACACATAGGTCACCTCGTTTCGTTTCTTTGATTTTTGTCACAAGACTTCCACATTGTTCCTCGCCGAGTATTTTGAGGATTGCCTTTTGGTTGATATATTTTGTTTTGCGTCGACTGGAATGAAATTCTTCGCCATCGCTTGTCGGGCTTTTTCTCCAAACATCCCCGAATCCATAACCACAAATCCTCCTTCCTTGACGGAGAAACATAGTCCAAGGTCTTTGCGACGTAGTTCACGTACCGTTGTTGCAAAACTTAATTTTTGAGTTCCTTGGCTCCTTACACCAGCTAGGCGGGCAAGTCCTTTCGATGATCTGTGAGGACGCTTCCTTAGGTGCTTTAGATGTAATTTCCCGTACCATCGCGATCTTGTCGATGGCATCAAGACTTGATGGTAGGGCAAATTTTGGCCCTTCTTCAAGTACGCTTCGCGCTGGTGCTGAAATAGATACCTCGCCGATGACCTGGAGTGCGGAGCTTTTAGGCTCTTTTGTAGGCCTCCTTGCCAGATGGGTTTTCATGCTGGAAGAAAACACAATTTCCAAAGGTATTCCGTTGCGTATCTTCATGGTCAGGTGGTTCAAAAAAAGAAAAAAGAACGTTATGGCTAGGGCACTCGACTCTTAGAAAATCCGTGAGTATGCGAACCTGGCGCCATGTTTTGGATGTCAGGATTTTCGAAACTCTTTGGGCATGGCCTTACGATGGTTCAATGAGGCCAAAGAAATGTCGTACCTCATCGAGGAGAATCTTCTTTTTGATGCAGCGGGAGAGCAGCCGTGCTCTGCAGGTGTTGATAGCAATGAGATGGTTAAGACCCTGCAGTTCAAGACGATTAAAACATTTGTCACGTTCAACTGAGACAGACCCCTGAATCAGAGAAACAGGACGAGCAGGTTGCGAAATTTCACCATATGTACATGCATTTACATAAATACCCAAAGCGAAAGGCATAAGAAACCGTACAGTACAGTATTGTCAGCCCCCTAGAACCAAGTCTCCATCCCTAGCCCTCACGACCTTGAAGTGTCCCTGCTCGTGTGGGCTTGCAGGTCTCTTTCCCTGGTGAAGAACATCATCTTGTCGCTCTGACGAAAGACGCCTCGTCGGTTGGAACGCTAGGTGGTTTCTCCCAACGGAGTGGGAGACGTGACCTGAAAATCCCTCATGCGGCTCTTTTATCCGACGGGATATACATCCGAAACCACCAACAAATTGCCCCTGAGGAAAAGGGAAAGGGGGTGGGAGGACATGGGGGCCACAATGAAAGAGCTCAAGCCAGAACATTACTTAGCCAATTACCTAAACGTCTTGATCAGCTTTTAAAATTTCAATTTTTTGGAAACTAATGCAGTTGAAGAGTCGATGCTCCACCTCATTATATTCGTACTGTAACGTTAAAAGTTTCTGAAAAGAATTCGTTGTCCATGAGTTCTACGGGGAGTGAGAAAGGGCATACTTGAACACGGTTTCAAATTGAAACTCAGCCGCGAAGTGCCCCCGTGACGTCGATTTCTCCGTGCTGCGCCCGGTACAAAACCCACGTTTCCACGCCGGAGATGACGTCACCAATGCGACGCATGCGCAGAGCGGAGCAGGTGACGCCACGGGCGTACTTCGGCGATTACCTTCGGTTTCGAAGCCGTCTACAAAGATGACATTTGTTGTCCATATGCATGCTTTAATAAAAAATGTCAAATCACGTCTAGACTATAATGAGTTCGAGAGTCGATTCCTCACTATAGATTACGTCACCAAAAATGAAATGTAAAATATTAATAGTAACGTTTAAGTTTATAGCACAACAAATTACCCAATGTTCCCTCCTTTCCAGCGACACCCATGGACCCCAGCTTAGCGCCAGGGCGAAAGAAACCTTCAAGAAAGTTTCTATTCTAAAAAAACTTCTATTCCCTAAACAAAAAACAAAAAAAAAAAAAACAACACATCGTGCATATGAAGAGACGCATGACTGCGCCGAAACGTTTCGATCCACACGCGGCATTATCTAATTGAATCTTACTTCGACGCAGCATATGACCTTTGTTTACGTTGTGCAAATAAACCCATATCCATACTAATTTTCGTCATCACCGTCATCAACCTAATTAAATAAGCATCGAATGGGAGCGACGCTGGAAGCATGCTGGCTAGAACGCGTGTACGTACTAAAACAGTGTAACACCCCCAAGGTTGTTAAAAGGTGCACCAGGTACTTACACTATAAGAAAAAAGAATATTGTTTTAAAAATCAAAAATCGGGTTTACATCGGGATTTTCTGTGACCGCATGTATTTTTAGACATGACTCACTTATTGGGCCATTCGCCCCATCACTTTAAATTTAAGGTACAGTTTAGTTACGAACATTTTATTGATGTAAAAGACCCACTATAATAAAACAGCAACAGCTGGACTTTTTCAGTTGGCAAGAAAGTTTTATTTGACTTTTTTGCGCTCTTATTTACTTGTAGATTGATTTGTACATTGATTGTTTCTCTCCCGTTTTGATTTGCTTGCAATACAACATTACGTAACTGACAAATGAAGGGGATAGTAGAAATAAAGCTGGGTCTTCCAATTTGCACAGATGAGCAATGCTTTTTGCTCATGCTAAGTGTCGTGTAAACCCTTTCCCCTTGATTCTTATTTTGATTTTAGTACAAAAGATATTCATATAGAAAGCATCAAATGATAAAAAAACTGTAAATAAAAACCAGTTTTTATCATAGTTTTGCCGGAAATTTTTGATTTACATCAACCTGGAAAAACAGGTTTAATATAAATCACTATTTAAAACATCTTGATTTTTATTCTCCACCCAGCTTTCACACATGTGCAGACTATCTCAGTACTAAGAAGTAATACAGCCTTTTTACACTGTAAAATAGGGTGCTGATGCGTGAAACACCCTTAATTGTGTTTAAGCTGCCATAAGGGTGTGGAAATGGGTGCTACGGTGAAGTGATAACACTATTCATGTTTGAACGGCGTTCGCTTAAACCCAGCTTAAACACTTGGTTTTAGTTTCTACGTCACGTACGCATTGCCTGTATCAGTGTATTTCACTTGGAGATAGATTCCTTGAACTTAGATATATTTTGCTCTACCATGAAATATTGACGCAGCACACTATACCAGCCAGAGTGGACGTCAGGGATTTTTTTTTAAAGCATACTATTTATTTAAATATTAATCATAGTTGGTGGCAGGTTAAGAGATCAAGGAGGTTCATCTTACCTCTTTCCAATTTAGCAGACCGAACGCTGGAGAGAAGGTGACTTCCTGTTCAGCGTTTGCTCTTCTAAAGTAAAAATAGGTGTGAGGAGCTTCCGTTGATCTCTTAACACGTCACAGACCATCAAATTTATTAAATAGATTCATAACTAATGACAAAAAACAATTAATATTATTTCTTTCAGAGGAGGAGCTGTTAATGGCTATGTTTCCCCAGTTTCGTGTCCGAGGACAAATAAATCTCAACACAACTCTCTGGACAGCTACCTCATCTATGAGTGACGGCGGCAGATATTACAGCTCCGCTGCTCTTCCTTCTTCACCAGAGTGGAAATGCTAAAAGTTCTTTTTAGAAACTTGCTGAGCGTCATTGAAAACGACTAAAATCACGTGTGAAGCGTTGTGACGCGCCAAGGTTTCCATCCGTGCAGCAGGCACAAGGCTAGGGATGCGAGAACGCGGATGATATTCTTATCATCCGCGCTTTCGCGGCGTGCCGTCCCAAGCTGCCGGGGGACCTAAATCGTTGGGGCCGTATATTCTAAAATTCTCTAATAGCCGCAAGAGGGACTTTGAGGTTGCGTAAGTCACCTGCTCCGTGGAGCAAAATCACTGTTGACGGTGTAACGATTTGCAAATAACGGCATTACCGGTAACGGGTTACATTCCTTTTTTTCGGTAATGTAGTAACCTACTCAATAGCATTTATATAGTAACGAATAGGAATAACGTACTTAGGGTACTTATTTCGAGTAGCGGGTAACGCACCTAGTTACACTACTCGTTACCTCTTCTTCCCACACACTTTAGTGTTGTTGTTGGTTTTTTTTAGGCACAGATTTTAGTTTTTACAGCGGAGCTGTTAAGGGCTAGTTTCCCCAGGATCGAGTCCGTCAGCAAACAAATGATGACACAGAGCTCTGGACAGCTACCGCCATCTATGAGCGACGGCGGCAACCTTTCGAGTCTGCCCACTCTGGCTTGTCGACCTGAGGCCGGCCATTACTTCATTGCCGCCATAGTACAGCTTCGCTGGTCTTCCTTCTTCACCAAAGTGGAAAGGCTGAAAGTTTTTTTTTTTTTTCGTGTTTCTATGTGTCAAGTTATTTGAACTCCTGCACTTTTCCCTCACGCCTTCAGAATTGAAACTGTAAAAAAGGTGAGGTAATTATGTTGTTTCTGCATGGACATTACGTTCCTTGAAATATGGCACTTAGGCACCTCTCTAACGCAAAAGAATAAAAAGTTTTAACTCCCAAAATAAATTTTACGTAAAAGTAACGTGCGTTTAGCGCTAGCGGTAACGCGTTCCTCTTATTTGGACGTAACGCGTAACATATTTTACTACTTTTGTTTTTGGTAAAGCCTACAACACTGGGAGAAAGTACGAACCGGCACAAGGGCTTTACAACACTGCACATTTCTGAAGTCAGCGACTGAAAATCAAGGGACAAAAACTAAAAGAGAGCGCGGTAAACAGACCCGGTGGACGTGGCAAACTGCTCCAAAACCAGTAATGAAGAAGCTGAAAATTTAGTCTCTAAATAATATTATCTGTAGATTCCTAATATGCAAGAATATAAATGGCACACACCAACAAAATGTTAGAAAACTTACTTGATCCCCACAAACCTTTACATACTTCTAATGAAGTCTCGAGTTAATTACTAGGTTTTTGTTTTCAATTGTTGATTCCATAATGAGTGACACTATAAGTTCGGCACATTTCCCTCCACTCCTTAGAAGTGACCTTTGTGCACGAATAACCTTTGTGCACGAGCATCAATTGCTAGCATTTCAAAGTTGGGTTAACCGCCTCCGATTAAACATTTCACACACACGCGCACGCACGCACGCACGCACGCACGCACGCATACGGATATCTCAGAAGATTCCATAAAAGGCAATGACCTGAGAGAGGCGATGTCGCAAAGGACGCGGTATGTCATTCGGTGCATAAAGGGATTAGCTGGCGTAATTGTTCGCACCTTCGTTCAAAAACGCGACATCGGCAACCGCCATGCGGTTATTAGGTACACTTAATTCGATTAACGATGCGAACGGACTTCCCAGCTCTGTGTGCAAGATCCGCCAGGTGAATGAAAACGGGCCTATTGAATGCAGCGAAAACCCTCCTCTGGTTGCATGACCTCGGGCAGCGCAAGCGGTCAATGCCACGCTTCTCCCGGTTGAGTAACTCATAATCGTGCAGATGTGCGGGATTGAAAGTGTCTTTGACATTAGGCAGGCTGACAGAGGGAGATCGCAGGTGATCGGTAGCATTATACTTATGAGGTGCCTAAACCAGGTCTCCGACACTTGTTCTGAGAGCGCTAAGCTGGGCATTGGCAGGTGTGTTCCACAACTTGTCGGCGCCCTTTATATCATAAGTCTAATTGTGCATGGAAAGCAGTATAAATAAGGCGTGATCGTTTAAGTTTGTTTCGGAGACATTAGATAGTCGCAGCAGGAGAGAAGGTGATCTTATTGTTTATCAACTTCCTACTAAATTTACAAAGGGGCAGCTGGATTGGTGCGTGGGTCACGTGATATCGATTTCTCCGTTACGTTTAGCGGGGAAACAAAATTGGTGTTTAGGTCGCGGGACGTTAATTTTGCCCACTAAATTTAGCGGGAAAAATGAATTGGTGCTTAGGTCCCGTATCGTCGATTTCTTCTGCTACTTTAGTAAGAAAACTGAATTGGTCTATAGGTCAGGCAACACCAGGTTACGGGACATCAATTTCCCCACAAAATTTAGCGGGGAAATGCCCGGACGTACGGACAAAGCTTTAGGAAGAAGTTTTGACGTTCTGTTAAGAAGCACCTCATGCTTTAATGCTTTACAGGAACCGCAGGCTGGGAAGGATACATTTCCGAATGAAGGCAATAACTACCCTTTGAATCGGGCGGCTGCTCACTCCGCCTATAGTCTGTGGCAGATTGAGAAAGGCGGGGCCAACTTCTCGCAGAAAGCTCTCTGCTCGCCTCGATTGGTCGTTTCCTCCTGTCCATTGGGTTTTTGATGAAATTTCCATTTGATCCATGCAGTAGCCAGGTTTTGGTTTCGGTGGGAGCCCGCCCAAGACAAAATGTTGTATCAGAGGGACGAGGGGAGAGGAGGTCCCAGCAAAATAAAAGATTTCGGGGGAGGGGGGCACCCCCCCCCCCCCTCCTGGCTACGTGCCTGGATCCAAGTATCCTATTCATATATGTCAGTATGGCTATAAGTCTGCCGTGCACTCCAGGCGGGAGCGGACAAGGGGACCTTTATTTTTCAATCTTTTATATTTCCCCGACCTCATATTCTGTTCCCCTTCCACATTTGCTTTGCTAACTTAGAATGGGTTTACGGGTTTATAGAAGGAGCTTGTCCTGCACTTTTTTTAACCCCGCAACAGTCTTTAGCATCAAATATAGCTTAGCCCCGTGTTTTTTGTTTCTCCAGGATAAACCACATCCGCCTACTTTTCAATTCTGAAAGCCTTCTCTTAAGCCTGCTCTACTTCATGAATATTCATTGTTTCCCCATTTCCTCGAAAGCCAACGCAGCAGAAATAGTCCTCCGTGCTATTTACCGGGCCACTAAGCCCCCTATACTCCATAATAATAGCGTGTTTTGCTCTTTCGTCCGCCTGACCTCATATTGTGCACTTTTCTGTCTGGTACCTTATACAGCGTCCTCTAACTCCTCGTACTTACATCACTATACTCTTACGTCCTTACGTCGAATAGCGACACGAAAACATTTGCTTCCACAGGAATTAATAATGAAAGAAACGCTTACAGCGAACGAACGAAGACAGGCAAATGCAGGCGCAAACAGAAACGCGAAGACGGGTAAACTCATAACATATGCGTTTGCCTTCCTCCTTGTATGTTCCAATCTTTCATTTCCTGGCGGTTTACGACAACAAGTTTGCTCAATTTTTTCCTGTCGCGTGCAGTGAGTCTCCTCGCATGGCTCGTGCTGAGCCAATTAAAGTGGCGCTGACGTAACTTCTAGCGCTCCAACGGCGTAGCTTCGGAGCTTGCGTTGTGTTGGGTGAAGGTCAAACACATCGGAGTAGGACGTGCACCATCGCAGCGCCCTACTCTCTAACCCGCGCCTTTTCAGTTTCAAGAGGCCTCCAGGAGGCGCAGCATTTACCGACGGCCACGCGTTCCGCTGTTCGCATTTCATTTAAACCCAATAGTACCCTGACCTGGCATCTTACCTCGATATGAAAAAGGGGATACTTTCTTGAACGTAATATGAACACGACCTGTTTAAGAGACTTTTATGGAAAAAATATGATACTCCTCTTTTGACTGGTTTCGGGTGGCAACTGTGGAAGGGCAACAGCGGTTTGAGTGTCACTTTGTCGCAGCTCCAACGCAATCTATGGGTTTGAAAAACCTTTAAATCTGCAAACTGAAAATTCCCATTCGTACTTATTTCAACGGTGAAAACCAACTCTAAGGATCGTGCTAAAAAAAAAAAAAAAAAAAAAGTTTTATTTTAAGAAGATAATTAAGGAAACAGTTAGGATCACGAGTGAGAAATTCTATGCACGTATTGATTTGGAGGACGGTACTTGATCGTTTTTGTCTGTCTAGTCCCAGGTAGGTTGTGACTCGGCTGTTTGTGTATGTATTTTGTGAATAGTTTTTTGTCTCGTGAGCACTAGTCATTTCGAAACTGCCTTCAGACCTCTGTCCGAGTGCTTGAGGCTTTCTCAGTGTAATAGAGAGTTTTAGTAGATCGTTTCGATGATCC
Source organism: Ixodes scapularis (assembly GCF_016920785.2). Lineage (NCBI taxonomy): Eukaryota > Metazoa > Arthropoda > Arachnida > Ixodida > Ixodidae > Ixodes > Ixodes scapularis. The sequence goes on along the minus strand of NW_024609879.1, from coordinate 130,421,209 downwards.
CGATAACGAGCCCGATACTGCGCCGTCTTTGCGCAAGCACCGTATCTGGGGCATCGTCAGTATCGCAACGATATACTAATTAGCTCTCAATCTTTTTATTTCATATACCAGGGTGTAAAATCGGTCTTTATTTCGGTTCGGTTCAGGTTCGGGTTCAGTAGCATTGTACTTTGTTCCGGTTCGGTTTTGGTTTAGGGTAGAGCACATAGTATCACTCCGTTTACCGGCTTTAACGAGCGCGAACCGGTTCGAGCAGATTCCTAACTTGACCTTTGAGTATTGACCGAGCACTTCCTGCATACTTTTCTGGGCACGAGATACTTGTAATAGATCCATCCCAAAACTACTACCTCTTCAGGCAGATCTGAAAACCCTGCATGGTGACGTGCAAAAAACACACCATTAATGAGGCAAGGCTTTTACTTGTATAATACTGTTCTTAAGTGCACTATATATAAGCGATCGGCTTTCCATTTTTGTGGTGGGCTATGAAGATCGCACGCTGGGCTCTGATTTTGTAAACAGTAAATGGTCTCATACTGGACTGCTTGTCCTCTAGATGTTTTTGTTTTTTTGTTTTTCTCGGCACATATGTGCTTTTTAGGCATGCTACCTCTTTTCGGCGCCCAGTAATATGTCGTAGCTATAGGCCCGTAGCTCGCAAGTTTGAGCAACACCTCAGGCGAGTAAACTCAAATATTTTTCGGTAGCGTTTCGGTTGGGCGTCATTACGCTCTCTCACATTGCTCGTGGGCGCCAAACTGACAGCATTTCACTGGTGGTTATAAAGTGTAGAAAAATGGCAAGGACAAGATAAAAGCAAGCAAATCATTGTTATTGTTTTGATAAGACCCTGACAGCGCGAGCTGCACTTTTATGTTTATTTAAAATTATTTTTAGTTCTTCCATACTCTATGTTACCACATGTAGATAGATGCTGACACACGTTTGCAAACGACCCTGACTTGTGCGTGCATAATCAAACACTGCAACGCCCCCTTATGCTCTATACAAACATTACATGGTCACGTCTTGAGGACACGCTCATGTCCTCTGACCGAGAGCAACAGGCCTATGCCCCAGAGTGGCTGACAGGGAAAAGAGTGGAAACAAATGTGCCGTAAAACACAGAAACATCGAATGCGCAGCTCGGGTAATTTATCAAATCTCGTTAAGCTGCGTTCGTGTATACATCGGCCAGATTGGCGGATGTGTGGATGACCGGGCACGTGAGCAGGCACTGTCGCTGCGGTCAACCTCGAGAGGCCACCTTCCTTTTACACTGCATCACTTGCTTGTGTGCGCCGAAATTAGAGAGCATCACGATTTCGGGGAGGGAGCCGACAAAACTGCACGCGAACTGCTGGAACCCTATGAGATAGTAAAGGAAGGAGTCCAATGCGTCAGCCAAACCTCGATATATCTACATAAAAAATGAAAACATCTTTTTAGCGCGTGTTTATGCAGTGATGGTTTGGTCATTTGCACACTAAAAAAAAAAGTCTGTGAGTCTCCTTTGCCGCACAACACTCGGAGAGCCATTCACCGCAACTTACGGAGGCAGCTCAGCGAATGACAATGCCAAAACATATGTTCAGACCAAAAAACGCAGTCTGAGTAGTGACAATAAGCAATGCAAGCGTGGGGTTTTGCATTGCTTAGTGTCACAACTCAGACTACGTTTTTTGGTCTAAACATATGTTTTGGCATTGACATTTGCTGAGCTGCCTCCGTAAGTTGCGGTGTTTGGCACTCCGAGAGTTTTACGAAAAAGGAGACGCAAGTTTTTTTTTTTTTTTTTTTTTTTTTTTTTTAGAGTGTGGTTGTTTTCTTTTGAATTTTCTTTTCATTAAACGTTCAGTTGAAGCCTAGTGCTAGTCCTTTCCACTTTTTTCCTCCGTCCATGTTTGTTTACGCGCTGCTACCAGTTTGTTTCCTGTTTTCATTGTAACCCATCTCTTATGCAACACCTCGCGGAGTGCTTAAAGTTTTTAAAAAAGAAGTAAGTACCAATAAGTAAATTACACAAAAAACGGGGGTGTTTTTGATCATTATATTTATTCTGAATTATTTGATCCCACAGCGAATGATCAAACCCCACTAAAGCGTTTACATGCTATGACGTTTCATAAACTTATGGTGCCTTTCTGTTCGCGCGGATTAACATGCTGTTGTCTATCGTCGACTTATCCAAGTTGACTCGAAGCGGTGAAAGCACAAACTTGAAACCTGAGAAGGTTCTCACTACGCTGACTTGCGTAGCTGGCGCTGCCAGAGCAACCTCAGCAAGCTGATAGAGTTCTGGTCAATCAAGCTTGCGCTTCTACGAATAACAAAATATTTTTCATTTTTTTTAGGCGCGGCTTTTTGGAAAAAGATTTCAGCAGAGGACCTGTGCTCTCGCTCGCTACAGTGCAATCACGCGGTTCGGTCTTCGTCAGCCTTTCTTGGGCTTCTAAGAACTTGTCAAAATCGTGTTCTTCATGAGCACCGCATTCAATGACGTTAACGTTACTTTTTCACGCTTCCTGAGGGTCGCACCTGTGACGTAAGAGCTGTATATCTGCCCATGTTTTTCGTAGGTGAGCTTGCGCCCTTTCTCTCTCTTCGACTGAAAGCAGAATATTGTACCTCGGGTCTGAGTAAATTCCAGCGCAGAAAACGTCGTTGCCAAAAAGCATTGTTTTTCTTTCCTTTAGGACTTCTACGAGGCTGCGGCCAAAAGCAGAGGTTCATTTCGATGGCTCTATATGGCACCTAAGCCACGCCCCCCAAAAATTTCCTGAGAGTCAACTGCACTAACTGAACAAACTTCGTGGTATCTCTCGCGGGCTTCAGGGCTACGTCAACGGCAGTTATTCGGTCTTATTCTTGAGAGTTCATCATCAAGTTTTTGTTGGTAGAAGGCATTTCTTCACAGAAGTTACTTAGTTGGAGTAGCCTCTCTAGCAAGTCACGAGAGGAGTGCCGCTTCGCTGGAAAATCCAATAGGGTTTTTTTTAAGTTTCTTGCGTATCATCATTATCGTGGTGCACCGCAGCTTTTTACATATATTACGGGCTTTAATAAGCGTCAAGCTTACTGATATTTCTTTAAGTGCGTCCTCGACAGCTAGCTTAAGCGTGTGCGCAGCACAACTCACTCCTTGCAAGGTTGCTCCATCGTAATCCAGGATGTCAAAATGACAATCTCACTTCACGTCAGGATCTTCAGAATCTCTCACGTTGTCATCTAGAAGCAAGTATTCATGTGGAGAATTCCCTCCGGCCATTTTATTTTTTCATTGATCTTCAATCATGCATCTTATGGCTTTGACTAGATTAGCCCCATTGTCTATCGTCCCGTTGTAAATTTGTTTGGAAGAGATGTCATACTTCGACATTACATCGACAATCCTGAACTTGAGGTAGGCAGACGTGTGCGGTTCCTTCATTTCCCACAGAGCAAGTGTCCAAGAACAATGTTCCCTCCGTCAAAATACTGTATATTCACTCCCGGCATTGATCTGTCGAGTCGAGTGACGCAGTCTACCTTGAGTGAAACCATCTTCCCCTTTAATTCCTTTGTTGTGGTTTCTCGAAGCGTTCGGGCGGCTTCATCTAGCCTTTCGCGAATATTCTCTACGTTAATCGCAGTTTGTTGCCGACGCCTTGAAGAATGGGATGTAATATTCTACGGAATTCAGGGTCCTCCATCAACAAGAAGGGTCTACCGCTTATAGTGCAGAGTTCAACACAGCTCTCCACAACCGTGGCTTCGTTAATTTTCACTTGCGCGGTGCCACCTTGCATCAGAGAAGTGATTGTTAGCTGATTTGAATGATTGGGTCTTTTCGATGCGCTGGAGTCTTGATCTTTTTTTTGAGATCGTGCTGAGTTGATTTTCTTCGCGCGAAGACTTCGTATTCCTCAGGGTGCTGTCGCTGAAGATGCCGTTCGAGGTTCGCTGCATGGTCGCCTTTTAATAAAGCACCGCAGTTAGCCACCTTGCAGCTTGAAACCTTGGCTTGCCCGTTATACAAGAGGAATTTTCTAATAGATTTTTTTTTCGATTCCTACCCATGTCTTGGCTGCCTGAAATATTATAAAACAAGAGAGTGTATATCGTAGCTACGAATAGCTACGATTTTTCTCTCTTTGCGTCAAGATCCAGATTACTTCAAGGAAAGTAGTGAATACATTACGAACCGGGTGTGCACAGTTGTTTAAGTTAAAGGTAATTATTTCATACAGTGTACGTTACAAAATATGTTAAACATAATTAATTTCATATAATTTATGATGAACACGAAACAAATCGTGGTTTAGGGCATTTCAAACTGAATTTAATTTAACTTTTTTTTTTGTTTAAAAGATTTATTCTCTTCACTTCTCTCAATCAAAATATTTGATAATCAGCTAAAATCTTTGAGACAAAGAACAAAAGGAGTGGCAAACATAAACCCGCTCTCATTAGTTCCGTCTGGTCTAGGCGTTAGTACACACTTGCTTCCTTCGCCACCAATATATAAACCTTTTTCAATATGATTGTATATTATGGGCTCTCTCACTTAAAAAGAACTACGTGAACCCATGTTAGCCTGTACCATATATGCATTGCAATATGAAAAACCCGTACAAGCTAAAATCTTAAAAGTAGGTTCTTTTCTGAGAGATTTACGATTGTAGCTGGCTCAAAACATACTCTCATATATCATGTACGAATCAAACCATACACATTTTAGAAATTTATATATTATGGCACCAGGCACATCCAATTAAAATATTTCTCTTTGAGATATTAATGTAAATACGTTAACTACAGCAGTGCTGTTTATGAGCAGTGGCACAGGGAAGGTACGGAAGCAGACATCGGTAAACAATTACACTGATCTCTGCGTTCCTTTATGAGAAAAATGCGTATAATGTGCTATATGATTCTTTTATATTGCATTATGGGCCATGATTTTTATCGTTTCTTTTTCTAGTAAGGAACGTTCCTAGTAAATGTCGGCGTTAAAAAAGTAACATTTTTTTCTGTCTTTTGTTGCGATGAATCTAACAAGGCGCGAGTACGGGGAGAATCCAAAAAACAAATCCGAGCTAGTAATTACTCCACGAAGTCGCATCACGCGAAATATGCGCACGGGATTGGTATGTGACCTTCATAGTTGTTTGTCGAAGGCAAGTGCTGCTACCCAGCAGTGAAAAATAAGAAACAAAAAAAGGCTCCATACCTGAACCGAAACCTCGGAAGAAACCAGTCGCTCGGAAGAGCTGGTGATGAGCAAGGCATAAAAAAAAATAAGAGCCGTCCAAAGCGCGTGTCTTATCGGTGTTGTTCGCGTCTGGGGCAAACGATGATAGAGGGCAACGAAGCAAAAGAGGGGAATCTTTTTCAGGAAGTATTTTCCCTTAAAACTCGAGCTCAAATTGCGTTTCGGAAACGCGCTGGAACAAGCAAAAATATTCTACCTTGGAACCACAGCCTTTAAAAGAATATGAAGCCGATGGCGATATTAAGATTATAAAGTCGTGCAACAGATCGCTGATTCGAAGTTAGGCAGAAAAGCGGCGACACCAAAAGGTATAAAAACAAAAACAATATTTTAATAAAACGAAAAACTGACACGCATGGTGGCACGAAAGTAACACGTCAAGAACATTCCTTGATTGAACGATACCAAACATGTGTGAACACGACCTTAGAAACAAACACCCGGCAGCTGCGCCGTAAAAATAAAACAAATAGGAGAAAACAAAATGTACCTGGATAAGCCCAAAGAAAATCCGAGTTACAATAGCCCTGACGTACAGTTTTAAACAGAAGTCGGCCGGAGGAAAGGAAACAAAGAAACCATCAGTATCAAGAAGTCTCATCTGTTAAACGCCCAATCCAATCCAACAACATCGAATCTTGACTGAATGACTGAATGAAGTCGACCACGTCGATTGACAGGGCGACATCGAAGTACACGCAGGCCAGTAAAGGCCAGACACGCCAGAAAGGCCAAACCAGACAGGCCAAACCAGACCACAGGCCCGAAACAAAGAAAAGGAAAAAATCGGAAAAAACTCACGAGGTAGCAGGAGGACCTCGAGCGGCTCACCGGCCAGCTTAGCCACTCTCAACTAGCGCCCTAAAGCTTCTTCTTAGGTTAGCCAAAAGCTCACATACTGACAAACGTGCTGTTTCCTTACGGAGAAGCCACCCACCGTGTTCTAGATAAATAGCTCTACTCAATAGCTTCCCAACGTACAAAACCACGTGCGGAAGGTGTTAGTCCACACAAATAGCAAAACATTAAAACACACAAAAAATGGCAACAACCCTGAGGTGCCCCGTCTCAACTGGGCACCCCTGCCCAGATCCTCTCCAGAGGGTGTCGGTGGTTTCTTCGCACGTCAAGCAGACAACTCGCGATAGTCAACAGGTGTGGTTTGCGAAAAGAATAGAAAATAAAACTATACAAAATCGTTCAAATTTCTTGACACCAGTCCACGAGTGCTTGTCACGAAACGGTTTGAAAGACGCAGCAAGTTGGGCAGCAATCGCCGGGAGTCTGCTGCTTGCGAATGGCCGAAGCAATTTGACGCGATGATTACAAGACCGCACGTGTGGAGACGACATGAACCATGTTGACAGACCTTTCGCGTCGTATCTTAACGAATTTTAGAAGTTATTCAGGCCGAGCGTATTTGTTTTGCCACGGGTTAAAACATTTCGCGCGTCTAATGAATGTTGACTACATCTTGACAGCGCATCGGGTTCCGGCGGAAAAACGCTGTTCTAAAGATCTCGTGGCGATGCTTTGCCTTGTCACTTTGTCTTTTTATCGCAAACAACGTTCTATGCAAATGACCGGGGCTAAGGGACTCAGAATCAGTTATATAGCACGAATTGTTAACGTTAAGTCTGTGTTAATATTATAACAGTACTTACGTTTGAAACTGTCAGGTGTCAGCCACCGAACAAAGTTCCGTATAAAGCCACCACAGCAAACGACGTTTCATGAATGCTCAGTTGAAGACAATGAAAGAGGACTGCAAACAAAAATGAGAAAATGCTTGAACAGGCAGCATGCTGTCCTTGCTAGTGTGACAAGCCTACAAAAAAATATACAAAGAAACATTTTCTTCTTCCCCCGTCCGCGGCGCGTCGGCGTGTCGGCGAACCTTCGCCGAGTAACGTTGCCTCCGACAATTCATGTTTTTCTTTTTTTGTAAACTCTGAACACCTTGAAATGATTGTTTTTCATTGCGATGGGCCACAGACGACCCTGCAAACTATAGCAAGTATTCACTGGACGCCATATTTGTGGGTGCTATATAGAGCGCATGCTCAGAACGGGCTCACATCAATGGGCTGCTAAGACCGGCCCTCTCGATGGTGCGGAATGCACGTTGCAAAAGAACCGCGGAAGCTCGCCATCAGAACGCGCTCAGAGTTTGCGCACACAGATATGGCCGCCAGTGAATACTCCCTGTACTGCCGATGCCGCGCGGTACATGTCCCACCTTCCTTCAGCGTGTCGCTCAACTCAAGCGGAAGGTCACGTGGTGCTCTCTTGGTGCTCGATGTGCTAAATGACTCATCGACTGAAACTTCGGTCCATCTTGAGGTAAAACATTTGAGGACGCGTAGGCCTGCATACTTATAGAGTGGCGCAATTAGCTCCGACGCTTGAATAATTCGTAGCCAAGCGGCCAAGCGGTGCTTTGAAATGGCCACCGCCGATACCGCGCCGTCAGGGTCGATTCAAGAAGCAAAGTAAAGTTTAAGCTCTCCAGAAGTCCAAATGCCTAAGTAGAAGCGGAAACTGAATGAGCTCGCTGACCACGCGGTCGCTTTGTGTCTGATTTTGATGATGATGTATTTTTTATTACGTAGTTGATAAAATCGAAATGTAAAAATATCGCTCAGTGTGTAGGATTAGTCCTGGCAATGCAAGAAACAAATATGCCCGAAACTTTCTCATTAATACCAATTATTGACACAATTGGCCCTGAACTGATTTTGTTCAACCGGTAACCGCCACATCAGACTATGGTTTCGTTCCGGTTCGGGTTCAATAGGGAGTTTTAGCGAGTCGTTTTTCAAGCACACGGTTCCGAAATCACGAACGGTACAGCTGATTCGTTCCGTGTAACCGTATACGTCAAATTTGAGATACCTTAGCGAATCGTGAAAGTGGCGCGACCGTGTAACCGATGATGATGATCATGCTTAACGGTGGCGCCATCTTCTAGTAAACATGTGAAACATTCTGCAACGTGTAAATCAGGGGCGACTGTGGTGGCGGTTCGTGTTCCGGCGTACGACTGATGTAAACAAGACGGCCGACGTAACATTTGCACGTCGGAATTTCAAGAACTGCGAAGCTAGATAGAGTAAAAAGTGTCTGAACGACCGTAAAGGTATGTGGTGTGTCTCCGTCATCTTCAACTTGAAGGATCGTTCACGTTGTGTGCCGTCGAACCAGATCATTTCGTCTGCTCGCGGTCGCCACGGCAGCTAGTCTGCCTGCAGATCGCAAAAAAAATGTACTAGCATGCGCAGTTTACATACAGCATTCACGATCGCTTACCATTGTGAGCAGTCCTCGAAATGATTTGGTTCAACCTCTCAAATGGAGCAGACTTAAACAGGACGGCAAATCGCCTCCCGCTGTCTTAAGCCTAACGCTCGGCTGGGTCGGCGAAGGTGGTCGCCGAGCCGACCGCCATCTTTTTTTACCCAAGTCGTGAAGGGTGCTGGCTGCGTTGCGGTGACGACTCCAGCGGCCGGAATGGGAGAAACGAACGAGAAGAGCCTCCGGACTCCCCGAACGACTCGCGCGCGCATGCGCAGTGGCGTCGCGGATGCGTTCGAGGGCGAACCGTTCGTGTGGAAAGGACCTGCTAAAACTCCCTACTATGATGCGTTCGATTTCGGTTTCGGTTTTGTACCGCTTCGGTCAAAAATAACGGTTTCGGTTCGGTTTTCGGTTTGGGTTCGGTTCGAAATTCTGGCCAAAGCATTCATGGTTTTCAACTACTTTCGAGTGAAGTGCGTGTATTGTCATATGGTGATGACATTGCCATTTTTTATGTAGATAAAGGTAGTAAAGCGAGTCAGTGAAGCTGTCTCAACTTTTCTGCAAATATAGCGGTGGTTCGGTAAACTGGCAAAAATGTCTTGGCCTCTGGTATGGTGAATGGGAGTCAGTGCCCAGTGTATTTGAAAACATGAAGTGGGTAACGCGTCCAAAATGCCTAGCCGTTCCTTTATAAAATTATTGTGATAGTGAGCCTTACTGGAGAAGTCAGGCTGTAGAGCTGCGCGACAAAGCCGAGAGATGGAAGGGCAGGGATTCGTCAATGCCTGCACGTGCCACGGTGTACAATTTGTTTTTTTTTTGTCAGCAAATTGTGGTATCTGCTTCAAGTGTTGCACTGCTCGCGCGTCAACGTACAGAAAATACGCAGATTTTTCGCTGTTTTCATTCGAGGATTGACTTGGGAGCGGACTAACCGAACGAATCTTTTTCGGGCTGTCCGATCCGAGGGCTTGTTATTAGCGCTTTTATTCCTGAGGCAAGTTGTAAACCGGTTTATTTTTGTTCGTGATGTGAAGGATGGTTTTCTTCGCACTGTGTGTCAGCTGCGCTTAGGCAAAGCTTTGCCTCAGTTCGTTGTTTCTTCCGACTCCGTGGCTACTGCCGAGAAGTTACTCAAGCAACACAGCCCTCGTTTTTCTATGGAGTATTTAAGCGAAGTGAAAGAAGATTATATGTAGATCCTGTTGATGTTGCTCTCCCTGTTCCGTTATACAGATCACTGCATTGTGCAGGCCCGGTTCAAAATGTGCTTCAGCGCGTGAAGAGAATGGCAGTGCCTCTACATGTGAATTTTTTTTTTCTTTGAACTGCATATATTGAAGTGCTGCCGGTTAACATATTTGGAGAAGGGTTTGTGTGTCGCATGGGAGGTGAATTGTTTTTTTTTCTTTTTTTTTGTGAAAGAAACATGAGACGGTAGAGCACGTGTTTCTAACGTGCTAAAACGTTGTGCGTAGGGGCCTTTACGTGGACGCCGCGACGTTCGCTGCGGGTGCTTCGACGATCCTGCATTCTTTCTTTTCGTTTCTGGCACAAGTTCGCCGATAAAACCTTTCATTTTGAGTTTACGCTCCTCGTGCATTTCCATTCGCGACAACATCAAGTTCGATTCGTGTTTGTAGAAATGTTTTATTTGTGAATTCTTTTCTGCTTAATTATCTGTTTTTTCCTAAAACTGTTTGAGCATTTCTTGCTGTTCCTTTCATTTATATAACAATGTTCTCCAGCTTCTGCACCATGCATCTTGTGTAATGCATGTAAGGGCATTCAAGGTTTCATAAATGATGATGATGAGTTTACCGGCACTCCTTTGTTTCACTGTCAATATGAACGTCACCAGGGCTGTCATGCAGATCGCAAGACAATCCTTGTAGCAAAAATCAAAATTCCGAATGTTCCTAAACTTACCCAAGTACTGCCATCTTTTGATTTGCTAGTCAAAGCTCCTATATACCCGTTTACACATTACGCACTCAATACCCTAGTTACACTAGAGCCCTTAACTGCCATTAAACCAGCGATCGCTGGCATCACCCCACTGTCACTGAGCTCAACTAAGTTATCCGGTTCTATACGGTACGTAGGCATAGCAACCCCAGTTGAGATGCCCGTCGAATGACGTAGTTGAAACCGAAATGAAACCAAAACTGATGTCATGTTATATATTTTTTAAAATAACGATAGAAATGAATTTTATGAGCACTTGTTTTATTTATTATAAACCCATAAAAACAAAAAATTTTCTTAAAAAAAAAAAAAACGACAAACAACGTTTCACACGAGTTCCAGTGAGAGAGACAACGAAGGTCCTATCAACACCGACATTACAATAGCCGCCCTCGCCGAGCTTTAATAATAATAATAGTAATAATGATAATAAATGTATTTGTGAAGCAAGAGCATAATCAAGGCACAGTGCAGGTTTGCCAAAGCCATCATTGGCTCGTACGTAATAATAATAATAATTTATTCTGCTTGTTCTTTCATCAGCACGTAAGAGGCGTAATAATAATAATAATAATAATAATAATAATAATAATATTTTGGTTCAGAAGAACCGCGGCGCCGTAGAAAGGCAAGTGGCCCATACCACGAGGGCCTGCAGCGCCGCATCTAATGACGATGGGATGAGATTGTGTACCGGTGACAGATGTGTGTATCGTGCGCTTTGTTTTCTGCGACGTGCTGTGATCGTCCTAGCGGCACCTCTGGCGGCCTCGATTCATTCCCCTTCCGAGAATATCTTCTGCTACGATACTTTCTAGATACTTCCCCCAATAAGTGCTTCACTGGCACTATAGCCATGGGCGGCGATGCGGCGGGCGCCGCCATCTTTACTACCTACTGTAATCCTGACCTGCTCACAGAAGAATGTACCAGCACGCACCTCGTACCATGACCTATACTGATATCCCCCTTACAAAAAGTTATCAATGAGTTTCAATTGACTTTCTACTGTGTTCCTATAGAGCCAATTGAAACTCTTTATAAACTCAATGTCTAATGAGTTTGATCATTAGAAACTCAATTTTGATTCTATTGAATTTACTCAATAAGAATGCAATTGAGACTAATCATAACAAACTCAATATCGATTCTATTGACTTTACTCACTAAGAATGCAATTGAGTTTGATCATTAGAAACTCAATATTAATTCTAGTGAGTTTACTCATTAGGGATGCAATAGAGTTTTATCACAAGAAAGTCAATATCGATTCTACTGAATTTACTCATTAGGAATGCAATTGAGTTTGGTCATTAAGATCTCAATAGCGATTTTATTGAATTTACTCACCAGGAATGCAATTGAGTTTGGTCATTAAGATCTCAATATCTATTCTTTTGAAATTTCTCATTAAGATTGAAATTGGGTTTGATCATTAGAAATGCAACATGTATTTTTTTTAATTTACTCATTAGGAATGCAATCGAGTTTGGTCATAAGAAACTCAATATCAATCCTATTGAATTTACTTATTAGGAATGCAAGTGAGTTTGATCATAAGAAACTCAATATCGATTCTATTTAATTTACTCATTAGGAATGAAATTGAGTTATGTCGTTCGTGGATTACTGCACCGAACGATTATTGCTTGTACCAATGTTTTTTTTTTCTTTTAGGGGATAGAGTCCAATGATGTCGAAACACTGTTTATTATTTATGAGACTTCTAAGGAGGAAATAGCAAACCGGGAACCTTAATAAATGCTGAGGTAGTCACCGGCTAAATGAATGCCTTTCTTGTGTAGGGTATATAAGGCGGTGGGGTAGTTAAGGGGAGTACGATTAGTGGGTTGTGCGTGCTTAGTTATGATGTTTGTGTTCGTTTCCTCTATGTGCTTTGATTCCTTCATGTTGCATGCTTTAAGGAATTATACGAAAAAAATTCTGAACCAGTTCCAAATTTTTTTAAACGCAGTTGCAATAAATTCTTTTGAAACACGTTGCGAAAATTAAATTGAAACTCAATTGCAATATTTTCATTGAAAGTCAATAGCAAAAGTTCTATTGAAACTCTATTGGCAAGATTCAATTGAAATGCAATTGCTAAAAAAATTAATTAACACTCTGTGGCCAATACACTGGTAAGGTTCAATAGGGACTCGTTAGAAAAAGTCAATTGAGTTAATAAATGAGGTCTATTGAGTGAGTTCTTTACAGTTTCAATTGAAAGTCAGTTTTTTGTAAGGGCCTGACCTGACCAAAGAAGAGTGTGGCATCGCGCACCTTTTAGTGTAGCATGGAGGCATGCAAAGCGCTGCCATTTCCTTTCTTAAGAACTACCCCTGATGCACCAACTCGGTGGTGCATGGTACAGCAAATAACATTCCCCCACCGCTTTAACAACGGTCCCTTTGACCGTGTTCCCGTCGGATAGTTGGTGAAGCGCCATCGACGAAGACGACCAGATGTAAGCGTTATGCTATACATTCGCAACGTCCCTCTTCACTTGAGTTCCGCTTGACTGATAGGGCTGCAGGTGCGAGCTACAAAACAGGCACCATATGGCTCATATCTGCTGGTTTGCCACCACCAGGTTCCCGCGAACATCAGCGTTACTGACAGTTAAAAGGGCACTGAAGTGGATTTTTAGATCGCCCTTTTGTGGTGACAACTCAATCTAGACGCCCTAAACATCCCAACAGACCCAAAACCAGAATCGTGCGTAGCTTATTTCATCGCTAAAAGCGTGTTCAAAGATCGCGACACGCCCTTTTTGGGAAGAATTTTCTGCCTAGTGAAGCGGTCGACGAAGGGCGCTTCTCGGCCGAGTTGCAGGCGATGGTATACACCCGCGGAAAGAAAAAAGGAGTCTTATCCGAATGTGTACCTATCAAACTGTCTTCGAAACGAGTTATAATGAAATCATTCGGTATCTACGCGTATTGTAGGGCTTTCATTGGTCCACACAATGTAGTTCATGAGAAAAAAGAGTCTGCATGTTTTTCTATTGCCCTGAGATGTACACGCGGTTTTGTAATATAGAACTTGGTATATGTGGGAACTAACATATTTTAAACAATATAAGCTCAAAAACGACCATTTTCAAAAATGATTTCAGTGCCCCTTTCAGCAATGCTGGGCGTATAGGCTCTAATGCTTAGTGCAAGTTCGTCTGCTTCTTTTGCAGGCGTGTGTTGACGTCAGAACACCGAGCTCTGATTGGCTCTGATTGGAAGGATAGTGGGTACACCTCAATGCTCTCTGCCTTGAGGTCTACCCACTATCCTTCCACTCGAGCCAATCAAAGCTTTTGACGTCACCGCAACCCCAGCGCCAGAAACAGACGAACTTGCGCTCCAGATTGCAGCCCACTATGTTGAAGTAGAGTAGACAGTTGGGCGAGTTGGTAGTTATTGAACATAGAACATAGTGCGCCTGTCTGTCGTCTACGTGTTCCTCTTCTCTGTCCTTGTCCCTGTGTGCGCAACTGTCACTATGCCCCCTATGTTCGCACTTCTTGCTTACCGATATGTTCTTCCGCGTCCTAATCGGATGATGCCAGTATCTTGTGGACTGCGGAGGGATAATAGAATGGTCGCGGGACTCGCAACTACTTGCGTTTCTTAAATTGTCTGCGTATATTGCGGCTCAGGAAGCAGCCTTCCGGAAATTTCGTGATTGACGATTTTATTTCCCATCAAACCGGCGTTTCTCACAGGCATCGATTGTGTTACACACGATACCGCTATGAATGACAGTCCTTTCCGGAGGAATTACAAAAACAAACAAGTAACGCAAAAATTAGGCCCCCGTAATATACCAGTCGGAGTCGGGTTCGAGGCAGGCATCTTAACATGGTTTCTTGAACCTGCTATATGTGCACTGCGAAAAGTTATATTTTATCAGGTACGAAAAGCAGGATACAAAACACTATAGACCTTAGAATTCTCTAATTGACGGGTACGTTAGTGTCTCAGGTGTCTTCGTAAAACAAAAATTAAAACAAAAACTCCAAGTCTGCATGAGATATCCCGTTAAAGTCATGTAACTTCAATGTAAATCTCGTTAATACGGACAGCCCTCTTTAAACAACATTTTCGGGAACGAACGGGGTGAATATATGCCTCCTTTTCTCCTCACTATTGGCGACTGAAATTATGGATGAATTTTTTTTTAGGGAAATTCGAGGGAATCTGAAACGGTTCTGTTCAGGAAAAACACCTAAATCGTCTTCACTCGGTTTCTAATATCTCAAATATGGAGATTATTTTTTTTTTAATTTGGTGCACGGAGGCTGCAGAAAATCATTGGCAAAGCATAACGCTGAAGCCCCTCCTTCCCGGAGCGTGACGTCATCATATCCGGTGTTTTCAGAATCTCCGCTGTCGCGCCCCTTCAGCGCCTATCAAAGCTATACACGCGAACTCTTGCCATTTTCAAAAAAAAAAAAAAAAAAAGGTCAGTAAAAGACGTCACGACTGGTGTCAATGCGGGGGAATGTACAGTCGGCACGGAATGAAACGTGAACAAGGAGCGCATGGTTTTCGACCCACGCTGAGTCACCTAGAGACGCAACACCGAAGGTTTGGGTGCACTGAGCAAGAGTCTAACACATCGAAGGAGGAGCCATCTTCTTGCAGCTCCCATCTGGTTCAGGTGGTGCAGCATCTAGCGAAAACCACGCACCCACTGTTCGCGTTCCAATCCGTGCCGACTGTAGGTGGCAAGTCTACAGTTGCACAGGCGGTCCAGACGAACGACACGCGATTTGGCTGCTGAGAAATCTGGGCATGACGTAACGATGACTGGTCGGAAGTTTTTTCTCTTTTTTTATGATTTTCTCGCTTTTAGTTAGATCTCCAGGGAAAACGAACGTGATAGTCAGATGCACGGTATAAAAGTACTTCAGCTCTTACTCTTTTTTTCTGAAGAGTCTTTTTACCTTCCCTTTAAACATGCGCACTCTAAAAAAAAGCCCGTGAGTCTGCTTTTCCGCACAACACTCGGAGAGCCAAACACCGCAACTTACAGAGGCAGCTCAGCGAATGACAATGCCGAAACATATGTTTAGACCAAAAAAACGCAGTCTGAGTTGTGACATTAAGAAATGCAAGCGTGACGTTTTGCATTGCTTAATGTCACAACTCAGACTGTGTTTTTTGGTCGAAACATATGTTTCGGCATAGTCATTCGCTGAGTTGCCTCCGTAAGTTGCGGTGTTTGGCTCTCCGAGTGTTGCACGTGAAAGAAGACGTACAAACGTTTTTTAGAGTGTGGATGTGCACTGGGCGAAAACTTGTTTCTTACCGTATGCAAATATCACGGCGCCAAAACACTATATCGACATTAGAATTGCCTAATTTTCAGGTAGATTAGTGTCTCACGTGTAGTCCTTAAAAAGAAAATCAAGCCTGCATAAGATATCTAGTTAGAGCCATGTCTCGTGAATGTGAAACCTGTTAATACGGACAGCCCCCTTTACACGAAGTTTTGAGGGACGAACTGGGTAAATACATGCATATTTGTCCAGTTAATATTGACGACTCAAATCCTGGACAAATTTTCAAGAGAATGTTAAGGTTCACATTAACAAGGCATTACTGTATCTGCCTCGAGTTGGAATAAAAGCGAAAAATAAATTATAAGAAACCACAATCTCTCCCCCTCCCCTCTCCCCCCCCCCCCCTTCCTCCTCCTCTTCCTGCCTTCTATGCATTAAAAACCACATGATTAATAAATACATGTTTCTGCCGACTAATACCGCTTCGAGGATGCACTACGAACTTGCTATCTCATAAATAGCAATATTGCCATCCGATTTTCCGAGGCCCTTTCACGGTTTTCCGTTCTTCAGCCTATGTTTCTCCCTGTGGGCAGTAAAGTTAAGCCAATAGCGGCTAAATTTACGATCGAACTTTTCCAAATTGGTCACACATTGCATAAAGTGACCCTTGGGACTGTCGCGTACAGGTTTCAATGTTATTTATTTGCCCAGGCTCTCGGCTTTTCTCGGAGGAAAACGGGGAAAAAAGCACCTCCCCATTTTCCCCTTGTATCGCCCCTGCTACGTCGCGACCCCACAGAAGGAGACGCCTGCTGGAGGCTGGCGGGCGGCGTCGTTCCGAGTCACGACGCCATCGATTTTTCCCTCACAGCGGGGAAAATGTAGCCCTCTCGCCCTTTTTCCCCAACTTCCGTTGGGTATCTTTTTTCTCGCACAGATGCATCCTTTCTGGTCTTCCCTAAGCCTCGTTACTACCCCCGTGGGGGAAATGCCCCCTCCTTTCCCTAGGCGACATCGGCCAACACCTACTAGAAGAGAAGGCCGCAGCGCTCTTCTCGTGACGTCACGAAGGAAGGCCATCGGGGGCGCGCGTAGAAGCGAAGGCTACGCGCGTGGATCGACCGTCGTAACGCGCTTTTAGTCATATACGCGTGTCTTATTAGCTAAAATGAAAGGTGCACATAGCAACGGGTCTCGAAAATATTTTATTTATTTTATTTATTCATATTACCCCTAAAGGCCCTCGTGAGAGGGTATTACATAGGGGGGGGGGGGGTACATAAATCGTTCCAATAGAAACTAACTAGTGCACAGTGAACAACATGTGAAAATACTAGACGGGCAAAATATTACACCGCTAAATAATCGGTATGAAATGGCACGAGGTGGGCGTATAGGAGAAAACATTGAATCACGAAATGATTGCTGTAGGAATCCATATTTTACGCAGAACTACTTTGACAACAATGGCGAGACACGCAGTGATTGGACAGAGCGAAACAGATCACAGTTAAAAATCAGGTAGACATAGTCAACGCGGACACGGCTAGACAAATGTCATTTACGATCATGTAAGCGATGTTATCGCGTGCATTAGCTGAATTCTTGCACCATACCCTGGCCGCATGGCAAAAGTAATGTAATTATTTCGATCGAATTACATTATGGGGTCGACAAATGTAGCTTGCGACGCTCATATAATCCCTCAAGACCACGAGTTAATTAAGTTTCACATCATTTAATGAAAATATAATAACTTTTCCGGGTGGCAGGGGTACTAAACTTACTATTCACAGTCAACTAATTTACTTCTCCCTATGGGCTCGAGCTGCCTTAGAACAAAATATCTTATTTTGTATACAATATTACTATTACCTTAATACAGTTAAGATTCTAGTATAAAACCGGTAAAGGCAATAAAATAACAATAGTATAAAAGAAGACATAAGCACAAACAACGCACTATGTATACTCACACAAACTTGTTATTCACCTTCCAGTGAAAACTAGAATATTACCACGCATATTTACAAATGTCGACGCAACCGCACACGGATAACGACGAACAAGATGCCATTCTATCACAGAAAACAAAAACAAAAAAGAAACCAACTGCAGCATTTTATTCGCGTCCCACATGACCAAGAAAGCCAGTAAATAAGTTGTTTCTCACCTGTCGATTGTCCCACAATATCCGTGACGAAAACATTGGGACACGAACTTTGGGTCTCTCTCTGTCGAAAGAGAGTCTATTGATAATCGACTTGTGTCATCGTTGGCTAATAGCCACACATGTCACTCAAACCGTAGCAGTACTTGTTCCGCAAATCCACGTAGATGCTGTAATATCAAGCGAAAAAAAAAAAAAACTACCCGAGACTGCGGTGACGACAAAGAAACAACGGGAAGGATCAAAAGAACCACATACACACACACACGCACGCACACGCACACGTACACGTACAAACACACACATGCGCGTGCACGCACGCACGCACGCGCACACACACACACACACACACACACACACGCACACACGAGAGCAGCAGCAGCAGTGTGGGAGGATTAACGTTGTCGACCCATCTCTTACTCACGTACGCTTCCTGCGGCGATGACTGGATTTTTTTCGGTTCCCTTCCCTTCTGAAAGTTTCAGCGTTCCTTTTTCGACAGTCAGCAGCTCACACACAACGTACATTTACCAGAATCGGAGTCCGTACGAGGGAAGACAAGGTCCCAGCGGACCGGTTTGTTCGAAAATTGTGGAAATCTGCGGGATTGCACGTAGTCCCGTGGTTACGGGGATAATCATAAATGTAGATTTGGTACTTTCAACCTTCGTAGCGCGTTGTATATTATGTTTATATTATATACTGTAAAACGACCAAATTTTCGCAAAGACCTAATTTTCGCGAATTTCGCGAATCGCCTACAATTCGCGAAATATACATCCCGCGAACAATTCGGGAAATATGTGAACGCTACGGAAGCTACACTCGATTCGCGAAAATTGGAACCGGCGAATAATTTCAAGTTTTCAGCTTTGGCCCTATTCGCGAAAATTTGATCCCGCGAAAATTTAGTCGTTTACAGTATATAATAAATTGTACAATACTGCGCTTTTAAAACATATATTAATGTCGGAGAAACGCGCACGAACAGCCCGCGCCGCTCACGTAGTTGCGCTATGGACTTCCTTCTCCGACATTGTGACGCAACGACTCGGAGCGCTGCGGCCTTCTCTTTTAAGGGTGTGTTGCATCGGCGCGCGCTGCCTGTCCTTCTCTCTCATAGAGGCCCCTCCTCACTTTCCCCGTGGGGGAAGAACAACTCTCCGCCCTTTCCCTAGTTTACCTCCTCCCTCTCTTTCCCTGACGTTCTGTTGTTTCCCGTTTCCACCTGTTGGAGTCTTCCCGACTGTCACTCTCTCCCACGTCCCTCTCTCTCTCCTTCTTTCTCTTTCTCGCTCAAGTTCAAGGTTGACAACCGCGGGATCCCGAATCGACGGCGACGTAGGAGAGGAGGAAACAAAAAAAAAAGTGTGGCGGTGGCAACGGTTGCGTCGGTCCCGGGACTTCGCTGACGTCAACGCGGTCACGTGATGTGTCGCGGCGGCCCGGTGCCGTGACCGTTGCAAAGCTTCTGGCGTCGTTTCGCGCTGGAAGCTTTCCGCTCGGCAGCGTCTATTAATGAGAAAATTTCAGAGCCTTGTATTTGCATAATTAGATTGCTGCGTCATCGAACGACAGGGTGCTACGACACACAGCAAAAAGGGGAATGCTCAATCAAAAGAACAGTGTTTTTTATGTTGTTTGTTTTTTTGGAAGGGGGGGGGGGGGGGGGACTTGTCGGAGGACATAATAATTAGTGATGCTCATCCTGTCCCGGCCATGTCCTTCGATCTTGAATAATCGTATTCAGAAATAGCTTTGTTTTTGGATGCAACGTGACGATCGGGAAAGTATTGCGACGTTAGATGCACTCCAGACATTTCAATTCGCTTGTCGCGAAAGGGTAATTTAGAGTTGTTGCTATGACGTGCGAAAGTCTTACTTTCCTACCGCAGGCGCCTCGTTTACAATCGGCGATATTAAGGACACCGAATCGGCGCGAGGTTGCGTGTCAGTTTGCGATCGCAGCGAAGCCGCCGCCTCGTGGCTGCAACGCCGAAAAGCTTCGAGAGAAAATCGTTTGGCCTCGGCCGTCTGCCATCGCTGCTTGGTTTTCATAGGTAGCGTAACTTTACGCGCTTGTTTATGAAGAGTATCTAAAAAAAATCGCGATTCATTGACGCCGCAGCAAAGTAAATGATGAATAAGAACGTGGAAACGTCTTAGTGGTGCGCAATTTTACCTCATCCGTGAGACGAAGAACAACGTCATCGCGCAAAACATACTCCCGTGCGAAACTATAGTAGCATCTTTTAGGGAGACCCACGGATCGCAGTAGATTGATAACATGAAAATTCCCGTAAAAAACACCGCAGCAAAAACAACACCATAGATTAATGTTTTGAAACCGTCTGTCTCTCGTTTTCTATTTGTGAATAAAAAAAGAAAATCAGATCCCTATGCATTTACAACAAATGGCGCAACACACTTTATCAACTTTGATTGCGATGGCGTGTTGATCGTTACAGAAACTCAATATCTTGTCTGCTAGTTTCTAGTTTTCGCGAAGACCTAATTTTCGCGAATTACCTACCACTTGAAAAAATATTGTTCATGCTAACAAGTCAGGCAATACGTCAAAACTGCGCCAACGATATTGAATTTTCATTCAGTGCCAGTTTAAATTCACAGACTTATTACATGCATAAAAGTTCTGTGTGGGCTTTCTAAAAATAATGTCTAAAATATAATGAGACGTTTGTGAGAATCGACGCCTACCTGAGCAGCTGTATTGCACGCCTTCGCCACGATTCTATGCTGAAGTGAAGGCGGGTCGTATTTCGCCTTGACGCTCTTGAAACTTCACAACATAACCGCTACAATTCCGCGTGCACTGTTACTAATGGAAAAAGAAAATGTTCCCTGTAGATTTGTCATCTTGCAGATCCGGTACAGCTTGGCCGCTGCTGCCGGATCGTAAGTAATATCAACCAGCCACAGCCGTCTCCACCTATTCCAGAATCTTCTTCTAAGGCGAAAGTTGTGTGTGTGTGGTAGGTGCGGGGGGGGGGGGGGGGGGGGATCTTTTTTTTCATGGAAAGGGCTTGTCACGGCGGTCACAAGTAGATTGTACCCTCAATTCAATTTTACTTGGCTACAAACGTTTACCACCATATTGAGGAGGTTATTAATTGCTTTCTTGAAACGCGGACCCGAGAACTACGTTCCAATCCCACCGGACAAACCAAAATGCCGGCCCAATTATCGTGATAGACGACTTTTTGGAGGACGATGCAAAGTTGTTTTACAATAGTGTGTTACCCTAATCAAACAAGCTGGGGGATTTTTTTTTCTTTAATATCTTCCACCTCGCGAAGTTTAGCACTCTTAAAATAACCCAGAAATCTAGTAATTGAGCTGGCTTAAGAAAACAAAAAAACGCTGTTTTCACTTTTTTTTTTTGTTTGTTCACACCGTTTTACATTTACGCGTTGTAGGGGAGAGTCTATTTACCGCCGAAAATTGCACTTTGCTTTCGTGTGTAACATTGATTCTACGCTGCAACGTCAGAAATCTGTGACGTTTTGCCTGCTGAACGATGAAAACGACCTCGTTATTTCACCAATCTCATTGGTTTAAGGGGAAATAATGAGGTGCTCGAAACCCGCCAGGCCACGCGTTCTTGAAGTTGTCCCTGACAATATCAAGAAGGCAAAGAAATCCCACAAGGAGACATCGGCATATTAAAGAGAATATCAAACATATGAAGCAATACGCAGTAAAAGCTAGTGAACAGAACTTGAAAAACCAACTCTTGGATGTACATAGATGCCTCACAATAAGAACTATTTTTTTTTTTACTTTTAATAAGCTAACTTTCTAAGTAAAACGTCCCCCCCGGCTCAAGTTTCCTAATAAATCCTGCGAATAAAGCTGCTCCTAAAAACGCTGCTGAGTTGCACACAGAAATAAAAAGTGTTTGAACTCCGCTGCGTGGCTTCATAAAATAAAAATAAAAAAGCCAAATTTAATTAGTTTACCTAGTGGAGGCGCAGAACCAACAAAAGCCACCAATATAAAAATCCAGCGCCAACGTCGCTTCTAACATGGATTAACGAAGCGTCTTTTTACTCACTCTGTTTCCGTCGCACATTACACAACGCGGACTACATGGTGGCTACGAGCATGCATTCAGCGGAAGCTATTTGCTTCGGAAAGCACCTCGACTGAGCGAACACATGTGAGAATGCATATGCAGATGTTATGTACGCTATCGTCCGGAACCCTTCGTCTGGTTAGGGTTAGGGCGAGACGGAGTAGGCTGAGGTGGGCAGATAATTAGTCAGCTTTCTATCTCATCCCTAATGTTGCATCACGGGGGGGTCCCAGCAGAAGTCTGGAAAGGATCCACGATTAGTTGAAGCCCTTGAACACAATGTTGAAGATTAGCGCTGTGATGAAACATATTTTTGGGGGTTACAACACTTTTCTACCAGCTCCTGGGCGATGAAAGGCACCTGCAGATGCATGGATGCTTTTTTGTTTTTATATGTTTGAATATTGAAATTTGCATATCTTGAATGTACTCCTATTGAATTATTTCAGAAGTGCTAGACGTTCCTACTCTCCAGCGTTCGCCAAGTGGAAAGAGGTGGCAGGAGCTTGCCCTGAACTCTAAACCTCTCACCGACTATAAACCTCAAGGAGAACACATTTCTTTCGATGTTGAAAGCACTTTGTCGTGAATCGATGTTCCTGCCGTGCATGTTTGCCAACGAGTGTGGTACGGAACGGAATCTCAAGAAACGACTTTCTTGAAAAGCGTTCTTTTTCCGAGGAACAAAGGAACGCGGTTGTTCCATCTTGCATCGCGGCGGAACTGGAACGCAATCTCATTACACTTAAAAAAAATGGCGTTCTTTTTTTTTTATTTGTTTGAAGTTTTATTTGTATTTAGTAGTCGTGTTAGACGCTATATTATCAACTAGTTTAACCTCCGACTTTAAGGTAGAGGGAAATGTCTGAGAGATAGTCGAAAACAATACACTGGAAGAAATGTGATCGTAGTGCGATATGCGGGTATTTTCACTCGCTTTACCTTATCAACGTATTATCTAGCACAACCTTTCATTAAAACATGCCATGTTGAAATCTTAGGAATGTAACGAGAAAGTGTTCGTCTCAAACCACTGAAACGTGTGATGAGAACTCGTTCCAGGGTTGACAGAGAACGAGGAACGAGTTTTTGTTCCTGTTTTGAAGGACCGTGTAGAACACTGTTCCAAACAAGAATCTTTAGGAATTAGCAAGTTTTTTTTTTGTAGTTGTTCAGATAAATTTTGATTGAATACGAAGGATCCTTCCACGCATCATTTACAGTCTCTTTCATGTTGCCAAGAAGATCCGCCTCATTTTAATGTAGTAAAGTCCAAAACGACGAGACAGAAAAACACGAGGGAGACAGGAAAAAGCGCTCTTTCCTGCCTCCCTCGTTTTTCCTTCTTAGTAGTTTTGCGCTTTAATATATAATTATGTACAACCAACTAGCCCGCCAGATTATCTTAATTCGCGACATCGAATCGCGATAAAAATACTTCTAAAGCACATACATTAAAAGCATAATTTATCTTAAACTGATACCGTAGAATTCCCAGAAATTCGCCGGAATATTAGGAAGTTCTAGGATAGCGCGCGCTAAAGCTTTGCGTACGCAAAAAATAGCGTCGTCGCCACTGCGCATGCAAAGAACGCTAACCGAGTTTGGCGCTTTGTGCACGCTATTGTAGCGTACGCTATTTTTCGGAAATTGCGCGCGTACGCAAAGAGACTTTGCGCTCCTCCAAGGAGGATTCGCAATGAGAAGTTGGTTAAAGCCAAGACGAGCGCAGTTAAAAATGGCGGCGGCTCCCACGACCATGGCTGCGGTCGCTTTGGGGCGGCGTCGTGGGGGCGACGTCGGCGGCATCCTCGCGACTGCGACTTTCAATACGGGACGACATTGCACTCGGTTTGCAAAACCCAGTAAAGTGGGCAACGATCACCTGCAACTGGATGCTTGCGACGAGCGAACATTTCTCGGCAAAGGTACGGTGTGCGAAGGTACCCCTTGGTGAAGAGATGCAAGCGGTCACGACCAAACGACCGCTCGCGTCTCATTCTCATGTTTAAACAAATCTAAAATGTTACTCTGGACCAAAAAACTTTTTTTTTGCTCAAGTTACAGTATTTTTCCTGTGAAATAAAAATTATAACTGTATGCCTGTATATTGGTGGCGTTGCAAGCGCAAGATGCTTGGGCTTTTGCGTCGCGGCGGGGAAACAATATTCTAAAGGTCTCTTGCGTAGCGTTCCCTAACGCAAGTGCTAAATAAAGCGCTAGCGTGCGCTAATATTACGCACGTGATTCTAAAACTCCCTATCATCGCAGTATACGGTCGATATGATTTACGAGAGTATATATACCACTTTTTCGATTGGTCGTCTCATGGCGTTGGAAGATAAAAGGCAGGTGTAGTGCATTGTTCCCATAAACCTGACAACCATACCATGTACTTAGCGGACTCCTTGGCTTATTCATCGTATTGATAACGGGTGTCGCTAACGAAGTTATCGGTACAGTATGTTAAAGCTCTTTACAGATGCTCCACCGCCCCCCCCCCCCCCCCCCCCCCCCAACCAGCGTGCACAGAAGAAACTTAACCGGTATTAATATGGCCCGTGCACCTTAAACGTTAATTAGGTTTGCTGAGCTCGCGAAGATTTTTTTTCTATCAACCTCTTAGCGTCCAGGGAAATGTACGACACAAAATCACGGTTACTCGATACAA
This sequence comes from Ixodes scapularis, assembly GCF_016920785.2. NCBI lineage: Eukaryota > Metazoa > Arthropoda > Arachnida > Ixodida > Ixodidae > Ixodes > Ixodes scapularis. The sequence goes on along the minus strand of NW_024609879.1, from coordinate 130,396,463 downwards.
TAAATCGAGTGTCATTCAGTGAAACACACACGGCCTGCCTTCAACTTAATTCTCAAACCTTCTCACGCGTGTCACTCTGCGTTAATTTGGAGGAGTCGGATACCCAGTGTCTGCTCTCTTTGCAAAAGAACCCGCCGCGCGTGTTTGATGAGTCTCCGTGCGTGAGAGACCCTCATTGAGTTTTCACGCGTCGTTCGATGCAAACCCTTTTGGCATCTCCCTGGTGCAGTGTCTCGTACAAATAAACTCCGTGTCAGCGCTGTGTAGTCTAATCTTCAGGCGTGTGTGGCATGTGTTCAAGAGAGTTAAACGTTGCCAGTGCGTTCGTGCAACTAAACCGAAATTTTGGAGCCATATACGCATACACTAGTCTTTGCGTTCTATATTATCCGACAAAATGAAAACGAAAGGGTGTGTCGTTCGAATTCCCAGCCTAGCTCCAGCATGCGGGCGTCGACTTTCTTCGTTCTTTTTGCTGCACGGGCAAGCTCTAAAACACACGAGAAGCCGAAGTGTCACCGAAGGATCGATGCTTGTGCCGGAGGCGGGAAAACGGAAGGAGCCTCCTACTGTTCTCGCCCTCTCAGTGCTTATAGTTGAATTGCTATAAGAGAAAGGTACTAAAGGGGCATTAAAGGAGCTGTGCCACAATTTTTGTACTGTGCACAAATACCGCTTAAAACGGATCCCTAACGTTAATGACCTATGAAACACGCGTTCGTTTTTCACCCCACGCAATAGAAGTCCCAGATAAAATTTTAAGAAAAATGAGCGGCGTTCACCCCCTCAACTCGCAGCCAGAACAAGCGGCCACGTGATCTGGAGCCGATTCTATGCCGCCAGTGTTGATCATAGCCACGCGCTGGGGTTGGCAAAGCACAGGACACGTGCTGAGTTCCTGACATTGTTATGGCTCGGCTGTTGTCGTCGTTGCAGCGATTGGACACGGGTCACAGCCCGAATGCTTCTCGAGCTAGCAATTGTCACGAGCCCAAGTCGAGTGCCCACGCAATGCTCGGGTCCAATCTATGCACCGCATTCAAATATCGTCACTTGGGTGTACTGCGATCCCCGAGTTACGTCATCAAATTTTGCGAAGGAGAGATTGAATGAAAATGATCGCTTTTGTCCTTGAAATTACACCGCAACAAAGGAGTTTCTTGGCCAATGGCGTTGCGTGTGAGTATCCTTGAGTCCCAGGTGTGCCAGTAAGCTCGTGTAGAGAGAAAAACATTCCAATTGGATATCGTTGCACAGCTCCTTTAAACCACTTTCTGTGAGAGTCTATCTATGGTTCGTAACTCAGCCTATGGGCTGTAGTAATAAAAAGAAATCATTACATTCGTGCGTCGCCGATATCTCTATTAAAATCGGTATGAAAGATCGATTATTTCGGAACAATCGCAAAAACCAGAGGACAGCGTCGGATGACGAGAAGAGCCGTTCATTCGCTACTCCAGCGACCTGTAGGGGGCACCACTACCAAACAAACATGGCGGTTGTGTCCAGGTCGTGTTGGCTCGTCCGGGCCGCCTGAACAGGTGGCGCATTCAATTTAACATATTTTCTTTTTCTGTAATGCCCAATTTTAGAGGTGTTTGAACTTCGACGGTTAAGGGTAGCCGGTGCACATAAACTTCCAGCGTATAGTTTTGTTTTTATGGTGTTTCTTTTTTCTTTTTTTTTTTGTTCTTTTCATGTCAAACTATCGATATATGTCGATTAATTGCCAGCTCGCCTGCACTCTATCAGTGCTTACAGTCCGCGACATCCGTACGAGAGCATAGGACGAAACCTACGTCATTGCTCAGTGTTGCCTCACTACCTCAGCCGGTGCCAGCGTTGCTCACCCGCTGTCGGGCCGCTAACCCAGCTGGTAGAACATCTTTAATATTGTATTTAATCGGTAATGTGGCGTCGGCTTAACGTGATATTTTGTGTAGGACCGTATTTTGAGACCCTAAATCGATATCAGCCATTTCTATAGGGTCGACTTGTTGATTGAAGTTGCCAGCTTTAAAAAAACGAGTACTACAAGTCCGTTGCAACTCAAGAAGGTAGGGCGAGGATAAGACGGGCCGGGGAGGAGGAGTCAGACGGAACGCTGAAGAAAAGAGGAGGAAACCTCCTTCTCTCCTTTGCTTTCCGTCTGCTTCCTTCTCCCCGGCCCGTCTTACACTCGCTTTACCTTCTTGAGTTGCAATTATAATTAATCAGTGCTTTTGTGGTATTATATCCGTCTTTAGAATTTAGCCAAGACCAAAAAAGGCGGTGCAGTTGAATTTCTTTCTTTACTTGACCCAGGTGAATCTTTGTAGACATCGTTTGCTTTGAGAGTCGTATTACTGCAACGTATGTTTAAGAAACTTTTACAGCGAAGCTGTTATGTGCTAGGATCTGGGAAACAATGCGTCCGCGGATGTTGACAGAAAACTCCCCATTGGTCGTGGCAAATAGGAATAGATAAAAATACTATAGGAAAGACGTTTACAACTCTCTGTAATGCCGAATTAGAGCGCAGCTCTTGAGGAGGAGGAGGGGAGTGTACGGAGGGGACGGTATGCCCTCCTCCTCATTCGTACTCTCTCCCCCTCCCTCCTCATATACGCCTCCCGTGCTGCTCTCCTCCTCCCCCTCTCCCTCCTCCTCCTCCCTTCTCCTCATCCTCTCTCCTCCTCCCCATCCTGTTCCTCTCTCCTCCCTCTCCCCTCTCCCCCTCCCCTACTCCTCCCTCCTCCGCTGTGCATAATAGGAAACGTCCCATAATGCAATGTGCGCGTCGCTGCGGTGCATCATGTGACGTTTCCCATAATGCACAGCGAGGTTACGCCGACGGCGACGGCGGCGCCGACGCCGCTCAAGCCGGAAACGGGCGCCTAAGAGCTGCGCTCTAAACGAGGAGGCAACCTGCGTGAGTCAGCCTTCCTTGGCATTATTAGATAGTGGGGTCCTGCTTCCTTGCTATCATTTCTAGGCATCGTCCTCGAGGTCGTCCTAGAAGTCGTTTTAGAGCGCAGCTCTTAGGGGCCCGTTTCCAGCCTGAGCGGCGTCGGCGTCGTCGTCGGCGTCGGCGTAACCGGGGGGGGGGGGGGTCACCTGACCCCCCCCCCGAGGTCACGTGACCCCCCCCCCAAATCACGTGACCTAGGGATTTGCCAGGTTAATAATTGTGTACTTTAATTGGCATGGTTCCAATCTTTTCTTTAAATTTCTGTCTAAAATTGTAATGTACGTCAGTGTCTGTATACGTAGACAAAAACAGCTCACGGTCAGTTTTCAGCTTTGAAAAAATAACTTCAGAGAGTCGTTGATTACATAAAGCCTCAATAATCAGTATATGATTCAGCTCAAAATATGAGGATGTCTGATCAGATGCAGACAAGTTTTGAATAAACCGTATGCTTTTTTTCTGCATTAAATACAAACGATCTATATTTGATTTGGATGTAACCCCATAGACGAGTAAACAATAATATAGCCTAGAATGAACAGTAGAAAAGTAAAGCTCACGCTTTGGCTAAGTGGACAGTAATGTTCTAAGCCGATTTAACATACCGACTGACTGCGCGATATTACGTTTCACGAGACTTACATGAATCGTCCAACCAGCGGCGTAGACCTTTATTTTCCCGCATGGATTGGGGGGGGGGGGGGGGGGGGGGTGCAAGCTGAGAAGTTCTTCGGGGACGGGGGGGTGCTGCGCGTTAGCTTTTCGCCAGAACTGAAGATTGAAGCTAACGAAAGCACGCTGGGATTCCATTTCTCGTGTATTTTGTCAATAAAGGCAACGTGGGCGTTATTTTGTTTAATAGCCACTACTATAGCAGCTCGTTACATGGCACGTAAACAGCGTCTCAGTAAGGATCATGGCCCGGGCTCGGGGGGGAGGGGGGGGGGGAGGGGGGAGGGGGGGGGGGAGGGGGGAGGGGGGGGGGGAGGGGGGCCCTGCAGAAAGATTTTGGATTGATGCCTCAATCCCATTCACTTTTTCAAGAAGGTCTGGGAGAGCATTCACCTTCGCCGCAAGTGGAAGAAGCACGGATTTTTTTTTCATTTACTCCTTTCAGTTCGCATTCAATCCTGGAATTATGCAGTTCACTAGGCATTAGGCTACCTCATCTTTCTGCGGTTTCACATGTCACACGTTTCCAAGTGTCTTTAAAAGAGCCGCCCTCGTTGCGAAAGTTAGAGGTGGCTACGCCGCGAGCACTTGCCTAGGTGGAATAAGGGTACTTGAATGCAATACATCTCATAAACGTACCATCCTCAGGCACAGACTCATGACCAATACAAGCACTCGCTCATTTTCAAAAAAAAAAAAAAAAAAAAAAACGTTTTGGCGCAGCAGCAGCAGCGAAAAAAAAAACAGTTTTTTTTTTAAGAAAAGAGACATGAAGCCACCAACCTGCGAAACAGATAGACCGCAGTTAGGCCAAGTTGTTGCGTGCCTTCCACCACCGCTGCTTTGTGCGAGTGCCGACGAAGCCCCAGGCGCCGTCCTTTAAAACAGGCTGTATACGTCCGTCAAGGGTTTCACGAGTGACCAATGGTAAATAAGCCACCACTTCTTGTTTCTTTCCAAGCGCGATAATGCGGCGATTACGATAGTGGACACGTCTGCGAAATAGATAGACCGCACGCAGTTAAGCCATCTTGTTGCGTGCTTTCCGTCGCTGCTGCTGTGTGCGAGTCAGTGTAGCAGAGTTCGAGAAAACCTAATCTTGCGCAGTTTGCGAGCAAACCTTTCAAGTGTTTCGCTCTGGGGAAACTCGACCATCAGGGTCTAACAGCTTGAAGGACTCCAGCCCAAATCCACACGCCGGCAAAATACAAATGAAAACTAATCTATTTTTGGAGCGCCTTGGTTGGAGTTTCGTAACATGAGCACACGCAATATCGAATAGGTTTTTCAGTGTTTCCACAACTCCGCTCCCCTTTTTCCGAAAGCCCCCAGTACTCAAGGCGCGAGCCACATTTCTGTATTTTTCTGCTCTTGTAAACGCGGCAGAACACACCTAGGCGCACTGACTATAGCGAACACATACAGCGAACGCTTCAGCAGTGTGCATTATTGAATTCTGCAACACGGACTCACAAATAAGTAGTCAGTGCGCGACGAGCACATGTATTTGTCATGCGAGTGACAAGCTTTTCGAGCCAATATTCTTTTTATATACCACAGAAAAAAAAATAGCCAAAAAGCGTGCTAAAAAAGGAAAAAAGAAAAAGGAAAGAAAGAGAGACCGCTAAGGTGAGCCAAATATACAAATGCGAACGGAAAATCAATATTTTGCAGAATATGATCGAATTTGTCGCATGATGCCCACACCGAAAGTACATCCGCTTTGTAATGCTGCGCTTTATCTCAGCTGTCGAGCAGAAATCTGGTCGCTGCAATACAGCCACGAACCCGGAGTTTCGAAGTGTGATCACGCGATTTTCAACTTATATGATGTCCTCGTTCGCAGCACGAACTTTCGGTACGCGTGCTTGCAACACTGGATTTCGATTTCATAGCCGCTTTGCAGACGCGTCAGATCACAGCCGCCATTGCTGACCTTCTCTTGTCTTACCGAGATACCAAGCCCTCGAAAAGGGCGTTGACGAGCCTTCACAAAGGCCACTGTTGGAGAGAAGGCCACGGAGAATCTAAAATAGCAATAACGTGCCCTGCTGTGGTCATGATCAGTGTTGGACAAAATACTTGATAAAAGTATTTAAAGGGCAACTCCGCTTCATTTTTGGTTTTGAAAAAACAATGCAGTCCTCTTCAGTATCGCCTAGGAAGACCACACGTGAAATCTTACGACGCAGTTCTGTCTAAATGTTTCTTAAACGGTCCGGCAAACTTTGCAACTCGCCAAGTTGCCGAAATCGGCTGACTTGAGCGGGCGAATTCAGGCGCAACCAACAGCGCAGTCAAGGCTACGGCATGGGCGGAGCCAACATTGAGCTAAACGTCATTATCACGGCCCCCTTTTGCTTGTTTTCACTTCTCCCGGCGAGCGTAGCGCATGACGTCAGCAACGTTGCCTCTCGGCGCTCAGCGGTGTCCACGTGATTGGTGTAACGCGCCTACGGTACGCAGCGCGTTTCTTGGGAGCCGTCCGGCCGCCCGCCGTGGTCCCGCCGTTACCGCCGTCTTCCGCGTCACAACCGCCGTCGTCGTCTCACCGATTGTGATTATTCTCTCGGAGTTTCGTCCACACTACGGACACCACGTGCGCAGACTTATGCCGCAGTTGTGCAAACGTCGTCGAATGCCGTAGACACCAAAACGTGGCGAAGAGTGCGGTGCAGACGACACTCGCGCCTGCCACACGCCCGCCCCTATCCCGCCCCTATCCCGCCCGTCGTTGGGCCGAGGATCACGTGACATCTCGTACCACGTGATGGCCATGTACTTGGCGACCCGAGGCCAATGTTGCCGGGAGGAGCCGAAGTTTCGGTTTCGATTTCCGCTCGTGTTTAAAATTAGATTTAAAAATATATATCTCATTTTTCGCGAAGCAAACGGCGTAGTGTGTTTTAGTATGGCTTTTTAATTCAAAATCAATCATTATCCTGAAATCTTCGGAATTGAGCGGAGTTGCCCTTTAAGTTAGTTACTAAATACCTGCTTCTAAAGCAATACAATACTACTCAAGCTACTTTCACTGTAAAGTATCTTGAGTAGGTTACAAATACTTAGAAATGTAATTCGATTACTTTTGAAGATACTTCCACATTGCTTAATTTAAATTGACGCCAGTGACAATAACAATTTTACAATTGCGCAAATCTGGTTTACCAGAATGGTTTGTAGCACGCAACAATACAAAACGAAAAAAAAAACAAAAAACATTATAGGGCTATTTTATACAGTCCAACTATAAGGAGCAGGATATTGTCAAAACTGACAGAAGATGAGGCGGCGAATAACTGAAGAAACTAAACGTTTAATGGGGCAAACTTGTGCCCAAAACAAAATAGAGAAAGGCTAGCGCCGCAGGCGTCCATATCGGCGAAACAGCAGGATCGAGTGCTGGGGCGAAACTGACACCGAACCAAAAAAAAAGAAAAAAAAAAAAAAACTGGCATGCTTTTGTATGCCAGTTTTTTTACATACAGCCGTGATGATGATACGCCTCAAGGTTTGACCGGTCGCTTAGCTGTAGATGAGAAATTTAGCCAGTGCAGTACAACCGCTAACCTGTGGGTTTTAACGTGCGTTACGCAGTAGCGACTACACGAACCCGTGCCGGTAAGAAAGTCATTCAGATTGAGAGGGGAAGGGGGCGGCGGGGATCGAACCAAGGAGTTTCCCAGCGCAAGCTTTCGCTACCGCCACGAGGAACATCTTTTGTACCCGCTTGGTATTCTCGAACATTCGGCGTAGAACGTTCCTGGCGTAGAAGATTCGTAACTCGATCACATGACAAATTTCTCGAACTTACGAGAATGCAAAGTTGAAAGGATAAATAAAAGAGGAGTCCGCTCCCAGGAATCGAACCCGGAGGCTCCGCGCGAGAGCCAAGCGCGGTAACCATTCAGCCTCGCGCTCGGTCGGCGACGCGCGTGGCAATATCACTGATAGATATTACAAAACATTTCTGGGACAGAAATAAAGAGGTCGCTTTAGCTATAGTGCCACCGCTGAATATCACGTCCCGCGGCGCACCTTAGATGCATCGTTTAACTACAATCCATATTCTCTGTATGGGGAGTTCACTATAAACGAACTTGGGATACGGATATGAGTGAATGGTTAACGAAAAGAACCCACATAAAAGCCATCGGCAGCGGTCGCACCTTCTTCAAGATTGTTGCGTTCAGAAAGGCACTCAGCGTTGGGGGGCGCTTTGTTGGGATTTGGAGAGGTCATCCAGCTTTTAGTTCGTTTCCTTTCCTGTTCTCCGCTTATCAATGTTCACTTACAGACATTGTTCGCGAGAGCAATAATAGACTCGTCCCACTAGAGCGACCAACACCGGTTTTTGTCCGACGACACCACAAAGTTCCGTGTCGCCGATGCTGTCCCACTGCAACGACCAACATCCGCGACAATCGCCGACAAGAGCCGACAAACGATCGACGACGGACGAGTTCTCGTCTGTCGTTGGACTTGAAGCGCAGCAAGCAGTCCCACTGAAGAACATCTCTCGGAGACAAACTTACCCTCCTCGCCCGTTTATACCTTCTGTTGCCCCCCTTCCCACCCTTCTACCCTTAATCCCGGAACAAGAAGCCCTTGGCGGCCACTCCTCGTTCCCGCAGTTCCGGTCCCTCGATTGCACGAAGTGGTCGCGGGCGCGGCTTGCTGGCTGGCGCCGGGCGGTCGTGTTGCGAAAGGAAATTTGCTGTGGCTGGTTTTGCTCGCGAAAACTTTGTGCGCGAGGTGGTCTTCAAGACACCGAAGTCTACTCCCCTGCATCAGGATGAATACACCCATGTGCGAGGACTGATCAAAGACCGCTCACCACGAACTAGGACAAGACGTTCCACGGCAAACCATTCCGGCAGACGAGACTTGTCATCACGTTCTGTGATAATCAGGATACCGTATTGTCCACCAAAAAACGCCTGCCCTCGATCGTTCCAATATGAAATAATAAACTTCCTCAAACTCGGCGTGAAATTCCATGGCGTTCACCTAGAATGTCTCGAACGCCCTCCCCAACCCCCCCCCCCCCCCCCCCCCCAAAAAAAAAAAAAAAAAAAAAAAAAGGAACGATTTGGGTATTTTAGTTCGGAAAAAGTTTGGTGTCGATTGTCAGGACTGTGCTGAAAGTCGCTAACGGCAAATGAAAAGAACCGAAAACTTTAATCAAGAAATAAAATTAATCGTTTCAACTTTCACCGTGTTTGTCGGCGTGTTTTATGGCCAAAGAGAAAAACACAAAAACCACGTCGCCAGACTCTGTTTGTCTGTGCATTTTTAAGTGTTTTGTTGACAGCTCCAGTCCCACTAGGAAACAAGTTTCCTTGCCCCCGTGTTTTGCGTCGTCTCCGCCAGGTGGGACAGTGGACTTCGACAAACAGGCTGTCTACCGATGTCGTCTGTCGCTCGTTGTCGTGTGTCGCAGTCGTTTGTTGCTGTCTGTCGCTCTAGTGGGACGCGGCTATAAGTGACGGACTGACGACAAAAAGACAATAAGCAAAAGGAAGCCTAGACTTTTTGCCGGGGGGGGGGGGGGGGGGGTCAAATATATAACAAGCAAAACAAAAATGTTTTTTTTTGTAATGCCCACTTCACATTTTTGTTTAATGTTTTTTTTTTTTTTTTTTGACACTCAAGTTTGTACTGTTGTCAACAGACAAGAGGTGCGAGCTCGCCGCTTTGGTAAGTGAGATCCGTCAAGCGAATGAACACCCATCTTAAGAGTTTTGCACAAAGGTATTCACTGTATGCTGAAAATTACAGTCCAGCGAAGAGTTCGGCGGCGCGAACCTGCCACCGCGGCATCGTGCACGCGCCAAACGTATATATATACGATGAGGGAATTCCTTAGGAATCCCTTCCCGTGATGCCGCAGTTCTTCTCCCCAAGGCATCCCCGACCTCGGCTCTCGGGTCCACATGCCTGGGAACAGATTTCTTCGTAACGCTTCACAGGTAACCCGTTTCTTGTCCCTGTAGTTACTTTTTTTCGTGACGAGTAACGTATTTTTGTTACCTTTTGCTGAAGTAACCACTAATGGTATTTCGGTGCTTCGATTCGCCCGTTTTTGTTTGGCAACAAACTTGGTGGCGCCATCTATTGGGTAGCCCCAGCACACTTCCGGCTCACGTACATTTCCTAATTTCTTTAGTCGTCATTCTATTATCGCCAGAGTGAATCAAATCTGACAGGTCTATAAGTGACCATTTTAGGAGGCACGGTGTATGTTTGACTTCGCTAATCCTGCGATACGTGCCGTCCATAGTTCAGAACCCGAAGTATTGAGGGGCTATTTGCACACTAGTGCCACCACGTTTTCAACTCACGCGAGAACAAGCGAAGAGGGGAAGGTGTACATCGCAAGCGCCTATAGTAGCGCTCAACAAAGCGGTATCCTGGATTTGCGCCACAAAAAGGAACCAGCTAGACAATGAACAAGAAAAACATATTCAAGGTACGTCAGTATAGCCACAGCAATCCCCGAATAAACGCGTTAAAAAGCAAGGAATTGCTAACAACAAATATTAGATGCGGTTATTGCTTCATAGGAACGGCACGTACAAAATAGGTAGAAAATGCCACGTCACTTTCATCCTGAAGTAACGAGTTCCTTTTTGGATCACAGTAACAAGCAACGCACGTAGTTTCTTTTTGAGTGAGTGACAAACAACGGTATTCAGTTACCCTTTCTCAGTAATGTTTACATGTCTGCCTTGACTATATCTTCCCTTGCCGGCGCAGGGAACATTTTGGATGAGGACAATTGCAGTACTTTGAACAGTGTCCAATAAAAGCTCTTGGACTGTATCCCTCTCCGGTGCCTGTGTCTTCCACACAGTCCTCGAGAAAAAAAGAAAGAGGAAGACAGTGCAGCGATTCATAGGCGCTTCGGTAGTTTTTATCGAACCGACCCGAGACGTGTACGCTACGCTACACCGTATAGATTGTACGGCGCGTGTAGCGTATACTGCGCGAACACTGACGCGGAGGTGTTGAACAGCGCCGTCACCGCTGCAGAACCTTTTCGTTACTTTCTACCAGTATGTCTCTCTGCAGCTAAACCTCACTACATCTATTTAGGCAGCTGCTAGACGTCCTTTTAAAGATGTTGTTTGTGCAATGTTGCTTTCGCGGCGCCAAAGCAACATCGCCGGTATGTGCATTGCGGGGAATGGCCTCCGATGAGACTGTTGTCGTTAGAACCGTGTCCCCGCCGGAAGATGTTGCAACCCTCGCATCTAATACTTGCATGGGGTGCCCGCGCAATATATGGCGACTTCGGGGTTGTCTTCTAAAACTTGAAAGTTTTTTTTTAGCAACGTTTATACGAAGCGAGAAGTTGCTAACAAAGTTTGGTAGTCAGATAAGAATTAAAAAAAAGTGAACGCCGTTTACAACTAACTCCCTTTAACGCCGAATTAGATCGCGGCTCTTGAGGAGGAAGAGGGAAGGGTACTGGGGGGGGGGGGGGGGGTCACGTGACCTGGAGGGGTCACGCTACGATGACAATACCGATGATGTCATCACTGATGATGACGCCATCAGTGACGATGACGATGCGGATACCGAGGACGTCATTGGTGACGTCACTGATGACGTCATCAGTGATGATGACGATGACGATGCGGATGTCGGTGACGTCATCAGTGACGTCATTGAGGACGTCATCAGTCATGATGACGATGCGAATGCCGGTGACGTCATCAGTGACGTCACTGATGACGTCATCAGTGATGATGACGATGACGATGCGGATGTCGTTGACGTCATCAGTGATGATGACGTCACCGGGGGGGTCACGTGCCCCCCCCCCAACCCGAGGTCCCGTGACCCCAGGGGGGGCTCGCGCGGTGCATTATGGGACATTTCCCTTAATTGGACATTTCCCATAATGCACCGCGTGGTTACGCCGACGCCGCTCAAGCCGGAAACGGGCGCCTAAGAGCTGCGCTCTAAAAAGACACCGTGCGTTGGCATTCTGCCTTTTACTGCGTTCGATGAGTGCAGTGGAGACAAGGGCTGCACGGTTGAGGTCTACCCATTAATCATTTCCAACCAGAGCTCGGCGTTCAAACGTCCCTTCCCCCCTCGTCTCCTCTTCTCCCTCAGTCTCTCGGCGCATTGTAACCCAACACACGACTTGAACTAGCGGAGTTTTCAACCAGGTTAAGAACTGGGCCGTTTCATGGGCCCCCGTTTTTTTTTCGAAATTATACTAAATGAATTCGGGACGCGGACCTCGGGCAAAGACCTTGAATTAGGCTGAAGGAAAGACAGCGTCTCGAGAATGGAGCTCCTCCGCAAAGTGGATTAACCTCAGCCATCGTCACCGGAGTCAGTTCCAGACAGCCGCGCTCCCATACCTTGTTTCACCGTAACTCGGCAAAGAGCGGACGCTACGGCCCCTAACTAGAGCCAATCAGAGCGAGGGAGGGGAAGCACGTGACCAGTCCCATACCGAAGGTACAGGGGCGAAAGCGTAAACCTAACAGTCGGATAAGAGGGAAGGAGGAACTCCCCTCTTAACCGTACCTCCTCCTTCGTGTCCTAGATGTCGCTTTTGGCACCCTCAGAGTTTGACCCGTCCCGTAAAAAAAATTAGTCACGTGTCTCCTTCCGACGCGCTGATCGGCTCACTGGGGCCATAACCTTCGCTCTTTGCCAAGTTACATCGAGATGGAGTATATAGAGTGTGCGCGAGCCGGTAGGAGCCTCGAAAAAATTTACTCGCGTACAGACTTGTACGACAGTCATTACAAGTAATCAAATTACTTGTAATCGATAACGTTTTGCGCTAATGTCTAATCCATTGATTATGTTTATTAGGAAGCACAACAGTAATATGACTGCTTTTGGAAGTACTAAAATGGCTTCTATTGAACTTTTAACCGTCACCAAGTGTTTCCTGGGAGTTCAGAATGAAAATTCAAACAACTCGGAACCATGAATTTGAGCACCAACATGGTGGAATACATTGTGGGAACCATTGGGTTCCCTCTATCCCTATCTAGGCCTAGCTTAAAGCAGGCCGTGGGAGTCGTCGTCACCAATGGCGTCGGCCTCCCGGATACAAGGAACCACGAGGCCGAATTCCCCGAAGGGGCCGGTTCTCCCTTGCCCTTTTGGGTGAACGCGCCATCGGCACACCCTTGTGAGTGATTATGGACGCGTCCCGTTTTCGGTAGACCTTCTACCGGCCTCCCCGGGCGCGTCTATTTCCCGCAGGCTACATAAGCCGGCCACCCACCTGTGGCCGGGGCTCTTGGTTAGGGGGGGCTACGCTCGACGGAGTATTCATCGTTATTTTACTGCTCCCCCTTTTCCGTGATCCTGCCAGTTCCGGCAGCGCGGACCTTTCTCCTGGTGATCCTGTCAATTAAGGCAGCGCCAACCTCATTTCTCTTTTGTTCCGCCTACGGGCGCAAAGCGTGTGGCGTAAGCCCAATAAACACGTTTCTACGGTATCCCTGTGTTTGGTGTGGTCTCCCGTCCACCGGAGCCTAACGGCAGTCAACGGACGGATCCGGCCGTAGCCGCCATAGCAGCGAACTACGGAGTGGGTGTTGCCTCACAGCGATCAGCAAGGTAAGTCGAAACCTACTTTATTGCATCCGACGAGTTACGGAGTGGGTATTTGCCTCACTGAGGACTTTGGGGTAAACCAGAATCCCACAACGTTTTAAGCAAGTGTAACTGTAAGCTTTCGAGTCGCTTCGTGACTCCGCAGTGAAGCTTCTTTAGGGGCTATCACGCCTGGAGGATATTTTTTCCGCCTATTTATTAGCCGACGATGAGGCCCGAAACACACATTGGCTCAGAAATGTAATCTTGTTTTTTAGTAATGTTGATTGTGACAGGTGATTCGGCGTGCTCAGTGTTTGATGATGTTCAAATTAAATACGTACGATCCAATCACACGAACTTGATCCTAACGTCATCAAACACTGTGTCTCGACAGAATGCAACGATTCTGACTGCACTACTTGAAGCAACATGTCTAGGTTAACTTAGTTGGCAAATGTCTTACTAAATACAAAACCTTCTTCGTTTTATGTTCGGACAATTGATGCGAGGTGCGGCAAGCTTCCTATGCTCTAACAGTTAATAAAGCAGACAGATGTTTAAAAAGGTGGCAGTTTAAATAGAGGCCATAAAATTACATTCAGCTTCTTCCTCCTTCGCTTTAATCCTCAACTCAAAAGCAAAATGAGAAATCACGTGGACGTGATGTGCTTTAGCCCCGGATGGGATCACTCCAAGCTTGGGCTGCGCTGTTTAAGCACACCATGGAACCTCGCATTCGCAAGTGACATGTGCCGCCCCGGCACTAATTGTCCACGAACACGAATCTCAACATTCGTTGGCGGATCGGTTAATGACGAGCGCATACGCCCGAGTGACGCAGTACTCGTTCCTAATGCGTGAGCTGGGATTGGCTAACATTCTTGGGCACCGCAGATGCATCATGGTGAAAAGGCGGAGAGCTTTTGGAGGAAAGAAGGTAAGAAATGGTCCGCTATATTTTTCATATCTTAGCAATGAAAAGCTGGTTCCTTGGCTTTCTACCCTCGTGCACTTGTTCTCTTTTTGGCACACTAACAATATGTGATTAGTAAAATCCTAATTTATCCAAGCCCAAAATTCATTTCATCCTTTTTTTTAAGTCTGGTATGCAGGCGTACACTTATGCTCCCTTTAACTTTAGGCGCAAGCGAGGGCGAAGCTACCAGCACGAGCATGTGGCCCTGAACCATAGCCTCCCCTATAGTGACAAAGCCTGGCAGATCGCCACCAGACACGGCCGCCGATGATAAAAAAGTAGAGCGGAAGACAACGGATGAGAGGAGAGCCACGTGACGGGCGCCCCGCTGCGGCGAAACGCCGAAACACTCTTTTCCCGAGCGATGGAATGTCCGCTCGCGCTCCTCGCGTTCCTCTCACCACCGCTTCTTTTCTCGTCGGGTTTGAAAACCGCATTTCGATTTCTCGCCGCTGCAAAACCTGCGCACTGAATACCAGGTTCCCCGAATGATCTCTGCTACGAGATCCTCGCGCTCCAAATCTGCGACTGGGCACGCTGTGGCTCCGTCGTTCGACTGCCAGGCTTTGTGAGTATTGGCGACGGGCGCGACAGAAAGCGTCGCTGTGGTCGGCCGGCCATGATTGGCCGAATGCCAACTATGACGTCAGGAAAGGATTTCTCATCGATGAAAATTAGATGACGTAACAGCTTGAATTTTGATGGTGTTGGCAGTGTCCTTTGGAGAGGGTAACGATTTCAAGCCTCCACAATGCTCATTGCAAACACCATCGAGCTTGTTGTTCGCAATGTAATGACGTCACGAAAGGGAGCCATGGGAGGGCGTCACCCAAAACATCTCTCCGCTAATAGAGGAGGCTATGCCTGCACAGTGCTTGCTCCGCACGAGCGGGCGCGCTTGGCAGGAACGCTGGAAGCCCGCGGCTCGCTCTTGTATAACTTCCGCCACGCTCACGCTTAAAGTGAATCGAAGAATAACTACATCTAGATGGCCTCAGAAAAATAGACGCTTTTCTTCACCTCTGCGTGGATGCAGCTGGGACAACGAAATAAAAGCTACACTATGAAGTAGCGACGCTTCAGCCGTTTTGTTGTTTACAATTATTGACGCCTTTGACCTGAAGCCTAAGCTCAACTGCTCTACCAGATCTATTGAAACACTCCGCGGCAGAGCAAAAACAATGTCGCCTGAGTTTTTTGACACCTAATCCAAATCTGAGGATGTCGCAGTTACGAACCGTAACTATAGCCAATTGCAAAACTACAAAAAAAAAAAAAAGAAAAAAAAGAGCCTTTATAACAAAGAGATTAGGGAATGAACTTTCGGTACACTAAAGCTTAAATATTTTGTGGTTCTAGGAGCCAGCTATTTAGTGACTCTAAGTGCATGAATAACGCACATTCACTTTTTGTTTCCTTTCATTAGGTTCGCCTCACTTCATAACTGCCAGACACCATCAAATTCTTGTACCAAAGACACCTTGGTGTTGATTTCTCATTGCCCATTACAGTGACTGGGCACTGCTTTGAATCAGCAGGTCTGTTATATGCGATTACTCTCACTGCAAACTTAAGTGACCAAACTACGGGTTTGGAGGTCGTATATAGTCATGCGCTGATGCCTTATAACCTTATAAAATACTTCTATTTGTTTTATACTCATGCCTGAATGCAGGTGAAAGAAGGAAAAAACTGACATATATGGTAACACAAGCGGTTAAAACTATATATATATATATTGCAAGGGTCCGAAAATTTGCTGAGATATTTTACATGTACAAGGGTTTCATTGTTGTCAATTTCCGTGTGCACTTCCGAGAAAAATAATTTAATAATTTTAAAACGCAATTTAGACTTGGTATATTTAAAAAGCGAAGTTCCAATGCAAATGATTGATTTCTTAGGATGTTATAAAGTTTTAACAGCGGGAACTTAAAATAAAACGCAAATAAACAAATATGGCCTTAACGTTTCTATTGAAATATCCAAGAAAATCTACAGAGTAAAATGATACATAAAAGTTATATAGACAGACTTAATTTTTTCACCTCAAGGAACTCGGAGAGAATGTCAAAGACAAGTAACAAATCAACACGTAATCTTACTGCTCTGGGATAAAGAGACCGTGAAAATAGTTATATACAGATATAGTAACTATCACATGTTAGTTCGTGTCGTCTATATATTTTGAAACACGCATTAGTTTTACCTCAAACAATAGCAGTCGCATAACAAATAAGAGAATAAGCAACACCGGAGTACTCATCCCTGCAACCCGAAGCCCGAACCAGCAGCCACGGGATTTGGTGCCGATTATATGTCATGCATTGAGGTTGGAAAAACGCAGGGTGCCCGCCGTGCTAAAGACATCGTTTGAGTTCGGCTATTTTTGTCGCTGTAGCAATTGAAGAGGAGCCACCACCCGGATGTTCGCCGAGGCATAGAATGTAACCAAACCAAGTCGGCGCACGGATTGCGCGTGTCTAATCCACGAGCCGCCATGGACTGTCATCAGCAAGATACTACGTCAATACTGCGATCTATACAACTATACGTTCAAGCCAGCAATATCGATACATGGCCCCTTTAGGATGTCACGCAAGGAAGCCTAGAAACCCGAGCTCATAGCTTTGGCAGTAGCTCCTGCTGCCTGAAAGTTCGTGCTGCCGAGGTCCGTTCAAAGAGCTCGGACTTGCAGCTTTTGTGGTGATACATCCTGCAGATGACAATGAACACAGAAGACCACAGCCACGGTACAATTTTTATGGAAGACAAAACACGTTGTGATTAATGTGCATAGAAAACACCGCATTCCCTGGTACCAAGGAAACATTTGGTCACACCATCGCGCATCGTATAGACGGGCTCATGGGGCTGGCCACTGGACAGGAGAACACTTGCGCAAATTTAGCAAAATTCTGCAGGGAAATGTCTACCTTGAGCCGGGGTGGAACTTCCATGAAGCGGATGAGACGTCGTTCGCGGTTGTCAGTGGTGGGTTCGCAATGGGTCGCCGCCCAAGTGGTAAGGAAAAGCTGGTCCAGAGCCACACCGGTTGCGTTGTCTTCAACACCACTCACATCCGTGGTGAGGGCCGAGGTTAGGTTCTTGTATACCTGGAAGACATCGTAGAGAAGAGACACCATTGTGTTGAACTCGACGAAGTTTGTGAGGTCCGAATCGAGCGCCACGTCTTCTTTGAAGATGTCGGTCATGCCGGCGTAGTACTGTTCGAACAGGCAAAGCCTCGACTCTGTGAGTATCTTGGTTGTATTGCGGGGCCTACGAAACCCGCTCAGTGGAGTAGCGGCGAAGATGGGGGACAAAATGCCCTGAATAATGTACTGGAGCACCGCCGGAATGACGAATATGGGCACAATGTCGCCTTTTCCCAAGAACCCAAACGTCGCTGGAGTGATGTACAGGGTGTTCTTCTTTTCCCGATACTCGTAGCCGGGTACAAGACTTGATGCCAAGAAACGGACGTCGTGGTCAAGGGACTGATCCGCGGTTGACCAGTACAGTTCGCTACTGGACTGCTGCAGCGTCAAGTACGTCTGTAGGGGTGAACTGCTCTTCAGCGGAACGGCCATCCGGGAGTAATAGTGGATGATGCTGGACAGCTCGGACTCAAGGACATACTCAGTGGACACTTGCATGGCGTCCAGTTTCAAGAAGATGCTCTCCATTTCTGGTGACATCATCAAAGTTCTGTTGCTAATCCGGTCCTTGAGAACATGTTTGCAGAGTTTGAGCAGCTCTTTGAAGGCCTTCTGCTCCTCTTTCCAGAGATCTGGCTGAAGGCTGTGCTGGTTGGCCTCGGAGACCAAGAATCTCATTCCGTACCGATAGACGCCTTCGACTGAGCGGGCACAGGCCTGATGTCTTTCTGGCACGTTATCTTGATGTGAACTGTACCCAAGGGGTAGAAGGAAACTGAAGTCCTCGGATAAAAATGGAGCTACAAAGACGAGGAACCTATACCGGAGATAGTCAACTACAGTCTTGACCTCTGTGGTGTTTATGACAGCAGATATTCGGTGGCTCAGATCAAGGGGTTTGGGAAGTACCTGCGAGAAGTGATGGCGTTTGTTGTCTTGCATCAAAATCTTGAAATACTCTTCCCAGTTCCACGTGCTCGAGAAATTCGTATTTGCTTTCAGAATTTGATGGGGCTCGGAGAGTTTGTTTCCGCGAACGAGACCAAGTAAGGCTGACTCGAGTTTCCGCTCAAGAGAGTAGACATTTTCGGCGTGTTTACGCACATCAGAATCTGGCTTTACGAGAGCGAGGGCACGGGCGATGATTCGAATGTAGTCTTTGTCCTCACCTGAGCTGAAGGCCAAGTGATACCTGCGAGAGTTATAGAATTTAATTGAGGTATCAGTCATCGGCTTCCGGATTGCCGCTGAGCGAAGTATATTCTGGCTAAAATAAAGTTAGTGCTCTGAGCCAGCCTGGAAAATTCAGACCATGAACATCCAGAGTTTAGTGTACCCTGTGACATTTAACACATCCGATGAATAGTGAGCTTATATAGCCTGCTTGCTTTTCGGCCGCAGTCAGTTCCGAGTCAACATGCCGTGGAATGACTCCAAAATGGAGTGGGGGAACCCCACAGTGACGTGTGGTTGCCCCAAGGTAAGAAACAAAACTATATTATTGGCACTCTTTTGTTGCTACTTCATTTGATTTAACAAATAAAAACATAAAGGACGAGGACAGACAGCCACTTTATTTCAGTTAGAAGCTAGGTTTATGTTGGAACATAAAAAATTACCAATCTGATTTTCTGTTTCTAAACTGAGCGTAGTTTCTAACCGAAATTGCTTCTCTCTGTTTGCATCTTTATTCGTTTGAATTATTTGTTTAGGTTTGCACGAGCGCTCACTAATCAGTGTTCGTGGTTCTTATTGCAAGTGGTCATTGCATATTATATATTGAGTTTATCGTGTCGACGAATCCCGCGCGCAAGCGTTCAATAATTTACCTTTCAGTGTTCACTTGTGTTGTTTGGTTAGCTGCTAGCTCAACATAACGAATGATATGACGGAACTTAGTTTTTCCAGTGTATATTCATTCTAGCACATACAACTAAATATAAGAATTACTTCCATGTAATTCCCATGAAGTTCTAGTGTTTTATTGGGTCATGTAGGTCTTTGAAAAAAAAAATGAAAATAAACACTCCTATATATTTACTATAGGATTTATCGCCTGAAAAGATCATATGTTTGAACCCTAAATTGAGTTTCAAAATCTTTGCGAACTAGAAAACCGCCAAAATTGATAATATATGCTATAAACGAGAAAACAAACAGCGCTCGTGTTTGTGAGCAAAGGCATTTGAGTAGCTCCTTCGGGCACAGATATTCATATAACTGTAACTTAATACAGAAAACGTGTCTTAGAAAAAGAAATTATAGTATACATTCTGTTCAAAATAAACGAATGAACCTCAAGGCATCCTCAATTTTTAGGCGAGACCCCAACACAAAAAAATAAATAAATAAAAACATCTAAATCTGCAGCGCTAACAAATGCTTGGTGCGGCTTGTACCACGAGTGTCTATTGTGCACCGTTTTCAAAAAAAAAGTGTAAATGCCGTTGTTACTGTCTTAGAGCTAAAGGATCCGAGATACTTGAACATTTCGGCAACTTATAGTTTGTCACTTTATTTGGGAACGGGAAACCTGCATATTCCCATAATTGTCTTTAACTTTCCGAATAAATTAGGCACTGTAAATAAGAGTCTCGGAAGTTTCCTCGCCCGGAACTTTCGACATGTTTAGATGCCGCACTGCTAAGGTATTGTTCCAACGTCAGTGCGACAGCGATGTCGTCGAATGAAGTAGGCTCAGCCTTACTTGTTTGCACTCAAATTCGGTGAAGCGAGCAGGGAAAACAGGCTATATTCCTAAAGGCCCTGTCACAGTGAAGCAATAGTTGGACAGCTCTATCCGGCAACACGAGGAAACCGTGTTGCCGGCGACCCTGTCACATCGTGGCAACAACAGTCGGGCAACATGTTCCTGCCGCCCGGCAACCGGGTTGACCGATTTGTTTTCCAACAACCCTGTCACACAGGGCTGACGGCGGGGACAACACGGGAAACACTCCGCCATCTTGATTGTTTACCTTCGTTTATGTGCGGCGCGGCGTCGATGAAAATGTGACTACAAAGTTCTAGTGCGTTCGAAGAGCCGAAAATGACCACGGGACAACATCAACCAGTGACTATGACTAGAAAACTTGACACGGGGAGTATTTTCCACCCTTTATTTTCTGCAAATCTTCTTCATTCCCTTATAAAGCAGACAGCCCTAACCAAGGAAAGTGAGATCGCTGATATGTGTATGGGGTTTACGCCACCCGATATGAAGTGTTTTGGCCCGGTTCTTTCTTTCATGCAGTTCGCATTTTTACTGTAAAATTGAGTGAGCACCGGCAGCACGCTAAAGCGTCTTTTGTAGCGTGGTCTTGAGCTGAACTGACAGCGTTTCAAAACTTCGACACCGACACGATCGGCCTTTGTAGCAATCGATAGAATAAAACTTTAAATCGCTTTTACCTACCGCCTGCTATGGGATCACTTCATTCCTCAAAACGTCCTGCACTCTCAAGAAAAAAGGGTGTCAAAAGGTGTATCGTTGCACCCTTTGTCCCATATAATACACCCCAAAATTTCAATTCGACGTACAGCGCCCTAGAGTCGAACAGACGGCCTGACATTTTACGAGGGGTTTGATAGCCGTGTGGTACAACATTGTAAATATCTAAAATACGTATCAAAGACAACATAAAGAAAACACCGAGTTTTTACAGTGGGACCAAGAAAACCCTGATTATTTTTCTTGTTGACAGTAAAACGTACGTTAGCTATTTTAACAAGTTGTACCACACGGCTATCAAGCCCCTCGTAAACTTTGGTGCCTTCTGTTCGACTGTAGGGCGCTGTACGTCGAATTGGAGTTTGGGGGTGTATTATACGGGACAAAGGGTGTAAGAATACACCTTTTGACATCCTTTTTTCTTGAGAGTGTGGGTATTTTTTAAACAAATCAGGTTTCTGAGAGCGGCTGTTTCCAAGTTCCAAGCAACAACAATCATGATCATAGTGGTAGTTTGATTGCTTCGATTTTTTAATCTTCGCTTTCCTGGACTATTTATTTTTATACTTTAACAGCGGGTGACTAGGCATGCCATTTTATTTCAGTAGCAGTAGTGTGAGCTGGTCTCTCGGCGGTTCTAATTTCAACACCAGCCTCAGCGTTTACAACCGTAGCTCTGACTATTTTGACAATCGTTTTCTGTAATTATGCAGTGAAAATATTCACGAAATTAGTTTAGCTGGACGCAAGCCTTAATTATTGTTAAATAACGTTTTCCAAGCCGTTATTTGAGTAAGATGGGGGAATCGGTGGCCGAGTGGGCTGAAGCGCACACCCAGCTCGACGCGCGTGGAGCGAAAGCTCGCGCTGCAGAACCCAGGGATCCTGGGTTTGAGACCCACCCCTGCCCGTTTCGATCTGGATGAGCATCGTACCGGCGTGCGGTCGTGCATCACTACTGCGTGGTGCACGTTAAAGACCCCTGGATAGCGGTTGTACTGCACTGGCTAAATTGCTCATCTACAGTGTAAACGAGTGTCGCCGCTACTGGCAGACCAACCTTACGCTGTATAAATCACTAAAACGTCCAATTTGATTTGATTTTGATTTGAGTAAGATGTTATTGATAGGGAACTAGCTCAGCCGTCGAAGCTATTTGTGTTGTCGTGTTGCCGGCCCGAAATTCGCTCAGCCAACGATCAGGGCAACACACATTGTCCAAAACAAGTTGCTGCTGTTTTTGTTGCTGAAAGCTATCATGCCGAGGCAGCATTTTAGTTTTCGTCCATGTTGTGCTGCTGTTTGCGCGATGTGACAGGTTTGTCGGACGACACGGGGAGCGAGCAACAAGCTGCCTGACTGTTGGACAGCGAGTTGTGTTGCTGTTGCGGTCGTGTTGCCTCAGTGTGACAGGGCCTTAAGGTGTTTTAACTGCATAGGCTTTCCAGGCTCTGTTGAGATAAGCTTATGCACGCGAGTCCGGACACTTTTTTTTTATGGTTTTACATGCTACTCCTAAACATGTGTAGAAAACGGAATAAAAAAATTGGGAAAAATATTATTTGAATAGAAAAACTTTTTGAGTGCGCCAGAACGACAACTGTGATTCTCGAAGTTTTCGTTTGTGTCATGCTTGGTGACACCTATTGCGCAAAATAAAAAGATCAAGAATCTAAAATAATTTGCACTTATGACAAAATGTAGAAACTATTAAGGTAAATATTTACAGCATTTTGTAGGTTTTGAATCTCGCGTCAAAATGCTCTAACTTGGCTCTTTTGACGTCTTGTCACTAGGTTTCTGGGCCGTTATCTAAAAGAACTTGAATAGGTACACCATTAAACTTTATGACATACATTAGTATTAACAAGTTATTTGTAATTATATATATACATAATTGCTTCATTTAAAATTTTTTTATGGCGCTCCAAATTTGTCTTAAATCACGAAGTTAAGAAATTTGAAGGGCAATTACAAAAAAAAAAAGAAGGCCTTCTTGGATTTTCCTGAAATTTATAGTTATAGTTCGCCACCATAATCGTGTGTTTAATCATTACCAAATGTTGCAATATTTTGTTTCCTTCACAGTTACAGCGCTGCAAAGTATACACCAATTAATGTTTACAAACAAACTGGTGCACCCCTTGCGGTGGCAAGCCGCGCCGCGCATCCGCTAAGGGACATGAGGGAGTTTTCGTAGATCGTTTTCGCCGTCCCGCAACGCTCTCTGCAGCCTGCTACGTTACCCGGAACTCTACAGTGAATGCCATTGGCGTGCCGGCGCAGTAGCGGTTTTTTCGTTGCGGAGGGCTTAGCGGAGGGGGTAACTCGGTCTTCGAAAACTCCCTATGGGCAAGGAGGGCGCCGTCCCCTATCATCAGACCATTGAGATGCGGTGCTGTTGGCGGTGGTGTGAGCTCCTATGCTCTGTTTCGCGTCGGGAACGTTGATCCCGAGTCTTCCTGGTAATGTCTGACTATTTCAGTGGCCTGAACGAAATGGACAAGGCTTGTGACAGCGCGAAACTTGTGAATTTGGCGCACGGCGTTCGTTTCCGCGTGAGCGCAGTAGATTAGAGCCTGATCCACATGGTGAGATCTGCTTGCTATTCTTAGTTGTCACGTCACTCGCGCAGCAAAATAAGAGATATCGAAAGCTTCGGTGTACACGACGTTAAAACTGAAAATTGCAAGCAAAAATCAAACCGAGTGAATCATGCCTAACAGGTCGGCGATCGCCTTGTATATACTGTTCACACCGAGCTGACATAGCAAAGAAATTTTACAAGCTTTTAAGTTTTTAGAGATCCACAATTTTTTCGTATCGCAATTACTATGTCTGCAGCGCATAACCATGATGTGGTCTACCGGACGCTCTTGTCTGCAAGAGCTTAAAACCGATTGAACGTATAAGTACGATCGTTTGAACGTGAAAACGCATAGAACGTAATCCGGATGGTCCGAATATCTCTTGGCGGTCTTCCAGACTTCATGTTGGAACAGCGCAAATAAACCTTTTGTCAAAAAGTATTTATAAATCCTCAGCGCTTCCAGAGCATTCGATCATGGTCCGACGAAGTCTCTTTCGAAGACACGTGTTTACCGTGTCATATAACACCTGAGACTGTGATGGAAGAAATCGGAAACATTTTAGTAGAAAGAACAGACACAAAAGGGGCGTCTCAATCTACTAAAAAGTTTCCAATTTCTTCCACCACAGTCTTAGGTGTTATATGACATGATTAGCTATCACCAGCTCGCCTACGCACTCACTGTTCTTTCAGATGTTTACGTTTCCGAACGTATCGGGCAAGTAAAAAGCACGTTCGAACTCATCTTCATACTTTGCACAGCTCTTTCGGTGTAGCCCCCCTTCAAAATTGTAAAGCGTTTTTAACCAGACGGCACGTATACTGGTTTCTGCCGAAACAAAATAGCAACGCCCGGCCCGCAAGGTGACTTCCGCTCATACCCCAAACCGGAAGTGCGTCCCAAGCGCCACCACCTCGGCGTGACGTAACGACCTTGAGTTGGTGTATGCCCTTCGCACCGCCGTTTTCGTCAAGGCCAGAGATGAGGTGACTTTTTTAGTCCGTGTATATCATGATTAGATATATTTTCATGCTGTATATGGATAGTGAACTCAAGTTCTAATATTATACTAAATAAAATATTAGCCGCACTGCTTTTACTTTGTATTACATGTACTGTATCATAGATTACGCGAGTATGCTCTGGGATCCTTTCACTCAGAGCAACCTGCCAATAAGCTTGCACGAATCCAAAATATGGCAATGAGTTTTATATATAACCTTTATCATTCCCACAGACTCGGAAACAATGTTAAGGCAAGGGAGGTGTGTGTGTGTGTGTGTGGGGGGGGGGGGGGGGGGGGAGGGGGCGCCTGACATAAAGACACGCATGTATACACATCATTTAAAATACCCTTTGAATTAGCGAATGGATTGCATAATATTGATTTGTCAAGATACGTCCACTCGGGCATCCCAGCTGACTCACGCAGAGTTCTCACTTGTACGAAGTATAACAAATATATGCAGTCATATCCGCATTTTACAGACACCTTTAAATTTTAATTTTTCCCAAGATTCATAGACGATTGGAATCAACTTGAGTCAGTTGTTCTTAATGCCCCTTATGATAACGAGTTTCATTAGGAGCATGGCACCATTGTAATTGTATCGCATGTTGTTTTGTTCGCTTGTTTACTTTTTTTTATGCGTGTATCTTCACTTTTTTTGTATCGCCACCCTGCCTGGGCCCATTGTTTTCGGCTGGCAGTATTTGTAAATGATAATTAAATAAACAAATTTGGACTAAGAAGCCGGTTTTGATCTTTAAAATTACAAGTTTTTGGAGCTTTAGCTAAGCTTTCTCCATGAGAGCGGGACGAAAATTTGTTTTCGCTACCATAACATTTTTTGCTTACAGAAAGTAGTAGAAAAGTAAGAACAGTGGTGGCAAACTATATCTGAATATTTATATCTATATTCGCGACGAGGCGGGAATGTTCGAGCCATCAAGCCTGCTAGACAGTTATGACGGTTGTACGTGCGTGCGGCTGACCAAGGTAAAACTGTTACTTCGCTTGCAGACTTTCTGTGAGGCGATCTTCAAGATTCAAAATATTTGTAAATATATATTTTAGTAAAATACAAAAAAAAAATACATAAAATTCAAAGAGCAAAAATAAAGTTGTATTTTTGCCCACATTGCCCGATGAAACGAAAGCGATAGAGATAGCACTTCCGCGCAATGTGGATGAAATGGTGCCGTAACGTACGTGAGGGCGAAGGTGCGACGTGGTTAATTCTCATAGCCGTCGTGGTCGGCGTCGTGGATGCCACTGACGACCGCCACGAGTGCTTGGTGATTCGTGAAGTAAGTGGGCAAGCGCGGTGGAAGTTTCTAAAGCCATCCAACATTACGCGTAGCAACTGGATACTGCCTAAGTGAGATTTCGCATAACGCAAATAATGTTTGAAAACAAGTCCTTGAAGCAGACGACAGGAAAACTCTCCCTTCGTTGCGTCGTTACTGGCGGGTTGCCGGGGCTCCCCGCTCTTCTCTCTGCATGCTGCGCGGCTGACTGGAAAACATCGACCCCCCTGAGCTCACGCCGAGAGCGGAGAGAAATAAAAAGTTTGTCCCTTCTTCGGCGCGCGCGGCGGCAAGGCACGAGGTCGAAATCGCTGCAAAGTGTCGCCCGTTAAGCTAGCGTATTAAAATTATATAAGTAGAGATGTCGAGCGCACTAGGATCCCGCGTTGGCAGGAGGGAGTCTTGAGAAGCCAGTCTTTTGTCCCTCTTCAAACCAGACTGACGAATTCTGGGAAGCACACACTTGCGCTGCAATAATTCCTACGAGTGCGAGAAAATCCGTCAATTCCGAATGTGGCTACAAATAAAGAATGCACGCGCTGGAGGATTGTGCCCGATGCTGTTTAGAGATTCGACATCCAGATCTTGCACGCTAGGAACATTTCGCAGCTTTGCTATCTGCTTTTTGTGTTTACTAGTATAGTCACACACAATACCCTACGGGCGTTGCTGCCATGGCTCAAGGCGTTCTGTCAAGACGCAGCTATACGGGACTGGCAGCAACTTCGTTTGTTTATCTCCGCAGCGCGCGTGGTGACTTGTCTCATGATCACAAGACTCCGGGACCTTCCGAAAGCATGACAGAGCATGACGGAAGAGAGAAAGAAGGAAAGAGAATGTGTTATTAGCTTTTCTATCAAGTAACGTACAGAGTAAGCCTAAACATCTGACAATGAGTTCAGAAGAAAAGAAAATATGCATTGGGAGAGAACAGTCGATGATTGCGTGTGCTCTGCGGTCCATGCCGTTTCTGGTTCCCGTAAAGCCCCTTTCTAGGTTCAAGAAAAAGGGGGGGGGGGGGGGGGGGCACCGCTGTAAGGTTTGTGGGGTTTGCTTTTTGTCTGAACCGCCGCCTATCTGATTTACCGCTGATTGGGTAGGTCCCGCTGATATTGCGCGCGCAGCTTTTTCGGGCTCGCGGCATTTCGCTTTTGTCGCCGGCGTTGGCTTCTGGGGGCGATAGTGTTGGCTGCCTGGAGTCACCAGGTTCGATATCAAATGGGCCGTAAAATTCGACGCATGCACGAAGCAATCTAATCTCTTCGTCAAAGGCGTATTTCAGAGGTCCGTTTGTTCTTGTAAAATTACAAAGCGCAACTCCCTTTCTGTAAAAACTAAGGCTAGGAAACATGCCAAGGTCAATGGCGAACGGCAACGCAAACGACAGAGTCCAGTGGCGGGGCGCGTTTTTCCCACGTACTGATAGATGGCGTCGGGAGCAGCGTCGGAAGGTGCAGCCGACCAGCGAAAGAAAGCAGCTAGACGACGCGCAGATGAAATTCGTCGGCAGCAAGACCGCCGTCGTTATGCAACCGCGTTTTGCTTTTTCTTTTAACTTCAAGTTTTGTTCTTTGTTGTCCGCATTTATTTTTTTTAAATTAAAGGTGCACTGCAAAACGATTATGCTCAAGTTAGTAAACCACGGTCGTCGCGAGCAGTCTTTATAAGGAGGTAGCGCCATCTATCAATACGTGCTCCAAACGCGATGCGCCGCTGGACTCAGTCGTCTGCGTCGTCGCTCGCCGTTAACCCTATTAAGATTTTTGGCCCTATTTTTTATTAAAAGAGAACTACGCTTCCTAATTTTAGAAGAAAAATTAGGCCTGTGAAATACACCTTTGACGAAAAGTTTAGAGTGCTTCGTGCAGGTGTCGATATTTACGGCACATTTTAGATCGAGCCTGGTGACTTCAGACACCCAATATATTGAGAGAAGTGTTACTTAGCACGCGATAGCATGTCCTTTTGCAAACTGCGTGCACCTGGAGACAGGGTTGCGACAAATGCCCTTCAAACCCCGTGACTCTGAATGTTGTTCCATGGGTGCTGGTGTGGGTCTTAGAATCTTGGCTTTACTTTCCGAGCTGTCACGTTGAACGATTCAAGGTGAGAAAACAGCTTCCATCGGTAGAACGCCATCCTTTAAATACACGAACAACGTGTTTATTCACTGTTTTTCCGGGATAAATTCATGCCTAATTTTGTCTGCTGTTTCAAGAAGAGCTTTCTGCCACGTACTCAAACTAGGACAATCAAAAAGCCTGAATTGAGAGGATACTTAGAAATCCACAGGGGATTTCTAAGTATCCTCCCAGAACACAGAGACAGTAAGACAACCTCAATCAGTTCGTGGATTTTCTATTTGTCACATTCGGGTATTACCGATTTTCTTGCGCTCGTTGGAATTACTGCAGTACCTTTGGGTGCTTCGAGGAATTCGTCGGTCTGGTTCGAAGAGGGAAAAAAACTGACTTCTCAAGACACTCTCCTGCCATCGCCGGCAATCATTGCGCTCGATATCTTTACTTGGTATTTTATTTTATTCTTACTTTTTCAATCTCATGGTTTTTTGTTTTTTGTTTTTTGTTTTTCAATTTACCTAAATAAATGATTACAAACATTTTTTATTCTTAGCGGATATCTTAGTGAAAGTCTGCAGTGAATCACAGCTAAACTTTAATCAGCCGAACCTACAACAGTCAAGAATAGCAGTGTAACAGGCTTGGAGGCTCAAACATACCGACTTCCTTCCAACTATAGATACAAGTGTTTGCACATAATTTGCCCCACTCTACTTACGTTTCTACTACTTTTTTTTAAACAAATGGTAGTAGTAGCGATTATAAGTGGAAACAAATTCAGCTAAAGCTCCTGGAACTTGCAATTTTAAAGAGCAAAACAGGCTTATTGGTTAAGATACGAAGGCCTTGTTTTAATTAATAAAATATTTTAACTTGAGCCCATTACCCGAATACAGCACAATACTTCATCTACTACTCATAAAATACATGGAAACAAAATATCATCTCGACTATGTCCTAAGGAAAACATGCCGGCGAGGTGGGTAAACTTTGCAGCGCGGTAACTTTAAAGAAAACAATATGATGCAACATGTTTTTATATATATATATATATATATATATAAACATAATTGTAGGATGGAGAACTATCACTATTAATTTCAGGAAAATCGTAGGACGGCATTTTTTTTTTCTTAAATTGCCCCTTGAATTGGTTTAACTTTGTACTTTATGTGAAGTTTCAAGCACCATAAAACATTTAAGTTTTTGAGAGAAAGAAATTTATTATATATTATTCGAAAGAACGCTTTAATGCGAATATATGACAGAAAGTTTGATGTTTTAGTTATTTAGTTTTGTTTTGATGACGGCTCAGAAATCTATAGGACAAAACGTCAAAGACGCTAGGTTTGAGCATTTTTGACGCGCGGTACATAACCTTTACAATGCTGTAAATGTTTACATCAATAGTTCCCAAAGTTCCCATGATATATCGTTAGTACAAAATATTTTAGATTTCTGATGCTTGTATTTTGCGCAGCAGGTCTCACGAACATGACAAAAACGAAAACTTTGTAAATCGAATATGCCGTTCTATCGCAGTTAATATTCATCTTCTCTTTAAATTTATATATAGATATACATATATATTCAAGACACTTGTTATGGAGTAACATCTAAAACAACAAAGAATAAGTAAAAAAAAATTAAAACGTCTGGATTAGCGTGCATGATCTTATCTGGGCAGCCTTTATTTGTCTTTTGTGACGCCGCGGTGTGACGTGACATCAGATCACGTTCATGATGTCACGTGACGACCGTTACGCTGATGACGTCGCGTGAGCACCGTCTGCTAAGCTTCGAGGGACGCCTACCTTTGTCTCCAGTTACTGTCTCTCTCCAATCACAGCGAACAAGAGCGACGTCTGCCCTTAGCGCAGCGTCTCCCGTGCGAATGCCGGGCACCCATAGAGTAATATACACAAGGTAAAGAGCGGACACTGCCATAGGCCCCAGCGGCCCAGATAGACCAGTGACAGGTAGCGCTCCTAGCGGGCGGTATTAAGTGTAATCTGATTCCGTTTCCGGTCAAGTTAGTTTCGGTTTCGGTTTGGGCGTTTCTGCCCCGGTTCTCCGGTACCCTTCTCTCTCTCTTTCCTCCCCGCCTCGCTCGGCTCTCGGGAGCCCCTTGACTCCCGAAGCCGCTGTTTTTTTTTGTTTTTTTTTTAATACTGACGCCCTTTTGCTTTATTTTTTACGATCGAGTCCGTGCAAAATGTATCAAACAATATTTCAACTTACTTCACAAAGCATAAGTATATATATTTATTGTTCTTTTTCTATTGTAAAGCATTGAAGTTACACAATCGCCGCATTGACTCCTGGCTGGTGGAGCATTTTGGGGTCAACAACAGTAAGTGGTTCGAACACATTTTATTGGACCACATTCATGTATACATGATTTACTTCAGAAGCTCTGTATGTTTTATACGAAAGAGATTGATACTCACAAAAATAAATGAATATGAAGGACTTCGGCATATCGTACACTTCGTAATAGATTCTTAACGGAACCAAGTTAACAAAACCTTTCCACGGAGAACATGCTGTATGATACATTCACTTTCACGCCGACTCGGGTACGGGAAGTGCAAAAATAAATAAGACATCGCTATCATTACCAGTCATAAGAGTATAATAACATTGCGAAGCACACGCCGGATAGTACAAATTCCCGATTTCCGGCAAATATAAAAAAACACCAATTTGCATAGCCTCGAGCCATTAACAAACAAAGAGAACTCTATTCGAAATCTGACAAGATTCAACGTCCCTAAACATTCCCCGAAATTGTTCAGAAAAGAAATATGGCTTCAGAAAAAAGCGGCTAAAAAACTATGGACAGTGGATACAAAAGTGGATACATTTTCTTTCAAATATTTTTAGCCTCTATACACTATTTTCTATCACAATTGTGTAGAAAGTGGACAAATATTTTTGTTAGGGAGCCGTGATACGCATTCGCTGGAAAAAGGGGAAACAAATATTTGGAGAGCAAGCTGCACCGCCCACTTAAGCACTTTTTGTTTTTGGTTTGGCAACCGCCTCTGTTAATACACTATTAACAGTTAAACCTGTCTCGTTCTTATTAACCACTGAAGAGTGCAACCGAACTTTGTCCAAATTCCGGTTAAGAAATCAAACATGTCAACACAAGCGTATTCTGCAAAACAACTTTAAAAAACCCTTTGTGGTACTCCTCTGGGCAAAGGCTAAAACCACCCAGACCTCAAAGTGTGCTATACAAGGCGGCACAGACTCCTCGAACATGTGTCACACTCTCAATTATGGGAAGGAAGTCATTTTCTAGTTGCTGAATAAAATGAAAGGCAGCCTGTGATGGTACTACTAAGTTCCCGAAGAATTTTCCAGGCATGTGGTATGATTTAGGAACAAGACAGTACTGGTGAGGCCTGGTCAAGTTATTAGACTCATCCGATAGCAGCTGAGAACAGCCACAGCTGTAAGTTGTCTGCTCAAGCAAAAGCTTGATCAAATAGCCCCAAACGTAATAAAAAAAAGTGGACGAGTCATCAATTATGTTAGACCTGATGTCTGATGCCAGCTCAGAAATATCCTCTAGTGGCGGGAAGTTATCAATTGGAAGACATTCCACAATGTCTGAAATTAAACTTTCATGGTGCAAAGATATTTGCAACTCCTTTAGGAGGTCAGCCTTGTCATCCTCTACGTTTTCATTGTCCGACAGTTTGAACAGTTTCTTTATCCAGAGGTGTTTTAGTCCTGAGCTGAACTGATCCACATTTGGGTTTGTGTTGCAGCCCAGCATTTGTCGTATATAGCTCCAAAAACGTTCTCAAGTGTGTCTTGCTGCAGGCGTCGTGTAAGTAAGAACTTCAAGTCATGGCTGCTTGAAAGCTCATCACAGAGCATGAGGAAACTTTTTATAGTAACTTGCCACCCAATGATGGCTTATGGCTGCCTCCTCCTTTGGAACTGCCATGCTGAAATCCATCCGAGTTACTGGTGGAAAAAATCAAGTATTTCAGATTCTCCCTTCAGATTGGCATGACGCAACTTCTGCCCTGTCTTCTTGAATTTAGCTATTTAGACAGTCAAAAAGTATGCACATCTTATCACAGAAAAAGGCTGTAGCCATGGCTGCCTCAGGAAGTTCCTTGGCATAAACAAGGGATATGATTGCAAGAAAGAGTAGACCTGTGGGGCACAATTTTTTTCCATGTTACAAAAAGGTCCTTGAAAAAATGTTTCTCTCAATAAGTTTCGGAGCCAATTGCAAGCTCATCTCATGGATAGAACAATAAAGTTCAATAAAGAAGACCACTCAATGACCTCATTTCAAATGCAAAGTTTGTGGGCTTGGAGATTGCTCTTGGTTGTTTTGTGAAGGTGTTTAACATCAAAGACAAAGTAAACGTGTTCGTTGTCAACTTCAAGAAATGGCTTATCCCCACACACACCAAGCTGATGTTTGAAGCCCCCTAACCACAGACCACAGCCTTTACTGTAAAGCCAACAGTCTTAAAGGGGCGATGCACTGATATTTTTATTTTGCGCAAATACCGCTTAGAACGAATCCCTGACGTTAATGATCTGTGAAATACCCGTTCGTTTTCACCACACGCAATCGAAGTCGCAGAAAAAAATAAAGAAAAACGAGCAGAGTTCACCCCTCAACTCGAAGCCATAACAAGCGGCCCCGTGATCTGGAGCCGATTATATGCCGCCAATGTTGATCATAGCCATGCGCTGGGGTTGGCAAGGCACACGACACGCGCTGAGTTCAAGACATTGTTATGGTTCGGCTGTTGTCGTCATTGCAGCGATTGGACACAGGACACTACCCGAATGTTTCTCGAGCTATCGATTATCACGAGTCCAAATCGAGTGTCCACGCCATGCTCGGGTCCAATCTATGAACCGTATTCAAATATCGTAACTGGGCGGTACTGCTACCGCCCAGCTGCGTCATCAGGTTTTTCGAAGGAGAGATTAATTGAAAACACTCGGTTTTGTCCTCGAAATTATAGCGCAACAAAGGAGTTTCTTGGTCAGTGGCGTTGCGTGCGAGTATCCTTGATTCCCACTAGTGGCAGTAAGCTCGTGTAAAGTGAAACACATTCCAATTGAATATCATTGCACCGCCCCTTTAAGCTCCCGAAAGAGAGAAATGAGGAGACTGCGTTAAACAGAAGACGTTGTTGGAGTGTGCACAACAGTGTATGCAAGGGGCTAGACGCACCTCCTGGAAATTTCAGACAGCATAACAACCGAGGCTCTATCTGCAATGTTAGAGGTTCGTTCAACACCGTCATCTGTAAACCCATGGACAATGTCGTGTGCTGGGTCGTAAGTTAAATTCTTTTTTTAAAACAATCTCATCGGAAATCAACATGCACACAGGTTCAAGTGCAGCCAGACAGCCCGGCAGAAAGAACAGCACGAGAAGCTCGAACCGATCGGCTGCATGAATTCAAGCCGAGCATGCGAGCACGCGGGCGGTCATGCGTCACCTTGATTGATGCAAAGTCGACCGAACATGATGCAGCAGAAAGCACAGATGGACGGCACGCACGGCACAGACGAACGACGCAGGGACGAGCAAAGGCCACGCAGAATGATGCAGAAGCGACGGCGTGCAGGCAGGAAGGCCATGGCAGGCGCCATTGATCACGTGCTTTTTGTGACGTATATGATTTAAACTATTTAGCCGTTGTAAGTACTTTAAACAATTTTAAAGCATTGCCAATTAAAAAATAAATACTTTTCACAGAAAGAGTTTTAATTAATTTTAACCAAATTGCAGAAAAGCGCCACGTAGCGGAGGGTATGAAACGCACTATCTGGGCCGCGAATCGGCTCCTGTGTCCTCTCTTTACGTTTACTATATTACTCTATGGGGCACCGCCGTTCGGCGTTCGAACGCGTTGGAACAAAGAATAGAGACAGAGCCAGCTAGCCTTCGCACCTACACATATGAATCCTTCGAATCAGAGCTATCCATATTTTACGTCGACACACGCTGAAACCTCCTCGTCGCTCTGTTTCTCCTCGTCGCTGTTTCTCCTCGTCGCTCTGTTTCTCCTTAAAGAAAAAAAAAAAAAAAAAAGAGCTTGATGTTGCAATCCCGGGGGAGTCACCGTTAACGGAAGTTCTAAAGCCGAAGTTTCTGACAGTCGACATTGGCAGGGCGGACGTGAAATAAATGTCAGACTATTCTATGCGCTCGCTTTGCAAAATGGGACGCGAGTGAGTTGGAATTTTCGCTGACCCGGATATGACAGCCTCAGCACGCTTGTTTAGGAATATCAGTGACGTGGAGGAAAACATGCAAAGAAGCTGCCATTCAATTGCCCCAACTGCCCGTTTCTTCGCGTTTTCTTTCTTTTGTCTTTCAAACGCCCACCTAGCAGCTGCTCTCTGTAGCTCAACCATTCCTCGCAGAGCGGTTGCTGCGTTTCCGAGGGAACGCCCTGCCCTAAACTTTCTAGTGGCGAAAATAGTGTTTCAGTGGCATGGTCAAACATACGGTTTGGCGCTGCAACGCGTGCCTGTTTTCAGGAGAAAATTAAATACTACCTCTTCTTTCCCTAAATTTCAACGTTTCTGTTCGTTATTCATCTTCCGAATGCTACTAATACGAGAGTACTTAGACCGCTCACGGGTGTTTTTTTTGGAATGAGTACGAGTGGTGAGACAACGAACGAATAGGTGGTATTGACTAGGCACCACAATTGAGTGTAGTGCTCACAGCACAGGCTCAGAAAATTACAAGAGCACACTTAAGACAATTTACGTGTAGGAAGGCTTCCTACACGGCCGCACCCCCTCCACCATCTCTCTTTTACGGGTGCGCGGGCCGCAGCGCCAGAAAGGGGTTCTCTCTGAGGTGGCGTTCCTTGAAACTATAACGTGTCGGAGCCAATGGGAATTCAGCTGCCGTTTTTCGGTGCTACAGACGGAATTAGGTGCCGTTTTTCGCGTTTATGTGCAACGCCGGCTTTGCTCCATGAGACAGGTAATGCTTTCGCATTAAAATGCTCTTATCGTCTCAGTAAAATTAATAATCCTACTTTGTAGTTTGAAACGCACGTTAAGAAAGGTTTGCAGAAGCTCATCGTAAACCCGCGGTCAGTAGCAACAAACTAGACTATGCCTACCAGTGTTCGATACAACGGGCACAAATGTTTGTATAGAACGAACACAATTCTTCGTATCAAACGAACTCAATTGTTTATTACAACGAATACAATTGTTGGTGTATAGCGAACTCGAGTATTTGCGTACAACAAAAACAAGTACTGTCACGACCGTATATAACGAAATAGAGGCGATAGCAAAGCGATCACGATTCCTCATTCCCATTCTCACTTTTTTGGTATACTTCTGTGTCTTTTTAGTGAAGGAAAATTAGCGGCTACCACGAATATAGCAAAAATAAATTTTTTGCTACTTAAAAAAAAAGAAATTGCATTCAGAGAGCTGATTAAGTTGCAGACCGCCGCACTCAGCTGCAGCGGCCCGAGCAGCCACCCAAAACGGGCCGCAGACGTGCCTTGCAAAGGCCGCCGGTGGCAGCCTCTCCTACGTCGTCTGCTCCCCGCTTTTTATCTGGGAAGCGGCTTTTCCGCATCGCACTTTGAGAAACCGTCGTGGCGTGTCGCTAGGGGCGTTCGGAGCGCTAGCGACAACGTGCCGATACGGCAACTCCAACCACGGAAAGCATTTTCAATGTAATGGCCGACGCCTCCTAGGCGTAAGTACGCCTGCATTTTATCGCCTCATAGCGAGTGTGGCGAGAAAACTGGGCGGAGAGGCGGACACGTTTGCAGGCGGCGACTGCTTTGGGTTCCTTGCAGGCTGCAGCTCGTTTTGCAAACGCGGCTCGTAAATAACATGACCCCGATCGTGCAGTTGCCCTTTTTCTTAAAACTAGGCACTTTATTTCGACGAAACACGAACTTGAGCGCGAATTTGAGCGCGAACTCGGTGCCGTGCGCGCTTCATTGTTTGCTTCGAGTGTTCCGTGTCGGCGTGTGCTAGAACTGTCTGCGTAAAAGTCTAGCTTCGTTCGAGGACCGATTGGGCGACTCATCACCACTCAACGATGGCGAGTTCCGGCTCCGCCGGCCCTTCAACGGGGAAGACGAAGGCTATCTCCTTGAAACGAAAACGTGCCGTCATCCTCGACGAAGTGCACATAAACGTAAGGAACGCCGTCCACCGCCGGCGTCCTCCGCGCGGGCCCGTCGCAGCTGTCGACACGGGCCGTACGTAGCTCACAGGATCTTCTTCTTTGGATCGGAGCTTTTCGGAGTTGGGGAGAGACGGTGCCGCTCTGGCAGAGAGCGCGTGCAGGGAAGCCTAGACCGCTTTCTGCAGGCACGACAAACAAGTGCCCGTGACGGCTCGTGTTATCTTTGTTTTGTTTTGAGTGTTACGTTTATGCAGTTCAGATATAACGAAAAAGCGTATAGGGTAAGTGATTTCATGATGAACAGAACAGCGCACACAAAGACAAGGACAGAGAAAAGGAACATGCAGGACACACAAGCGCATGTTCCTTTTCTCTGTCCTTGTCTTCGTGTGCGCTGTTCTGTTCATCATGTCATCATACCAACTCGCCCAACTTACTACACTTCTGTAAGTGATTTCAGCTTCCCGTTAACTTCTTTGTAACCAGTCTAGACAGCGATCGTATACAACTTAGTCAAGAGCGTATTCACAACGAATATGAGTGTTTGCATGCAAAGAAACACGAGTGTTTTTGTACAACGAAGTCGGGTGTCCGCGTACAGTAAACAAAGTTCTTCTCTAGAGTGAAGTCAAGTGTTCGTATACAACGAATACAAGTGTTAGTATAAAACGATCACGCGCGTTTCTATTCAAGGAACAGGAGTGCCCATATACAGCACAAAAAATCTTAATATACAGCAAACTCAAGTGTTCACATACAACGAACACAACTGTTTCTATACAACAAACACGAATGTTTCTATGCAACGAACACGAGTGTTTCTATACAACGAACACGAGTGTTCGTATACAGCACACACATGTTTCGGTGTACAACGAACACGATTGTTCGTGTACAACACAGATAAGCCTCGGCCTACAGTAAACACGAGTGATTCTATAGGGCTTTTCCTTCATCGCCCAAGACTCAACGAGCGTTGCTCACCGTTTGAGTATGGTGCTGGAAGGCGTCATGATCAACTTGTACGTGTCGGGCATGACCGTCACAGTGACGAACGGGAACAGTCGTAATTCCCTGTCCAGGGTGGCGATAAGGGCGGTCAAGTTTTCCTCGCTCTTGGAATCGTACAGCTTGAAGTCCCTGCTTAGGCCCACAAGAGACTCCCGCTCGTTCCTCCCTTTGTATTCGATGAGGCAGTCGAGGAACAGACTTGACACCTGCGACGGCAGGTCGACTATATGTAGCTTACATGTCATCTTTAGTGCAAAACAAAACACCCGAGCTTTGACGGCGTGTGAGGACGTATATAAGAACGCGAACCTTTGACTGGAAGGTTTTGTGGGTAGGCGCCAAGGCTAGCTGCCTTTGTCCCTACCCACGGTCTCGCATTCAATCGGAGGGTACAAAACCGTCGTCTGTTACTCGCGCAGTGTCTCGCGTTCGAGTGCTGGACGCCGGCATTTGTCGTTCAGGCGCGTTCAAACCGTGGGTATGCACAAAAGCCCCTTAGGTCTACTCCCTATCGCATAGTCTAGGGATCCCGAAGAGATGCCCTGCCGTTCTAATTCTGCCAGTGACCAAGGTGTAAGAATTATATGTGTTCGAACGCTGAGACGCGATCGAACAGAAAACGTCTTATTGGCGAGCGCTCGATCCGCATCAACCTGCAGCGTTTCCGCCGTCTAAACAGCGCAGCTAAGGGAAACAACAAAAAAAGTGTATCGTTCTTATGGCACCCGCGTGAGGTGAGCGCTTCTTCAGCTTGGAGCGCCTGCTCTGACGTTTAATGGACGCTGACTTGAACACTGCGCCAGATATCTCTCCGCGCTTCAACGCGTTCATAGAAATGTTATTGCCGCCGTTGAATTGAGGCACAAAAATAGGGTTCATGACGGAAGAGCGTCTATGCGACACATGTAGCCTAATATGACTTTAGGAACGGAGAAGTATCCCATAAAAAGCATAGGAAACCGGGCGCGACCGGCTGCCAGGAAATTTATTAAAGTCTGGGATGATTCAATTGGTAATTATTTTTGCGTAAATAACTTATTTAACATGGGGTTTAAGGGCATGGTTTCAATTTGAAAAATGCTCAGCATCATCGAAAAACACAAAGTCAAAAAATAGCAGAACGATAGTAGGCACGCGCATCATTTACGCTTTTCTAAAAAACCGCACAAATTTAATGGATTTTTAAGTGTCGGCTTGCAATCGGACCGCTTCCCGGCACCGACGACACCACACACCTTGGAGAAATAGTGCAACCAACCTCTGCTGCGTTGCGCGAGGACAGCGCAGCAGAGGTTGGTTGCACTATTTCTCCACTGGGAGCGGTGCCATCGGGGCCGATAAGCGCTCCGATTGCAAACCGGAACTTAAAAACCCGTCGATTATATGCGGTTTTTCAGAAAGCCGTAAATGCTGCGCGTGCCTTCTTTCGTTCTACAATTTGTTGATTTAGTGTTTATCGATGATGCTGAGCAATTTTTTAATTGAAACCATTGCCTTAAGCCCAGACTTGTACCGTACGCATTACAAGTAACCAAATTACTTGTAATCGATTACTTTTTGGAGTAATTTTGTAATCAGTGGATTACTTTTATTAGGCAGTAATCACAAGAGTAATCTGATTACTTTTTGGAGTAATTTAAATTACTTCTAACCGTTACTATATTTCCACGGAACCCCTCCCCCCCCGCATACACCTTTTTTTTCTGAAATGACGAAAAAAAAATTGGTTCTTGTTAGAAACGGAAAAAAAAAAAAGAAGATATTTGCGAAGCTGTAGGAAACGAGATCAACCCTTTTGTATGCACAGTTTCTGTGGAATGTCAGTTTTGTTTCGAGCTTGGACTGGGAGTGGGAAGCCCCAAGGACCAGTGCGTCACAAAGGCGTTTCAGGGCGAAGTTTGAGGGAGCAGAATGTAACTTTGTAAGCCCTTCATTCAAACCAGCCCCCTCACGCACACACACGCATAAATAAACAAAAACAATCCTGCTTAAGGTACCTACTCGCAGCCCGTAGGAGAACCAAAACCGAAGAATTCCTAAAGCGGATGCAAAATATAACAAAGTCAGTTCATATACACGTCAAGACCCCGTATTTCCCCGACGTGGTCTTCGTGGCAAGCAAGGTTTCGAGGTTGGAAGTGGTCGGGGCGATCTCTTCCGCTAATGGATACTACACATGATCAGTTTCAAATCCTGGAGCTGCTGCTCTTTTGTATAACATGCGAGTTCATCCACATGTGAACAATATGTGGAGAAGCGCGTGTGTGTACGAAAGAGAGTAAGGGCCTCTCGGTGGCCAGTACAAGAAAATATAAAGAGCAAGAAAACAAAAATATATTTCTGTGGAACCAGAGATTCCAAGAAGCACTCTAAGTTTCTATTCATCAGGGACCAGTGGAGATGTTTCGGGTGAAATAGCGATTGCAGCACTACTAGAAATTTTGCAGCTAGAAAAACCGATAATCTAATGATGCAGCGCACAGAGATGGCTGATGCTGTAGAGGGAACCCGTTTTTCCTTCTTCAATACTTGTGAAAACGTGAAATATAGGTTGGAAGCAGTTCATTGTTATGAGCGCTAAAGATGTAAGACTTCACACAATAAAGTAATTGGAAAAGTAACGATTACTTATTAAAGTAATGTCCAAATACTTTTGCTGTTGAGTAATCAAGTAATCTAATCGAATACTTTTTAGCCAAGAGTAATAGTAATTGTAATCGATTACTTTTTTTAGTAACATGTGCAAGACTGCTTTAGCCCAGTATTTAAAAAATATTAATTACGCAAATTAATTACCAAACGAATTATCGCAAATTTTAATCATTTTCCTAAACAGGCCCCTGGCCCAGGACCAACACGACACAAGCCTTTTTTCGTTGCGATGGGTCGTTTTCTCAATATCGAATTTGGCCACCTCTCGTGAAACACCTTTTATATATATATATATATATATATATATCCGGTCAGAGGAAGCTCGCACTGAAGGCGCGACAACGAAAACACTTCCTGGCTGTCCTCACCTTGTCGGTAACTATATCCTGTCAAAACTCGTCCGTTGTGTTTGACCAGACATCAAAGCCCTTTTGGAGTGCTCTACCCTTGCAACCGTGCGCTCCTGCGCAGGCGGAAGATAAACTTTGAACGTAAAGAGCTCCGTGCGTTTCACACCTCTTTAGACTTTTACTCTACGACGCTTGACACGAAGGCTTAACTATGTGACGAGGAAAAGAAAAAATCGTAGCGTTCCAACCACTAAAGCTGAACACGGTTTCCGACTTCGCCCACTGTGTATACAGCGTTCCAATGTTTACAAATCCACAGACAAGAGCGCGATCTCCGCAGCACACCTCGCGCACGCTATTCTTTTCGGAAAGCGAGCAAAATGCGTGTCATATATATGCGCGAACGCTGAAAATGGCATCGGCCAGAAGCCATTTTTCGGAAAGGTGTATGCGGACAGAAAGTGAGAGAGAGGAGGAGAGCACAGCGTGGCGGGGACGTAGAACGC
Source organism: Ixodes scapularis (assembly GCF_016920785.2). Lineage (NCBI taxonomy): Eukaryota > Metazoa > Arthropoda > Arachnida > Ixodida > Ixodidae > Ixodes > Ixodes scapularis. The sequence continues at coordinate 130,355,991 of NW_024609879.1, read as the reverse complement.
CGAGCTTTGGTTAGAATGATTATACTCTGTTTCATACTTAGTGTGCAACGCTGTCAAAGCTACTGGCGCGAGCATGGGGCTTGATCTCGTTGATCATTTGCACGCGTTCTCGCGCGAACAAAACCGTAGATGAAGCCACGCGCTCGCGCCAGTAACTTTGACAGCGTTGCACGCTAAGTATGAAACAGAGTACAGTAAGTAGGCGCGAAGCTAGCTTTCTTTGTTTCCCCGGCACTCGCCGACCGCATTCGAACGCGAACGTCAAACGCTGGACGCCGCTGGCGTTCCGCGTTCTAACAGGATCGAACAGTGCAGTGTAGACAAATGCCGCCTTTGTCTCCACTGTCATAGCCTCCTCTATTAGCGGCGGGATGTTTTGGTGGCGCCCTCTTATGGTTCCTCTCGTGACGTCATTACCTTACGAACAACAAGTTCGACGGTGTTTATAATTAGCATGGTAGAGGCTTAAGATCATTGCGCTGTGAAGCCAGCACTGCCAACACCGTCAAAATTGAAGTTCTTAGATTACTCTTATTTCTGTTGATGAGAAAACCTTTGCTGACGTCATAGTCACCATTCGGCCAATCGTAGAAGGCCGATTACAGCGACTTCGCCAATGCTGACAAAGCCTGGCAGATCTCCACGTCTAGCCCCTTTTTGTAGCCTTTGTACATCAACCGTGAAAGGGGGCGGTAGGTGGCAAAGGGCTGTGTTGCACTAGTACTTGCAGACGGCGTAGGTGCCGCAAGAGGGCTTTTATTCTGAGGGGCACCGACACGGTCGGCAGGTCGGGCAGAGTGGGAGCGTAGAGACTGAGCGTTCCTTTTCGGTGGCATCGGACACGTTTCGCACAGAGAAGACTGGGGTCTCGATGTCAATGTTACCCTGAAATGAGAGGTGCGCCTTCGGAGCTCGCGCTCTAGATCCCAACTCTTTGTGGAATCGCCGCCGGAATGGAAAAGGTAGAGCGGCACAAAACGGATGAGAGGAGAGCCACGCGACTGGCGCCCCGCTGCGGCGAGACGCCGAGACACACTTTTCCCGAGCGAACAAGTGTGTTTGGGGTCCTCGCCGCTGCAAAAGCTGTGCGCTGACGTCCAGGCTTCCCGAAAAATGGCTTTTTGATGCTCTGTGCTACAAGATCCTCGCGCTCCGAATTTGCGACTGGGCACTCTATGGCTCCGTCGCCGAACTGCCAGGCTTTCGGAGTATACAGGAGACAAATGCGAGCTAGCTAGCTTTGAGTCTACCAACCAATCATCCAACCAGAAATCGATTTTCTGACGATGCCTCGCGATCTCCTCTCCTCCTCTCCCTCAGCTTCTGTCCGCATACTAGGTCCACAAAAAAAAACCACATGACGTCAAAAAAAAAAAAAAATCACTAAAGCCGCTGTTACGCCTGTAATCCATCGTACGATAAACAGTTCGCGGACGCTCTATGAGGTGTTTCTTCATCGAATCACGGTCAGGCTGGTCATGCGAAAAATGTTTGCAGTCATGTCGAGAGCATACATATGTACGAAGCAAGCATGCTTCGAACATGCTTGAGACATGGCGTGACCGCATGTAATTCTCTCAACATGCCTGCAGCCAAATCCGTGTCTTTTAAATGATGTTGCAAAAAGCTATGCTTGTTGCAGCTTTTGGCCCCAGCTACAACCTTTCTCTGGGAAAGAAAATAAAACTGATCGATGAATTCATTGATTCGTCGATTGATTGATTGATTGAATGATGTTTGAAGGGTAGAACTCCGGCTTTAGATCTCACTGAACGGTACTCAGGTCTTGGTTTTCTGCAAGAATCTTCGACATTTCAGCCAAATCGTGCCTGTCGATTTTCGATTGGCAAGCAGAGCCTAGATCAGGTAGGACGCTTCTGGAGGTGACAGGACACCACCAGAGGTGAAGCCGGGGAAAGCTTCTGGTTTGGAGGGACACGTTCCCAACGATGACCGAAACGAAAAGACGCTATTGGACGAAAATTAGAACTGATTTGGTGGCGCCAACCAGCCGCCAACGGTTGTTTTTTGGTCACCCTCTGGGGTCGTTCCCAGAGTAGAGCAATCGATACTAATGACGTCCAAATCGTAGACGAATTACGCCGACTCTCAGAGTCAATGACCGAAATGTCTCGCACTTTCAGTGCCAGACTGCAAACCTTAGAGCAAAACGTTCACAGCCGTTTTACGGCAATCGAAGGCATTGTTTCAAAGCGCTCCTCCGAATTGGCCCAACTCACCGGTCAAATGGACCAACTCACCAACCTCTCATCCCAGGCAGGGTCCTCCAATCCTCTACTACCCCCACTATCCACACCCTACCTCCAACAGTGCATCCCTGAGTATGGCTTTACCTCTCCCCCACCCGCCACGCCTCAGTAGACACCAAACCACAATCTGGCAATGGAACTGCCGCAGCTTCCGACGGAAACGTGGCAATCTCCAACATTACATACAATCCCTCGAAACACCCCCCGATATCATAGCGATTCAGGAAACCCGCGGCCTGGTCAAACTTGCCGGCTATAGAACTTTCCAAAATCCTGATAATAAGGAACCCAATACCGCCATCCTCACACGTAGACACCTAACCGCTTCATACAAAAGCCTTGGCGGAGTTGACGTCGAGCACGACTTCCTGGAGATCCTTCCGCAGCGGAAAGGCGACCCCCGTCTCTATATACTAAACGTATACAGCCCCCCGTCGGCTCGCAAACAAAGATTTGGCGTTCTCTTTTCGCGTGCCCTAAGGGAGGCGGGTCCTCACGGCCTGGTCATAGTGGGAGACTTCAATGCCTCCCACACGGCATGGGGTTACAGGACATGCACTCCCAAGGGTCGGGATATATGGACCCAAGCGCAACAACACCGTATCACCCTGGTAACGGACCCCCTCCAGCAAACACGAATAGGTACCAGCGTAACGGTTGACACGACACCGGACCTAACGTTCACACACAACACAGCCCTCTTAAACTGGCGAAATCTCGGAGAACCGCTAGGTAGTGACCACTACATACTTGAAACCACGGTAGGGGGGTGCCTTGGAAAATCCCGTCGCAACCGCCTCCGCATTACTAAATGGGACGACTTTAGGGCCAGTAGAGAGGCATCTGCAACCGAAACCATTACCAACCTAGAAGAGTGTGCCTCCACTCTCCTAACAGACATTCAACTGAACACCACGGACATCCCAGACGAAGCCCACTTAGAGGCAATAGACGCCCGCCTCCTTCGTCTCTGGGAGGCGAGGTCCAGCCTACATAAGCGATGGAAAACTCAGCGGCACAACCGCAAGTTACGCCGCAAAATAGCCTACTTAGATAGAGAAATTGAAGAATATTCTCTGAAGTTACTAACCCAACAATGGGGCCAGATATGCGACAAGATGCAAGGGCAATTGGGGCTTAAGCGCACATGGCTTCTGCTTCGTCACCTCCTTGATCCAACCTCAAGCAAGCACGAGCAGCAACATCGACTTAATACTTTCCTGCACCAATGGCCGGGGACTGAGGACGAACTCCTCCAGGAACTCCAATCGCGATACGTAGGCGTCCCCCGGACTACTTCCTTGCCCCCGTATGCAGGGTCCAGTAACCCCCTCCTGGATTCGGACATTACGGTCCCCGAGGTTCGTGCGGCTCTGCTTCAGCTTCATACCAACTCGACGCCCGGCCCCGACCAAATCACTAACAAGGCCCTTCGCAACCTGGATGACCCATCCATAGAAGCCCTCACAAGATACATGAATGAATGCTGGAAAACAGGCAATCTTCCCCCCGCCTGGAAAACCGCAAAAATTATCTTTATCCCAAAGCCGGGTAAGACCCTCGCCTTAGAAAACCTCCGGCCGATCTCGCTCACGTCTTGCGCCGGGAAGGTGATGGAGCACGTCACCCTTAATCGCCTCGTGGCGTTCGTGGAGGACAAGCATCTCCTCCCTCCGCAGATGGTGGGCTTTCGAGCCGGCCTCTCAGTCCAGGATGTGATGCTACAGCTTAAGCATCAAATCCTACAACCCACTAGCTCTCGCGACACCCGAACCATCCTAGGCCTCGACCTCACCAAGGCTTTTGACAATGTCTCGCACGAGGCAATCCTTACTAACCTAGCCGCCATTAACCCAGGCCCCCGCATGTACGGGTACATCAAGGCTTTCTTAACTGACAGGCAGGCAACCATTACACTAGGGTCCCTCACCTCCGATCCCATACAACTGGGAAGCTACGGTACCCCCCAAGGCTCCGTACTTTCCCCCTTCCTTTTCAACTTAGCCCTTTTACCCCTTCCGGCTAAACTTCACACCCTTCCGGGACTTCATTATAGTCTCTACGCAGACGACATTACGCTGTGGATGGGAGGTGGCAGCGATGGACACATTGAGGCCACGCTACAATCCGCCGTGGACATCATAGCAGTACACGTGGGAGCGGCCAACTTATCTTGCTCTCCACAAAAGTCCGAACTCCTCCTACTGCGCCCCAGCAGAGTGGCCACGACCCCTCCCGAAATCAGGTTGCAAGTAAACAACCATCTCATCCCTGAAGTTCCCACCATACGAGTTCTGGGCCTCTTAATCCAAAACAACGGCAAGAATACACAAGCATTACAAAAACTACAAATAAGCGTAGATCAAACGCTCCGACTCATTCATCGAATCTCCTCACGACATCATGGCCTCAAGGAGCAGGAGATGCTTCGGCTGGTCCAAGCCTTTGTGATTAGCCGACTTGTCTTCTCCACTCCCTACCTTCCCCTACAGCGAGCAGAGCTCGACAAAGTTAACGCCCTTATTAGAAAAACCTACAAGGCGGCCCTCAGCCTCTCGCCCTCTACCTCCACCGATAGACTCCTTAAATTAGGAGTCCATAACACGGCCGAGGAATTAGCCGAGGCCCATCTCACCGCACAATACGAACGGCTATCCACTACTCAGGCAGGCCGACACATCCTCACGTCGCTGCAGATTAACTTCCCATCCAACCCATCTCACAAATGCTCCCTACCCCTCGATATCCGCCAATCACTCCAGGTTTCTCCTATCCCACGAAACATGCACCCTCAATATCACGAACAGAGGCGCCTTAAGCGCGCCGAGGCCCTCCATAAGCGACTCGGCGGCCGAGAGGACGTGGCCTACGTCGACGCCGCTGAATACACCCGCCGAGAGGCGTTTGCCCTCTCGGCGGTTAACGATGCAGGCTCCCTTCTGACCTCCGCAACTCTTTACACTACACTTTCAAAAGAGGCAGAAGAGTTCGCCATTGCTCTGGCGATGACCAACACCTCCGCCACCACAATCGTTAGCGATTCCAAAACAGCTATCCGTAATTTCATGAAGGGGCGAGTTTCCCCCTACACCCTACGCCTTCTCACCACACACCCTCCTCACCATTCTGTCCACCTAATCTGGACCCCTGCGCACTCCTCCCTTCCTGGCAACGAGGCCGCCCACACTTCCGCCCGAGGACTCACCGACCGGGCTGGGGACCCCGCACCTCCTGGGATGGAGTTTCGCACGGCCCGGGACCGATTGGTCACCTTCCACGAGATCACAAACCATTATCGACTAAGGCGGCGCATCTACCCTCCCCCACACCCTTCCCTGCCTCGAGCTCAAGCCACTACGTGGCGACAGCTCCAGACCAACTCATATCCCAATCCGGTCCTCTACTCCCATATACACCCAGGCCTCTTCACCCCCTCTTGTGCGCTATGCCAAGGGAGGGCAGACCTAACCCATATCATTTGGAATTGCCCGAAGGACCCTTGGCCCGACGGGCCTGGCATTGCTACCCTGGGGCAGTGGGAGGCCACGCTGCTCAGCTCGGACCCGGTCCTTCAGGACAGGGTCACCCAACGGGCTGAGTGGGTCGCTGGGGTCCATGGACTCCTAGCCACCAGGCGGGGATAAGCTCCCTATCCTGCCCGCTCAACAATCACCCTAAGACAAATAAAGTTTTTCCTCCTCCTCCTCCCTCCGGAACCTCGCCGTCGCACCCGGGAACTGTTCAGCCGGCATGGAGTGCAGTCGCCACCGGGCCTCGCGCTTGCGCTTGGCCTTCCTGACACGATCGACGACCGTGGCGTTTGCCTGCCGGCGCCCATTACATCGCTGGTTTTGTTCTCGGCGGCGGCTTTCCAGGCGAGCGTGTGCTTTTGGCAAGGGAATCTGAAGCGCTGGACGAAGTGGAAGTCGAGGCGACAGCGGCTTTGCGGCGGTTGCGGACCCATTCGCGCTGCTGCGTACGTCGCCGCTCCTTTCGCAGCCGCGCGCGGCCGACCCATCCTGAGTTTAAACCGAATCTGATAAGAGCGTAGGAGCGTAGGATACAGCGCGCAAAACAGACGAGGACGAAGAAACAAACGTGACGAGCGCTGCGCTCGTTCCGTGTGCTTCTTCTTCGTCGTTTGTTTTTCGCGCTGTTTCCTACGACGAATTCCCACCAACGCGCCCAACTATCAATTTTTCTATGATAGTTGGAAAGGTTGCCGCCATCTACGAGTGACGGCGGAAACCAGACTGGTTGTGTGTTTGCCACCGTCGCTTATAGATGGCGGTAGCTGTCCAGCTACGTTTGTGTCAACATACCGGACACGATCCTGGGGAACCTAGCCCTTAATAGCTCCGCTGTAAAAACATAAATTAAGCTTTTCGCATTTCATGATAGACCTTTTACGTAAAGCACGGGTCAATGAAAACAGCGCCCTAGAGATAGCACCCTTAAAGGGGCACTGACACCCCAAAGGTCGTATTTATTTTTATTGTCTAAAACGATGCACGTTGCAGTCATAGACACGCAAAAAAAACCGCATCGCGAAAAAAAATTTTCCCGCGCGCGCGCGCGCCTTTTTATTTTTGGCGTTTGATTTTCCCGCGTCTCGCCTCCTCGCTTCTTTTGATCGGTGACGTCAAAAATCAGGAAATTTAGAAGCTTTGTAGGCGACATCTCTATAACATTTAATTACGGCAATCCTAAAACATGTTTTTTAACGCAATTGCGAACGCACTACGGCCCTTCTTTTTGAAATACCAAAAATCGGGAGTTCGTTGTGGTGCCGTCTCCTGGATTTGTATCCTCCAACGGAAAACAGGCGACACCGCTCAAAACCGGTCCGCCACAACGCCGGGCGCTCGCTCCTTTCCTCCTCGCTTTGGGTCGCCATGGCAACAGCAGGGAGAGGTGAAAGGAAGTCGACTCTCAGGTCTCCGCGATTTTTGACGTCAAGGCACCGGCGCCGATCGCGCGGGAACTTCGAATTCGGCATTTGGAAATTGTTTTTTTACTTCACGAATACTGAATTCCCAAATCTCAAATTTTGAGGGTAATGTCCCGGCATCGTTTTCAATCGTTTCGGATAATAAAAAAAAATATGATTTTGATGTGTCAGTGCCCCTTTAAGATTGCACTTTGGACAGGTGTCCGCTAGGGGGCTTCTGTTTTCCTTCGCGAGCAATTCGTTCCAATGAGTACACGACGATTCCAGCCATGTCTCGTGAACGAAAACCGGACCAATCAAGAGATTCGTGTTTCGTTAAAAGGTGTGAGCGTATCGAGATATATAATTCTCGATTTAGAGAAATATCTAGCTCGTCTCATGATGTTCGTCAACTAGTGTTGTGCTGGTGAAAATATTGACAAACTGATATCTGTTAGAAAAAAAAAAAAAAAAAAAACATTATCGCACTCTTTACTTTTTGTATTATAGATGTCGCCATTCAGCTAAAAAGCTAAGATAAAGGAAGCGAATATTTGAACTGCAACGATGCGACATACTTTTCTTAAATATCTCCGGGGAATATTTAACGAAAATCGCTTTCATGGGACGTTGACTGCACAAACCCCTTTCTATGACTATTTTTGTGCTTCCCGTATTTGTCCATTTTTTTTTAAAGGGATGCTCTTCATGCATCGTGTGTGTTTGTTTTGTTTCATAAAGAACCTTTTCAGACGTACAAATCCCTCCCCAAAGCAAAAAAAAAAAAAAAAAAAAAAAAGTTCGACACGCTAAGAATTGCTTTTCAATGCACTTCAGAGTGAAAAGAAAAATAAGGCGTAAAATGTATAACAGAATATAACTTTTTTTTTAAATACCATATTCTAGTGAAAACAAAAACGCGCCCAATCCCATGTTTGTCAAAGGCGACTCTTTGATACGGGCTGTCGCTTCTAACGCTTCGCGTTCTATCCTTACAAGACAAGCTTTCCGCTTGAAGCGAAGCTAAAGACTACGAAAAATTTCTTCACTTTTCCTCCCCCTTCACAATCTCTTTAAATATTATTTTAAGTGGAGTTATCGACCTCTGAAAGCAAAGCTTTACTTTCGGTTAGAAGCGGCGAACTATACTCTGTTCACTCCCCCAGATGGCAGTGCTGTCGAAGCTATGTGCTATGTGGACAAATCAACCGCCTCCCTTTCATCGCCTGGCTCTGCTTTCTGTACGTAGGATTAGGAGTGAGCGTGATCACGTGGCCAAAGATAAACATATGACTCGTCCAAACGAACGCATCGCTTCGACCGCTTTGACATCTTAGGTGCGAACCGGGTGTAACAAAGTTGAATAGAGGACGTTCTCTACGTTCTCGTTCAATGGACTCTGCCTCGACAGCTTCCCAATTTATGTTTTTGTTTTGTTTTGGTAGTTTGCTGATGAATTCGGATCTCTAATTCAGAATGGGTTACACCGAGTCTGAATCAGAGTAAGCACAATACGCGTTGGTTCTTGGATGCAAAGCCCATTTTCGAATTGAGTCTCGACTTCGAAACCGAATGTTGATCACACGTTCTGCATTGCAGTCAGCTTAGTATAAAGTAATACGGCCACTGACAGATGAGAGGGACTTTGATAGGGTATTTATGCTCGCCGAGAGTTCTATTTAAAAATGAGCTATCAGAGCCAACTACATAAAACACAATTTTGGCTCGAAATTCGTTTTCGTTCCGCCCGAAAACAGCCGGTCGAGAATTGACCGGTTTCAGTCGCGTTCACCCCTTGTCCACGGTCACGTGGTGCTGAAACTATGTGTACCTATTATATCCCGATTCGTGGGTCATCTAAGGCACGCATTCAATATTAAAAATAAAAAAGAATACGAGCCTTACTTTTGAGACCTCCAAAAAACTGTAAATGCGTGGATCGAAAAAAAAAATGTTGCCCATATTACAGGAAGTTCGTGTACACGTCATTCTCAATATGGCGACGTACCGCGGACCAACGTTATTAGATTAGCTCAGCTACGGAACTGTTCATAGACGCTGCTTACACGAGCACTACCCCCTCGCTTGACGCGTCGGACGGCTACTATGCTATCTGCAGTGTATTCATGGAATAAGCACGTCTTGAAGCGCAGCGTCTAGATGGCGTTCCACCGTACTATATGGAACACACTGTTTTAGAGCGCAGCTCTTAGGGGCCCGTTTCCAGCCTGAGCGGCGTCGCCGTCGCCGTTGGCGTCGCCGTCGGCGTCGCCGTCGGCGTAACCGCGCCCCTCCCTCTCCTCCTCCCCTCCTCCTCCTCCCCCTCCTCCTCCTCCTCCTCCCCCTCCTCCTCCTCCCCCTCTTCCTCCTCCCCCTCCTCCTCCTCCTCCCCTCATTGTGTAGTATGGTCCGGGCGGGTCACGTGACCTCGGGGGGAGGGGGTCACATGACCCGTTTCCAGCCTGTGCGGCGTCGGCGTCGGCGTCGCCCCTTCCCCTCCTCCTCCTCCCCCTCCGCTCCTCCTCCTCCCCCCTCCTCCCCCGCCAGGTCACGTGACCCCGGGGGGTGACTCCCCTCCCCCCGCCGGTCACGTGACGGCCCGCCCCAGTTCATGTGATCCCATCCCTTCGAGGTCACGTGACCCCCCCGGACCTCTGCCCTCCTCCTCCTCCCCCTCCTCCTCCTCCCCTCATTGCCTAGTATGGTCCGGGGGGTCACGTGACCTCGGGGGGAGGGGTAAAGGAGAGGGAGGGGGAGCAGGAGGGGAGGAGGACTAGCAGGCATGATCACGAGGGCGGAGGAGGAATATACCCTCCACTCCTCCTCAAGAGCTGCGCTCCAATTCGGCGTTACAGGAAGTTGTAAACGGCTTTCACTTTTAGAGCGCAGCTCTTAGGGGCCCGTTTCCGGCTTGAGCGGCGTCGCCGTCGGCGTCGGCGTCGCCGTCGCCGTCGCCGTCGCCGTCGCCGTCGCCGTCGGCGTAACCGCGCGGTGCATCATGGGAAATGTCCCATAATGCACCGCGCGAGCCCCCCACCAAGGTCACGTGACCTCGTGGGGGGTCACGTGACCCCCCGAAGTCACGTGACTCCCCTGAGGTCACGTGGCCCCCTCCTCGAGGTCACGTGACCCCCGCCGATGTCGCGTGACCCCCCGATGACGTCATCGTCACTGATGACGTCACCGGCATCCACATCGTCATCGTCATCATCACTGATGACGTCACCGGCATTCACATCGTCATCGTCATCATCACTGATGACGTCACCGGCCTCCACATCGTCATCGTCATCACTGATGACGTCACCGGCATCCGCATCGTCATCGTCATCATCACTGATGACGTCACCGGCATCCGCATCGTCATCGTCATCATCACTGATGACGTCACCGGCATCCACATCGTCATCGTCATCATCACTGATGACGTCACCGGCATCCACATCGTCATCGTCATCATCACTGATGACGTCACCGGCATCCGCATCGTCATCGTCATCATCACTGATGACGTCACCGGCATCCACATCGTCATCGTCATCATCACTGATGACGTCACCGGCATCCACATCGTCATCGTCATCATCACTGATGACGTCACCGGCATCCGCATCGTCATCGTCATCATCACTGATGACGTCACCGACATCCGCATTGTCATCGTCATCATCACTGATGACGTCATCAGTGACGTCACTGATGTCGTCACCGGCATCCGCATCGTCATCGTCATCATCACTGATGACGTCATCAGCGACGTCACTGATGACGTCACCGACATTCGCATCGTCATCGTCATCATCACTGGTGAAGTCATCAGTGACGTCACTAATGACGTCATTGGTACCCGCATCGTCATCGTCACTGATGACGTCATCAGTGACGTCAGTGATGACATCATCGGCATTGGGGGTCACGTGACCACCAAGGTAACGTGACCCCCCCCTGGTTAGTTTAACCCCCCCCTCAGTGCCCTTCCCTCCTCCTCCTCAAGAGCTGCGCTCTAATTCGGCGTTACAGGGAGTTGTAAGCGGCTTTCATTTTTTTTAAACAAAAATCTAGACGGCGCTTCAAACATGGAGGAGGACTAAAGTGACTGAAAAGGGGGGTGGGGGGTACCCCACTCCGCGGGAGTACCACAACTAAGGTAGTCTAGTAACGTCGCCAGGACGCTGTGATTGCGGTGCACGACAGACCAACATTGCGATGGACGGGGAGCCCGGTATTTTGAGACCGTCGTTCGTGGAACCGGACAATCGGTCTTGAAGCGCAGAATATCGCGGGGAAGGGCTATAAGTGCGAAACAATCGGACAACGAACGGTGCACGCAACTTCGCCGTCTGGTTTCACACGCCGGAGAAGCGGAGAAAAATAGACGCGATCGGGCGTAGCCGCGTGACTTCCGGCCATGAGCTTCCGTGCTCGTGTTTCGGCTTTGAACTCGAGCTGTTGAGTATTTCTTTTTTTTACTTTAAATAAATATACCTAACTCTGTAGCAAAATGTTCATTGGTTAGTCTCCGGACACCATATTAAATCGCCTAACAACAACAGCAAACAAGTTTTGGGAATCCTACTATATTTTTAAGAAACGCAGGGAGTGGCGAATTTCGAGCAGTTTATTACCGCTCCTCGGTCAGTGAGCTTGCTGAATTAGCCAATAAGAACGTGGAAGAAAGCATCACGAATCGAGAAGCACCAACGGAATAAGCCACGCGCTGCAGTTCTTAAGCTGTCCATTGCTATATACGGAGAGCAAGTGTTCCGAATGACTTCTTTGGCTCATCGGATTGCAAGGAAGAGCACCACAAGAATAGGGAGTCTCATTGCGTATAGGAGCAAACGCAAATTCTGCGCGTGTGCGTTGTCGGTGCGTGTTCAACACTGCGCATGCGCGTCGCCGCCATGCACTAATTTAGGGCCGCAGTTTGGGTTCCGCGCACGTGCAGTGTGTGGAACGCGCAACGGCAACACAAATGCACAGCCCTTGCGTTTGCTCGCATACGCAATGGTGAAACTCACTATTGATTTTTTTTTAGTATCGCGTAGCAATAGTCGGAATGGAGTGTTGTCGCAAAGTGACTGCCCGCTCCATAGCTCAGCGCGCCCGAGGCACCCCTTCCGGTATTTTACTTGGTTCCGTTAACGCTAAACTCAGTGTGCTGATAATTCCGCCGATTGTATACGCGTCTGCCTCCAGATACGAACCTGGTGGAGAAAGCGACCTTCAAGATCTTGAGGGTAGTTTCGCTTGATGGTGGCGTTGAAGTAGCTGTGCAGGTTAAGCAGAGTCTGCCCGACGGTCCGCCTCCGGTACGACGCCCCGTTGGATGGCAGCGTAGCCGAGCTCCAATTGGTGGAACAGGCGTACGAGTAGAAGTCGCCGCAGGGGTCCACTTGGAGGTCTCGGCGTGCGCTCACGAACTGATCGACCCAGAGGCAGTCCGGGTGCTGGCAGGACAACGAAACGGCCTGGACCAGGACCGTGCCCAGAGAGAACATCAGGGGAAAAGTTTGATGACAAAATCTCAGTAAAGGCCTTGAACGTGCCAGAAAGAGTTCCTGTCTCTTTGGTATATCCCCAATGTGCTCTAGGTGCACACAGAATTACAGGTCTTCTGCGACGTGATGACGTCACCCGACATTACGGTGGTACCGCGTTACGGTCTCACGTAGCTACGTGACGTGACGTCAGGTCTCGGGACTTCATCTCTCAGACGGCATGGTGTCACTAGTGTCACGCAAAGTAATACGCGTCGTGCACCTTCTTATGGTTCCCCTGCGGACGTCACTACCGGGATCTGCCTCGGCGTGACGTCACCAGCTACGATCTTATCTGCATACCATCAGTTGTGAAAGACAAGCTCGATGGTGCGTGTGAAAAGCGCAAACATTTGGAGTCATCGCATTCTCAAACTGACACCGTCAACGTTGACAGTTTGGCATTACTCCTGTTTCTACCGATGACAGCGAATTCCTTTTAAGACGTCATGGTGAGTTCTTGGCTTTCCAATCGTGAAAAGAGAAAGAGAATAAGCATTTTTTGTAAAGAAGACAGTGAGGTCAGACAGCGCTCTGTGCCGGCTTGCTACGCTGTGAAAGAAGATGAAATAAAAAAAAAGGAAAAAAAAAAAGAAATAGTATAGACAAAGATAGCAAAGTTAGTAGTACAAAAAAAGAAGACAAAGAGATAAAAAAACACACAAATGCGCACGCACACAATCGTGGAATGCCGACCATAGCGACGCTTTCATATTTTGTTTCAGCACAAGTGCTGATGCAGCCGAAGCTACGAGCTAACGGGTGAAACGAAGTAGCATCAAGAGCGCTAATCACTGAGCCTTTTTTGTTTATGATTGATTGAGCGAGAACAGAACACGCGCAGAAACGTAACGAACACCACGATGGCGCCCTTTTTGTGCTCTCTGATTGTCCCATCAACTCGTAGTGCCGGCCGCGTCGTCTGGTAGATGGAACGAGGTATAGACGTGTGCAAGTACGGTCTGTGGGCGCAGCCATCTCTCTGCTGGTGTGGGTAGATGGTCTCACAGTCCAGCAAGGTCGTGGGTACACCTTAGCAACGTTTGACTTCCAGACGACAATCTACCCACTCACGTATCACTCCAGTGAGAGTTCGACCTCCTGGCGTCCCTCGGCACTCTGATATCCACTTCTCCTTCACTTTCTACCTGCATAACCGCAGTGTTCTTATGCGCGTTGCTCACAAAACGCACAGAATGTGCAAACAGTTGTCATCTGCCAAGAAGAGGAACGTACATTGCGGACGCGTTGTGCACTCTCGCCGTCTAAAGCCTATGCGGAGATCAAGTCGTCTGCTTCTTTCGCAGGAGCTCCGGTGACGTCAGAGCGACGCCGAGCTGTGATTCGCTTCGATTGAAATGATAGGGGGTACACCTGAGTGCCAGATGCCTTGAGGTCTACCCACTATTTTTTTTTTGAATCAGCCAATAAGAGCTCGTCGTTCTGACACCATCGCAACTCCTGTGCAAGAAGCAGACGAACTTGCTATCCGCATACACCCAAACGGCTTCGAGAGACTCGGAAATGGCCGAGACAAGAGAAAGGCTTTGCACCTTATTGACGTGTTCGGGCTTGTTCCCGTGGCTCATGTGAGGCAGGCTCTGCATCAGGGCATCCAGATTGTTCTGATTGGCCAAGATGACTCGCAGACGACCTGGGACGCGGCGTCTGGGGTCAGCCGCCTGACGGCGCACGTTGTTCAGATGCCTGGACGCCGTCACGAGTGCTCCTAGCATGAGCGCGAAGGTCACCTTGAATAAAGAAAAAAAGAATACATGATGCCCTCTGGTTACAGTGTACAGTTCAGAGCGGACCTCGCAGCTGAGCACGCGCATCTTCGTTGGTCTGTAATTTTAGGAAAGGACACGAAATATTGCACGAGCTCGGATGATTAACAAAAATAGTCAGTACGCAGGCGAGCTGGTGAAAGTTTGCCGTGATGAGTTCAACCCAAGACTGGGCCAGATGGAGGAACACTGTTGGCAGTGGTAGAAAAGAAAACAGACAGACAACGTCTCTAACTCAGCTAAAGTTTTTATTTTTTCACCCTCCACATAGGCGAAGCCACAACGCCACCCATCATCAGAACATCCTGTTTTTCACGGACACGCATTAAACCCCCACCCACATCGCACACACACACACAAAAAAAATAAAAACGAGCTACAAAGCATAAACAACTTTAGATTGGACACTATCTTCTGGGTTGCTTGCTTATCTCAAAAAGTCCCAATTAAAAAAAAAAATGCCTATGTTATTGTTGTCTTTTAGATACCCACAAACGAAGTTGCAAGGTAGATCCAGCGCTTTGCACCCCGACCTCAACTAAAACAGTATGCACTAAGAAAGGAAAAACAAAATCCCACTCGCATGTGCTAAACCAAATCGCATTGATCGAAATGTGACAGAAGCAACGCTGCAATGTCGACCCGCATGGCGTCTGCCAGAATCGCTTTAGTTCTCTGGGTGGCCCATTCGACCACGTTTCTTACAGCGCATGCTCAGAGCGCACTCCTTCTTATGGTCTGTCAGTTGCGCGTACTGGATAATGCGAAATCCACGTTGCAAACACGATGTTGAAACCGGCCATCAGCACGGGCTCCGTCACAGTAGACTCTTATGCCCAGCCCTACACAACAAACGAGCAGCATCAACGACTAACTTCAAACCCGCAAAAAATGTATACGAATTTATCTTTGGGTGTTCGCAAAGATGTTAAAAGAAATTTGAGTAACGATAGAGACTTTAATACGCAGACGTTTCGGAAAAAGTATTTCCTTTTTCAGTGTGTAAAATAAGTATGAGCAGTGTTTGGTAAATTACTGAAAACAAAGATATTCGTTGCAGTTACAGGTACTTTGAAAGAAAATATCACTCTTCGGTTACTTTTTCAGAGCACAAAATATCAGGGAAAAAATTGAAAAAATAAAAGAAAAGGACATGAAATGCAAGGAAAGCACGCGTTTTAGCAAGTTTTGACTTGGCGGTTGACTCCACGTCAGAGTAGTGGCGCTAAGCAAGCCACGGGTGCGCAGTACTCTGCGCATCTGTTGTTTCAGGATGATGTGAATAAGTAGCGATTGCGCTGCAAAACGAAACTTGGCAACATTCATGTGCTTTGAGCTGTTAAGGAATAAATGCCCTTCCACAAAGTACACGCACGTGGACAACGAAAACTAGTTTTTTTTTTTTTTTTCCCCCATTTTCTTATTAAATCGACACGTGGCTATATTTGGGTTGTGTCTGGCGAGAAACAACGTATTCACAAGTTGGCTCAAGGCGAACTTGACAC